>NC_084663.1:207635312-208843125 GCF_028389875.1 Rhea pennata
GAGGAAGAGTAAAATGCTATTGAAATAAGGTACATGTATGAAAAGAAGTGCTTTTCCTTTGGTTCTGAACCCCTAGAGTGGGGATTATGCCTAGAGAATTAAACCAATGGTGATGTATTTCTACTGGAACAGTACATTGGAAATAACTCTGCCTCAACAAAAATAAAAGCTGAATATAAAGGCTACATTCTTTTTTTTTTTGTTGTTTTGTTGTGTGAATAACTTGAAATTGTATTATTTGTTCAGTGAAGCTGTTCATCACAGGTTTCTCTGTGAGCATTGTACAGCAAAACCTGCATGAAAATGGTAGAAAAGGCTTTAAAAAATAAGTGCTATTGATGGCTGCAATCACTACTAGGTTCTTAATAATTTGAAAATCAAAATAACCGTTATTCATGCATTGAAATATGGATTTTGGAGCTTAACTTCGGGCATTTGTCTTTAACATCTCTCTGGCATTTGTTTGTTTAGCTTATTGAAGCAATCAAATAACCGAGGCTTTGGGGTAATTTAAAGAGAGTTCTGTGTATAATTTAAAAGAGATATGAGTCATAGTATGAATAAAACCTAACTAATTTAAAATCTACAGTAAACGTTATTTAGTACAGTCAGTTTTTAAAAGCTGATTTTAAGGAAAGTAAACTTCTGATGTTGCCCAGAGAAAAGTTTAATTACACACAGGAAATATAGAGCATGGTATAATTAATATTGACTAATCAACCTCTCTTTCTCTTTCACTTGCAGGAAAATATAAACATCAATGAAGCTTCCAGATGTTTAGTGAAACACATAATTGCTAGTGAGAGTGATCCAGTTCAGTCTATTGAACCAGATATTATAAAACCACACTTGAATTCCTCCAAGATTGTCAGCTGTTCGGCTTGTTTTAAATCCTAAGAGACTTCCAGACCATTACAAGAGTTGAACAAATATGATTCACAGTGTATGCTTTATCCAACGTATCCAGTCCGCCCAGATTGTCCATAAGCACATTGCATTTTTCTAAAAATTATGGTGGTTATTTTTTTTGATAATTTTGGACAGCTAAAATTTATTGTGAGCTATTCATTGGTAGAAATCATTCAAAATTGTATTTGGCTGCCGATCAGACAAACACAGGGTGAGGACTGGGCTTCCTGACTGCGTAGCATTGCCACCAGTAATATCCAAACCTGTATCATCTTTGCAATGATGTGATGTGTGAAAGTTCTCATTTACAGTGTGACTGAAGCAATATACCACTTATCCGTCACTCCTCCAACCCTTCGTTTGGAGTTCTGTCACAGATCATTCTGTGCCCAGATCTGGCAACCATCATCATTACATTGTCTTTTTACCCTTCATGATTGAATGATCTGGTTTCAAATGAGGAAGATGATGATGATGATAAAAATATACCTGTTCAGAAAGAGGCAGCAAGAATGGTCATTGTGAAACATTTACCTTACGGGTTTAGCCTTGTGGAGGGAGTGGTGGAGTTCAGCACAGAGTGACCTTTCACATTGTTCAGCGTTCCAGAAGATCCCAACCTGTGAGCCGAACCCCGATGTAGATCTTAGTGTGTTTTGCTGCTTCTTTCTGAAGAGTCATATTCTTACTGTTGTCATCGTTGTCTTCAGATGAAGCAAGATCAGCTACATCAATCAAGGGTGAGGGGTGGAAAAACAGGGAAAGAGGAGTTCAGTCTCACAGGTGAAGCAGCTGAGAGCTTTCAAAAAGGTTATCTGTTCCTGTAAGTCAATATCTCTTCCAAATCTTAGTGAGTTTGTTTCAGCCTTTGCACCCTGCTTGACACATATATTGTCCCTGCATTTCTAAACTATGGGTATTCCGTAAATTCCTGAATGCATCTGTCTCAAAACATTGATTCTCATGGGAAAAATGGCTTCACTATCCATCATAATGCTAACTGTTGAGGTTTGCAGGAATGCATGCTTGTCAAATACCAGGGTATGGCTGTCTTTGCTTTCTGAAAACATTCTTCTAAAAAATACAATTGCATGAATCATCATAGAAAGCAAAATCAAACAGTCTTTGGAAGAAACGCTCCTGGAATATATTTGCAGAATTTGTTGATCTATACTGTGGAAATGCAATGGTTGTTTTCAGCATTTCACAAAATATGAAGGTTGGTGAAGTCATTCCAAGTCTGTCTAGACAAGAAGTGTTGGCATGTGGCTGCAAGTCCCTGCAAGACAAGCTTTGCCTGTCTCCTGCTATAGGACTATAGACCAATCACTTCCATTTTCTTGTTCCCAGCCTTTTCCTTCGTAAGCCGTGAACTTGCAGTGTTAGGAACTGTCTTGGGTTTCTGTCTTTAGAGATGTGTAATCCGGCAGAGGCAAGGGGGCAGAACAGGACTTGCAGACGTCACTGCAATTTTCCACTGGATCTTAGTTGGAAATGAAAGGGTAAAGCTCTCAAAGGCTAGTAAATAGGCACTGGCTAGGAAAAACAAAACAAAACAAAATAGGGCGGCCTTATCCTTTGAGACCTATGGAGTTCACGCGTCAAGTTTAGTCTATTACTAAAAATCATCTATTAATATTAAATCATCTACTAATATATATCCACTACAAAGAACCAGAGGCAGAGATATAGTCTGTTACATGCTCTGTCTAAAGCCTTAAACTGTAAATATGCTTTTGTCACAGAATTTTAGAGAAAGAAAGCAAGAGTTGTGCTTTTAAAAATAAAAAGCAGATCAAGAATTAAGCCATAGTCACACAGAGGTGGATGCATATATACATATATATGTACACACACACACACGCGGGCGCGCGCGCGTGCGTATATATAAGATGGCTTTTTTCAGGGAGAGAGATTTTCAAGTTGTCTTGATTGCAGTGTCATCCTCTAACACAGGCTCCTGCTGTCATATCGGTCAAATAATTTAACCTTTCTGCCTCAGTTTCCTCATCTGTTAAATAGGGATTGATGTACACACCTACCTCACAGGACTCCTTGAAAGTTACTATTGGCACGGTGGTTTGAAGATACATGTTATACAAATGCCAAGCTCTATTACTGTTCAGAATGAAATATGAGTGCCCTCTAGCATGAATACATGGTGCTGTAGTGCCTTAATATTTTAGATCTATCCAAGGCTTGTCTGTGCTGCAACAATTAGCTTCAGTTATTCCACCTCAGTTGACTTAGTTCAGGTTAAAAAGCGATGTGTGACTGTGTAGGCTTATTAGATTAGCTGCAGATGAGTTACAAACATAAACTGGGGCTGCACTGATGTCATGCTACTAGTTTAATAATCTCAGCAGCAAAGCTTCAGTGCAGACCTAGTGCCAGGTCAGCTATTTCAAATTTAAAGCATTATTTAAGTCAAGTGGTATGGATGCTTTATCAAGGGCAACACTTAATTTATACTTTGAGCCAGCATTGTGGGGATCACAAGAATATAGACATTTAGATGATTTTTAAAGGGCTAAGTTTCATGAGCTGAATCTTAAACCATGCTTTATAAAACTGGATGCTTCAGGTAGAGCAGAGGAAGTTGTCGTTTCTTCCAAAAATTAGTATGCACTCAACTTGCACCAAATATAGCAGATATTCATGAGTTTTAGTTATCTTCAGATCATTTGTCTTTGATGGTTTCCAGTCAACATTCATTAAACATACTGATAACTTCTACTCACAAATGTCTCTACAAGAACTATGGCCAAAGTCTTGGGATAACAATAATTAAAAAGAAACATAAATAAAACTCTTCAAGGACACTTAGGGTTTTTTCTTCAATGTGTTGTAAAACTTCCTTTAAAATACAAAGTCATCATCTGTTCTCCGTATTTCTGTTGGGTCTTCTTTCACTACAGTAAAGATTTTGAGCCTGATTTTCCACCAGATGGCAGATAGGGCAGTCTAGAAGACTAAGGATTGTACGAGGTGTAAAGATCTGAAATCAAACATATTCACACCATAAGAATTAGAAGAGTATCACTGAGAATTAGGCTTTGGTGGAAGGTTGCACAATTCCAAATGTTCAAATTTATTTGTACTGAAGTGATAAGAATCTGTCAAGTATCTTGCTATAATACAATAAATGCGTGAAAGCCACTTGTGTATCCAGTAAACAGAGCGTCTTCGTGAAGGGATTGTCGTAGGCAGTCCAGAATGAAGCTTTAATTTAAAATTAATGAGCACAATTTGTGCTGAAACCCTTTCAGGAACAAATGTAAAATTTAATTACACTGTATCAGTCCCTAATAAGTTGGATTTCCTTATATTTCATGGTTACATTCCATACTACCTTTGGTGGTCATTAGGGGCCAGGTGCTTTCACTGCAGAGCCATTTTGACCTGAAACATTTCCCTCTTCTGCTTAAAATGTATAATACAAGGCATGAGTCTCTATGGCCTTCCTTGTTGGGAAAGATACCGCAAGGTGCATTTAGAATTCTTCATCACCCCAGCCCTCCACAAAATCCTCTCTGCGGTGTCCCAGCACCCCGGGCCACCGGCTGACGCACACGTGAGGCGCCAGGCAGCGAGGGACCAGTTCTAAACACTCAGCAAACGGTGTCTGAACATCTCCGCTCCAAGGCTCCCTTTACCAACTCAGCCACGCCACCAGCCGTGACAGGGACGTCTGTTTTACTTTTCATCTCTGATGCCCCAAACAAACAAAATTTGATAGTCTTAAGCTCCTTGGAAAGCATGTGAATATTATTGACTTCCCTTTTCAGACAGGAAAACTGTTGGAATGGAAGGTAAATTCTGCTCTGTTATGCCAGAAAGGTCATAATTTATTTGATCAGCTTGAGATTTCAGCGGAAAGCCATTTGGACTCTGTTCTTCTTATACAATAGATTTTGGTTTATAAATTTCATTGACCTTTTCTATTCAGGAATCAGCTAGTTCCCAACAGTACCTTGTCTATGAAACCTGGCTTGTTGGACATCAATATTTTGTTTTCGGAATCTTTTTTTTTCCTTCTATTTTAACCTGCCTGACCATTTAAAGGGGGGAGAGAGGGAGAAAGGGCATGCTTAAACAGCAGTTTTATTTTTACTTCTTAAAGCAGCTTGTGAAGCCGGATGAAGTGAAATTGATTGATAAATACATGTGAGAAATGCAATTTTATGTCAATTACCGGTAAACAGTCAAAGAAAATACTGCACCAGTATTTATGCAAGTGACCAAATGTTCTGCAGTAATAAAAAGATCTTTCTGATGAAACATAAAATATGTGTGTTTTTAAAAAATTAATTAACCAAAGTAAGTGCATAGAAGTAGCTATTCAGCTGTCCTCATAGGTAGCCAATATTTTTTGGTTTTGTTTATGTTTTTTAGAATAGCTTCATTTAGACCATTGACGACGTATACAACCTCCCTCTTAAATCCTCAAGATCAGTGTCTGACATGGATTAAAGGGTTACAGATCTGAGAGAGAAACTTTCCATCTTTTCTCCCTTCCTCATTTCTATTTGATATATAATTCCAGATGCAGTTTAAGGCTTCAGCTCTTGAAAGAACCTCAGTTCAAAGTCTGATTTTACAGACATAATTTTTGGCTCACAGATAGATGAATCATCAATTTGGGGCTCATTATTAACCACATGCTCAACTCCTGGAGCTCTGGCCAGGTAATAAATGGGCCACACTTGCAAACTAGGCAGCTGCACGTCCAGGATCTAGGAACTGCATTCAACATTCATCTTCAGCTGCCAGGGCAAACTGGTATTTGCAGCACTGTTATGTACTTGACCTTTTGTGATTCCCTTCTTGTTTGTAAAATTATTAGATTGTCTTACAGATCAAAACATTTTTTCAAAAGGAGGTGATTACTTGCAGTGCGAGCTTAGTGTTTATTTTACTTTTTTTCAGCTTTTCTGCAACCACAAGAAAATTGACATTGTGTTTTTTGGCAACAAAAACTGAGATTTTCTGGAGGAATGGTTGGGTGAGCTGCAAGACTCACAATAAAATCCTCAGCACTTCCTGATACTGTTGCAGCTATACTGAACAATCAGCTTATAATGAGGAAATATCTTGGAGTGAACAATTTGGGAATGCTCATTTCCTGAAAACCATCTCCTTTACAGTTGCAGTGCCTCAGCTGCCGAATTAAGACTGGCATCTCCATGTTTTATGTTTCAAATGCAATAATAATAGTTTACAAAAATAAGATATTAAGCTGAGCAAAGCCACAGCATGCTACTCCCCAGAGTGGAAGCAAAGCTAATGAACATGTCCAGTAGACTTCTCCACCTGTCAATAGCAGGAGGAAGTTGTTCTAGTCTGATATTTGCCTGGTTTCTTCCAGGAGATGAGCTTCAAGTTAAGCCTTAGTAGCTGAATTCTGCAGCTACAAAAAACTGCAATGTTTGCACCAAGCATCTACAGAGCTTAAATAGTCTTAAAAGACAAGCCACACTTTCCTTTAGAAATGGCAACTTTGTTAAAGGTTTAAATGTCAGTGGTGCCTAAGTATTTTCTCAAGCATCAAAAAGGTCATTTGGGTACCTAACTCACATGCTAATCTATCCATATATCTTCTGATTTTGTGAATCCATGCCTTTGGCTTTCACAAAGCATGCAAGAAAGGGACCATTGCAAAATGTTCTTCTTGCAAACACAGTTCAGCCCCATATCAAGTCCTACAAAGGAGACGAACATAATGGATGTGGAGGAAAGGAATAGAACTGTATTCAGGGTGGACAAAAGCATCTGCAACCTAGCTAGGACTCCCTAGCACTCACTGGCAACAAAAAGATGCCTGGCCAATTCTTGAGCAAGATACAGAAATCTCTTAGTGAAAATCTGGCCTAGTGTTATGATTTAATCATTGAAAGGTCTATGGGCACAAGAGAGTTATGTTTTGACCTTGCATGCCTCAAAATTTGCTTCTCTATTGGTTAATTCACTGAAACTTTTTAGTTTCTTTCAGGAATTCTCTCTCTCTGGCCTTTGGTGCTATCTCATCTCCTTCTCTCAGCCCTTCAATTAGGAGTTTTTACCAGAGTCTTTAGCACTGAGGCTCATGCTGCAGTGTGTTTATGCACCTTGCATCCAGACCATACCTCCAAGGGCCTTTTGTCATCCTATATTAGCATTTCTGATCACCGGTGACAGTCAATCTCACTGCAATGCACGGCTGATGAAAAGGTTCTTTAAACTGTCTGCAAGGTAGCCTGGAAGCAAAGTCTGCTAATACCTTGTCTGAGAGTAGCTGGCATTTGAATAAACTAAGTTAGAAACCTAGAAGAAGCTAAAAAGAGGAGTTTCTCAAAGGATATTGCTCTTTGAAGTCCATCTGTGCTGCTGAGCAACATACAGGTAATAATAACAACATTCAGGACTTCACTTTTTCCTGGCTAGCATGTCATTCCTATCCTGGGCCTTTAAATCTTAGTGAAAAACCTTGATTCCACTAGTTACCTAAAGAGGAACCTGAGTGTGATACAGAGGCCAGCAAAGAAAGCACACAGCCAGCAAGTAAGGAGAAGCAGCAACATTAATTATTGTCCGTTGCTTTATGATTTCCTTTGTTTGACATTCCCGGCTAGAAACAAAATACTGATGGAAGTGAAACATTTGGCAGGCCCCTGTGCCTTCCCTGGGAATTGTGCACATGAAAGGTGTTGTTTCCAAATGAAAGTAAATCTCTGAGAGGCCAGTTGTAGAATATATTGTGAAACCCAGAGAAGCTCTCTGAACTGCAAACTGATTGGTAAAGAGAACTTTATTTCCCTATTTGCTCTTGATTATGTGTTTATTAAGCAGTAGGGAGGGTCAGCACACAACAGCAACTACACTGCTATTCAGTCTGGGTACCTCTTTGCATTTTAGAGCCCTTTATAATGGAGACACAAAGTGGAGCTGCATTTTTTTTTTCATATCTAATGTATGAAATAGGGAATAGGGAATAAACCCTGCCTGCCATTGTGTTGTGCTTTGGAGAGAAAATGTGGTTTAGCAACCTCTTTGCTTTAGTCATGTCTACTAATTGAAAAAGGAATATGAGTTACAAGCTACAATTTTTCCCACTAAATAACACCAAGTTTATTTAGTCCATTATATTATAAAACACAAGCTTTTATAAAGCATAAACTTCTGATTTCTTTAGCTAAGATTAATAGATTTCTTTTTCTAAAAGGTAGCCTGAGCTGGTAAAATCAGTAAGGAGAAAGATATCTTCTGGCAGTCAAGCACTGCAATGGAAAGAGGAGTTAATAAATGAGATCTTCCCGTGCTGTTTGGACTTTACACAAGCAGAATGCTTATAACCCATAAGCTATGAGGGGTAATCCGCAGGATAAGCAGATGAAATTCTAAGGCCTGGACTGTAAAAATAGTCTGGATGAATAATGTGACAGACCTTTTCATTACCATGTGAGAATCTGCATCTTAATAAAATAGAACATCAAAGATCCACAGTTCTTCAACCAGTCTGCAAAAGCAAAATATAATACAGTGTGCTCTCTATCTGTGGAAAGGTCATCTGGAGGCGAGACAGATGCAGTTTAGTCTAAGTGACTTTTAAACGAGACAACTGATCAAGGTGCCTTTGGAGGCTGTGACAGTGTATCAGGCTATTTAGACAAACGAAGTAAACAGAATCAGCTGTGTTTGGAATGAAAGGGGAATTTAAATGAAAAGCAAATCAAATGAAATGCTTAAAGGAAGAGAGAAATTAACAGGTCAAAAGAAATTGTTTTGTCAGCCTGCTCCACTGACGGCTGCTGCTGATGTGGTTAGGGAATGCGTGTGCACGCAGGAGTCACCCGGCCTGTCAGTCCTCACCGCCTGGCATGCAAAGTGGGTTTGAATCTGAGGTCAGACTCTGCAGTGAGCTTCTGTCAGGGTAATGGTGAGGGACATCATCTCCAGGTGTATGCTGCTACTTGGAGAGACTCCCAGGAGTGCAGCACCTGTGCCAAGATTTAGCAGGATGTGCTGTATAATTCCGTCCTTGGCCAGACAGCTCTTTCTCAGGCAAAAGAATTAAATATATCACTCAATATTCAGTATTCAAACACTCTAAATCTGTACTTCCCAGGTCGAACTCTGATGTTTTTCATATGATTTCATCAGTTCCATAAGCATTGCTTTGCCATTATTAAGACAACTGACCTCTTAAAAAGCCCAAGGCCCAAGGCCTCTGGATTCACTTTTCAAGCATTCTCCTTAGTGCCAGAAAGCTCCATGCTGGTACTGATGCTTCAGGCAGTGCGAGAAGATTCTTCAGCTGCCTTCCTCTGTACAGACACTGTTAAGGATAGGATGTGAGCGAGCAGGACAGGAGATGGGACCCCATGAGTGAGAGGCAGGAGCTTAGGGGTAACACAGACTCCCAAAAGACACCAGAGTTGAGGATATGTTTGAGTAGTAATTAAAAGACTCTGAAGTGAAACAGAGAAAGTCAATGAGAATAGGTAAAGAAGGCTAGACTAGATGACCTTCTAAGGTCATTTCTGACCTGATTTCCATGATTCTGTCAGAAACAACTAACACATAGGAAAAAGGAGGAGCTGGGGGAAATCGAGGAAGGGTGAGGGGGACAAAAATCAGGTAGGAAAAAGACACAGTAGGTCAGTAAAAGAAAAAGTTTGCCACATGTTGGGGGTTTAAATGTCTACTAAATAAACAGTAATATCACACTGTCTTTTGGGTATATATTCACATACACATAAATTGTTGCATTATATGTTTTTTTTATGTGCACACACTAATAGATGCCTTCAGAATCTGATAAATTTTTTGATTTTGCACCAATGCTTCTGGGCAACTGTTCAATGCTGACAGTGATCTGCAGTGTTTTCTTATATGCCTCCGTTGGTTTTTCCACAGCAGCGTTCCCTGGGTCTGGGTTGTGCCCTGAGTTTAACTGTCAGTAGACTGAAAGAGAAGATGGTCAAAGGTACACAAGAAAATGTCACCAGCCCCAAAGGCTGGTCGAGGTCCAGCCCTCCATAATAGATGCATTTTGGAAAACTGCTGGTCTTGGATAGGAGACAAAATGGGGACAGGCAATAACACCATCAGGACAGGCACTGGGGAGTGGAAAAAGGAATAACTTCACATCAGCTCCTCTTGCTGATGAAATTCTGAAAGGAGCTTGGCTGGGAGGAGGGAGGACAGGTCAATCTCCAGGGACTGCTACCCCAATGGCCCTCAATACAGGCAGTGCAGTTAGCTAAGTAGTTAATGCAGGAGAGAGCCCACAGGGAGACTGCCGAGATGGCTGTCTAGAAAAGCGAGATTAATGAAAATTCTAGGAAGCTGGGCGGATAGGGGCCCAACTCTATCCCTACATAGTTATCATAGCTTTTGGTATCAAGAATCTGATACTACGGTAAATATCTCGATGATATTCCAGGCCCAGAACTTCCTCATTCTCCTGTGCCCACCTCTATGCAGATGCAGTTAATAGACTAACAGAGCAAAGCTCTTGTCCTAAGGGCTTATAGTCTCACTATTCAAAAAGATATCAACAGCAACTAGAAATATTTCATTAGCTCTATGGTTAGCGTAATAAAGCTATATGAATATTTATCATGCATACTAGCTCTACCTCTCTATCTATCCATTTCTTATATGCCTGTCCCTGCAGGGTTTGCTCATCCAGCTATATATAAATCACTCATCATTGTAGGATTTCCATCTCAATAAGCTCAAATGCGTCATTAGCCTGAACCACCCTCCAGCTTTCCACCCTAAGCTGCAGTCTGATGTGGGGTGACAGAGTATAGAAACACCATGACTGGTGGTTAGAGCTCAGGAGGTGCAGGCTCTTACTGCAAATCCTCCGCCTTGCAGCTCACCTCCTCCTCTCTTTCAGGAGAGACCCATACTCCCAGCAGTTGGGTTCCTGCCATGTGGGGACAAGGATTGGTGCCTCGCTTAACCTCCACTCAAACATGTAATTGAAGATATTATCACTCCTGTCTCCCAAGAAAGCCAGGGCACAGGAATGAGTTAGACATGTCACAAAATTCAATGTTTCACAGCTTCTGTGGAGGCCTATCTGTGGTTTGCTTACATGGGCCCATACAAGGTTAGACAGAGTCTTGCCCACTGCTGATTGAACTAATTAAAAGGACAAAAAGCTGGTTCTAAAAGAGGATGTAAGCACCCAGTGGGAGACTCGGTTTGAAATCCAAAACTGTGGTCTTCAAATCACCGACAGAGCTGCTAGCTGTTAGAGATGTCCAGCTTTGCACTGCCTCAGTTCCTGGTAGCCATAGATCTCCAGGTGTCCCAGTTCTGCTCCTTGGCATGCTCACAAATGCTTCTGTTGTGACAAGTCTGAGCAACTTAGTACACAGTTCTCGGCAGTCCTCCACCACACACCCCTGATTATTAATTTTTAAACACCAACTTCAAAGCCTTATTGCCACTGCCACAGTGTTCAAATCTATATCTCATGTCACCTGACATAACACCCTGAGGTGCAGCAAGCAGTGGAAATGTCACCTGCCTAGAATAACTATTTTGGGGCCAAGAGTTAGACTGAATTAGTCAAAAGGTTAGCTAGACTGGCAGGGAAAGTGCTCACTTGGAAAATGTCCAAAGACTTGAATTGCTGTTCCTGCTCCACATTCTTTCACACATTTTAATACTTTTTCTCTTTCTTTCTTTTTTCCTTTCTCTCTCTCTCTCTCTCTCTTTCTTTTCTTTCTTTCTTTTTTTTTTTTTTTTTTTTTTTTTTTTTTTTTAAGTGAAAGAAAGACCAGAACTCATTTCTCTCCCATCCATGACTGGATGCCATAACTAGCATGGTATAAAGCCACAGGGTCACAGGTTTCTTTTTGCTTAATAAATTCTGAACTACTTGATGCTGAGTGAAAGATCTTCATCACAACCTTTATAAACGTTATGCCTCAGCTCACAGAGATGATGTCCTGGTCATCTGGGGACTGTCGTGGAAGCACAGCTGAAAAACAAGCCTAAGATTTACGGATCCAGGTTCTATAAAATTTGTAAAATTTCCTCTGTGGTTTTATAATAGCTTTCTTTTCTCATTTTTATATATTGTTGCTGTGTGTTTAGGCATTATAGGTAAACTTTTTGTGTATAGAAAAGAAATGATTTCATGTGCATTTGGGTAAAGCCATGTTTGATTTAAGAGCTACAGAAGCTATAGATCCATCTGGTTACACATTGGTCTACTGTTCTAATAACAATAAGAATATATTTGATGTGATTTACCACCTAACAAATTGAGTGGAAAAAATTAAAAATGTAAATTAGAAAACGCGAATAGGGACAAATTCATTGCAAAATGCCTTTCAAGTGTTACAGAAGATATAAGAGATAATCTTACAATGGAGATTCATTACAGGATATTTTCATTAAGTAAACAATTGAAATTAGAATAAAAATATACGTCAAACAGGACTGTCAACAAGAACATGGTGGAGCTGTGTTTTGAGATGATTGAAGAAAAGAAAAGGGAAAGTAGAATATAACATGATAAAAAATACTTCAATTTAAATAGAAAGTAATATTGTAAAATCACAAGGGAAACAAAAAAGAATTGTAGCTCTTACAGTAAGCACTACAATGCATACCAAATTACTGTAGACATATGGATATTTATAAAAGGGGAAATTAGAATTGCAGATGGCACCAAAAATCACAGGGATTTAGAATAGATCCCAGATTTGTATACATTTAATGCCCACAGAACAGATACACAGAAGTGTATCTACAATGGAGAAACTAAGTAAAGCAGGCTGAAATCTAGAACTACGGGACTCCACTATCTCACTGGGCTGTTTGTGGGTGTGTTACCATTGGAAAAGGAAGATACAGGAAATATGACGTTAACAATGCAAGTATTCAAAAGTCACGAGGAAAACCATTCCCAAATAATGACATGTTGGTTTCAGAGTCATGAGACTCTTTTAGAAATAAAACAAAACTTTGTTTTCTGATTTCTGAGCACTGAGAGCTTCATACTATTTTCCTCCCAGCTTTTCTCAACAAAATTTGGAATCATTCTTTTTCTAAAAAAAGACAATAAACACCGTACACTCATGGGATTCCAGAATCTGAGACTTAATAACAAAATTCAGCCAAAGGGTCACCACTAACTTGTGTTAATTGGAAGTTGTGAGTGAATATCTAGACTCAACTGTCACTTCTGAAAACTGTCTTTAGTGCAATATACAGTTTTATATGCATATTTGTGTGCATGTATATATACATCACAATATGCATAGTACTATATATACTACACATAGTACTATATATACATATGTATATATAAATTACATATATACAGCATATTTAGCACAATAAGTACCTGATGTTAGAGACATGTATAACTATAGCTCTAAGGCTACTACATTTCCAAAGGCAAAGAAAAATATACAGTGAAAACAGAGGTAAGAGTGGTGACAGAGGAGGGAGATCCAGTCCTGTGCAGATGTCCTCTCATCTGAACAGTGATCTTAGTCTGACACGTGGTGCAGGTGATATCCTTCCCACTCTAGAACCTGCATCCCACTCCTGCTGTACTTCATGGCTCAGTTTGTTCACGCTTTAAAACCCGTATCTGCCTCTTCCATCTAATTTGAAGCTACCACTTCTCCTGTAATCCCATCCCAGACCCTTTTACCATTCTGAACTCTCCCATCTCTGCTGTTATAAATTATCCTACATCCCCACTGCTGCTAAAGCACCATACCAACCTGCTACAACCTGAAGTGTAGTTCTTCCCAAATCTCCAAGTTCCTCCAAGCCAACTCCAAATTCCTTCTTCTCTAAGGTTCTTCACATCTCCCTTCTCCAGAGAACCATTCTTTTCTAGTCATCTTTCTCTAATCTGCCCCAAATCCCTTCTCACTTGATGTTCAAAACCACTTCATACACTCTTACCCCATCGCAGTTTCTTCATAAGTTTATTTTTTCTCTTATTTTGGTGCTATCCCTACTGCAGGCCTTTCCACTAACCTCTCTTGCTGCTCTACCTAATCCTATAGCCACTGTCAGCACTGTGGACCCAGCCTCCAGCCCAACTCTGGACCCTTGCTGTAGGTTAGCACTTGCTGTTGCTCTTTAATTGATTACTGAATCCAGCCAAACTTTGCCTTTCCCTAACTTCTCAAAGCAGAACTATTGTGGCATGCTTCAAAGAACAGCTTGTACTTACTGAAGTCACCCAGACCCAGACAGTCCTCTGAAGGCAGAGAACTAGGGCACATTGAGAAAATGAAAAGGAATTTGATTCCAAGTGTCAATAGAAGGGACAGTATTTTATGTTATAGCACAGTGATTAAAATATTTCCACAAAATCTGTAGAAATGCAACTCATTGTAGTCTCTTGAGACTTATCAGTCTCATCGTGCTAAAGAAAGGTCAGTTTACCCTTTCCTTTCCTGTCACTTGGTGACCATTATGCAAAAGCAATACCCATGAACGGGTGAAGGTCAAAGGAAAACATCCTATTAGATTAAGTCCTAAGGGTATCTTTATTCTCACTATAAGGAAGACAGAAATAGAGAAAAGGAAGATTCAGAAGCTGAGCCACTAAACTGCCTCTGTCTTTCAGCACACTTACCAGTTGTCTATGATATGTTATTTAAACCCTCATCTCCCTGGGGCCATTCTCCAAGCCAGAAGCTGCATCCTTTTCTCTCATCTTTTCTTGTGTCTGTTTTTACTGTGTCATACATGGCATCCGTGAATGACTGGCCTGACACAAAGCTTCTCTAAAACCAGATGTAGCCTAGCAGCTATAGGACTATGCAGGATCCATATCAATTGGGTCGTTAGCTCTTTAAGACTGAAGTCATCAATAAGAAATCTTTTCATTTGCTTATAACAATGACAACCAAAACAATCTTTTCTCAGATCGTTCTGCTTAACCGTTTCCCTAACATAGCAAGAATCTGCTGTGTACAGCAAGACTGTGTGAGAACCATGTGCTCAAAGAAAAGACAAATTTATGGAAGTGGAATACATTAAAATTTGTTAAATAAATAGAATCATAGGTAGTTCATGAAGTTCCTGAGCTGAAAATAGCTGGTATGTGAGACAGGATCAGGGACTTGATCTCTTCTCACCCTTCCATAATGATTGCTTCCAATGACAAATGTGGTGGTCACTTGACCCTTGTCCTGACCCAGAGTAGCTGCTTTGTTATGTAGGAAGTGGAATGAAGTCAGCTAAAGCCTTTTCTGGAGACTATAAGCCTTCATTCAGTAGAAGGCCAGGATAATTGGGAGACAATTTTTTGTCCTATGTGCTGCAAGAATCATACTGCTTGTCAGGCAAATTGTTCTTCAGTAGCCACTTGGAGCCAAGCAATTTGACATCCTAAGTGTTTATGTTTTAACTATTAGCATCTCACAAAATATTGCTTTGCATAACATATGATTGACATGAATATCCATTTTCTCTTACAGTGGTGGAACTTAGCAAACTTCTGTTTTCTAAGATGTCAACATCTAATCTAAACTGTTCTGTATGTTCCTGTTAGACTCTGGAGAGGATGAAAAACAAGTCCAGAAGACATCTTGTTTAGACATCTGTCTTAGGAAGGGCTGAATAGTCTTTGAGGTGTCATCATTCACCATTGTCTATGGCAGAAGCATATATGACCAGCATAACTAGTTGGCTGACTTTTAGACAGATACTTGGGTTATCACATGTTTTTTTCCCTCTTAAAATCTATTAAACTTTCCTACAACAAATGAAACTGAAAACCAGAAAAGTTTCATTGCCCAAATTTATTAAAATGCAACAAGTACAGCATAAATGTGGAAAATGTGTCCCTTTTAATAAACTAAGGTTAATAGGAATTCCTGTAAGGGCTTCCTTCCTTCCTTCCTTTTCCACAAGAGAGATGAGTTCAATTTTCTATTTTCTTGTCCGTTTGTTCTTAGTTTCCTTTGGTATTTGAAATAGCTTGTCTTGTCTGCATCTGCTTTGATGGCCTTTTTCAATACAAAGTAAGACATCAAGTTACTAGAGTTACTAGTACTTGTTTTTTTGTTGTTGTCAGTAGTAAGTTGGTTGTTTCTTGACTACCTTTTACCTTCCTTTTATCTTTTGTTAAAGTCAGTAATAGCTGATGAAGATGGATTTTTATTTTCCAATCTGAAAAAACAATTTTAGCCAATTTTCACACTGCAGTAAATATTCCCCTTCAGGCCATTAGGTGGAAGGTGTACTAGCACTTCTGAATGACTGTATCTGTATTAACTTTGTTACAACTCATTTTTGAGGTTTTAGCTAGTCAATCTATAAGAATATATCCTATCAGCCTCCTAAGCAAAAAAAATTTTGTATCTATTGCATTTTATTTTTCCCCCGCTTTGTGGTTGTCCCCTTTGTGTTCTGTACAGTTTTGACAGTTAGTGGTTGATCCCATTACACTGATCTAATCGATGACCACTTGAGTTATGATGACAAAACAGCTGTATTAATCATGTAACACATCTGACTTGTTTTACCATATTAGCCCTCTGGGAAATCCTTTAGCAAATTATATCCACATGTTAAGCTCCTTTGAACAATCAGTTCAGCTAAAGCCTTAGCCACCAAAATCTATTTATTTTCTTTAGAAATCAGTTTCCTAATTTCTAGTGACTTAACCTTTTTTCCACAAGGTTAAAACTAAATTATATGCATATTTCATGCCCAAAGAACATTTATTTTAGCACAGGCAAATGAAATAAACATAGTAGCAGTTAAATAAGTGAACTGTAAATTTTCCAGTTCCAAAGTATTTAACAACAGCACTCAAGTTTGAAGAGCTTCGTTACTCTTATTCTTTCCCATCTTCTGAAAATATTTACCAAGATGAATGAAATGTGCTCGGTTTTCACATTGCCCTGGGAAGTCTTTTTGCCTCATTATCTCATTCTATATATTAGAAACAAAATCCAGTAGTCTGAGAGTGGACACGTGAAGCAATTCAGACATTATTTGGTAGGATTTTTTTGTTAGGAGCATATTCTATAACGAATATTAGCATTTTCCTGTCTTAGCTTTTTTGTGTGTGAGTATCCTTGCCACAGCCTGTTGCGATCACTGCTTATTTACATAGGCTGATGGCCTTTTAGGTGCACAGGTCTGCCTTGCGCCTGCCTGATTTACATCATCAGCCAAAGTAAGTGCCAGGAGCAGGAAAAAAAATCTCAGCATCGCTTAATTTAATAATTAGTTCATAAGACGTGTGCTGTCCTTCCACTGTATAAATAAATACCAGCTCAGGCACATGAGTTATGCTCTGAGCAGACACAGGATCCCTCTGCCTGGCTTCATGCCACCTGATAGAAAGTTAGTGAAGTTAGCACAATACTGAACCTGGCTGGATTTATCCTATATTTCAACACCCTTTTTAGCTCAGACTCAGCATCCTGTTTTGTGTCTTCTCCCATGCTCAGAGTTTTGCCTTTTTTAGGGCAGATATAGAAACAGATGGTTTATAACTCTGGAAAACTACCCTTCTATCACTGCACCCCGTCCTGAAAATGTTTACTTTGCAGTGGTGTCTAATGTTGATATCTTGTGTGTTATTTGTGATAAAAGACACTGAGACAATGAATTTGAAGGGAACGGGGAAAAGTACTGGTTTTCTTAGGATAATTTTGAGAATTTCTCTGCAGCAGAGAGCTTCAAAGCCCATGAACTTGCTCTTCTTCCAGTGGCCTTGGACTAGCTCCTGCACTAGTACAGCAGAATTCTTTGGGAGGAGGAACAACAGCCTGGTGTCGGCACAATACCTATCTTATTATTCAGCTATATACAATGAAAGTAACCATTAAAAGGTACTATTGAAAGTTACAGGTCTTGCATCAAAGAGATTGCAATATAATTATGGACAGAACAAAAAGCCTGAGGCCGCAGAAGTGTGACAACAGCAAGCTTACTACTTACTGCTACTTAGATTTACTTTATAGCTGAGAGATCTCAGTTATAAAGGTCTGTAAGATAAACAGTTCTTCCTGCTTGGTGAGTTACAGGTCTTGAGGAGGTAGTGGAGCTACTCTGATAGAGGAATTTGAAAGAAGAGGAACAGTTCAGACTCTCATCTAAAAGGATTTTTGAGCCTTCTTACTGTTTTTTTTTTTTTTTTTTTTTTTTTTTTATGTGGACAGCTCTCTAAAATTATTTAACTGTATTATTCTTCCTACAAAATCCTAAGAATGGTATTCTAACATTGCTTCAGTGTATGCTCTGATAATGAAACAGCTCTGTGCATATCTTGTGTGCAGTGAATCAGAAAGATTATGAAATGTCTGCCTGGAAATACTTCTAGATCCAGGTAAGTGTAGAATGTAACCTACTGTTGTGAAGTGTAATCATTTTCTCAGTAAAATAAAACTCATGGTAGCAGAAATATCTTGATACAGATCATACGCAAAGAAACGCTGACACTGTAAATGATCTAAGCAAACTGTATTAAGATACTGATTTTAACTCCTGCTGTACCTTAACAGAAAGAAACTTTGTCTTTTTTTTTTTTTTTTTTTTTGTATTCTCATTAGAGCATTTGTCACATTGATTAATTGCTTAACTGGGTTTTCTGCCCTCATTAAGCTGAACTGGGAAGGATGCTGTGGCCACATTGTGGGTCTCTGGGGTTGGATCCACTCACACGTCGCGCTCTCCAGGTCTCTCCCAGGCCATGAGGAGCACTGATGATTCAGTGGAAAAAGAAATATTTTTATACAACAGAATAAGGAGCATGTGTCAATTTTGGGTGAGCTCTTACAGGAATTTCTTTCCTTTTTCCTGCCCTTCACTCCTGGGAAGGGATATTTTGACATTCAAGCACTAGATTTCTAACCTACGCGTGTAACTGCATCAAAGCTCAATTCACTCTTACACCTCTGTAAGTTTTAACCAGATAGAATGAACTGAATGTGCTTTGCTTCTGCACCACGTGCTGCAAAGTGGAAGGACGGAAGAACTGCAATTGCTCTGAGGTCCATCTGGGTTCTGACAGCGGCCACAACAGCTTTCCTGATGAGAGGAGCGATATGTATATCCATCACCACATTACATTTCGGTTGGGGTGGACAGTGGGGGACAATAACCTTACTGATGGGCAAGAAAAGGTTGGAGAAGCATGGAGACAGCTTTCCTAAGGAAGAGGATAGCTGCCTAGAGCAGCAGACGCTCTTGCTGAGATGATCGTTGCTTCCAGAAGACGTAATAGGGACTTGACAAGGAGCCTCATCTCTAGTGTGTCAGATCCTACCTCACTTTTACCCAGACTGCACCTGCCAGTAGATTTTACCTCTTCCTTCCTCTAAAAAATGTCATCTATGATTTCATGGGTCTTTCGGTATTTCTAATTAAAAAAAAAAAAAAAAAACAAACAAAAAAAAACTAAACAGCAAGTCATCACAGAGATAAAGTATTTCAAAAGGACTAGCTAAGTATATTATTAGCCTTCTTCATATACCATCTATTTGTGTCTGTTTTGGTAGAAGAACTGCCTCACAGCAAACAGCTCCTGGACCTTTCAGAAGCTGGACTGCAATCAAAGATGGGAAGTCAGCCACGAATAGGATTAGGAGGAACATTCCTCTCTCTAACCATGCACAGCTTTTTATCTAGCACAGTCTTGGGGTGATTACTCCATTACGCAGAATATCAACACAAAGTTTGACATCAGGCCCTTTGTAAATCCCAAGTGGTGATACAGAAATTGTGGTTTGTGCTGATTAGCAGGAGTTGCTAATAACTTCTAACTAAAAAACTAAACCTAAACTAAATAGCCTAACCTAACCTAAACTAAATAATTTCTAAGCTCCTAGTTTATGTACAAGGTATGTAAAAAATCCCACTCTCTTAAACACAGGAAAAATCAAATCAGCTGGATAATTTCTCAGCTCAGCACTTTTTTTTGCTTGTTCCATTTCTTGTTCTTCTGCGGCTGTGTTTGACGTCCAGCGCAGCACTTCTACTTGTCCTGTGCTATCTCTCTTCCATTCATGCTCAGAGACAAGAACGACCCATAGCACCTCCTTCATGGTTATTAAAATTTCTCAGTGAGTCTGCATTTCTTTCTGAGTGCAAATACGTGTCTCTGTTTATGATTTCTCAGTACTTCAAAGACTTTCAGCCACAAAGGAACTCAGTCTTGAGTGGAAGGTAGTAGCTACAGTCAATTGCTTCTGTAAGGTTTTACAGGTGGGTTTAAATTAATGGACAAAATCCTCAATCTCTATGTGAAGCTAACAAGTTGAGTTTGGTGGAAATACGTAGGGCAGATATGTGTCTTGCATTTTATTGCCACCACACACATGAACATATCCACTCTCTTTCTAGATCATCTATATGCCTATGAAGTGAAGGAAGAAACATGGTCTGCAAAAGTATTCTAGCCTACTTTCTGAGGTAAAAGCTGAGGGAAAAAATAAAACACACAAACACAGAAACTCCTTAAAGAACTCTTCCATTTCCAAGGCATCATTGGAGATAATAATTCCACAGAGAAGAATTTATGTGTCATAATGGATAAAGCTTTCGGGAAAATCTTGATATGGGGCATTAATTTCTGCTCTAGAAGACACTTGCTGTGCTGTCTTGTACTACTAACCATGCATCCACCGTGTGGTTGAATTGTTTGAGATAAAGCACAAAATCTTCAGGCTGAAGATCAATCTCAACAATTCTATAACTGAGGTTATTGTCATTCCCTACTGATCTAAAATTATGTGAGATTTATACGGAAAACAATAATATAGATAGAAGTCTTGCCAGGTACTGCTGCTTGTGACACAGTGTAAAGTGACGCTGAACTACAGCAGACTTCTGAAGATCAAGCTACTTACATACAAATATCTAAATAAAGATTTAGATCATACTTAAAGAACCAAGCTGGGAAGACTTAAACGACTTCTATTTGATTAACTACAGTGTTTTCCACTTTTGCTTGTCTTGAGAAGATTCTGTTTCTTTGAGTATATTTTATATAGATATTATTCATGTCATGAAGTCATTGGAAGAAAAATAAGTATAAGAAAAATTGAAATTATGACATGTCATGAAAATGGTTATCAAGTATATTCCTGAACAAATGCATTTTTTGTGTGTTGTTGGCACACGAATACAAATAAACTGGTGTTATGTACTGGCATTGTAATCATAATTATTAATAATAATATCAATAACATCATCTTCATAGGATATCTAGACACAGCTATGAGCTAAGATTTGAGGTTCTTTATACAACAGAATAGAAAACAATGCCCACCCAAAAGAGGTTAAAATGTGATTATAAGGAAACCATATACCAGGGGTCTGGGATGGACATTTTAGCTCATCTATTCCTTTTCTATCATCTCTTGTATTTCTTTCATAAGTGTGTCATCATATTAGGCCATAGTCTTAGAATGTCAGTGGCCCAAACATTGTGAAGATTTTGGGAAGAATTCTATTAAAAAGCAGCTTTGACAGATATATTTGAGAAGAGCAAGGGATTCACTTTTTTCAGAGGTTTTCCCTCAGAAAATGAGAGAAACAAACTATAGAAAATGTGTACTTTCTACAAAGTGGCAAGAAGAAGGTCAAAACAGCATTATGGATTGATTAGAAAGCAGAGATGTCTGTGCTGAACAGATGAGAGCGAAAGTGGGGTTGGACCACAAAGGAAGAACAGAAACCTTGAATGGTACTTTTAGCAACATTTTTGAATAAAAATGAACAAACTGTGTTCTGCACTGTAGAACATTGGTGATTATTGAACTCAGATTTAAAATATGAAGCAATATAAATGTGACTCACATAACTCATGCATGCAAACTCAAGTACCTTTTGCAGAAGTCTATGCATTCAGAAGGGTATAGTATAAAGTCTTTTTTGAGTGCTTACTATGGTTTTGTACAAAGTCTAGCACAATGATGACTGTTCAATTGACTAGTGCTTCTCCAGCCTACTGCAATATAAATGATATATAATCATACAAATGGCTACAGAAATTCCCTTTTTGTTTCACCTTTTGTGCTACCACTACAAAACTTCATTTCAGGATCACAATTAAGCTCATGTTTAACTTGTATTTACATCAAAATCTGTGAAATTTAAAGAATATTAGTATATTTCACCATCTTAAAATTATATCTCTAGTTATATGATAAAAAAAATCTCAGAATGTTTCTGTAAAAAATACATTTCTATATCATGATAAAAAATAACCAGGACTTGATAATGCATTTCTCACAAAAAAAGTCACTGCCTGGAAAAAAAAAGGGGGGGGGGAAGTAACAACAAAAACATCAAGTGGAAACATGGAAATAATCTCTAATTTTGAAAAAGAGATGGCAATTTGTCAGAAACTTAAGAGGTAAAAGAAGACTATTTATGTCAATATTATTGCCAAAGAAGAATCGTTTCTTGAACAGACATCCCCAAGAGAAACTAGTAGTCAGTATGGTATGGCAGTCAGTTCATACCCAACCTTACTCTTGCTCCTAACCACAACCACTCCTGGTCTTAATCAGTCAAACCTTCCACTCCCTGTCTCAGGGGGGGAGGAGTCTTTTCTCACAACATGGCTCCATTTACTTGATCACACATCACTTCATAAAAAAATAAATAGCTGGTAATTGTACACTGTAATCCTTTCATGACAGCTCGTTCTGGACAGCTGCAACTTTCCACTGTGACAGGTCAGAAGAGTCATCTCAGCATCCAGCACTGAATGTCCAGTTTTCCTAAGTTTCCTAACTAGGAGTCATGTACGAAAAGCATGAACTATCATGCCCCCCTTTTAAATATTAAATGAAGATGACTCAGCAGACAGCGAGGAAAATGAGGAACTCGCACCCTGTGCGCTATCTCCCATTTGGTCGCATACCTTCACACTCTTTTACTCTTATCAGGATAGTTAACACAAGATTAGAGGCCAATGTTAATAGTGCAAGGTGTGGTGCTGTCATCCCTTAATATTTTTCTGCTTTCCTTAGGCTAGGTTAAGAAACTAGTTAAAGGAGTACAGGAGTGCAAGAAACCACTCCAGCCTAAAACAAGATGCTTCAGGCCATTAGTAATACTTGAAATAAGTGATTAAAGCACTTGTTTCAAGTGCTAAATGTCATGTTCTCTTATTAATTTCACACTTTACTAAGCATTATGCCATAGTCTGCAGTGCATGCATTCATGTCACACATCCTATACAGGCAAGGGCTTTAGGCATGGGTTTTAATCTGAGTGTTTTCTTAAATCAAAATTTTAGGCTTTATACCTTCTGATATTCATTTCCTCTTCCCATTCCCTCCAAACCCCATTCTCAGTGGCCATAAACACTTTTATTTTGAAATCCATGCTTAAAACTCACGGAATTTATGAAGACCTAGAGCAAGTTCTTAACCTGATGATGCCCCCAAATGTCGCATTTCCAATCGCTTTGGTGAATCAGGCCTCTCAGGTCGGGGCTAAGTTCCCCCTTAAAGGTACTGCCTGCTCTCAGTTCCTATCGGGGCACAGCATTTTTAACATCTGGCTGCATTTGCCTGCATTGCATAGCTGGATGTAAGACAGGCTCTCAGAGCCAGACATTTATCTCTCCTGCATTACCATACTGTGTTTTTGCAGAGCTGTGGGAAGTGTCCTATTTATCACATTAAAAATGCAAGAAACAATTAGAGAGTTCCATTCTTAATGAGATGCTACTTCTCCCATCAGTTTTAAAGCAATGAATATTGCAAACTTCCTTTCAAGCATGTTTGATTAGTATTCACCACTCTTAGCTGTCAAGGACAGAAGCTCCTGCTGTAAAGTGCTGAGCTCCTGACACTCACAGGATCCTCACTGAGCCTAAGTGCTGGGCGGCTGTCATATCTAATTAATGTCAGTCCCAGCCAGGGCTCCTACTTCTAAGTCACAGTCCTTGGCCAGACATACTAAGATGTTACTCTAGGTTGAATACATGGAATGCATTCATTGTATATATTGAATATAGGATGTGCCAATTTATAAAGCAAGAAAGCTAGAGAAATTTAAAACTATCTAATTTTTTGCCCATGGTTATGAACATATGGGAAATTATCCAAGTACATTGGAGACCTTAGGAAAAAAGAAGGGATGCTCTTCAGTAAAGGGTGAAATTTTCGTATAACATAAGCAAGAACTGGAGCAGACAAAACCTAAACAGACATCAGTTAATACAACACTCACTGTTCAAGCTGTGCAAATCAAACAGAAACGTAACAGCTGATTGTTGTTAACTTTCTAGAGGTAGCTACTGCAAATATGCAAGTGGCAGAAATGAGGCAGCATGCTTAATCTTCTTAAACTAGAGGAGCACTGTGAAACTATGGTGATAAGCAAAGGCCTGCACTAGCTGGTTAATGCATGTTCATGCAGAATTAAAGCAATATAGGAAAGATTTTTAGCAGTGTTTCAGTGTTATTAATCTGAGGTGCTATGGGAAAGGATGTATACTGTTGCTATCAACCAAAATTCAATCCTCCTTACTATAGCCCTATTCAATCCCCTTTTTTCAACAGTCTGTACACTCAAATTTGTGATTGCAACCTTTATGTTTAAAACCTTTCACAATTTTTCAATTTGGATAGTATTGCAAGAAAGTAGCTGATTATCAAGATTATAGCTACAATTTTTTTGATAATCTTTTAAAAAGTGAACAAAACAATGTTATAATTTTCTGCACAACAGTTCTGTGCAAGTTTGGAAAACATGTACAGGGACCTCAACCTGGAACATCTACAGGTGCCCATAAAATCCTTAGGGGAATCACAACAGTAAAATAGTAGGACCAACACTGATCAGAAAAATTCTCAAATACAGGTCAAATTCACTAAGCAGTTACAGCTGAAATAAAGTAGACAAAGAATTTTAGAAATGTCATAATGTATTGCCTTGACTTTCTGGTGGTGGTTCCTTTTTTAAAGCACTTACAATAAAATCCAAGGAAGTAATGGGAGGATCCATCTCTGTCTTCTACCAGGAGATTAACATGCAATGAACGTTAAGAAGCTCATGTTCAAATTGCTTCTCGCACTAAAGAAGACGGAGTCATTCTTTCCCATTTCCCAGAAGACTACTCTAACCACAGAAATCGGGGCATTAGACACTGATGTTTAGACACCTGAATTACTCCTCAATATTTTGTCAATATTTTAGTTGTTAATATGCTGTTTTCATTCTATCCTTTTCCTGGGAAAAAGTACCTGAACCCCTTCTCCAAGATTATAATGTTTTGTACTGAAGATCCTTGGGCCTGAGTTCGGACTATTGGACCTTCTCCCAGAGAGCCATCTGGACCCAGTGCTGGTAGTGATATTCAGGAACGACATGGCAAAGAGGACAAGCAGGGACCTGTAACATGCAGGAGATGCAACCATTTCTAGCAGTGATGCCACAGGAAAAAAAATACATAAAGAAAAGCTCCACAGAGCTAAACACAACTCTCCTGCAGATGTCTACTCAGAACGTTTCACTTGCAGGTGACACTCTTTTCGAACCCCCTCAGGTCTAGCAACTTTGGGGGATTTCAGACAGGCTATGCTGTTACTATTAAGAATTCAGACCAAACTACAATAGAAATAACAAGAAAAGTGTTATGCTGCACAGTTTTCACCGATTGTTCCCAGAGATGGTTTTATATACATGCTCTTATTGGCAAGTGCATCATATTTAGAAAGTATTCAGAACATGTATATGTTATGTATATATGTGTGTGTGTGTATGTATGTATATGTATATTTATACGTATATGTATATTTATACTACAGGCATATATACATACACACAGACATATGTATATATATAAAAACGAGTGTAAATATTAGAATAAAACTTTATTCTAGAAAGACATTTTCTTACCCTGTCTCTGAATAGCTTCAGTGCTCCTTCCTCTAGCCTTGCCTATATATTTTCTCTGATGATTTTCCACGGGTCTCCAGGCTTGCCAAAGCCAGACTTGACTCTCACACTAAACTGCCCCATTCCCATGGGGCTTATCGCACTCCCATTGAGACATATTAATGGTGCCTGCTCTCAAGCAATAACCTCACCATTATTTTGTCACTCTCATTTCTATAGATTTCTATAAAATATGCTCATAAAGCAGAAGTAGCAGTCTCAAAGATCTATTTGCCTTTCTTATCAAAGGTTACCTAGAAACATCTGCAGCACAATAACAGTAAACTTTAACAGATCCAAGAATATTTGCCATAAACTGCTCCATTGTGCCAATTAAATGCAGTAAGAACTCTGCACAGGGGAGCACTTTATTGCTTCATTATTGGTTTTATATTATTTTAAATCCTGTTCACTGCAGAAACAAACAACCAAACAAATATTTAGAAAACTAAATGGGGAAGTGTAACGGAAGTTAATCTACTACCGGAACCACATACGGCATATCTGTACCTAGGGTGCTATAAAAATTTTTCAGAAGCACAAAGAAAACAGTATATTTGCCTTTTTAATAAATGCAGTTACTAATGTGATGAGAAGTGATCTGACAGAGTGGATTGACTTGGATAGTAACATGTGCTGATGATACAAACATTGCAGCGGTAATTTAGATCTAGAGATGCCCAGTTCACTGTTACAAAAACCATGGTTGTGTGGGGACATTAGAGATTATATGTTGAGTAAAGAACCTTGCCATGTAGATCAGGCTTCACTATCCCATCACACTGACAGTTCTGGATAATGGTTGCCTCTGGTGTTGTGAAGATCTGGTATTTGAAAAAAAGTAGAAAAGCTTCAAAGCTTTATTGACCTTTACCAGCCAGAAGTACCAGAGCTTGGAGAATCAGAGCCCTTGAGCTGCTATGGAAAGGCCAACGAGGTGACAGTGCTGATGTTTTTATTTGCATGATTAATGACAAAACTGGAGGACTTAAACGGCAAGTACCTCAGGGATAGCCCTGTGGTGGCCACAATTTAGCTCCATTAGAATGATGCTTGTCTACCACTTCTCTAATTTTATTACAGGCTTTTCTGCAAAATTGTTTAACTTTCACTCTACAGTCATGTCCAAAATTCAAACAGCAACCAAGAGAGACACACAATTTTAATTTGAAGACCATAAACTCCTAAAAAGCTTCCGGAGTAATTTATATCTAAGAGTACTGTAATTTTAAACTGTTTTTCTCTTTTATGATTGACGCTACTTTCTGTTTCAGGAAAGATACATCATTTTGCTGTGAGCTAGTATTATCTTCTCCATTGTTTCTGCCTTTTCAGCATTCTTTTTGCAGTAGACTATGTTGTATTCAAGTTACCCAACTAAGTCATGAGTCACAGTAGGGGTTCACAGGGAACATAGAGATGGACAGGATCTTTCAAATGACCTTCCTCTGCAAGATATTGTCTTCACTGCTATTGTGGGGGAAAAAACACTAAGAAGGAATAAAGCTCTATCAGATTTCCCAACATAGAGTTCCTTCTGAATTGTTCTGTTTTAGATAAGTTTAGCCCACCTGTAGGATAGGCTGTAGGCCCTTTCTATCAAACTAAAAGAACAAAACAGAAAACAAAAACAAAAATCTAGAAGGAATGACTTCCTACTCTCAGCAGCAAGGGTCAGCCAATACTCTGCCTGATCTTCCCCGTCATCCCTAGCAATCCTGTTAAAAGAATTAAATTCTTTTCAAGGGGGAAAGGTGGGTGGGAAAATGCAATGAGGATATTAACAACACCAGGCAGAAAGCAACCAACGTGTCTATCTATGTATAACTCTTTGCAGGCATTCTGCTTTGAAACAAAAGTTATTAATTTAGAAATGTACAGAGCCACTTAATGAGAAGAATATATATTTTGGGATTATGTCACTTTGATTTCAAGTAGCCACTTGAGGGCAATTCCAAACTAGATGCAGAATAGCATCCAGCAAATCTAATTCCTGGTGACAACAGACTCACAGTATCAGTTGTCGTCATAAAGTGGTGCATAAACTCATCAACGCATATTTCATTGTATTTATTGTACTCTTTTTACAGCCTTTTCACTTAAAGCTTGAATGTTGTCTCTTTTCTCTGACCTCCTAATGAAAATTTCTATGTAGCTTTGGATTTTCAGTCATATCCTGGTAACTGGTGGATGTGAGTTTGGAGCCCTAGGGCTGAGGAGAAACCAGGCCTTCCACTTTCTAAAGAAAATCCTCATCTTTACAGGAAATGAAAAATCTATTCTTAATTGTATGACTTCAGGCAAAATAGTAGCATCCTACATTTCACAAATAAATATTTAAAGGTAGATATAATCCAAAAATGTAAGCAGGTGACTTTATAGACCTTCATTCCAGAACTTTTTAATACAATATATGAACAGTCTAGGCAGCTCAGATTTGCAGACAATGTGGCATATATAGTAAAATATAAATATATACACACACACACACGTATATATGTATACGTGTGTGTGTGTGTATATGTATATATGTGTGTTTATATATATGTGTATATGTATATATGCATATATGTGTATATGTGTATACATGTATATATGTATACACACACACACGTGTATGTAAGTGTGTGAATATATATATATGCATGTGTATGTGTGTATACACAATATAATATAAAAAAATTTCCTAGAAAAACCTGCCAGGATTTTTGAGTTTAGGATGATCTACTTTAGTTCACTTAGTTTGTCATTGTTTACTGTCTCCAAATCCAGCTGAGAAAGCTGTTCTGTTTCACTGGGCTATTACATCCTTCTTTCTCTCTCCCCCACATGCCAAACACAAGCAGCACCTCAACTGCCAGTGAAATGTAAATCTCTTTGTTTGGAAAAAGCGAAAATCAAATAACAAACTGTAACATCATCCCAGAAAAGCCAAAGCAATTGGAGACCATGGAAGCAGTTTGCACGGCAGTGATGCTTCCTTATTTCTTACAAAAGCTCTACAGTCTTAGGAGAATGATTTTCATTTGAGACAATTCTCTGAAGTCAATATTCTGTTTCCTGGGGATGATTTGTTCTGCTGGACCTGCATGGTTCCGAGTAACGAGCCCCACCACTCTGCTGTCCGGCCTCTGAGTGGTGTTCCTGTTCCAGATGACTGCAGTGCAATTCCCCAAAGACCTGGCAACAATTATGATGAATGAACATTGCTGATAATAGCACGAAAATGTTTTCAGTTTCATGACATTTTCGTATCCTTTAATCTGACACACTGAGTGGCACCACTACATTTATACATTTATAGAGGAATGTTACTCTTTGAACGTTTGCTGCAGCTCCTGTGATCTCAGAGGAAGAAAAAAAAGAAAGAATCAATCCTGTTATCTTACTGCCAGTGTCTACCCTAGAAAAAGTGATTTAGTACTTTTTGTATATGACTATGATGTGATTGTTATGGACGTGGGTTAGATTCTAACCTCAGAAGAAAACCAGAATAATACCATTGAAGTCAATGGAGTTGTTTTGCATTTTGCTAATGCAACAGAGATCAGGACTGCCTCTAGTTCTTTTCTTTGGTATAAGTGCAGCTTGCCAAGTATAAAATTTTCAGTGCAAATATGCTTTTTAAAAAACAGTGCTTTCACCTTGCTTAGATTGCCAGCTTTGCCTAGAGAAAGAGAATAAGAAGTTCAGCTCATTTTCCCCTTCAGATGAATTTCCATTATTTGTGTATTAAAACTGTCTTAATACTCTGATAGCAGCTTCACTCACACAAAGCAAAGTCACAGAGTCAAGTAACGATGCATGCATAATGCCAGGTCTCTGTCTTCATTTTACTTCACCCTGTGGCTAATTGCCTCACTGCAGACTGCCAATTAGTTTGACTCCCAGCTGTATTTGGAAAGCCTACTGGGAATGCCTGCATAAGCCTTTGAAGTCCTTCACACTATCTGCTAATCTAAAAAGCTTATCAACATAACATTTGAGAGGAAGAAATGAACAGGTACTAAACACTTATGAATCTTCTCAGAGCTTTAGAAACGACTTGCACACAATGCGAGCTGTATTTATATTGAAAGTTAAAATGACTCTTTGCCTCTTAACCCCTCACTTCTCTCAGGATGTTCACAATAACACTGAAACTGATAGAAAAAAACATCTTTCCTCCTGTTGTTTTTAACATTTCTCTGGATACTGATGAAACCGTAGCGAGGACCTGTAGGATGTTTTTGTTAACATGTGCTGATCATCACTGCCAATAAACTTTGAACCCACATGGCAGAAGGGTTACAATAGTACTTGACATTTTTGTGCCTCAGAGACAGAATATCTCATCACACTTCTGCAAGTCAGGCAAGAAGGTGCTAGGAGGGCTACAAAAAGCCTTGAGCTGTTTGACCTGAAGATGGAACATTCATTTCATTTATTTCTTTAGCAAATGAGTGAAAACATAGGGGTAGTCACCATGAAACCATACTTTTGACTGCTAATTATTCCCTTACAGCCTGTTTTTTTCCTCTAACAAAACAACAGCTTTCACATCTGCTTTTGTACGCCACAGACTAACAGTGAGAATATAGTTAGTTAATATTGATACAGTATTTCAAAAATATTAAATTTGGACAGCTAAAGGCTATTGCAACATCCCCAGTAAATCAGAGTTGTTGTCAGAAGTTTAGTTCCTTGTCTTGCAAAAGCAGTACGTTAAGCTCAATAACAGCAGCTCTCTACTGCTCACAGACTAAGCATGTCTCACCCTCTCTTAGGTCCCATTGAATGACGAGGAACCTGGGGTCTGGGTAAAACCCTTCCTCTGCTCAGTAATACTACAGAAAGTAGAGCTATGGTTATGTTGGCAAGGATCCAAAATAGCATTTCTACTCTTCCTCCCTTCCAGTCACCTCATCAGCAACATTTCTTCTGGAAGTACCAGCTTGGTTCCTGCTCAAAGGATGTACAGCTCTGTCAACACGCACTTTTCATTCTCTTCATTGTTCTGAGGATATAGAGTGAGAAGCAGCTCTTTTCATAAGATGCTGTCACAAAGCTATAATTAATTTTTTTGATTTTCTTTCTAGTGACCTTTTACATTTCTAGGCATCTGCCACTCTTCTGTGAAGTAGGGATCATGAAGGAGGTTACAGAATGAAAAATGTGTAATTGTGATCTCTTGTAGATGTTTATCTTTCTTCTCTGCTGTTATTTCATTTAAATAAAAATAATTGAAGTTAGTTAAACTGAAAGAACACATTTTGTCTGTGGAATAGCACACTGACTTTGGTCCTGGAATAACTGATTTACTTGGGTAAAAGAATAGTATGAACGGGGAAAGAAATGCTACAGAATTTCAAAAGATGTTCTTTCCATTCTTCATGATTTATTCCTTCTCAATGTCTTTTTTCTTCTTCACATTCTCTTTCTTTTCTTCTTTTTCATTTTCTAGTCTTATCTCTGGTTCATAAACTCATATCTTTACTTTTCCCTTTACTCTTATTATTTCAACTATGTTACAAAGACTTCCCCTCACAATAACTATATGATTGAATATGTATTTGAATAATAGATGGTTCAAAGATGGCAAACTCTATCTGTTGTAATACAATATGAAATATCCTGAGCTGTTCTGAACTACAATCTGTCAGAAATATATTCAAATGCAATAATGTTCCAGAAAGATAAGAAAGACTCTGTTTTTCTTTTTCTTTTTTTTTTCTTTGTTTTTTTTTTTGTTTTGTTTTTTTTGTTTTTTTTTCCCCAAGTTGTATGTACTTGTTTCCATCATCACAGAAGGATGGATAGCTAAATGGATAGACTGACAAATATATAGATACCTGGAAAATTAGAGATTATACATTAGGTTATCATGTTAAAAATCTTTTAGTTTTGACTATCAACATATGTCACAGAAATTTTCTCTGTTCTATATAAATACAGACTTGAAATCAAAACTAGAATGGAGGAAAGGAGATATTGTGCTGCAGAGTTACTCATTAAGCTGGAAAGAAAAAAGAAAGTGAATTTTGACTCCCTGAGGTATAACTCCCTAATGTAAAGTATCAACATTTTCCTGGGCTACGATGAGCTAGCTCTCGATGTAAGGGAATAGCACCAAGCTATACTCTTTGGCCTTGATAACCTGTAACTCCCTAGGGCCAGCAAAAGAAACAGGCGGCTCTGCGGAGTCACTGATCCACAGGGCAGTAATTTGGTGAATGATTAAAGGAGCAGAGGATCTATTGCATTCAGAGCATCTGTTATTTCAAATCTGAGGAAAAATTTTAAGCAGCAGTTAAGATGTGATTTCTTTCATCGCTAACTAATTTTCTGAAGGGATTGGTAATTTTTGTGACAAGTGATCTCACTCACAATTAAAGCACTAGTATAATTTGTCTTTCTCTGGCATTTAATTTATGGTGTTCAAGCAGAGAAAGGAAAAAGAGTGGAGACTGCAGAAATCATATTCCCTATATAGCAGGAAAAATAGTAACAGAAGTTCAGCTTAATCCTGATAGCTCCAGGTTTGAGTGGGATCAGAATGCTGTCGTGGTGAAATGCTTCATAGGAAGCAATATGAAATACAGAAAGCGTCAAGTCTTCAAAAATATCTCAGATAAACACTACAATTATGTTCCTGTTTCTATTAGTTAAAAAGTCAATGACTCCTATAAGCTCTTATTTTAAAAGTTTAAATAATGTAAATAGAGATATTCACATAATAGGCATATTATTTACATAAAGTGCCTGCCTACAATGCTTATGAAACTCACTGTAGAGGTTAACATCAGAGACTTGAGACTCAAAAGACATGAACCCTGGATGAAAACACACATGAAACATGAACAAACATTCAACTCATATTGTACCAGCTTAAGAATGACTCAGAGAACTATTATGACTCCATCTGTTTCAACTGTAGTGAATCAAGCAGCAGAAGATGGCTGTGAAGAAATCCTAATTATGTCACCTGGAGAGTTCTTAAAACTTTTAGGATGAATGAAAATGACAATCAACTTCTAATCCAAAAGGACTAGATTACAAGAAAATTGTCTAAAGCAGAGCCCTGGTGTGCTCCCAGAAACAGCTGCTGTCTTTCCAGGGTTTCTCTCGAATGATATCTGAAGAATAGACATTTCAGAAAATAGTTTAAACACTCTGACAGAAATATCCAAACATCTTCCAGCCAGTTACAACATACGGCACTTCAAAAGACACAGGACACCTGCTTATGACTCATCAGACCTTGCAAAAGAGTATAAGAACATGAGATAGAGCACTTGAGAGCTTTGATTCTTCACAGGTAAGAATGGAGTCACCTCCATGTGGTAAAAGATCTAATGGTGATACAAGTTTGCAAAGTCATACTGGTTGTTGATCAAGAATTTACTGTAGAGGAAAAATGCAGGTCTTTAGGGAAAAATTACACAATGTGGGCATGTCATGCTCTCAGACAGGATGTTCTGCTCCTACAAACAGAATTTGTTTTCACAGTATTCCTCCCTTTCATATTGTAAACGAAAACGTCAGAGTCAGGAAGCCAACTGTAGACACATTTTTTCAAAAGTGTTTAATTTTTAGTTAAAGAAATTATAAAGTAAGTTGTTGTTGATAAAGTTGTAAAACTCCAATAATTCAGTGATTGTCTCAACTCTTTTCCCTCTCTATCTGAAGCATCACTGACAGATGAAAAATCAGTTGGTACTGTGCCAAAATAATTCAATGATTATGAAATTTTCTTTGTTATGAAAGATGTCAAGAAATTTTCCACAATCAGCGCTGATTTTCTGTATTCACAGATGGTCTCATACATTTCAAAAAGGCTTTACTTGAACTCATTTACTGGAGTTCAACAGTCTTCGATGTATGTACATAAGAGAATGATGTTAAATAACAGTGACAGAAAGGTTACCCTCACAGATTTCTGCTTGACTTCAACAGGCTTAAGACATGGCCTTGCCCTGTAAGACTTAAGACTCTGCCATGTAGGCAGAACAATTATAAGTTGACCACACTACTTTCAATGTCTTGCAAACTGAATATCACGTTGTGTTTATAGTGTGCAGATAATTAAAAATCACAGTCTATGGGGTATCATTTCTTTGTTCTTTCTGCCATCAGACCTCACCCAACAGACCCTACCTAATGTATACTATAAGAAAATAGACCTTGTTGCTTCTTTTTCCATTACCAAAACACTGTAAGTGAATATATATCAAGACAACTTGGTGGTAACCTGTCACCTAAGCATTCTTGTCTGTCTGTTCCAGTCAAAAGGAGGAGCAAAAATGGGGACATTCAAAGATTGATCCCAGCAGCTGGTCACATTCATAAGCAATGTCTGAAATATTTACATCTAGAAAAATAGGAAGGATTTTTTATGAGAATAGGCTTTCTGGAAAGATTGCATGTAGAACTGAAATCTCACAGTGCAGTAATTTATATAGAATACGTGTGGATGTAAAAATACATTGTTTTCAGATTCACATACACACCTACAAGTTCCTGTAAATTTGGCCCAAAGATTTGTTTTGTTTTGCTCTTCTGTCTCAGTTCATGATTGCATATTGTACAGCAGGAAAAATATCCCATCATAGGAAGTTTAATGAAATGCTCTTGGAGTGCATATATCTCAAGAAAGAACGTAATTACAAAGGACAGATATCCCTGCTGTGTATTAATAACAACTATTTATGAGCTAGAGAAATATACACCTATTAAAAGATTATTTTGTTCTTTGCATATTGACTGATTCTGTAATTGTTATAAAAAGGAATAAATAATACTTCCTACTCTGATGTTCTGGAGGAAGAAAAAAAGTGTGCAATTGTGAGCTTTGGATAACTTTATTGTTTCTCTTTCCTTGGCAGTAAAACTATCTACTATAATAGACTAGTATATAAAAAATTTCAAGTCAAGTGCTTTTATGAAAATTCACCAATGGAAAATAACTATGGATTTCGATTTCCCTTGGGAAGAAAAAATAATTGGAAACTCCTTTGAATCTTGTCAGCACAATAGACTATAGCATTTCATATCTACAAATAATAGGGAGAAATTACTGCAAAAGCAGCTCAGCATTGGATGAGTGGAAAATTGAGAGAATCGATCTGAAATGTTTCTGCCTTGGTGTTCTAAAATAAATGCAAGCAATAAATATCCTATTTTCAAATTATTTCAGGATAATAGATGCATCTTTATTGCACTCGCACAAGAAAAATGATGATACAGTATAAACACAGACAGTGACACAGAATACACAGATACACAAGGTAAAATGTTCAAAGGAATTCATACTATAACTGGGAGAAATTTCATAGAAAGTCTTGAAGCAAAGACAAAATCTACATGAAATAATACTAAGAACTTGAACAACAGACTGAATTTAGGCTAGCAGCACTTGTTATCTCATTGCTCTTGGAGTAATAGAGCTTTCTTCCATTCTAAGACTACTGTTACATCTTCAACTGATCACACTGTGGATTGGAATCCCCGTGATTTTTCTAACAGATCACCATGTCATATTTGTATAATTCACGAAGAAACAGAATCTTTGTGAATTATCTATCTGCAATCCAATTCATCTAAACTAAGGAATTAACAGAGTAATGTGTCAAGGTACTTGAAGACCCTAGATCGCCACTTTGCAAATGCATTCTTAAAATATAACGTAGTTAAATAATTTTAAAACATTGTGGTGGATACATGATAGAAAATTATAACCAATAAGGAAATGCAAGGAACTGATTAAATATGTAAAAAAAAAAATATGCCAATAGCCAGAATTCTTCAAATACAAGTCTCTGGACTGTTGAACCCTGTTGCTCATTGTTTGGCAACTGTGTCCAGTGTAATGCCGCTATTGCAAAGTAGTCTGTAAAGAAATAGAAATCTACTGCTTCATCGAACTTTGTGGCCAGGCAAAACTGATGAAATCTGGTCTCTGGAGGAGAGGGAGACAGTCTCTGAAGCTACCAGTTGTGTGCAGCATCTTTGCTCTGCAGAGCCTACTGTGGCAATAGCTGTTGACGTGCCAGCAATGTTTTTTCCGGTAGGTGAGAACAATGGAAATGAGGCAGAAGACAAAGTATGGAAGAAGCAGTCAACATAGATTTCTAAATTTAAATGGTAAAAATTCTTAAAATTGCTAAATATATATTAATTAAGAATGTTATTAATTAGGAATAAGGGACTAGGAATGATCATACTCAACATGATAGGTATAATCCCCTGCAACACATATATCAAGCCTGCTAATGATGTGGTAAAAAATGATTTAATCAGAAGGCAATGACACTCGTCTTTCTAAGACAGACGTGTCCTAACATAGACTCTAGTGACATTTAAGATGACTTAAGGTATCTGGTGATCTGGATACAAGGCAGACAGGTATCAAACAAGACTTGTAGGAGACCAATGCCCTTCTGGAATGGCAGTCAGAGACCAAGTGATTAATGCAGAGTTTAGGAACTGGAGTCATTCTCAAACTTTAAAATTATTATACTGAGGTGATTAGGAAGGAGATAGGATGTGCCGGCCCTTGTTTACTTATTGAAGAAAGAAGTCCTCATATATGCATACATGTAAAAACACATATAGCAGAATCATAAAATCATAGTATCAATAAGGTTGGAAGGGACCTCTGGAGATCATCTAGTCCAACCTCCCTGCTCAGCCGGGGCACCTAGGGCATGTTAGACAGGTTGCATCCAGGCGGGCCTTGAAGATCTCCAGAGAAGGAGACTCCACAACCTCTCTGGGCAACCTGGTCCAGGGCTCTGTCACTCTCACAGGGAAGAAGTTTTTCCTTATATTCAGGTGGAACTTCCTGTGGTTCCATTTCTGCCCATTGCCTCTTGTCCTGTCACACGGGACAACTGAAAAGAGTTTGGCCCCGTCCTTTTAACACTCTCCCTTCAGGTACTTGTACACATTGATAAGATCCCCCCTCAGGCTTCTTTTGCCCAGGCTGAAGAGGCCCAGCTCTCGCAGCCGTTCCTCATTGGGCAGATGCTCCAGCCCTATGATCATCCTCATAGCCCTCTGCTGGACTCTCTCCAGTAGCTCCATGTGTGTCTTGTCCTGGGGAGCCCAGAACTGTACACAGGACTCGAGATGAGGCCTCAGCAGGGCTGAGTAGAGGGGCAGGATCACCTCCCTCCACCTGCTGGCAACACTCTTCCTATTGCAGCCCAGGACACCATTGGTCTTCTTGGCCACAAGGGCACATTGCTGGCTCATGTTCAACTTGTCATCCACCAGCACTCCCAGGTCCTTCTCTGCAGAGCTGAACTCCACAAGGTCAGCCCCCAGCTTGGACTAGTGCCTAGGGTTGTTGTTTCTCCCCAGGTGCAGGACTCAGCACTTGCCCTTGTTGAACCTCAGGAGGTTCTGCCCAGCTCTCCAGCCTGTCCAGGTCTCTCTGAATGGCAGCACAGTCCACAGGTGTATCAGCCACTCCTCCCAGCTTGGGATCATCAGCAAACTTGGAGGAGGCACTCTGTCTCCTCACCCAGGTCATGGATGAAGAAGTTGAACAGAATGGGACACAGGACTGAGCCCTGTGGCACACCACTAGCCTACACTCCATGCCACTGATGACAACCCTCTGAGCTCTGCCTTTCAGCCAGTTCTCAATCCACCTCACTGTCCACTCGTCTAACCCACACTTCCTGAGCTTCTCTAGGAGGAGGTTATGGAAGACAGTGTCAAAAGCCTTGCTGAAGTCAAGGTACATAACATCCACTGCTCTCCCCTCATCTACCCAGCCAGTCATTCCATCAGAGAAGGCTATCAGATTGGTTAAGCAGGATTTACCCTCGGTGAATCCATGCCAACTACTCATGATCACCTTCTTTTCCTCCATATGTCTGGAGAGGACACCCAGCATGAGCTGTTCCATCACCTTTCCAGGCATGGAGGTGAGGCTGACTGGCCTAGAGTTACCTGTGTCTTCCTTCTTGCCCTTCTTGAAGACTGGATTGACATTGGCTTTCTTCCTGTCCTCAGGCACCTCTCCAGTTCTCCAGGACCTTTCCAAGATGATGGAGGGTGGCTTAGCAACAACATCCACCAGCTCACTTGGTACTCATGGGTGCATCCCATCTGGGCCCATGGATGTCTAGCCTGCCCAGAAGGTCTCTAACCCTTCCATTTTCCAGACTTTCTCTCTTGCCTCCAGGCTCAGGGATTCATGGTGGCTGACCTTAGCAGTGAAGACTGAAGTACAGAAGGCATTCAGTAATTCTGCCTTCTCTGTATCCCTTGTCACCAGGGCCCCCGTCCCATTCAGAAGTGGGACCACATTTTCCCAAGTCCTCCTCTTGCTGCTGATGTATTTGAAGAAGCCCTTCCTGTTGTCCTTGACAGCCCTTGCCAGACTCAATTCCAGCTGGGCCTTCCTTGCTGCATCTCTACATACTCTGACTGCATTCCTATAATTCTCCCAAGTAGCCTGTCCCCTCTTCTACATTCTGTGTCTTCTTCTGTCTGAATTTGGCAAGAGCTCCTTGCTCATCCACGCATGTCTCCTGCCCCCTTTACTGGACTTCTTACTCATAGGGATGCACTGCTCTTGAGCTTGGAGGAAGTAATGTTTGAATACTAGCCAGCTCTCCTGGATCCCTCTTCCCTCTAGGGCCTTAACCCATGAGATTCCTCCAATTAGGTCTCTGAAGATCCCAAAATCCGCTCTCCTGAAGTCCATGGTTGCAGTCCTGCTTATTGCCTTCATATTTGGTGAAGATCTTAATTGTAGCTATGGGATATTTGAAGTAAAGAGGAAAGGAATATTTTGTAATTTGTCAATTTTCCCATTCCATAGTCTTCATGTTTTTTCAGATTACTAACAACATCTAATGAGTGGCTTTTGAATCCAAACGTTCTTTTAATTCCAGGGAAATATGATGTATTTCAGGAAGGAGACAGCATCCTCAAACAATGTAAAGCAGCTAATAAAACTGACACCTTCCCCATCATTGTCTCTTCACTGCTGTGGGTTTGTAGAGAAAAAACACTAGAGAAGACTTCTTCTACCCACACTTGAAGTGGAGTGAGTGGAGACAACTTCTCACTCCAATGCTGAATAAGAAAACATGGTCAATCTGCTTCAGTCATCAAAAGGTAGAGAACATGGAAGGGAAGATAAGTATGGAGGGAAAAAAGTGGGTATGGTGGAGAGGCAAAAGATGTAAAAACTTTATATTTGTGTATCTTTGTAAATGAGATGGAAATTAGCTACAGTAAATTTGAAGGAAATGAAGAAAGAGTAGGAAAGGAAATCACTGAGAAAGAGAAGGGAAATAAGAGAAGTACTTGGATGATCATGGGCAGAAATTCAAGGCTAATTGGCTAAGATTAATCTCACTCTGGAAATGAGAACAAAGCTTAAAGAAGGGTAAAGTCATCATTTTCCCCTGCAAGACAGAAGAAGTCTATTGTGACAACTGTAGAGTGCATATTTTCCTACTGTCATAACACAAAAGAAAAATGTTTTCTCCTATTCAGGCTGTGGAAAAGTTGAAAGGACAACTGTAAAGAGCACAATATTGACAGGAGAACATGGCAGTCTACTTCCAAGTTGTGTGGATTGTTTCTGCCTGGTTCCTACAAGGCAGAAAAGAAGATGGAAAGTCCTCAAGCAGATCATTACTGCCTTGCAGCAGTCATCACATGAGGAGCTACTGTGCGTGCGAAAATTACAGTCACACTTTTCTCCTAGACAGTCTGGTCTCAGCTGAGCAGCAGTAATGGAAAAAATCTTTATTGTTTTGACAAAGACAAAAAGTGAAAAAAAGAAAGTTTCACCATCCAGGATGGATAAAGTTGTAGAGAATTAAGGCGTCTTTTCTCTCTCCTTCCAGAAAGGCAAAAAAGTGCCAAAGGAAAGGATATTTTGGCTCCTGCCCTAGAAAAAGGTACGAAATATTCTATATCTCCAAACGTAATAGACATTTGCAGTACCCAAGATGAAATTCATCCTTCTGCGAGTATCCAGAAGTTGCAAAAGAGGTTTAGGGCACAAAATGGAACTACAAAATTATTTCATGACTGATTGTAAGGAAATCAGACCACGAAAAAATATCTGACTTGATTATGTAAATAAGAATCCCACCATTTTTCTTGGTTAATCCATAACAGTGGCACACCATTTTATGGTGCAAAAGTGCTTTTCATTGTGGGACAAATAGTAGAATTAATAAAGAAGAGCATCTTCCCAAAATAAAATGCTTTCATTTTTGCATGTTTTAAAAATATTTTAGAAAAAAAAAGATTGCAATGGCTGATGTTTTCTCTAAAGATCAAAAAACAGGCAATCTCATGCAAACTGTGTGACAGAGGTAATGATGTTGCCTGCTCCATAGAGGAGACTAATAAAATGTCCAGAGAAAAGGTCCCTGACTCACCATGCAGCCTGGAGGTATTTCAAAGTAGTTTCAAAACAAAAATGAGAGTTTAGTCACTACAACCAGGAAACGGTAGAGATGTGAACATACAGGGTGAAGAAGAAAAACTCACACATTACCAACAATACCCAGCACGTCAGGGGATTCAGCAATACTGATTGATCGCTTCTTTTTCCATAGAAATGCTTGGCTGAATCTCCTGCCCGAAAAAATAAATTGTCTTTGACATTCGCATTTCACTTATAATGATAGTTTAAATTGCAAAAGGGATTTTGACAACAGTAATTTTCTTCTCTGAAGAGCAAAGGGACTTTGAGAAATAAGTCCAATTGATACTGAATCTCTGACAGAATATCTTCAAATCCACATTCAACCATAATAGTTAATTATAATTACAAAGACAGACATTGTCAACCTGTGACCCCACAGATAATTCTAGAAACACCGGAGATTTACTTCAGGAATATTTGCTTATTCGCTTCATTTTTCCAAAAAGCAAAGTAGAACATGACACACAGTTTGCTGATTATTAAACAGCATCACAATCTTTCCTGGTAAATTGATATTGGAAATGAGGAACTTCAACATATAAATTCTTTCTAGTGGGGTATGAAAACAATCAGAAGATATTTTAGCAGAGAAAAATTGGACATGCAGGACAGATGCACATGTTCACCAATGGACTGAAATCTCATCAGTAGATTAAAGAGGCCATGTGTTTTACACCAGAGATGGGGAACATTGTTCTGAATAATGGTGGAAGAGGTCATTCAGTCTATGCTGAGACAAATTAACTGTATCAAATACTAAGACAAAACACAGGCCAAGTCTCTGGGTCGTCATATCCTTCTGCCTCAGCAGTACCAAGACTAATAAGCAGTCTATAGAAGAGCTTCATATACCTAAAAACAATACAAATTCACAGAAGCTAAATATTATTGAATAAAGCTATAGCTTCCTTTTAATCAGGAGAGAAGTAATGAGGAATCAGGCATAAAAGGAAAAGTGTACTCTGCATGAATTGACCCAACAAGCTGCTGAAGAACAAGAATAGCAATCAGTTGCTTTCATATCCTCATGGATCATTGAGCCATCGAAGACCTATGAGCTTTCTAAAAATGTTTTTATTCTGCAAAGCTAAAAACTTGTTTGCAGAGGCATTGAATTCACTATCATAATGTCACAAACATTGATTGAAAGTACTATCAGAGTACCTCCAAACTGAACAGAATTCTACTCTTTCAAAAGCAGGTGCTTTTAATCTTCTGCACAGCCATATATGCAGAAAGAAATATCTTAATAACAGATGTAGCTTCAGAAGAACAGTTCTTTAAGAAATAAATACTAATCCAGTGACAACACTATAAGACAGTGTCTAACCATAAGAGATAACTGGTTCCAATAGATATGGTATCAGTCTGTAGTCACTGAGATTCTGGGGAAAGAATACTATGACATTTCCTCTAAGGCTATTACTGAGAAGAGAAAAAAAGCTTGCAATTCATAAAGAAATGCAGAATATGGACTCTTCATTTTGCCACGTGAGATAGGAAAATTGCACCTTATCTAAATTATCTTCAAAGAGAAAAATTGTAATAGGGAATAGTTCTAGTATTTGATCAAGACTGGGAGAAGCCTAGTAAAACAGCAAGTCCAGAAAGGGATTCTTCTAATACGCAAGGAAAATGGCAAAAGCCAAAGATGATAGATTTGACAGTCATATACAACCTTCTGTTCGGTTCTGCCGTGATAAAAGGCTGATGATTTCAATTGCTATGGAGTAAGGTCAACATAAATCATACGTACAAAGAGTGTATGGGATTTACGGAGGCCACTGAGGCCTTGGGTAGTTCTAACTAAGTCCAGAACGAAAAATGAAGGAGGCAACATTTGTATTTATTTTCTGAGGCCTAATAGTAGAAGCAGTATGATATACCCTTCACTCATCAACATTCACTATTATTCAGCTTTATTTCCAGATCATGATTACATCAGTATTCTAGTCTATATTGCTGCTGCACAAGAATACTAGAATGAACTTTTGCCTTCCAACAGAAAAAAAGTCACCAAATGCTCTTCTAACACTTCTGTTTTATCTTCAGTGATGCCACAAATGTCAGGAAAGATATCGACAGTATTATTGCCCTTTCTGAAAGACAACAGGATTATCAAAAACAATTCCACATGCACATAGACTGTGACTCTTGTCTCTCAAAATCCAGTTTTAGCTGGCAATTGTGGGTCCAAAGGAAGATAATATAAAGACTACCCAGATTTTTCAAAAGGGCTAAGGGAATAAAAAATATCTTTCTGTTAATTTCATAACTCATTGAAAGCAATGTAGAATTACTGTTCATAATGTAACAAAAGAATGTGGTCTTTCTTGCAAAGATTAATGTTTAATTGAGGACAGATTCTGGTACAGAAAGAAGAGCAATATCAGAGTTACTGTTATCTATAGAGTGAAAAAATGAATCTACCAGAGAAAAATGAGATAGGCTCTGTTCTAGTAATGAGCTAGTATCTCACTGAAAAGGAAGAAAAAAAAGGAAATTCCCAGAATGGCCCAAACTCAAAAATATTTCTGTACAACATAAGACAGAAGATGAGACACACCTGAAAAAAAATCATATCTTATTTTCTATAAAGTATGAAACCACTCAAAAATCTAATGAATGTGCTTATCCAGAAATGAGGGAAGAAAAAACATTGAAGATGTTAGAATCACAGAATGAGTAAGGTTGGAAGGGACCTCTGGAGGTCATCTAGTCCAACCTCCCTGCTCAGCAGGGTCATGTTAGACAGGGCTGCATCCAGGCAGGCCTTGAAGATCTCCAGAGAAGAAGACTCCACAACCTCTCTGGGCAACCTGGTCCAGTGCTCCATCACTCTCACAGGGAAGAAATTCCCCCTCACGGTCAGGTGGAACTTCCTGCGCTTCTGTTTCTGCCAAATCACGTCTAATTGTAGGGCAGACAAGCAGACTTCACAGTGCAAACTTTTAAGTGCAAATAGAAACCAATCAATCATCATTTCCTGACTATTTACGAACAGTTGGAGAGATATGGGCATACTGAAATAAAACTATCATCTTTAACATTTCAAGAAAATCTCCTTTAAATTTTGAGATCTGGAATTATCTGTAAAATATGAATGAAAATCTATAAATGTTTTTTTCTACCAAAAAATATTCATGGAGGGAGTTCTACACTGAAGAAGAAGTGTGCAAGCACACCCGCAGGTTACTATGTTCCATCCCTAGGTATGTTCGCATGCACGCTGACATGTCTGCATGCAGCCAGAAAAGCAACTTCTAACTGTTATTTTGGAACACTGCAGCACTGTAGAAGGATTTATCTTTTTCTTGATGGAGGCAAGATACTCAAGATGAATTTGTCAGTCTAATTTTAGATGTTTACAATGCAAATTTCTGTATCCAAGCTTGTCCCCTTTGACTTCCTAGAGAGGCCACAGAAGCAGTCACTTCTTCAGTGTGAGTCATCTGACCAAATTTGTGATTAAATTAGTTGTATCCCAGGTGTGTCTATTGCTCTCCACTATCTATGATGGAGCTTAGAGTCACAAGCTTAGACAGATTTATCTACATTCGAGACTTCGTGGGGTTTGGCCAGATGAGTTCCGTGGGTCTCTATTATATTCATCTCTTATGAAAATTTATCTCTTTTAGAGACTGACAGAGTCATCAAAGATAAAGGGTATAATTATATAAATAGATTTTTAAAAATCAGCATTTTCATGCTATCTGCTATGTAAATACTGGAATGTGGCTGAACACAAAGTTGCCTGCTGTCACAGGGAAGCAGAAGGATCAGTTCATTCATGGGCTGTGCCAGGCTATTGTAAGGCACCAGTGAAGCCAGACATGGACTTGGCTGGTGAAAAGCAACAGGGTGGAAGTTGCACACTTTGATTGCAGAGGGACTGCTCTGGAGCTAGTCCAGCAACTGTGAAACTGGATTCTTTCCCTGCAAAAAATAAAGAGGGTGACCACCTGCCTCCATTAGAGATTTCCATGGCTCAAAACAGACATAAAGTTTGGGTACCTCCTTTCTCCTAATATTTAAGCTTCCCGTAAGATTAATTAAGCATGTATTGAATGATCTGGAAACATCTAGGAACGTGATATTTAATCTGACCCTTTGTCAGACATCAATGTTATAAGGATCAGTTTGTGATACTTAGGTCTGGCTCATGGCAGCACCATTTGTGGCATAAGCTCCTAGAGAACCGTCCTGGCTCTGAGATAACCGATGTGGCATAGGTAAGCATCTTCTTCTATAGCTGCAAAAATTGTTAGAATTACCTGTAACAGAAGTTAGCAGCTGATCCCTCCTAGACATAGAAAGGTGGTGCATTTGTGCTGGTACCAACAATAACATTAACATAAATCTCCGAGATATCTTTTGGGGAGACAGGACAAGAGGGGAAGGAGGACTCCACAGTCAGCCAAGGCAGCGGAAGTTCAGGGAAATACTGAAAACACTTAACACAAAGTAGCTGTTCAGTTTACTTTTTGGAGAACAAGGCTGGGTAACAGTAAGCCTTCAAATTAGAAGCACAGCGTTACATCACAGGACTTCTATAGTTATGGGCTTTTTCTTCTCCTTAGACTTCCTCAAATATTCCATAAATAAGTCAGATATAGGTCAGATTCAAGTTATCATGAGTTTGTACATCTCAGTTGTAGGGAAGGTGATGTTCTTCATGATGAAAGAGAGATCACTGCTCTCCTCAAGACTATATGTGAATCTATAGCTGTAACATTTTCTGTTCTATTTGAAGCTGAAAATGTGGGCAGTGCAGGAGGAGAAATCCTAATATCTGACATCCAGTGCAGAGATCCACCAAGGAGGTACACCTGACACTTTTGGCTTTCTCCCTGAGGTCTGGGATCACAGTCCAACAGCCAGTATCTAGCTGGTACATGATCCTCTGCTGAACTACAAAGTGATCGGCCTCTTCTGATCATATGTTCATCTCCACAGCGCTGATTGCCAGGGAGGAGTTACACTTAAAACTAAAGCTGTACAAGAAGTCCAAATTAGATCAAGAAGAATCTATATATTTCCAGTGGTTATGATGACAATCAAGGACCAGAAAAACATTGTATGCTAAAACTAAACAAGACGGGGCAAGTCTTGTACTCAGTGTTGATTGCACGTCAATAGTACTAGAAGAAGAAATATTTATCTTTAAGAATATTGTTTTCTCTTCAATTTTATCTTATATGTCAATAAAGTTTTACACTGCTCTTAGAGAAACCATAACTCTGAAAAGAACATTGCAAGTTTATGCTAAACTGGGGACAAAATTACAAGTCCAAATTAATTTGCTCAAAAAAATATATTTTTTTTTAATTTGTAAATAAAAGGCAGGTATATCAGACTGTGGTTTTCCAGTTTTTTCAATAGAGGCCAAAAATAAAAGAAAGAACCACTTATTGATTTGATACTCCTCTGGAAGAAATACAGACCATGGATAAAGGGCTGCTTCAACAAATAAAATTCTGTAACAAAATTAAATGTTACCAATCATCTCTCCTAGTACTGTTGTTTTTGAGAAATGAAGGAAGACTTTGATCCATAAAGAAGTATATACAGCCTTTGTGTTCTTATTATGGGGGGGGGGAGGAAAAAGAAAGAATTTTGCAAAAACATAAAAAGATGTCAGTAGCACATGATCTACCAGATGGAAAACAGCGATATGAACATATTTGGAAAGAAACACTCATCAGTATGTCAAGGCATTCATCATAATTGCCTGGGTGTAACGATCTCTATCATATCAGACTAAAAGCTCTGACTGACATTTTCACAGATGTTTGTGGATGAACTTCTACCTCCCAGAAAATAAAAATAGATATTCCCCTTTAGCATTTGCATTTGAACTGCAGTTATGCTATATATGCCAAAAACATACTGTTAGCATAACCAATCCATATTAAAAGTCTACTTAGAGTGCATCAGAAGGCAATGCTGATAGTCATCTCTAGAAATGTTGTTTTGAAATTTTTAGAGAAATTCTGGAGCATAAAGACAAGTGGCAAAAGAGGTAAACAATAGAAAAGGAATAAGATATGAGGGCACACACCCTTTTATATATTTGTCTACAACATACACATACACATTTGGCCTACTCACCTAGTGCTGTCTTGGTAGTCAGTGGAGTGAAGAAGGCACCTTTGGTAGTGAGATATCAGAATTACCATTTTTAGACACTTCATTTTTTTTTTTTGTACTTTCGATGCAGCAAGCTGAGGGAGAGTACTTCAGTTGTAAATATAGTAAAATGTGAGCTCTATATATGAAAAATGAAATGTTGTCTATATGCCCATATAATAAAATGAGTATGTGTCTTCCAGAAAGCAAAATGTGCAAATGATGAATGTTTACCTGAAATAATTATATGTAAATTTCAACATAATCCAAAATCTCTGAAAGATACAACAACTAACCTAACACAAAATGCAAGCCATAAATCATTCATATCTGGCTGTTATGGGTGCAGATTTAACTACAGGTTCATGACAGGAAACAGAAGCCTTGATGGGCTTTTCTCACACAAAATCTCTGGGACTAGATTTTTAAAAAATGAACAATAACCTATGTGATATGTAATAACCTATATGATATGTTCAAGAAAAATACACTGTCCCTTCATGAAACAGAAAAATAGGCCTTCTTGAGGACAAACATGTCTCTGAGAAGTTAATTCAAATAAATATTGACTTTGTGATAAAAGAATTGCCTGAAATCCACACACTTTTACATGTGATGTGAGTAATCATTATTTCAGAGATTTGGACTATACTGATAGAATTACATACTAAATGCATTATATACCCCAGCAGAAGTTCAGATTTTGGCAAACCAAAGTATAAAAAACCTGAAGTATTACTGGTCAGATCATTGCAAACGTTGAGAAATGGCATGTAAGCAAGTGTGATAGTTGAGCTCTTTATTACGTTATCAGAGACAGACCGACATTCGGTCAAATGAACCGTCTAATCAACAGAGATGGAAAACGGACACAGATATTTCAGTCATTTGAAAGTGTTCCAGCAATGCTAAGAAGCTAGTAGAAAAGGAACATGCAGATGAAAATACTCTATCCTCCTTGCCACAAGATAGGCAACGGCTTTCTGTGAAACAAGTCAAAACAAATTGAAGAAAGTAATAAAAGTATATGTCTTTTCATAAAAATACAGTCACCAGCACGGCAGGGTATTCAGCTTAATTACAAAGCTACAGACTTGACTACCAAATGAGAGTAGAAAGTTTGTTTGGCTCTACTTTTATTTTCAGATTGACTGAAATCTTCATTTTGACACCTGCTTCTCATCTGCAGAGATATCGCATATGCCAAGAAAAACATACATAACGTAATTACTATGTGCAAAGAAAAGGACTTTGAGAAATGAATGATGTCGCTTACTGAGCTAGTGACAGATGATGTCTCTAATCTATCTCCAGTGACAGCCATTTCAGAGGGACAATATAAACCCTTGACTAGTCAAATCATTTGAAAATAAGATAAAGCTACTTCTTGACGCTGTAACCCTTTGGAGGAAATAGAGATTGCAGCAGAAGACCTGTGTCCAATGTAACAGGAGAGGTGGCCATAAATTCTTCCCAATGGTGGTCCCTAACAGAAAGCCAGGGGAGATCATGGGATGACAAATAATTTGTGGTCTCCAGGAAAGAAGATAGGAAGTGTTACCTCTCCTATAGTGTGCTTCTTGCAGTGGCAGAGCTATGTGTCCTACCAGCTCAGCTAAGCTACAGCTGTTAACAGGCAAGACATTGCTGGCCCTGACAGCAGGTCGCTCGCCAACCCCACAGCTCAGTGCAGGCGGCTGCATCCACTTGCCCTATGCTGGGCAGCAGTGAGCACAGTCTTCAGTTTGGGAAGAGAAGGCCTCTACGTGAAATGGCTGTAGGATGTCCCACACAGCCCTTCCTACACCCGTTAGCCAATATGGGGAAGTAGGAAAATCCTGAGCATATGTGGGGATGTGACACACTGCTGAGCATATGACATGTGTCAGCAAAGCAAAATCAGATTTGACACACATACTTTGCTTAATCATGGCTGGGAATCAACCTGACAACATCAACCAAAAAAATCCTAGGTTTAAATTTTCCACTGTTTTAAGGTCTCCTTTGGGGAATTAAGAAGAGTATAAGCAATGAGCATCTATCTGCACAATCAAGCTTATATTCTTGGAGCCCATCCAAGAACAAAAACAGCCCCCACCTGTTCTCAAAGCACGGACACAGGACAGGCTTAAGATGGAAATATTTTTATGTTACTCTGCAGCAGAAACAAAACAAAGAGACAACCTGGTTGAAATTCCCCAGATACAACAGAAGGGAAAGATTGCTCTAAACGTACTGAAAACACTAGAAAAGCACTAACCAGCATGTAAGGCATTTAACTGTATAGCATGGCTATAAAGTTTTGTACCAACCCAGATCACAAGCCTTGACTCGCTATTTTACAATAAAACCCTGTGCATCATTTTCTCTCTATTAAAAAAAAAAAAAAAACCAAAAAAAAAAAAACTTTACAGAATTTTGCTTTGCTGACAATAATTGAACATGTGTTGGAAAGATAATAACATCAGAAAAGGCTTTCTGAAGAATCCGGTTGTAAGAAGCAAGGGCAAGTGACTGCAGCACACATGACAGATACCGCTTCAAATTCTGATAACCACAGTATCCAGATGACATGAGCTGTGACTTCCAGATGACATAAGAGATCAAGAATATTATAGCAATATTATATGCAATAGTATATGTTTTAATGTTATAACTCAAGGGAAAATGTATGTTACAAGGTCAACAAAATAAAATTGCAGCTGAAAATTGGAGAAATATTCCACTGTATGAAGACACTTGTTATAAAAATTATGTGTCATCTGTGAAGGGTAAAAAAAATCCTAAAATGGAAAACAGATCTGTAAAATCATTTCTTTTATTGGTAATAGATCTTGTTTTTAGCTGAACAGAAAAAAATATATAATCAGACATTTTGATAATAAAAGACATCTGGAGGCTCTGAGTAACAATGGTAAGTATGAGAAAATTAATTTCATCTCTTCAATAAAATTATAGAATTCAATAAAATTATTGAATTAGTATTTCCATCTCTTTTATGTGACTGGAGACCACAGTGCAAAACTTTGTGATGGAAAATTCATTATCTAAAGGTAAATAGAAGCTGGTCTTCATTTGTGAACTTGCAGAAGTAGAAGATGAAGATAGACACAACAAGGGAGGAAATGCGTATGGCTTGTCTTCGCTCTTGGCTTTACTGGATACCCACAGAGTTTGGAACAGAGAACAAAACTCTTTTTTACCTTTTTAAATGAAAGTGATTCTTGCTTGAGCTTCCTATCCAGAGTGGAAAGAGCTAATCATAAAAATCAACTCTTTAATAGCATATACATCCAAAAAAAGCTGGTATTAACTCCATCCAGTACTAGTCCTTTATCTATACAGCCTTTGTCCAGCAACAAAATGATTGAATTAAATGCTTTTGTGCACAATTGCTGCATTTCACAAAACAGTCCAAAGTAAAACTATTACCAGAACAATTGTCTGTAGAGCAGAAGCAAAAGTTTATCAGCCGATCAGCCCTTAAGCTCCATGTGATAGATCAGCATAAACCTACGAGTGTAATAGTAATGGAAGTGGCCTCATATGCAGTATACCAAACCTTTATCGTACAAAGAGTTGACGTATCACAGCCAAGGTAAAATAGTTGCTGTAACAAAGTACGGATATGCGTACTCCGGAATGGCCAGAGAAACGGAAATGACTTGCTGGATAACTCACTCTCTGGTTAAATTGATCAGGGATCAGGTATCTGCTGAGACTTTTGTAACCTTTTTTAAAGCTTTGATCTAAAACACATGATCACCTTTCCTCGGAGCACAGGAAGTGCAAAGAGCAACGAGAATTTTTAAAGCACTTCTGAAAAATGCCAAAGGCACCCACACACTTTTATTCATATATTATCTGATTTTTTCCCCCTCTGGTGCACAGAATTTCTCTAGCAAAATTTTTAGAGGGAAGATGACTTACACACAGTTTCAAAACAAGTTCTCTTTTAGCAGTGTTTCAAACAGAAAGGTGCAGAAATATATCAATAAAAGACAAAGTAGAGCATCACCTTGTAAAGGAAAAAGATTACTGAAGCCCCAAGCAACAGGTTTCCAAATGTTCAGTGTTTGATGCACACTGTTTTGATTGCATAGACTGGAGTTTTCACTTGTCAATCTGAAATGTTGTGTATCATAAAAGGAGGTTTTAGTTCCAATTAGTATATAAAAGATAGAAACTGAGACATTTGGAACTATTTCTGTCTTTATTCTCTAGATAATATAAAAATTCCTAAACCAGACTGCTGCTCCCTTTAAAATATAGTAGTTGAGAAAAGAACCTTGCAACAGCAATTCTTTCCCTGACAGAAATTGTCTATTTCCATTCTAAAGTAGATACTTTATTTTTTTTACTTAATTTCTTCCTCTTGTTAATACAAACCAGAAAACCCTGTACTACAAAGTATTTTAAAGAAAATATTATGACTATGAGCATCTATTCATAAAAGAAAAACTTTAAAGACTTAACCATGCATGTTCTAACCCTGTTGGTCATGGGTTCAGTTTCCATGCAAGGACAAAGATGGTAGTCATTATGGTTGCATAGGATTAGTCAGTACATTTGCTGGTTTTGCTTCATGCATAACAGCTAGAATCACTCAACATTTTTTTTTTCTTTTTAACCATTTTTTATAGAATCTAGTCAAATTAACCTGTACTGTCAGAACAGAAATAAGACATGCCACTAAACTTTTCTGATTTATATAATTGAGACTTATCAGTGAAAACACATACCAAAGAAAATTTTGATTTTCTTGCCCCAATATATCCTGCTTTGTGGGGATATTTTTGCCAGGTTTCTTGTAATACTGACATTTACATTCTAGTTGTGAGAGGTTTCAACGGACAGAAACAAGAAGGAATTAAGCAACTGGTATTGAAAATAGATGCTAAGAGACCATTAAAAAATATACTTGAAAGTTTTCAAATGAAAGATAAAAATCTTTTCACACCTGGGTCAAATTCTGGCCCATTCAACAGTGACTGAGAGTTATTACTGTCTCACAGCTGCCCTCTGGCCTGTGGGAAATGAACTGACCCTTAGGGATCAAGATCCCATGCACAAAAATGGCATTCTGGTCTAGAAATATTCTGAAAATTCACTTAGTGTTAACCCGGGTCATCAAATATTGCAAACAGTATCTGACACCCCTTGACACTTTAGCAGCTGGGGAAAAGCTTTTTAAACCACCTACAAATTGATGGACAAAGCAGTTTTGTGTAAAAAAATCCCAAAGCAACAGAGCTTTGGCTCATGGATTGCGTTGCTATCTGTTCAAGGAGGCACCTTGCAATGAACTCTCCACCAGTTTACAGCAATGTGAGCATACAAATAATCTTTCTGCATGTGATAGCTTCATTGAGGTCTCAAGAGCAGAAGCTTATTTTATTTAATTTATTTTTTACAAAAGACATTTTCAGAGTCTGGTCCAATCTTTATTCCTTCTGTCCCAGACACTGTTTACAGACGGAAAGCACCTGGTTTTGTTCAGGAAAAAAAAAATTAATAAAAAAATGAACCTCCTTTGCCTGCAACACAGATTTAAATTACCAAGCTTTCTGATCCTTACTGCTTTAGAAAGTACTGAATGGTTTTAAAATGTTGAGGGAACACTAAACACGTATCGTTAAGTTGGTCCACGTGTGTTTCCCCACTGAGATGATAAGCAGAAACAACCTCAGAATGCATCAAATGACATCTCGAATCAATTGCATTCAAACACGACCTGCTTCAGCTCTGTTTTTCAGGCATTTAGTTCCCATGTAGCACCCTGACTGCAAGAGCTAGAAATTCTGATAGTCCAAAATCATATTGGAGCCAAGGCAAGACGTAGTGAGGCTGTTTCAAGCACCTCCAGCTTCAGAGTGAAAATTAGAACATTTAGACACATTTACCTAGAGAATGGGAATCAGGTGGGATCCAGACTCTCTTTTTCTGCCAGATGTCCCTTGGTGGGACACAAGAACTCCTCATCCTTTCTGTGGAAATGGGGGCTAGGGCACAGCTGGGCTTAGGTGAGCCCCCAATGCTCCTATTCTTGCCTGCACTTGGGTCCATCAGCAACTTTTTAGCCCACAGCATAAGGGATGAGGGACAGCTGGGTTGTGGCTTTGGATTCAGGCAGTTGGTAAATGTTCCACACTGGCACTGTTCCCCTTCCAAATGTAGATGTTGGAATTGAAACTAAAGTTTTTTTTCCAGATTTTTGGAAGATTTATCGCAAATTGACCCCCCAACCCAAAGAATTTGAGGTCATTATAGCGATTTTTTTTAGTAAGATAAAATAAATTATTTCTACTTTATTATCTTAATTTATCAGATTTATATTTATGACATGTTGTACCTAATAGCATTAAATATTTGTAAAGAGAATATTTGAATATTTAAATGAAAGTAAAAAATTACTTATTAATATATCTCCCCCATGAAAACTGTTGTCCAAATTATCACATTCTCACCATATATTCTGATGGTACTTAATTTCCTTACAAAAAAAAATATTTCTCTCAGTCTTTTAAAATTGTTATTCTGTTAGCCAGCATTAAAAGTAGAACAGAAGACTGCTTCTTTGAAAGAAAGAAACCAAGTTAAAATCAAAACTGCCATGACTAAAATGAACACTCCTGTGCTCAGTAATTGAAAATTAACTTGCATGATACAGGTTCCGTGAGTCTCTGATCACATGTGCCTGCTGCGTATGAGCTACAGGTAACTTAAATTATAGGGTCTATTGAACTTTTACATGAAATAGGGCTTCAGAGTACCAGTCCTGAGGGAGTCTAGGACCTGAGCGAATGACAGAGACGTGAAATGGGTTGCTGAACCAATTCAGATGAAAGAATCGATAAGGCAAGGAGATAAATGAGATAAGAAGAGCCTACATCAAGTCTGCGTCAGGGATGTACTAGAGAAGGTGACACCTCCCTTGCATATAATGATGTAGTGTTAACTGGATGCAACAATATTAAGGTATTATTTTTTATTTATTATTAAGGATATTTTTGTGAACTTCTGTTTATTTTCCACACTGCATACCGAAAAATGGTGCTTTGAAGACACAAACCTGATAACCACCCCAAGCTATTGCCAGAGTAAAGCTGATGATCACAGAGTGAAAGTGGTGGTATTGACACATAAATCATGTTACTATTGTTGATAGTAGGATGAGAGAACTCTTAACGTATATTTTTAAGCTGGTCTTTGTGCTTCACACCCGTACTTACTTGAGGGACAGGAACAGGAAACCTAAGGGACAGCAACAGAAGGAGCCAAAATAACGCTGATTAACTGTGGGTTTTGTTTTTCTTGGGAATTATAAATGTATGACTTCATACTGCAGACAGTGTAAATGAAGGTATAGAAAGAAAGTTTTAGTAATTATAGTGTGCATTCCCTAACTATGAATATTTAAGTGATAAACAGTAAACCCATACTTCAAATATTTATCAAACATACCTGATAAATTCCTCACTTCTTTCTACCAAACTCACTGCTAAATTTCAAATACATGTCAAGATTGGTTAAAAAAGACCAAGATAAATACTTTTTTCTCTGTCTCCTAAGAAAGATCTTAGCCTATTAATGTCCCTTAATAAGATGATTTTATTAGATTCTTGAAAGTCATTTCTTGGACAGGAGGGGATTTCAGGGAAAAAAATATAGTGCTCTTAAAAATCAAGTCTGTTGTTTCTGATATATTTGCAAAAAATCTTTAAGGTAATATGGTATAATCATAATTCACTACTTTAGAGAGAAAAATGTTTTGCTGACATTTCAGAGGAGCTAGCACACTGGCCTGGACATGGTATTTATTGACCAAATCAGTTAGTTTTATAAATGAGAGACAGGGAAAGGATCTCTTCTAGATTAATATACATTGGTATCAAGAACAAAAGAGATTTCTGAATATTTAAAATTCCCAAAACAAGCAAGAACTGCAAGGGCAAAAAACTACATGGGATATATTTCCTCAGCTCCCTGTCCAGTTTATTTTCCCCTGGATTCAAAAGAAAGTTAAGATGGATTTATAAATTTTCTTGATATAAGCTGGAAAGTCTCTCACTATCCTAAATTATGCTACCCCTAGAAATCATAGTAAAAGACATGTTGTGGCAGAGTGGCCTAAGGGTACCAACAAGGCAAGGTTTGTAAGGACATAAAATAACTTCTATGAGATTTCTATAGCCGGGGGGAAAAAAAAACAAAAAGCACACATGTTCAAATACACTAGTTTTTATTTAAATTGCTGGATTTGAGAGCCCAGAAGCTTGTTTGGCTTTATTTATCTATTTGTTTGTTTGTTTGTTTGTTTCCTAAAATGCATTATATGGCTGTCTACAAAATACTACATCTCCTGCAGCTCTTGCCTTTCTAGTAACATACTCCGTAATTGCTTCATTTGCAACGAGAACATTGGCTATCTACTGCTAAGTAAGATAGATACTACTATATGTTCCTGATCAAAGACTATCCTTTTATGAATTTCCTGAATTTATGTGTATAATAATCTTTTTAATGTATCCTGATTAAGGTGTCTTTGGCATTACAGCACAAGCAGTGGTTTGACCATGTAGAGCTGTCAACATACTGTTACTTGAGATCCTCTTCAAGATGGCTTTCATTGCTTCATATGATTTTAATAAATAATCAGACTACCTTATAAAATGGGTCAATTTCCTAACACCATCAATAGTACACTTTTTTCAATGGACTTAAGTTATTAATATAATTTTGAATATGTTTAACCTTCACTGAATTCTTAGACTTTCTTAATTTCCTCAACTGAACAGACTTTCACTGGTGATTAGTAAATGTTACATAAAAAGCAACTGTGAAGAGGAAAATGCCCTATGGTACCTGAAAGAAAATGTACATTCTCACCACCTACCTTGCATTTAGCTTTACTAAGACTTCCAGTTTGTCAATAATTTTGAATCTTTTATATTTTAAGACCTGCAAAATCTGGTAGAAATACCTCTGACATATTGCATGTCACCCTAGAGACTGCAATATGTAGGAGCTGTAATTTACTAGGAGTGTTAAAAACTAGCATTTGCAAAAACCTTCAGTACTAAAACATTTATGGGCTTCCCCCACTTAGAATATGAGACACCTTTCAAAGCAGCTTCCTTAATATTCTGCAGCAAATAACATGCTAATGAAGCTTGGAAAAAAAAGATATTAAAATAAAAAATTAAGGTGAATAATAAATTACTATTCATTGTGTAGTGTACATAAAAAGCCTTAAACAGGTTACTTTTTAGGACAGTAACTAGAGATATGCAAATTCCTATGGAGTTTATTCCAAGGGATGCATTGCTCTTCTAAGGAAGATGTGTGAGTTACCTGCGTATCAGCAACACTCTTCCCTTTGTGTTTGATTTAGATATTAATGAGGAAAAACTAAAGGATTTTGATGCAAGAAAGAATGATTTGTTCAACCCCACAAAACTGTCAGAACTGGCTGAAAGGCAGAGCTCAGAGGGTCATCATCAGTGGCGTGGAGTCCAGTTGAAGGCCTGTAGCTCGTGGCGTCCCACAGGGCTCAGTCCTGGGTCCCATTCTGTTCAACTTCTTCATCAATGACCTGGATTAGGGGACAGAGTGCCTCCTCTGCAAGTTTGCTGATGATGCCAAGCTGGGAGGAGTGGCTGACACACCTGAGGACTGTGCTGCCATTCAGAGAGACCTGGACAGACTGGAGAGCTGGGCGGAGAGGAACCTCAGGAGGTTCAGCAAGGGCAAGTGCAGGGTCCTGCACCTAGGGAAAAATAACCCTAGGCACCAATACAAGCTGGAGGCTGACCTTGTGGAAAGCAGCTCTGCAGAGAAGGACCTGGGAGTGCTGATGGATGACAGGTTGAACATGAGCCAGCAATGTGCCCTTGTGTCCAAGAAGGCCAGTGGTCTCCTGGGGTGCATTGGGAAGACCGTTGCCAGCAAGTGGAGGGAAGTGATCTTCCCCTTTTACTCAGCCCTGATGAGGCCACATCTGGAGTCCTGTGTCCAGTTCTGGGCTCCCCAGGACAAGACACACATGGAGCTACTGGAGAGAGTCCAGCGAAGGGCTATGAGGATGATCATAGGGCTGGAGCATCTGCCCTATGAGGAGCGGCTGTGAGAGCTGGGCCTCTTCAGCCTGGCCAAGAGAAGACTGAGAGGGGATCTGATCAATGTGTACAAGTACCTGAAGGGAGGGTGTCAAGGGGATGGGGACAAACTCTTTTCAGTTGTCCCGTGTGACAGGACAAGAGGCAATGGGCAGAAATTGAAGCACAGGAAGTTCCGCCTGAACATGAGGGGGAATTTCTTCCCTGTGAGAGTGACAGAGCCCTGAACCAGGTTGCCCGGAGAGGTTGTGGAGTCTTCTTCTCTGGAGATCTTCAAGGCCTGCCTGGATGCAACCCTGTCTAACATGCTCTAGGTGACCCTGTTGAACAGGGAGGTTGGACTAGATGATCTCCAGAGGTCCCTTCCAACCTTACTGATTCTATGATTCTATGAAACTATTGAGTATCTCTGCAGAACTACCTAAGGATCAATTTGGTATATGCGTTACGGAAAGACTAGAATCGTTCACTCTTTCAGCAAAGCAAAGTATATTGTTTTTTTCATATACAACTCTCTGAACAATATAAAAGTGTCTTGTCAAGCGGAGTGTCTTTATTACACAGCCTTATTCAGGCAGGACTTTTAATAAAGTTCAGTCATCAGGTTTTGATCAGCCTGAAGGTAGCAGAGTTTTGCCTCAAACAAAGATTTTTTTTTAAAAAAAGGAATAAAACCCATGAGGTTTTGACCTGTCATCTTTTTTTTTGGTTTGTTTTCCTAAAGAAGGGAAAAGTAGTCAGCCTCTCGTTTGGTTGCAAAAATCTGGGAATGGAATAATTGAGACAGGATAAGAAACTTTCAGAACCTTCCACCTTCAGTGTGATTTTGAAAAGCTCAGTTATTTCTCTGCTCTTCAATAGCTATCTCAATTAATATTGTACAACAAGCATGATCTTCAGTGTGTGTAATTTCTGTGCTCATGTTCTACCAAGAATGGTTAAAGGAGATACAAACTTTGTGCAAAGATGACAAGTAATGACTAAAAAATCCAAATCTGACGAACTAACAGAAGAAAAATTCTGGACAATCTTTAGAGTCCAGTATGAATTGGCTACCATTTTTTTTCCCAGGAATTTCGGTGAGCATCATTAAAATCTGGCTGGCCAGCCAAAAACCTTAATCAGAGAAGAACACTGATTTAGTGCTCTTTCTGAGCCTTTGGCAAGTGTCCTCTGAAAAAGGATACTACCTGACTTCTGCAGAATTTTTGAGAATCATCTTCCTTGGATTCAGTCCAAGTCCAGAGTGGAACTCTTTAAAGTTTTCTGTACTTTGTTCACCTAAAAAAAAATCACATTGTTTCTATCCACAGTACTGAAAAAGCAGCTTTAAGAGATTGCTTTTTGCACCCTTCTGATTGTACCTCGTACAGGCATATTTTCACGGGCTTCAGACTAACTTACTACCCTTATAAGCCAAGCAACTGTAAAAGAAAGCATACTGAAATGTATTTTCTACTATGTATATCCTGTGTATTTTCATATGTACACTCAGAAGTTGCACATTTCCTAGTTATCAATTTTCAAATTTTAGTCCTAAAATATTTTAAAACATCTTAAGGTGCTTCTTTTGCCTAAAGAAAGGTAAAGTATTCCCTTTTTCCAACATGGTGATGCTACATCACTGAGTCAGAGAATCAGGATTTCTTTTTTAATTAAAAAAATTCTCTTTCAGGAACAGAGAGAAAATAGATGAGGACTGAGATGGCAATTTTTTATAGCAGTGTAAAACGAAACCCTTGCAAAAATCAGGATTGCAGGATTTCTACAGGCAGCCTCCTAATGCTAAGTACAAACACTATGATACCAGTAGCAGCATCAAAAGAAATGTGATATCTATGAATAACAGGGCAGATAATTCCATGGCAGATAAAGAAAAATTTGCAGCAGCGCTCTTTCATGAAAAGGTGTTGGTAGAGGTTCTCCTGTGGTTTTCTGTATATAAAAGTGCTTAACTCTGTTGGGAGTATATTTATTGTTAAGTTTGAACCTAAAAGGAATAAATTTTTTTTAAGGAATTGGTCAGTATGGATTACATACGTCTTCTGTCTCAAACCTGTTAAAAATCAACTCAAAGTTGATGTTTGCCATAATTATATTAACATTTAAAATTGATGTCTGTATAATTTAAAATATTATTTTTCCTTTATTAGCTCCCCAACACTGCAGTGATTATAAATGCTTATTTTAAAGTCTGTTTATTCAGCTTTGACTACCATATAATTATAAGACTATTTAGTTGGAAACAAAACAAAAATTGCCATCTGGTTCTACTGAAAATGGGTGTATATATATGTACATATATATAAAGCAAGGGTAGGGAATATCTTTGATGCTAATAACGTTTCAGAAATATCACTGCTTTTAAATTAACTCAAAAAGAGATGAGATGCGTGCATCTTAACTCTCGCTTTGTATATAACCCCCACTAAAGAAATGCTGGACAGTCTTATAATTTTCCATCAACTTCTTTTCAGTTATTTTAGTTTTTGTTAACATTATTCTTACAAAAATCCAAGATTAGTCACTGCATTTTCAACTAATGTGAACACACATGAACAGTATGTTCATTTAAGCATGTCTGCAAAGCACATACTTTATATCCACAAAGAAGATTAATTACGCAGATATATTAGGACGTAGGAAGATATATGACTGTAAAACTGGTGTGTAATTTTTACCTTGCATAAATATCTATGAAGACTGTCAAATGTGCATTAAAATCAGGTATGCAGGCAGGGTGCGCTTTTGTTTGCATATGAAAAATCCATATCATATTTAGAGGCAAATTCAATAGGATATATGCCGTAAAGAAATGGAAGACACTATACATAGACTCATACATATATATTGATAAATAGACATGATACATATAAGACATCAAATTTGTTTTATTTTCCTCCTTATTAGCAAGAATAATAATTAAAGATAAAAATACTGATTTTTTTTTGGCTTTTTATGTAGCTTGTGCAATGTAATATTTTTCTCTCTTAGACTTGAATATGCTTTAACAAGTCATATTTTTAAGAGGAAATTGTAAAGAAGCAAATTATCTAAAGGTACATCTCCTTCTGTTAATTATCAGATGGGGATCTTCTTCCCTAACATCAGAGACCTGCAGTACAGAGGCTCCATCTGAACAGTCACTAAAGGCTCCTTTTATAGTCATTGGAGAGAGACACAGGGTTCAGCAGGGATGTCTGTTTTAAGCCAAGATGAACCTCAGCTTAATACTACATTTGTGTCTCTATAGACTACAAAGGACATTTAGACAACTAGCTTTCATGTGTATGTCTGCCCCAAAGGCTGTAGACTTTTACATTTGTCTCCTTCAAGTTTAGGATCAGCCATTCTGAAGGCTTTCCTCTAGAAGTCAGTCTTTAAAAGAAATCTGAATGTGAAAAACCCATTACTTTAATTATATAAGGTAATAGAACAAAGTTCTCTCTCTCTACATCGAATTTACACAGCTCCTGTTGCAGAAATATTTGAAGACCTCATAATATATTTGTTATTTTACAAAAAGAAGAGACAAGATCATTGTGCCATCACAAAAATAAGTTCTAGTGAGAAAATACGTAGCTGTCTTAGTGAGATTGTGTGTCTGATTTAATATACTTTGGTTCTCAAAGGCAGATCATGCTCTTCCAGTACAACCTTGGATATTAAAGATTTAAGGTAGGATGTTCAAAATCATCAAAGCTGCCCCCTATTCTTTCTCAAAGTAGCATGGGTTAGTCTGTAGTCCAGACAGCTATTTAGAGCAAGGTTTCTTCCGTAGTATGTGAAAGGACTATTCAATCATTTTCAGTACAAACAAAAGTACTCAAATCCTGTGACAAGCAGGAAAATGTTGCTATGAATGTTTTTGTTGTTAGTACAGAATGAAAGAGAACGCAGAAAGAGAAAATCCCATAGGTTTTCTTGATAAAGTTCTTATTTGTTTCAATCTACTTTTGAAAAGGATTATATGAGCAGGTTCACTTTTCTATCAAGGGGATGCAAAAATAAAATAGTTTCTGGAGCTTACACTGTATCTGTATTATACTGCCATATAATTACACAAATGTGATGTTTGATGTAAAAATAAATTTGTTCCATGTAACACAAAGACAGAAACCTTGAAAAAAATAGCCATTTGCGTATCCCAGAAAACTTATTTTCTTCCAGAATGAAAGAAAACTAAACAGCAAAACAAAAGTCAAATTAACACATCCTTCCACATCCTCTGGCTGCACTGATGTATTCTAGTTCTGCAAGAAGAAACACTCTTTCTTATTAGCTGGCACTGCAAGATTTTAAGTGACCCAGCAGTCAACATTTCCCACTGTGGCAAAAACAATTTTGTAATTGTCCTGTGAATTAGGGAAACGAACTCTCGGAGGATTCTCGCATTGGGTATTTTCTTGGGCGATGATGTGGAAATAATAGATTTAATGAGAACAGTGTAACGATGTGGAATACAATTTCGTTCTTGAGTAAATTTCACATCTTTTCCAACCACAAAATGGATTAATGTAAAGCGTCAAGCAGGGAACTAACCTGGAGATCCTGCTGTTAAACACAAATAACAGAACGGCCGGATTTGCATTACAGCTGACTTTGACACAACACAAGAAAAATAAAGAGGAAAGCAATGGTGGCGAGGGGCAGAGACAGCAGTATTCCTAACACACCGTGGGATTCATTCATGTGACTCCCCCACTACCAACGGTGAGAATCGCTTCATAGGATCTGAAAGATTGCACCGAAAGATTGTACCTCCACATGAGCCGCAATAAGTCAGGAATTATGCTTTTCTAAATCCTCTGCCCCAGGAGAGGCTCTACCCTAATTACACAGCAGTTTCTGGGTGAGTGGTGCATGCTGAAAGGTGAAAGATTACGAGTCGGTGAGTGCCCTCTGCTGTTACCTCCGTCACACTGTGACAGTATTTCTGCTGCTGTGGAACGAGCGCCTTAGTCCTGGCAGCACACTGCCAAACCCCAGCAATAACTCTTCGCAGGGAAACTCAGGAATCAGACTTCCTATGCTGGGCACAGCTCTGCGTTATGGTTGCTCTTCCATGGGGAGATGATCCTGCCTGCTTGCACTCTGCAATGGATGGAGCCAATGCTCCTTCTGCAGCAGAGCCGTGCTGAGACGGAGCTCTGTCCCCTTCCTCCCCCTCCCGTGAAACCCTTCCCTTCCTCACACACCCTTGGTGCTATCCCACAGCAGGGATTAGGAGCTGCTTTCCCAAGCAGATTAGGCAGTTCATCTTAGCCCTTAGCATGACACACAAACTGGAGGAAGAGGGAGAGGAAAGTCTAAGGCTTGTTGCAGAACATCTCCTCAGAAGCAGAAGGGACCTGCTGTTCCAGGAGTCTCAAATCCCACATGAAGACACTGATTTCTCAGGTGTAGGTTTCTTCTTTTTGCAACTTCATGACATGATCTTGACAGCAGATGAAAATCAAGGAAGGCAATCAGGAAAGGTACTAGAAAATGAGGGAGGAATTTGTCATTTGAATTTATCAGTCCTCCAGAGTGGGCACACTTTTCATAAGCAATAGCCCACAGGATGAGAGAACCATAGAATCATAGAATCATAGAATCAGTAAGGTTGGAAGGGACCTCTGGAGATCATCTAGTCCAACCCCCCTGCTCAACAGGGGCACCTAGAGCATGTTAGACAGGGTTGCATCCAGGCGGGCCTTGAAGATCTCCAGAGAAGGAGACTCCACAACCTCTCTGGGCAAACTGGTCCAGGGCTCCGTCACTCTCACAGCGAAGAAATTCCCCCTCACGGTCAGGCGGAACTTCCCGTGCTTCAATTTCTGCCCATTGCCTCTTGTCCTGTCACACGGGACAACTGAAAAGAGTTTGTCCCCATCCCCTTGACACCCTCCCTTCAGGTACTTGTACACATTGATAAGATCCCCCTCAGTCTTCTCTTGGCCAGGCTGAAGAGGCCCAGCTCTCGCAGCCGCTCCTCACAGGGCAGATGCTCCAGCCCTCTGATCATCCTCATAGCCCTTCGCTGGACTCTCTCCAGTAGCTCCATGTGTGTCTTGTCCTGGGGAGCCCAGAACTGGACACAGGACTGGAGATGAGGCCTCACCAGGGCTGAGTAGAGGGCAAGGATCATCTCCCTCCACTTGCTGGCAACACTCTTCCCAATGCACCCCAGGAGACCATTGGCCTTCTTGGCCACAAGGGCACATTGCTGGCTCATAGTCAACCTGTCATCCACCAGCACTCCCAGGTCCTGCTCTGCAGAGCTGCTCTCCACAAGGTCAGCCCCCAGCTTGCACTGGTGCCTAGGGTTATTTCTCCCCAGGAGCAGGACTCTGCACTTGCGCTTGTTGAACTTCAGGAGGTTCCTCTACACCCAACTCTCCAGTCTGTCCAGGTCTCTCTGAATGGCAGCACAGCCCTCAGGTGTGTCAGCTACTCCTCCTGGCTTGGCATTATCAGTAAACTTGCAGAGGAGGCACTCTGTCCCCTAATCCAGGTCATTGATGAAGAAGTTGAACAGGATGGGACCCAGGACTGAGCCCTGTGGGACACCACTAGCCACAGGCCTTCAACTAGACTCCACGTCACTGATGACGATCCTCTGAGCTCTGCCTTTCAGCCAGTTCTCAATCCACCTCACTGGCCACTCGTCTAACCCACACTTGATGAGCTTCCATCAGAGAAGGCTATCAGATTGGTTAAGCAGAATTTCCCTTTGGTGAATCCATGCTGACTACTCCTGATCACCTTCTTTTCCTCCGTATGCCTGGAGATGACATCCAGAACGAGCTTTTCCATCACCTTTCTAGGCATGGATGTGAGGCTGACTGGCCTAGAGTTGCCTGGGTCCTCCTTCTTGCCCTTCTTGAAGACTGGAGTGACATTGGCTTTCTTCCAGTCCTCAGGCACCTCTCCAGTTCTCCAGGACTTTTCAAAGATGATGGAGAGCAGCCTGGCAGCAACATCCGCCAGCTCCCTCAGGACCCGTGGGTGCATCCCATCTGGGCCCATGGATTTGTGGATGTCTAGCCTGCCCAGAACCTCTCTAATCCTATCCTCCTCAACCAAAGGAAAGTCTTCCCTTCTCCAGACTTTCTCCCTCACGTCCAGGCTGCTGGATTCCTGGGGGCTGCCCTTAGCGGTGAAAACTGAAGGAAAGAAGACATTCAGTAATTCTGCCTTCTCTGTATCCCTTGTCACCAGGCCCCCGCCCAATTCAGAAGCGGGCCCACATTTTCCCGAGTCCTCCTCTTGCTGCTGATGTATTTGAAGAAGCCCTTCCTGTTGTCCTTGACATCCCTTGCCAGACTCAATTCCAATTGGGCCTTAGCCTTCCTCGCTGCATCTCTACATACTCTGACTGCATTCCTGTAATTCTCCCAAGTAGCCTGTCCCCTCTTCCACAGTCTATTGTCTTCTTCTAAGAAGAGAGGGGAGAGGGAGTGCTGGACAACACCTGGCAGAAAGGACAGCAAACTGAGGTGAGGATGCAGACACATGCCTGCTTGTTTGTGTAAATTAGCACTAGGACCCCACCTCTTGAGGCAACATTTTAGAAATATTGATTTGAATAAAATGCAATATGCAAAGACATAAGGATAATTTCAACCCTGCCCAAGCCGATGAAAATCCACTGATTTTGTCACAATTGATTTCTTTCATCTTAACAGATTTAATTCAGCCATATAAATATATAGATGGGCAAAAAAACAAGGAGAAAGTCATGAAATTTTGTGTGGACATGAGTTTTTAAAGATGTTCAAAAACAACCCATCAATGTGAGCACAGTTGCACCAATAGTATAGATAATGCACTCCTTAGTGTGTCCTCTTTTTCCTGAGAACAAAGAGTCAACCTGGAAAATACACACAGGGAGCCAAATTAGTTTTCAAGCTTTCAGCAGAGATCTTGTTTTGACCAGTATTAGATATTGGCTTGTGTTAGCTTTATCTTGATTGCCTTACCCAACAGGATATAACACATGCAAACATGATTGCATTTCTTTAGAAGAGTTCTAATTAAGGAGCTCAGCTAACTAACATCTAATATTTAATATATAGAATTAATATATCATATCGTCCTAGATCCATGCTATGCAGCCATTGTTTAGTTTTACATTTCTTGTGTATGCTCAATTTCAATCTGGTTCAATTTACAAATCAAAAATTATCCCAGGGCTTCTAAACATCCTTGAGACTCCTTCGTTATCCTTCTTCCCATCTTCCTGAGAACTGTCCTGCAGCCAGACATTTGCAAGACATTTTGACAGCAGCTGGACACAGGGCACAGACCTCATTGAACTGAATGTTGACATGTCTCTCTGAGCTCGCTATCTGGACTACCTTTGGAGTCAAGAGAGAAAAATAACACTTCAAGGACATGGCCGATCTCATTTTGAAGCCAACCTTTAAAACAGGTTAGAAAAATTGCCCACAAAGAGGTATCTCTTTCTCCCACTAATCCTAAGGAGAGTCTAGGTGACTAGGTCATATGTTGGCCTCCATGTAGTGAATCCCCAAAGTCAGATGAGATGAATCCCACCATGAGTAGCCAAGCTACACCCAGTATGCAGACAAGATTACCTTTATTTCACATTTGTAGCTCTCTGATCTCTCCCATTTTATAGGTATTCAGCTCTTCAGCCGCAAGCTTTCTGGGCATGGAAAAATTCTTCAGCTGCGCAGTGACTCACAGTAGGATCGTGTTACACTGTTAGGATACCACAGCACTACAGTAATACAAAGAAAAGTAATGGGACAGGGGAGAGATAGTGATGTAAAACCAGGCACAAATTAGACTCATACCCTGTAGAACCATAATGAGAAACATACAAAGAGATACTGTTTAAATAATTCAGAATGACATTAATTCTTCTCCTGTTTGTACTGAAACAAATTCATTTTCTTCCCAATCTATATTTCTCACCAAAACATAAGGTTCTAGACCAGAAATAATCCAGTAAGATAAGTAGCTGGCACTTCCTTAGGACTTTTTGTCTCCAAATTATTTTGCAGATGTTGCCAAGTTTATTGTCCTTGTTCTCTTGGGAAAGAGGAACAGGAGATAAGATTGCCAGCCCTGAGCAGATACCCAGATTAAAATTCTGGAGTTAGATTAAATTTCCTGCTTTCAGATCTAGAAAGTTTTTAAGGAAAAATGACCCCTTAGGCTACAAAATTTATATGACTAAGAATGTCACAGGCAGTCTAAGTATTTCTGAAACTTGAATGCATTGTCAAAATGAAGACTTGTATATTGAAATTGTTAAATTCTTTAGCATATTAAACATATGCACATGCTGCTCCCTAATTATCATGTGCATACTACTTGTCATAAGTCCTAAAAACCTTTGAAGACAAACATTCCTAGCAAATTCAGCAGGACTTTTGCAAAATGTAAAATATAAGCAAAATCATGGCAGAAAAAAATCTTTTGGTAATTGGTTTCAGTGAAAGAAACCAATATTGATTGGAACCCTGTTCTGGTTTGGGTAATATTTTATCTGTTGTCTGCCAGTGTAAGGTAATGTTGATTAGCTCCTGATTCCCATTGTTAAGCTACCACAAGACCCTGACATCATGTTTGTGATTTTCAGATAAAGAGCATTTAAACTAAATATTCTTGCAGTACAACCAGATTATAAAAAGCTCACCTGGGAAGTCAACATGGAGATGGTGGAATTATCCTGTCTGTGGGTGTTTTAACATCTAATGAAAGCCATTGCATCAATGAAGTATAGATTTCTCACAACAGATGGTAAGCATATACATTTATATGAGAATTAGAGACATATTTTCTCAAAATATGACCTTTGTCTTTTTCCCCTTCATGGTTGAAAGATGCTAAAATGTCATCTCAAATTGTTCTTTATTTGCCTTGTGGTTTTACTAAATCCTTTTAAAGAAATTAAACAGCCTACACACTGACTCATGACCAGCTTTTCCATTTACTTTTTAACAGAAACCCAGTGGTGTTAAATAAAGAGCACTATTACTTCTCTCAGCATGATTTTCCATATGTAGAAAATCTATATAGAAGACGCTTCTTATGGAATAAATCTTGCCCACCTGTTTTTAAAAAACTCTGAAGCATAAACACTACTCAGTAATAAGATTTGAATGGAGATTATAAATCTTACATCCACTTAACAGGAAAATTTACTAAAAATTGATTTGGAAAAATCCTGACAGATGCTTTTCTTTTTACTGGATTTTTATTTGCTGTTTCCCAAAGCTATTTCTTAATAAGAAGGGACTAAACTATACTTATCCAAACAGGCTTCAATCTGTTGAAACAAATCAGTTTTGGAATTAAAAGTGAAATTATAAAATGTAGTTTCATTGTTGGTGAAAATTTGATAGAAAGAAAATAAATTAAAGGCCTGAGCTAAAAATATATTCTATCTCATAATGACAGTATCTGCTAAATATTTAGAAAGATGCAAAAGAAAGACAGCCAGGGTCTGTCTATATGTCCCCATAGTCATTTTCTATATGAAGCAGCTTACAAAAAAAAAGTAAGTGCAGCAAATCTGTATTTCATCTAGCCCATAATCTATAGAGCTATCCAAAATATAAAACATTGGCTTCACTAAAAGCTCAGAACCTTAAGATACACATTATTCTTAGCATTCTTCTTTCTTATTTGAAACATGAATTCACAGGCATTGCTGAAAAAAATTTGGAAATTGTCTTCAACATTTTCCATTTACCAATCTCCATTTATTATAAATGATTCTGACATGTTTAATTTTTAATAATCATCTTATTTCATTAGTGTGGCAGTGGTTTTAGTGAAAGAGAACATTTTTCAACAGAAAACTTAAAATCCTGTTCTCAGAACAAAAGATCTGTTTCTAAGAGAAAATCGAAGGCTTTCACCCTAGCAAGACATTTCATAAAATAGTTCCAGTATTTCTTAAGACATTCACTGCAAAAGAAACACACCCTCGGAACTCAGAAACCTAACAATTTCTCCTGGACATTAATTTTTTCTTTGTTTTACAATACTCAAGATCTTTTGCAGGAAAAACATGAATGTGTTTACATGCCTCTTACTAGTACTAAAATATTTTTTTGGCAGAAAGAGTCAAAGTCCTTCCCAAATCCAGCTCACTTAATTATAGTTGTATAGCTTGTTCCAGCTCTGTAGACCATGAAGACATCTTCTGGATATTTGGGGATATATCCAGCCACACTTATTTTCATCCATATGTTGAATAGCTAGGCCAATTCAATCACATTTATATGTGGTAAATTTGCTTTAGGAAATTGCATTTCACCTAACGTGAATTGCAGCTCCTTTTGTTACGCATCGCATAGTGGTGTGCCTGTGTATCAAAGCTGGGCCTGCGTGCACATCCTACTCTAGTTGTTAATTCTCTGGGCTGTCCAGGAACTCCCAGCTTGGCATCTGCAGAAAGAAGAGAATGGGCTGGTTTGGGACAATGGACCAGCTTGAAACTTGGTGATTGACTGAATCTTCACATTAACTAATAAGCCTTCATGAGTGAGAGCTTCAGATGCTCCTGGAGACGCACTCAGGCTATCTAAATAACAATAGAAGCTATTCCTGTAGAAATAGTTGCATAGGACAGTCTTTTGTATGTAGTTGAGATATTCAGGGTTCCTTCAAGGTTTTCAGCACACTATTACTCATGTGCCATCGGGAGCCATTTCAAAGTGACAGCAAAGTCTGACAACTGCCTCAAGTTGGGCTCCAACCTGGTCATCTCTTCTTTGAGCACCCCAGTCAGCCCTCACCTGCAGTTGTCCATAAGGGCTCTTCCTCCACCTCAGTTTCCATAGGCCACTTCATGAACTGAGGTGTGCAGTCAGCAGTCAACTGGTTCCCCTGCCAAAGATCTGCAAGGCAGCCTTAGTTGCAGCAGCACAGCCACCAGCTCGGAAGTTGGGGGGGAGGGGAATTTTGAGTGCAGTAAATAAGGTTTTGAGTTTCTGGATCAGAGGGTCATTGTATCTCATATAAATGACCCAAGGGGACCAGTCCTGAGGAATGGGATATTGCTACTACTGAGTGATTAGTTTCTGCCCTCATTAGGAAATAAACATTAGCTATATCTGACTAATAAACGTCCATAAACCACCTATATTAAATCCTCACTCAGTGCTTGCTGAAAGGTTCAGGGAGCTGAGGAGCAGCTGAGGAAGCCTACAGGGATGTGATCTGCATCCTTATACTCCCAGAGCTTCCTGTAGTATTTGGAGGTTAGTCTGGAGCTGTGGGAAGGCTGGGCATACAAGCACCTGCATGGTGTGAGAGCCATGCTTGATGGTGCCTGGCTCAGGGCTGGAGATGACCTGGGCACACAGCGTAGGAGCAGCAATGTGGGCTGCTCCATGAGGGTGGAGGAGCCAAGAGGCAAAGGTGAGAACGCAGCTGGCAAGACTATGTAGTAGCACAGTACCTGTGTAAGAAGAGCAGAAGAGGTCCAAAGATGGTAATGGAAGTCAGACAACAGTTCAGCTCACCAGGTAGGTCTGCAGTGATGAAGCAGGTCTGAGATCAAAGCAGGAAATCAACCGCTCCAGAGACAGAATCGAGGAGATACAAGAAGAGGCATAGATGTACCAACAGAGACCAAGGGCAAAAATCTGAGCTAAAAAATCCTTCCAAACCAAGTGGAACAGGTCCCTGCTGAGGTTCCTCACCTCTCTGCACCACAGAAGTTGGCCCCAAGCTGGGGCAGCCAAACCCCGAGGCAGGGGCAATGCACTCAGAGCCCTGACAACAACAGTAAAACCAAAAAGGCTTTAAGTGTCCTGCATAAGCTGACTACTCTAGCAAAGGTGCTTGGAAATTTCTGTTCAAATCATGCATATTTCCTGATTAAGATAATTAATAAGCATTTTATCTTATTTTCTTCCTTGTCTACTTTCAAGTCATTAATAAAGGCAAAATAAAAAATGATACTAATTATTTTTTATCAAGCACATTCATTTACCAAGAACAATTCTTGCCACCTTCTATGCTTGATAATTTATTATTAAATCTCCTAGCAACCAGTTTTTCATATTATTCAGGTATTTTGAGATTTACTGTGAAGATGGCAAATAATAGGTGACCTGCCATTTAAGACAAGTCTCTCTAGAGAGACAAGTCTATTTAACCACTCCCCTTGTAGCAATCACAAAGAATCCACTTGCTGTTTTAACATTGTTAATTTTGTTAAGTATTTTTGCCTTTTTCCTTCTTGTATAGCTTCTACAAAAGTTAATGGGTAATTCTTTTTATAAAATTTATAGTGGACTAGTCACCTAAAATCCTGTAATTTAATTTAATTTATTCTCTGACTAATCACTAGTGGCAAAGATCCTGCAATATAAAATATATATGCTATTTTATTTTGGATGGATGTCTGGGTAGGTTTTGCTATTTCCCAACCAATAAATTTTCAGTAAAGTACTGGAAAAATATGAATGTTAAGACATGCATCATGTTAAAATACAGTAAGTATTTCAAGTTTCATCCAGTAAAATATGATGCCATATTGATCTTACAATAGGGTCTAAGAATAGAAGTTGCTTCAAGTGATTCCGAATCTATGATTGTTTGTTTAGCTGGCACTTGAACTACTTGCTTTTTTAAAAATTGATTTTTAGTGTAAATGTTCTTTATGTGCTGACAGTAAAAGCATTACACTAGGCATACGTGTGCAAAAACCATTATTTCAGATTTATGGACTATAATACTATATAATATATAGCCTTTCAGGTTAATTTGTTGAGTGTTTAGGAGATGTAAAAAGAAAATGATTAGAGGTAATATGTACTGTGTTGGGCTTTTGGCTCAGCATGCAAATAAGCGGTGCTTAGTAAGCCCATCAGGAGACAGGACTGTGGGCACTCATATAGCGTCGTCAGACCTGAGGCTCCCGGCCCTGCGCTGCAGGAAAGTAGGAAAGCTTCTTTACATTGTCCCCCCCCCCCTTTTTTTTAATTATAAAAACCCATGGAGAATGTTAAAATGATGGGCAATCACCAGGCCCGGTCTGTTTTCCATAGAAAGCACTTTCCTCCTCCAGTTCCGGCTACCTTCTCTCTTCTCCATCCAAAACAAACAAATCCCACTATCCAGAAAGGAAATCAAACACAGGAAAGACCCGTATCTTGAATCCTGAGGGATCTGCGCTTAGGTCCAGGTTCCCTCAGACTTTCTTGCATGGCAGCAGCTGTCTGTACCCACATCTTGCAGATAGTTCTGAACCTACAGATCAGCAGTAGAGTTTTCACAGGAACCCATCTCCCCAAAAGCCAAATTTTCAAATGGTCTCTGAACAGCTAAAATCTTCAACCCAGCTGTGAACACCAATTAACTGAAGATAACATCCATACTCTGTCCATGTATTTGTTCTCCACCCGCCAAATGGGATAAATCCTGCCTGTTCCTAACCTTTTGTTTGTCATATACATTTACCTTATAAGGCTGGAAAAGAAAAACATGTTCAGTAGGCTCTTTTTTGACTATAGCCTGTAATGTAATGCAATATGAGTAACAGTCTATGTTTCGATACTTTCCATATTGACTGTAACACAGATATTTTTCCCCTCTTTCTATTTTGTCAAAATGCACAGTCTGTTTCCACTTTAAAAAGTCAGCAATGATCCACATGCTCTGTGATTCTCTGAAATATATACTAACAATATACTAACAATATACTAACAAATTGACTTAAGGAATCATAAAAGAAGAGAAGTAAAAGATCTGTCCTTTGCTCTCTCCACGCACACATCATGCCTCCCCCCCTCTCATGGCAGGAGTTAGTAAACTATTTCAGGATTTTTTTTTCCTGAAAGCTAGTACTACTAGTGGGTGACTAGAAGGCAATATGAAAAAAAGCAGCATGAGAAGGATTGAAATATTCTGTGTTTATGTCTCTGAATTTATGTAATAAATGCCAGTCTATGGCTGAACCTAAAGCTGGAAGGAGAAGAGCAGGAGTTAAATTCTTCTTGATCTTTCCCAGTCATTTATGCCACATTCCCCAGTTAAGCTGCAGTTTTACCATGTGGAATGAACATTAGAAATAACAGCCTAAGTGTCTGAGACTTCTCACTGCGGTCTGTGGCTTAGAAGTGCCTCTGGGTGAGGGCAGCTGAAGAGGATTAGACAGTTCAGAGGCAAGAACAGCGAGCTTTTGGACAGCGATGCAGTCCTTACGCACCCACTGGAAGTAAAACTCTCCATTCAGCTGGACTCGTTCACTTCTTAAGCGTTGCTGTGGTGTCTGTAGATAATTGCCGCCTCGTCTGCAGACAAAACCCATAGTTTTGAAATGTCTTTTATAGTTTACTCAGGAAAATGTTGAGAACTTCATAGCTTTCTCATCACATTTCAGCTCTGTCACACAGGCATGGAGGAATCCATGCAAAATTGTTCAGATGCTCCACGCACAAGGAGCGGCAGGCAGGACATTAAGGTAAAGTGGTGCATGGGAACCAAAATAACAAAAGGAGAAACAAACGCTGTCAAGATGAGCAAGAATATTCACCTAGACTGTAGTTAATGCTACTGTCCTTGTGTCTGCTGAGTCTAATGCCTGTTTCCACCGGTACAACAAGTTCCTATTTTTCTCCACTGTAATTATCATTAAAGTAGCTGTCCAAGACTACTTTTAAACCTTATTTAAAATTAAAGGAATTTTAATTCAGACTGGTACAATACAGTGGAAGGTGTAGCACTAATTCTTGTTCCCTATCGAATTTAATTTGTGAGTTTTCTGGAAAGAAAGAACCATCCTTTCTTTTGGCTATACTGGCAAACGTTTTTGCACATCAGTAAAAGATGGATATTGATCGCAAAGTGTATAACGGGACCGCAGAATGCCTTGCTTCTGTTTCTCCATACAGTTCATAAACCACAATAAATCAGGCTACAAGAACTGTAGAAATGTTCACATTCTTTTATGAGAATCTTTCTTCCATGAGATTCTTACCCTGTACTCAGCTCTGGTGAGTCCACACCTGGAGTGTTGTCTCTGCTTCTGGGCTCCCCAGTTCAGGAGAGATGGGGACCTGCTGGAGTGAGTTCTGCAAAGGGCCACAAAGACGTTTGAGGGATTGGAGGACCCGTCATTTGAGGAGAGGCTGAGAGAGCTGGGACTGTTTAGCCTGGAGGAGAGAAGGCTCAGGGAGATCTTAACAATGTGGGTAAATACTTGATGAGAGGAGTAAAGAAGATGGGTCCAGACTTCTCTCTTTGGTACCCAGTGATAGAACAACAGGCAGTGGGCACGAGTTGAAATACAGGAAATTCCATTCAAACATAGCGAAAAGAATTATTTACTATGGGGATGGTCAGATACTGGAACAGGTTGCCTGGAGGGGCTGTGTACAAATATCTTGGATTTGTAGAGTCATTTGTATACCTTGGATAGTCAAAATCTGACTGGACACAGCCCTGAGCAAGTTACTATGGGTTACATCACTTTGAGGAGGGGGGATGGACTAGACAATCCTTTGAGGTCCCTTTCCACCTCATCCACACTGTGATTCTGTAACTCTGCAATGAACAAAAAAGAAAGAGAAAATCAAAATTCTCAATAAATAACAAGATCACAACTGTTACAGCTAGAAAAAAAAAGGTCAAAAAGCTCACAGTAAAACTGTGAAATAGGCAATACCAGTTTTGTCAACTCAGCCTCACTGGAGTTGTTCTAGCTTGGAAACTCACACAGGAAATTCTTGAAAGTAAATTGTTTGCCTTTGAAGGTACAAGCTGACAGATAAAGAAATATTCCTTACAAAATCTGGGGGTGATATTCACACAACAAGGAGCTTTCCACAACATTATAAAAAGTCAAGAGAAGCCCACAGTGTATTCAGTGGGAGTTTTGATTGACAATGCCACTACTGAAAATTTAATAGTAGTCTTGATACTTTTAAGTCATGTCTATTAGGAATCACGCAGAAGTGCAGAGCTGGAGAGCATCTCTTTCCACTGGAGGCTTTCATGTGTAGACTTGAAAAGTAAGTTGAGTCTAATCTACATTACTCTATTAGTTATTCTTTGCTTTCTGAAAACAATTACAACTTTATCCAAAAGTTTTGGATTTTTTTCTTTTTTTCTGAAGGGAAATTGCTTGTCAGTGACTATGTGAAACTATCCTTTGTGAGGAGCAGGATTAAGATCCTTTGGTTATTTCCTACCCATTCATTTTAAATCTGAACTCCCCTTAAAACAGAAGAAGCAGTATTAAAATTTCACGTAACTATAGTTTAAGCCAAGTAACTGTGCAGCTGCACTAGTGTAGAGACCACACATCAACAAGATGATCAACAGGTACTTTGCCGAAGTCCTAAGGGAGACACTCATTCCATCCACAGAGCAAAGCAAATCTTGCAGGATCACAGGGGAGTACTGAAGTTTTCTAAAGGTTAATCATCAGAGACAGGTGTTACATAGTACAGCCAAGGATACCAAAACTAACCTACAATGAGTTCCTGTTAAACACAACAAACTGATACTCTCCTTTTACACCAGTTTTAAGCAAGTATAACTGATGACTTTGGTGTAGTAAATTCAAATTTAGTGGGGTGAAGGCTTCCCATCCCCAGCACCCCTCTTAGCTTAGCTCCAGAACGTGAAAGTAGGGAGGGCTGGTGACCAGTCTCAGTTCAGAAGCATGTTCTGATTTTGCTCAAGCATGCCCAGTGGCCCCAACCTTGTTCCCAGACCCTTGATGCCAGCATTCCCACCAGATTGTGCAGGAGGGATTATCTGGGCCTTGCAGGGTGGAATAGTTACATATTTTGGCACACTTACCTTCAAGGCAGAATCCAGAATGCTGTTGCAGCCTCTGCTGTGTGAACTTTGGAAGCAAGCAGAAATGACGGGCCACACTCACAAGTATGAATGCGGACATCACTGGGTGTCTGAATAATCCCATTGTGCCGGCCACTTTGAAATGTGCTTATCAACACTGTGCCTTGAGTTTTTCTTAAAAGTGCTTATCAGCATACGTATAACAAGTATGACAAATCAGCTTCAGCACAAAAACAGATCCTCCCTGGTAGGAGGTTGAAGTTAAAATGAACTACTCTGTCTTTAACCATAGTATCCCACTGAGGAAACTATTCCAAGGAAGCCACAGTAATTTTCTTTAAACCATTAGAAAGAGTGTTTCTGCAGATACTTCATTTTTACTGTTTCCTTGAATTACTTTTTAGAATATGTTCCGCTGCTTCATCCGGCAACTTTGAAGAAACAAGGTCTTGCTAGCTGCTTTTTCCTTGCAGTTTAAGTAAGTTTCACAAGTTAATTCAGTATATTAGTTTCTGTTGCCAGACAATCCAGTCTTAACTTTGCTGTGACAGTTGGAAGTTTATTACAATTTTAAACAGAGTAGAGGGTGTTAGGACATGTAATTTTTCCTGGACTTCAGTATTTTCAGCAATCATTTAATGAATTGTACAAATAGCTCATGACCAACATTTGTTATCCATTATTCTCTTAAAAAATGTTTCTTTCATGGTCAGATTCATTGAGAAGCTGCAGAAAAACGGACTAGATTTTTCTCTCTCTGAAAATCTAAAGGAAAAGCAAAATTAAATTAGTTCAGATAAAATTAGAGCTTCATTGAATTATTATTCCAATTTTGAGAAATCTTATGGAGATCTGGGAAATAAAATACGTAAGAGAAGGTCAGCTGTGCTATCAACAGTTCAACATCCATCTTGACGTTAAGATAGATCCATAAGGAAGCACATGCTGGACCATGTGATTTGGGTCCATTAAGTTGAAGTTATTGTGAATGAGTGTGGCCAGCTCAGAAGAGTGGAAGAATGAAATCAGTGGTATCAGAAGCCAGGAAGGAAGCAGGGGAGGATACAGAGGCAGGAGGAAAAGGTTCTTAGTTCTCTAATCATAAATGATGTCGCTAGATAGGCGAGAGCAGAGATAAAGAGTTAGAGATGAAGATGTCATGGACATTGAGTGTATTGGAAGGAAAGAGACTTTGAAATTTGACTCCATAAGTTTGAAGCTTAATCAGAGAGTTTGCAAAAGATGAAAAAAATGTAGTCCAGTTAACTGAAGGCAGAAGCAAAGATGAGATGTGAATTTGTCACGCTATCAAAAGCACTATATTGCAGCTGCCGCTGACAACAAAATCTAAGGCCCTCTACCTTCAGAGACCAAACTAGAATTGTCAACAGCTGTTTTGACTGCCAGAGAGAAGATTATATACCATCATCCATCCTACTATCGCACAACACGTGCCTACAGAAAATAAAGTTGTTTAGAAATTAGAGATAAACTCTATGGGAGAAAGAGGCAATTAATATACAATATGCCTAATCAGCCATAAAATTATACATGACAGATAACCAGAATATTGTCAGACACAGCAGGAAATAGTTCAGACAGGTCATGCACAACTAGGCATACTGCTTGGATGTGTGTGCATCTGTGTGCACATGTGCATGAGGGAGACGGAGAAATGCCTATAGGTTGTACACACCTAGCAGTGCTGTAGAATACACACTGTAAATAAAGGAAGCTATAGTTAATATATTTGGGGTCCAAGATGGTGAAAAAAGTGTGCATCAATTACTACCTGATAAGCGCTAAGTCAGTATTGCTCTGCTTTGCTGTTTGCCGACGGCCTGAATAAAGGCAGCAGCTCAGCTCGTGGGAGAGGCAGATTTTGGGAGGGGAGTGAATGTTCTACGTCTCACTCAGTGTGTTTACTGTCTTGCAAAATACAGGTAACAAGCCTTTATTTAGGCAAGAACAGTGAGATCTTTCTAAAGGGAGATGAACCAAGAGGGCAGTCAAACCTGACTGCAGAATTATAGGTGGCAACATGTCATTTGCTATGTCAAGGCTGTTATAGCCATGTCTGGCTCATGCTTCTTGCATGCCATCCATGCAGATTTTAAAGTCAAAGTGTTTGTACTTCTGGAAGAGTAACATAGATAACTAATTAAGAGAGTTACCAAGCAACATATTCACTGACTGCTTTTAATCTATTCCAAATAATGCCTTTATGGCAGAAGGAATGTACAAATATAAACACTTCTGCTGCACAGTAGTGGTGATTTTTTTTTTACTGGTGTATCTTCTCATTCTCTTTCCTCACCAGCAGAAGCTTTCTTGCTTCTGTGCACATGCTAGGGTCTCCTTGCACGTTCCAGTCCTCCTGTAGGTTTTATGGGCTTATCTCCCACCATGTATTTCAGGGGCTCTCTCCAAACCCTCTTCACTCCTACTAACCTGCCAGGAGGTCTGTAGCATTTCTTTCTCTGTAGCGTGCCACAAGTCTTCCATAGTCTCCATTTCTTTCTCCACAAGTGCCAGGGGTACCAGTTGCATTTCCAGGCCCTTCTCCTGTGGCCACCCATTTGCTCTTCCTCCCACCACGGTTCTCCCCCCTCCCCCCCCCCCCCCGGAAATAAGTCATTCACGGTGCCAATGTTTCATTTCCGTTCACGAAACCTTAAATCAGCAAACATGCTGTTCCTTGAGGTGGGGGAGTAAGAATCAGCAGTAATGACTGGCAACAAGTCTATACACTCATTCACCAGCCCAGAGAAATTCATCTGTTATTGACTGTAACTATTAGAAGCTTAAAGACCTTTTCACGGGGCTTGTATCTACAGTTTGAAGAACATTTTCACAGGAAACTAAAAGCACTGTTGCAGAGGAGGAAGTTGGAACAGAGCTCCTGTTTTGTTGCAAAACCAAAAATCATTCTTAGTCATCTGGTGATGGCTCCCAGACACTCTTTCATCTAGCAGATAGTCTCATTTTATTGACAAATAAGGATAGCCTTAATTTTTACACTTTAAAACTTAAATACTAATGAAAACTACAAATTTTAGAAACTGGAAATGAAGCTGGGCAAGCCTAAGTTTTCACCCTTCCTCCTACTACAAAGAGATTACCTTTAAGGTTTCTTGATTGTGGATCTTACCCTGTAATAATCTCTACATTATTATTATTTCATATTCAAGCCATATTAAAATATATAAATTATCTTATATTTTAATTATTTGTTGATTTATAATGTAATGGTGATTTTTAAAGACTAAACATGTCTCCTAGCACAAAATTTTAATTAGTATTTGATAATTGGGAAGATGAGCACAATATGTTTATGTTTGCTATGAGATCTTTGACAATTAAGCAGTTTGTATCACTTTACACTTTATGTCACTGGTCAACCACATAGGCAGCCTATAGCAATGAAAAGAAATGACGAGAAATGTTGAGAAATTAATAAGTAACCAAGATCTGTGAGTATGTTTCATTTTCCTAGAATTAAGAAAATTCTCTCAGTCAGAATGAGATGATCAGCTGGATCTTTTATGCAAATCTGATTATATGAACAGTGGGAAGTTGTTGATTTTGTTTTCATTTATAAAATGAGCAACCAGTGCTCAGTTGCTTGCTTTATAATACTCCATATAGTGCCCACCACTACTCACAATATATGTATATCTTATACAACATTAGCTTTTCATATTTTCCTTTCTATAATTTTGTTGCTATAGAAATCTTCCCCGTAGCATCTGTAGCCATAAAGTCAAAAGCCTTTGAACATAGAGCATTCTTATCTATCTTCAGGACAATATAGAATAATGTTAACGAAATGTAAGTGAAAATTAAGTTTTTAAAAAACCTCTTGCTCTTCTGTATCTGAGAAAGATAACTCATTTCAATTTTTGCCTTTTTATCTTAGCAAAAAATAGACAAACACTATTTATGTAATCCTTCTTTTACTAAACTTTCCCCAAAAGCTTAACAAACGAAACAAGATCTTCAAAAATTACTTGTCAAGCACTGGGGCACAGCTGCCTCTGGAGTGGAATTGACAGCTGCTCTGTGATACCAGCTTGTTACTATTTGTCTTTTCAGGAAATGAAAAGTAAAATTTTGAAAGTCGGCGTCCAATTACTCTTGCTGCATCTGGACAGGGCTTGAAGACAAACACCCTGGCTGGCCTGCAAGGGGTGGTGGGACTCTTGAAGGGCACAGTGGGCACTCCATTTCGTCGGGAAGGCAGGGCCTCCTCCCATTTCCCCACCATGCCTTCCTGACACGACAGGACGCCTGACAGTCCTAATTCTGCCCAGGTGATATGCACAAAGGGGATCAGCGGAATTTTATCCCTCAAATTATTATTGCTTCTGAATTAGAGATGAAAAAAGTGAAAAGAAATTTCTGATAGGTCTTGGAGGAGGTTAAGGGAAAAAAAAGTAAAAATGATCAGAAAACACTACTTTAGATAAAATAGAATATTTTCCATCTGGAGCTCAACCATCAGTGCACCCACTACCACTATAGCGGTTTTCCAAAAATATTTCTCTTGATTATTATATCACTTTCTCCTCCTGTCCTACCGCAGCCACAGCACCTCTGCCTAAAAATATTTCCAGATGAAAATGAAAGGAAAAATGTTTCACACATATTCCAATGGCTTAAATATGGCCTAACAAATGCCACAAATTTCAATTCCTCTCAAATAAGTCTTTCTGTAGTTTGAGCCATTTGTGTTTCTTTATTTGAACCCTTTATCTGTGCCATCTTTTGAATCTCTCCACTTGTACTATAGACATAGATATTGTAATCCTAGCAAAATGGGGAAAAAATTCTTTGATAATATGATCAAATATGGCACCAATGAGGTAAACACTAGCTGAGAATCCAGCCCATTACTTTTCCTAAATTAAGTATCATACTGTTTCTTTAATGATAAAAGGACAGAATAGTTCAGTGCAAGTGAAATGAACAGTATTTTATACCTACTACACTCATTCCATTATCTTTTTGATCATTCTGGCTTAATCTACAGATAATTCAAATCTCTTTGCCAATCTGAGCAACGCGCACAGAGACGCACTACAGAGAAGGCAGTTAATATGCTTTTTTATGATTTTTCTCATGACCATGTTTGGAATACAGCATTTAATTTTGGGTATCTTTGGAGTGCTGTGAGGGCCAGAAATGAGATATTGAAGGCAACAGGCAAAATTTGTCTTATGTGGGGAAAATAGATTAGTGTATATATGTTGTGAACTATCTTTTATCCAATGATATTCCTCTTCCTTTACAACATTCCAGGAAAGGGAAGGTTCAGTTATCAGAGAGGTTGCAAAATGGGTCTAGGCTACAAATCAAGTTTCCTGGTAATATGTTAAAAATGAGGTAGCAACCAGTAGTGGATATGAAATTTTCTTAATTTATTCAAAGGCCTGTATTTTGGCTATTTAATATACAGTATTGACCTATGAAATAACTTTCTTGCTAATTAAGGTATTTTTTTTTTTTTACTTCTTTTCCTTTCAAATGTTTCAGGAATGATGAGCATTACCAGCCCCTTTATAGAAGGATGGTCATTACTGCCATATAGCTGAGCATGAGAATCTATGAAGTTTCATTGATTTTAAGAGGAATATTTCAAAGAAAGAGAACTGAATTTTCTTTCCCCTGGTAAGACCTTGCCCTGCACTTCTGAAGTGAATTGGAGTTTTACTGAAACTTTAATGGGAGCCGGATCTGTTCTTTAGACAGCACTGGCAAATTCAATCTAGGCTAGAAGACACTAGTATTTATTATTGCAGAGCATAGACGTTTTCTATTTTATGAACCAACACCATTTTCTTTCCTCTTTCACAGAATTTCTTTGCAAGTAGAACATTCAATTTAACTTTTCAATCCATGAGCAACTAAGTACTATACTGCCAATTCTCAATGGGATAGTTCAGAATTGGTGATTGACTACATAGCTATAATTTTAAAAAGATTAATTCACTGGTGACCTAAATACTTACACAGTGGCAAATTGAAAAATGTTCCTAGGCAACAAGAACCTATTGACACAATGAAAATTCCTTCTTCAGAAATTATTATCTGAAGCAAAGCAGAAAAGAATATATATCAGATTTGAAGAAGGAGAAAATAAAGATGAATATGAAATACCCTTAACTTTTCAAACATCATTATGTATGTTTGTGCAATTCTTTTTTTTTTTTTATGGGGAAAAAGATAATATCAGGAGAGCCTACTGCTTCAAAAGGTATAGGTGAAACTGCCACCAGATCTCATCAAAAACATCATCCTTCTCACAGAAATATCCTGATACCCTGGAATCACTTAAGATCGCACAGTAGTTTCAAAAGGCTAAGAATATGTAGCCTTCACAGTCTTTGTAGAAGTAGAGCTCTGGATTATTGCGTTAGTGCTGCACTGGGTGCTCCCTAACACAAATATTTCAGTAGCAGATTGAACACGTACAATGTCATGGAAGTGTCACCTGAGCACAGAAGTAGCCTGTTAGCAATAGGAAAATACTTTTCATTCTGTAATGACCCAGTGCTGAATCCTGGGGGCAACCTACAAAATACCTCCCTGACATCCTACAAAAAACATTGAGAACTAAAATAAATAATTTGACTGGCTGCTAAAAATTATGAATGCAAAGGTATATGTTTTATAGTAATCATAAAAAAGAAAGAAGCTTACACACTGTAACCCCTCTCTGTATCCCACAGGAAACAACCACCTCATCACATCGCCATTTGCCAACACGATGTTTTGTTCCATGCGTATTAGACAACTGTTTCTTTCTAGTTGGCTTGTTGATTATCATAACAAATTCAAGTTCAAAGCTACTGTTGTCAGCCTGTGCATGGCCTGAAGTGTGCTCCTTCTTGTGTGGATCAGAAAAAGAGCTCTTAAAGCTTGTCTGTTTTTCTTACAATTCTAATAAAATTTTCTTCCAAGTCTGATAAAACATTGCTTCTCCCTATGATGCTTGCCTTACGAAGAGAACAACACTTCCCAGCATGGCAACAGTAACTCTTTGCATTGAGGATGCATTCTCTGAGAACTGGCAAATCAAAGTAATCTTAGTTTATAAACTGATAGAGCTAACTTTCTATTTATAAAAGAGTGCCTAGGCTTTGCACTTGAAAATACATGCTTTTATTTTCTTTAACAAGTCTTTTTCATAACAGAGGGGCTTCTTTCAGTAGAAATTGAGAAATATGATCCTGTTTAGACTTGGAAGTTCTCCCTGAAGTTGTCTATACTAGTAGGTGGTATATACATTGTTATAGTGCCAGCAAATGTTCCTGGGCACCAAAATGTCATATCTACGGTAGTAAACTGTTAACATGTTTCCTGGCATGGCTATGGCCAGCTAATTTTCTTGGGTGCAGCTCGGGAGTCAGAAATTTGCACAGAGCATCCTCAGCAGGCAGTTTGCATGCAGCCCTGTCTCAAAGACAGAGAGAGCTTCCACTGTCCTTTCCTTGGCAAGGGCCAAGCGATGTACGGAGAGACATCTAATATACTTTCAAAGTGGGCAGAAAACCTAAAACCTTCAATGTAAGTGAACGGAAGATCACTGCAAGACAAAATGATTTTTTCTTTTTCTTTTTCTTTTTCTTTTTCTTTTTCTTTTTCTTTTTCTTTTTCTTTTTCTTTTTCTTTTTCTTTTTCTTTTTCTTTTTCTTTTTCTTTTTCTTTTTCTTTTTCTTTTCCTTTTCCTTTTTCTTTTTCTTTTTCTTTTTCTTTTTCTTTCTTTTTCTTTTTCTTTTTCTTTTTCTTTTTCTTTTTCTTTTTTTTTCTTTTTTTCTTTCTTTTTCTTTTTCTTTTCCCCCTGAACATTAACTGTGTTTCCACATCTAAGAATTAGAGCTGGTTATTTTGAACTTTAATAGGTCTGGGATTTTGTTTTTTAATGAAAATTTTCCCAGAAACTGAGTTGTCAAAATTCTCCTTTCCTTAAATGAAAAGATAAAAAGTAATTACCAATATATAGAAGACATATCAGACTAGAAATGTCTTTACCAGAACGTATAGGGATAGTGCTTCAAAGAAGTAAAGCTATAACTTGTTACAGAGGAAATTTGGACAAGTTATTCTGAAGAGGAGATATGTGAGAAAGAAAAAGATCATATAGAAAATAAATTTGTTCTCAGGGCTTCAAGGGGTATGCAACAGTTTTTTGTTTCTTTGTTTCTTTGTTTTGTTTTGTTTTCCTGGCATTATAACAGTTATTTACCAGTACTGGAGAAACATTCAAGTTCAGGTGGGTAAATATCTTCTCTGTGCAAACAGGTTTCCAAAATCTTCTGCATCTCCTTTCCAAATATTTTATACAAGCTGAACTTGCAGCTTAAATTAGTTTATTTGACTGATAGAAGAATAAACTTTCTGCTTCAATGTGAGACATTTTATTCTGCCTATTAAGAACACAGAAAGCTTGATACAGATTGAAATTTCAGAAATAATTAATAGAAGATGGAAACTAGGAGATATGTAACTAATGTCTAGCAATCAACTTAATAATATCCAAGTTTGTAAGCTACAGTGGTTGAGTGTACTTGTTAAAGATCTTCACAAAGAGATTTTCTGGAGTTTCATTCACTTTTACCCTGCCTACTATATGAATTGGTATGATTTTTTTAAGGGAGGATAATCAGTTATTAGGGTCATTTTACAGTTAAAAATGGGCTTTGACATTTTTTAATATCAAAGAGCAATCAGGACCAACTTATGCATGTGTGTAATAAAGCACTGAGATACAGGAGTGTTACTCTATATATTTATATCCTCTTCATGGGAGAGATGCTCCAGTCCCTTAATCAACTTCGTAGCCCTTCACTGGACTCTCTCCAGTAGCTCCATGTGTGTCTTGTCCCGGGGAGCCCAGAACTGGACACAGGACTCCAGATGTGGCCTCATCAGGACTGAGTAAAAGGGGAAGATCACTTCCCTCAACCTGCTGGCAATGCTCTGCCTAATGTACCCAAGGATATCATTGGCCTTTTTGGCTATAAGGGCACATTGCTGGCTTGTGTTTAACTTGTTATCCATCAACACTCCCAGATCTTTCTCTGCAGAGCTGCTTTCCACAAGGTCAGCCCCCAGCTTGATCTCGTTCATGGTATTATTCCTCCCTAGGTGCAGGACTCGTCACTTACCTTTGTTGAACTTCACGAGGTTGCTCTCTGCCCAGCTCTCCAGCCTGTCCAGGTCTCTCTGAACAGCAGCACACTCCTCTGATGTATCAGCCACTCCTCCTGGCTTTGTATCATCAGCAAACTTGCTGAAGAGACACTCTGTCCCCTCATCCAGGTCATTGATGAAGAAGTTAAACAAGATTGGACCCAGTATTGACCTCTGGGGAACACCACTTGCCACAGACTTCCAACTAGACTCTGCATCACTAATCACAACTCTGAGCTCTGCTTTCAGCCCATTCTCAATCCACCTCACTGTCCACTCATCTAACCCACACTTCCAGGGAGACAGTGTTGAAAGCCTTGCTGAAGTCAAAGTACACAACGTCCACTGCTCTGCCCTCATCTACCCAGCCAGTCATTCCATCAGAGAAGGCTATCAGATTGGTTAAGCAGGATTTCCCTTTGGTGAATCCATGCTGACTACTCCTGATCACCTTCTTGTCCTCCACATGCTTAGAGACGGCATCCAGGATGCCATCACTCTTCCAGGGATGGAGGTGAAGCTGACTGACCTGTGGTTTCCTTCTTACTCTTTTTGAAGACTGGAGTGACATTAGCTTTCTTCCAGTCCTCAGGCACCTCTCCTGATCACTATGACCTTTGAAAGATGATTAAGAGTGGCTTAGCAATGATGTCTGCCAGCTCTCTCAGCACTCGTGGGTACATCCCATCAGGGCCAAGGGACTTGTGGATATCACGTTTCTCTAATCTGATCCTCCTCAAACAAGGGAAAGTCTTCATTTCTCCAGACTTTCTCTCTTGTCTCCAGGGTCTGAAATTCAGGAGGCCAGGTCTTAGCAGTAAAGACTGAAGCATACAGAAGGCATTCAGTAATTTTGCCTTCTCTGTATCCTTGGTCACCAGGGCACCCACCCCATTCAGCAGTGGGTCCACATTTTCTCTAGCCTTCCTTTTATTGCTGATGTATTTAAAAAAGCCCTTCTTGTTGTTCTTGACATCCCTTGCCAAACTTAATTCCAAATGGGCCTTGACCTTCCTAGCCACATCCCTGCATACTCAGATGATGTCCCTATAATGCTCCCACATTACCTGTCCCTTCTTCCGCCTTCTGCACACTTCCTTCTGTCCTAGTTTTACCAGGAGCTCCTTGTTCATCCATGCAGGTCTCTTGCCCCCTTTGCTTGACTTTTTGCTCCTTGCATTTTGAGCTTGGAGGAGGTGATCCTTGAATATCAATCAACTTTCTTGGACTTTTCTTCCTTCTAGGGCCCTATCCCATGGCCCTATCTTCCAAATAACTCTCCGAAGGGGTGAAAGTCTGCTCTCCTGAAGTCTAGAGCTGTGATCCGACTTTCTACCCTGCTTCCTTCCCTTAGAATCCTGCACTACACCATCTCATGGTTACTGCAGCCAAGCTGCACCCATCCTTCACATCTCCAACCAATTCTTTCTTGTTTATAAGTATGTGTTCCAGTAGAGCACCTCTCATTGACTCTCTTGTCACCTCAGGGTGTTGTCAGTTATACTCTCCAGGAACCTCCTTGCTTGCTTGTGCCCTCCTGTGTTGTGCCTTGAGCAGATGATGGAGGGGTTAAAGTCTTCCATGAGGACCAGAACCTGTGAATGAGAGACTATTTCCAGCTGCCTGTAGAAGGTTACATCCACTTCTTCCTGGTCGGATGACCAATAACAAACACCCACAACAGTGTCACCCATGTTAGTTTGCTCCTTAGCCACATAAACTCTCAGTCAGCCCGTTGTCCACTCCAGGCAGAGCTCCACGCGTTTCTGCTGCTCTCTTACACAGAGGACGACCTCCACTCCAATAATCTTGTTAATATCAGAGTTTCTATGCAACTCCTTTAAACCTAGCTTCAGCTTTCCCCAGAGTCCTGTTCGTTGCTCATTCCCTATTTCTTTGAGAGTCCCTCATCTAGATTCTGTCTATGTCTCCTACTCTGCTCAAAATCTTCATCTGCTCATCTCTTGGTTCCTTGTCAGGGAGAAAATCTCAAGAGCACCTATCACTTTCAAAAGCAAATATGAGACGTTCCTTGGACTGCTCTTCTCTCAGAACAGACCCTAGGACCATGCTACTGCCATGGTTTCTTCCTCTGCCCTCACAAAAATAGGCACTTTCTGTTTCTTTCCAGTATGCTTTTGTTACCATGTTACAGGTTTACACTCTTCCAGAAATGGCCTTTTTTCAGTATAGGATTAAAACATTCATTTGCGCAGTAAAAATTTGCATGAAGCCCCATAGACTTGTGACTATATAATAAGGAGAATATATTAAAACACCTGGAACAAAGATGGAAGTTTGTTCTCTTATTTTACACTCTCCAGAGATGAGTAAAACATGAATATTTTGCCTTCTCTATAAAATGTTGGCAACAACATATTTCCGTGCAATGGGACTGCAGAAGAACAGTACGAGCCATATGAGCAGTATATTCTCAGATGCTGTGAACTTGTCAGTCTTTTCATTTCTGTGATGGAAAATAGGTCTGTTGTTTTAAACTGCATTTTTATGGTGTTTTGGAAAAATTACTTGGATGTCCAAGTTTCATAAAATAACTGGCTGGGTAAATCTACCATGTTGCTCCTTTTCTGGGTCTCCTGACTCTTGAAATATTTATTGCTGAATGCGTATTCAACATATTTGTTTGTATGTTCTTAAGTTTCCCACCCAGCATAACTGAGCAAGCAGGATAACAGAAATGTTTAAAGATGTACTAGGGAGAAAGACAGTTCACGTGCATATCAGCAATCACTGCCTCTGAGTTCATGTCATAAGCTGAATAGCATATTCTAGTACAGTACATGTCATCAAGTTTCAATGAAGACTTAATTTAGAGCAGCCATAAGTTGAAATTCTCAACAGCAAATTTTTCACAGATAACAGAAGTTAAGGTAATAAAAATCCACACACGATGCATCTACCTGTAGGGAAAATTTGTTTTCCTGGCCTACTCTTCTCAAAAACAAAAATTAAATTAATTTTAAAAATTATATAAAAAATAAAATAAGTTAATTGAATTAAAAAATTAAACCTAAAGTTCATTTTCCACACTTCACATGAAATTAACTCCTTTCTCTACAAAATTTTTGTAAGATTGCCTTGAAGTAGTAAAGTGACTAAACTGGAAGATAGATGACCCTGATTCCTGTACCAGCTTCACTATATTTCATTTCTGAGGTGTACACCATACTCAACCATTTTAGAGTGGCTTCCACAATGGCTCTTTTTGACTTGCCTACTTTATTTAAATCTCTAAATAATAATTGGTGCATGAAGTTGAACCTGGTTCTCTTTACTGCAGCTAGCCAGGATGTTTGGTGTTCCAGGCATTTGGCTCCAGGACACCTACAGATCAGATCACAAGACTTCTGTTTCCTCTCCATCTTTTGCCTATAGCTTGTAAGATCCTTCAGTTAGAAGCCCAGAACCATTAATAGTGGTATGTGCATTTTTATGTCATTGAACACATGCCCAGTACAATGAGGTTTCTATATTCTGGGGTCCAATGAGCACCACATTAATAGACTAAGATGAGATCTAATTTTTGCCTATTAAGAGGCTCATCTCTATTTAACTATAGAGAACATTGAGAGAATATTGCCCCAGGTGTTCTTGGTGGTTTCCAGCCTAGAGGTGGCAATAACCTAATGAACAGTGATATACAAGCTGCAAGGATTAAGTAATGCAAGCTCCAATTATGTAGAAGAAAATGGAACCAGTATTTCATTTCTTTATTCATCTATTGAAGACAAAATGAATAAATATTGGGTGTAGGAACCTCCAGTTATGCAACCTATCTTGCTTAGCTGTAAATAGGTGCCAACAATAACTGATATTGAAGCCGTATATCAAAATAACAGGATATGGTGCGCAGATGGATTTTCAAGGTGAATGACAGATTAGAAAAAGCTTTAAAAAGTCGTAATAACACAGCATTGTAAGTTTAAAAATACATTCACTTGCCTAATCTTTTTATAGCAAAATGCATCAGTTCAGAATTTTTATCCATAAAACTCTCTTGTCATTATATCACCTCTCACTCCTGCTTGTTTTCACACTCCTCTCTTAATGATAGGACTTCATAAAACCCGGAGACTTGCATACTGCTTTTTCAGGTGTGGCAATATGGTCCAGCAGCATGTGATCCCAAGAAATGCACTACTTAAGGCCAAGTGTTCCTAGTAGTGGCTGGAAGATGATCAGGAGGTCTCTTGAGTAAAATCCTGCCCAACACTGAAACTCTTTTCTTCCTTTTCAAGTCTTTATATCTATTCAATGACATTTGCCTTATAGACTATGTTTTCTGTAAATTGAATAAAGGAAAAAAAAAAAAAAAAAGAGAGAGAGGAAGAAGAAGAAGCTGCCTGATATTCTGGTCCTGTCCCTTTTTCTGCTCTGGCTTTTTCTAAGATGTGTACCCTACAGTATGTTTCCGTTCTCCCCTGTGACATTGGGCATTACCTTTTCCCATATTTCACTTTTTCTTTTTTGTGTAGAGTGAAACAGATGTCTTCTCTTTAGATTACTTTTGAAATGAATTAAAAAAAAAAAAAAACACTTAACAAAGAGCTCAGATAAGATTACACAAGGAAATCTCCATGCAGTAGCCCTGAGCCATTCACTGTGCAAGTGCTGAGGCCAGTGCAGGAAATGAGGAAGGAAATGAAATATCTTTGCAGCCCTGAGAGAGCAGCCAGTGCAGACCAGGGCAGTCAAGTCCTGCCTGAACTGGGCTCTGCGTGCAAAGATGACTGCGGGCTGCCACAGCAACACAGAGAGCTGGGAACTGGGGCTCCCCAGGCCACCTCGCCCCCTTCCCCTGCCCATGCAGGCCTCTTAAGACAGGAAGAAGAAGGTCTCAGAGGAAATTTTTCCTGCTGTGTTTCTGCAGTGCCCCAGGATACCCTGTGTTGTCACAGAACCACAGAATAATTGAGGCTGGAAGGGGCTTTCAGAGATCACCTAGTCCAACCCCCCTGGCTCAACTAGCGTCACCTAGAACATATTACCTAGGACCCTGTCCAGAAAGCTTTTGCCTGTCTCCAGGAATGGAGTTCATAAAGAACTTCGTGGTAGCCATGAGAGCAAAAATAGGTTTTTCTGGATCTCTAAGAACAGATTTCTATCACTTGCAAGCTAAAAAAAAGGATCCCATTTGGCCACTAGCCAAAAGAAGGCAGAGGGCAATCGGACCTCCGTTAAACCATTGCATGCTTGTCTACAGGAGTTATTTGTTTCCTTTTTTTTCCATTGTCTCAATCTTTGCCTAGCTACTTCATTATTTTTGGCTGATGACTAAACTATTACCATATTTTTTGCTGTTTGGGTAGGATTTTTCTTAAAAAGGAAGCACATTGGCACCAGCTCGCTCTACAGGGCTCCAAAGACACCCAACAAACTTTGTTAAGATGGGGTCTGAGTAAATAATTTATAGCATATGCACTCAGATTGGCCTCCTTTTGGTCCCTTACTCCAAATAATTCCTCTATCTCTTTTTGTATTGGTGTAATTCTGCTTATGGTTTATGAGAAAAAAATCAGATACTGAATTTGGACAAAATATTAGTATACTTTAAATTTATAAAAAATGATTCAGAATAATGCATTACTTTCATGTATATGCAATTACAGTAAAAGTACTTGTTTTTCTTTTTTCTTAGTTTTTATTAGCATATACACAAATTCAAAATATTAATCATAAAATCTCACAACCCCATATGTTATAATAGCTTTACCAATAGAACGGATGTTTAGATGAAAAGTTTAGGTGTTTTTAGTTTACCTAAGTGCAGTGTAACAAATAAAAACATGAAGATCCTGAATGGACTAGGAGAGTCACAGTCACAGCTTTCCCACATAATTTAAGTGCACTTTAGTGCTTGATATGATGCCTACTTCAGCACCTTAAGGTAGAAAAGGTTGCTTGATTTACTCAGATTATTCTCCTAATTAAACCCAATAAAGTTTTCTGTATGCATTATTAACTTGGTGATAGAAGTAGACATTCCTTAAATAAAAACAATTATATCTGAAGTGATTCATACAGTTTTAAAGCACGGGGTGTTATCTTACTACGGTAGTATTTTATTGCAAAATTTTCAATCCCAAGTGCTAGAAAACACCACCGTTCATATTTTTTAAAATACTACATTTGAGAGTCTTTAGTTTTCTATTTCATAAGTCAAGAAATGCATTTTAATGTTTTCAGATTTGGCTCTCGTAGAGAGGTATAGAGAGTGGTGTTAGAAACAGGCGGTCACGGGACGGAAGCTGGGGAGTTATTTCAGCTCCGCTTGCTGCGTGGACAGGGAACACTCCCAGCTCACCACGAACTCCATGCTGAGAGTTACTACCCTGTACCCTTTTTCCAGTGAGTGCTCCCTAACTAATAGCAACTGCATGACTAAAGTCAGCAGGACGAATTATTTAAAGAGCTTAAGGTCACACAGCTTAGTAGGAAATGTTTATATAAATGTGGTGGACTTTAAGCATTATGAAAAGTTTCCTACACTGCTGAAATCTCTTTCCTGGCATAATGTATCCCATGATCTGTGATGGATAAAAAAATATTCAACACAGTCCTACTCTGACAGGGCTAGGATTCAAACCCTGTCAAACTCCCCGTGCTTGCAGTTATGTAGAAACAAATACTTCCCAGTAGTTGAACAAGTCATTTCTCTTCAATTTTATTTCCCAAAGGAAGACTTCTGTAAGTAGAAAAAGGTAACACAGACCTGTCAATGGAGGCAGGTAAAATAAAATTACCAATAAATCATTCAGCACAACATTTTCCTGAGTCATATAAAGCTAGTTTAAAACAACAGTTGGCCAAAGATCGTGGCAATGAATTATCGCCATTTGATGAAGAATTTAGGGAATATTAATATTGAGGAAAGCAATATTTTCATATGCTTTCTATCTGAAAAGAAATGTAATTTAATTACTATTGAAACTCATCTTTATTGAATATGTTAGCCATTTTTATTGGCTAAATAGCTACCATAATTTGGGTCATGCTTGCTAAGAATGATATAAAACCCCCAATCATAATATGGATAGCTTAAACAGAGCTGTCTGATATCAGTGTCTTCATTAACCTACATATGTGACACATCTGGGGAATCTGGGCTCAGAGGTATTGCTCTGAAAGCACAGTCAGATTGAGACAAGTAATTGGAGCCTCAGAAACAGGAGGTTTGCATATGCCCAAATTCACTTTTCTACTCCTTTCTTACACCGGGTATGAAACAAAAACCAATTTCTTCTTTACGACATCTTCAAAGGAAGCACTGAGGCCTCTACTTGTCTGTAAACTCAGATTTAAGTCCAAAAACCTTCCATAGTTAAAGAGAAATTTTAAAAATAAGCATACAGCTTGGATGAGATCTTCACTGGGACAAACAAGAGACAGAAATGGGATCTTGCTTGCAGTCAGGGCTTCTTCCCTTCTCTCCATTTCCATCCTTTTATTCCTACTTTTCCAAATTTATGTCTGTTTCTCTTTGCTTTCCAAAGTATCACACAGCATTCTTCATATCTTAATTCCTTTCCAAATACTGAAAATTCTCTTTTCTTTTCTTTAAAACCACTGGAAAATTTACTTTTTCTTTTTGTTTTCCTTATAAAATATTTCACTTTCTCTATGAGCTAACAACAATGGCAAAAAAACAGAGTGCTGTCATAAAAAATGTTTCATCCTTTTAAAAGTTAAAACAGGTAAACACTACAAGCTCAAGACAAACTATACACAGTAGATGCAAGTCCCAACAAATTTGTCAGTCGCAATAGTATAGTTAGGTAATCTTAGAATTTCTGTTCTCAATAATACTGTTGTCTTGAGGATCAGCAGTACAAATTCCTGAAAACCCTGGTCACTTCTGCAACCACTATAAACAAATAAGTCAGTCCCCTTCACAGACTGGATTCGGGGCTCTGTTTTGATGGACAGCCAGATTAACTGTGAAAACAATTCCCCAAACAGCTCGTGCTTAAAAAGGCAAAGGGAGAGAGAAAGTTTCGCTTTGCATTTGCCTTTTCACCCAACTTCGCAGGAGTTCAGGGACAGACATATGGTGCAGTATGGGCTGTCAGTAAAATGACAGCTACTCTTTCACCCTTGGGCAGCAAACGGAAATGTGGCTGGTTTATAAGCCAAGTTCTAGAATAACAAGTGCTCCTTTAACATGGCAGAATAGTGTGACTCATGCATCATTCTGACATAAACACGACATCCTTTGCAGTCAGATCATTATGTCCAAATGCTGAAGTCAGATGCAGTTTGACCGTTTTCAAAATTATTTATCAATCTTTCAAAAATATTTAAGGTTCAGTAGGAAAAGTAACAACAATCTGGAGGTCGTTTGCCACATATTAGATGCTGCTTTTATTAGGTATTAAAATTTGAGCTACGAAATTGATCACTAAAGTTAGAAATGTCTTAAATAAAACCCATAATCAGTCGTGTCATGCCAACTATTATATAAATATAAATGCTGGAGCAACCTAATAGCTTATCTAATGGACTGAAATGTATTGGGTACCTATTACTGCTGTAAATTGACTATAGGACACTGGGTAAATAAATAGCATCCTCTTTGCCTTGCCTTTCCATCTATAAAATGGAGATGATGATAATACTTTTTAAGTGGCCTGTATGTTCCCTTCTGAGGAGGAACTTTTACCATTAGTTTGCCAAAACTTATCTGTCTAAAATGAATGTGACTAGTTTAAGCCTAATTGCCTAAGATTGTCTTACAGTGAGTGGAAAGAGATGGGGACCTCCAGAGAGAGCTCTCCAAGACAAGGAGATGAATCACCTTCTGGAAGGATCCCTCTTTACCAGCTGGCTATGAAAGTGACCTGTTTGGAGCTACATTTTCAGCTAGAATGAAATATTCAGTCCACCCTGGTGCCCTCTAGGGCCAAGGCCTGAAGCAGATGGCACCAATGACGGTCAAGTTCTGGGGTGAACCCAGTCTCCCACACACTCTGCTGTCACACCAAGAACAAGCAGGACACTCAAGTAAATGTGCCAGGGGCTCGCAGTGGTGATAATTTGGCCCTGCAGAGCTGTTTGCAGAGGGTCATATGTTGGAATGGCTGTTATTTCCCTGATTGCCTGGTGATGTCCACTGTGCAGTCAGTCCGTTCCCAGCACGTGTGGGAACTGAAGAGGGTGGAAGGAAAGACTGTGGAAGGAAATTGGACACTTCTTGGTTTATGGCACCAGGAACAACACAGAAATACAGATCATACATTCAGGGAAATCCTCTCCTTATTACAGTGGCTGCTGCTTTTTTTTGTCATCCCATTGAACACAAGTGTAGATGCAGTAAGCAGAGCATATTCTATTACTATACCAACAGAACTGTTATTACTGCTGCCAAGGGTTGTTTTTAGCAGCCTGGCATAATTAAGCAATTAATATACAGATATAACCAGCCTTTTATGTGTCCCATTTCACCTCCTGTAACACTGCTTGGGCTATATGACCATGACAATTTTTTACTTCAGAAAGATATTTTGGGGAAAATCTTCACTTTGACAGGTGGGATTTTTTTTTTTTTTTTTTTTTTTTTTTTGTATTAGCAGGCAAATGCAAAAACCCATGAAATTAGATTAACTTCAAAGCAATCTAAGGAAAAGGCAAAGTAGAGCTATAAAAGCAATTGTTTTACTTTGGGCCAGGGAGCTTAGAAGTAAAGAGAAAGCTCCAAGATCCTTCTACAGAGCCACAGACACTAGTCACTACCAGAGAGGAAGGACCCAAGCATTTTAAACTGGATACTGAGAGTCAGCTTAAGGCCAATTTATCCGTGCCTTCTACTGAGCAATAAACAAGAGATAAATTTAGAGTAAAAAGAAATGAATGTATCATAAAACACAGGTGTGCTCAAGAGCAGGAGAGGCTGAGGAGTGGGTGCTGTAATTCTCACTGATGACAACTCTGAAGCACGTGTCCTGACAGACACCTTTATTGTGGCTTCAAAAAGCACACACGGGCAAGTGAAGAAGAAAGACTGAAATCTACAGACTTCCAGTGAAGGGGAATTCAGCAGAGCATATTATAGTACAGTACAGCCCAGACCCTCTTATGTGAGCTACAGTGCAAGATAAAAGGAAGGATTTCCTCAGAGATGCCACCTTCCAAGTAGATGAGATGTAAAAAAAATGGAAGTTGAAAAAAGAAAAAGAGGCTCAGGTTACAAAGCAGGTCCAAGGCAGTTTTAGGAAAATAAAAATAAATGCTGTGGAGACTCTGTAATCTCATCCTCTGTCCCTTTTCAAAATTTCCCTGAATGCTAATGCTCAAATAGCAACAACATTCTGTTTTTTAGGGAGCAAATCACTCACCATATGATCCTACTGTGAAGTCCTCCAAGAGTCATATGACAAAAAATTTTAGCTGATGTCAACCCTTAGCCATCGTCCATGCCAATACAGAGCACCAACAGTGACATCTGAGCAGCACAACCTCTCAGCTAAGTTTTGGTTAGTGAGCTCATGGTAGGTAAAGAGCCAAAGCCTTCTTGGTATATAAGAAGTCGGTCAAATGTATTAATAGATAAATAAAATTCAGATATATGGAGCAGCTACAAACCAGCTTGCATTGTCTTTCACAGTCTGAGAAGCTAGCTCAGGAAAATTGTTCATTATGGAGGTGACTGGAAAAAGAAGAGTTAAAAACAGAACATAAAAAAAAATCAAAACATTAAAAAGAAAAGGTGCTTGGGCCCTTGCGTTCCACACAGCTCCTGTCTTTTAAAGTTTCCTTTTACTGAAGATGCCTTTTTATGCCATCTTTGATAAACACAGTTAACATAGTCTGTCACTAAATCCATACAAGCCGTTGTGCCAGGCACACAGCTCACGTGTAGATGTCTCTTTCTCCACGGTAAACACCAGCAATGTTACCACCAACTCCTGGGAGTTTCCTGACTGATAGATGTTCTGCAGTTGCACGTAGGGGCTGGATTATACACATCCCGGAGAGAGCACAACTGTAACCAAAACAGATTAATGAAAGCTTCAGGTCTGAAAGAGGAAGGAAGAAAAGAAAAAAGTGGTGATTTTTGGTGACTTGTGGTGGAAGAGGAGAGGACACACCACATCTGTGATACTACTTGAGCATTGCTGTCGGATGACCCAAGGATGGACTGAGGCTCCAGACCTTAGGCCTGTTCCATCAATGGTGGTCTATATAGACAGTGAAACTTAAGAATTGCAATCAGTTTGTAGGTTTGTATTCCTTTCTGGGTGTGAAGTGTCCCCCAAGGACAGCATTGCATCGCTGGCATTACTTGTGTTGGGACTTTGCTCATTTTATGTAAGATACTAATAACTAGCAATCTTGAGAGTGCTGTAGATTGAAGTGTTAATTGCAATGGTAGGAAGAGGAAGCATCATCTAATAGCAATAATCAGGGAAGTCTCCTGTCTCCACACAGGTTCCTCTACCTCAAGGAAGAATTTGATCCGCTGTTCTTACTCTAACATTCAGTGATTTGTATTTCCTGACACAAAAATCCACTAGGAATTTAGTGTTAGTGATTTGTGCTAGCTTTGTGCTCCATATTTGAAAGAATGGCTTACCCTTTCCAGTCCTGTACATGTTATCAGGCAAGAGCATTTTTCAGTTTGCTCTATACAATTTATAAAAATACTTCCTTAGAATAAAATTACTTGCATTGATTTGCACAGATCCACAGTTAACAAGATTTGCTTCATTACAAATGATCAGCAAAAGTCCAATTGTTCCTCAGTAAGCAATAAAATCTAATTTATCACTTCAATAAGACTACTTTGCAGGATGCTGAACAGTGGGAAAATTTTAAATCAGGAGAAAATGAATGCATTTTCCACATATAGCTTATGACTGAAACTTTTGATGTCTTTTCTGTAGGAAAAAAAGATTTAAAAATCTACTTTAATTGGAGTGTCATAGTAAAGAATAACTTTCCTTGATGTCTTTTGTCTTTGATGATTACTGATCTTTTAAGACTGTAGATACTGAAGAAAAAATGTTTGTCTTTTATTAACGGACTAACCTACAAGAAGATATTTCATTCCTCTATGAAAACAGATCATCCAAATAATCTGAATAGCAAAAGAAATATTAGCATCTAAAATTCATCTCCAATGCACTCATGTCTAATCTAGGAGTACTTCTTTTCTCATTTTTCCTCCCCTAGGTTTCTTGGAGAATGCAGTCCTGAAACATAAGAATGATGCTTTTTGAGAACTAGAAGTTAAAAAAAAAAGAGAGAGAACAAGAAATTTTTTCTGAACTTGTACTGCAAACTAGTGTCAGAGGTTCAAAACCTCCAAGCTCCTCCTGTACTACTAAGGGAGAAAAAAGACTCTTACCTGAATGGGAAGTCATAGTATGGAAGATGGTAGTGGCTTTGCTACATTAGCTGTGCTAATCAGAAGATTATTTTAATTTCATGGAATGCTTTCAGAAGGAACATATCATCCCTCATTTAGGATTTGTTTGAAGTAGAAAGTTTTATAATGTTAGGTGTATTGGTTTGTTTAAAGTAATTTCTTTTAACTTCATTTAAAATATACCCTCCGTGGTATTAAGTGCTTATCCTGATGTAGCTTGTTCCGGTTTTGAAAGCACAATAGGCTTTATTGATATTTTTACACAGAGCTTTTATTCCAGTAAATAAATTACATCCCTGACCAAAATCACATTATCAATAAACTTAACCATCAGAGAAACATTAAATTCTAATGAAGAAAGGAGAAGTTCTAATGAGGAAAGCAAAAGTGAGTAATTCCATATATTACAAAAAGATTATATGAAGAAATGGAGCGCTAGAACATACACATATGTTCTACACATCCATGGCTGCATCCTATTGAGCTATGTACAAATGTGTGCTGATCATTCGAGCTAAGAGGACAAAATCAGCCCTATACTGTCCTGGAACTCTTAGGAATGCCTTTTATGTGCCTGACCTCAGAACCCATGTGCCTTAAGCTTGTCACCCAAGTTGGCATCTAGGTTTGGACACTCTGGCCTTGGCCCTGAATGCATAAGCAGCTTGGTGAATCAAGGCCGTAGCTAGAGATAAAACATGAAAAAATTAAACGACACAAAATGGTCAGCATCAAAAAAAGCCTTTCTCACCTAAAAAAATGATATAATTTTGGAAAAGTTAGGCCTGAACTAGCATTGGGTGAGAGTATGCCAGAAAGGATCATTCAAACACAGCTTTAAAACCAGGCTTGATTCAGTCTTCCATATGACTGTAGTCACAGTTCAGTAAACACTCACTGCTATGCCAGGTCTGAACTTTGTCTGGATTTAACCCAAACTATCAGTTGGACCTGTCAAATCTTTATTTAGTCAGTAAATAATTGTTGTTATACAGCACCTGTCAAAGCACGAACTGAGGCCATTTCATAAAAGTGGGTTTTATGAATCAAATTGCCTGATTGTTTTCAGATTTTTTCACTAAAAATTGTTTCAAGGTGACTAGGATACTATTAAGATACTATTAAGATACTATACTAGGATACTATTGTTAGTTTTGGTAAAGTTAAAATACTATAAATATGATATTATATTTTATTTTAAATGAAGCAATTTGATTCTTCATTCATAATGTCTTTTGAGGCCATTTTTTTTTCTGGAAATACACTAAAAACAGTTGGTTGTAGTTTCAGATCCAGGACAAAAAAAAAAAAAAAAAAAAAAAAAAAGAGAGAGAGAGAAATGTTCTGGAAAAAAAGCATTCTTTGAACCTCACTAGGCACCATTCCCATTTTATGGGTGAGAAACTTTGATACATCAGCACAAGAGATGCATTTCCAAAGTCCCTGGTTTTATTACAGAGCAATCCTCTGGCTTAGCTTTATGTAACATTTCTGACGAGTCTTGATGGAGCTTTGGCCTCTGCTTCAGTCAAGTGGAACTGAGCCCTGGAAGAAGGGAGGTTCAGGAGGCTCACCAATGTGTTACCCTAGTAGCTCCCCAATCATATACCACCACCACTGAATTTCGTATCCCAGTGTATGTTCACTGCAGTTAAGCCTGTAGTTTTTGTATAAAAGGCTGATCTTGCTTCGATTTTTCTCCTTCATTCTGTAACCAGGTTTCAAAGATGTATGGAGCTACAGTTCATGAAGAGTGGGAGAGGGACAGGGTAAGATAAGTGCTTTTGAATCCCACTTTCGGATGCAGCAAGATGGATAAGAAAGCAAAGAGCTATCTCTGCCGTTGCTACCAAGCTCCAGGGTGCAGGGCTAGCTCAGACCAGTCACCCAGATATACAACAGCCGTGATGGCTGCAGAAACAGCAAGAAAGAGAAAGAAACCCAGCTCTCCTCCTACTCAGTCTCCTATCTTCATTCCTTCCAGCTCATTTGCTCTGTTCATACAGGATCTTTCTAAACTTGAATATGGCAAATAAACACAAAATAAACACAAGCATAAAAGTAAAATGTGGAGCGCAAATTTAGTTTAGTTAAAACCTAGGCTTTAAGACGGGCTGCTGAAAGCGCCTCTGAACCTTAGGCTGTTGAGGAGGAGGAGTCAGAAATAACGGGGCAGGGTGGGGGGGGGAAGGATAGAAAATCGTATCTTGATTTGAAAACTAAACTATGCAAAGAAAAAGAGGATGATAACAAAAGCCTTTATTCCCATTGGCTCCCCTTTGACTGATCACCACTTTGCATTGGCACCAGGGATACTGAAACATTTAATCTTACTTGAAAATCTTTATCCTAACAGCAAGATTTTCAAATAAGAATAAATCTGCTCAAGCAATCCAGCCTTCTGCATAGCTCTGGGAATGGGTAGTGATGGTCCTTTGATGTTCAGTCTCTTGGAAAGCAATGGTAAAGAAACCTTAGATCACATTCACCCTTCCTTCTGCCTGTGGCACTGGCTTCTGAGAGAGCTAGGCTGCTTAAATTTTACCTTTGAATTAAGAAGTTTAGTAAAAGAACATTGAAATTGGTTCCCAATTTGACTTTGTAAGTTAGTGTTCCACTTCAAAAAGAAACCCGGCTGTCTATGAGCGCTGCTGAGCCAAACAGCCAGGCAGATGCTAAAAAAGGAGAAAAAGCATTCCGTTTTTCTTTTTTTTCTTGTGGGTAATGGTGGAGGAAATGGGGATTCAAGTGAGAAAAGTGAGTGAGAAAGGGGGAAATTTAAGAGGAGAGATAAGAAAAGAGCGAGGAAAGGGAACTGTTGTAGTGAATACAAAATTGGCTGCAAAACACCAATGCTAACAAAAAAGGAGCTAAAAAAAGTGCCCTAGTCTGTTACCTCCCTTCACATTGGCCTCTAACTTGTGACTCTGTTTATCTTCTGGCAGAGCACGGAGCAGCAATAGAGAGTCACACAAAGCTTTTATTGCCATTTCCCCTTCTTGACCTTCCCTCATCTCGTCCTCCTATTATTTCTAGGGCACTCAGAGATATTTTCACAAAAGAGTGGCTCTTCGTTAGCTCCCTGCTAGATGTATTAGCATTGCTTTTGACCTGTTGTGCTCTGAATCGCCTAGACATCATTCTGAAAACCATGTCCTCTCTGTGCATCGCAACTAGTGTCCTATGGCACGCAGGAACTGGACATGTGCTTCTAATCCTAGAGACTGAGCTAATCCTCACTGTTTCTCTTTGTAATCTCTCTTCCTTTTCAGAAGTCATCCTTCACCACAGACTGTGCAAAGTCTGCACAATTCATAGCAGGGAACACTGCAGACCCATCTGCAGCAACAAACTGGAAGCCTCAGGTGGGACATATTGGGGTTTTTTTGTGCCCCTGTGTTATTGCCTATGGCTGTGAATACATAGATAGATAGCTAGAAAAGCAGGTGAAGGCAACTTGTGTTCCTGTATTTAGTGGATGTCTATATCAGCCTGAAGAACTCAATACAATAAATATTTAATCTTGAAATACTATTAACAATAGGCCAGTTTAAGATTATTCTTGACTGTGGTGACACTTTTGAATATCTGAATGCTTGAGTGTCTCAGGATACCTTAGAGAAACACATGACTGTCGATTAGTGCAGACTCGGGAGTCATTCTTTCTTTTTTTCTTTTCTTTTTTTTCCCCCAGATTACTTGTAGATAGTCTCAGGCCTTCACACAAATGATGTCCAATGAGACTTGAACTTAAAATGTCAAAATACAGGATGGGTTGCCACCCAAAGTGGCACAGTGTGAGTCCCTTCTCCATTTCGGTTATATTTCCCTGACACAGATAACCCCTCTCACAGCTTCCTGCTCTCCAGAACATTCGGTATCCTGAGCAATTGTCTACTTGCCTTTGCTCTGTAAGAAACACACCTGCATCTATGGAAAGTGGAGTCAAGAAGCTGGGTTTAGTTCAGCCTCACTAACTGTTTTATATAGGCCAAACACCGTACCATTCCCAACAGAAATTTACCCACCCATGCACAAAATATGCAATCAACATTTTTACTGTGATAATAAATCTAATGAACAATGATATTTTTATTTTTAATATTTGTCTTGTCTCAGAAAAATATTTTTTATTTGGTTTTAATGATTTGTTATGTAAAAAAATAAATGTAAAATACATAAATAATTAAATATAGGAATTTCCAGATGAATGAATTGTTGCAAAGCTAGATATGGTAAAATGTCAGTCTTTTTTTCCCTTAATAAAATAGAGCATTAAAACATCATCAAGTTCTGCAATACAAAATGAATGAAAAATAATTAACTTATTTGAACCTTTCAAATCTCACTTTTCATACCTCATCTCTGTACTTTTCCATTTATTATTTTTTCAGAACCATATTTATAGTGCATCAATTAATTTTAATCATCATCATCTGAATAATTTATCTAAAAATCTTTCAGTCTGGTTTTCCTGTTCAGACTATTTATAAAGGGAATGCAAATGTTTTGGGAAGTTGAGAAAAGCACTGTGTTTGAAGAGCTACAGCTAAATGTCTTCCAAGTGTGTGTGCAAACACACTGTTTTATGTTGTAGAAAGGCACAGGGAATTGGAATGAGGAGCTCCACAAGACGTGGAAGTGGCACACAGTGCACTTCGACTCTTCACCAGGTCTGCAGCTGGCACAGAAAGCCTTCAGCCCTGCAAATCTCCTATGACATTTCCCATGGAAACATATTTATAGAGTCAAAAATGGAGCTGAAAAGTACAGATGTTGTCAGAACACGTGTTTTGTAGTATGGTTCCATGTCTTTTCAATGTTTTGCTTGCAATGCTCTGAGGAGCAACATTGTTGTCAGAAAATGAAAATTGGGTTTTAAGCACAAAGCAGAACAAGTGAAGATATTCAGCCTCGAAATGAAACCTGGGTAACCAAACTGAAAGGTGTTTGTAGGCACCACCACTCCCACAAGAAGGAGTTTGATCTAAAGCATAGTGCTGTCTGACATACAACCTTGACAAGCATGCGCAAGGAAATCCAATTCCAGTTGGAGTGTGTAATTCTACAGGCACAGCTAGTGGAAAAGCACAGGCAGCTTCGGGCATAGCATCTGCCTGGGACTACACAGAGCTGTGAAATCCCTGTATAAACGCATTGGCTCTATCATAATACCAAAAGTTGGAGATGAAAAATGCTGTTTTTCGCGATCCATAGAGCCTAATACCTTCATTTCTAACAGTACAAACACTACCCCCACAAGCGAGAGGTGAAAATTTTGAGATTTACAGTAGATTCAGGGAATGAAACAGCTAAAATTCACTGAAAATAACAAATAATTGCTATAGTTCACCAATGGCTCACAAGGTTGGGTTTTTGTTACTTTTTTTTGTTGGTGGTGGTTTTTTTACATATCAAGTCAAGCACCTTCTGTCAAAGTTGGCCCAAAGAGCAAGGGGTTCAGTGAGGAAAGGAAAGGTATGACAGCATCAGAAAGATTTGTATCCTGTACTATAAGAGAGTAAAGCACATTTCTTTAAATAAAATTGCAAAGCTAGATAATTCTTGATACAAGACCAATGTCTTTATCTTAACAACCAGTAAACTTGTTGAACCAAGGGAGGATAAGCCAATGAAAGGAAGAAATGGAGAAGTAAGAATGGCCAATAATTATCCCCACTGTGAGTAGAAAAACACGCTAGATTCGGAAAAAAAAGAAGAAGAAGAAGAAGAAGAAGAAGATAAGAGTAGCTATCAAGATTGCCTTGAACAAGAAAATCTAGAGTCCTTTTATTAGAAAAAAGCCTAGAGCCTACTTGAGCTGTTACTACATTTGGAAACTTCAATTTGCCTCATCTTCACTATTGATTTAAAAGGACTTATTACAGTCATCCCAGGTTAAGAACACGTATCTCTTTCTTCCTAGCATAGCTGTCCCAGCTGTCTTGATCACAGTCCCGACAGCAAGTACTAGAGCCCATAGACTAAACTAATCATAATGTTAATAAATTTCAAACTGAAGCTTTAAAAAAGCTCTAGCGCTTTACTCTCAGAGGTTGCTTGATGAAAAACAAAATAAAGCAAAAAAAAAAAAAAAAAAGAAAGAAAAAAAAAGAAAAAAAGAAACACAACTCTCCAAAGCAGAAATACTGATATTTGTCAGTCCTTCAACTATGACCAGTGCAGTGAGAGCAGGCATAGAAAGCTTCATCCAAAGTCCACTGTTTTCAGAGCCTATGAGACCTGGTAAGTAATAACTTACATCTGAGGGATCTTCATTATAGCTATGCTATGGCTACACTAAAACAGCTGCACATTTCTCATTGTGTTCAATTTACATTTTGGAACAACACGCCAGGATTAATATTGGTTCAGGGGTAAATGCATTGTGCATGATGTAGTATTTTGTCAAAAAGAGCCTCTACATCTTTTCAGTTGTAGTGGCACTCATTTTTCAGTGCACAACCTTAATTATAAGAGGTTTTTTGTAATTTTAACATGCATTTTATTTATAAATAACCCACAGGAGCTTCACATGTACACCCACATTACATCTTTAATTAGAGTCACACCACTGACAGTGCTGCATTCCAGTCCCTGCTATGTACAGAGGTTTCTGAACTTTCCTCTTGTCTCTCTTCTCAGGACAGTTCAAGGCACTATGCTCATTAAACACGTTTTACATGTATAGAAGAGTAGTAAATTTTATTAATGTTACAGTTATTTCACATTATTCATAAATAAGGAATAGACCCATTTTTTATGAATTCCCCATGATGAGGAATTTTTTGTGTTATTCAGGCTCCTGTTCAGACTTCAAACTGTCTTTTCTCTCATTTGACAAGATCTGTTTGACAAAGGCAAAGTTGCCTTTGTCAAAGTTGTCCTTAAAGCTAATAAATCACCCAATCAAAAGCACAAGGAAGGAGCATGTGCTCTCCGCTAGATATTCCTAATCAGCAGGACTCTTCAAATAAGTTACTTTATGCAGCGCAAAAATGACCTTGGATTATTACTTTGACTCATATTTTATGTTGTCAGCCTGCAGAATTTTAATTAGAATTGAAGGTTCAAGAAATCACTGTATTCAATCCGTCGACTTCTTACGGCCCTGAGAATTATTGTAATTTAAGCAATATCAGAACAGGAACAGGGCTTTTGAGGAGGCTGAATCCAGAGGGGTTTTATAATGGGTGATGGAATACTTGTGATTCATTTTTCTCCCCAGGTGTTCACATCTGACTGAAATCTCCCTGATTTTGTAAAGCTTTATACAGTTGTCACAGCAAAAATTGATGAAAAAATGAACAGGGCAGATGTTATGTCCTCTTCCTGTCCATAGGGCTGCGCGTGCTGCCTCCACTGTACTCCTGACCCTGCTTTGGGAGACAAGCATTGCACCTGGCTTAAGATGCCATTTTGCAGAGTCTGGGAAGGCAGCGGAAGGAGCTGTTCTAGTACGCTCTGAACAAAAGCAATTTTCCTCAACATGATTATTTGCAGGTTGGCAATAAAGAAGCCCAGTAAAATCCTGCCCCCTCAGTCGAAGTCAGCAGGAGTTTTGCAAATCTGTTCTTTTATGTCTTCCTGTACATACCGCCGGAATTCAAGAATTATCATCAGAGCAGTTATCCTGCCAGTCCAATATCCGGTGCTTGACAGTGGCTGCTACCAGCTGTGGCAAGAAGTTCTGCAGTCAGCCAGCAGCAGCAAACATGCACCGGGGACCCCGAGCTCCAAAAAGGTAAAGATTGAGATATGCCTCCCTTAACATCTGCCTTCTTATTCCCTCGCTGTCTCTTCCCTGCAGGACTCCCTTTAAGGAGTCCTGCATAACTTCCTTTAAGAAGCCCCTGCAGGATCTCATTGCTAGTGTTCATTATTGTAATTCTGAATAGCTTCATAATCTTGAAAATGCTGGGGATTTTAAACCACCATACACTCCCCAGGCTCTTAGACTCGAGAATATCTCATGACAATGAGTTGCACAAATGAATGGCAAGTTGTATGAGAAAGTAGGTCTGTTTTTCAGTTTTTTGTCAGCTTTTTTAATAGTTTGCTGCTAGGACTGGCTTCAACCATCTATACCAAAAGCATCTTTCTCCATCTACAGAATAGAAGGGTTGGTTTCCTCTCCTTGTATTGTTAGACATGTAATCATTCTTTTTCTTCAGCCAGGACTAAAACCAAAATCTCATGCAACAGGAAATAAAGTTAAAAAAAAATCAGAATTCCAGGCAAAACGCACTCCTTTTCTTAGAATATGAAAAAATTGAAACCTGCAGGCATGATCACCTCTTTAAAATGCCTGTACACCAATGTACACAACATGGGGAACAAACAGGAGGAGCTGGAGATCTGTGTGCGATCAATCTCATGGCAGTCATGGAGACATGGTGGGATAGCCCACATGACTGGAATGCTGTCATGGATGGATATGTGCTTTTTAGGAAAGACAGGCCAGGAGGGCGAGGTGATGGAGTTGCTCTTTATGGGAGAGAGCAACTGGAATGCATCGAGGTCTACCTAGGCAGGGAGGAGGAGGAGGCAGTTGAGGGCTTATGGGTAAAGATCAAAGGGCAGGCCAACATGGGGGACACTTTTGTGGGTGTCTACTACAGGCCACCTGACCAGGAAGAGAAAGTTGATGAGGCCTTCTATAGACAGCTGGAGGTAGCCTCACGATCACAGGCCCTGGTTCTCATGGGGGGACTTCAACCACCCTGACATCTGCTGGAGGGGCTACACAGCAAGGCACAAACAGTCCAGGAGGCTGCTGCAATGCATCGATGATAACTTCTTGTCACAAATGGTGGAGGAGCCTATGAGGAAGGGTGTCCTGCTGGACCTTGTCCTTACCAACAGAGAGGGACTGGTTAGAGATGTGAAGGTTGGGGGCAGCCTTGGCTGCAGTGACCATGAGATGGTGGAGTACAGGATCCTGTAGGAAAGGAGTAAGGCAACAAGCAGGACTGCAACCATGGACTTCAGGAGAGCGGACTTTGGGCTCTTCAGAGACCTACTTGGTGGAATCTCATGGGTTAAGGCCCTAGAAGAAAGGGGGGCCCAGGAGAGCTGGCTAGTATTCAAACATTACTTCCTCCAAGCTCAAGAGCAGTGCATCCTTATGAGTAAGAAGTCCAGCAAAGGGGGCAGGAGACCTGCATGGGTGAGCAAGGAGCTCTTGGCCAAGTTCAGACACAAGAAGAAAGTACACAGACTGTAGAAGAGGGGACAGGCTGCTTGGGAGAATTATAGGAATGCAGTCAGAGTATGTAGAGATGCGGCGAGGAAGGTTAAGGCCCAGCTGGAATTGAGTCTGGCAAGGGATGTCAAGGACAACAGGAAGGGCTTCTTCAAATACATCAGCAACGAGAGGAGGACTGGGGAAAATGCGGGCCCACTTCTCAATGGGGCGGGGGCCCTGGTGACAAGGGATACAGAGAAGGCAGAATTACTAAATGCCTTCTGTGCCTCAGCCTTCACTGCTAAGGGCAGCCCCCAGGAATCCTGTAGCCTGGACATGAGGGAGAAAGTCTGGAGAAGGGAAGACTTTCCTTTGGTTGAGGAGAATAGGATTAGAGAGGTTCTGGGCAGGCTAGACATCCACAAATCCATGGGCCCAGATGGGATGCACCCACGGGTACTGAGGGAGCTGGTGGATGTTGCTGCCAGGCCGCTCTCCATCATCTTTGAAAAGTCCTGGAGAACTGGAGAGGTTCTGGAAGGACTGGAAGAAAGCCAATGTCACTCCAGTCTTCAAGAAGGGCAAGAAGGAGGACCCTGGCAACTCTAGGTCAGTCAGCCTCACCTCCATCCCTGCAAAAGTGATGGAACAGCTCGTTCTGGATGTCATCTCCAAGGATATGGAGGAAAAGAAGGTCATCAGGAATAGTCAGCAGGGATTCACCAAAGGGAAATCCTACTTACCAACCTGATAGCCTTCTCTGATGGAATGACTGGCTGGGTAGGTGAGGGCAGAGCAGTGGACATTATGTACCTTGACTTCAGCAAGGCTTTTGACACTGTCTCCCATAACATCCTCCTAGAGAAGCACAGGAAATGTGCGTTAGATAAGTGGCCAGTGAGGTGGATTGAGAACTGGCTGAAGAGCAGAGCTCAGAGGGTCGTCATCAGTGGCGTGGAGTCCAGTTGGAGGCCTGTGGCTAGTGGAGTCCCGCAGGACTCAGTCCTGGGTCCCATCCTGTTCAACTTCTTCATCAATGACCTGGATGAGGGGACAGAGTGCCTCCTCTGCAAGTTTACTGATAATGCCAAGCCAGGAGGAGTGGCTGACACACCTGAGGGCTGTGCTGCCATTCAGAGAGACCTGGACAGGCTGGAGAGCTGGGTTTAGAGGAACCTCCTGAGGTTCAACAAGGGCAAGTGCAGAGTCCTGCTCCTGGGGAGAAATAACCCTAGGCACCAGTGCAAGCTGGGGGCTGACCTTGTGGAGAGCAGCTCTGCAGAGAAGGACCTGGCAGTGCTGGGGGATGACAAGGTGACCATGAGCCAGCAATGTGCCTCTGTGGCCAAGAAGGCCAACGATCTCCTGGGCTGCAATAGGAAGAGTGTTGCCAGCAGGTGGAAGGAGGTGGTCCTGCCCCTCTACTCAGCCCTGCTGAGGCCTCATCTCGAGTCCTGTGTCCAGTTCTGGGCTCCCCAGGACAAGACACACATGGAGCTACTGGAGAGAGTCCAGCGAAGGGCTATGAGGATGATCAGAGGGCTGGAGCACCTGCCCTATGAGGAACAGCTGCGAGAGCTGGGCCTCTTCAGCCTGGCCAAGAGAAGACTGAAGGGGGATCTTATCAATGTGTATAAGCATCTGAAGGGAGGGTGTCAAGGGGACGGGGACAAACTCTTTTCAGTTGTCCCGTATGACAGGACAAGAGGCAATGGGCAGAAATTGAAGCACAAGAAGTTCCGCCTGAGCGTGAGGGGGAATTTCTTCGCTGTGAGAGTGACGGTGCCCTGGACCAGGTTGCCCAGAGAGGTTGTGGAGTCTTCTTCTCTGGAGATCTTCAAGGCCCGCCTGGATGCAACGCTGTCTACCATGCTGTAGGTGACCCTGCTGAGCAGGGAGGTTGGACTAGATGATCTCCAGAGGTCCCTTCCAACCTTACTGATTCTATGATTCTATGATTCTATGAATCAATAAAAGAACAACTGCTAAAGATTATTGGCTATGGCCTCTGCAGCTCTGCACTCAGTTCTAGCTAGGTTCTTCACTTTGGTTTATTAGCAAAAACAGGTAAGTAAAGCTCATTTGTTAACGATACAGGCTACCAGTAAGAATCAGATAAGTAAGATTCTGGGCTATTTGTCTTCAAGATGTGTAAATGCAACAATATGTCTTTTTATCCTTTTTTGTATGTGTACTGGTGCAACACAGAAAAAGGAAAAAGGTTTTTGCTAAGGCATAACTTTACTGATCTTGGAGTTTTAATCTATTGTTTGATTTCTTAAGAAAAAGAAACCTTGCTTCCATCTGATAACAGCTTTCTTATTGCAAAAACACTGGAAATTATTTGCTTTTCTGTTGCCTCAGGAACCAGATAAATATCTTTTACATTTCAATTCTGTCCACACCAAAAAAATGTGCAGGGCTGGGCAGACATTGGCAGACAAGATATTACAGTCCACTGACCATTATTTTAAAAGGGTTTAAGAAATGGTGGGAAAATAGAAAACAGTCACTTTGACATTAATTGACATCAATTGGGGAACATTTAGATCAAAAGAGAATACTTGAAAAGCAATCCTAAGAACAGCCAGCATGGTTTCTTGAAGGTGCAAACAAAGCTAATCTAATTTGTTCCAATTATTCAAAGCTATTACTAGAGGTGGACAAGTCTTCTGTATTTGCAAACTTCTGAGATGACTTTCTAGGCCCATAAAAAACAATTAGAGCCCATGAATGGGTTTGTTAAAATGTAAATAAATTTGAGGAAGTTTATATTTGTAGACAAAGGCCAAATACCATCATAAATGTAAAAGCTACAACCTTCAGTCTCTTGTAAATTTTAGTTGTTACATAGACAAGATACTTGCTTAAGCAACACAGTCCATTAAGCTGTCCTTAAATTCTGTCTCTGGGTATCAGATGAAGAGCCCTTTGGTTTCCTATTCAGTCCCCATCACTGTGCCACCTTTCACAAAGTTTGTGAAGTTAGGAATTTATTCAGAAAAGGAAATACTGCACTATGTATTTTTAACTATGTATCACTATGTATTTTTAACAATGTAACCACTTAGTGAGCTCAGACAATACCAGAGCCATTACTAGGAGCCCTGTAAGCAGTAATTCAGAACCCCTCTTTGTCCCAAAACTAGATACAGTTTTCTCTTGGTCTGCTGACTCAAGGTTAGATATTAGGGCTCCTAGGCCACTTGCCAGTCCAGCAATAATTATAGTGTAAAGGAATAGTCTGAATCAATGTTATACCTGCGACAAATACCAGTGAAGTTCACCAAGTGCATTGACAAATACTTATGCAAATACAGCCCCCAAAACTGCTTCTAATTCAGGCAATACAACTTCAACTACCTAACGGGAAGGTATAGAGCAAACAGAAGTAGACTGTTCTCAGAGATGCACAGTGAAAGGCTGAGGGACAACGGACACAAGCTGGAACATGAAAAATTCTGATTTGATAGTAGAGGATTTTTTACTATGAAGGTGGTCAAATATTGGAACAGGTTTCCCAGAGAGATTGTTAAATCTCTATTCTTGATAGTCAAAAGATATTCAAAGCTTGATAAGGCAAAGAATTAAACCAGAAGACCTCAAGGCACCCCTTCTGGACAAGATTGCTTAGAGTCTGCGATTCTACACATCTTGCTGATCTGTAAGCAAAGACTGGTCAGAGAAATGGGTCTGGTAACATTTATCACCCCGAGGCACGTAAGAAGTTCACACGTTAGGCTTATAGAAGTTTGTAAACATTCAGTTCAGAACTTTGGTCCTTTAACTTCCTTCCCTCATCCATTTTGTTCCTGAAGAACAGAAGTAGCCTATTAAAGATAATCATTTTATAGCCTTAATATACCTTCTAAACCATATCACTTTTCAGAATTTACTGTCATCCTTATATTTTATTTCTAAATTTCAGTTATCATTCTTTTTTTCATGTTCTGCAAATAATTCAGTATGGAAAATGCCTGGCAGTGCTATTATAACCATTATCATCATCATCATTTACAATCACCTTCTCTTCATCCCCACTATTCAAATAATCAAGCAGGAAAAATGAGAGAAATTCAAGACATCACAGGTATTATCCTCATGAAAAATTCACCTAGAGTTAATCTATTAAGGAGTTAACTACTTGTGTCCTAACTTTGTGTATTACAAGTCCAAAACTGGCAGCTGAATGACTGAGTCCAGCTGCAGCACCAACAACAGAGTAGACACCTGAGTTGCTATTAGTTAAGGTTCCTGCCAATCTGCTCTGGCTCAGAAGCACCAACATTTGATGGTGCTCAGGAGCTACCCTACTGAGATCCACAAACGAGGCAATGATGCACCTGTCCACAGCGTTGGATACTACAGACACTCTTAGGCAGTGTACACTTGGGCAGAACTCACGCTAGGTGAAGGAAGTAGTGTTTGCCTTTCACAAGGTAACCCCTATACTAGGACAGTGACCTTGGAAGCTAGAGATCAACTAATTTCCTCCCCTGATGCAGCAAGATCAGGTTCCACGTAGACTAGGGGAAGGCTTCCTTTCGTCATCACACTGAAGTTGTTCTACTCCATACAACATAATTAAGTATTACTGAGCCACAAGGCAAGTAAGAAACTTGTATGTCATTATGGTTAAGTGTTTACAGTGTTTACTGACTTATCTAAACCACTCACCATTCCAATCAGAACATAAATCTTATTTCTACATTATCAGTGCTACAGCCGTAGGGGCATATTTGAGTTGTGTATCTGCTTAAACTGCCCTTTTCTAATGATTTCATTCACCAAATTGATTCACTTCAATTGCAGTAGGGCTACTGGATTTTTTGTTCATACTTGGAGCTGCAAAATGGTCATCAGCATTGACAGATGGGTAGCCATCAGTTCCACCAGCTGTTGCTGTTACCATCTCATCTGCACATCATTGACTTTGGCAAGAAGCCCTTGTTGTGTTCAACTAACCGGAATATGGTTCTTATCTGAAACTAACTTTCGTGATCTGGCGTTTTATTGATAAAAGCAAACTTACAAGATGTTTATGTATGAAATATTTGCAGACTGTTTTGGTGCTTCACAATATTTTTATAAGTATCTTTATGTGAATAACATGTGCAACTATGAACCATCTAACTCAAATTTGCAGAGAACCAAATGAAAAATATGTGATTTACCTAAAACAATGAAAACTGACTTAAGAAATAAACTTGAAAACATGAAAACATCAACTATGGATAGGATATTTTTATTGTGGTAAATTTTTGTGTGTGTATAATTGGCTTATTTTACAAATACCTATCCCCGTTTACTCTAAATAAGATATACAGCTAGAATTATACTGCCTAATTTAGATCTCTAAATTGACAACAATATTTGACTGCCTATCTGAAGTGCCTACCTCATCTGTCAGCACTGCTGCTCCCAGGTCACTATGTATCAGTAGAATCAACTCTTTTTTTGGGGGGGGGAGGGGGCTTGAATTCTTTTAGAGCAAGGCTTACTTTTCATCTAACTTTGCCAAGAACATCTTAGCAGTATGAGTCCATACTTTTACATTACACTTTGAAAAATATAGCTACAGCTTATGTGTTCATCCTGAAAAGCCTATATATGGAATTTGTGGAATTTATGTCGGAGTCAAGTTTTATGTTTGAGAGTTCATACCACAGGCTTTGGTATGAAACTGTATCGTGCTGACTTAGTACGCATTGCAGCTTGTGCTAATTGTGATCAGAGAGCCAAAATGGCCAGCAGATGACCCGTTATGATTCCCTGTAACAGTTATGACAGTTGTGATCCTTGTTGACAAGCTGTTGACTCTGGAGGCCTTCTTCATTTATATGCTGCCAGAGGACATCTTCCCTTGACCATGCAAAATTTAAAGAAGGAATTAAAAGAGCAAATATAGTGTAAGCAAGAGCTAGTAAATACAACATTTTTCTGAAGCTTCAACTTTCCTACTAATAAGGGGATTTTTGTTCACTTGAACTAGTTCTCCCATGTTCTATGCTTTAGTCAAGCTGAAATGTTTGTCTGCTGCCACAAAGACCCTTCAGATTCAAATATTACTATAAAACTGCAAGGCACCACATCATGGACATTGAGTGTAGAAACACAGCTTCCCTGGCTCCCTCTTTACAGGCAAAGACAAAAAGTAAGCACTTCCAGAGATATCTGAGGTAGGAACCAACCTCCACAGATGTCTCTCTCCACTCATACTCATGAAAACTGAGGGCAATTACGCTCCTAAATCAGGAGAAACGTTTGGTGTGGGAAGCTGAGGAAATAATTCTAGACTCTTTCTTCTTCTTCCTTTTGTAATGTACTTCATACCATAGCTGTCCAAGTATGTTGTGACATCTGTGTTCACAGGACTGAAACTTAAACAAGCTCACACACAAGAACTATGAGCTGGTATAAGTAAAATAGAATAGGAATAAAATTTACAAGGTCATAACATATTTTCTAGTGGAACAGAAATTATCCTGAAAGCTTAATAGGGCTGCAGCAACAGTCACTCTATTACCTATGTAAGTTTAAATTTTGCCTGTATGACGTAAGGTGATAAACTTGTAGAGCATCATTCTTCATATGTTAGTGGTGAAGTCAATGTGTTAGGCTGCACTAGGTGCTATAGAGGGAAACTCACTCTGTGTAGACTTTAATGGAGGGGAAAATATCAACCTTTTCTGTCAGTCCCTGGAAAAATGTACAGTAAAGCCATATTGACCCCTTGTGTATCACAACATTTCCTTTCAGCTTGTTGAGCTTGTATTAAATCCATTTAGCTAAGGTGTATTTTTCTAACCACATCCATCTCAACCTGAAAACTCCAAGAGATAAAGAGTCCAAGACTCCCTGGACAGTTTGTTTTGGTGCTTGCCTGGAATCATTGTAAAAACATTTGAACATGAATATATTCACATTTTTTTAACATTGATACTGGTTCTTATTAAGCCATTCTCTCCAAAAAGAAAAGAGCCCTCCTGCACAAGGCATTTTCCTCCATCCACTTATGCATTTCCAGCAGTGCGGTCACTCCCCCATCTTCCTTCTGATGCACAAAGCAGGCTGAGTTCTTCCTGTCCCTCACCACGAAGCATCTTTTATTCCCCTGGATCATTTTAAAGAGTCTGTAAATATCCCCTTCCACAGCCTAGCAGTGCTACTGACTAAGGGGCAGAGTCACGAATCCTCACTCTCTGCCACCTGCTTTTCCTGTTTGCTTTGGCTGGATGGTGAAGGAGGATGGTGGCTCTGCACTTGCTCCTGCTCCCTCACAGTCTCAGATTTGGCATGCAGCCTACCTCCATAATTTGAATTTGTCTTATTTCCTTCTTGTTTTTTTTTCCTTCAAGCCAGATTTGAGAGTTGAACTCCAAATGATGCTATTATTCTTAACACAGAGAGGCAAAGAAAGTGGTTGCCAAGCAACAAGAGCCATAGGAACTTTCTTCTGAAAATTTCCTCCCACTCAGATTTCTTTCCAGTCTAAAAGCTTATAGGTTCAGAGTATTTGCATGGAAAAGCAGCCACCTAATGTCCTTTGAATGAAAGAAACAATCATAGGCTTAAAGGCTGTATCATTACGGTGTTCATCCAGCATCTGCAGTTTAATGCTGTCATGTTTGATTTGGTGACAGTCAGAATATTCTGAATTTTTAGTGATGTTTCTTCTATCTAAATGCTATCCTTAAAAGTAGATTGATATATTGGGGTCTGATTAACAATATCAGATATTGAAGATTTGAAGATTCTGACATTTTTTCTTCCTAGAAATAGACTACGGTGCTGGAGTACCACTATCACCAATGGACCTCCATGTACCCCTGAAAATGGAAAATTACTATTAACCTCATTGTACAGATGGACAATCAAAGGATGATGACAGGTTTGAGTTCTGTAATCTTCTGTACAGCAAAGCCTCTCAAATTTGCCACATCAGATGAATTTCACTGCTATAGCTTTATATCACATTTTATACATGAACTGCACAACAGTGAACATTTCTGAACTTCTGGTCCTAGGTTCATTACTAGCTACATCCTGACTCCAGGTCAGAGAGAGATTCAGGCATCTGCTGTCAGCCCCTCCACATCCTGGCTTCCCCAGGAAGGAAACCCAATGGAGAGCTCTCAGTGCCTCCATAGAGGGTTCAAGTCAGGCCCGCAGACTAGATCCGTGGCAGACCAGTACATCTATCTTCCTGAACATCACTAGCTCAAGCCTGCTGCTAGGCGTCTCTGGAAAATGTGAGTTCAGAGCTCAAAACCATTTCCACTGCTCAGGCATCTAGCGTATGTTTGCGGCACTCAGCTGGAAGAAGAATCATGAAGATGGTTTTCAGCTCTGGTCTTTGGAGCACTTTTTATTCTGATTACTACTCAACATTAATTCTATATAATAGAGACCTAGCTGAGTGACAGAGAAAAAATTACAGAGTATGACTTTCTTGTGTATGCCTCCATTTCTGAGTTAATGAAGATTGCACTCCTGGCTACTTATTAGCTAGATTTTATCATAGGGCAAAGTTCTTTCTGCTCAACTGATTAGTGACTACATCGATTTCTTGTCATTTAGGATGTCTTGTTCAAAAGTAGATGTCACCACTAATATTCAGGAGTACTAGGTACGCCTGAGTACACTCAGCAGATCAAGTTCCTTTCTGAGTTTAATGGTCTACACTGAATTTCATGGTCCTTTATCTGCACCTACATTTTAGATATTTAGGTGACACTCACACTGGTAAATTAAATGGTATCAAGGAATTTTTCCAGGCACTGGAATTAAATTATTTACATGATTAAACATTTATATTTGTTCCCATGCCACTAAGCATTTCCCCAAAGAAATTCAGACACATTCAAGAGGTGAACATAGGCCAAGAACTATCCTCAGTAGTCAGTTTGGATGCCTGCTTTAGCAAATATAGTTTAACAGAACGAATGCAGGCCATTTCAATGAAGTGCCAGTTGGCCTCAGGGACAGGAAACAATGTTGGGAAAATTTAAGCTACTAGTATACTGAGATCTCATATTTAGCTATATCATTATATATAACTCTTATAAATGAATCGTTTTTAAGTAAATGTGTATGCTCTCTAGGTAGTCAATGGGGAGAGACAGGTGACTGCTGTATTTTAAGCACCTAAACTGGATGAATAAAGATGATCCCTTACCTTTTGGGTTCAGTTTAGCTCCCTGGGCCAGACCACTGATCATCCATGCAGTATGCATGTTAGTTCATGCCTGAGCTCTCTTTTGGAGTGAATCTTCTCAGATGACCTGCAATTGCAGTTCAGAAAATTTTGCTCTGATGATTTCTCCTTATAGAAATTTCTTGCAGGTAAAATGGATAAGATCATATCAGATTTGATTACTTCATTCACATGCAGTCCTCTAATACTACCACAACAGGTCTTGCTCCCTCAAACATCTCCACATTCCCTGGTGATGCATGACCTCAGACAACGCAACACAGACCATAAAAGCATTTTTGTCTAATGAGCTACGAAAATATGTTACTGTAGCATATTAAGCACTTCCAAACCAAGTAAATTAACAGGCACACAAAAATTACTTTTATGACCTAAAGCCCCAAAGAGGTGCAACACAATCCCTACACAGTGCAGTTGTGAGTCCCATGTTCTATGTTGTCTAGTCCAGAATAATGTCGACATAAGCCATCCTGCACCATTTTACTGGCCAAGAGGGGTCACTTGTTTTTGAAATTACTCCACTAGACAACTGAAATGCCAGTGAAGATGGGGAGATTGATTTTTTTTTTTTTTTGGGGGGGGGGGGGTTGGGAGGGATGGCAGGATTCTTGGTGGTGAAATGGTATCATAGAATCAGTAAGGTTGGAAGGGACCTCTGGAGATCATCTAGTCCAACCTCTCTGCTCAGTAGGGTCACCTACAGCATGGTAGACAGGGTTGCAGCCAGGCAGGCTTTGAATATCTCCAGAGAAGGAGACTCCACAACCTCTTCAGGCAACCTGTGCCAGGGCTCCGTCACTCTCACAGCGAAGAAATTCCCCCTCACGCTCAGGCGGAACTTCCTGTGCTTCAATTTCTGCCCATTGCCTCTTGTCCTGTCACATGGGACAACTGAAAAGAGTTTGTCCCTGTCCCCTTGACACCCTCCCTTCAGATGCTTATACACATTGATAAGATCCCCCCTCAGTCTTCTCTTCCCCAGGCTGAAGAGGCCCAGCTCTCACAGCCGTTCCTCATAGGGCAGGTGCTCCAGCCCTCTGATCATCTTCGTAGCCCTCCGCTGGACTCTCTCCTGTAGCTCCATGTGTGTCTTGTCCTGGGGAGCCCAGAACTGGACACAGGACTCAAGATGAGGCCTCCCCAGGGCTGAGTGGAGGGGCAGGACCACCTCCTTCCACCTGCTGGCAACATTCTTCCTGTTGCAGCCCAGGAGACCGTTGGTCTTCTTGGCCATAGAGGCACATTGCTGGCTCATGGTCAACTTGTCATCCACCAGCACTCCCAGGTCCTTCTCTGCAGAGCTGCTCTCCACAAGGTCAGCCCCCCGCAAGGGGATGGTAGGCTAGAGAACAGAACTCGGGTGTTTTAATAGAATAGTAACTGATTGTCATCTCTTGCTAAATGCAGCTAACGGGCAGGCTGCCAGACAACTTTGTGCAAATTGCTCTTTGCTAACCTCCTTTAGCTGAAACTTGAATACAGCTTTGCAGGGATCAGTCTGGGAGACCTCCCAATCCACAGCAGTCAAACATAACTTCAGAATAAATCAAACGATTGCATTTCACTCTGTGGCCAGTTCTTCTCCCATCAAGGACATTCAGCTTATGTAGGACATAATTCCCATTCTGCACCTACAGATAAGAGCTTTTTTAGTGCCAGGGAAACAGACTATCATTGCATTCCCCTAACTCACTCGTAGACATGGCTGGAATTGTAGGCAGATCTCTACTATCAGCTCTGAATAAACTTATGCTGGATTGAAAGAAAGTATTTTTTTTCTTATTCAAACATCAAGTGGAAGAGTACATTGTCACAAATGTGGCATAGCATATGCACATGCACAGTATTGCATAAGCAAAGTTTGTAGGGAAAGGTGAGACCAGGTGAAGAAGCTGGAAAAAGTGGATGGGCTTTTAGGTACACGCTGATTTTATGCAGTGTGATAAGCAGAACAAAAGCAGGATATTATATTCATCAGAAAAGTAGAAAAACAAGTATGCTTAGCCTAAGTTAATCAGTAATACAAGAGACAATAGTTAGTAGCTCTGGGATATTTGCAGGGGAAGAGAAAACAGAGACACTAAAAGAAAAGCATCATTAGTGTTTGTAAAACAGAAAGTGGTCAGAAGATAGTAATGAACCCCATTAACCATGCGTCTGCTGATACCATAATTCTTATAATCCAGTGGTTATGAATTTCTTCCTTAGGCTTTTCTTTAGAAGTTTTTTTTTAGGTTTCCAATGCACTGGGAAGTGAAGTGGTTACTTTGTGGAAAATGTTTTTCCACTGATAACTGTGTGTTTCTACTCTTTACCAGTTCTCTGTGTGAGTTCTGGCTGATGCATAATGGTTGTTAAGTGTCACCCACACAATTTCCATGAGGACAATTTGTGCACTGCATGATGCAGATCACATTCCGGGGTAAAAGTGTAGGAACCATGGGTTTTACTGTTTCTATTGTAGGAGTACTAATTATGATGGCTGTGAAGATGTCTTAGCAAATATAACATTTGCTGCAGATTTCTTTCAGTGTGTGGTGGATTATGGTAAGCTTCCTGCTGCTGATGGGTTTGGCAAGATCGGAATAGTACATAAAAGTTGGTGTTAAGAGATAAAGGGAAAATTTATTTCAATCTTCTTTCACAATAGACTGCAGTTGCTTTTCTTTTAGAAGGTTTAGTGAAGCAGCACAATTTTTACCCTTATTTCACAAAAACAAATAATCTGTTAAGTTTTGACTGAACAGAAGTTCTTCTTATTCATTTATTCACAAAAGTAAAATGCAGTTAAGCAGCACACCCAAATGTATATAGGCATGTGCATCAACATGTGCATCCCAGCAGACATGTCTGAAGTAGCAGCCGTGAACTCCTGAATGCTAAGATCATTCCTGTGACAAAAAGACTGAGATAATAACATATTTCATTTCTAATTTTCTGAAAATATTAATAAAGTATCATATTTTAGAGAAATTCCTCAAATCCAAGTCTCCACACAAAGACAGAGAAAAGTGGTAGGAAACATTGAAGCTCATTTATTAAAAAATAAAAAAAGGGAGAGAGAGAAATAAACAATTTTATCTACTTTTTGTTGTCAGCATTGGAAAGAACAATAAAATAATGCAAGTCTGATAGCTATAGGAAAGGTACATACATCTAAAAGCAGCCTTACTCTTCAAAAGTTTCCCTTCAGAGAATGGAGGTGTGTTCCTAAGGAGAAGTTAACAGTTTGGTGTATTTTAGCTTGCCCATCCGAGTACAGTAGCTTTCTGGTTTAACTTGAATATTTTTGAAAACAATTAATTTTATGCATTTTCAGTTGAAATATTCATGCAGGATATTATTATTGTTACTGCAATTAATAAAGATGTAGTTCTTCTGGAAAGTAACTCAAACCAGTTTAGTAATGATCTGGGTGTGCAGATCAGGGACTTTTTGTTGCTGTCCATTGACAACTGAAGACTTTCACAAAAGGATATGATGAGACAGCTTTGTCAGCCAAAGTGAAGATCCATCATAGATCCTTCTGCTCAGAAAGGATTCTTTTGTGCATAAACAACTGTCAAGGTGGTTTCTTCCATTAAGTTAATATCTGCCCACATTTTGGAAATGCATTATCTTTTCAATGTGATCTCTTGCTATACCTATGCTTGTAGGCTGATATGATAAAATGTAGGTACTTATAAATGGAGGGGTCCATGTCTGTGTTGTGAGATAAGACTCCCTTTATAGGCAGTGGGGAGGAATTAGTATTTCAGAGTTTGAGTCATTTCATGTAAAATAGAAGTGGTTAAAAGCGGTCAAGAAGTAACTTTCAAAAGTATCTTTCCCTCCATTCACTATATACAGACCTATGGGTGCAGACTTAGATGTAGAGATCTAGATTAGATGTAGAAATTTAGGAGCTGAATTGAGGGCCCAGGGCAAGATTCAGCTGAAAACTGTGTTTAGATGTACACACATAGGAGTTTATATGCTGAGATAGGTGTCTAGGCTCCCACTGTAGGAAGTGGAGCCCTAAGGCTACATTCAGCTGCCCATACACAAACACTGTTATTCAGGGTTTCTGGTATCTGATCTCCAGAAAGGCACAGGTCTACAGCAAGTCCTATGTCTTTATAGGCGCCCAAGTGTCTCACATGCACACTTGAGAGCATCTCAAATAACACCAGTTGCTTACATTTCAGCAGATGAATTGACCTCTGGTTTTGATTTCTTCTTCGACTCTAACGGAAGCCTAACCACATAGCACACATTCTTAGGTTCCCTGATCTGGTGCCAAATCCTAGCCCTATGCTAGGGATGCTAGGTGTGATTAAAAACTAACTCTCTCAGGTCCTGAGGATGAACAGATTTTGTTAAGAATTGTGCTAGTTTTTCGTGACATTGTAATTAGCTCAACTTCATTTTCATTTAGTACACCAACACTCAGGTTTCAGCACAAAGCCCCTTTTCACATTCAGAAGTATACACATCACATAAACACATAACTACGTGAATGTATTTATATGACCATGTATGAAGCATAATGCACAACGCTCAGTACTAGTTCTTGATTTCAATTTAACACAACAATAATCAGCTTCATGGGACTGAAGATGACTTTGAAGTTACAGAGCTCCCTTGGCTACAGGAGTCTAAGGATCTCTTTGGACTATGGACCTAATTTAGCTGCTCAGCATGGGTGGACTAAATCTTGCCTTTAATCTATGAATGCTCTGGTATCTATATTTTTACACTGCCTAGCAGCACAGGGCTGAGGAGACACAGGCGGCGCCGCTCAACATTATTTCAGTAAAATAATACAGAATAATAAAGTAGCGGTTCTTACACAGGCCAAATTTCCTTTATAATGAAATAGGAGCTTTGGGGGACCAATGAGGTGGAATAATTCTGACTCCTGCTTTGCACCAGTATTAAAAATAAGGTACTAAAGAACTGATTTTCATGACATGGAAGAAAAAAAGCAAAAACTTACAATAACACCAAGAAGTGGGTGATCCTGCCATCCAATATTCACTAAGGGATTAAAATAAGAATGTTTCCTAGGAGATAAAGTGTAGACTATTCACATCTGAGACATATGCCCTGCTTTCATCTCCTTGGACATTTCTAAGATCACATAGTTCCCTAGGGCAGCACAAGAAGGTACAGTCGCACTTCTTTTAGTGCCTCTTTTCTGCTCTCTGGATTTCTTTTCTCTCTATATACCAGACAATGGACTTAAATCACAGCTTTTCCTGTGGAAAAAAAAAGTCAGATATTCTTATACTATATTTAATATTGTAGCCATATGTGCTGAAATTATTACAATCAGTGCTCAATTCTGATTGTGGACTGAAAAGAGAAAGCAAGTATTATGCTTGAAAGCTAAGAGTTAGAAAATCCTAGATGCAAACTTAACTCTGATTCTGACTTACTTGGTGGCTTAATGGAGTCCCCTACAGCCTGATTTTCAGAGGTGCTGAGAGCTGTTGTTTCTATTGACTTCATCTGGAAAGGCAGCTGCTTAATACCATAGAAACTTAGGTTAATAATCTCTCCTCACCTTTGTTTCCCTTCCTGAAATAGGAGATTTTTAATATTTACATAATCTACAAGGATATTCTGAGGCTAAATCCATTAGTGATCAGGAGGTAATCAGATAATTTGATGCATGCAATAGACAAGCCTATAAATAAATATAAATGGAATGTCAACTTTCTTAAAAACATCAGTTCCCTCCAATATCACTTTTCAGTAAACTATTTCATTCCTGCTAGCTTAAGAAATACTGGTGAGTATGCAGGCTCTTACAAAGTTCTGAGCTATCATATATACATACATACATACATATATACACATATATACAAAAGAGTCCCTAATCTATAAATGCTGGCTATCTAGAAATGGTCTTAGAACAACTGACATGGAGAAGTGGAGTGCTGATGCTACATCTGATAGTCCTATTTCATTGAAAAAAAATATTCTTTTTCCAAATTTTATAGGATATTTAGCAGGTATTGGAAAATAAATCTTTTTCCTTCTTTTTTAAAACAAAGAATACACTTTAATCTACCATCAATATTTTAACTGTTAAGCTTTTTTCCCCTTCTCTCTTTATTTTATGCGCAAATGTGTAGTTTCTGGTAATATATTTGAACAAATGCATTTAGGTTTCTCTTTACAATCAACATCTTTGATATTTTTCTTTCCTATTGTACATAACATCAAGTTAAGGCAGAGGGACACAATGGCAACTGAGGGGAAATGATGGTTGTTATTTAGGCTGTTCATTGGACTTCTATGAATCTCCATAAAAACATTCAATAAGTATTCAATAGGAATCTCCATCAAGGAGATACTGCAGAGAACCAGTGAAGTGAACCTGAGTGAGAAATAGCATTCACACTGCAAATTCCTTGACATTAAAGGCATATCTAACATGTTTTGAGTGATATGATTGTACAGGTGTTCTCAGCCAGCTGAGAACAAATAGTGTTCTTCATTTGAAAATCACTTTGACTGCAAGGCCATGTCTGCTAAAGCAATAGCATTAGCAGAAAGAAAAGCAGGAAACTTGAGAATTATAGTTTTAGATATCTATTCTTTCACTTTCTCCTCAACATGGGTGGATGACTCCAATCTTATCACAGTGATAAGCAAGAAAATAAAAGTTTCTAACATGTTGCAGATCTTTTGAGAAAGGTAGCAGTAAGGAGAGAGGAAGTGGTCTGACAGATCTCTCTTTTTGGAGGGAAAAAGGATAGAATATGCAAGCAAATATTTGATTTTTTTTCCCATTAGATTCTTAATTGTTACAGTGTTTCTCCAAGGGTATGTGCAGGAGATGCACAATCAGGTCTTAGTCTATTAAAATTTATGTTTTACAAATGATCTATGCAAATATGCTAATATATTTTTATGGATACAACAAAGCAAGAGAGAACGTAATGGTAACTACGTCACAGCCATATGTTAGCTCCTTCAGACTGGGACATTAAAGAACAGAGTCTATTCTAGACTCTCATCAGAGAAATCAATGTTCATCAGTAGTCAGGCACTATATTGGGGTGGTGCAAGAATGCTGGAAGTGAAAAATGTGGTTTACTTAGGGAAAACTATCTAATAGCACTAAGATCTTGAGCTTCTATCTAAAAAAACTGCCATCAAGTTTGGTGGTTCAGGGTATAGTCAGAAAGTTGTCGAGGAGGCAGCGGATGGATCCCTGCAAGGTGCTGTAGAAACCAGTGTAAGTTCTGAGCACCTTGCCAGATCAGGCCAATTTGACAACATTAATATTATTTGAAAAGATTTTCATTCATTTGTGTTAGGGCTCAGCTACAACACGATAGTCCATACCTTGCAAGAAGTGACTTGCCGTCCCTTGCGATTGAGAACACTGAGAAGTGTAGAGAAAATGCTATTCAGCTCCATTTCAGTGACTGAATATTAGACCTCTGCCTGCCCACCGTATCAGCAAGCCCTACAAACGGCCGTGCTGGGGGGCCGACCGAACAGATTCCCACCCTGGACCTTGCAAAACAATGTCTTGGATAAAGTGCTTCCTCCAGTAAGCTTACTCAGCCCATACAGCTACCTGAGATCAATGAGCCATCCCTTACGATGGCTAACAGTATAAAATATAAATATTTTATACAATATATTCCTCAACTTTCTGAAGGTTGAGGAGAGATCAGTTAATAGCTAGTTACAGCAGAGGTAAGCCACTAGAAGAACAATACCAACTCTGACATTTACTCAGGCTTCATATATTTATTATTATTAAATATTTGACAGAGCATCCATTAATTAACAAGTGATACATTTCACATCCTGTCTGTCTTTGCAACAATGGGAGAATGTTATTAAGAAAAACTGTGCCTTGAAATGAAAGCAGCTTGGAGCAGAAAAAAAAAAATCCAATTCTCAATATAAAATGAGTACAGTTGAACAGAATAAAGAAAGTTAAATAAGGATAGAATAAATGGTACTTTCCCAAAGTCCAACTATTTATATTTAATAGAATAAGATGACCTAAGCTTAACTGATTGCTGCATCCAACACATGCCTCCAACGTAGGTACCTTCAGCTGGTAATCAGTTGGTAAGACCAAGTATAATAAGTGAACATTAGACCAAGGGCAAGATTAATACTGCTCCCCATCGAATAGAATTCTATACAACTAAATCCAGAAAAACAGAAATCAGTGGAACAGCCATATGTTTCAATAGCCACAGGAATGGTGTGTGCAAAGCACCTCAAACACGAGGTATATGAAGAAAGAGTATTACAAGATCTTTCTCCACAGTTATTGTACCTCTAATACAAAGATGCATCTGAGTACTTCCATCACAAAAATTATCCTTGTGACTCAATAGTGCTCACAAACACATCCAGCCTCAGCAGAATGAGCATTAGTTTGTTTCATAGCTGACTAGTTTTTCAATACAAACATCCATCTGCCTCCTTCTTAGGAAGAGACTTCCTTTCTTTATGATTAATCCACTACCAAAACCTCATCCTTGAAAAAAAATCAGCAGTAGCGGCTTAGGAAGGTTTTTCATCTTTCCAGCCTGTAGGGATTCAGTGCACTGTCTGAAATAATTTGTCTTATGAAGAGGTGCCTATCATAAAACATATCCCTATCAAAAAAAATCACTTGACATTTTCACCCATTTAACACAGACAAGTTGTCTATAAGCGAGGCTTCAGTTTGAATTTTGGCCAAAGAAAAATGGAATTATGTTTTCCTTTGAAAACTTGGAGTAGCCTAGTAATATTTTGATGTAACTTTCACTTGTAATATAATGCAAATGTGCAGCCTTGTAATATGGCATTACTATTGCTAGTAACAAGCCATAATCTTTGTACTGAGTTTACAAGGCCTCAGGAATGAAGCTTGTCAAGCTAGCTGGCTGAATCTTTCTTGGTCTACCCATAATTATTGTTTTACTCAGCTGAGCTGTGACAGCAACTTCTCCAGTTGACCAGGTATCTATGACTAATTTGTTTTGTTATCTCTGTATGGCACATAGTTTTAAATAGATACCAGTAACAAGCAGTTATTCTATTTAGAATGAGTTATATACAACTCTAATATAGTGTAGAGAAATATAAGCTTGATATCATAGCAGAGGCTTGAGATGTGGAGACACAGGATGGGACATGGAGGAGCGGCATGGGATAATATGAGATGGGGTACAGGCTGGCACTGGAGATCCCACAACTATAAACTAATTATAAATGATCAGTTCCATGAAAAGCAGACCTGGAAATGTACAAAGTGGCTTTAGGGATAACAAAGCAAACAAAGAAATAGTATCTAATGTAAAAAGCACTGCATATAGCAGCTTCTGATGCAGCTTTTGATGCAGACCAATGAAGAAGGAGCAGAGGTGTAAAAATATGTTAACAAACATATAAAATGACCACAAGTGTATCCTAGAGGGAGGAAAAAGAAGCCATCAACACGAACATGATAATTCTCCCAGCGAAGGGTTCCAAATGGTGACAACTTGCTGTAATGTCCCCTCACTGCCAACATCTCAGTGAACCACCAAACTTAGGATGCAAAAGAGTAGTACAAGGATGAGCCATGTTAAAAGACGTAGAAAGTAAGTGTGTGTGTAACAATTTTAAATGCATTATTATCCTTTCTTTTTCTGTAACAATTAGATCCGCACTAATAATCTTTAAACTCTTAAGATTTCAGTTATTCTAAAAATATGTTCTTGGTTTTATTTACATATAAGATGTGCTTCCTCTTTGCCTATAAACAAGTGTTTTGAGCATTACAGTAGGAAAAGGCGTCAAAATAATATTGTTAAATCAGATAGCAATGACCACCAGTCGATTCCCTGCTCATTTATGCAATCTTTCTTTGGTAATTCATAAGTCCATTGTGAATAGTTGTATCTTTAAAGGCCACAGAAGACCTGCAGGATTGAGCCAAATCTGAAAAGGACAATATCTGGCATTATATCCCTCGTCTCATGAAAATGGCAAGTTAGATAAGTTGTATTGTGCTTTCTGTCTTGTGCTCAGAAAGGAAATTAAACTTGAACGTATGGAAGTGTTATTCTTAAAAATACTGATATAGTTCATATTTGCAATAATTCAGCTGAAGTCAACAGTTCTTAAAAATATACAAAGACTCCTAAACAAAGGAAAGATATACAAGCAGCAAAGACCATTTTAGGACTATTTTTCTATAAAACTTTTCTAACGCACTTCCTGAAATTATCTCTACGTTGTACTCATAAAATAACTACTCCTTCATTCTAACCTTTGCCCATTTCTTACTTCTGTTGTCCATTTGAGCTGTGCTTTAGCTTTCTCTAGCTCCAGCAGGCTTTTGTCCCTTTGATTCTTTACCCATGTTTCTAACCAGAAAAGCTTATTTGGTCATTGAATAGCCCAGCCGTCATGGACTTATGTGGCAAAATGACCAACAATATCACCTTTCCCCTCTGGTCTCACCAGTGGGCTCTTTGCTCTTTCCTTTTAGCATTTCTGTAGTCAGACACCAATCTTTACCTCGTTCCTTGCTCACAGATGTCTAGTCACACATGGCAAGCAGATAAGGAATGACACCACAGCTCCATCATAAGTCTCCTAGTCCCTATAGCTTAAGAGAGCCATGAGCATCTGATCATTTCATAGTTGGTAGCAGAAGAGCAGTTGAACAATGGGACAGCTTGAAGACATTTGAATTATGAATGTATTTTTTTCCATTCACCAGGGATTTGTGTTAGGATTTATCACAAACCTGGAATCCAAAGAAACGGTACAACAAACTTGCAGAACAAAACCATTTGGAAGGGTTTTTAAAGGCACTTTCTGTTGAACTTGGATGTCCAAGAGCCTTTCTCTAAATCTCCCGGGTAAATACTTGTAGAAATATTATAGGCATTTCAATCTGCAAATAAAAATTTACAATCAAACCCAGAAAAAATATCTCAATATACAACAAGATCTCTTTAATCCATCAATATGTAATTGGTTTTACAAAAGCTGTGGTCAGCTTTAAGAAAAAGAGGGAAAAATGTGATAATGCCAGTGAACATCTACAATGCTTGCAGAGCTAGAACAAGGTATCATAGAATATTTTTACCAGGAGAGGCTTATAACAATGATATAAAATTGTTGCCTAATTCTATTCTCAATTTACACCTACTCAGCAGCATAGCACACTACAGAAATAGGCAGATGTAAGGGTGCGAAATCTCACGTGGCAAGCACGGCGATGATCAGCAGTGTATCTGTCAAACTCCCAGACTATATCAGGGCATAGGGCTGCAGAAACCATCTAAAAAGTGGAGAGCAGGCAGAGATGAGAACTGGTGGCTGGACATCCAGGCCAAGCCCAGGATGTCACGGGTGACAATCAATAGCTGTTCTTCCTTTTAAAGAATAACAGCACCTGCTTTAACTTACCTAAAATTGCAGAATCCATGGCTATCTCCTCCCTGTTTTTCTCTTCTTCTGGGTATATTTGTGTCTTGAACGAGCTTGTCATATGTGTGATTAGGTTTTGAAATTTGGAGTTTAGCTTGGTTATGCTGCCGTCTGTCAGGATCTAGTTCCATCTGTCAAAATAATTCACTTGGATTTCAATTACTTCCAAACTGGTGGCAACTTGGAGGTCTTACAGAAGTCATGACATTCAGTCATATTGCATGTGTGTAAATTCAGATATGTCATAGCTATTTACTTCATAGAATAATTGTATTATTCTGTGCCTGTTTCTTAAGATAACACTCTATACTATAAAACTGTTGCACACTTGACAAGCTCAATTCAAAAATTTTTGGCAGCTAGATTTTTTTAATTAGATAACAGTAGCTTTTTTCAATTCTTAATTAATATTGATTTTAGACATTTCAAATCTGCCCATTATTCATTCCCATTAGGTCTTCAAATCAGTGAGCTCTTACGTTCTGCAAAGGTAGGATTCATTGTGCTTGATGCTGATCATTTGAGAATTTGATCATCCAGTCCAACTCGGTGGTTTAACTTTCTCCCTCAGTCAATCATGAGAGAAACATTTCCAAAGAGTTGCTCAATTAATTCTAAATCAGAGGCATAAATTACTGTGTAGAGCTGTCTGTATCTCCCCAGTATCTGCTAAACTTCTAGCTGCTTCCTCTCCAAACACTTGAATAAAAATGGCTTTCAAGCTTTTTTTTCCCCATTTTGATCATGAGCTGCATTAACCCACTCAGGAAGACATTATATAATACCTCAAGGCTATTTAATCTAGCAGAGCACAAAAAGATCCAATAGCTAGAATGTCAGCAAAAAATTGAAGTAGAAGATACAGACTTTAAACAGCAAACTCAATACTACCAAAAGGGGGAGGGATGTGAGGCTTCAAAACAAGACTGGTGATTTTTCTAAACAGCAGATCAGAAGAAAAAAATGTTGGGTTAGAAACTGTGAAAAGCCCTTTTGGAGGATAGTCTCTTGCAAACTGAAGAGAGAACAGTCGAAAGATGAAAGCAGAAATAGAAATGTTTCTCAAGAGAGAAACAGTACAAGAATTCAAACCAGGACACCCTGATTCCCAACCTTCTACCTTATTCCACAGGTCAGCCTTCCATAGTGCTGCTACTGCTGCACTGCCATGTTATTTTTTGGTAGCCTATGCCCTGTTGTTTTCCATCACATCCAGTGATGTGTGTTCTCACTTTCATTTCTTCTGAATCGCTCTTTCCTGTAATAAGTATTTTCTTGTATAAATTATCTGACTTCTATTTCATTACATGAATCATTTAAAGTCATTATTTCTCTAACCTAATCTGCAAAGCCAGTTATCACTTCATTATCTTTCTTGCTATGTTGTACACCATATCATGTTTAATACTTCGGATTATCACGTAGTTCATCACCTCCCTTTAAGCATTTATTTGAAAATTAAGTCATAAGCCAAACACCCAGAACTCCTTCATTATAAGATTAACGCAACTATGGTATGACAGATGAAATGAAGTAAATCTATTTGTGAAATCCCTACAACAGTTCTCAGAAATAAAGTAGCAATTGCAGAGAGTTGCCCTCCATTCATTTTATTTTAAACATAAAAATGCATATTCATATATACATAAACACACGCTACCATTTGTTATAATCAATCAACACAGTCATGATGAGTTTACATGATTTTGCATACTGTACGAATCCTAGCACAAATAGAACGATGTAAATAAATATCTGTTCCCAAAGTCAGACAGTCTGACTGTATAGATAAAGGCAAGAGCTGGATAGATGGTGATGGGAGAAGAGAAAAGTAAAAAGATACTACAGATCCAAGTGTATGGTACTGATCATCTTGTCTTTTAGCTCCAAATACATGATTAATTGAAGTCTTCAAAAATTTGAAGAGCAGAGCAGCTCCCACGACAGCAGCTAGGTTCAACCAGCAGTCCAGTGACTGCTGAACCAGCCCATAACAAGACAGATATGAAGTCAAGTTAGCCAGGCAAGGCAAGGATGAGTAAAGTATAAGGCCTGGCATATTGTATTTGCAATATAGCTCAGGCAAGTACCAAGGGCAAGGACCTGAAATTAAATGCAGCTCCCAAGTCAACAGGCAGAAGGAGCACGGGTGAAGGCCCCACTTTCAATTTCTCACAGCTCATTTTCACAACTAAACTGCTTTCACAAAAGCTGGCTTCAAGCTTACAGCAATGGAACCTGCTGGTGCACTCAGGTCCAGGCATCAACATGGACAAACACCATGAATAGGAGTTTTCTGAAAAGCATTACACTCGTGAACCAGGAGTTCAAGAGGGAAGAAATATATAAAAGGAAATATACAAAAAAATGGGTTAGGAAAGCAGAAAGAAAAATATGCAGTATGATAACAAAAGATGTTCTAGTCGCATGTATCAGCAGCCACATGCCATGTAGTTACAATGCAAGCAAAAGGAAAGATATATCGGGAGATGGAAGCTGAAGAGTCCTTTTTTATCTAGTATGAGTATGATTATTCGGTTCCTGACTAAACATTTAGTTTTTCTTTTACATGCATACCATGAAGAAGAAGATAGTACTAGAGCACAGTAATTTAGAGATATCACTGATTGCCTACAAATAACTTAGGGAAGGCTACAAAACTGACTTGATGGAAGTAGACTAGCATCTAATTCCTGGAAAACCAAGCTTAAAATGGTAAGATGCAAGAACTGGGGGGTGATTGGTTTGTTTCAGGCAGAAAAGACACAGAAATAGATTATTGGTCATTGAAAATGGAAGTATTTGCAAGAGCAGATAAACAGACTTTGCATTTTTGAGTGAGGGGAATGCTGAAGGGATAGGATTATTGAAGGCAAACTTAAAGCAATGAACAAAAAATCCAGGAGCTAGAAACATTCTGGTTGTATTTTTAAAGGGGAAAGGAAGAGGAACAGAAAGAAACAAATCTCTTGTAAATCCAAGGCAGGAAGTAAGAGAAGACAGTGAGTCATTATGTGCAGTAAAAATACCTGCCACAGGACAGCACCAGGCATCCTTAGCAGTGTTAGGATCACAGAGCCTATGTGATAGGTGTTTGGTCCAGCAGATCAGCCTATCTAAACTACAGTGGTATTTCCCATCTGCTGAGTTGAGACATGTTGGCCACACTAGAGCAAGACCCAGGCATGTGACAGCCCTTCTCCTAGGAGAGGAGAAGGTAAGCCATTGCCGTCCTATTGTGCCAGTTCAACAGTGGAGGAACAGGCACACAGTGAAGCACGTCCTACAGTGCATCTGCCTGTTGCTCTAGAGAGAGTCTCACAGTATCCGAAGCAGCTGCCTAGCTTTCCTACCCAGATCCTGGAAGGGGATATGTTTCCCTTTGGCTGTGTTGTTCTTTAGAGACAATTGCTTTCTTCTTGCCCTGGCTGGAGTGTTGATGTCCTATGGTTTCTGAATCACTCCATTGCACTGCATAACAACTATCAAAGTGATGCATGCACTCCAAAACTGGCTGGTATAATAGGCAGCCTTCATATGTCTCTCTCTGGTCAGCTTCCTTTGACTATCTCAATTTGGTATAGCTCTGCAAGCATATTCTTTACTTACGCATACAATAGAAATTCTACTCCCTCCAAAGCTGAAGGAGGAAAATGGCCAACATTTCACTGTATTGCAGCAGCTTCTACAAAACCATACTAGCCCAAAGCTTTATGTCTCTAGCATTTATAGCAACCTTAGGATAAGATCAGATGGTCTTTTTATCTGGTTAGGTGAAAAATAAATTAGCCATAGTAATGAGCCAAGTTGCTCTGAATTTGGCTTTGTTCATGGATATCTTCCCGGCACAGACCATTGAGCAACAGAGTGGAAAACTGAGTGTTATCAGTATCTTGGAGTCTTACAAACAGCAGCAGTTTTAACATGCTCATGAGATGAAAAAGATTGGTCCCTACAGAATTGTTGCATCTGTTGTATTTTAGGTAGCCAATATATGCATGGAGGCACAGAAGTTCTTTTCCATCTGCCTGCACAAGGCATAACATAAATCTGATCTCTGCCTAATGTAAAAGTGACTCTGATTGAGATGAAAATGTCCCCCTGCTCCCAACGAGTCCCTATCATTTCCAGCTATCTCTAGCATCTGTTTGGCAACAGGTTACTGTATCTCTGATCCTCTGGCTGCCTTTCCACCCAAACTGTGTCTTTGGCTACTTGCTTCAGTGGCTGTCTCATCAAGTTGCAAATAAGAAGCTTAAATCAAACCTGTGGTAGTTTTCCTCTCCTCTTGGCAGTAAAAGAAGGTTTTTACAGGGAAAATAAGCCTTGGTAGCCTTCTTCACCTTTCATATCCTTGAACTCTGCACCTGGTATCTCCATTGGAAGACACTCAGGAGCTTTCTTGTGATAGGATCTTGGGTCCTACCAAACTGGAAACCTTCAAGCACCAACCAAACTACAGAGAAAAGGCCTGAAACAATCCATCAGGCTTAGACATCTCTTTCTTCTAATGAGATGAAAGCTGGATAGAAGAAAGTTTGAGTTATATATTTTTATAGTCAAAGGCAGATGATTTCATGGCCCTTAAGGTGTGGAAATGCTGAAGCATTTGTAGCAGTCACTAATGCCATTTGCCTCAGACACCATATCCAATCATATTGCAAAGCAGCATTTTCCCTTATCTGGGGAGCAAGGCTATAAGAATTGTATATAGATTCCTTTTTAAATATCGTTGTCTCAATCTGTCAGTAAAGTCAACATAAAAATACCTACAAGCTTCATTCAAGGATGCCATTTCTTTACTGAAATGTTTGTCATTCATCATAACAATAGACTCTAGAAATAGGAATCGCATTGTGACATTGTGGTGCATTAGTACACTAAATTACTGCCTTTTGCATGAAATGATCACTGAGCCAAAGCAGTAAATCGCTGATATTTAAGGTGCAAAAATGCTTTTCATATTTCATTTACTTAATATTTCTATTCTGTTGCACATCTTACATTGCTTACATTGCTTTCCCACTGTGGTAAAAAAAGACTAATTTCTTCCTTTGGATTCTAAATAAAATGGATTTTTTCTCCTTCTGTACGGGACTAAAAACTAGGCTATAGTTCCATTCTGTTCTCACCAAAAACAGTAATTCAGACTCCCAGTATCTACATGAAGATGGGTTTAAATCCTACAACTTTCCTTTAAGCAAAAACTCACAGCTTTACACGGAGAAGAATGATTTCCCCAGGACAAGAGAGACATGGAGCTACTGGAGAGAGTCCAGCGGAGGGCTACAAAGATGATCAGAGGGCTGGAGCACCTGCCCTATGAGGAACGGCTGCGAGAGCTGGGCCTCTTCAGCCTGGGGAAGAGAAGACTGAGGGGGGATCTTATCAATGTGTACAAGTACCTGAAGGGAGGGTGTCAAGGGGACAGGGACAAACTCTTTTCAGTTGTCCCGTGTGACAGGACAAGAGGCAATGGGCAGAAACTGAAGCACAGGAAGTTCTGCCTGAGCGTGAGGGGGAATTTCTTCGCTGTGAGAGTGATGGAGCCCTGGACCAGGTTGCCCAGAGAGGTTGTGGAGTCTCCTTCTCTGGAGATCTTCAAGGCCCGCCTGGATGCAACGCTGTCTACCATGCTGTAGGTGACCCTGCTGAGCGGGGAGGTTGGACTAGCTGATCTCCAGAGGTCCCTTCCAACCTTACTGATTCTATGATTCTATGATTTCTTCTTTCATCGTTTGTCTTTACACATATTATAACATAAATGTCATGTTTCCTTTTAAATACTAGCTGTCTGAGGGCAAACACTATATTAGGATTCTACCAGTCCAGCTGAGGAGGGATTGCCCTTTAGGTACAACAGGAATTCACCTTCATTTGAGAGCACAGTGAAGCATACTACCTCATTCAACTCTTTGCTCTGGTTACTTAGATTTCATTTTTAAAGAGTGTGCAGCTGATACTGGTAAAAAGGTGACAGCCTGACAGCCCTACTTTTTTGTAAAATCTTGTCTTAATCTGCAGGGCAGCTGCAGGTAAAGGTGCTTGTCACAGAGCCAATAAATCCAGTCAGAATTGCAGGTACACTACAAAAAAAAGTCTGTCGCTCATCCCAGTGCTACTGCAGTGGTTGCTCTGAGTCAGAAGAGTCCTCTTTGCTAACAGCTTTTTTCTGAGGTAAAAACAGGACCATCATTAGGATTTCAAAGACATTATTTAGAAAAGTGGGATAATGATAAATGAATGTAGACCCATTTTGCACAAAGGTCAACACATCACATAGCTAAGATTTAGCCAAAAGTCCCCTGTCAGAAGGTTAAGAAGCTCAGCTACTAATTTTAAGTTTCCTATACTTTTCTAGACAGTTTTTCAAAATAATTCTCTTCCTGATTATTTTTATCTAGAGGGATTCTGAAAGGACCAGACCCAATCTGGCCGTTGCATAGGTTAGGAAGGATCAGAGAAAAGCATTGAGAAGACCATGACCTTATTGCCTCCCAAGCAGCAGCCAAAAGCAAGGGGAAGCCCAAAGGCTGATCTCTGATCTTTTTTTCTTCCCATCTGGTTCAAACCTTTAAGTGACTTTAGTGTGAATGCAGAGAGGCAGAAGGGCTTTCCCCTTCATCTCCATGCCCAAATCCTTCCTAATCCACAGCCAGAGCTCCTGGGTGTGGGAGTAACATGGATACATTGGCACCCTGCACCTTCAGAAAAGTCATTTGATTCTTGCATTTCGATTGTCCACATATGCACAGCAGGGCTAATAATAACCTGCCTCACCACTGTGCTGGGTTTAATGCATTAGCAGCTGTCAAACATGTACAGAAGTGAAAGGGGCTATTTAAGGGTTCATCTCCCTGACAGAGACCAGCACAGTGCAAAAATACATACGCCAAAGAGTGTAATTAGGACTGTGCTCTGTCTCAGATAACGAGCTCTTGAGGGACATGGGCAATGCTAGCCATAACAGAGCTCTGCACTAACAGCTCCCACTTCTGAACCCTTGATGAGCGAGTAACCTGACCTCAGCCAGCTGCTGTGGAGATCATACACCTCCTTCCTCCCTTGGCTACATCCTTCTAACACTATCCATGGTCCACTTCTGGCCAGTTTCTAATCTCTTGCTCATGTTCCTTGATGTGACAGCACATCCATCCATTCCTAAACCAACTCTGAATCCCCTACGCTTTACAGTGCCCCCCTTGTTTTCTCTCAGATGGCTTTTTCCACAGCCATTCCCAGCCTATGACCTTAAGAGCATGTTAGAAGAAGGCCGGAGAATCTGGGAAAAGGCATGAAAGTAGGTCCTAAAATTTACAAATAGAAATATCTTCCAGAACTGTAACTACCACACAAGAATTTTATTTTGGACTCAGAAGCCTCTCCACGGTGCATACACTTCCCTCATGCTTCAGGAAGTCACTGAGACCCTCAACATAACTGTTTCCTCCCTACTCGCATCCACTCTCTATTGAATTAATGGAACTAGCCAAAAGAAAATCACTGATATTTTACAGCATAAAAATACCATTTTTACAGGTTTTAAAATCCACATAGGTGCTGCAGGAACCTGAGCTACTCTGCTGAACTGAAGCAAACAAGACTACAACACAGGAATGAATTCATACCACATATTTCTCAGCAGCTAGATAAATTATGGGAAGATCACATACCTGCTATCACCTCTGCCTCCATTTCATTTTACACTCAGAGCAGATCTGCCACCTTTGATTTTCTTTCTACGTGTTTCTGAGGTCTGGAAGAACATTTGAATGGATTCTCCTCTTGCAGAGCACTTTAAGTAGTAAAAATGCCTGACATGGCACATGCAGCAGCAAATTTTCAATAGCTCATTTAACACAGTGAACTTTCTTGACCACGACAGCATTTTTCTATATGCAATTCTAGCAGTAAAAGGAAACACTAAGAAAACCGTAAGAAAGAAGAAGTCAATAAAGTAAGGCACATTAGGGAAAAGTTTAAATACAGGTCTTAGTGTGATAGTTGGAATCTAAATAATGCAGTAGGAAGCATATTAGAAAGATATGCAGGGAGAAAAAAAAATGAGTTCATGTGTTGGTCTGCTTAACACTAATCTCATTCACTATTCTCAGTTCATGCTAATCAGCTTGTTCTAGTTACTACACTGTATCTGCTGTATCAGTTCTGATGCTATCCCTTACTGGCAGCACTATATAGCTCTTCTCTTTCTCTTTTCTAGACAGTATGGCTGCTATCCAAAGCATGCATCTTTAGATGTAGACGGAGGACTGATTTAAACTGAAACATTCAAGTTCTAACACTGAAACCTGTTAAAATACAAACCAACCTAAAGTAAAACAAAATCCAGAACGAGTTTCCATGGAAAATGTGTTCACAGTGGGAACCAGAGAAAGGCATATCACTGCTGTGTGTCTGTCCTCAAACACTGAACTGTCACAGGAAGTCTTAACACAAGGTAGAAAAAGAGAGATGGAGGGAGTTGCACTAGAGTTATCACGGATATTGTGAGTCATTTATAACATTAGACTACCTTTAATTAACACCATCTGCCAAGATGGTGGGAGCAATAGATCATCCAGAAGTCCCTCACCACTGGGTCATCGTTAGATTTGAACATGGCAAATGTAAAATGTCAGGTCCAATGCATAGGTTTAAGAGAGGGAAGAATGAGCATGTTTTGAGAAATTTAGCCACATTTTCCTCATTCTCTCCACAACACTACATAAAGAAGGCAGTGGTTTGTTAAAAAAGTTAGGTTTATTAAAAAATATCAGGTGGTTAAATATACCTATATTAGCTGCAGAGGCAGAAAAGGGTTTCAAAGCCATACGTGTGTCTTTTCCACATCAGCCAGTGCTAAGACGCCCAGAGTATTTCATCCTATTCCCCTCCAGTAAATCCAGGCCTGAAGTATCCACTTCAGACGGCATGAGGCTCCTGATGAAAGAGTTTCTCCCATTAAGTGCATATTAAGAGCACTCCTATAAATGTTCCATCCCCAAAGCAGCTAGTTACACATTTGAAGTGTAACTATTTCCTGTGAAGTCAGTCCATGGCAGATAATTCCATCACCATGTGGTACATGCCTCTTGTACCCACATAATCATGAGAAGTTCCATAAAACCTCTGAATCAGAAAACAAGCATTAATTTTTCAGCACAAGTTACAAGAGGGAAAGGTAACCTGGATGACTGCCAGAGTATGATGAAGGATCACTAAATCATCACAGGATGATGATGGCAATATCATTCCAGTTACATTAAATATGTAAATTTTCATCTTCTTGATCTTCTTTGTCAATTCCTAACATTTCCCTATTCTTTTGCTTTTCTGGCTTCATAGCCCATCAGGCTGTAATCCTGCTGTTCCCCCCCCTACAGAGTCAAGTGAGGATGTTGTAATCAGCACTTCTGATAGATGTTCACAGGAAAGTGCCAATGGATTTTTTAAAAAATATATATCAGTGACTGCAAAAAAGTGTTTGTAATCAGCATGACAATTATCTGAAATATAATTAACAAACAATAGTCTTGAAGTCATTTGATGAATAAAAACAAGAAGTATCACCCACAGTAGTTCCTCTGGGGTGAGATAAACCCTTGAATGTTCACGGTGCTTAACCCATTCAATAATCTCAATGCTTCCATAAGCATAATAGTTCATACCCAGAAGCAATGTACAGGTAGTGGATTTATGTCACAGGAGCAGTGTGGACTATTAGTATTGGTTTTGATGTGGTAGCGCCCAGAAGATCAGGATCCCACTGTGCTGTCACAGTAAGAATATATGCTAAGAGAATCTGGACAGCTAAGAAAGCAGCAGGTTAAAAGAGAAAGGAAGGCACAGAGATGGTCTACTAGAGATCACACATCAAATTAACAGCAGAGCCAAGAATTAAAATCTTGTAGTATGCAGGGCATGGGTCAACTCGCTAGACCGCACCACCTTTCAGTGGGCCTGGAGTAAGACAGCTTAATCTTTTTCCATGTTAATAATGGCTGTTATGTGGCCTCCCAGGAGTATAAAATGGCCCATTTTCACGTTTCGAAGTGATTAAAGGTTCCATTCTTCCATCTTAAGGATTCTCCTAAAGGCAATAACTAGCCTTCTTGTCCCATAGATGCTTGCCAGTCTTCCTTTCACATTATGGAGCTTTAATGTTACCACAAATTTTGTTTCGGTAATGATCTAAGAGGAGATCAGGAACTTATGGAAAGTATCCTCTCGAAAAATATTGCTGTGCAAATAAGCATGAATCAGCCAGGCCTATTTCATATATTAACACTTGTTATTTGAGGTAGTGTAAGTTGCATTTGGGACTGGCTTTTTTTTTCCTGTGGTTAGTATAATACCATCCTATCTGATCTAGGATATTGGGAGAAAATCACAGACCAATAGCCAAAGCAGGAGGTAAGCTGCAGTAAATCACACAGACCCAGATCACTCTTAATTAGTCTCCTCTCCCACCAACAATAAGCAACAGAGCTACTAATAATCACTCTATAACTTTGAATGATCATATTAAATTATAGCTGGTTTGCAGTTACTGTCAGTTATAGCACATGGATTCAAGTATTCCAAGTTCTCTCAGATACAAGCTCAGAGGAGTTTTACTTCATAACTGTAGTATATTCCCAGAAGCTGGACACACATTAGGGACTGGAATGCTCTAAAAGTGCATCCACAGTGTGCATCTTTTTGGCTTAGCTTCTTCCCCCTCCAAAAAAAAAAAAAAAAAAAAAAATCTGGTTAGACCACTTGATCATGAGAAGCAGAGCATGGTAAGTGGGGACAATCAGGAGACTCCCTTCAAAAACACCAACCGAAAACCTAACGTAGTTGCATCCAAACCCATGAGTCTAGTTGAGGAGAAAATGCATAGGAACATCCATTCAGCTCCCCTGCTCCTCACATCAAAAAGCTCACTGCACTGATATGGTGAAATCATCTGCCTAACATCTCTTCTGGCAAAGCCATTTCTAAAGGCATGAATCTTTAGCAGTTATATGATTTTAGCAAACAGGCAGCAACTTCCCCTCTAGTTGTTGTTTCTTTTAGTTCAGTCCTACTATCCCACATATTCTCAATTTTTGTACCATGCTGGTGACCCCTGAAGACTCATATGGAGGCTTCTATACAGGAAGGCAGTGTAAATAAATCATTTCCATAGGGATTGCCCCCTTGAGCAGGGGGGTTGGACTAGATGATCTCCAGAAGTCCCTTCCAACATCAGCCATTCTGATTCTGTGATATTTTCCTCATTTCACTGACCACTGGTGACAGAGAGCCTTTATGGAGCCTTTCTCTCTGCTTCTTCTTTTGTTCACCAGATCATAGTGGTAATGAACACTCTCCCATGCGAGTAGCAATCCCCCATCTCTTGATTTTGGCAACATTTCTGAGTAAGGAATGTGCTGTGAGCAGAGCTTTCCTCTCCCTTTTAATCTATTTTTGTTTTTCCAGTGTTATTGTCCTTCCTGTTGTTGGAGTCAATGTTTTGCTGTGCACAAAAAGGGAACACAATAACTGAAGAGCTTATTACTAGCTCAATTTATATAAAGTAAGTTACTAGTCCCGTTAAAATGACACCTTCACATTATTCAATTAAAATAAAAGGAATTAATAGTGCAGCCAAAATACTAATGTAATTAATACTGCAGCTAAATACAAATTACAGCTGCCCCTTTACCTGAGATTTTCTCACTTTTCAGGTGTCTTCTGGATTTCTGGAAGTGTCAACTTGTCTTCTTAATAGAAGGAAGGGGTTGCTCCAGTGTCCCAACTTCATGTCAGAAGACCACCAATGTTAAGGGTGTTGGTTTCTCCTTCTTTAAATCTTGGGTTCATTTGGGGTTGTTTTTACGCTGTTGTTTGTTGGTGTACTTCTTTCCCATTGGTCCACAACATAATGTTATGCTTATCATGGCTATTTTTGCTTACTCATGGTCATTTACTGGACTTTTCCATATATAGCAAAACTGTATATTCTATGTATGTTATGGTAACACATGAAAATACAGTTCAGTAAAACCAAATGTACTAAATTAGCCATCAAAATTAAGAATTAAGGGTAGAGAATAAGGCTTCTGATTAAGTGGTAATCACCTGACCATTTTTAATGTTAGACTTTAGTCACCCAACTGCTTGCAGCTACAGCAAACAAAACAGATTGGGCTTTGGGTGAAGATAAAGCTTTGCAGTCTATGATCTGTTACTGCTACTGTTAGTGGCAGTACTATGTGTACTGGACTACTGTACTCCACTACAGCATCAGTGCATCTTCAATGTGTTGAAACAGAAGTTAAAATTTATGCAAGCCAGTCCAAATATCAAGTCCACACAACAAATACTAGAAGCACTTCCAGACTTGCAAGAGCAGGAAGTGAAAACTGACAACTGGAAGCTGTTTTATCTGTCTTTGATTTACAGCTTCCAGAGAGTTTATAACAACTTTCTAATAACTGCTGGTGCTTTGCTTTTGCTTTCACACACACACATGCATACACTTCATCCTCTGAAGTCTGGAACTTCTGGGATTCATTAGAGAGAGTATTCATCATGCTAAGGGTACATTAATAGCATCCACTGTAAGTATTAATTTGCTGTTGTGAAGTGATAATTGCAGAAGATGGTGATTGCATCAACCTTCAGCAAGTTTAACAGATACAAAAGTCCTTGAACCCTTGCATTAGGCACTCATGGGGGATACAACGTGTACTTCTGTCTTTTCTATCAGCTTAAAAACCTGTGACAAATTTCAGACTACTAACAACTGCAAAACTTGTCTTTTTATTGTTTCCTATCTGCTAAAAGAAATTATTTTTAGAAACAGATCACATACAGCACAGGTCTGGCAGGCAGAGTATTCCTAGATCCCATATGATTGTGTGAGGAGCCAATCCTGGGAGAGGAAAAGGAAGGCCTTCTGCACAAGCCCAATTTCCTTTAGGTGCCTATGGTGTCCAACCTCAAAGAGGGTCGTATTTGACCTTTGAACAGGCCTTTTGATCATATTCCTCAAAGAAATAGGGTGTAGACTTTTTTTCATCTGAACTAGTCATCTACGCTGTAGTCTGTATACAGAAAGGCACCCTCAGACCAAGCTTCCATTCAGGATTTCTTCGTCTTGAAGAAAATATCTAAAAAGGTTGGGTGAATTACTCCCTAGAAAGATCTGTCTCTTCTAGCGAAGGAGCACAGGATGGCCAGTTCAGATATGGGTCTGCTCTAAACTTCGGTGAATACATCCCACCCTGTATATTCATATCAATTTTCAGACTAAGAACTGAGTCACTTCACCTCTGTGTTCAAGTTAGATTCCCGGGGGCCAAACATCCGGCCACAGAATCTATATATGACCAACCGCTGTTCTTTCTCGCAGATTTCCAAGACCTTGTTAGTTACTTATTTGTATTCTGCTTAACACAGCGGTATTGTTCTAGGCACTAGAAAGTTACAACACGGACCATTCCCATCAAGTATCACGTAGTACAGATACACTCTGCTACCAACTGCTCTTAAGTCAAGATGTGGAACACTTACTCTTACACATCTCTTATACATTCTTGTTTGTTTGTTTTGGTTTTGGTTTTGTTTTCCTCTCCACATTGTGCAGAACATCTTGCACAATAGACTCGAATAAACAAGCCCTTTGCCATAGCCAAGCTCTCTCTTTGCTTGCATCTTGGCAGTATGTGGATGGTGCTTCTGTGTATAGCAAGACAGTCTAGTCTGAGGACAGTGCTGAATCCTGGAGAGAGAGGGATCAGGGTTACAGTCTGACTGTCAGAGATTCGGGAAGCATGGTATTCTAATCACAGTTCCAGGATCAGCTTTCTGTGAAATTTACTTTGGCTTCATCAGCCGTAAACCTGTAGGCAGCTGCACGTTGTTGCCTCGTCTTACAAACACCTGACCATGCAGTCATCTGCAGACATGGTAGGAGTTTGGCTCAGTTCAGGAGGATTGATTCCACACTTGCAACCAGGTGAGCTTAACAGCAATGTTGGATCTGCTTAGAGCACCCATTGACATGGATGATGCGTGCTATATGCCTCAGTTTCCCTGGGATGTGTGTTGATTCATACTTACCAGTCACTGAAGTTAACTGATGAAAAATGTTGGTACAATTCTTCGCAAAAATAATTACCTGTGTAAATGTTTGTCTAGGTTGGAGGATTCCATTTCTTCAGGAAATGTTAGACTATAGCTTTTGTTCTAAAAGTTTTTGTTCTGTTTTGTTTTTCTAAAAGCCAGGTAGCCTTTTTGGTCTGAGCTTAGAAGAAAGAGTTACTGTTTATTTTTAATAATTCCAATGTGACTGTCAGTCCAATTTCTATCAGATGTTACTTCTCAACAGACAAACCCCATCTGTTGCAAAGGTCTTACAAGGAAACAGGCAATAACCAACTTCTGGCACTCAAATGTAAGCTTCTCTTTAGCTAAACTTCAGAAGAATTAAATACAAGGAAGTAGAGACTGGTATGTCAGCAAACAGGAATTCTATGTATTGACAATTTCTAGGGCTCTTTAAGCAAAAGAGCAGTACTAGGATTGGTCCATGGATATGCTTCTAGTAATACTCATGCCTCAATAGCATTAAAGGAAAGCATCTGCCAAATTCACAATTTCTTTTATGCAGCCAACTGTGAAGTTTTCATTTCTAGGTTAGTTTTTTCATCAATTCCTTAATTAAAGAGTCATCAGAAGAATGTTAAATATTTTGTTGCCACATATTAGAGACCTGCATGCAAATTAACCAAAGAATAGCAATTTTATTTATTTGCTAGGCATTAGTTGCTCTTGCAATTTCAGGCTTGGAAGCTTTAGAGTCATTGTAGGATTCTACAGCAATTCAAAGCAACATCCGTAAAGGAATTAAGTGCTGTAGTCATAAAAGGAGAGATTTTGGTATCATGATCTGCTTCCACTACTGAATTTTTATAGAAAGGGTTGCACACAAGGTATGCCATCCTGCAGAGTTAGCTAAGGCTTTTAGTTGGGTCTAACTTCTGGTCTCCCTTCCACACAATCCAAAGCTGTCTCATTGGTGTGCGTTGATACTTTAAATCTGGACCAACTGACATAGACAGAGCATGGGATAAAAAATCCACTTTCTATTTCATCTGACATGTGCCCGACTTGCAATAAAGATGTAGGCAAAATGCCTCCAGTGGCTTCTGGTACTTCCTCCATTTTTGCAGAAGAACAGACAAAAAAAAATAATCATACACAAGCCCAATATACAGCACTCTAGAGATCTTCAGGGCGTGCCCTGAGAAGCAAGCCCTACCAACATGGGGGAGTGAACTGAGCAACATGAAGATATACTGAGCAATAGCTAGCAGCTAGGTTTAAATGACTGTCTACAGCCACATCATACTTCAGAAAAGCATCCAGGGCGCCCTTCTGGCCAGGAAGGCCAATGGTCTCCTGGGCTTCATTGGGAAGAGTGTTGCCAGCAGGTGGAGGGAGGTGATCCTGCCCCTCTACTCAGCCCTGGGGAGGCCTCATCTCAAGTACTGTGTCCATTTCTGGGCTCCCCAGGACAAGACACACATGGAGCTACCGGAGAGAGTCCAGCAGAGGGCTATGAGGATGATCAGAGGGCTGGAGCACCTGCCCTACGAGGAACGGCTGCGAGAGCTGGGCCTCTTCAGCCTGGGGAAGAGAAGCCTGAGGGGGGATCTTATCAATGTGTACAAGTACCTGAAGGGAGGGTGTCAGGGGGATGGGGACAAACTCTTTTCAGTTGTCCCGTGTGACAGAACAAGAGGCAATGGGCAGAAATTGAAGCACAGGAAGTTCCGCCTGAGCGTGAGGGGGAATTTCTTCGCTGTGAGTGACTGAGCCCTGGACCAGGTTGCCTGGAGAGGTTGTGGAGTCTCCTTCTCTGGAGCTCTTCAAGGCCCGTCTGGCTGAAACCTTGTCTAACATGCTCTAGGTGCCCTTGCTGAGCAGGGAGGTTGGACTAGATGATCTCCAGAGGTCCCTTCCAACCTTACCGATTCTATGATTCTATTATTCTATGATTCCCTATGCATAGGGATATATCACTAAACTGTACTAGTACAGAGGAATTTGAAGAAATTATCATAATAGAGCCCTCTTGCAGAAATGCAGCACAGCCACACGTGGCCCCTAACTAGATTACAAGCATATGCTTTTGTACTCGAAAAACGGGGTGCAGGCAACCCTTCCTCAATAATGAGCCTCTCTAATAACTATCTCCTGTTAAAACAGTGGAGAGTTGGCCTGTTCTTCCTTTCTCTGTGCCAAAACTTATGAACATATTTAACTAGGAGCCTTCTAGCCCTGCACTAGCCTTCTTCCAGCTTGTGTTGGATCCCAGAACCAGCGCTTTTGGATGAATTGGTCTTGCTTACAGCAGAACTGCTATTAGAGTCAGTGCAGATGGCCAGTGATATCCTGGTTGGCATTTTGAAATCTACTTTGGATTTAGAAGTCTAGTTTTCTATCTCAGCAAAGAGTCATTACAGTAAAAATTTCTAAAATAATTCATTTAAAGCTTTAGTTAACTGGGGAAATGGGGCCAATTTAGGTTCCAAGAGGTTATAGAGTTTGGAAAGCAGATATCTCTCTTGGATGTCCTAGAGAGAAAGAGAAAGCAAATTTTCCAAGCGACTTTTCCACCTCACTTACTAAAGTATCTCTCGTGCTATCTGTTGCCTGTACTGGAGAGATGAGGCTGGCAGGTTTACGCCTGAAAATCTCACATAATCATTCTGAGTTCATCTTGTATGAATATCTCTTCTCTGATTGAAAGGCCCTTCTAGTATCACACTGCTCTGTTGGCTGGAGAGTTTCTCACTTCCTAAAGCAGTGGTCTCCCTGCCAACCTTGTCCTTTACCTTATCAGCAATTCTCAAGCTCTTTTTTCTTTCAAGATGAAGATTTATGACTTACAAACATCTAGCTTGCCTCAAATTGTGCTCATGTTGTTTGGCATTGGTTGAAACGTACCCAGCTCCACTCCATGCAGTACTCCACTGCAGACAGGAGACAGAGTCTGAGCACTGGCACATACGTGGGAAACATTTCCATTTAAAAATCCAGATCTTGTTCTGCTAGGAATAAGGCTTCAAATGCTAAGAATGATGTGCTTTTCTAGATACCTACCACTGAGCCAAATTTACAGAGGCAACAGTAAAAATGTGAATTTTCGCTTGATATGCCTGTAACCTTGCCCAGTACTAGCAGGATTATGCCTGTACCAGCTTGCAATAGATAGTTAGCATGATCTCATCCAAGCATGCAGAATACGTTTATCCATTTAAACAGTTTATTTCCTTCAAGAAATATTTAATCCATAGAAATTTCAGACATTGAATATTTCCAAAACTAGACTTTTTTCTTTGCATTCATGAATCAGCTGTGGTCTACTTCTGTGGTATTACGTATTCTATTTAAGAACAACCCATTATGTGAGTTTGCACCCCATTTTTATGTGTAATAAATGATCTTTAAAATTAAGTATGATACAAATTAAATTAGTTAAATCAAATTATGTTAATATTTGCAACTCAGTACAACATATGCTGACAAATTTATCAGATAAAGGCAGAGGAATTTTTCATTTCTAAACTTTCAAGAGAAAAAATTCTTCCATGTAAAATGTTTTTTCAGAGGTTGTGATAGAGGAGGACATCTGTTATTCAGAACAGCATATGAGCACATATTTAAGATAAGCCACTGTCATCAGCTAGATTTAAGTATATTGCTGAATATATGGATATGGGATGTAAGCAAGTGCTTATGTTCTCCACGATCAAGGACCTATTTGCATACAAGTGCTTAGAGAGAGCTTTGCACAGGAAAATGAAGGCAAATCACAAGTGCCCCCAAGAATATTCACTCTATAAGCAAAGCTGACTGAATAACCTGCAGTAGTAAATGCAAAATAGAAAACAAGCTTCATTTTAAGTTCTTTAAATGATGAGAGCTTTTTTAGAGACTATAGACCTACGTGTCACCAAAATGTGTGGCCAAAATGAAAATCCAAATGTAAAATGCACTCTAATGCATTTTGGCGTGGAAACTAACTGCTTCTAGAAGCACTTCCTGGAACAGAATATGGGTTTGAACAGAGGATACCTAACTTTAAAATAATACTGTAGAAAATTAATATGGTTACTTTCAGAGGGAAGGAGAGACAAATCAAATTTTACAAGACTCAAATGATTGAGAAAGAGTCAATAAAAGCTTCTCAGAGAGATTTTGGAGCCACTGTTTCAAAACCCACCTGGACACAGCCTGGACACTGCTGTAACTGACTCTGCTTTGAGCAAGGCATTGCAATAGATGATCTCCAGACATCCTTTCCCACCACAACAATCCTATGATTATAACGTCTTGTTACATTCACACCTTTGTTTAACCTAAATTCACCAGTATTCCTTTTTCAAATGCTAGCACAAAGGGCTAAAGAACAGTTTCCAAAACCTCAGAATTAAGAACGGCTATAGGAAACATATCTGTCATGAATATCCCTGTAATACTAGTTACAGATGATTTCAGGGTCTAGATTAGAGATGATAAACTTCATTTAAATATTCTCACAGAAATTTTCCAATGTGTTTCAAAAGCTTTTTTTCTCTTTGCAAGAGGATAAGCTTTCGTTTTTTTAAAAAAATCTCCAAATCAAGTGAATGCTTTTCTTTACCTCTAATTTTTATCCACTCTTTATTGCCCTTTGGTAGTATTTGTTTACTGTGATTTTTCAGTTACTAAACCCTAAGGAATATAAAATTGACTTGGGGTGAGATCTAGTTTTTACATGACAAAGATTAAAAAGTCTAGAGAGAAAAAAATCCTACAACAAGAAATGGTCTGTGAAGTTTCATTTCATTTAAAGTTTGATACTATTTAAAAGATATGTCTTTTTATAGCCAACAGATGGATGACCTACCGTTAGTGACCCCCAAATTACCCCTGTTTACAATTAGTGGATTGCATACGAATGCAGTATAGTTTAAGAACTGTAGGAACAATGATTTGCACTCTTACAAGCTTTGTCACCTAAAATCTGTCACATCATTTCTCCTTTCTGGGTGATAATAGCTAAAAAATATATAGATAGGAAATGGGAAATCGAACTTCGAGATGATTATGGAGACACTTTTGATCCAAACATTCTTGTGAATGGAAGTATAAGCCACCGGGCTTCTACGAGATTTCTATAGCATCCCCTCAAGGAAAAACACTCACTGGCACAAAAAGCCTTTGGAAAACCTATGAGCACAGGTTCATGGAGTCATGAGTGGAGATTCAACATGGATTATAGGGATGCAGGCTGGAGGGGGCTAAAGAAATGAGAATATTATGGAACTGCAAGAAGTTAAATATTTTCAGTAATAGTAGATGAAAGAAACTGGTGAACTGAAAAAAATGTCATGATGAAAAATATGTTCTTTAAAAACAGCACAGTTTCCTAAATCATTCTGGAAGATGGATCAAATTTAGAAAGATTCCATCAAAAAGGTAGAGAAATGGTTCTATAAAGAGTCAATATATTTCTTCTGAGCATTGTTTTAAATGCAACAAGTCTTCTTATTTTTTTAAAGTGTTTTTATTCTAACAATGACTTTTGTTTAAAATAAACATTAAATAACCTGGAAATTAATTGAAAGAGTTTATTATTTGTTTAAAAGAAATATTTCATTCAATATTTTGTTTTCTGTTAAAAACATTTGAGTCCACATTGATAAAACCATTTTTCCCCTAGTTTTTAGTTTGGCTAGGAAACCAAGAAACTATTATTTACAAATATCTGTTGAATAATAAATTGAACCATTAATAAATTCTCATAGAAAAAAAGGGAAGTTTATTACTTTTCAGTAACTCATCCTCAGAATAACATAATTAACTGGCTTCAACAATGTGACACAAGACATAAATTTCCTTCATGTCCTTTGGATGAAACTCTGTGGCTTCTCCTATAACCACTGTTACACTAAAAGAGCAGAACAGCCCTTCTGGGTTTAAAAGAAAACTCTGTATTTCAAAAAGTTAAGCATATTTGTCACCAATCCCCAAGATAACATCAGCAAGAAAATCTTCCCAAAGATCAGTGAAATGATTAAAGAGAGATTGGAGGACACCTTTAGCCTCATAATCATTTAGACAAGCATTTTGTAAGTAAATCAGATAATGTAAGATGTATGATGACTCAGACATGCTCTCAGCCACCTCCAAAAATGGTTAGTAAAACTGATCAGGTGAAGATCACCGAGTCCTTGGAGAATAAGCTGTTGGGTCAAGTGCTTTCCAAAAGTAAACGGACTCCTTGAATGTATTTATATCCAAGGAGCCAAAACTTATTCGCTAGATAGTAGAGGCACAGAGTATATCTACCAGTGATAAGGCTTATTAAAGCCTACTTGTGCTGAAGCAGTAAAGTGTTATTACCAAAAATTCATCTCAAACTGTATTAATTTGTTCTGAACTACATGGTATTCTGCAGCACTTCAGTTTCTAACAGAGATTTGGTATATTAGGTCAAAGAATAAAATTACTTTCTTGATGGCTATGTAGATGTCATGGTAGAGTGTGACATGACAAGAGTGTGAAATTTGTAGGGAAGGCATGGGTTGCTCACTGCAAAACTACAAAAAAAAAAAAAAAAAAAAAAAGAACATAGTTCAACTTTTTTATCCAAACGAAACACTTAAAAAGAAAACTAATCCCTCCATAAAGCCATATTTCCAGTGGCAGTAGATCCAGCAGTACATGTTTTCCTACAACATCTTTTTTTCCTGAATACATTTACACAATCTACCATTTTATTAAGGTAATTAGATGTAGGACAAATCTTTTCCTTAAATATGTTGAAACCAATGGAGTTTAAATTAAGGTTGAAGTTGATTCACTGTTTGATAAACTCTCTCTACAAAGAAAATAAATGGCTGCCATTCGGATTCCACCTGCATATCTCTTTGGCTATGTATCTTCACTGAAAAGCTAGTGTTTTTTATATGATATAACAACTAATGACAATGATGACAATTAATAGGTATAAAATAGCATAAAAGGAAACGTAGTTCATAGTGTTCATACATATTAGGATAATAAAGTAAAGGCCAATCTATTCTGTGAGGTGACTTAACATAAGAAAACATATTATAATGACAACAGTCTTAAGAGAAATATGTCTTATAATCTTGCATCACAGAAAGAAGAAATCTCACTTTTTCTTCTGGAAAAAAAAGAAAATGTAATCTCTGGAGCTTCAGGAACAGGTTGTAAGTAGTATAAAAATATATGGACTTGTAAAGAATGAAACATCAAGCAAATCTAGTGGGAGAGGAGACCTTGTAGAAAAGAGAGAGCAGTGATGAGATTTTCACACTGTCTTTTATGATGTGTTCCAAAGCAAGATAAAGCAAAATGACCTCGGTGAAATTCTTGTTGGATAGAAAACTGATTGGTGAACCAAAGCCAGAGAATAATGAGTAGAAAGTTGCATCAGTATTTAAACTTGAAAGGTGTATCAAGCGCAAGTCCTCCAGGGATTTGTTCAGGGCCCAGTACTATGTTTCTGTCCTATCATCCTTGTCATCAACGTATAAAGAGATTGAATTTTCAGTTGATACAGATGGAAGGAGTTGGAACTGAAATTCAGTGTGACCTTGATAAGCTGAAGAAATGGCCTGATAACTTAGAAAAAACTTCAAAAAAAAATAGTGCATTTGATCATATGAATGATAAGCTTCACAAACAGAGATTGGGGAACAACTGCTTAACAAGCAATTATTCAAAAGTGGATACAGAGATCTGAAAGGACCACAAGTTAAACAAAAGTCAACAATATCAAGCTGTTGCCAAAAGGGCAAGCATAGCAGTGGGACATATAAATAACAATATAGGCTGCAAGATGCATGAAATAATCTTTCTGCTCTACAGCTTTGGTAAGTTCTCAGCAGGAGTTTATGTGTACAATTTTAGGCAATACAACTGGGGAATGAATATGAACCACTCTGGGTTCTGAAGAAAGCAACAACAACATGACCAGTAGACTACAAAATTTGACCCAAAAGGAAAAGTTGAAGAGATCGAGAATGTTTGATCCAGAGAAGAAAAGGCAATGGGATCAGATAGTAGTAGTTTTCAAATACCTAAATGATATCTGCAAAGATGAAGCAAATTGTTCAAGTTCTGAAACTCAAGAAAATTGTCAAGATCTAAAACTACAGCAAGAGATACTTTGTGTAGGCAATAGGAAAACCTTTATAACAGTAAAGACATTAAAACATTGAAAAAATATGGTTTCAGAAACTTACCAATTCAGAGGTTTCTGAAAGACAAGTTAGACAAACTGCAGTCCAAATGGCTTACGCAATAATGATTTGGGCTCACAAGTGGGTGAAAGATTCTTTTGTGGTATTTTTCTGCCTTATTTTCTATGATTCTAGAAAACAAAACTCCTGTTCCCTTCATCTGTCATTTACCTCCCCCAAAGGCAAATATTTTATGCACGGAAAATACTTAGTCTGCTCTAAATTCTATTTCAATACTTACAGTGTTGACTACAGCAGTGCAGTAGGCTGAAGAAAGCAAGATAATAATGCTGGTTTTCATGCAGCTCCCTTCATTTCTACGTCTTAGAGTCCTTGACAAAGGAAACAAATACCATCACCTTCACAAATGAGACATGAAAAAGGTGAAACTTTCCCAAGGTCAGTCACAGAGGCAGTGGCAGAAAAAGGAAATCTCATCTCCCAAGTTCTTATCTCATGCTCTGTGTAATATAATAGGTAGATTGGTTTGTTTGCTGACTCACTTGTTTGATTCAGGCTGTGTATCTCTGATTTCTATAATTGAACATTTTCTGGACATCATCTCTCCTTTACACTTATCACAAGCATGTAAAGAAGGCCTTGAGCAAATTAATGTAACCTTGAAGTTGGCCTTGTTTGGGGTAAGAAAATTAGATTGGATGACCTCCAGTGCTCCCTTGTAGCCTAAATTATTCAGTAACTCTGTGACTCTAGTGAGATAAGATGATTCCTGTGAACATACTATATATGATGATATCTTGCATACACCTGATGGAGAAGGTGTTGTGACTTGTAATGCTGATTATACACATAATACATGCTGCTATAAGAGAGGGAAAAGATAAGCCAAACAGTTAAGGAAGGGCTCCAGGAGAAACCCACCCATTTTTCTTCTGGAACCAGGACTGGTCAATCATTCTCCCTGTGTAGAGAAAAGACCACTTAATGGCCTATCTGTAAAGAGAAACCACCCAGACCAAAGAAAGATGCTTACTTATGCAATAAACTAGTGTGTGTGAATGTGAAACTCTCATTCTGTCTCACTTTCTCTCACAACCTGGCACTGTAATCCTATCTGTAATGTCTCATCAGTAGGCCAAATGCAATGTTCTGGGTCCAAAAAGCAGCTGGACCTGCCCTCAGGTGATCAGCTAGTGTTATATACAGATCTCTGCAGAGCCAGGACCCGAACCTCAGTCTCCAGTAACAAGCTTTTAATGCTGAGCCAAGTTTGCCTAAACTCCAGCCTGAATCCTTCCCCTCGCCCTTCCCTCTTTCAATATTTCACTTCCTTTTCTGCAGTTTAGCTGGACTACACACATACAGACAATATTTATTCAAGCACAAAAAAATGTGTATGTAGTGAGACATTTTCTCCTGGCATAACATCAACTGAGCTAGAACAAAGAAAGACTGAAGCAAAAAAATAAAACAAAAGCCAGAACTTGAGGGAACTGCATCATCTTTTACTTCCCCTCACAAACTGTCCCTAACTACTTTGTGTGTTTCTGAAGTGTCCCCCATATTCCATTTGGCTAGAAAATGTGTTGTGCAGAACATTCAAATAATCTCATTAGCAAAGATGTTTACTTGGCACGGGGTATGTTTCAAACAAATAAAGCTTCTGTCAATTACAAAAGGGGAAAAAGTATTATTCAGCCTTTGTTTACTTTTTCCCTATTGGCAAATTATCATTATTTACAATAAGTAAAAGACCCGCACAACTTTCTATTGCATGTTCAAACACACATTCTTGCTTCTTTCATACCATGCCCTGCTTAAAATCTGCCCTGCCAATTTTTTAGCTGTGGTCAGCTGAGCACTGCTCTCTCTCATAGGAGACATACCATTACTCACTCACGCTCAGCCAAGTGCAGAACAAAAGGAGACTGTCACAGACTTGTGGGTGTTTGACAACCTGCTCTGCGCAGCAGTATATTGAGAATGGAGGACTGAGCACAGTCCAGCTCAACTCCTGTGATGTTTAATTACATTTGAACTGTTATCATTAAGATGCCATTCTCTCCATAATTAAATCTGTACATCATTAAACAGCCAGTACGTTACTATTTACAAAAGCAACCAACTTAATTTCTCATGATATTATTCTCGCAAAGTATTTTGATGATTTGGCGTATTTTAATTAGCTGCGAAAAAACATTCTTTTTAGATTAGCTATGCTAGATAGAAGTTCTTACTTTTAGAACTGCAGCAACTGACTGGGATTACAAAGCATCATTGTTTATGTGTCCTGTAAGCTCATAGCATGTCAAAAATATCCATTTTATTCTTTCATAGGCTGTCAAACCTGGACTGTACTAAATCTGGCAGGAGAAATATAGGGTTTTTTATATCAAAGGATTGTTATTCCCATCAAATTTCACTAGAATTATTTTTAAATCAGGTTAGTCATCACTCATTCACTTTCAAAGCCCCGTTTTGGTCATTTCTAGAATCCACAGATATGGACAGAATGGAAGCTCACTGATGCCTTTAGCATGAGTCTGTTCACCCATGGCACAGGTAAAGTGAAACTGCAGCTCAGAACCACCTGACTGCAGCATCATTCTCTATTCCCACCCAAAGTCAATGCCCCAAAATGTCTAGGAAAAGTCAAGGTTGTAGAAGCAAATGGAGAAAGCACATATAGATCTTCAGGGCAGAGGGGTTGGGCTTGTCAGCGCAGATGAACACATCATACACATGTAAGCACAGTTAATGTAACATGCAATACATAAGCACAGCTGAAACATCATGCTTAGGTCAGGTGTGGACATGTCAGCTGTCCCATGACATCTCCAGCCCTTCCTCGTAAAACTCACAATTTTGCAGGTTGTTACTGCCTGCAGATTATCCTGGTCACAGACCATGAAGTTGATTTGGCATGACAGGATTCCCAAGGAACTGAGAGCAGTATCCCACCAACACTCTATCCAGCCCCATCCATGTCCCTTCAAGCAAATGCTTTGCTCTCCCTGCCTTTACAGTGCAGGAATGCCTTGAGCTTAACACGAAAGGCCCACCACTGGATTGCCAGCCCAGGTGCTGCTGCACACTATGCAAGGTTCTTCAAAGTGCTACAGAAACTGCTCCTGAGCAGCTGCATGCCTGCTTCTAAGCCAGCATGCAAACTGATCTGGAAAGACTGCATCTATCCCCATCACTGTCTGCTGTGGTCACCAAAAATATTAAATCAGAATGCTTAGATGTTGCTTACTGTAATTGGAAAAGTGTAACGTTCATTCAGGCATGGGACTTTTTCTAAGCCTCTTCCATTGGTAAATGTCCATTTCTGTTACTAATAATAGGGAGATACATTAACATTGGATCATTAAAATAAAACTCATAATTACACATCTGAGGATCATGCAGCTATTGGATCACAAGGAACTAAGTGCTGACCAGCTCGATACAGCAGGACAATCCACAACACAATGGCAGGATCCACCACAAAAGAGTTAGCCTCTGAACATCTTTATGAGATGAAGCCAGAGCTGCAGGGGTGTTGTAGGTGGGCTTGCATGCAGGGCTGCCTCCTGCAGCCGAGATGCCCACAGCTCCCAGTCACAAGAGTACCCAGCACTAAATGCCACTGCAAAGCTGCCTTGGACTTCTTCCCACTCTGGGAGCTAAACTTCTGAATGACACATCTCCATCAAGACTGAGAACACTATATTCACAGATGACAGGTGCAGAACTTCAGTTTCCAGTTCCAGGAAACTGCAAGCAGGAGTAGCTACTGTGGCACAGTCTTAACTTCCCATCAGATATAATAGACAAGATCTTCCCCTTCTCCTCCTCTGTCAACTATTCTAAATGCTTCTGAATAAAATATGTGAACTGTTTTGACTCTAACATAGATAGATACGACACAATCTAGCACTTTTCAGGCTGGCTTGCCAGCTTTGAAATGAGTTTGCCTGACTCTTGAGCCCCAGTTGCAAACAGTGAAAAACAGTAGTTTAATTTAACTGAGCATGTGTTTGCAGTTTCTCTTTTTATTACCATGGAATCCTGACACAATAAAATGAAACCAAGCTTTTCCATCCTTTTAGGGTCTGGAAACTACATTTAGGCACTTTCTGGAGCGCCCACAAATTTTACTGTAGTCAGATTGCAGATGCTCAAAACATATGGACTGCTGGATACTTTCACTCGGATACTTCCACTCTTCATCCTTTGGTCATTTCTGCACATCCTAAATATGATTTCAGCTAAATCAAAATAGCTGAGCTAAGCACATAGCTAATGCAAGCCAACTTGTGTTAGCACTTAGGAGACTAGCTTTAGAAATAGTTTCAGGAGAGTTGAGTTTAAATTTTGTAATCTTAAAAAAGAATGTCAATATTTACCTGTGTGATTTAAATCGATAGCATCTTTTTCCATTTCTCCTCCCCCTGCTGCATAGCATGCCTCATCCCTCCCTTTCCTTCTCCCACAAAATGTTTCGATATCCTTTTGCCCCAGGATTCCATATTTTACTGTTGTAGACTGTTTATTATTGTGAGAGTAATAGGTTTGGAAATAAAGTCATAATAAAAAAAATGGTTCTTAAGTGTCAGTCGTAGGGATCCAGATTGCAGATAGTACACTTTGAACCTGTCCATCCCTGTCAAACATATCAACATTGCACAGCTTCACTAGCTTATCCTCACGCCAGCCAAACAGTGCCAGAACTTCAAGAAAATAAAAGCTGACAACAACAAAATACACAGCAGTGTATTTCCTAGGTTTGAGGAACAAACAAATTGCTGCTAGCGATAGCGGATTATAATCAATGTTGCCAGCTTCTCAAAACTTCACTGCACATCTCAGGAAATATTGTATGTATTTTCAAAATTTCCTAGATTACTGATTCACAAGAATCTTTATTTCCATTTTCTCCTAATCCTCATATTTGTGAAGAAAATATTTCTATTAAGAATTAAAAATAGTAAATAAGTCACTAATTTCTCAAAGTATTTCTTTCAGTGCCATTATTTTGGAGGTCTTGGTGCATACTTCTGTGAATACACAGACATGGCAATATTACAAACAACCTTCAAATATGAGAAGTAAATGAAAAATAGAACACATCTGTAACTATGGAAACTACTGGTTGCTTTCTGGAACTATTCTGGGAAGCAATCCATTTAGGGCAATAAAATTAAGATATGGGTTGAATCTCACTTTCATTTCTACTCAGGTAAATTTGGATGTAACTCCAGAGAGGTCAACAGAGTTCTTGTAACTTTATTTCATTACAAATGGAGACAGGAACTGATTCATGCTCCAGTCTACTGAGAGGAAAAGAAAGACCAAATTCAGGAATACTGAGAAACTAGAAAACTAAGTCAATGCCACAGCATTACCCTCTGCCACAGGAAATCCTTGGGGCTGATACCTGGAATGAAGCAACCACAGCTGGCATTTTACCCACTCTTGCAAATTAAATCTGCAGCTCGTATCCCAGTGTCTGACCAGAGCTGTATCCATGCACGATTTTTGAGCTTATCTTCAAGAAAAAAGGTGCAAAACCTGGAGCACTACCTTGGCTTTCAGGACAGATTTAGGTCCTCCAAGTGCACAGTGCTCAGAAAGGCCAGCTGTAGTGAACCTGCTTAATCATGTGAGAAGCACTGGCCCCAGATGTCTCATCCTTGCACCTTCACCCCACTTTCCTCTCCTACTCCCCCACATTACTGCACTGTGCCTCAAACATTCACAGCTGGCCTGGCAGTTTTAACAGCAATTACGATTCACTAGAGGCCCACAATCTTCCACCAGCTGATTCCAAGGGAAAAATTAAGAAAAATTTGCATTTTATACTTCAGCTGGCAACACCAACCTTTGTAATTCACTGACAGCCTCTTCTGCTGTTTTAAGGAAGACTCCTGCAGATCAGCATATACAAGGATTAGGAGCTTGTATCATTCCTTCAGAGAACATTTTTTAAACAATTTTATAGAGTAGGATCTCATAACTATCTCACGTGCATGTTTTGCAAGGATCTTGCCATGCTATGATCTGTTTGTAATTTAGAAAGAAAAACAGGTACTCTGGACATGATTCACCTGGCTATTATTTCATATTTATTTTCAGATGAGATCAATTACGTTTTTAGGACTGCCTGTTTCTCCATTCTCTCTTCAGAGACAGGCTACATGTCCCCTGAAGTTCCAGTGTGGGAAATCATCCTCTAATTCAAGAAAGATGTAATATTGCTTTAGTCTTAGAGTGATACACAGGGATAGCTAGGATATCCACCCATATACTTACTGTCTTAAAAAGGCACCTAACTAGCTCATTCATACTGATTAAACAAGCTTAGGGCAAACATGGGGCACTTTCCTAACTGAGGAGACAGACTTGAGAACAAGGAATGGGGAAAAATGAATACAAAGAAAACAGCTTGTAGGGAAGGGAAAGGGGATATGCTGTCTGTAAAACAAACTCAACAGCAGTTCCATAAAGGTCCATAAGTCAGTTTAAGAATCATGTCCCCTTTCACCTTAAATAAGTCATAGTTCTTCCAAGTGTTTGTTCTCTTTTCAAGGTGTTTAAGACCCCTCTTGAAACCTACCTTGGAAGGCAGCCAATGTGTCTATGCCACTGTGCAGAGGATCTGTACTGAATTGGTTTCACTGTGTAATACTCTGAGGTTTGATCTATGCATCTAATGCAGAGCAGAAGAGAGACTGAATAACTCACTTTGATAAAGTAAACATCATAAAACCAAAATATGAATTCTTTTGCTATCCAGGTGGCACAATATAGACATCCTAATAGAGTTCTGGAAGACTGGGTATCTCTTATAGTCCTGATATCTATGGACCAAACCAGTCTCCCTTTCATAACAGGAGGGCTGCAAGATAAAATAAATTGTAGAAAAGACCCTTTAAATGGGTAACATTGAAGGGACAGGTGGAAATTCCCTCAGCTGCTCTTGCTGTTTCAGTGTATTGTGGAAACTTGCTTGCATTAGCAGACAACATCATGCTCTTCTAATGCCACTAATGCTCATCAAAGAGGTCATCTCTCCTCAGCCTGGAGACTGAGGTTTGTTCAGATATTGACTTTCTCTCATGATTCTGCATGTGTTCATTAAAGAATCAATTGATAACTGTCTAAGTGAAAAATAACATCAGCCACTTTCTCTATAATAAATGTGAGATGTAAGTCATAATTTTTCAGGGTATAGAAAGGAAAAAAATTGATGACTCCCTGTTCCATCGAACACAGGCAAAGCAATGGAGAACTTGATCTTAATAAAGATTTGAATAGACATTCAGTGAAGAAAGTCAGATGTAAGTCACAGAGTTAATAAAATGCTATCAACAATCCATATACTTAAGCTGAGCTCATTAGATGAAATGATATTGAAAACAGCATTAGTTTGCAGAGCTCATAAGCTGCAAAAATAAATTTTGGAAAGGTAAGAAAGGAAAGAGACACACGGCCCACAAACGCACTCCATTTCAGAATTGCATGTGTAAAGACTTACCCGTTATTTTTATCTATACTGAAAATCATATACATGTCTAACCTTTTAAAGATACAACAGAGGTGATTCTTGAGGACCAATCAAAAAAGAAAGCAGATCTGTTTAGGAAAGATATGGGAGAAGTGACAAGGAAGGAGAAAGGATTGTCAACTTCATTGACAAAAGCAACACTGGCACTAACATGAGAGAACGCAGAAGCAAACAGGTAATGACGGCAGGGTAAGTTGAAGTCAAAAGAGGGAAGACTTGGGGTGTCGGGTTGAAATGTATATTTAGACAGACAGAAGCTTACACTTCTCTGTATGTAGCGCTCAGTTTGTAGCCTCAGTTTGCAGTCTTTAGCATCCAAACAAGAGAAATAAGAAGCAGTAGTTAATAGAAAAAAGTTTACAGAACTGCAGATGACGCAAAGTTTTAAACCAGAATATCTTCCATTCAGGCAGAAAAAAAAGAAGTTTTATTAAAATGGAAATTTCCATAGACAAAAGAACAGTTTCAGCAGGCACCAGGTACATTTTCTTAAGAAAATGTATGAAATATGCTTTATCCTATCCCAAATCACTTACATACATTTATAAGGTGAGTCTCATATTTGTGTAACTTCAGCAGTTTCCCTCCAAGTATGTCAGAAGATCAGAACATTTTACAGAAAGTGATCAGCTGACCTATGTTTTCCTTTGCATTTATCAGTAACATAAGATTTCTTGTTCTCTATTTGAAGATTCTTCAAAGGAAGACTAGGAAAACATGGCACCTCTACTAAATGAGATGGGGGACTTGATACCAAAGAACATGGAAAAGACCAAGGTACCTTCTTTGCCTTGGGCTTTACTGGTAAGATCAGTCCTCTAATCCTCTAATCAGCCCTCTAATTCTGAGACCAGAGGAGAAGTCTGGAGCAAAACAGATTTACCCTCAGTGGAGAAGGACCAAATTAGGAAAAAACTTGAACAAACCAGACATATACAAGCGCACAGACCCTGATGTGATTCATTCCCAAGTGCCAAGGGAGCTGGACAATGTCACCATGGTGTCACTCTTGATTGTCTTTGAAAGGTCATGGTGATCAGGGTCCTCAGTGTCCCTGAGGACTGGAAGAAAGCAAACTTCACTCTATCTGTAAGAAGGCAGATCTAGGAAACAGCAGGCTGGTCAGCCTCACCTCAGTTTCTGAGAAAGTGGTGGTGAAAATAATCTTGGAAACCACTTCCAAACACATGAAGGACAAGAATATGATCAAGAGTAGTCAGCAGGGATTTATGAAGGGAAACCATGCCTAACCAACCCGACAGCCTTCTTTGATAAAATGACTGTCTCTGTACATGAGGGCAGAGCTGTGGGTTTTGTTTAACTTGACCTTAGTAAAATCTTTGACACTGTCCCTCATAATATCTTCATAGACAAGCATAGAAGCACAAGAACGGTAAGTGCACAGTGAGGTTGACTGAAAACAGGTTAAACTGCAAGGGTCATAGGATCAGTGGCACAACGTCCAAATAGAGACCAGTTACAAGTAGTATACCTTAGGGATCGATACTGGGGCCAATACTGTTTAGCATCTTCATTAACGATCTGGTGATGGGGCAGGCTGCACCTTCAGCAAGTTTACAGAGGATACAAAACCGGGAGGAGTGACTGATAGTTGGTTGTGCTGCAGAGGGACCCTGACAGGCTGGAGAAACAGGCTGACAGTAAACCTTATGAATTTCAAGAAAGAGAAATACCAAATCTTGCAAAAAGCAATTTTGTAGAGAAAGACCTGGAGCTCCCGGAGCATAGCAAGTTGAACAAGAGCCAGCAGTGTGCCCTTGAAGCAAGGAAGGCCGACAGCTGCCTGGGCTGCACTGGGAAAAGCATTGCCAGCAGGTCAAGCGAGGTAATCCTCCCCCTCTACACAGCACTGGCAAGACACATCTGGAGTGCTGTGTCCTGTGCTGGGCTCCCCCGTAAAAAAGGCGGAAATGCTGAAGTGAGTCAAGCAAGGGACCATGAAAATAGTTAAGGGACTGGAGCATTGGCCATATGAGGAGAGGCTGAGAGGTTGGAGGGGAGATAGCTCGGAGAGGACCTTATCAATGTGTATAAATACCTGATGAGGGGGGAATGTGTAATGATGTCAGAGCCAGACTCTTCTCAGTGGTGCCCAGCTGAATGACAAGAGGCCATAGGCAGAAACTGAAATACAGGAAATTCCATTTAAACATAAGAATAATCTTTTTCACCATAAGGCTGATCAAACACTAAATCAGATAGCCCAAAGGTATTGTTTGAAACCTCAGAGGTATTCAAAACCTGATTGGACACAATTTTCTCTAACCAGCTATAGCTTACCCTGCTTTGAGCAGAGCGGATTGAAACTAGACAGTCTCCAGAGCTCCAGTGTTTACCGTTCTGTAATTCCTTGTGATTCTGTACAAAAGTATATTTGCATTGTCTGTCTTTCAAGAAACTACAGCATGATTGCAACCACCTCTAACAAACTCAAGGTCTAAGCAGTTTTCACAAGTATCTGCACAAGATCTACACCCTGAGGAATAAGAGAAGTGGGCTCACATTCCCCCAGGCAGAGGAGGGAACTGAACCCAAGTTCAGTTGGTATGTGTTTGTATGGTATGTGATTTTCCTGACACATAGATGCTGGACAAGAAGGCTAGTACTGATACCATCCTTTTGCTCTCTTACAAGCGCTACTACAGGAGATGGATCATGAAGGAGTATATTCCCAAGGCTAACATGGATGCTTAAATTAAGAACTTATTTCTCTCTCAGTGGAGAGAGCTAGACTCTGGAGGGTGACGCAGAGCACTGAAAAACAGGCTGGTGCTCTGAGTTGCCCTCTGAGCAAGAGGATTGTTAAAAGTAATTCTGCTATAGCACTGGAAGTGCATGAGCTATCCTAATGATGTATTTCCCAGAGCTACTGTTTCCACTAAGCTTCATATTCTACATTTTGCATATTTTGGTATTTCTAATGCCTGGAAAACTCGGAAATAAAAAGCAATGGACTTTGCACATCTTGAATCTGACTGTAGGCAAATAGCTTTCAGCCTCCAGACTCACAGCGCTTTAATGGGCAGAAATAGCCTACAAGACTACAAGGCACCGTGAACTTTATGGCAGAGCTGTGAATCTTACAGCCTGCACGTGAGAATCAGCTTGGTGTTTCTGTGCTGTGCCTGTGGGGTGTGCAAACAGGCCTGCGGCACTTCTGAGTGCTTTTGAGCTGACGGGTGACAGCAGAGCCAGTAAGGGACATGGAGGAAGGAATAGCAAGCTATTTGGTGAACTATTTTAAAAAAAAAAAGATGGCTATAATTGGTTGAGATTTCAGACTTCCTTCTCTTGTGGGGCTTTAGAGTGAAAAAGAAGGGCAAAAGGAGATGGATTCTTTGGTTATAAATAAAAATATAAAAGTAGTATGAATCTTGTATTATTTCCATGTAAAATTAAATTATCTGTCTCTATACTATGGAATAGGTTGTTCTGATACAGAGCCCTGACTCAGACTTTAAGAACTGCATGTACCCAAAATAAGAAATGAACAGTCAATGATTTTACAAGGTCATTATAAAAAGACTTGGAAATAGGATTAAGCTATAAAGGGAAACAAAGAACTAATTTAAAAGATTGGTTTTGTTTCTTGTTTTCATTTTAAATGTCTATCATTGAGAGACCTCATCGTGCACAGGCCATCTAATAAAGGTGATGAATAGGCCGGAGGAGCCTGGGTTCTCATAAGGCTTCTGCTGAATCTCACAGCTGCCTATGCACGCATCCAACCAAGAAGTTGTCTGTATGTCTGTATGTATCTGTACGTCAATAAGTCACACCCAGCCTCATTAGACCCCTAAGCATATACCCAAACTTTTGGTAGGTCTGTTTAGGGTCTATGCATCCACTGATACAGTTAGTTAGCTTAAAGGACTCAGTCAATCACACCCTCTCAAATGCAGGAAATCATGCCCAGTTCACAGTGATCTTAACATGATAAACAGACTGTCTCAAAAGAAATAAGCCCTTCAACAAGAACATATGCAAGATTTTACATTAAGGTAGCAATGATCCACTGAAGAATTAAAGGAGAGGCAATAATAAGCAGAGAAGGGCTGGGACCAGCCAAAACAGTAAATAACTTACCTCTGCCAAAAGTGAACAGCACAGAAGGAAAAACAACGTTAAGTAATTCCTTCACTTTTCTCAGACCTGGCAAGGCCTTAGCTAAATTTGATGTGTATTTTGAGGACTGCTTTTCAAAACAGATATGGATCAACTGAAAAGAGCTTAGAGGGGCTCAGTGAGAACAATCAGTTGGATACGACTAGTTGTCCTCGTATATATAAGGAACTACAAATCAGAAAGGTTTAAGCTCCTTGCCATTTCTCCCATGGATATAACACACAGGAACTCATTTTTTTCCCCTGCACAAGTTTTCATCTGCTGCAAAAATTGAAAATAGTTCAGAATTTGGGAAGAAAACTTCAAAACTTTTTTTTTTTTTTTGGGGGGGGGGGAAATACAGACTTTAATTTCTTTATATCTTATTCTACATGTTATTTGTATGTAAGCCCTGCAACCCAGTGTGCCATTCCCCACTCCTAAACCCAACATCTGATACCAATAGAATCAGTTTGATGCTACAAAATCCAGTGACTCTAACTGACAGTTAGTAAATCTTTTTTCACTTTAAATTCTATTACGAATATTATTCTGATAATTTTCTCCAGGTCTCTGAAATTATATTTTGATCTTTTTCTCTTCATATAGATGCTTCAAGATTTATATTACTACAGGGAGACTTCAGCTGTTACAAGACCCACAAGACAAATTGCTCATTAAGCTGGAGAAACTTTAAGGCAGGATTATGTCCATGGGCAAAAATGTAGCAGAGTGATGAATTACATGGCTCAGGCTTTTCTGTTTGTTTTCCTGATGAATGCACTTTAAATTGGGTAGGAGAAGTCTTTGCTAGAACTTCAGGGTGACATAAACACAACAAAGTGCAAGGGTCACTCTTACTGATGGAAGTCTTTTGGCTTTAGCTCTGTTCTTTCTATGTATATATAAAATTTTCTAAATAAGTCTGCATTTAGGGCTTTTTTTCTCTTTATGGGGTTGGCAATTTTCATTCCGAAATGTTGCATTAAACAAATAGTTTGAACAGTTGCAGAGGTTGTGTAAGGAGTGGCTAAGTTAGCATTGGTTTTACCTTCACTGCATGAAAAGTTTTCCATGGCATCGTTTTCTCTACTTGACAGCTAGGTTAGCTTTATCACTCTAAATAGAAAGTCTCTGCACTTTCAGAGACAAAACATCTATTTGCTCACTCTTTCCAACTAGATTTTTTCTTTTAATTGCACCAAAATTCTTTTAATTGCGTTCACTTTCTTACAATTCTTCCTTGCATATTTTAGCCAGGTTAGCTAAACCTATCTCTTTAGGCTTTTTAAACTAGCATCCTCAAAGTGCCATCCAGGCTTTTCACATACATTCAGACTAAGATCCACTTTCTTTCTTATCAGAAAAACTATTATAAATAATAGCTACATATTTATAATACATTACTATAAATGTGCAAGGTTCATTTATGGAAATTTAGAAAACATCTGAAACCTTAAAAATTGTATTTTCACCAGCTACGCCTTTAACTTAATTTACCTTCACCAGAAATGCCCTTTATATACATGACTGCCACCAGCCATGTGTCTTTAGGAATACGCCTTTAGCTCTCTCTACTTCTCTCTCTCTCTCGACTGTGTTAAAGGCTATACATTCTGGATAAGAAGGATTATCTCTTACTGTGCTTTTATAAAGTACCTAACAAAACTGCAGCTTCTACATGTCACCAGAGTGAACTCTATATTCTCCTGCTCCATCTCAGAACTTCTGTGTTAAACAGCTGCAGGACTGAAACATGCTCTTTGGTCACTGTACTGCAGCACTTACAAAAACAACCCATAGACTGAACGAACCCTCACAGGGTTTGTGCATCATGCCTTTGTGCAAGATTTGACTAAATTCTTTGAAAAATATACTTCAGCCTTTAACATTTCCTTGATAAACTTAAAAGAAAAATCCAGAATTCATAACCTGTTCTGTCAAGGTAAAGCTTTTCATTTTAGAATACTCCCTACAAAAAAAAAAAAAAAAAAAAAAAAAAAAAAGGCCTAATTGTTTCAGATAAAATACATAATCAATTGGGAGATATTGATTTATTTGGTCAGAGGAGTTTGCTCCCACTGCGTACTGCCCTCAGGAGGCTAGCCTGAGGAAGTAGGTTATCGTTAGGATCATTTTATAACATATTGCCCAAGCATTAGCCAAACTTTGACATAATATTTGGGGCAAATGCAGCTTTGATAGAATTTTTACCCAGGAAAACTTCCACTGGAATTTACCTAAGAAGAAGACTGTACTGTGGTTTGTACATGTTTAAAGTAGTATGTCCCCTCCTGGTTTAACACCACTTTCCTCTGCAGAGTAATCTGCTGCTTCAGCAGTGAAAGGAAAGTATTAGCTACCTTCATGTGAGTGAAAGCATGGCAGAAGAGTATGATGGTGCATACACTGCCTGGGACACCTAATGATGCAGGGGGAGGACACGTGCCACCATCTCCATCCCTGAAGCATCTCTATTCCTTACTCACATACTCACAAGGTGAACACAGGCAACAAGTAGACATTTATGCCATCGTGTAACACGTATTTTTTGGTATGAGTTGGTACTATCGGCAAGAGGGAAGGGATGCTTTCACGGACAACACAGGCATCCCCTGGAGTCCCAGGAGTGCTACACTTCCTCTGGGGGATACCCTTTTGCTTCTCCTGCAAGTTGTAAAGGACATCCTCAGTCCCAGCTGTCCGGTGGAGCAAGACCCAATAGAAAGAAAATCCCATCAAGAAAGGAGAGAGGTGGGTAGGAAGAGGAATGAGCCTCTGTAGCTGAAAGAAATTCCTCACAGAATTTTGCTGCAGCAGTTCAGTAAATGAACTGATAGAAAATATCTCAAAAAACAGCTGGGCTAACAGGATTCAAAGCCATCTTTCATGTAACTTAGTAGGATTTATCTTGGGATTTGATTAGAAAAAAGGTTAAGTAGGACTTCTTCTCATTATGTCACTATGACAGTGATAATGCTCTAAATCACTGTTTGTAGGAAGAGTTGGCCCTGTTACACTCTGTCATAACTTCAACTATTTGCAGCTATTTCTGACATGCAAGGGAAAAGAGAAAGACAAATAGTGCCATGTATTTGGAGAGAAAGTGGATTTTTACAGCTCCCAGACAGCATGAGGATTATCCAGACCTGAAGGCAGATACTTATAGCTTTATAGTCTGAATAGACTTTTCAGTAAAATATCTGGATCAAAACAAGAGACCTTCATTTTTCTTCTTCTATTGTTCCTGATAGCAGAATATCAAAAAGCACTTCTGCAGCTCGTTCTTATCCAGTGGCTTCACCTACATGCAGATACCCCAGACTTTCTGCCTGCTCTTAAACAGCTGAAACTGATTCACACTTCTCATCTTTAGAGGGAGTCACGGTGTAGTATCTGCAGTACTATAGGTTGCCTCTCCTGCTTTTTAGAGGACAACCACAAAAAAGAAATGAAGGGGTGAATTTTCACAAATCCAAAGCTATTACTGTGTCCTCCCTGCCAAAAAGAGAGTCTGGCTATCCCATGGTGTGATTGCAGTGTCTGTCTCCAAACTGCAAACTCCAAACCCCAAAAGACAGTGCAAGAGATGCAGCCCATGAACTGCATACTGTGAGTGAGATCCTCTTTCTGACTGGTTTAGAAGACTCTCAGCTCCCTGCTGTTCCTGCAGGGACAGGCTGACAAGCATGTGTTTGCTTCGTGTGGATACTATGCTTCATACAAACAAAATAAAAAGCTAACTTGTTTCATCAAAGACAAGGGAAAATACAGAACTGCAAAGTACAGAGACAAGGACGTAAAAGTAAGACAAGAAACCATTAGGTACTCCTTCCATGTAGAGGTGTCCTTCGGACAGCTGAATGGAAGAAGAGCTCTGCTCGCCAGCAGCCATCGTGTTCACAGCTACCTGGAGTGGACCACGGAGGCAGCATCCATGCACACGATTACTCACCTGATCAAGAGTATTTCCCTGCCCTCTGGATGTGACTTTTTAAATTGACCCCAATCTTTTTAAATCAATTTTATGCTTGGGGGCTATTGCATATGCATTGATAAAACCTTATAGATCCTTGCTTCCTTCTCCTTTATCAGTTAAATTCCATTGCAAACCTGTACGCTAACAAACAGCCAAACACATCCAACACCACGTACCTAACTGGTATTATTTCTGACCCAGGGAGGAAGACTGTTTAGAATTAGGGTATCTCCAGACACCTCATCTAATCCATTGTCTGGACTGGCCACTAGGCCCAGTACCAGCAGAAGGGATCTCTTCACGATTCTGGGTCTACTCTTGTAGCTCAGTTTGTCAGAGAGAGGAGCTGGTCTGAGGTGGCTGACAGAACAGTTTTCCTGAATACTTACTGCCCTACCTCTGTTAGAGAAGTATAAATAAATTTTCATTTATTTCTCTTCCTTATAGAAGCCATTCAAAAAGGCTTTTGAGACCCAACTTCATTCAGAGGGGTTCCAGTAGGACTTAGTATGTTGAAATGAATCTGAGACTTCAAATCCTGGTATAACATATTGTCAATGTCCCATAAGTGACCTGCAGTGCATTGCATCAGTGTTGGTAGCTAACATCCATCATTTTAAGATTGGCCCCAGATCAACATAGTGTGTGATAAACACTGATTCTGGATTTCCAGCTGGGTATCTAGTTTTTATTAGATACTTGGGGCTAGACTTTTGTGGTACGAGAGCAGTGGGGGTACAGCAAGTTAGATTTTCAGTGAAGGACCCTTTGATGACGGCTGTGGGGAAGGGCATTCAGAAAAGATGGTATAAATACTCTGCAGGCCTGGGGCTGCCTGCTCCTGCTGGAGCAGTCCCAGCTCCAACCATTCTCACCCAGCTGGTCCTTGTGTTACCTAGTGTGACCCCTGCCTCTCCTGGAGCAAGGGCACTAAGTGAACTACTTTTCCACTCACAGCCCAAAGAATAAAGCATGGTATTGAGTAAAAATTCATTTCCTGAAGTAGAGAAAACAGAAATACTATCCCAGATTGAGGATGCAGCAAATCGCAGAATTTCTATTTGTCATTAATGGTTTCCTAGAAACTTTGAATAAGAGTGTTATCAGTTACTGTTTAGACATAGTCACAAATCTTTTTGCCCTAATAGCCCACCACAGATAGATACATGAACAGCAATCATTTTTTTTTTCTTTATCCTCAAAGGAAACACTAACAAGCAATATCGTAAGGCTCCCTGCAGCAAGACTGGCTTCCATGGGATCAATCGGAAAGGGCTCCTACGATGTGCTGAGAAAACTCATTTATTTCACTGTAAAACCACCTTGTGAAATGAGGGACTGAAACATAATATTGAGTCACACATTCCCAGACCTCTGGGAAATCATAGGTGCTAACTAACTCCGAGCCATTAGCACAACTGGCTTGTTAACGCACCATTTGATAGCGTTACACACCACAGAAAAAGGCTGCAGTTACTGAGCTACATGGCAATTTCCAGTATAACTGCATCAGCAAGGCTCTGCTGTGCCTCTTCAGAGAAATACATCAGTGTGTTAGAGGTTACCAAAGTTCACGCTACACCATGGATCACTCATTTACAATTGACATCATTACAATAAACAGCAAAACTGTGTCTGTATGAGTTAATTAAATCAAGCCAGGGCATGTCCTGTGACCATCTATACCTCTCAGTCGTTAGCATGTCCCTGGTACAGTTTTGGCTCATGTCGTCCAATGCTCTCCCAAGTAATGTGCAGGACACAGCTTAGGAACAGCACAGGACAGGGTATATTCCCAGCCAGGAGTATGGAGGTGTTTATCCTGTTCTGAGGAGCAGGATGAGGAGTTAGCCATGTAGGTCCAAGGCATGCTATAAAACTTGTCTTCTGGGCCTGAGAATAGATACTGGACCTTTTTATTTATTGAGCAAATATCTCCTTCGGATTCAGTAACAAAGCAGTGATGCAGTCAAATCTCAGGACTTCTCTTCCTCTCTCAGGAAAAGAAGACCATGTCCTAGATGATACCTAGAAAAGCAGTTTATTCTTTTTAATTGTTTAGGTTAAATGCAGATCAAACAGCTAATGCCAGCATTTGGCCCATCCACACATCTCTGTTCATGTCAGCCAAGACTCTGCTCTATTTGCTGAACTACATTCAAACAATGAGAAGTTCAAGTATTTCCTCACAGGTTTTAATCAAATAGTGTATGATTGACTATGGTCAATCTCTCTCTCTCCTTTATTTCACTGATGTTGTCTGCAGTCTTTGAGGTGCTCTACTCCTCCCCTCCAGCACATAAAAGCTGTCAAAGACCTATTTTCATTACTGGTATCTCCAACTGTGTGAAGAGACCTTTGCAGCCTCTTTTGGGTGCAAAGGTGAGTTTTATCAGCCATATCCTAGGCCCTTTTATCTGAAAATTCATTTACCAAGAGCTTGCTTAAAAGTGTCCCTTCATACCCTTATATGGGATAAGTCAGTCATGCTAAATGATCAGAAGGGTTTCTCTCACCCTTAAAAAAATAATAAAAATGCCCTAAAGGAACTTAGGGAAGTGCCCCCATGGAAAAGCAGGAGACATCTATCATGAGCACCCTACGCTGCAGGATCTGCTGAAGAAGCACACAGCAATGCCAGGCTGCAGCAAGCCAGGCATCTCTGGAACTGCAACAGCCCAGAAATCATGGAAACACAAAATTACTACCTTTCTTTTGCTGTCCCTCAGGAGCAGCATAGATTCTGTCTCAATGTCTCCTTAAACACAAATCTCCAGAAAAAGATCAACAACAAAATATTTATGACTCACTAGCATAAAATTAATTAGTCATTTTTCTGTCAGTCTACAATTCCATGTTTAAAAAGTCAGCACAACTCCTTTAGATGATGTTCAAGGACAATATCAGCTGGAAAGCCCATGAGATTTTTGCGAATTATCTGGACTGTGAGCACTTAGCTAATATGCTTTACTTTTAATTCAGTTATGTCTCAATAGATATTGCTGCTTATACAGAATGTTTACGAACTCAGGATAATATTCTTTGTGTGATTCTTCAAAATTAACCCAATGCTACACCAAGTTTATTAGTTTTCATGGAAACACCACTGAAATGCTATTACAATACTGGCCATCAGCCTAATAACTGTAATATATATTCATTCTCCCTCTTAGGATCTGAAGTGGACAAAATGGCATTAACAGATGTGCTATTCAAACAAATACCTGAATGCAGTAGACCTATAAATGCAAGTGAAATGTATTGAAGTCTTTTATTCATTATCACAATGTTGGATTTCAATCCAAGTGACATTGCTGAAAGTAAGACAGAAATCATTCTAGATCTGCTTTAGCTACGTGAGGGTCCACTTGGATCTGACCTCTGTGGACAAGACAGGTGTCCACACTGTCTGACTGCTGCTGAAGCCAGAGATTCCGAGCACTGACTGGAGAAAAAAAATGTTATTTACTGTATTGCAGCATCTCTGAAGGGGTCTAGCTACGACCTGACCTACTGCTCAGGACTGTCTACCAGCACAGAACTGAAATAGGCTTTGTCCTAAGAGAACATACTCTCTGCACAGATACAAAAATAGCTTGGATCTTCATCTGTTGTTAAATGGTGCAAGCCCAATGAAGTTAATGCTAAATGGATTTTTACCAGGTGATGATCTGGTCCTGAGACTATTAGAAAGTCACTAGGATTAAATCAAAGCAGGATGAATTGTCCATTTTTCTCAGGCATTTTGTTCAGTTTGACTGTTTGTTGTTGGTTGCACTCTGCTTTTAAAGTTGGATGCACTCTGCTTTTAAAGAAGTTGTTGGGGCAAGGACACAAGGACTCTACTATCTGTCCAGCCCTACTGAGCACCACAAAAGAAATAAAATAGCTTGTGCTGCTAAAAAAAAAAAAAAAAAAAAAAAAAAAAAATTGACAACAACAAAAAGATACAGGTCCTTGAAAGTTCAAGATTTAAGGTTTTTGACTGGCTCTGCTTCTAGTAGTAAGAATATGTTTTGCACATTTAGAACTCAGTTCTGCTGCAATAATTTGTGGGACCTCTGATTTCTCCTGAGGCTGGGACGCTTATTTTCCACAAGCCATGTATTTGAAGGGAACCTCTTCAAACCTTTTTACCGTATGGAGATGTATATTTTTATCCTTTAAACAAGAGATTAGACAGCAAGTTTTATTGTTGGTAAAGTTAGCATAATCAGCCATTGCTACCTTTCTTTTCCAGATTTCACAATCAAGCTATAATTTAATTTATGCACTTTAATATATATTTGTTTATTCTTTAAATATGTCCCTAGGGTTTCCAAAAGAATTGTCTACAGTCATTCAAAGCTTGAAGAACAGCACTTTTTGTATGAGTGTGATATACAGGAATTATAACCAAGTGCGTCAGTATAAAGAAATGCATCTTTTACAAAGATTTCCCCAAATAGAAGAAAATAGGACCTCAAAAGGTCCTAGAGCTTGTTTTGTAGAGAGAAATAAGAAAACATATACAATTAATTTCCCAAGTAACACATACTTAATCATTAATACAGATTTTTCTTAACCATAGGCTCTCTATAGTATGCTTTCATACAACCCTGTATACTTCTAATCAACTCTTCCTTTTTCTTTTTCAATGACTTATTTTTAAATAGTTTTTTTTCATAATAATATGCTACTTCCATCTATTAGGACTATGACCAATGGGTAAACTGTGGGCTCTGAAAGATAGGGTTCATTAGGGCTACAGCACAACTAGCAAAACACAACATTCAATAATATGATGGTAGAGCTATGAGATACCTACTAGAGTTTCATTAGGGATCTCTCGGTGCAGATCCAATGCATGTTGAAGAAAATTCGATTTCATTGTGTGTCCTCTTTCCAACTTCAGTCTGTTTTCACCTTCCATAGGTAAATAAAGCAGAAATAGGAATGATTTCTGATTTAATGAAGATAATCACACATTTGTCTCTAACATTAGCAACAGAATATGCATAAAGCCCAACAAGAGGATCTGCTGTGAGCACCTCATCTGCAAATCTGTAGATTTATCTGCAGATTTGCCTTCTCAAGGTCATTTCATATAACTAAGTTTCAGACTGTTTCCTCTTGCAACTTGCCCTAGTCAAGAAGTATTTTTAAGTATTCAGAAACTTAAGCAATAGTTGAAAGATTTCCTATTTATCACCGTTTTAACCAAGATACCTAGTCCAAACTCCCCTAACTATTTTAACCTCTTCCTTGACCACTTTCTCTTATTTTAGTTAGTACTAATGGGCCATTTATCCACAGTCTGAGAAAAAAAAATTGTCCATCTAGTACTCACTTTCTATGAAGCCACAGAGTGAGGCTGTGTCTTCTATTACAGTCTCCTTCAAGCTGTCCCATGTAGAGTACTGTCACTGGCTCTGTGCACTGTGTCCAGACACACACTATTATACAAGTTGGATTTTCTTTCACAAGAGAAAAATAAAATAGTGACAATCAAAGAAACCTTGTTTTCAGGCATTATTTGGTTTCCTTAAAATATAATAAGAACTATAAAAATGTCACACTAATTGTAATTTTAGTTTCTATGGACCTAAAGCAGAGATCTGAATAAATCCTAGCTCTCTCAATTTGCATTTAAAAGGGAACAAAAAATCACAACAAATAATTCATTTATCAAATTAGATGCTTGTTCAAATTCAGAATATGGTTTTAAATGTGTTGTAATTATTTGTATTTTTTCTGTATAAATTCCTTTTAGACTGCTCATTGCAAGATTTGCTATTCAGCTCTTGAAATGCTGTGCAAGTTACTTATGTATTTCAGTAGCAGAATACTAGTGTTGCTACGCATCTTATATAAAAAAGTATATATTCAAAATGAGACATTCTATCCTATCAAAAGATGCAAACTAGCACAAATGGCTACATAATCTGCCTAAATATTAATGATGCAATAAAGCACACTACTAAATTTGGGCCAGAAGATATATGGTTATCAAGATGAGCAGTTTTGGGGGGGTTGTTTGTTTATTTGTTTTGAGGAGTTTTTTTCCAGTTTGGTTTGGTTGTTTTTTATACACAGCTAGGTCCACAGAAGGATTTAGAATCTGGCAGAAAGGCTGATTTAGTCTTATGAACACAAATTCAAGCTACAGATGCTCCAAACATCATTGAACTGCCAGCAAAGTTGGCCCAAACTCACTGTCAAAGACTTTTTCATGCAGTCACTCCTATTTAGGTTATTAGATAGAGTAGACCTTTCCTTTCTTAGGGCTTGCCTTGAGCATTACACAGCAAAATAAGATTACCATTTCACTCTTTTTTTTAGGCCTGTGACCCTCACCTTGCTTTCTTAACTCCTGCCTCAATGTGAGAAGGAACAAGCTCTCTGCATACAACAGCCCATACCCCAAAGGTTAGGGTGTCCTTGGCAGGCAGGAGGTGAAGCAAGCTATATAACGTCTAAGCATTTCACCTCCTGAGTTACTGTTCAAACCAGCAGGCCATTATATGGGGGCAGGGGGGACTATCATTTCCTCCTCTTGCAGCTCTATTTTTTTAAGCTGTCTTCAATTTTGGAGGGGCTCAATTATAGCTAGCAGGTGCTTGGCACTTTCTGAGCATGCTGAATGGATCCAGCTGCAAGGGACTCGTGTGCCTCCTCCCCTTTCCAAAATGGTAAGGGAAGTGCCTGGCTATCCTGGAGCCTGCAGCTCTGCTTGTGCTCAAATGGGGCCACAAGCGTGCAGAACACTTTAGGAGGTACAGAGCATTTTTTGAGCACTCAAAAGTTTGAGCAGCAGCTGTGAAGTCTTTCTGTTTATTTATCATTGATTAGATGCCTACTTTGCCTTCAGAAACCAGTTCAGCCCACTGCAGTGGAGTCTCAAAGCATCCCTTTGCCTTGAAGTTGGATCCTGCAGAAAATCAAACCTTAGAAAGAGATCATCTTTCCCCTTCTTTAGTATCTCAGCAATCATAGCGTGTGCCTAGATAACGAAGGATTGTGTTTAATTTCCCAGGCTGTCTTCAGGGATTTGAAATTTACTTCTAGACAACTCTTCTTGCCACTGAGATAAACCCTGTCTGCAGAATTTGCTGAAACCCTCTAGCAGATGCTTTGATGGTACCAAAAATGTGTATTAAAGAGAGAAAGTGACTGACTTTGTGGCACAAATTACACATTTGCTGCATCAGGAAATACAGAATTTATTTTTCTAAGTAAACCCTATCAACAAGGCTATAGCCCTGCTCATGCTTCTCTAGCCCAAAATCAAACTGTTCTATCAACGTGAACCTGCTTCAGTAGAAGGGATAGAGAGACCCTCCTTTTTGTATACAAGCTTGTAGCCCAGTAATGCTGGTGACAACCTACTGAGGCAGGAAAAAAACATTACTTACCTAAGCCACACTTCCTAGTTACTAGGCACTGGAAGGAAATACCATAACTACCTCCTCTTCCTCATCCTCCTTATCCTCTTACCATCACAGGCAGGAGCAGTGCCTGACCTGTTTCCACAGTCAGCATCTAAATCCTTGTGAGTGAACAGACTTAAAACATACCTTCCTCCTATGCTTGCCAAGCTCGGACATCTCCCTCTCCACCAGGATGACTTTGGCAAATCCCATTTTGAGGTGCCACGGCCTCCCAGTGTACAGAAAGCCCAAGGCTTCAGCATAGCTTCTACTAGATAAAAAGGCTAATGAAAATAAGATACTGCTGTGCTTAGCAAACTGCAATATAATGCCCCTTGAAGGTCTAATTGCAAGTCCTGTGAAGATCCCTTTTTCTTGTTGATCTTACTAATGAAAACTGCAATCTATTCTTAAAACATTGTAGGTTTTACTAGACTTAATCAGTCATTTGTTACCATTATCTAGTGCACTTGGCCCATTTTTCTTTAATCGTGATGTTGCTCTAAATGTTTTCAGGTCCATAAAGTTCCTGAAAGATACAGATCAAAACCATCTGGACTTGCCAGCTGGTACAATATATACTAATCAGCTACAGAGAGCAGCTCCCTTATGAGAATTACTAGTTATCAGCAAATTTTGGATTCATTACATTTTACAAACAACAATTTCTATAATCCTTTTCCTTCATCCTAATATTTAGTCTGCTAATACTGCAGCATCTATAAAAGTATTCACAAAGATGGCATGAAAATATCAAGGTTTCAAAATGAAATGCTCACGTGTAAGGAAACACAAGAATTAAGACTGCCTATAAAACACGTCTCCTACTCATCTGCTTTACGCACACACTTTGTTTAGCCTCTAAAGCAGACTTTACACTATTTTTTCTCGGTCAACTCGTATGTCTCATTTGCTCTCTGAGATGTACTGCACTCCATGAACAGCAATTTAATAGTTTATTTTTTCCTCCCTCTGAATTATATGCAGTTTCATGAATGCCTTAATTGCTTTCCTCTTCAGCCACCCTTGAATACCTGCTCCTGCCTAAACTACTGCTTTAACCAAAAGTCAAGTTCACGGGCACTAGTGGACTGGAAGGGAAATAGACAGGAACGATGTGAATCCAGCACACGGTGTTCATTGCAGAAATTGTGGAGCTAGGCAGCCAGAGGTATAAACTGGTGATGCCACCATACCACAGAGAGCCATAGGCAAAAAGAGTCGAATCTCCTGAAGTGTACTTAAAGTGAGAAGCAGGAAACTTTGTTCTTAGATTAAGGTTTCTGAGCTCTCTGTACACCCATACTTATGAACATCATCTTCTATTACCTACTATCTCCCAGCTACCCAGAATATCTGCTGGTATGGGAGGCAACACACTATTACTGTAGTCACTAAGAAAAAATTCCCCACTCTCTCTTCTTCCCATTTGTCTGAAAGAGTGCAATTCTGAAAATAAAATGGTAAAATACTCCTTTTTTGTTTCCCGGTGCCACCAAATCAAAGCTTGTACACAGTCAAGTTCTAGCTGGTTTGTTGCTGTCAGTACTCTGGGGCTAGTGCATCACCTTGAGACTCAAGCCTTCAGAAATGTTTCCAGGCATCTAAATTAATAGCTGGCTAGGAGCAAAATTAATAGCTGGCTAGCAGCATGTAAGCCAACATTACATAGGCTTTAATTATTGTTGATTAGCAGCATGCTCTGTTTGCTCTACCAAGGGATGTGTCCATAAAGCAGTGGTGCTAATGTTGCCTGCAGAAGCAACCAAAACTATGAATACTGCACATTAAGCACCCAGAACTCAGTCCCGCCTTTCCAAGGAGATCGTTCCTGAAGATATATACAGTCACTTACATCTCCTTTAAGAACTTCCTTATGAACATATGTTTTCTCATAGGAAGGGATGTGGATAACTTATTCCTCCGGTTGTGTGCGAAGCGCTGGTAATGTAAGTACTATGCAACAGGTCGGAAATATGAGAAATGAGAACCTAAAGTGATTTTGGCCATGTACAACCCATTGCCTTTGGAAGGAACACGCTATTGAGACTAAAAGTTCAGCTTTGAGTACTCTGTGAACCTGTTCTTATGTTTGGGTGGTGGATTTGTTGCATGTTTAGCTGAATTTAATGAAAACTGAACACTTTTTGTCTCTTTTTACACCTACCTAAAATGCTATCAGCCTAAATGCACAGAGAGAATTGTGATATTTCTGAACTTGTCTCCTGCTGAGAATAGGAAAAGCTCTATGAAAGTCTTCAAAAATTTCAAGAGACAAGAGTTTAAAAAGTTGCATTTATGTTTGCATGGTTTACTGTTTGGGTTTTTTTTTGCTGTAGCAAACTAAAAAGAGACAAATTCCTCTAGAACAGAAGTTTTGTGAAGAGAAATGATAACTTTTATTAAACCAAATGGTACAACTGGAAAAAAAAATGCATTGGAGGAGGGCAAAGAACTGAAGAAAGTTTTATGTGCCTAAAAATGTCCCAGCTGGTCTAATTTCCCCTCCCCACAATTCTTCTCTGTTTATATCCTTGAAGCATCATAAGTATAACACAAATATATATTTATTTGGTATTACAAACCTACACACAATAGAATGGGCGGTAGCTCTCTGGGCAATAAACAGATTTGATCAACACAAAAAGTTAATGCCTTTTCTCTTTTTTTCAGAAAAAAAAACTGAACTCAGGTTCCCTCCCACATGCTAGGTCTTCACTTGGCTATGTGATACGCTGCAATTTGCTCTCTCTCTGGTTAGAAAATGTGTCAAAGCTCTGAGTGGTCTCTCTGTAAAAGCTTTATCACAAAAACTGCTTTCTTGCAAACAGCTGACTTTGTGAAGTCAACATTTTTCTGACAAAAGATTTTCTCAAAAAGGATTTTCACCCAGCTCTTTATCAGGGGCTTCGGAGACAGAAAAAAACAATGTGTCGTGTCGCCAAAATATGTGACCTTAACTCTAGCTATCCAGCCCAGGATGCCTACCCTTGACTCCAGGACCAGCTTCAGGCAGCAAGGGGCTGTGTTGCTGGGAGCTGGTATTTCCATCTCCTGCAGAGAAGCCCTGGGCTCCTGCTGCAGGTCCCACTGGTCTGGGAGGTGGCTCAGGGCCACAGGCTGTCCACCTGAGTGGTGATACAGCCCCGTGGACCCTCTCTCTGTTCGCCCCCTTTTCCTCACACAGCAGCAGGCAAAACTCCCTTGCTCATGCAGCCACAGGGATGGAGAAAGGGGAGCAGATGTCACTCAGGAACAGGAAAAAAGCCAAGGAGATACACGACCAAAAGCAGCTTGGGGGACAGGCGATCTGAGCACCCAGGGGAATGGCAGCTTTGAGTGGGGATAGCAAAAAGGATCCTAAACCACCAGAAGATCCTTTCCTACTCCATCCACCCATCCCTCTCCTCCTCTTTTCTTCTTCCATGCACCAGTCAGTCTGCAGAGCAATCCCACATTCTTCACCAGCTTCTGGATGGAGAAATGCACTTTGTCAACCGACATAACCAATGTGGTACAGCACACAAGCACCAAAACTTGTAGCTAGAGAAGACAGTGCTAGGCCCACACATAATCCACCGGATCCCAAAGGTGGCTGGCTAAACTGTTTAACTTTACCCAGCTTCGATTTCCACATCACTGATGTTTACTAAAAAGCGAAATTTGAAGAGACACAAGAATTTAAGATGTCTGCCCTCCTCCATCACTGAAGCAAGAGGAGCTGTTTACATATTCAAAGTATCAAGCTCAGAAATTTAATTTTAAAAATTATAAAACAGCCTCACACCTGCAGAAAGTGTTGTGAACTTAATTTGGGCAGATTTTGTCAAGAAGAAAAATGCTAACAATAATCATTTCACTCAGCTACACCATCAGTGCCATCACTTCTCAGCTAGAAGCAGATCAGTAGTAGGCAATTTTGAATGTCAGGAGGAGCTATATTTAATACAGCACATGTTTTGGTAAGTCCGAGCAGCACATAGATCCTCTTCCTGACTAAGGTCAAGCTGTTTCCCTGACTCATTTCACAACAAATTCTCCTAATTTTCACTCTAAAATTATTTCCTTTTCTCCTAGACAAACATCTGTATTTTGAGCATTGACTGCAAAAAGGTGCCAGGAGTTTTTAGGGGGAGCACAATTTGCCCTCCTCAATCCACCCCTTTATGGCTGCATGAAGTGTGCCTGGGAAGAAATCGCAGCCTGACATATGGTGCTTTCCAAGGAACAAGACATCCCAGCTTAGCTCAGCTTTACATTCCCTGGCTCCTGGCATCCAACAGACTGGAAGCCCTCTTCTACTATTCCAGTCTGTTACAGAGCAGGAATCTTCATCGTTATTTTGGCAATTTATCTGCATTAGCCCCCTACAAGCTCAAATTGCCAAGTTCTTCCCGATCCTGTGCATAAAAATATGCTGTATGCAGCATCTTTTAGATTTCTTTAAATATTTTCATTTCTGTGATGATTTTCCATCCTTTTTTTTTTCACATGTGATGCATCTTATCTAAAATTAGCAGTCAAGCTACTTATTTAGGCCATCTCTATAGGTAATGGAGGGAGACGGCAGTTTATCTCATGCAAACACAGACTTCTGTCACGCCATCCCTCTTTCTGCATTGAGTCTGGGGGCACCAAGACAGCCAGTTCAGCCCGCTTACCTAACTCTTAGGTAGCTAATGTTAAGTGAAGTATATCTCACTCTTTCCTTCTGGTAAAATCAACACAGGTAAAAATCAATGCTTATTTGACTAATTAACAAAATTTTAGTTAAACTGTGCCTGCACAGGGTTTGGGGGTGGAGGTAGGTTGTGCAAATCCAGGAGTGTTCACACATGAGGATTCACTTTACATGAGATCTTGACCAGAAGAGCTCAGCAGGTCTGTGTTGTATTTGTGGTTGTGCCACAGTCTTTCTATGTGATAAATCTCAGCTCCTATGACTCCAGTCAGCTCCCATTAGCATTTTCTGTCTTTCACATTTCTTCTTGCTTTCCCTCTCTCTCCAGCCCCCCACAGAGGAGGAGATTGCTTTTACCTGGGGCAGCATGATCTTGTACTTTAGACCCCAGGACTAATCCTTGATGCATCAGTCAAGATGGAGCAGACTGGGAAAGCAGCTGATACACTTCAGTTCTGTATGTGAAAAACTAATCACTTTCCACTACCTATAGATAGTGCAGGGAAAATGTCAGTGAGGTTTTGCAGGAGCTTAGGCACTACTCTAACAAAATCTGCAGGTATGCACATAGGTGTAATAGAATAAATACTGTATATTTAGCTGCTGATGATGGAGATCAAAAAAAAAATTGTCCAACAGTTTATAAACAGGAATTGTGTAGATGAAAAAATAATTAAAATGGGCAGGACTCATTCTGACCACAAAGATCATCTAATTCTAGACATCTGAAAATTAGCCATCTAAGTTAAAATAGCCATTAGAGTCCTTCTGTACATGATAGAGAGATACAGGTAACTCCAGAGGATAATTATTTCCCAGCATTAATCTTAGGATGGAGTGAAATAGCCTTTGGAAATGTTTATTTTTCTCCCTCAGCCACAGAGGAAGGCAAAACAGCTACTTCAGACTAGATGTCCAGTTCTGAGGTAGCTAAAGTTAGCTGATTTTTAGTTGATTTAACTAGTATGCACATTTCACCATTTATGCTTTCATTACATAACTATTTACTTTGATCCATCAGTACAACTCATTAAGTTGAAGCCTCTTAATCATTTTGGACACACATCAGAGTTGCAGGAAAAAAACAGACATAAAAACGTGAGTGAATGGAGGGACAAAGGGAATGAAATTCAGAAAATGTTTCAACATAGTAATCAAAATGAGAGTGCTGCACAGTCCTTGTGTGAGTAGCATCATAGCAATGTCTCTTCTATGTTTCTAGGTAAAACAGAGTGAGATTTTTCATATCAATGAATTCTGCCTATAAGCATGAATAGCTAAAAAATCAGACAGTTAGAGCATGTTGCTCAACAATAAATTACCTAACACTGAATTACTATGTATAAAAGATTCCACAAAAAAGCCTAAGGAATCATTGCAGTTTCAAAAGAAGGCCAGAGAGAAACCTACTCTTCTTGGAGAAACTACGACATCTGCTGGTTTTGAATGAAAAACCTAGAGATGGCTCAATATTACAGATTTCAAAGGAGATGTATCATGTTAGGGCAAAAGTGTGACTTTGGAAATGCAAATAATGGTGACAACCTTGCAATACATGAAGACAGAGGCTGGATTTTGCAAACTGCGAAGTTATCAAGGCAAGAGAAGAATCTAAAGGTCAGCTTCACAGAAGAGTGCATAATGGGGCTTCACAAACACATCACTGGAGTCTCATGGACCTATTCTCAAAATGTAGGAATTCAATATTAGGAATCAAAATTGAAGCACACTGATTTTATGTGATTCCTGTTACTGTCTTTTGAAAACATATAGATATTTTAACATTACTTTCAAATTAATAAATTTTTCTATTCTGCAATAGGGATCCAAAAAACACAGGCAACAAGAATCAGCCAATTGCTAGCAATGAGCAGGAATTCATATTTAATAATCAGATTCCATGTTCAACAGATGAACTAAGGTCATCAGGCGTTAGGAATACTGGACTGTGGTGAGATACCTTATTTTAAATAAAATCATAGCTATCACACATACGATCTTTAAAGACGTGTTACTTTTCACAGGCAAAGCATTTTCAACTAGCCATGCCCTGGATTGCTGTGCCGGACTCTTGTCACTGCTCAGTGCACATCTCCCAGCAACTGCAGTTTTATTTCAGTGCTGTGTGTGGTGATCCATTCGGAAAACGTGAGCACAATTACATTCATATGCCACTTCTGAACTTTTATAGTGAAAGATGACATGTAAGGGGAGGAACTTTTATATTGTTATGTATGAACATCAGGACTGAGAAGAAAAGGTTTCCCTTGCACGTAAAGGTCAAAGGTTTGGACTCTTTCTTCTCAGCCTGGAATAAATCCAAAATAACAATCAATGCTTTTAACACCTCCAGATTGGCTTGTTATTGTATTATGCTGGGCAAGGCCACTAGGCCTCAGGTACAGTCATGGATGCAGGAAAATGGATTATTTTGTCATTAGTTCAAGATATACTGAATAAAAAGTGTGTGTGTAATAGGCAGTAATGTGATTTCAGACAGCATCACGGAAGAGCAGCAGCCCCTGTTTCAAACTCTGCTACTGTTTCACACACCTCAGCAGCACTGCTCTTTAAATCAGGGAATCGGCAGAAGGGTGCAAAGAATTAGATGTCTCAAAATGTATCTTTCAAGCATCCTCATAAATTCATCAGCATATTCTGCTGTTATTGCCATGGGCCAGCTAAAATGTGAAGATGACAGTGACAGAATGGTGGCACCCAAGGCACCAAATCTGCATTTCTGCATTGTTGTCATCAGCTTGTTAAAAAAAACCACCAACAACAGAAAAAAAAATTAGAAAATTAAGGAAGCAACTTTAGAAAGTGCCTCAGAATTGTACCCAGATGTTCAATAGGAAACGAGTCGCCGGAAACCTGGAATTGGCATCATTACATTTTGATGTACAGTACAAAGAAAACTTACAGGGAGGAATTGGCAAGGGACCAGCATCTGCTACAGGCTAATTACTGCTTTAAGTACAGCATCGCAGGTGGCTGAGGCAGAGCGAGCCCGACGTGGGGCGCACGGGCAGGCTGAACCTCCTTCTCTCCAGCAAGGTCTCTTGCATGCTCTCCCCTCGCTGTATAATCCGTCCCAGAGCTGCACACAATGCTTTCCATTCGTCTGCTTCCTCGTCTCCTTGACAGCCAGTATTGTGGTTATTTAGATGTTGTGCAACTGTATTAGTTAAGATTTGTGCAGTGCTTTGAATATATGAATTGCTATACAGCTATTCAGTGTCATTATTTCCATTAGGATGAACCTTAAAAGCATATGGAAAAAAGACAGTGAACTTAAGTTGAATAACCTTCTTTAAAGAGGAACAGCAAATCCATCAGACCTTGCTAAGGTGTTCTTTTACCTATTCAAAGCTATTTTTGCAATTGCAACATGCACTCACACGCACACATGTGCACACGTGTGCTATTTTATTTCAAAGATCGGTATAGTAGGTTAGTGAGACTTTTTATTACTACCAAATAGAAATTAAAAAAATATACTACATGGATTTGATTAAATAATAAAAATAGCATGACTTATTAACCACACCAAGAAAACTAGCTTTTGAAATAAGAATTACTGATGCCCTTTTGTACTGATGTAACTGTTTCTACATTACGTTTTGTATAGTTCAGATAACAGCTTATCGATACAAAGAAATTAAGCACAAAGATGTACAATTATGCCATTACCAATTTAAGAACATAAATTCTAATGTGGATACTGGAACAGAATAAAAGCGACTTTTCTAATTCTGGGATAACAGTAAGAAGAGTCATGCATTACAGAATAAGAGTAGGCACATGATGAATTATGTAAGTATGACTATAGTTGTATAGATTAATACCATACGGTGGCTTAACGTCCCATATCAAGAAGAATTACATTGATTTGAAAGGTTATGTAGTTAATCAAGTGAAAAAACAGCTTTCAGCCTATTTGAGCTCAAATATTTCAAATCCTTATGGAGATTTTATCTCAGAGAGAAAAACTACTTGAGCAAAGTTTACAAATTTAAAAGTAATCATGACCACTTATTACTCTGAAAAGAAAAATACAAAGCAAGTGCTGTGATAGTTGTGGTAGATATGAAAGCAGCAATGTTTGTAGAAATAATTTTTTTATATATATCAATGCACAGAAAAAGGAGATAAGCTTACATATTAGAAGCCAGTCCATTTCTTTCAGCTATAACTTTTCATCTAATAGAAGACAGCATTTCTCTTTACAAAGCATGCCCTATTTAAAGAGATTAATATATTCAAATTACTGAAGCAATAGCTTCACAGAACATGTCACATCTGATGACAAGTTGTGTTTGCTTTAAAGCTGAAATCACATGAAACCATTACTTTTTTTTACGCCATCTTAGGGTTTCAATCCATATTCAGAGGTTCAGAGGAAGTCTGGAAGTGCTGGAATTCATTCAGCATCTACTGCCTGACCAAGTACCGCAGTGCTAGACAAGTTGGGTTTGTAAAAACAGTTGGATTTGGCTAACATTAGTCAAAAGTTTTTAGACAATATAGGCTTAGGGGATTGACCAATACTTGGGAGGAAGTATTAATGTGAGATTCAGGTAGATGCCTCCAGCCTTCTGAACCAGGCACTTGGTCACCGTTATAGCTGATGAAGAAAAATTGGCATTTTTAGAGATGATTCCTCCCAATATAGACAAAAACATAAATCAGATTGCACCAAATGAGGATATACAGGAATAAGTAGTTCAGAGGTAGCTATTACAGTTGTCTGAAATTATGAGAGAGAGAGCCCTCATTGGCGGTGATACTACAGGCCTGCAACTGTTTCAGTCATGCAGTTAGAGGACAAAAGTATTAGTTGTCTTTCCCTCACCACCTCAGCCGTTTATATAAAGAACAATCTTAGAAGAAGAAAGGTAGAGGCCTTCAACCCCTACATGAGACTATCTTGAAGGTTAAGTATTTACTTAGGAAAAAAAAGCCAGGGCTTAAAGCCCCATCTCAGCTCTTGCCCAGCCATCCTGCTAAGCACAGCCTGGCTATTTGGCACTTCTCGAGACCACAAAGTCCTGGGGAAGCTGACCTGTCTGAAGGCAGGCTTCCAGGAGAACAGAACAGCCTCTCCTCTTTCTACATTTTGGAAAAAAATATGAGAAAGCCAAAAGACTGGAGCCAAAAGGCCAAAGACCAGTGCTGTAATGAATATTCTCAGCCTCACTCCTACATTCTGAAGTTTCTCCTTCCCAGATTTTTGAGATGGTTATTCCACATACTCCCTCACTGCTTCTCTCTTTCACCTTCCCTTTGGACACTTTCCCTCAGCTCCATTTCTAATCTTTCCAAGTTGTTTATGTTCTTTATTAAATACATCCATAAAGAAAGACAGAATGAATCAGGACTGTGACTCTACGAGGTTATTTCCAGACTCTCTCTTCATTTAGCTTGTTCCCTCTGCTCTCTGGCGCCCACCACCTTTGTTTTATCTATTCAGATTCCTGGCTTTGGTGAAAGAATATATGTCTATATCAATAAATAAAAGAGGGCCACTGAGCAAATTTACACCCTGGGCCCTGGTTCTTGCACCACATTAGTCGGTAGTGTAGATATCAACAGTGTCCATACAATCCTTAGTATGACCACATTGATTGCATCATAAGCTCTACCTGAATAAATATTCAGTGATGCGCCTTTATGCAGGAAGTTCTGCAGAGCTCCTCCTTCCTTTCTGAGCCCCATGCTTGTACATGCACCTTTGAGTCAGGTATGATCCCTCCACCTCTTTGAAGAACCAAAGCTTATTTTGGTATAATCCTCACACTCTTATTTAGTTCTAAACTGCAAGTTCAGACAACAGCATAAGCAAATCAGGGAGATTAAGAGCAGTGGGATTCCTTATACTCCAGATCTTTCAATATATAGATTCAGGATCCTATCTTAAAATCATTTCATGGGAAAAAATCCCCTGAACTGCACAGGAACTTTTGCTTATGCTGGACACAGATCATTTCCCTATCTTGACTATGAATGCCTATTTTTGGCACACTAGGGAGCAGGTGCCAAAGTGGCTTATAAGTAAAATATATAGCATCAATACACATTAACCAGTGGAGTAGTCAGGCTGATAAAGGAGTATTTTAAGGCAGATGTGTACCACGGGAGAAAGCAGGAAACATATTGCACTAAAGGATGGCTGAAGTTGCTCTCTGACAGATTGACTTTATGTAGTAGTATCAGGATGTAACAGAAATGATCCAGACTCTTAAACCATAAAAGACTTTAATAATATTTTTTGTACATCTTTTTCTCCCCTAAGAATACAAAAGAACTGAGTCAATTGTTTCAAAAAGCTTTTTAGTGCAGATGAGAGCTCTGTACAGAAATCACTCTGTATAGAGTGATTTCTCCCATGGCTGAAGGTCACATCTCAGGCAGTCGATGAGCAGAATCTATACGGACTTCCAAATGTTTTTCAGGCACACAGTGGACTGAGGTAACTGCTATCTTTTTCTTAGGCTAAATACTCTGAAGCAGCAGTGGGCTGTTGAAATTCAAGTCATATCTCCCATCCAATCTTCACTCTTTCCTCAGAAATGCCATCTGGGGCAGCCAAATGGGAAAAGCAGTTAGCTGATCTTCTGGCACATTCAGTGAGATTAATGAATCCATCATAGGCGAGGTCAGACAAGGCAGGCTCTGCACCACCCCCGAGTCATTTCCACAGGAATACAGGAATTATTCTCATTACAAATTTTTTCTTCCAGCTTTTCCGCCTAGCAAACAGCCACCTTTAGTGAGAGCTATATAAAGAAGTCCTGGGCCTAAGTAATTTAGCTACATGCAAATGTGGAAGGAAGAAGGTGGAGGGAGAGAAGGAGAGAAGCTATAGTACAACACTGGGAACTGTAAATTACATTGGCACGTGACAGGATGGCACATTGTAGAGATAGGCCCTCAGATAGCACAGAGCTAAGGAGAAAAGCATCATTAACTGAGTTACGGTGGCTGTCATTGTGCTGCTGTTAACTCAGAAGCCAGGCTCAATTCCTGTATATATGCATCAAATGACACAAATATCAACTGTGTTGAGACTTATTTTTTCTTTAATATATTCACAACTCCAAATTTAACAAATACATGTTTGTTTCCTTTTGATATAACTTTTATGAATCAAAGTTTTCTGACTTTTTCTGAGTAACCGTAAAGATCAGGAAGACTTTTCTCTCTCCCTTAGCTCTGCCTGCCATCCCTGTTTAAATCAGAGATATAAATATCGAAGAGGGCTCCAACCAGTCCACCTTCAGGCTCTGTGGCAGGTTGAGACTTGTCTAGACCACTCCAGACAAATTGTTGTCTGTCTATTCTAACACACTATGATGACCAGAGTTTTCCCTAATATTTGTGCTACATTTTATTGTCATATTCTCCCCACGGTAAATGTAGGAAACGTTTGATCACAGTCTCACCTAAGGCATTTAAATGCTGGATGATGGCCATCTAGTCCTTTGTCCAGCTGAATGTCACTTACAATCACACAGTTCCTGCAAGGTGCCTTAAGGAGAAGCAGGGAAGTGAAGGAAAAGTCAGGGGAAAATGTTGAGACATTTCCTATGACAAAACAAATACTAGAAATACATATGCCTAACACTAGTGCATTGCCTTGCACATGCTCATGTGAACACATCTTTAGCCATATAAGTCTAAAGTCTAGGCCTTACAGCCTACAAGAAAAGGTACTGCAGAACCTTGAAGAACAGACTGACTTGCTCTAATCCTTATTCTAGATACCACTGCAAAATATCAATATAATTCTGAACCGCAGCAGCGAAGGCTGGAGGTGCTGTAAGAAAGCAGAACCTCTTTGCAGAGGGGACAAGGTTCTGGGAAGGAAACACTATTGACTTAACCATGTGGAGAGAGGACTGAGAACCAAAGGTTAACTGCAGAGAAATGCTTACACAGAGCAGGCAGATAAGGAGGAACGTGTCATTTATCAGACAACGCTGGCTATCAGTTCAATGCTGGGGTAACCTTGAGGTAGCCTGTTCTGCAACACCCATTTTACAGTTAACTCAAAAAGAAGGAACAGTGTGCGATTACCCTTTGCAGTTACTTCAAGCTGTCACGAAGGACGGTTGTGCATCTGCTTTCAGAGTGGAGAAACAGCAGTAACAAACTCTCTAGGGACTCCGTAAAGCAAAATACAACATGCAGCATGACTTCTGCACAATAACACTAGGATAGATAAGAAGCCCATTTCTCCTCAGCATGCCTGTGTGAGGTGAAGCAGAAGGTAGATTCAGCCTTAATTAGTCTGGAATGCAAAACAAATTGTTTAGATGCCATCAGTGAAGCTAGTATAAGCCAGAAGTCAACAACTGACATAGGTATCAACTGAGAGCTTATTTTATCCTTTCTCTCTGCTGCAAGAACCTGAGCATTTAGCATTTAGAAAGTGCATGAAGCGCTGAAAGTGTTCAGACATGCCTTGGATTTTTGTAAGGGTAAGAGAAATCAGATTGTCTTTGAATAGCTGCCGAAGGAGAAATACAGCACTTTATCACATGTATATGTATGCAGCTCTCTCCTGACAGCTCACTGATACACATTATATTTTGCATTGTCATTCTTGCCTTCTGAAAAATCATAGCAAGCAGCAATCCAATCAACCCAAGATTCGCTCTCATAGTAGCCAACAGCAGTTGCTTAAAGAACAGTATAACATGGAAGAAGAAATCATATGGTGGCACTCCCAACCACCAGCAGATTTGAAGCTCAGGAGTGTAGAAGTGTGGTCTCTGTATTTAGTAGCCTTTAACAGACTTCCAAATATTCGTCCAGTCATTTTTGGGAATGCATGAAACTTTTACCACCTACAATTTCTTGAAGATTTTCACAGCTTAATCCTATGCTGTGTAAGGACCACATCCTTTGGCAAGATGGAGGACCCAGGCAACTCTAGGCTGGTCAGCCTCACCTCCATCCCTGCAAAGGGGATGGAACAGCTCATTCTGGATGTCATCTCCAGGCATATGGAGGAAAAGAAGGTGGTCAGGAGTAGCCAGCAGGGATTCACCAAGGGGAAATCCTGCTTAACCAATCTGATAGCCTTCTGTGATGGAATGACTGGCTGGGTAGATGAGGGGAAAGCAGTGGATGTTGCGTACCTTGACTCCAGGAAGTCTTTTGACACTGTCTCCCATCACATCCTCCTAGAGAAGCTCAGCAAATGTGGGTTAGACGAGTGGCCAGTGAGGTGGATTGAGAACTGGCTGAAAGGCAGAGCTCAGAGGGTCATCATCAGTGGCATGGAGTCTAGTTGGAGGCCTGTGGCTAGTGGTGTCCCCCAGGCACAGTCCTGGGTCCCATCCTTTTCAACTTCTTCATCAATGACCTGGATGAGGGGACAGAGTGCCTCCTCAGCAAGTTTGCTGATGATACTGAACTGGGAGGAGTGGCTGACACACCTGAGGGCTGTGCTGCCATTCAGAGAGACCTGGACAGGCTGGAGAGCTGGGTGTAGAGGAACCTCCTGAGATTCAAGGGCAAGTGCAGAGTCCTGCACCTAGGGAAAAATAACCCTAGGCTGACCTTGTGGAGAGCCGCTCTGCAGAGAAGGACCTGGGAGTGCTGGTGGATGACAAGTTGAGCATGAGGCAGCAATGTGCCCTTGTGGCCAGGAAGGCCAATGGTCTCCTGGGCTGCAGTGGGAAGACTGTTGCCAGCAGGTGGAGGGAGGTGATCCTGCCACTCTACACAGCCCTGGTGAGGCCTCATCTTGAGTACTGTGTCCAGTTCTGGGCTCCCCAGGACAAGAGAGACATGGCGTTACTGCAGAGAGTCCAGCATAGGGCTACGAAGATGATCAGAGGGCTGGAGCATCTGCCCTGTGAGGAACGGCTGCGAGAGCTGGGCCTCTTCAGCCTGGGCAAGAGAAGCCTGAGGGGGGATCTTATCAATGTGTACAAGTACCTGAAGGGAGGGTGTCAAGGGGACGGGGACAAACTCTTTTCAGTTGTCCCGTATGACAGGACAAGAGGCAATGGGCAGAAATGGAAGCACGGGAAGTTCTGCCTGAGCATGAGGGGGAATTTCTTCCCTGTGAGAGTGACGGAGCACTGGACTAGGTTGCCCAGAGAGGCTGTGGAGTCTCCTTCTCTGGAGATCTTCAAGGCCTGCCTGGATGCAACCCTGTCTACCATGCTCTAGGTGCCCCTGCTGAGCGGGGGGTTGGACTAGCTGATCTTCAGAGGTCCCTTCTGTCGGGGCCCTGTGTCAGGGCCCTGGCTATTTTACAGGAGTATGAAGAGCTGAAATAAGCAACAGGCTGTTCAAGGTTACGGAAGAAGTCCTTGAAGGCAAGAAGAGTGAGAAACCAAGATAAGCAGAAGTATGTGCACCTGGGAAGGGAGTCAACACAGCAGCCTATTCAAAACTGAGCAGATGCGCGTGGACAATGCTAGACAACCAATAGAAATGCTTTGCAAGGCGCGTGGACACATGAGCTTGCTGGAAAGGTTATATAAGCTAGATAGGCAGAATAATAAAGGGGGATTGAACGTGCATCACATTGATGTGTGTGTGTTCCTTCCCGTACTTGCCAACAATGGGCTGCGGCACCCTTCCAACCTTACTGATTCTATGATTCTATAAGCCTTATATTTGCTTATTCGACACTCCCTAATTCTTGTACAGGAATTATCATTCTATACCCACCATCTCCATTCACCTCAGATCACACAGATACCACACTGGTTCCTTCAGAGTCCTTCTTTGCCTTTCCAGGCTGCAGAGTTTTTCCCTAATCCTAATTCTCCTTCCTCAGGTTTATTTGTCCTAGCTCATTCCCGATGGAAAGTAGACAGACTGCATCCAGATAGAGCTGGTTAGCTCTGGGACAGGGATGGGTCTCCCCTTGCTACCTCTGGTCTCTCTGAGCTCAGGCATCACTGCAATACCTTTCCCTAATGATGGGAAGTGTATTGATACCACATATTTTCAAAGCCAGCCTGTGTCATTATTAAAAGAACTGATTACAGGTAGCTACAATAGCAGCCAGCTCTCCCTATATGTGAGCCACAGACCAGGCTTTTGGTACCTCCCTCAAGCTTTTCCCTTTTGTGCTTTGGGCTCCTCTCTCATAATCCCATGGAAGATCCTGCAGTACAGTTCAGAGACTGGCACAGCCGAGGTTCAGGAAAGTGATACAGACCAACGGGACAGGAAACCTGCTCCATTTGTCTGCTGATGGTGAGACTTTCCAGACAATCTCCTTGCTGGTTCATATTGCTTGGGAGCAGGGAGGACCTTCGCGTCCCACCAGCCGTGTAGGACTCCCGTCCTGAGGGCAGGCTGCATTCATTTCTGTCCATGGCAGCTTACCATTTTCTCCTCCCCAGGAGCCCTGTGCCCCTCATTACCCTTGGCAACAGTCACTAGGCTTCCATTAGAAAAATAAGTAAAAGTATTAGAAATGTAGTGGGTGTTTTCCCATATATTTGTTTTGTGTGGGCTTCTTTCAGATAGGGAGAAAAATATGGTTTAACATGGCCTTTGTAAAGGAAAGTTATGTAACCTTCCTACATACATAAGTGTGCAGTTTATCTATTTTCAGGCTTAAGAGAAACTCTTTTGTTCCCTTCCATTCATGTCTATAAAAGTTTCTCAGCTGGCATGTGACAGCGTCACATATTTGAAGGCAACAACATCTCAAAAAAAAAATACTTTTGTGTAAGTTACACGCTGGAAAAAAAGTGTCGTTCAGAAACCTACTCAGAGGGGCCTCTTTCTTCTTAGAAGCAATGAGAGCTTCCAAAGCCAATTCAGATTTCTTTCCAGAAATAAAGCTGCAACTATTGTTTAGAGAGCACTATAAAAAATTCACTAGGTGCTCTGCAACTGGAGACCTCAGATGTGGTCTTTATCTAAAGAACTGTTAAGGAACTTTGAGAAAAATTTGCACTTATCCCTTAGTGCTTAATAGCCTCAAGTGAGACTATTAACTGATTATTTTCTGGTCTATTCTGAAATATATTAATTCAGAATGTACATTATATATGTAATATAATGCTATACATTATAGCGTTATAGCATTATATATATATATGTATGTATACATAATACATTATAGCTTCTGCAACAACAACCTGTAGCAATGAGTTCCACAGATGGTTTATACTGTTACTGAAAAAAAGAATGTAATAATTAATTTGTTTATGGCTACTTGGCTTTTCTTTCGTATATATGTATGTGTGTGTGTGTGTAGCAGATAGGTACTGACTGCTTATTTCCTGGGTATGCTTCCTGAACCTTTTATAATATTAGAAATGCTCATGAAAGAAACGTATGCTCGAAATAAAGAACAAAAGAGAGTATGAAATGGAGGCATGGAAACCCAGGCCAAAGAATGTGTTCCTGTAGAATGAAAGGATGGAGAGCAGGTTCTCTTGAAGACTGGAAATGGGAATAGAAGTAAGATAGGTAAGAAGGATGGCCAGTTAGATTTTTGGGGCATGAATAGAGTCATGTTTTCTAAAGCCTACCAGACCAATTTGAGACCAATTTACGTTTCAGATAGTAATACATCCCACAGTCTCCATCAAACATACCTCTTCTTAATTGGGGTCCATCTATCATCCTAATACCAGAAAGAAAAAAAAAGAGAGAATTGTTTCTTACTATTTAACCAAAAGCCGACCATACTGAAACTTTCCTGTGATACCAAAACTGTGAACGTTTTTAAATTCTACCACGATACTAGTGATTGCGTAAAGAACATTTTCTGAAATTCCTTTCTTATAGATATGAATGGGCCTCTTAGCTTATTACTTCTATAAAAAGAGCTCCACGGTCACTGCTCCACCCAGAAGAGTGTGTCTGTGAGCACTGTTAGCACAAGACACTGAAGTTTCTGAAATGGCCAAGTGCTTGTTCAGGGAGCTAAGAGATTTAAGACCAAGGTCTTGAACTGCAAGTACACAGCCAATTACAGTAGGATGGAGGTGGTACTTAATTCTGGAAGAGCTTTAATCTCCACGCCCCTTTCTTTTCTAATTTATCTTAGAACGTGTTACATAGATGGGTGCTGATTTCCCTTTTTTCTACTATGAATTGGAGGCTGCCATTTGGGGCAGCTGTGCAGAAAATGTATCTGCCTGCTTTGAGTCATGACTTATTTCTGCATTCTTTCATGATAATTTGAAGGAGAGAAAGCTCTTATATCTTATTCCTGCCTTCTGTCTTTCCCCTGTTGTAACTTTGAGAGGTGCCATTGCCATGACATTTGTACAAACCCACATCTCTAACTGCTGGTGTAGTGAACCTGCTGACAAGGAGAGACAAGACCTCTGCTCTAGCACTAAGATACAAGACCAGTATTCCCGGCTTGTGCTCCAATGTACTACCCTATCTGGGGGCTGTTTTACATAAAATTTCAAAATAATCCCATCAAAGATTTCATTAAAATGTTGATTGAAAGGCTTCATGCTCACTGATGAAGAATTTAGAATTTTAAGTAATTTTAGCTGGTATATTTGACAAGAGCTTTTATGGAAGCACCTTTAACATTATGCATTTGAGTTACCAAGTAAGAGAGAAATTAGACTTTTGAAGGACAAGCAAAAATACATATTTTTCACTACACTTACTATATTTTTAACATTTTCTGTCACTGCTTGTAAAATCCACAGTAACAGTGCTATGTCAGCTGTTGAACTTTACTCACTGGCTTTATTCATTAGAGTACAAAAGCCAGGAAAAAATTCCCTTTATTTCATGTGAAACTTTGTTGTCTTTTGACATTATGCAAATAGTCTCAATTAATCTTAACATAATGAGAAATTTGGAAAGAGAAGGTTACAGTGAATGCTTTGATGAAGTTACAGTATGTCAACAGTCTAAACACGACTTGATTATGGAAATGAAATTTGGGTAGGGAATTCAACTATTAAAGCAGAAAATGTCTAATTAAATGGAACCCATGCATTACATTTGGCTTATTCTCTACACAGGAATTCTTCCTCAAGTTCTATTTAAGTAGTATTACATGGCAGCATATAATTAAAAATCTAATACCACCCTCAAGTTATAAAAGGCATCTCATTTTTAACAGGAAACAGCAGCCTGAATAAGAGAGCTTCATTAGCGGAAACATTTTCACTCTCAAAGCATGACTATATACTTCATTCTGTATGGACTATAGAGTTGATCTCAAGGAAAAAGAAAAAGCAGTAACAAAATATATTTATAAGCATATAATGTATTTACACATCTTCTAAATAGCAAAGGAAACGCCCTCAGTTCCCAAGTGTTTCATAAACACTGACATGAATATTTATATTTCATAAAGTTTATGCCCAAAAGCTCATCATCTCCTTGTTATTTGCTATATATCATTCTCCCAGTTAACATATTTCAGTAATTCAATCCTAAGCCAGAAACAATAGTGCATGATCTGCATGCACATGATCTGCATTTACAAAAGAAAGTCAGTATGTAAAGAGCCCCTGGACTGCTGCTGATGCTTGCTAGCCCCTACCGCCAAAGAACAGGGTGACAAATTAGCAACCTTATTTTCCTTAAGAAGATTAATTTATTCTCATATAGTCAGCCAAATAGAACATTCTGCCCTGATACGTGTAGACTCCTTTATACTGGCACCCAACCTTTGCCCTCTTCAGAGGCAAAGAACCTCGAAAGCTACGTTAGCAGTGGTGGTGCTACCATGACGCCTCCGAGCCCTAGACATGGACTGGGATGCCAGTGTGGCTGGTGCTGCAAACACAGAGGAGAAACAGGTCCCGTGTCAAAGGCTCACAGCCAGAGCTGGGAAGAGTATCACTGACAGAAAAACACAGGAACGCCTTGTTTGCTTAAAAATGCATTTACCAAGGACCAGTAAGCAGTGGTTGTCTTTGATAAGCGATTTGATAGGATCTAAGAAGATACCTGAGAAATCGGAATGTTTATTTCAATGTTTTTAAGGTAAAAACTATGATTTTTTGTTTTAAAATCCTTTTTTAAATTCTATTTTTTATTTTACTACAGCTTAGGTTGGATTTAACAGAGAGTTTAAGTTTATTTGAAAATGAATTGGTTTTGAGTGGGAGGCTTGATGTTTGAATATCAGAATTAAAAAACTGTTATAATTCCATACATATACTCTACTTTTAATCTGATTATCAGGTAAGCAACAACTGCATGAAGATGGGAGACAGAGACAGCCAATTCAGCTTTGCAGCAGCTTAAATTTTGCTGTTTGCAAACATGCCAGCAAGGATTTGAAAAGATTTGGAAAATGCAACCTTCAGCCAGTTCATGATGAAGCTCTTCCCAAACCCATGAGAAAAAGCTCAGAAGAACTTGCTGGAAAAGTTAATGCTTGCAGATAAAGGCTATTACGCATTTAAGTTCAAGCAATTTCCAGCTGTTTGTTTCATAACTATATACTTCATTCCAAATAACCTCATAATACAATATCCTTATAAAAAGAGTCTGTAGTTCACACCACAACATATGCAGAAACCGAGTGATAGCAAATTCCTCTCAAACTACCTACAGTGTGCCTGTAATGTTAAGAATCTGAATAACTGGACTTTAGAATAGCATAAATATCTACTAAATTGTTTTAGCTGGCTAGCTTAATACCCATCTTACTCAAAACCAATTTTTCTAGTGGAGTTTGCATCTCCAGACTAGTACTAAAGCATGGAGTATAACTATCACATTTGGGGCATCAGGGAATTTAAAGACTGAGAAAAACAGATAAGGAAAGAAAGTAATGGTGGCTAATACAAAATGAGCTGAAACCCATCAGCATCAAATGGACTGTGTAGAATATCTCCCCATATAGCAATTGCATTAATGAGCATGCAGTTTCATGAAGCTCAGTTTCTACAAACAGTGGGCTGTGATGCTAATTACACTCTATGAAATGTAAACAACTTACTTTTAGAAATATAGATAGGCTTTTCTAATGCCTACAGTTACTTAATATTTAAAAGTAGATCCATCAGCAAAGTGAATCTGCGGTGAATTCCCTTGATCTCCAGCCAAATTTCTGACACGTGACAATTAACACACACAGGTCAATAAGCAAAGAGTGCGACAGAACAGCATCACGATGCACTGAAATGCTGTTGATAACGCAAGGAACTGTTCTTCTGCTCTGAAGCAGAAACCAGAGAAGTCATGGGTGAGTCAAGACATCTTGTGAAGATAAAAGGGCCTGAACCTGGTTATTTCATACCTAGGACTCAGTAAGGTAAGTAAGCATATGCTTTGTAATTTGAAGTCAGTTGAAAGACAGACAGAATTGTATCGTAAGCAGGGGGCTGCAAAGCTACCTCTATGCTATTAAACAAAACAGGCCCAGGAACTGGAGCCTTAGTGACATGAACTGGCTGCAGTCACACTGCCGATCCCTGGACTGGGCCAAGCCGTCCTCTGGCTACACCACTTTAATCCAAGAGTGTTTAATGATCTACCTGGATTCCAGAATTAGATTGTTTATGTTGTTCAACTGCTATGATCCTTCAGTCAGCACTCCCTAAACAATTCCCAAGAATCTGGGATGTAGCGTGGACGATGGACCATTGCAGATAGCCACGTCAGCTGCAGACACCCTACTTTTGACAGTAACAGAGTTCAACAGCATAGACACAGGCTCTTCTGTCACCTGACCTTAGCGCTAGAAAAAGGTCTCACACTCTTGCAACCCCAAAAAGTAGTCCTTTTATTTTGATTTTTCTGTTCAAAATGTCTGAAGAATGTGAGGGCCGTGCTTCAGCCCAGGAGAGTGGTTTTTTTTAAGAGCACAAAAGTGAAAGAATGTGCTTCATGACCTTGAGGGAATGGCATGAGTACATGCAGGGGTGTTTCAAGATGAAAAGCTTGCTGGGATAAAGCTCAAGGCCAATATAGACAACCCAAAAAAATCAAAAGTGGTGCACACTGCTTTTTTTTTTAACCAATCTGAGGGGTAAATTTTCCCCAAAATCTTTATATTGAAGTGATCTAAAAGAAATGGCCCAAAATGGGAGCACTAACAAAACTAAAAGTTAAGCAACATTTAAATTTGAGCTGTGACTCTCTTTTATTTTACAGTAGATTCATATCCATTGAATCCAGTCTTAGCTCCTATCTTTACCTCTGGTGTAAATACATAAAGGTGATGTAAAGGTGATTGGGAATTCTTTCACTGTGTATTTGTAATGAGATTTCACACTGAGATTCTAGAATCAGCTAAACACTTCAGTAATATACCTAATAACTAAAAATTTAAGACAAGTTATAGCGAGAGGTTGAGTATATCATACTCCTTACTTCAGCATTTGTTTTAAAATGCATGAAATATACTTCTGATGGACACATAAATAATATTTCCTCATATACGTACGTGTCTCTACTAGCTCCAAGGACAAAAATATTGAAAATCCATTAAGCTTTAGAAACAGGGCTGTAACTGATCAAGCAAGAAAATTAATCATATACTGCAATGAGGGATGAGCATCAAACAATAAATCAAGGTTTGTAGTACTGGGATAACCATTTGCATTTGGGAGAGTAAGAGCTGAACTGTGATTTGAAACAAGAAACTGTATAAAGAGTTGAATCGTTATCTTTTATAAAGAAGAATCTTAAGGGGCAAGCATAAATATTTACCTTGTGACAAGCATCTCACTAAGAGCCTTGGAGGCTGGGGAGGTCTGGAGGAAACGGACTACATCCTCGGGCTCTCCACTGGGGGCTCTGCGAAGCCATGGCAGACCTGCACAGACGTTCTTATGCCTTCCATGTCCTATGTTCCTACTGTTTTCACAAAGGGAACAAGAAAACAACAATATCCTCAGCAAAGCAACAGAATACTAAGGACAAGCAATCACGACAAAAGATTCAGGGAGAGAGAGAAAGATAGGAAGTGTTTATTTGAAATTACACTGACACAGTTCAGTCTGACCCAAGGCCACAGTTTGTTCCCTTATATCTCATTTAAATTCATTTTGATGAACATTTTTATGGGACGGATTGCTTTCCTGCCACCACTGCCTATTCAGATCTCTGGTAACGCGTAAGTAGGACCTCTGTACAGTCCCTTCTCCCTTCTCTTTTCTGTGTGTTTATTTGGAAAGGGACATATTAGCTGCTTTCTCTTTGCATTGAAACTAAAACACTATAGGAATACACAAAGCAAAAAGAAGAATCTTCCCTGGATAGACATACAGACTAAATCCTTCATATGACACATTACCTCTCAGGCCCATAATTAATGGTTAAAAAAATATCCCTACTTTTCACTATTGTCTTGACATTGCCAAGTAGTCTTTTTGCATATACTTGCTTTTGGAAAAAACAAAATGACAAATCTCTTTCCAGGTGTCCATGACTGTTGTGGTGTTTAATTAATTTTGATTCATTCTATGTTTACATCTGCTTTCAGTTTTTATGTCCTGTTCTTTGAGAATTTATCTAATCCATTTATGTATCCAAAGAAAGAGAGAAAGTAAAACCATTTTATTTCCCCAAAAGATTTGTGAAATACCAGGTATAACCATATTGGATGTGAAGAAGAATCAAAACTCTCCAATCACCTGTGATGCAAGTTTTGGATAATGTTTTTTTCCTTTTGTGGATTCAGCATAGTTTGTTCCCGTTCATAAAACACTAGAACTTCCAAAAGATTTAATTTTTTAGTTTCCTTAGGTGCAAAGATCTGTATGTTCAACCTCAGTTCAGCAGAGCACAGAGCTGAGTGCTCTAACTTTTAAACATGTGGTTAAGCTCCTTTGAGTGAGTTTCCAAAAGCTGTTTATCACTTCATGTTCTCTTCCAGTGTAATTTTTGGCATTTGACATCCTGCCAGTTCCACATCTAACCCTAGGCATGTTGTTGAAACACTGGGTGCACATTTTTAACCAGTTTTCTTTACGAAGCAGCTGAGAGGGTTCACACAGTAATCTAAACATTCGGAATTTACATCTGCGAAACTGCATGTTTGCCACAGATCTCCATGCAGTAGTCAAGCGTGAATATAAATCCAGGTCAACAGATGTTGCCCCCACCAGTTGTGCAGTCAGTACAACAGCTTACTAGCTGTCGAAATGTCGTAATGGCACGTTCTTCGAGGAAATTAGAAACAACAGGCGTAAGCAAGGACAAGTACATTTGTCTTCTTCTCAGGTCTGCTTTCCAGGACAGTGCTCCTTTGCCACTTCCACATGGAGACACAGTAACAGGTAACATCTGAAGATCGATCTAGGCTTTAGATTTGGCTGGAAAAGTCCCTTCTCCTATGCAGAGGAACTGATTTTTCCTTCTCTACACATTTTTAGAAAGACTCTTGGGGACATATAATGCACAGGGAACAAATCTGCCGGGTTTGACAAAATTCAACAGACATTCTGACATCTCTACCTAAGATTTTACTTTTAAATAAAAGTTCATTTGAGAGGCAAAAAGTAGTTTATTCCAGTGATTTCTGGTTTTCCTCTTTGCTATTTCTTGGTTTATTCCTTTACTGTGATGTTTATTCCATTTCCTAAGTCCCTTAGTTTAAATTTGAAGCTAAATAGCTTCCAGATGCAATTTTACTGCTCCCTTACTCACATAATGAAAACTAAAAGACACTGTTGAATCCCTGTTGAGGCACCACTATCGATGTCAGGCAAATACCCATCATAAAGCTTTTTACTGCTCTACTGACTTTAAAAAAAAAAAGAGTAAGTCACCTGGAGCAGATACAGGACAAAATGCAATAATAGCTTCATCCCTTTGGGGGGGATTCACATTTGTTATGCTGCTTCCTGAGAATTTTTGCTTAAAATCTGCATAAACACACATAGAGTACAGCTTGGCAAGTGAAACTTTCATATGCTAAAGAAATGAATTCAAAATAGTCAGCTGCAATTCAATTACATTTGTGTGCTAAATAAGGTTACTGTGAAAATTCATATGCTGTTTATTCCTAAAGCAAAGTATTAACATAGCTTTCATTTGATTTCCAATAGCCTTTCTATAAAGTCAGCTTATAACTTTTTGGTTTATAATAATGAAGAAACAACCCCCCCCCCCAAAAAAAAATGCATTTTGCATAGAGGAAAATTTAAGGCTCAAGTTAGAGAAGATTCATGCCTAACACTCAGAGTAAAAAGACTGACTCTGGAGTGCTAAGCTAAGGAGTATATTTTCTGACTATTAATTCTTAAATGCAGTAAAGTTAAGATTCAAACTCATCTTCCTAACAGTATGTAATATGCCAGTTTCCCTCTCTCAAAGTGCTTTTCAACCCATGAGGACTTTTCCTCCCTCTAATTAAAATAGAATATAACTATTTTTTTAGTCCAGACATATTCTATTTTTACCTGACATCAAATATTTCTGAAGATTTTAGGGCTAAATCTTGAGTCAAGTAATGTCTTTGAAGGCAAATTTTAGCCTATAATGCTGAAATGAATGGAGAATATGAATGATTGAATACAAAATTTTAGCTATGAGACTCATATTTCTGAATGGATTGGTAGGGGTACAGGAAATACTCCTGATCAGTCTGAATCAGGTCAGAATTCAGGGCAGGGTGAGAATCATTTCCCTTAAAAAGAGTGGATTTTCTCAGGAGTTAAATGAATGCAGAAGATCTCATCTGTACAGTAACCTTCAAATCAGGATATTTTAGTAAGAAGGTACTAAACATGACTTTTTTAAAAAAATTAGTAAATTGCTTTAAAAAAATTTTGTATCAACTTCAGTTGGCAGAAACCTCCCTCCCAAATACCTCTGTGCATGTGTGCAGGAGAATGGGGGCTAGAAGTCAGTTTTCAGAGGTCCTCCTTGGTAAGGCTGCTCTCCAGACCTCTGACCTTGCCGAGTTTCACCCCATCTGGGACTTTGCTGCCCCTGGCCTTGAACAGAATCCTCCAACAATTTTCCTGAAGTAGGTGAGAAGCTGAAAGCATCAGTCACCCCTCACTCTGTGTACATTACTTTAGTCACTACATTACAGTAGGCAAAATGTATCAGTAAAGCTGATTTTGTCCTATCTTTACAGGATTTTGCCATACTAAGCACACTGACCTGTAGCAAGGCTCTCTTACACTGTTCTTCTCTTTAGCAGCTCACAACAGGACTTAACCCTGACCCTGCCTTTTGCTGCATTGTTCTCTCCTCTGGCCCATGCCCATATCTTTGTTCAGCATTATACAGAACACAAGGTCCATCTTTTACTCAAACAGGAGTATGTAGGCTAAAATGTCTGGAGCTTTTCCTTTCCCTGCTCTCGGTTCTTCAAATTCCTTTTTCCACACTCAATCAGATCTCAGGTCACTCCAGTTTTTGAGCTATTCATTAAAATCTTCTCCAGGCTGAACTTTGCAGAAGAGCACCAGCTGTTGGTGTTGGACACTATCTGGCCTCTCCCTTGAATGAGAGTATCCACTTCTTTTGCTGATGTGAGTTCAAGCCACACTAGATTAATCCAAGGTGACAGTTTACTGCAAAACATGTAGCTGTGGACAGCAAGCCTAGCGGAGAAGGAGGACATCGGCTGTTCTACTTGTTCTACTTGTTATTGGGCAGATTCCAAAAGTCCTTCCCTTCAAGCTGAAGAATTTACTTTTCCTCTCACTGCTGCCTGGCACCCTTACCATGACAGTCATGCTGTCTAATGCTCAAAGATTTTCACAAAAAGACTCCTAATCGTGAGAAATGCATCTTTAACGCCCCCCAATACTCCACATCTTTCTCCTTTACTTTCATTTGAATTAAACCACCCACTGAAACAGGAGTCATTCATCTCTTAGCACTAAGTAAAATAGCTTATCAGAAGGGAAAAAAACCCACCCTTTTCAGAGTAGAAACCTCCAGTCTTTGGAAGGTGTTCTTATGATGTTGGGAGATCATGAGAGAACCTAGCTTCCAAAGGCAGCCTATACCTTTCTCAGTGTAATTGCTCCTGAAAGCTGTCTTGAAATAAAAATGACATTATGAAAACAGTTTGCATTCTCTGATTCAGTGGAAAAGAAGATTCAACAATCCAAGCACATTTTTATATAATTTTGACCTATGCAAACTATAAAATAGAACGGATATAGCTGGTAGAGATGGACAGGATTTTTTGCAGAAGCAGGAAGCCATCTGCTTAGGCCATCCAGCATAGGTACAGAGATGTGAAAATATATATACTTTACAATATAATTTTACATACAGATATCTATGTGAATGATTGGTTACAAAGGATATAATTATACCAGTACTATGGGGGACTCATGTATTTTGTAATGAGCTATGTAGGAGCATAGTACACAGAGATTTTCTAATTAGATCATTAAATATGTTTTGACACGTACCCATTTCCATGGCTGACCAGAGAGTAGTGCATCTACAAATCAAGTGAAGGACAGATACACTTTTGTATTTCCTATCCACTAAGGCCTGTGAAATTAAAAGAAATAATATAAAATGCAAAGGACAAAGCAGTGCAGATTAATAGTCTTCAAGGGAGAAACACACTACTGGCTACACAGCTTGGCGTACATATGCTTTTTCATTTCTAACTTCTGTGAGTCTTTGGAAGAAGAGAGATGAAGATTGCATAATTGCATTATGTCACAGTTTTACACATAATATCTGGCAATGATTCTGTATCCAAAGAAAGAAATTCAGATATGACAGCAACACTGAATAAGATTCTCATCGTCATTAATTTGGATTTTCATTGCTGTAATTTTCAGTACTAATATACAGTCATTCTGATATCAGCTGATTCAGGATGTAAATAGCTAGATTCAATAGATTTGGATGATTTCATACATCTTTAAAATTAAAAGAGGAAGCTGTAGTTTTGCTGAACTATTTTGAAAAAGTAATGTTAGAACAATCAAGAAATGTTGTTTGTAAATAAAACTAGTTTTGATACTCTTTCCAAAGTGAATAGGCACTTTCACGCCTGCTGACTAACCTCATGTTTTAAGTTACTGACTTCTTTACTAAAAGTCAAGAATAAACTTTTTTTTATGGCTTCGCAGCATTACAGAACTCAATTTTTGAGCCAGTCAGCCTTTCCTGTAGGTGTGACTGCTTCTATCAGCAGACATGAGTAGCAGTTATACGTATTAGCCTCTACAGCCATCACAGTTTATCCCACCACTCCAATGAAACAAATTTCTTAGCTGCCTTGTGAATCAGGGCTCATCAAAAGTGCTATAAAATTACAGTGTGTATTAGAATAAGGCATTCAGAGCAACAAAGGGTGGCTGTTTCTGCTTAAACCTTAAAGCACATCGGAAGTTTTCAATGCCACTGCCAGGCTGGACAAACAAATGCTGTAATCTAGTAGCTCTAGATGGGTCAGGGAACAGGTCAGAGTATCTATGAAGGAAGTTTCATTCCCTTTCAGCCTCTCTTTCTGAACTTTTTCACAAATTCTTCTGACTTAAAATTACCTTTACTATCATTTTTATCACAGATATCTAGAGAGCATGACAATAAGCAGAGGTTTGAAAAGCCAGGGATAACCAAACCTGTAAATGTCATTCCTCCTGCAAGGACAGCAGAAGCTTGTCTCTACCTGGCTTAGACAAGGAGCAAAACATCATTCCACACACATCAGATACTCATCTACTCACAAATTAAATGTGCTTGGGGAAGTTGAACATAACTGCAAGTATTTAGACTAGCTGGGATGGACTAACACATGCCCACACTGCTTATCTCACCTTCCTCTATAAAAGAATGACTGACTGTAAAGTGCCATTGGGAAAGGTCCCTGGCCTGTGCTGGCTCTGACACGAAGCTCTGCCAGGGTCTGGGAGAGCTCCAGCTGGCAGGGAGCAGGATCGTGCTAGGGAGCCAACGAACAGCTAAACTGCATGACTGACCAAATTCCAGGGCTGAGGCTGTCTCCTGGCACTGTTGAATCTGCTAATATTGACAAAGTTATTATTACCCTCATCCTTCTCCTCCCATTTCAATCCACTCAGTCCATTAAATATGTCAGAATCCCTTCTGGATAGTCTATTAGAGAGCTATGGATACATTCAGACTGGGCATGGACAAGCTGAGCTTCTCCAGTGGGCTCTATAGGAGTAAGAGTAGCTTCAGACCTCTCCTCTGACTGTACTTTTCTTGGCTTGTGTGAATTTTCACAAACGTGAGGATTTCTGCATCACTCTTGACCTAACAAAAAACTTATTCTCTGATTCTTCTCCTTCATCTTCTCTGAATTTTAATCCCAATGAACTAATACAATTACATCTGATGTTTTGAATATAAATGTATATTTGAATTTGAATAGCTGATGACACAGCTATTGTGTCCCTGGGAAGACAGAATTTTCTCAAATAGGGACACCAACCTGCTCAAAGCCAGCTCAGTGCCTGGATGGAACTGCAATAAATGGATAGACATGTCCTTTATCCTTTCAGTACTGCTGTTACCTTCCCAGCTTGACTGTCTCATCTGTCCACATTGCAAACTCCTCCAAGCAAGCGCTATCTCTTACTCTGTGTCTGGTACCTAGCAAAGCCTACAGTTATGGTATGTTTGTAATGTAATGAGAAATTTATTTACCTACAACAGTTATGGTAAAGTCTGAGGAGCACCTGTCCCCTTCTGAAGGTAATCCACCTGAAGGCTTGTACAAGAAGCAAGTGTGGGGAGATTCTCAGAAGTTTGTATGAATGTGCCTGAAAGGATGTTGGTACTAGCCAGACCTGTCTGTCTGAACACAAAGACTTTTGGGGAATTTATTTCCTCTGTTTTGAGAAAACAATAACTTTCCTGGGGACTGGATAAGGGCATTCTTGGCGACAGTCTGGATCGGAGATTTTAAGATATACATTGCGCTTAATTCTGTGTTCACAAGACCTGTTGTATCATATAACTAGCTGCTTATTTCTAGCACAGACGAGCCAGTTACTATATAATTTACATGACAATATATGTTCAACGTTATTTTGTATTATAGCAATTTAGGTCACAATCCCTCCAATGGCCATAGTAGTCCTACTGTCAGCATGAGTAAAAGCTAGATCAGATCCAGAAGAAATGGCAGAGCTGTTGTTCATCTGGCCATTACCTCTGCTGAGAGAAATTTTCATGATGACTTCTTCAGTTCATTTCCTGTAGACAGCTGACTAAATGACAAGTACACAGACCAAATGGAAAAGATCCTGATTCTATTTACTGGCATGATTCTAAGGTAAATAGATTGCATTTAAATTGAAGTAACTGAGAACAGAATCCAGCCAACTGTGTTGAGCCCAAGGCCCGTAACATTTTATTCCTTTCAGATCATAAGTTACGTTATTTCTCATTACATTACAAAACCCCCTCAGTCTATATTCTTCTTGTACTCACATCTGTCTTTCAATTGACAATGTCAGTATCATGGCAAGTCCATTACCAGAATATATGCTACTAAGTACTCTATTTAAGAGAAGTTTATTCTTGACAGATTCATACACTTTCAGGCTTGATGTTATTTCCATTTTGCAAAGTGGAACGGTGCCAAATAGGCTTGTACAATAAAAATAACAGCAATGAAATGAAGGGTTTTTGACTTTGACAGCTAGAGAAAGAAAGGAAGGTAGCAATCAAGAGTTCAGTTAGACTTTGTAACACCCTCTGAAAGGACTGAATGAAGAATATTTTTGTGCTGATGCAGAGGAGGTTGTTGCAATACACCTGGACCATATTCTTTCTGCCTTTCTTTTATTTTGTAAACCAAGGAGAGTTCACCATCCACAGCTGTGCTTTCTATATTTACACTGGCATCAATAAGAAGATCAGCTTCCATTTATGCAGATTTACCACAGTTTTGTGACAGTAAAACCTTTGGCCATCATCCAAAATCTAGTCTGCACATTATTTTGTATTCTGCTCTCATAGAACTGATGGGCTCAGCTTTTTCCACAGGTTTATCAGCTCTGTACTCGCTAGCAATTTGGTCTTTTATTCAGACCACTGACAGGATCAGCCAAGCCCACACTCTTCCCTCTCACAGGCTCCTGAGGAAGCAGATTGCTCCTGAGGATATGAAAAATGCAAAGAGAAAATGCACAAAACACCTAAAAGGCCTTGAACCCCTTTTGTTCTGTAAAGACACTCATTAAATATATATAAAAAAGAAAAAATATAAAAAAATATAAAATCATTAAATATAAACCAATTAAAAGACTTCAAGCAAATCACCTCAATCACAGCTTGCTATCAGCCCTACCTCTCTTTCAGATGGCTTCACTCAGATGAGAAGGACTCATCTTCATTTGTACCTCTTCTACATGCCAATGACCAAACAACCGAGTTCTCCTTATCCTGGACCATCACCTGGCTGTTCCCCTGCAGGCCAAAAGAACCAGGTCTCTCCAGCTGCAGACTTAGTACCAGGTATCTTGCTCAAGTGTTTTTTGAGATACAGTGGCAAGGAGCACGCTGGGTGGGAGTGATCCGCAATTCATGAGGCCCAGCAGGGTTCAGCCATCCAGCTGTTCAAGACCGTGCACTGAATTGCGCCTGATTGTGTCTCGGGTTTCCCATTTGTGATTTACAATGCATCCTCTAGGCCTATAGCCTGGCCACTCATATGTATTTCAGCTCCTAATGATCCATACCTTTCTCTCCGCCAACAGCTTCACCACATTTCCCCTGCTATTGAGTTTGTCTGACTTTTGATTACACATAGCTGTAATGTTAATGTCACTTCAGAATAACCTCAGATTATGCCCCAGAGATATTCCCTCTTCCAAGTATGATATTACATAGAAACATCAGGTCTGAGTTAGACCAAATGTCTGTCTATCTGGCACTGGCAGGCACACAGCTTTCTACAATCTCTGAGAGATTATTTGAGACCTCTAAACCCCTAAACTAAGTGCCTGGTGCTATTCCTGATGCTTGTGTGTCCTTTGCGTGTCATCCAGCTGTTGCACCAGGAAGGCACGGGTCTCCTACAGGTCCTGTGTCACACTGGCCAACTTTATGCTGATATGTCGTATACTTTAGAATATCTATTTTTGGCAGTAAGTCCCGACTGTCATGTTTTTGTGTTCAATAGGATTTGATAAATTTCTGGTCCACAAGCTTGCCCGGTCTCCCTTTGGATGACACAAAGTTCTCTCTCCCTCTAAAATTGCATGTCAAGCATTTTCACAAGTTATATCAAGAAACAGCTGATTTTATTAGTTATGAATGTGCCATCTGTGAGTTTCAGTTGCAGCCAAACAGAGGCCTGTTGCACCCATGAAGTAGTGTAACTGCACACTAAACAAGATAAAATCAATGCTTGCTTGCCTTAAACCCAGATGTAAACACAGTAAAAAAGCATAACCAAAACTGTGTAAAAGCATTTTGTAACATTGTAGCACCACAAATAGTATTTCATAACCCGGATAACTTTAAATATATAAATAATAGCCATAACTGCAAAGAGTAAAGGATGACTCGTAATATAGCTGGACAAATGGGGTGCAGAAAAGCATGTGCAAGCAGTAAGATCTGAGGGTGTAAAGCAGGCAGAAAGGGTGTCAGATGGAAACAGAGTGAGCTGCAGAATAAGTGAAACCAGAACAAATCCTGATTCTAAAAATCAGATATCAAGAACACATGAAACAACCCTATTTCTCCTTCAGGAATAGGGCAGAGGAGCATAAAACTTCAACGATGGATGAGAGGGGAGAAAATTGAGGAAGAAAGAAGATAGCCCATTTCCATTCTTACTTCCTAGGTTGAAGATTGTTCTGGACTGGCCTCCTTGACCTTGGCAACTTAGGATCATCAAGCACCATAGTCTTCCGTGCTAACACAGTATCAGTTCTGTATGTATCCTCCCAGCTAGTTTAGGATGAGTTTTTTAAGGACAATTTGGTCTGTACATTTGGTAATAATGATGACGATTAAGAACTAACCCTTGGATAGGTGTCTTCAAGTGTGAAAATAGCCTGATCTGTCAGTCAGTCTTTTAAACACTCCTGTCACAACTCTCTCTGATTCCCTGACTGATATATAGATCTACATATATGCAGTCAAAACACACTGAATGAATCCTAATTCTTGTACTGGAAGAGATGATGGAGACTCAGTTCTTCTCCTCCTCTCAATGTTATTTATGCTTTTTCAGACCTCAGCCATTTCTAACCCTTTTCTAGGTTGCTCAAAGAGTCCTTACCCACTTATTTGTTCAAAATATGGAAACTGGTCCTGGTTATCTTTATATATCCTGTGAGCTATCACTAAACATTTTTCAGTTCTGCTGTAGCCTTGTAAAATGGAGGAAGTGGAAATGCAAGGAGTTCAGCTCACCATGAGCTAAATGGAAGCATAATAACATTCGCTGTTTTACTTTCTATTCTTTCCTTACTGATTCCTAACAGTCTATTTGCTTTTTGCCTGCTTTTGATATTTCTTGTGGTTATGGCAGAACAGGCCTTCCTGTCTGGTATCCTGAGGTGTTAGTTAACTGCTGCTATTTAATAGGGGATATATATCACATTGCATAGACTTTTCCAATTTACAGATGAAGTTAAGATTTTATTTAATCAATATAGGATCAAGGCTTTCAACTGTAAGCAGTTTATAACAGGAACTTTCCCTAATTAAATCACTTGCTCAGTTATACTCTTTGAACTAAAATATACAGTGAGAAAAAGTGGAGATGTGCAGAAAAGAACATAATTTTTTAGCATTCATATATAGCACTGCAGAGAAAAGAGGGATATGAGTGTGTGCGTCAGGGGTTTAATAAAAATCTGCCTGCACACAGGGATACTGACAGTGCTATATCCCCTTACAATGGAAAAGTAATTCATGTGACAGAGAATGAGATGGATGTTTCTGTTCATTTTCTCTGCTGTTTTTTAATACCCACTTTCTTTTGGAATATCTTTGCTTGTGTTTTTGAATTCTGCTCCTTCATAGACTTCACAGGACTTGATATACTTCTGCTGTTGCTTATTCTCCCTGTTGCTTTGCTGCGTATAGTAGTACTGTTGCTACTTCAGTTGAATTCTGTTAATTCTGTTAAATTCCAATTTATTTTTATTAATGAAAAATGTGTGAAAAGCAAAAGGAGGAAAACAGACTACAACTGAATCAGTAGAATAGTTTATCTTCTGTTAATCACATGATTATTAAGAGATTATAGGAGATTGTTGCCCTTGATAACAGGGACTATATTCAGTTACTCTGGGTTCCTTTCTATTCCTATGTGATTGTAAGATTACAGTTTCAGAAACTAACTACTTAGAATGAGATTTTTTTCTACATTTATACTTTCATAGAACCAGGCACTTCAAGCTTATTTTTGTGCTAGATATTGTGAAGGGATATTTAGCAATATTAATAAGAAGGTATATATAGACCTGTCATGATTGTAATCAAACAGGCTGATGAACGCCAAGATTTTAAGGACTGACTGACAGAAATATAAGTGTTTGTGCTAGAAGGAGACCGTTGAAATTGAGTTTAAACAGCCTGTTTCTTCTTGAGCCTGAACTGCTATTATTCAGGCTGCACAAGGAAGAAGATATCCACCCCCTACTGCAGAAATACATCAACCAGAACCTTATTGGCATAATTTAGAGTTTCAATTCTACATGACACTTTAGGAAGATTTAGATAAACAGTCACATAGAAAATTACCTATAATTTTAATATGTCTGTAAGATCTTCCACACTTCTCATTACCAGAGGTGAAAATCTGATTATCCGCACTGCTCTGAGTGGAACAGTCTGTTTGTCATGGTGCCTTCTCAGCCAGACAGCCACTGACATTCCCATTATCATTTTCCCATAACGGACAAGAGTAAGTCATTCACTGCATTTTTCACCTCAGTTGATTTCACTGACTGTGGACCCAGGATTTCCAACTTATCCAGCTTATGCAACTTCCCAAAATTCTTCAAATAATGTCTGATAAAGAGAGTCCTATACAAAAAGACATTTATCGCTGAAAGAGGTATTTCTAATTGAAACTACAAAAGGGTTTCACGCAGACAGTGCTTGTGTATTCTCCTAGCAGTACCTCTCCATTCACACCAAGCAGGCTTTGGTTCATTGCAGATATAGAATGAAGAGTGTTAGTTACTTAGGTCAAAAATACATCTGTTTACTAAGTTTTGCCACTATAGAAGCTGTGCAAAATATTAAATTGGTCTTTCTATACTGCAACACTGAATTTCCTTTGCATAACTTCAGGCATAAACAACTCTTTCTTCTACAACTAAGTATAAGTCCCCTTATTTTATTGGAAACAGGCATTTTTTTTCACCCATGTATCTACTTCATCACTCACCAGTCTTTCTAGTTACAAGCACATTGTCTTTGCTCTTGTTTCTAAGGGCACAGAGCAGCTCTGTGCTGCTAGCTGGCAAACTAACCTGTTGGCAACGTGCATATTTACCTATATTCAGCAAGATCGGTGTGTAGCACACCCAGATTTCTGTATGTTCTTCTCAGACCTATGCAGACAGAGCAGAGATTTCAGCCATTACTTCAGAGTTTGATTATTTTCCTGTTTTTGCTTTGTTTTGTTTTGTTTTGTTTTGGGGGGAGGGCATTTTGAAGAAGGCACTTTGCCTTTCCTTCATGTGAGAGAGCAGTGGGAATGCATGGAGCTCTGCCAGGGGACAGCTGAGAGCTCACATGTCAGCAGACCAACATAGGTGATGTTTTGGTGGGTGTCTGCTACAGAACACTTGATCAGGAGAAAGAAATAGATGAAGCCTTCTACAGACAGCTAGAAGTAGCCTTACATTTGCAGGCCTTGGTCCTTATGCAGGACTTTGCTCCAATATCTGATGGAGAGACAAGGCAGTAGGCCACAAACAACTTAGAAGGTTTCTGGAGTGCATTAATGATAACTTCCTGATACAAGTGACTGAGAAGCCGATGAAAGGAGGTGTTCTACCGGACCTCGCACGAACAAACGAGGAAAGACTGGCTCAGAATGTGAAGCCTTGGCTGTAGTGGTCAAGAGATGGTGGAGTTCAGGATCCTAAGAGGAAGGAACAAGGCACATAGCAGGATTGCAACCCTGGACTTCAGGAGAGTATACTTTGGCCTATTCGGGCATCTTTTTGGAAGAATCCCATGGGAGAATATCCTGGACAGAAGAAGGGTCTAGGATAGCCAGTTGATTTTAAAGAATCACCTTCTCCAGCCTCAAGAATGGTCCACATCCAAGGACAGAAACTCAAGAAAAGTCAGCAGGAGGCCTGCATGGATAAACAAGGAGCTCCAGATAAAAGTCAAAGATAGAAAGAAAGCATACAAGTGATAGAAGCAGGGACAGGTGACCAGGGAATAATAGAGAGTGTCCAAGTAGTCCAAGTGTTACAAAAATGGGTTAGGAAAGCCATCTGAAGCTGAGTCTGACAAACCTTCCACAACAAAAGACTTGCTCAGTGGATGAAGGGACAGCATTAGATATTCTTCATACTGACTTCAGAAAAGCTTTCAACACTCCCTCCCATAACACCCTCATTCAAAAACTATGAAATATAGAGCTAGATAAGTGGACACTGAGGTAGACTGAAAGCTGGCTGAACTGCCAGGTTCAGAGGGTTGTGACAAGAAGTCTAGCTGGAAGCTTAGTCATTAATGGTGTATCCCGGGGGTTGTTACTGGGGGCACTACTGTTTAGCATCTTCGTTAATGACCTGAACGATGGGACAGGCTGCACCTTCAGCAGGTTTGAAGATGAGACGAAACTGAGAAGTGGCTAATACATCACATGATGCCCTGCCTCTCAGAAGGGCCTCAACAAGCTGAAGAAATGGGCAGAGAAGAATCTCATTAAGTTCAACAAAGGGTAAGCCATGCACCCGGGAAGGAATAACCCCAGGCACCAGTACAAGCTCGGGGCTGACTGTCTGGTAAGCAGCTTTGCAGAGAAAGATCTGGGAGTCCTGGTAGACAAGTTAACCATGAGCCACCAATGTGCTCTTGTAGCCAAGAATGTCAATGGTATCCTGGGGTACATCAGGAAGAGTGTCGCCAGCAGGTCGAGGGAGGTGATCCTGCCCCTCTACTCAGCTCTGGAGAGGCTGCATCTGGAGTACTGTGTCCAGTGCTAGGCTCCCCAATAAAAGACATGGAGCTACTGGAGAGAGTCCAACAGAGGACTGTTAGGATGATTAGGGGACTGGGCCATATGAGGAAGGACTGGGGGAACTGGGCCTGTTTAGCCAGGAGAAGAGAAGATTGAGGGGGGATTTTGTCAATGTGTGTAAGTATTTGAAGGAAGAGTGTAACAGATGAGGCTGGACTCTTTTCAGTAGTGCCCAACAATAGGACAAATGTCAGTGGGCATGAACTTAAATATAAGAAATGCCATCTGAACATGAGCGAAAACTTCTTTACTGTGAGAGTGACAGAGCACTGGAACAGGTTGCCCAGAGAGGTTGTGGAGTCTCCTTCTCTGGAGATATTCAAAACCCGCCTGGACATAATCGTGTGCAACATGTTCAAGGCAACCCTGCCTGAGCAGGGGGGTTGGACTAGGCAATCTCCAGAGGTCCCTTTCAACCTCAACTATTTGATGATTCTATGAAATGACCTGCAAGCGATGTCCCTGAAACAATTACTATAAGCTGGAGTACATGCTAGAGAAGGAGTTTTATGTTTCTGTCCTCTCTGCCAGACAGGGGAAATATCCATGAATACACTTGTTATCTGTATGGATGAGTTGAATGAGAGGAGAACCACAAAATTACACTGTTGCTGCTTACTGCACGCTTACCTTGTTGTCATATCTTGCATCTCAGATAACTAATACCCTGCAGGGACATGAGCTTTTTTAGGCAATTTAGGAATTGCCTCTGACTGAAAGCACTGGGAAGCAAGAGGTTGCCTACTCTTACATACCTGATCATCTCCATATAATATAGAGGAAGTGGAGACACTTCAGATGACATAGTAAACACTGAAAATGTCTTAGCCTCCTTGTGTGTTTAGCTTGTCTGCAACTTTATATTAACACCTATGCAACCGTCCTGAAGTAGAAAGAGATCATTACAGTGATCTCTTTGTTGGAAAAAAGAACAGTACTTTTTAAAAAAAATCTAAAGTGATAACAGTCCAGTACTGCACATGTGTATAACACAGTGTTAATCAAATGTCTAAACAGCAACTCATCAAACCCAAGATAATCTCAGAAAAAAAGAAAAGGTATGGTACAGTCAACATCTACCCAAGGTCTATGCAAACAAAGTCACATCTCCTAATAATCCTCACAATTAATTTTTACATATTAACAAGGGAAAAGAAGTTGGAATTATATACCAGTATGATCTGGTGTTACCTTAGGGAAGGCAGGTTATAGTTGTGTTATAAATCTATCATCACTTTAGTGAGACCCCAGTTTTGTGGTCATATGTATACAGATAGATCACATGAAATCCTAGAGACCCTCTCTGACTACAACAGTATGTCCTCAGATTTCTTGTTGACATCGGAGTTCATATAAGCACCATCCACTGGTTTAAAATCTGTTTCCATAGCTTTAGTTTTGTCTCAGGCACTCTGTAAAAGAGTGGTTTGATAATTGCCATGAAATGCCACGACACCTCTGCAAGCTCTGAGGATTTTGAGAACAGTTTTCTCTCTTGCTTTTTGCTGTTGCTTGGTGCAGGTAAAGCAAGAGGGGCTCTTTCATCACCTGTTTCCCATTTAGGCAAACAGCATTTCACGGAGCATAAAGCAGACACAGAGTTATTATTGAATGATGGAAAATTATTCCTCTGCTGTTTACATGTATTCTGTGTTTGTCTGAGTATCTTAAAACTCCTTATAAAAACAAGACAAAAAGTTTTACTTACCAGTCTTCAAATTAAATGCATGCACAGCTAGAATTAGAGGAAAATTATTCATACCGTCAGTTTTTAACAGAGATTAATTGATCTTTAAGTACCGTGAACTAATCAAGCTTTCAAGGAACTGTATGGTATTAATTAGACAGGGAAGCTCTCAATGGTTGCTAAGAAACAAGTGTATATTTGTAATCACTTTTTTACCTCCTGGCAGTCATGCTTTGTCAGAGCAACAAGAATGTTTCCTTAGGAACAAATCCTTGTAATTTTGAATTAGCAGACTAAGAATTTAAAACCTAATTGCTGATTAGTAGAAGGAGATAAGACGAGGTCTCTCTGCTAATGTGAAGGTAGGGAATCACAAGCTACCTCTGCATTAAAACACTCAACAGGACAGGGAACAGGTTAGAGAATGTTAAATTATTATGGCCCTTATGGTAGTTTAAGCCACCTAACATCCTCCCAAGAAATCTCAGGCATGGTGCAGGGGATGCTACGACAAGGCACCATTTCCAGAGGGTAATTCAGACACAGCCTTGCTCTTTTGGGGAATACACAGCACAAGCTATGTCACGCCAGTTGGCTTCAGGACTAGTGAACAGTCCCTGCTGTGCTTTATTTACAGGTATGGGTAAAAAATCTGAAAAATCAACCAGTCAGCCAACAAGCAAAAACAAAGCACCTTTGGAAAAATGGACACTTAAACACTTTTTAATTTTTTCCTCAAGATCAACTTTTTTTTTTTTTTTTTTTTTTTTTTTTTTTTTAATACAGGTCTGACAAGGTTTGTGGTATGCCATTGCATTGTGTTTCCTTATTTTAAATACTCCCCAGTCCTTTGCTATATGTGCCATGGAAAACAATCTGTTAAAATTCTGTGTAGAGTTTTGTTTATATGTGAATTATTTCCTTTATTGCCACGTGGCTACTTCCCATGAGTGAAGTCAGGCATGTACTGAAGCATTTATGGAAGGACTTAATAGACTACACAGGAATATGGAGAAATCAACCATATCCAGAGCACTTCCAAAACATGCAGAATAATAAAAAAGGAAAACCCTAGAGAAATTAATTCTTTTTTTTCTAATTTCCCTGAGAAGGCTGACTTAAAACAACAGAGAAAGAGCTTTAAATAAAAACATTACATTTAAATTAACATTCCTTTTAGAAGAGTATCTTCACATTAAGACTGACATTCAAGTTTATGAAAGATATTTTTACAAGGTTCTGTAGATTGTTTTTGGACCAAAGGCAAAAAATCCAAAGCTTGCAACTGAGACAAAAAAATGGACAGATGACAAATTATAGAGAAAGAAAATGAGACAGAACTACCTGGAAAGCAAGGAAGAAATGTATGTTTCAAAGTGATGTAAAAGGACATCTAGGATCAAAGAACATTGCACTTACAGACCTTAAGTCTCTGTCTTAGGAAAAACATCCTGAAATGGAGCTGTGAGCATGGTGGGTGATCAACCAAAGGTAAACTCCCAGAAAAGTTTGTCACCAAAGGGCTGATCTTTGGCTAGATAAACCTGTCAGTTTGGGTATATGCTCTTATATATGACTTTGAAGCAGGTTTGACTGGTACTGGGACACAGTGTCCACTTCTGAATCCAAGAGGGTGCTTTATATTGGAAAGGGCTTAAAGAAACACAGGCATGATGACAGGATTTCATGGCAGGGAGCAATTCAGGAGTTCAGTCCGGTGAGTTTAACACTATAAAGGTGGAGAAATTAGTCCATTAATCATGGTCTCTGAAAGCTTGGATGTCTAAATTACTGGAATCTCTAAAGCTGATTGAAAGAGACTTTATTGTTTGCTGATTGCATTGTGTATACCATATTTACATGACGGATTTATTTTTGTCTCAATGTACAGCTTATTTTCAGGACTGAAAGAGAGGCTTTGTTTTCCTCTGAAGCAACAGAATGAGGAAGAAAGCTGGTTGCACTGACATGGGTCACAGCTAGGGACAGAGGTTGTGTCTCATCAGAAAGCTTTGATTCAGGGCTAAACTCTTTGCCAGATCTGCCAGGATTTAATTATTATTTGAATGAGTCTGGCAGGTTGTTTTCCTAGGAACAGATCTTCTTTTATATCACTAGATCTAGTTCATTTCCAAAGCTCTGTCTATTGATTTTCCATAAATCCTTTATCACTGCAGGAACATCACAGAAGATCTCGATCTTCCTTGCTATCTTCCTCTGGTCATGGACTCTGGCTGAGGCATATTTCATGGGCTCAGCCTGAGGGTTCTCCATCTATTAAATGGCTTGCAGTGAATACAAAGAACTCAACCTGCTGATGCAGGAATCCTTTCCCATCCTGCAGTTTATTTTTCTTGAGTACTTATGGAGACAAGAAGTTGACTTTTCAATATAACAAAAATATAAGTTTCGGTTTTAAAAGGAGAAGTAATTATTTCAGGTTAGAATGAGGGAGAATTTTTTTAATATGAAAACTTGTAACTTATTAGAACAGCTTACCCAGGGACTGTTAGAGATACCCTGTAATTGTCCACTTTTATGTAGTTCTTTTTTAAAAACTGCAAGAGGAGAAAACTTAGGACAGCTGTATTGGCTTCATACTGTAAGCCAAACTATGTGATGACAGCTACCCATTCTGAGTTTATAACACTTGGCATTTTTTACCTTACAAAATTACAGACAGAGCAAGCCCTGTCCAGGCCTAGGGATAGGTATAAAACATCTGCTCTTTTTTTGCATTCTCTTACCTTCTTCAATATATTCTTATATAATCAGGCCACTTCAAGGTGCAAGCAAAATGGACATCTTCTGGGGAGCTAGACTGTCAAAGGCAGCAAAACTGCCTCACTACCCACATGGACCATGGCCTGCATTAAAATTTATCTAAATTGCTCTGTTTCCTATGTATTTTCACTTGTATGGGGATAAATATTAGTGAATTTTTCTTTAACAGAATTTCTGAAGAATTGTTTTTTTGTGGTCACGTAATAGCTAAGTTGAATATTAAGCACCTTCTATTATTACCTCGGACTATTACTCCTCTTTGTTCATTAAAGACTTGGAAAAAGGTCTCTACTGTTTAATTAGGACTCTTTTATTAAAGCCGTACAGATATTGGTATTAAACTGAGCAGTGAGAATTGCCATTACCTGTTACTTTTTAAGTTCACTGTAATTAACTAATATTTAAATGTAAAAAAATCATAAAAGAAGTATATTGCTAATTTTGTAGAAAAGCAGATTTTCCTTACTACCCTAGCCTACATTTTCTCTTTTAAAGGGGAAACTTTTATCAGAGTCAGAGTCATTATCTCACTACACTTTGGGAAGAATGTCCTGTTGACCAGATAAAGAAAAGGTAAGCCAAACAAAATAAAAATGTTTATTGAGGGAACAGCTAATACCCTGGTGTAATTAAAATTAGACATTTCATTTACTTTTTAACTGCCAAAAGCTCTCTCAAAATCTCATGCCACCAGGATCAAACAGACCTTTGTCCTTCAAGTAAGTCTTTCACTTTCCATTTAACTCCAAACCTTCTCCAGTCATTTCCAAGTATCCTCCAGGCTTCTCACTCCTTCCAATCCATATCTCATTGGCAATCCCCAAAGAATAACCTTGGACAACAGTCTTAGATGTTAGAGTCTCTTCTTTTTCCTATTTCCCACAGCCGCAGCGTCTTCTGACCTAGCTGCGCTTTCTCCCCTCTCCTCTCCTCAGTGAGAAGTCTCTCTTGAGCCACAAAGTAACTTCACTTAAGGATGCAATGAGGCTATAAAAACTATGAGAACAGTGTCTGCTCAGCTGCCACAAAGCCACCTGTAACCATCCAGACTGTAGGCCAACTGCAGACCAGAGACGTGCAATGTAAAAGCTTCAAGGTTGAGACTTCATTAAGGCAAACAGAATCAAGGGCTTTGTCTGTCTCTCTGCAGCCTGAAGTAGAAGGTAATCCAATAACAAAATTATCGAGCAATGAAAGAACCCAGTCATTTTTTAGTGTGCTGATTTTTGAAAAAATATGTTAAAATTACAGATAGGTGCATCATCACCTAAGCAGAACCACTTTCCTGGGCAATAATTACACCTCTTGTTCCAGCACTCGGGCTCTGTCAGTGGTTTTTGAGCAGGGTTCTGCTTAAAATTAGTCATTACCTATTGTTGTTATTATCTATAGAACGCCTTAAAATAGTTCCTGGAAACTCCACGCACATCTAACTGCAGCAATAGTGCGGATGTGTAACAAAAATAACAATTCCTGCCTCCCAGAGTATACCTTTTATAGGTCACAGCAAGAAGAAAAAGTGGGAATGTGGCATAGGAAGATAAAGTGCAGGAAAACAAAAGGATTTAGCTGAAATTAGAGTCATTAAGGATGCAAAGTGGAGAAGCAAATGCTCATGAAACTGGGGGATATTTAGCAGTTCCATCTAACTGTGATACAAAACTGATTGTTCTTCCTTCCCCAAGAACAGTCATTTCTTTGCTATTTCTTTTATCCTCCGTAAGCACCACAGCTGGGCACATTCAGCTACATGAGCCCTCGGTCCGGCCGGTGTGACCGGTCCCACCCGCAGCCTGTGCACAGCCAATGATGCCCTGGGGATTCGCCGGCGCAGAAATGGTCTGTGTCCTTACACAGCCACAAGCACAAGTGTCCATATGTCTCATACCCTCATGCAGGAAAGCAAAGAGCAAGTGTGCAGCTCCTCCCTGCAGCACACTTCTGCTCTGTTCTCTAGCACAGATCTCTATCACAGGTCTCTCACATCTCGAGCGGCTACAGAGGTGCTGTTGCTTTCCATATTTTTTTGCCAAGGAAACCCTAACAGTCCAAGATAGTCCCTGAATGCAGCACAATGGAGTCACACAGATCTGTGCTTTGGAACGGAGCTTTCAGCCACTGATAACGGTGACCCTTAGGGAGTCTCTAGATGCACAGAGGACATCCGTAACTGCTCACATGAGAGTTGTTCTCCAGGGTGCCCCTATTCTGGTGACACTTGATTAGTTATTGCCATTGAAAATCTGTAATGAGAAGTTATGCCATACCTGTCATGACAGCCACGACACAGTGAATCCACTACTTCTTTGCTCAGCGTACGAGTCCAAGGTATTTCTAGGCCATCATCCTCACTACTTCATGAGCAAGATGTTTCATGAGGGTCCCTCTCGCCTCTCCTACCCCCTGTTTTCTGAAGGTCTATTCAAAAGCAGTTTTGAAGTAATTATTTTATCAAACAATCAAACCTAAGGACAGTCTTTCCCAAAGGGACAGTGACATCCGCCTGGATGCAACCCTGCCTAACATGCTCTAGGTGACCCTGCTGAGCAGGGAGGTTGGACTAGATGATCTCCAGAGGTCCCTTCCAACCTTACTGATTCTGTGATTCCATGACTAGCTCTTACTAATGCCAGATTGCCTTAGGTCTTGCAAAAAGGTTACTGCAAATCATGCACTAATGCTGGTGTTCAACCTGCTAATTTTATAGGTGTCATCTTCAAAATTTTTCCCCCAAATGGCCACTAAATTACTATTATAGATATCTTAAAGGCAGAAGTCTACTGAAATAACAGTAAAACAGAAGGAGAAATAACATCCTGGTTTTTGTTGCATTTTACCACAAAAATTTGGGCTTTGCTCAGCTCACAGTCTACACTAACACAGAGTTCTGTCTTTTTTCTTGTACTCACTAAATGTGCAGATACAAATGTTAGTAATTAACTTGAAAATCAGGAGAGAACACAGATATAATATGCAAGACTTGAAAAAATACTTATCTTCTTCTGCCCAACTCACCCTTCTCCATTTGGTTATCCATCCAATAGCAAATTCAGCAGAGGATAAGTTAGATATATAGATGAGGTAGATAGATAAGATAGATATTAATGCATATATAAGCCATTACAAAACACTTCTGTAAAATTCTGTGAATATCAAAATCAGCCAGTTGCATCTTTGAAACCTGCACCAAATTATCAACTAATTTCTGATAACAATAGAAGATTTCCTAGCTAGAATTTTACTATTTAAGCAGTGAGTGAGCAAGGAAGCCATTTACTAACAATTAATGAACGTAAGTCTTGCCCAGACAAATAGTATTCGTCAGAGAATCCTTTATTTAGAGGGATCATTGGTTATAAGAAAAATCCGGAAAGTGCTTTTGAAGTTAAACTAGTACAAAAGTGCAAGATGCCATAGGGATAATGGTCCACTTATATGGGCTTTTATCCTAGAAACTAGTAATTGATCCATCAAATATAGAATTTACTCTTAGCCATTCATCAAGTTTCTAATTACATTTTTACATAATCTCATGTGTAATTCAGCTTTCCAGCCAACATGAACTGTACTTCAAAAGTCAGAATCAGATTTCATGTTAGTTGAAGAACACATCAAGGTAGATTTCTTACTCACACTGAGCAGCATTTTAGTCTCCAAATGGTGCAGTGGGGATCTTATCTGCAATAAGATAGTTGTGAAATAAGAGATCATAAGTAATGTGACATTTCACAAAGCAACACCTGGAAGTCAGGTATTGAAGTCAGAAGTCAGGTGTCTAGTTTCAAGAGCTGGAGGTCATACAGCCATATTAGACATCTTGCACATGTCACTTCAGTCTTCAAAAATGGCAAGATGGAGGACCCAGGCAACTATTGGCCAGTCAGCCTCACCTCCATCCCTGCAAAGGGGATGGAACAGCTCATTCTGGATGTCATCTCCAGGCATATGGAGGAAAAGAAGGAGTAGCCAGCAGGGATTTACCAAGGGGAAATCCTGCTTAACCAATCTGATAGCCTTCTGTGATGGAATGACTGGCTGGGTAGATGAGGGGAAAGCAGTGGATGTTGCGTACCTTGACTCCAGGAAGTCTTTTGACACTGTCTCCCATCACATCCTCCTAGATAAGCTCAGCAAATGTGGGTTAGACGAGTGGCCAGTAAGGTGGATTGAGAACTGGCTGAAAGGCAGAGCTCAGAAGGTGGTCATCAGTGGTGTGGAGTCCAGTTGGAGGCCTGTGGCTAGTGGTATCCCACAGGGCTCAGTACTGGGTTCCATCCTGTTCAACTTCTTCATCAGTGACCTGGATGAGGGGACAGAGTGCCTCCTCAGCAAGTTTGCTGATGATGCCAAGCTGGGAGGAGTGGCTGACACACCCGAGGGCTGTGCTGGCATTCAGAGAGACCTGGACAGACTGGAGAGCTGGGCGGAGAGGAACCTCCTGAGGTTCAACAAGGGCAAGTGCACAGTCCTGCACCTAGGGAGGAATAACCCTGGGCACCAGTACAAGCTGGGGGCTGACCTGCTGGAAAGCAGCTCTGTAGAGAAGGAGCTGGGAGTGCTGGTGGATGACAAGTTGAGCATGAGGCAGCAATGTGCCCTTGTGGCCAGGAAGGCCAAAGGTATCCTGGGGTGCGTTGGGAGGAGTGTTGCCAGCAGGTGGAGGGAGGTGATCCTGCCACTCTACTCAGCCCTGGAGAGGCCTCATCTCAAGTACTGTGTCCATTTCTGGGCTCCTCAGTACAAGACAGACATGGAGCTACTGGAGAGAGTCCAGCGTAGGGCTACGAAGATGATCAGAGGGCTGGAGCACCTGCCCTATGAGGAACGGCTGTGAGAGCTGGGCCTCTTCAGCCTGGGGAAGAGAAGACTGAGGGGGGATCTTATCAATGTGTACAAGTACCTGAAGGGAGGGTGTCAAGGGGACGGGGACAAACTCTTTTCAGTTGTCCCATGTGACAGGACAAGAGGCAATGGGCAGAAATTGAAGCACAGGAAGTTCCGCCTGACCGTGAGGGGGAATTTCTTCCCTGTGAGAGTGATGGAGCACTGGACCAGGTTGCCCAGAGAGGTTGTGGAGTCTCCTTCTGTGGAGATCTTTAAGGCCCGCCTGTATGCAACCCTGTCTACCATGCTCTGGGAGACCCTGCTGAGCAGGTGGTTGGACCAGATGATCTCCAGAGGCCCCTTCCAGCCTTACTGATTCTATGATCCTGCACCTTTTTCTTTGGAGAAAGAAGCCGCCACCTGCCAGCACAGGGATGTCCCCACACCAAAAAGAAACACAACAGAAAGAAACACGAGCTCATCACATCCCAAAGCAGTCTCTAGGCACTTCTGCAAAGGGGGATTTACCTTGCAGAGCCCTAAAGCATGTGAACCTTCTCTTCAGGAGCTTAGTGGTAGCACATTCTCTGACAAAGAGAGCCGAGAGAGAGAGAGTAGGATTCAGAGTCCCAAACTGCTTCATTAATATCATCCACTGAACTCAGCAGGGAAAGAGCAGCTGAGTACAGTCTGTCACAAGTACGGTGCATATTGCATCTTTGTAAATCTTCAGAGGAATATTAAAAAGGTTCTAGTTTTCATCTGGCGGTACTGATCATGTGTCCAAGTAAGTTGTAGCTGGACTTCAGATGTGAATGAAAACTTACAAACTAAAATCAACCTCATTTCAGCATGCAAACAGGTTTTGAAGAATTACAAACATTATGGAATTATTAAAAGTCTTTTCTTGTAGTCAAAAGACTTGGAAGTCTTTTAAAAAGACTAGTCTTTCATAAAGCAGAATGATGTCTCAGTGAACAGACCTCTGACATTCACTCCCTCCCCTGGCTGTTTTGCACATTCTGCAATCAATACCTACGTCAGAGGGAGCTTTGAGGAATACAGACTTTTTCCTTAGAGCACGCAACTCCAGAATACCCAAATGCTTTATATTAACAAAAATTAATAAAAATAAGAAAAAATAGATTTTTACATCAAAAAGAAATCAAAGCAGCTCAGAAAGAGAATAGAAGCCAAAGGGCTTATACAAACCTCCCTCCACACTCACTGCACCCTCACAGCTGGGTGGCCTCCTCTTACAATTAGTTGCAGCCAATTAAGTGACTTTCTGTCTGTCATCAAACTCTGCACAGTCTCCTTTGGTTCCAGGAAAGTTCCCTCCATCACCTCCATGTCCTAGTTGTTTTCTCTCTGGTTTTCACTGAAATCTTGCAGCAGCTACATGAGCTCCCACCCTGTGCCTGTCTTCCCAGGCTCACTGCACACCTGCTGATACCTCTTCTGCCCAGGGAAACCAAATAGCTCCATAAGGGCTGAAATAATCTCTCTTGCTTCCAAAAGCTCACTTAAAGTAAGATATGCATTACTGAGAGTGAAATTAAAACAATCTATTATAGATGCATGCCTACATTTTATCCTTCCTCAGCAGAGAGCAGTTCTTGCTACACTATTGCATCTGCATCTGTATTGACTCTATAAATATATTTCTGCTCTTGACTCAGAAAGCAACGAATAGAAACTTGTATTGGGGAACATTTTTGTTCCACAGTCCAAAACCATTCTTTGGAGGGCTGAAATTGTGAGTTCCTGTTTTGACTAATCTTCTAACAGGCTGGCTTCCTGAAAAATATGGACTATAAACAGTGATAGGTTAAATTCAGTTCCCAATGGCTGTGCCCTGCACCTTGCAGGATGTGCCTGATCACACTGCTCTCCCAGTGAGTCCTGAAAGGCAGCATTTGACGTGACATCAGCCCTTGCAGAAGATCTGCTTTTGGCCTGGCTCCACAAAGCTGCTGCGCTGGCAGACGGCATCAGGACTCCACTAAACAGCAAAAGGGAAGAAATTCCTCTGGAGGACAATCCAGAGAAGGAATGCAACATGTACGCTCTGAATTGCCCGTTGGAGGATCTTTTCTCTCTCCATGGACTGCATGAAGAGTCTAGGGAGATCAGCTTTTTAACCAAAATGCCCATATTTAGAAGCTTAAAGTTCAGTAATGTGATTCATAAGATTGCTAAGAGTGTAAAGATACAGCAGGGGAAATGCTGGCTTCTGTCAATATACATAACTATCTAGGTTATTAAAAGATATAAAGTGTAACTACATTTTATTGCCTGTGATACAAGCTAGACTTTAAGTAGAGGGAGACTCTTATCAGTCATCTAGTACATCTATCATCAAAAATGGATTTTCTTTTAATTAGCAAATTTTATTACATTTTCCAGGAGAGGTTTGAATGTCCCATAAGTGCCTCTTCCACTGATAAAGAAATTAATGTAGACTGTGGCTTTGTGTCAGCTAAATATCAGCAGAACAGTTTCTAACACCATGTATATAATCCTAATAAATTATTTGTGTCCATACAGTAAGTCACGTTGTCCCAAGGCCCTTGGGGAAAGCCTTTAGAGAGAAGGGATGGAGAATTACCAAATGTTCCTAAAACAGTCCTTGATTAGTGTAGTAGTAAAGCATTGACTGCAGAGATGAAGATTAATATCTCTTCAGGAACAGGAGGAAATTGAATCCTTCTATATCCAAATGAAAATTTCCACCTCTCAGTCAGATAAAATACCCTTTTTGTTCCCAGCTCCGGAAAGGCCTTCTGTTGTCTCTGAAAACTGATCACTGGTTTGCTTAATCAACTCCCTTCCCATGCTGCAGTGGTCAAAGGCTTCTGTGGGTCACACTGGCATCACTCTGGGGCCAAGGAGAAGACTCAGCTCTTAAAATCAATTCCAGCTTGACAGGAGTGGAAGGTGGAGAGAAAAGGCTCTGCCAGCTCCCAGTCAAGTGCAAACCCCAACAGAATTTCCCTGCATGCTGACTGTCTCCAAAACAGAAAAAGCACAAGAATTTCTGCACAGTCACAGAATAAAACCAGGAGGACTTGTTTTTGACTTCTTTTATACCTACCTTAATGGAAAAATTCCACAAGGACCTTAAGACCATCAAACTATTTTTGCAGTGACTGGAGTAGTTGCATAATTGGTTTAAAAAAAAAAAAAAAAAGCATGTATTTCTTTTTCCTCATTTTCTTAATTTAAGTAGAGCAAGTGAGTCACAGAGACAAGAATACACGCTAAAGTCCTCAAAAAAAAAAAAAAAAACCCAAAAGATAATTTTAGATATGACAAAAAGCAAACGTATGACTCCGGGTGTTTCATAATACGGCCTTTTATATCCTCCTGTGTCCCAGATAAAGGTACAGTCCCGCACTACAAATCCCCCAACAGCAGATCGTGTTAATAGGCTGCCACCCTCCATCCCAAACACTTCACCTGTCACTAACATATAAAGATATTAGGGATCTTTTGCATACCCACAGCCTCTTAGAGAGGGAAATAACTGGCAGGGGGGAAACGATAGCAAACTCAATGAATACTTCATCATCCATTTCAACTCTTATATTCTCTAAAGGAACTAGTACTGCAAAAGCACTTTCTAAGTGAGTCCTTACATTTTATAAGCATTTTGAGATGGGAAGGCAACTTGCCAGGAGCTCATGGTAACAGACTCACTTCCCAAGTGGTTTGATGCATTTAACCAACAGCCTTCTAGTAAAGCAATGTGGATTTATGTGGCTCAGGGATCTGCCCCCATTAGCTTAACAGCTCCCAGGTGGGTTTCAGTTTGCAGGAACTATGCAGGGGCTTGAACGAGGGGGCATTTAAAATGGTCACATTAGGCAAAAGAGGCCTAATAATCAGTCTAAAAGCAGGAAAGTAAAAGGCCCAGTTTCATTCTGCCTGCGTAAGTGAAAAATCACAAGGTGGCTTCACTAAGACCTGTATTTCTGCCCAACACTGAGACTTTTTACTCCCTGCAGGCTCTCCTCTGTGCCAGCCTGTGGCTGCTTTTGTCCTGGAAAGCAGCTCCAGGAATGTCAGCACCTCAGCAAGGACCAACAACCTGTCAGCAGAATGATCTGATCCTCCACTACCAACATGAGCAAAGTTACTAGAGAAGCAGAATAACCCATCCCCACTCTGGTTGGTCCCCAAGGGGATGGGAGCATGCAGAGGCACCACTGTCACTGTCCTTTCCGCCACTGCTACACACTCACCACTCTCCAACCAGTCTTTCCTCAGCTTGGGGGCTATTCAGATAGTAGAAAATGATATTTGGACTTTTCTCTGCCACCTTCAACTAGGTAGGAGTGGTCCTCACATGAAAGTGGGAATGCCACAAAGGGAAAAAAAATCATAATGTTGTCAAGGAAGAGAAAGAAATAAAATTCTCAGAAAAAAAAGTATGGTAAATTTGGGAAAGATAAGGTTTCCTGAGAGTCCGGAAAATGGTTATGGGTGGTAAGAGTCCAAAGAGAAGAGATTTAGTGGAAGGGCAGAGACTCCATGTCCCCAAAGATGGCTGCACCCAAGCTGAGGAACTGGGACTGCCATCTGGGGGTTGGTGCAAGGCCCCTGCTTCTGATCATCTAACAGGGAGGGGAAAGATACCAAATGATAATGTTTCAGGGATCAAAATGAAGATGTGCAGGCTGGCTGTACAGCAGGGAAATATTTGTGACACGCCAAAATTTTGACCCAAATTGTTCCACTTTAAAACAGAGCTCTATTCCCTGGTGCTGGGTTTCATCAAGAAATGCCCTCTGATGAGACGTAGAAGGTCCTCAATTTTACTCTTCAGTTTTATTGCCTATTATTTAGCCTTATTTTAAATAAGAACAAAATGTAGCCAGTGAAATTTCATAGACCCTCCAGGGGATCCCTCTGTCAGATAACAGTTCACTACAAGCATCCTTAGTTTCCACAGGCCAAAAATATGTATTAGATCAGGATGGACGAGAGGATTTTCAAATCTAACACCAGGATATAAACATTTTGTTCATAAAAAAGGCAAACTGAGTTTTCACTCTAGAGAGAAATGTCCATAAATCAATCAATGGATGGTATAATGCACAATGCAGCATGAAGCAAGTCTCAAGAAACAAGAGAAATGAAGAGAATTATGTCAGAAAACAGCAATACAGATGGCAGTTGTGATTATGAAGTTTAAAATCCAATAACTCATTTAGCATCAGAAGTGGCGGGGGGCAAGCTTTTAAGTATTGCAGGGGCTACAGATTTTCATGAGAAGCAGCAGCTGTTTTAAATACCCAACTGTAACCAACTGAGAGAACAGAAAGTTCGGCATTAGTCCTGGAGCTCTGTTAGTTTGACAATAATATGAAGTACAAACAAATGTCATAATGGGCTGTTTTTCTGCAAAATTCTATTATTCTTCATAATTTTAAAATAAGATAAATGGAATTTCTTTCAAGATGTTTGTTTAGGGTTGACATTTAAACAGAGGGTGTATTATTTATGCAGGTCTTCAGACAATTTGTCCTTTAGCTACACTTGAGGCGTAAGGCTTCAAAACACAAGCCATGTCAAAATCAAATTGCTCTATGAAAGTAATAGGTAGCACAGGAGATAATTTAGGTGTGTTTCTTCAAGGGCATTTCTTGGTCATAACACAAGATGAAAAGCATGACTTGAAAATAGCAACAAAAGCAGAAGGTCCATAACTGATCACCTTCTGCACTGACCACCTTTTACAACCACTGCTATTAGTGGTTACTTACTGTTTTTAACTGGTACTGAGGATATTCTAACTAGTACTGAGGATATTCAGCAGTTTGCAGAATAAGGCCTGTAAATTAGTACCCATCCACCCATAGCATCATAGCAAAACATCAAATTGTAATTTAACTCTTACTGTGAGCCAAGTGGATTTCAAAGTGGATTTAAACATTCTCCTTCAATTTTGTAAAAAAACTATGATGTTTCCTCAGGAAAGCAAGCATAATAAATATTGGTCAGATTGTTTTTAGATGGAAAAGCTGCTGGATTTAATTTCCAGGCACTCCCAAGGCTCGGATGACTTTACAGTGAAAGCTGTTACACTGAACGTACAGATGTTGGATGTAAAGATCCAGGCTTCTTTCCTCGTGACGAGCATGCGAATGCTCTGGCCTGCCTAACTCTTCTTTCACCTCTTTTGACAAGAAAACAGTAGCAAGATGCAAAGCTTCTTCTCTACTGATACAGCCAAAGACATGAGTAAGGAGAAGCTGCACCAAGGTACTGAGGCATATAACCCTTCTCCAGGCACTTACTTGTCCTGGAAATCCATGGCTGTAAGGAGCTTGACTACTTCTACACTGAATTCACTGCCGGTGATTGATGTGTGGTGCACAAAGGGAAAGAGTTGGAGATTTTAGGTGCCAATAAAAAAGATCTCCTTACAAGTCAGCATCCTAGCTAGAATTAAAAATTTACTAGTTAGCCTAGAGAAAACTCTATGACAATACAGTTGAAAGGCTAATGACATTGTAGTCACCTGTATTTTGCAAAATGTATGTTTCTCTATGGTTGTTACATCCTGAATTAGCACTGCCGTATGGTGATACTGATTCCTTAACAGGTGGTGACTTTATATGGGAGCTCCTCTGAAGCCCAAAGCATATTTAGCACAGAGATCTCTAAGGTGGCAAAAGGAACTTTAAGAAAAAGTTACGGTGGCTTTTCAGTTGAAGAGTTTTGCTTTCATACATGTATGAGACTGGATTTACGAGGGAAACTGGTACGCTGCTGTGTTAGTGAGATCTGAACTCTGCAATTTTCAAGCAGTAGCATTCTGGGGTGGCTTGGACTTTTTTCTTGTGAGAGGGTTATTAAAGTTACTGCAATATTAGCTATGAAAGATGTCTTTAAAGGATTAAACGCTAAGTACTGAAAACTGTAAATATCAGCACCTCTATAGGAAAGGCTGTTACTGTCTTGTGATTTCAAAGTAGTCTGTCTATGGGTCCAGGCTGCGACCTCCTGACCAACTCACTCTGGTGCCTTGCAGAGACTCCTTGATGATGGGTACAAAGAAATTACAAAGTCCTTCAGGGTTCTTCTTTCAGCAGGGTCTGCTGGAAAACAGAACAAAGCTTTCACACGCAGCCAGCCAGGATATGCTGAGACTTTGTTAGCTAATTGTCTTTCAAGAGTTACCTTGCTCTAGCTGTTACAAGGTAATTAACCATACACATATTCCAAATCTATTGAATTGCCAACTAAAATCACTGCTTCAAGACAGTGTTACCCATTTATGATGAGAAAGCCCATGGCTGATGGAGGTAGATCTACAAGGTACACAGGAAGGAAGATCCAGCAGAAGCTAGAGATCAGTATACACATAGATACGAGGAAGGTGGTAGGGCAGATGGGTATAATGCTCACTTTTCTTACACAGAGGCTACACATCTGCCCCACAAACTACTCATTTCTTAGTATAGGCCCTTTTAAAGATTGCTGATGGGACTTGCAATAGGATAAGGCTCACATGTGGTGTACTGCATCTCATTTGTGGGCCATTAATATCTTATAGTGTGGTCTCTGCCTAAGAAAATAGGAATAAATCAACAAGATTTGTTCCTGGTAACATCCTCACACAGCCTTACTCTTCATATTCAGCAGTAGGATAAAATACTCAAAGAATCATTTGTTGAATGTGCTCCAAGAATTAATCTATTCCAAGAATTCATAATCAACTCTAGTCTATTCCCAATGGAGAAAAACTGGCTGAAACTAACAGGTTATTTATTCTGCTTTCCCAGGGATTTAGGACTGATTCCTCACAAGTACCAAATCACTCAGTAATGTTGGACCTCTCTTGCTCCATCAGTTTTTTGTGGTTGGTCTCACACCACCACGATGGTTATGTTGTTTAGTTCTGAGGTCCACAGAGATCCCTTCAGATGGTAGAATAAAAGACAGTACATTCATACAGAATGCTGCTACAAGGATCTCATTTTAAAGAGTTACAGAATGCTTTCACTCTCCAAAAGGGCAGCTGCACACCCAGTGCATTTTTATGGATGATCTTTGTAACTTTGGTGAGTGTTTTTCTTGGTGCTTTTTAGCAGTGTCACTGTCAGGCCCTGGGAAACTGAGCTTTGCAGTGGGAAACAGGGCCTCACTTGGTCTCGTAAAGCCAAGAGCTACATGAGCCAGTTGTTTTCTACAGCTCAACATGGCACTTGGCATTTCTCCCACCTTTGTAGTTGTCTTCTATCCACCCAGCCCTGATTGCTTACTCTGACTCCCACCGCCAAAGCCTTAGGTCCTCATTCCAGCCTGTTTTATATCCAAGATTTATCCTGCAGCACAGACCTTCTGGCTTTTGGACTGGACCCACTGTCCCCTCCTGATTGGATCTGATGCAGTGCTGTCTCTTCTGGTTTTCTCAGTGCCCAAACCTTGACCACTAGTCTTTTCCCCCCAACTAGCTTAAAACAAGTCTTGCTTTTTCTGGTTCCCAGCCTTGGCTTGTTCCTGGTTACAGTACCTGGATGTCACCCTCATCCCTGAGTCTAGCCCAGCTCTAACCATTGCATCAGGTTACCCGTGTCTCAATTGCCTCCTAATGGCTGTAACTACAGAAAGTCCTCCATTATTGTCAAAGATTTTGTTTCCTTAAAACATTTCAGGGTTCTGGGCAAACAAACTTTCTGACAGGTAAATATTGGAAACGACAGCCAAGGCACAACTATTTTGACAGCTTTTCTGTTTAATGATAATGTTGCCTTCTTTTTCAATGATTCAGCTGTTTGTACCACTAACACTTTTCCATTTGGCTAGATTTAAAGAACAAGTAGAACAGCAGGTGCCAGTGCTCCCTGAGCATTCCCAACATCATCAACAATTTAACCGTGCACTCCCCTAAATGCTCTTGTTTTGTGTAACTTACTGATAGATAATATTTCTTTTCAAGTCTGTCTTTCCTTCTCTATTATAGTATTTTTAATCACATTCAACATGTCTCCAAGCACAAAACATAAGCTTCATCTCACCCAACTGTGTCTGCAAAGTAGATATTTCTATCTGAGCTAGTCATATACACCATCTCTATGATCTGAAACCTAGCTTCTTCCTAAACTTGATGTCTACTTGAGGATTTAAACTCTGGAATTTGAACTCCAGTCATACCTACAGTGTAAGCACCTAATACTGGGTGAGATGAAGACCTCCTCTAACTCCAATAAAACTTTTGTGAAGTAATGGGAAATGCCTCACAAGTACTGCAGAAATCCTGTCTTGAAAATACAAAATCTCATCTCCAATAAGATAACATCTCTAAGTTAATGGTCACCATCTAAAGGCCTTCATGTGGCCTATCATTAGACACCTCTGGGCATATTCATATAGTCCACATTCTGTTCACCTAATATGCTTACATTTTCCTGTTGGCTAGGTGTAGGTGCTTTCATACTCAAGGTCTTATTTCAGTCCACTAAGTAACTCCTCAGAAGTCTTCTGAGCATTCATATTTTCTCCATTTACTGGGTACAGAAACTTATATAGTATTTTTTGCCAAAGAATATGGCTTAGATTATGCATTAAACTACTGGCAAAGCTACTCCTTTGAGTAATTGAAGCTCCAGGCGAAATGACAGTACAGAGGGATTTTTCTAGAAGCTCCATGATGTGCATGTAGAAGATGACATTAAAGCATGATGTTGACTAGACAGAGACATGCAGTTTCATGGATCTTTGGAGTCTACTGTTTTGTACAGCCAGGTATATGGAAGCTAATGGTTCTTGTCCAAGAGGAAAGGAGCAGCTACTGCAGGTTGAAGTCATGTACTTTAGAGCTGCATGATACTGGAAGATATCTTGACAGAATCTGGTCTCCCGTGAAGAACTCTCTCTTGCCTCTGAAGAAGTCTTTCTTCTTGTTATAGAGTGAGAGAACAAACTTTTGCATCATATTGGCACATGATCAAAGATACCAGAGAACCTGAGGAAAGATGGCAAAGAGGACAGTATGAAACACCTCTGGGGCCTGATCTTGCCAGCCTGATGTCTTTGAAAGCTGTATCATCTGCACAGAGTGAGTACAAAAGACAACAGATGCAAATTTGTGAACAAAGTGTTAGGCAATAGAACATCATATCCATCAGAGATAAGATGGTAGGGGGGGATATTTTTCACAAAGCTTCTGTTTACACTCCTAAATCCCATGCTGAAAATCACTCTGAAGTCTCCTATGTCACTTACTTCCTCTGTACTGAGCATAATATGCATGCCCTACAGGTATCCTACTATGCCATTTTAATTTCTTATCTTTGACTTTAGAAGGTTGATTCTGATTCTATTAATCAGAACAAAGGAGAGTGTGACAGCCAGAAGAGGGATGAGGGAAAAGTTGAGAATATTTATTACAGCCTTTTGGGGCACAAGATATCCCAGGCTTATTTAATATGTTGATGTGTTGAACACTAAGTGGTTTTTTTATCGTCACTCAGTTCTAATATATAAATATAGGCACCTATTAATTATAGTAGCAGATAATACATATTTGAAAATGCCTACTTAGCAGCCTACAGTTATAAGAAAATTCATTATAGTCATCATGGCTGCCCCAAGGAAACCAGTGACTTGTCCTTGTGAAGGCATGCCTGGCCCAATTAAAATACTGAGAAGAAAGCATCCACTGGTCTCTTGAGACAGCTGCTTCTGAGATACAGGGATAATACCTGTCCTTAGCCTCAGGGTATAGGAGCCTGGCCATTTTCACAATTATAGCACTGAAACAGGAATGGATTGTTGCTCTTTACAAGAATATTTCTTGTACTTTGAGTACACATGCGACTACATGCAGATGGACATATATAACTAGACCTTTGCAGAGGCAGTCAGAGGTGGGAATGTCTGCTAAAAGGGAATCTCAAAATGGTTTAGAGGCAGCTCAGAAGGAGCTACCCTCCTTTCCAACCTCAAAATTTCGATATGTCAGGAACAAGTAGGGTCATACTTGAATTTCACCGTGTTTCAGTGGTGCCTAGTTACAAAGTAGTGCCTTGGAGCTGTGGTACCTCGTGAAAACTTCCCTAAGTTGTACCAGTGATCAAAACTAGCTTCAGGTGCACAAAGCCTTTGCTTCTCCTTTTCTGACCCTCTGCTAGCAAGAGCTATGTCACATCAGAGAATCTCATCCAGAGTTTGACTCATCTTATGTTCCCAAATTCTTTGAAGGCTCTATTCCTCATTGAGTACAGAAATTTAGAAGTTAGAATAAAGTAATAAGCTGTCCACAGAAGCATTCCTTGTTCTACATGAAGAAAGAAAATGCAATTGAATCTAATCAGCATGAAATTAGGCAAAGTACTCGCATGTTACCACAGTTCAGGTGATATTCAGCAGCTCCTTATGTAACAATAATTTGAATATAAATCCAAGGCTGAAGAGCAGTGGGCCAGATCCCTCAGTGGTATAAATCAGTTCACCTTGACTGGCTTCACAAAAGCTTTGCTGATTTCTGGTAGCATATTCGAATTTTTCCTTTCTTTGAGACCTCCTATAAGACTTCCTAGAGTCAATTCCTGCTCAAAATAGAATGTGATTTCCTTTTGGAAAACACACTCCCCCTCCCTGAAAAAATTTAGTGGCAAAAAGAAGCTCCATCCATAGCAAACTATTCAAATGGTTAATTATTATTATTATTAACACAATTTCTCAAGAGTCAAAATTGAATTTCAGCTTCTGGAACTCAGAGTAGCATAATCTGCTGGACTGAAGATTTGTCTGTCATCAAATTTTGTTCCTAAACAAATATTTTGGGAGCATTGCATTAATGATTCATTCATACTCTGTCCTTAATGTGATTTGCAAAGTGATAAAAGGACAAAATCTGGTTTTTGAACATTCTCAAGTACATTTTTAAGCTGCATGCTTTCTGCAAGAGTCTACAATACTCTGTGTATCAGTTAAAATCCTGATTTATCAATGGATGGACTTGATTGATCTATCCTGCTGCTTACTACATTGTTTTTCTAGAGTTAATAAAACTTTATAATGGGATTCAACTTGAAACAGACTTTATAAAGTTAAACATTACCTGGCTTTACTGCCTTAATAACAGAAGAGATGACAAGCAGCAATAATATTAATAATAAATATTCTCAACAGTAGGAGCAAGATTTGGGAAAAGACTGAGAAACAGCTTGCCTCAGTACACGTATCTGTAGGGATCTAATCGAGATTGATCTCATCACATTTAAAGATTCAGGGTGTCCCAGGTGGACTGCAGGTGGGAAAATGGCAAAAGGCCATTACTTCTGTGATACGCGGTGACATTAACTGAGCATCAGTCAGAATCTCAAGTGATGGTAAAATACATTCTGTAGATTGTATTTTTTGTAAGCAAGAACAAGTGAATGAATCGTTAAAGTTAAAGGAACAACAAAGCTCAACACAGAACCGAAGAAAATGTCAAAGTAGCAATGCAGAGGAGCTGTTTAAAAAGAGGACAAACTCTGCCTCCTAAAATTGTCCCTGAAGTCAACACTGTTTAGTATTCACTGCAAAATTTTATCACGTTGACAGACTGAAAACTAAATCCTGACGGAGTTTATTGTGACTCAGTTACTGTAAGAAATCTGTCTTCCTACTTTCCCCACTCCCATGCTTACAGCCAGGACAACCCTTGTAGAACATGTTCTCTTTTTATCCATCTTTTATGCAGACCTGGACTAGAAGCTATATCTGTGCCTCACTTTCTCACACGCTACAAAAGCTGATAAAACTGACGTAATGAGGAATGAGCATCACAGAACACACTGTGATATATATTTGCTACATGGTCACAACCATCATACATTTACTCATGTATGTATACACGCTCACATACATTTTTCTCCTTCACTTCTCTCTCAACATATGCATACACCAGTTAGCATCTAGATGAAGGGTCTGCCAAGTGCACTCTTACTGCCAGAGCTAACTGGTGTTTTTGTGGTTATGAGCAAGCCCAACTTCATTCAACTCAATTACAGATTTCCTTCTGCTGCTATCAGCTTCTTAGCATTGGATATAGCCATATCTGTCATTCCTCATCCTAGTATAGGCCTAACGCAATAGCTGACAGCTTCTTTCGTTAGTTCGCACTCACAAATTTGCTGAGCCAGTCCCAGGCCCACCCCACTACCTGTATTTTCATGGAATAACGTCTCCTGCAGAATGCCAACAACTGGTCTCCCTTTGCCAAAGGTGTCAGCTTTCAGCCTTCCTATGCCACATTTTCAAGCAAACATCCTTCTGCTTTCTCCCAGGCCACCCTTCATGCACAAAAGTCATTTCTCACAAATATGGAAAACTCAGCTCTTGGGCAGGATCCATCCAAAGTCATGCACGGTTAGACCTATGATCGGGGGACTGTGATTGCTGGGTTGGCTGGTGTTGCCCCACTGCTGCTTTGCTCTGCTCCTGTCTGTTGTCTTTAGCCTTAAACTACAAGCTGCATAAGGGGGTCCCAGTACCAGCTGGAATCTCACTTTCAAAATACAAAACAAGGGCACCGTTAAGGCAACATTTGCAACTGTCTTTTTATTAAACTTACACTCTTTGACATATGATAATGAATATCACAAAGTGGGTTTCTGCAGGAACAGAGATTTGGATTTTAAGTAAAGAAATGATACACACCAACAATTTTGTTAAATTGTATGGAAGTTTGCCAGACTCAGGAAAATCTGTAGCATCTGGCAGCAGACTTAAATATATAACTGCAACCAGGGAAATATTGTGAGTTTACTATCCTGGAAAAGTTTACTGTCCTGGAAAATAGTTACTGTATGAAACACATGCCAAGTTAATATTGTAATGAGTTTTATGGCTTGGAATGGCAGTTTGCTAGCACTTGCAGCCAGAGGGCCATATCCTCAGACGGTGTAAAATAAGTAAGAGTGGAGGAAGCCACAGACTTATCAAGAGCAGACTTTTAAACAAGGAATAATTGGGCTGAGAAATAGCCTGCTGTTGCAAGTCCTCTCTTACAAAAATGGACTCATTGACTTTGGGTGATCATGGACTATTTCCTTGAAGGTAGACACACAAAATCTAACAGTCTAAGAACATATCTTAATGATATTCAAGACAATTACTACATGCTAGTGCATATCCCTAGCACATGAAACTACTGCGCCTTAAATGATTAGGGCCGCCTGAGCTTGCTCTGCAGAGCCAGAGGAAGTTTCAAAGATCTGACCTGTGTGCAGCAGAGCAGAGCGTGAAGGGAGGGAGCCATCGCCCACGGCTTGCCCGGGCAATGCTAAGAGCCTTCCACGCGCAAGCTTGCAGCCTGCCTTTTGCTCGCAGCTCTGTGGCCTTTCACCACAGCTGCTGCAGCCATAGTTTTACCTTGTTCTCAGGCTACTGCTCTTGGGCTGTCGGTCTCACGGCCTTGCACCTGCAGACCCTGATATTATTGTCATCTCTGGTTTCCCATGGGAAGCGATTGCCACCAGGGTGGGAATTACTCCTTCCCTGCCCCCTGCCTTTCTTATTCCTTCTTTTGTAGCTTTTAGGTTATACTGGAGGAAAAAAAAAATAGTTACAAAGTACATAACAGTCATTTAAAACTCCATTTATTATTACCCAATGCTACACATCCAAGCTTAGCCGCTAGTCAGTGTGCAATATTTGCACCTGACAAAAGCGTGCTCCGCTCAGTGCAAGCAGCATTGTAAACAGGAGCGCCCAGCAGGGAGTTTGACCCAGTTCTGACAAAAACTGTACAGTTATTATGGAAAACCATGGTGGAAAACCATCGTCATTGCCATCACTTTCTTCACCAAAGAGGACATGCCGAAGAGGATGTTTGTGTAGGAGATACTGGCATGTTTCTTCCTGGCTGGCCACGGCAGGAGATTTCACTTTCTCTTTTCTCCTTTTATACCTCTTTTTCTCCTTTGTTTTTTCCTCAAAATTAATTTCAGAATCAATGTGTGCCATCAGCGACAGGCACTGTGAACAAAACTTTAAGTATTTAGGTCTACTGCAGCATCTTTGCAGTGGTATCTTTTATTTAGGGCTGAGAAAATCTGCTTTCAATTCTAGGCTTGATTTAGCATGTAACTTTTTGCAGGTTATTTTAGCCTAGGTGCAGCCCGCCCCCCGCAGCAATTTGGCTGCTCTTTTACTCTCTCGGCGGGGAGCCTGTGTGTCGTGTCCCTTCCCAGCAGTGGAGAAACATGTGGCACAGCCAAGGCCTGGGGGGTCTAAACAGCCCTCCAGAAATGCCTCAGATGTAGGGCACCCATTGCTGCGGGCTCTGTGCTTTACCACGTAAGTAGAGAGCCTCTTTCAGAGGCAATTATGGCCCAAATCGCATGAACGAAGTAAGTCACAGATTAGCTGTCTCAACGTAACAGCTATGTCTGTACTTGTATATTAAACTACTCCCAGGAAGACTTCCAAGCCATGCAACTGAATTGTTCGTTTACACAATTAAATGACCCTGGCACACTTTTAGCCCTTTGGCACTCTCCAAAAATATTCTCAGAAAAAATTCAGGAATTAGCGTAGGCTAGGGACAGTCCCAGCTGGCAGCTCCCATGTGGACCCTGTTGTGGAGGCTCAGAGTTTGCTAATACATTTGTGGCCTGCTTTGTGACAGTTGGTCATGGTGTCCAGCTGGAGAACAAAATGGCAATATGTAGTCTAATTAGTTGCATTTATCGAGCACGTTTCATTCCCAGAGATCCCATTCCCCATTCCAAAGGGTAGAACTCTACTTCCAGAAATATTTGTAATGCATAAAAAATCTGCGTGGGATTATCGGTTTGAAATGTTATAGCCTAGCCTCTTCCTGTGAGGTTTCAGAACTCATATTTAGTCTCCTTAGCCGAGGCAGTTTGGGCTTTTGTTGCTGTTAACTGCCTGTAGTGCTCCCACACTGGAATTTTAGAGAGCTCCCCACTTCTGAAACTCAGGCCAGTCTCTGAGAAGGAAATTCTCCTCTGAAGCAATGATTTGTTATTGAAAAGCCAAAGCAATGTGACCATCTGCGAGGTAAATCTAACCACGGTGCATTAAAAGTGGATGTCTACCCACTGAGGCTTATCAGCTTTTTGCATGGATATACAGAGATGAAACATTTCAGGCTCATTACTGAAGGAACAAGGACCAAGCAGCAGAAAGAAGCAAAAGTTTTATATAACCGACTCTTCTGGCTGGTTTTGAACTAATCTGAAACTGTTTGAAGTGATATACTTGCTTGACCTTGCAATGCTATACGAGGTTGATTAAAGTCCATCAGATCGTCACAGATCTAACAGAAAATTTTCTAAACAAGCTTCAGAATTTCAAAATGAACATGCCTGTGAAGAAATGAAATGAATCAGAGGGGAAGTTCAGCCTTGACAACGAACAGGGCCTGTGCCATAGCAGAAACCAGCCCCACAGCACCGACTGGGGAAGCAGAGCAGAAACTTTTCAAAGCCAGTACCGTGATGTACATTCAGGCAGAGCTAGAAAAAATCTCAGTATATAAGCATTCATATAGGCAAGTTACCTGCTATGGAATTAGACTTGAATTTAATTTTAGTATGTTGCATTACAGTCATTTACTAAAACTTTCTATCGTGTCATAAGCATCTATAGTTTCCTCTCTAGCATCTCTTCATATACATTTTATTTAGAATAACTGAGAACATATTTGTCTTACTCAGATTACAGTTACTATATTGAAGCAGCCCAAAATGCACTTAATCTGTGAAGGAACCTAATACAGATAATATAAGCAACAATAATTTTCTATTCTGTCTTCTTTAACATCCTGTAACTATATATTTTTGTTATTATTATCATTCACACAGACCAGTACCTTGTTCTTCAAACTTGTCTTTAAGGTACCATGAGGGAAAGACGGACTTTATTCAACATACATACATGTAACAGAACCTGGAGGGTATTTCGAAAGAGCAGAGCTTCCACAAGGGGTGTGAAGGAGGAAGATGTTTAATGCAAAAAGCCTAGTATCAGTTCTCATCTGGAATATGATGATCATTTTTATAAATTGTTCAGCAGTAGCCTCTGTCCTTCTTTCATCTTTAGTAAAATAAGAATCTAGGCTCCAAAAATATAGCTCAAGGAGAATTAGTAGTCAGAAAAAAAATGGATTTTTCTGGGGTGGGTTATCTAGTGTTTGGAAACAGGGTTTCCCAAAGTTGAACCCACGGAGGGTAATTTTAAAAGTTTAAATTTATTGTAAATGTTCTTTTTTTTGTGAGTAAAAGAGTTCATTCTGTGTAAATTTCTATTGTAGCTGCCATTATAAAATCTCAGTAATAGATATAATTTAACTACACTTCTTAATTTGTTTTCTTACCTTCCTGCTTCAGTATAAAATTTTATATTGAGCTGAATCTGTGATGATAACAGCATCATAATTTGGCATCAGGGACATTGAACAGGAGCCAGAGATTTTAAAATGAACCATATTTTATTATTTAATGTTCAGCGTAAACCATAATGATGTCTTAAAACTTATGCTAATTTTCCTTTTAGTATGGGGCATTCATGGTTTATGGCATTTATCTTTCTCTTGCTTATATTGTAATGTGCAAGAATGACTCCATTTAACTAAATACTGCTATAACGTATTACAAAGCCATGTGTGAATCTCTGCCCTTTTGAAACAGCTTGCATTATCAAAGAAGGGATGAGGGGAAAGGAAGCAAGTACGGAGACATCAACACACCACATCAACACCTTAAAAAGATAACAAAGCCCCTTGATATAGATAGATATATCTTTTTAATTCAGTGAAATGGACATTGCTGTCAATCCTACTTTGCTTCTGTGGGTTGGACTCTCTTAGTAAGAGATTTGGATATTGACTGCCTACAAGATGACACAAGCTGTATCAAAAATGTATTTGGTCCAAGCAGTGTGTTTTGTTTTATTCTGGAAAAGATCTTCTTTCCCTTCCGTGAATGCCCGTTCATCCAGGCTCAGTTTCCCTTCCATTAGACACTTCTGAGGTTTCCCCAGGGACTAGGAGATTTCCTTTGTTGCCCATTTTAAAAGGTCTTTCTTATTCTTCCCAGTGTTCACAGCTTACTTACTAACAAAGATTTTGTCTTTGATAAAATTCAATTGATCTAGACCATGATTTACAAAATGTTTGCTTAAAATAAACCTGCTAAGTGTGCATTACTGGGTTTCATAGGAGTAAAAGCTGCTAGACATCTCTGCACTTTGTAAAAACAGTCACACCATCAGCTCAGTGTCCTGAATATGCACTCTGCAGTCTACTTGCGAGGCTCCTATTTCTTAGGTCAAGCCATCTCTTCTTACTCCCATTAAGATATATAATAATTATCCAGAAAGTAAATCCCTGAGGATTCAAATATATTACTTTGCCAAGAACACATTAGATGGTTTAGTCCCAGAGGTGATTTCATTTTAGCTAAGGAGAAGTTTCTTGTAGTATGACTGGAAAAGCTATATGCTATTATTTTTCAGTTCATAAAATTTAACACTAAAAGCTTCAGTTATAGTCAAAAGGCAGAGCATTTAGTGCCTTCTGTAATCCAAAACCCAGATCTTCTAAATGAATGAAGCCAAGAGATTTTTCAGTTGTGCTCACTCCAGTTTCATGTTGTCAATTGTCACTTTCTCAATCCAGAGAGAATCTTGTACAGATATAGAAAAGACAAAGAAACCAGAGACAGCTTCACTGCACTGGCCTCCCAAAAGACCAAACTGATAGAGATGGGGAAAGTATGAAGAGGAAGAGAACAACTCCTGATGTTTCTGGGACTGGCTGAGCAAGTAAGGACTCTTGGCTATTAGACTTGGCTATGAGGAATGATTACTGAGCCAAGTGGTTATTTATCGGGAAGAAACCTGGCTTCATTCAGTCACCTTCTTAAATAGCTAGTGACTGGCAAATGCTTGCATCTTAACAGCATGGAGTCTTCCCTCTATGATTTGATTACTCTACACAGAAACGATGGCCAGCGCTGGCTGAAGTGCATGCTGGAGAAGGTGCCAGATGTGGTTCAGAACTGAATGCAGCAAGATGATATTCAGTAGTTACCTCAGCTGTGGAGGGTTCAATGCCATGTAGATGGAAGCAGGAGCCTCTCCTGGGTTCAGGCAGCAACCATGTCCTTCTGGAGTGGCAGCGGTTGTTTCTCCCTAATGTGAAAGGAAGATTGTTCCTCACAAAGCTCATGTCATGAGCTGTCTTATACCTCTGAGAGAAAACCATATGATAAGAACCCTCTTCTTTCCGTTTCTGTCTCAGTATTCAAATAATTGTCCATGAAGCACCACTTAAAAACCAAACTATGTCTATTCTATATTCTTGCTATGTGTCAGAAAAGCATACACAGGCTCTCGCAAAGGTGGTCTGACTTGTTCAGTCCCCAAATCGCTGTTTACTTAAGGGGCCAACATTGTTTCGTGTAGGCTTCAGCCTCACTAACATTCATTGGTTTGACGGCAGCCTCAGTCAAACTCCAGATTTCAGATAATAGCTTCAGTGTCTGGCCAATAACTAGTGCTCATGTGAAACCAAGCAACACCACGTTAATATTTATGTTATAGATAGACTCATGCCACAGAACAATATTTCTGCTGGTATGGTACCCATTTGAGACTGGTGTACAACATCTTTTTGGGATAAAACAGACAACCCACTAAGAATATCTAGAAGGAAAAAGCTTGTCTTGAACTTTTAATAAAACTGCACATAACCACAACAGAGTGAACAGAAGTATTTCCTGAATCTCAGCTTGGTTTCTTCATCTATCAAACCTAGATCCTTCAATACATGTGCTTCAAGGAACCATTAGATAACTCAGGCAAACCTCCTGTAACTGACTTATTGTACCTGCACTGGGGTGAATAGCTTGCATTTGATGAAAAGGTTCTTCAAGTTTGGCTAAAACATGTTTTCCAAGAAGACACTTGTACATAGATTGGATGCTGGATAATGCATCATCACCAGGAATTGGGTTTTTTTCTTTCTTTTTTAATGTTTTTGTTGCTTGAATTATCTTGCTTCCAGATCTAGTCCTTATGTTCTCCTTTTCTCCCCCTTTGTCCCCTTCCTATATGAAGGCATTTGCACACTGCAATGAAGTCCTTCTTTAGTCTCTTTTCATAAAAAGATTAAGCTGTGTAAACCACATAGTCTATGGTCCTCAACCTTCATATGTTTTCCATGGGACTTTTTTTCTGCATCGACAGTAAATACTTCTACAGAGTCCTTCAGCTCCTTCTGGGAGGTCGATAATTATGACAAAGGTTATTTTTTGTTTAATGTTATGCTGACAAGCAGGTAATACAATAGAGAAAAATCCAGTATCATCAAAATGTCAATGTCTTGTTCTGATTGGAGAAAAATGACTTGATTAAAACTAAAATATTCTGTCATCTACATCTGAGGGCCTTGTGAAGGGTAGACACAGAAGCACTGGGTGTGTATCTCACTCTTTTCAGAGGCTAGACATTACTGCCTTTGCACAAGCTATGAATGTGAAGTGAAAAGCTCAGACAGCAGATTTCTGTTGTTCACTAGAAGGAAGGGAAAAAAAGGCTACAAGATAAAAGAGGGATTTGGTCTGCAAGGGTAGGATTTACCTCATCTAACCTTAAATGTCTCAGAGTTATATTTCTAGTTCCAGGTGGCCTCAAACCACTCCTACCGTCACGGGAGAAAGATGGACTAGTCCAGAGGTGAGTTCATTCTGTTTATCTTAGCCATCAACCCTAGATTAGCTAAGTCAGGGTCTGCAGATTCCTGCCTTTATTTTCATTGACTAAAAAGTCTACAAGGACTAGTTTTTTACTGAATGTTAATTTATATATAACTTATGTTAAATGAGATGAATTGTCCAGGATCTAATCCTGTAAAATGACCTTATCACATTATCCCATTTCCAAGTGAAATCTTATTAACACCTATGTCACTGTGCTTGGCAAAGACCAAAAAAAAGTGGATAGAAGGATCATGACTTTGCCTTGGTTCAAATCAGGGCAAGATTCGTCTCTCCACCCCCAACCCCCAAAAAACGATGTCAGCAATTTTCCTGGTTGCTTTTGAAGAGGATTCTAGAGCTCAGTCACTTGTGTTCTAGAAAAAAGAAATGCGTTGAGACTCAATCAATTTTTCGATTATTTTAAACTGAATTTAAAATGCACAGAAGCAGTGTTTTCCATCTTACTTTCTCATTTAGCTTACTATGTCATTTCATTTGAGCACAGATCTGGGATTCTCCAGTGGGAAAGGTCTCTGCTGTGGTAGAGGTATAGTATCCAGTATGATACCTCTAGGCCTTAAGCAAGCGCTGTAACTCACAGTAGTAGCTCCATGATCCATGAACAAAACAATTTCCTTCACTGCGTCCAACTCGGTCACCTCTTGTTAGGCAGCTGTGGACAGCAAATAAGGTCTCTCTCCACTTCCTTTCTCCAGGCTGAGCAAGCCCTGGTCCCTCAGCCTCTCCTCCCAGGGCAAGTGCTCCAGATCGGACTGTCTTGAGGGCCCTCTGCTGAATTCTCTCCAGCTTATCAATGTCTTTCCTATACTAGGGTCCAAAACTGGATAAAATCCCTCAGATGCAATCTCACAAGAGCTGGACAGAAGTGGAGAACTACTTCCCTGGACCTGCTGGCTCCACTCTTGCTGCTGCAGCCCAGGATGTGGTTAGCCTTCATCACCATTTCCTCTCTTTTGAGAAAAATGGTCCAGTAAAGAATAAGTAACATTTGCCTGTATCAGACTATCATGCCCTAACACACCAAAAATACAATAGCATTAAGATCCAAAGGCCCAGTATTAGAACAATTTATTTTCAGTCCAATACAGTCCTATGAGTAATTACTATTAGAAAAAAAAAATATGACAAAGCACTGCTTGATTTATGTATTCTTCCAAACTAGCCATAATCATGTAGGAGACAGATAAATAAACAGAGCTTCACACTTTGGTGCCTAGACTACAAACCACAGACCTCACACCAAAGTGTGAGACAAGAGTCTCAGACGTAACAGTAAAATATGACTCTCTTCTTCTTCTTTTTTTTTTTTTTTTTTTATTATATTTAGTTGGGTTTCAACCAACAGCAAAACTTTCCAGCAGAAGATACAGAGTGTGCAAAATAAAACTTTGGACCAAAATTTTTGCTGAATATCTTTTGATATAGAACCAGAATTCTGTGAGAACTCTGTGAGAACTAGATTACAGAATTAGAGATGAAAGAAATACTTGCATTTCATGATGATTTTCTATTCTTAGTTCCAGTTTACAGGCATTCTAATTAGAGCCCATCGTGAGAGAGCTGCTACCAACAGCTGCAGAACAATATTTCTGGGTGCCCAAGACACATCTCCTCAGTCTCCCTCCAGTGCCCACAGACCTGCAGACTTTCCTTTAATGAGCCATTCAGATACGGCTGCAGACCTTGCACATGACCAAAGGGTTGCCAGGGCATCCATCTTTCCAGACATGAAAGAAAATAAAGAAGAGGAGGCTTCCTTCCAGAGACCTGGGCCTGATATAGTCTAGGGCAGTTCAGCTCAGACCCATCTCTTACCAGAGCATGGGATCCTCTGAGGAGCTACACTAACCCTTGTCTGTAACAACCAGACGTACCTCTCTCCTTATTCCCTAGCACTTGGAGATATGACATATGGGTCTTACAGCTCTTGAACATATGAAGATTTTTGGCATGCAGCTCAAACTGCTAAAAAAGTCAGAACATCCCTCACTTTTCAGGTCAATCCGTTTCTTGTATATCCTAGTAACCTCCCAGACTATTTCCCAGAAGTCAAAAGCCGATCATAGAGTTTGTCCCTCTGTGTCTGAGAAGATTGGGTGACAAGCTTTGTAACCACATGCAATGAGGGAAGAATTAGCACTTCACAGAGGTTGCAGCCCCAAGGAAGAACTCCTTAATGCAAATGTAGCTGATTTAAAGCAATTTATATTAATTGCCACTACATTAGAATGATTATAATAAAAACGATGAATAATTTTAATACTCCATTAAGAAATCACATAATTACAAATACATTTTTAATTTCCAGTTTAGTTTTGCCTGCCCCTGAATCAGGAATGGATGACTCTGTATAACAAATAAGAAAATAGAAATTTAAGATGCATCAGAAAACAGAAATTTAAGTCAGAAATGTACAGGAATTGCTTTAAAATGAATGTTACTAGTATTAGATTCTTTAATGTAAGGAGGCACAGATTAACAACTTGGTAACATGATTTCTAATTATTTCATATGCATTTGCAGTTGTAACAGGATTTTGTATGAAAGGAAAGCAACACTACACAAACTCATCTTGCTAACTCAGTTCTAATAATCAATTGTGACAGAATTCTTTTGTTTTTTGTTCTTTTTTTTTTTTTAAAGTGAGCTGGTGAATCTAATTCTGTATGCATAGTGTGAAGGGGTACTAAATGGCCAGCTCTGGCCATCAGTTCTAACTGATGTCAGAACAAGCCCCTAAGTGAAGGTGGAAGATTTCAGACAGATCTCATGTTCGTGTTACCAGATTTCATTCTCACTACTTGTCAGAGGGATATGATCAGCACTGGAACTAATTCTGCCAGGTTTCTGATATGAATCTTTCTCTCCTCTTCCCTCCACAAAGCAAATTGATCTTCTCAAGCCAGTATTTGGCCCTGGACGTATAAAAGCAATATGGAAGGACCAGATCATAACACTGAAGCCAACACAGCAGCTCCTAATTCCTTGGTATGTGATATTCTGTCCTGCACTTAATGTACTTAAAATTACAGCAGGCCATGAAGGTGGAGATAAGAGGCAGCAAACTGAAGAGCAGGATCAGCTAGAGGGGACCTAGAGATGACTGAAAGGCATCCTTGAATATAGCTTCATCCAAGAGTCAACCATGTGGTGTTCTTCTGTCAAGAGCAGCTTTGTCCTCAAATAGGAGCAAACAAGAGTGTGAGATAAAGGGTGAAGAAAAAGGTTTTTCAATGGTGGGGAAGGGGTTGTTGTTTTTTGCCATAAATTTAGATAAATCATTAAAGCAAGGAGAAAAGGTTGATTTTGCCTATTTTTAGATTTTCCCATCGTTTAGGGCTCAAAATCTACTTTAAAATCCTCTAAATACAATCAGAAACTATTTCCTTCTGATGTTAGGAATGTGAAGCCTGCATTAAAAATAATTTGGGAGTGAGAAAATGGGTGTATACATCACATTTAGGTACCAGAGGTTTTCGCAAAAATCAGAACTGAGAGGCAAAAAGGTGAACAGTTTGATGACACTTTCTGGAGATCATGCTTTTGCTTTTGGGGTAGGGGGGAGATCCCTTTTTTTTTTTTTTTTTTTTTTTTTTTTGAGGAAAGAAGAGCAGTTCAAATGCTTTTCTTATCTCACACTTTTCTCCTCTCTCTTTTAACAGTTAATGCAAAAGTAATAAACACATCAGTGTCTGTATTTGGCATTTAAATCTCTGTAGGCTCCTTTAAACCTACATTTGGTCAAATATTGACCCTGCTGAAGACAGGAATCAAGGTTTCAGTCTGAATTTCTACATAACTTTCCAAGTAACCCAAATAACTGTTTTTCCTTTCTAAGTCCATACTCACAATTCAAAATTAAATGTATAAATACGCCTTTCACATGACAGCACTTATTTCTTTGCTAATACCACCTAGTGAGGCAGGTGGAATGGGTGGAAAGCTGAGAAGATGGGTTCATACAACAGATAGTTAGCCCAGCTGAGACCGGGAAATCTTTTTGGCCGACACCTTAATTCTGAGCAAGACCAGAGTGAAAAGTGTGTCTGATGAGACAGCTTGCTGTAAGGTGAATTGGGGCCAAATTATCCGTTTTGAGAGGAATTGGGCCTCTGGGGTTTGCCTGCGCGGGAGGCTGCGTGCAGGCTGGCAGGTTTTGCCAGATTGAATGGGTGCACTTAAATCCTGCAAAGAGAAACGATTCCACCCAAATTACACCTGTTTATGACACACGGCTTAGTCACACTGTCCATTTATCACCTGTCAAATTTCTGAGGCCTATCAAAATCAAATCCTGCGCTCCCAGATTTCGGTGCCACGACAAAAATCATCTAAACTTATTCAGGTTTCAAGACAATTCCACTTTGTCTTTCACACCATTTGCCTTTGAAACTTCAAAGTCACAGATATCCCCAGGGGCAATTCGAGACACATTTATATAGTGCTAGAGTAAAATTTATCTTCTTCAATATATCTGAGATTTTCTTTTAAATTTCACTACAGCCAAAATGGTGCAGGAAAAGAAAGTGAAACTGAGGGTTAGAGATTTTTTTTATTTAGATAATAAGAGCTCAATAACTTCATATTTTGTTTTCTATCATTAACTGTCTTGCTTTTTCTTAGTTAATCCTAAAGATTTGGGATTCTTGAGTCTTAAAATGGGATGTATTTGGTTTAACCCAGGTAAAGGAGAGGTAAGTTTGTACCTCAGGAGTAGAGGTGGCTTTTGTTTTCCCTATCAATATTTGACAGTCACAGAAACCTCAGCTGCAACCATTCCAGGAATGTTTTTGGACCATTCACCCTGAAACTAAGCGTTCGCGGTTTGCAGGTGGGTCCCTGGGAAGGGTGCCCGTCGCCCGCTCAGGCAGAGCCGCGCTGCCTGCACGGCCTTTCCCAAGGCGAACCACAGTCTCCGATCCCACCTGGTGGCAGAAGATCAGTGTTTCAGCTGCAGCTTATTTCTTTATCTCTTACACTCGGATCCCAGTTCAGTGTCGGCTGATATTATTTTGCGATGATCTTCACGACCAGTCTGTTTCTGCGCGAGTTTACGCGCTGGCGTCCTGTCTGTGAAGAGTTTGAAGGAGCAGCAGCGTTGCAAAGCTCAGCAGCCCTGTGCTTGGACCTTCTTCCTGCAAACAAATCTCATCGCCAACCTCTAAACACTTCTTGCGCCTCCTCTTCCTCCTGTCATTTTTCCTGGTAGCGGACAGCCGGCTCGCTGCGCCCGTCCTGCAGGCAGGGAAGCCAAGGCAAGAGGATTGCCTGGAGTTAGATCGCAGGAGAGCAGCTGGCACCAGAAGCAACCCTGCTCTCCTCACTGCCATCATCCCCGCTGGCCTGCTTTTCTGGGATGTGTGCGACAGCTAAACTCTCGCCCCTTTGGCTGAAACACCACACAAGCAATGACTCAAAAATCCAAAGACCAGAACTGAATCAGTTTAGGTTTTATTAAAACAGCTTCTGTGGTTTGCATTTTTCTTTAATTTTTTGAGTTGAAATTTTGAAACTTTAAAGTACATTAACTGTAATCGAGTGTACAGAAAGCCACGTGATTGTATGAACCCATGAGCTTGAAATACCAAAAACTTTGGTGTTTTCAGTTTGTGAGATGCTGAGATAAATATCAGAAAAAAAGGACAACTGAATATGAGTGTGTCCAAGCAGTCCAAAGGGTTTAGGTTCTTAAATACATATATTTTGTTACTTTTATAGTCTCCAGAATGGATTTGGAAAGTGTGTTTTGAAAAGCAGGTCTTTTTCCCCATTCGCACAGTGAAGCATTGTAAAATTTTCCTTTAGCTCACAAATCACTGTGCATGGGGAATTTCAGTATTTGGCATCTGTTAGGAACATGTTACATACATTGAGTAACAAAGCTGATCCATGGGCAGTTCATTTATTTAATAAATAATATAAAGACAAAGACTTTACTAATTTCCTCCTGCTGTAGCACTAGAATGGCAACCTCACCGCAGAACTATCTCAGAAATGCTCTTAACCCTTAGTTCAGAGGTCAGCACGTAGACATTGAATTTTCTGCTCAGTTGGCTCAGTTGGCTCTGTAACAATTTAACTGCATTGTGGATTATATTCCTTTGTGTTGCACCAGGTTATCTCTGTACATTGTGCTAATGTTCAGAGAATAATCTCATTAATCATAAATTATATTATTCTTAAGCCACCTTTCTGCATCATGCCCTTTGCATTGAGTTTCAGCTATTAAAAACAGCCCATTCAGAGAAACATTTGTTTTGGAAATGGAGGAGGATGTGTAATTCTGACATACCTCACCTCAGATATACGGAAATTACTATTAAAGCTTGATTGTTAAAGAGAAAAGTATACTGTCCTGCTTTGGAAGTAATCTCATTTGTTCAAATTGCTGCAGATATCCATTAGCCACTTCACCCCAATGCTCAGGAGTACACCCTGGAAAATCAATTACCCAGTAATTACCTCTAGTGAAAGGAACAGGTCTTAAAACTAGGCAAAATCTTCCCATGCATATTCAACTTTAAAATTACAAACTGTAGTACAGCTAGTTATTAGCTGTACCTCTGCAGAGCTATCAGGGAGCCGTGGTTTGTTTTTCAGGATATTTTGCTATGTTAGACCTATCCATATTCTGATAAATAAATCAAGAGAGTGTTTTGCAAAGGATGTTTTGGGGTATGAACAGAGAGTTGCCAGACTCTGAACGGTTGCAACTTAACTGCTTAGCGTCTGGGAGGTGATTGCTATTAGGCAGTCATTTGCGCTTTCCCAGCATGCTGCAACTGTAAAATAAAATGATTTCGTTTAAATACGGGAAGTTTAATAACTCAGATCCTCAGCAGCAAGCCACAGGGCCACATTAAGCCATTTTGCTGCAGTCATATGAACATGCTTTTAAACTGCAACCCTTTGAGAGTATGTCAGGAGTTGTATAAGGATATAAATCTACCTCCAGGGGTTAAAATATACACATATATATAGAAAGGACAACCCTTCAAGCTACACGAGCAGCAGTAGATAATAAAAAAACAGACATCTGACGCATTTTTAGAAAAATAAAACACTAGAGCGAATAAAAACAAAGGCAAACTTTTGACAAAAGGGACAAATAACTAGGTAAAAAGACAATGATTTTCCTTCAGTAGAATTTAGTGCAAGATAGAAGAACTTCATGTTACTGAAGACCTGACCTTAAAAAAATTTTTTTTCTGGTTTTTCTTATCCAAGGAACAGAAGACTGACACTCCTATCTCAAATGCTCTGATGAGATTTCCTGTGGAGGTGGGTGGAGAGGGGTTAAGGTAAACATTAAAAGGATGAAGTGTTGTCCCAAAGCGCACAGCTGGACATTACAAACTAAGGAAGGCTGACAAGCATTGCATGAGATAAATTTTATCCCAGAGATCTGCAGGAAGCCACAAGGGACAACAGAAAGTCTTAGGAAGAATCTTTTTGATATAATATTTTGCATGGAGGGAGAAGAATTAAGTAATGGAGCCAGGGACATAATTCACTGGGAATATGTTAAATGCTCTGAGGAGAAGGCTAGAAAAGCAGCTACAGACTTAGAGGAGGAACAAGTACCAAGTTGAAGAGGTTCATCTCGAATTAACTGTTTTTTTTTCTTAGCCCATGTTCTGCCCCTATACTGAATGAGGCATTCACAGAAGGCATAGTGATTTTTCTGAGCAGAAATTGGATTTGAAGTATACACTACCTATTTATAAATAAAACACTTGAAATGGCAGAATGGTTGCCCTTGTTAAAGATGTGCTATTCAATTCTCTAAGCAGCAAAAAACTGAGGAGCATCTATCAGGGAGTGAAGCAGCAGAATCACCATCTGTCATAGTGGCAATGACAAGCAGTTGCAATGTCAAACTTCAGAAGCTTCTCCACCTGGAAAGCTCCTTATCTAGGAGAGCTTCCAAAAGTTCCTGAAGGAGATCTTAGTGGCCTGGCAGGCAAGACTGGAGGAAGTGATGAGTGTCCAGTCTTTTGGTAGTCTTGTGGATCATGTACAGATCTTTTGGACTTTGTGATACACTGGGTGAAGCAGAACTTGTTCATGACAAAGGAGGACCATTTTTGGCAAGCTGTTAAAACCATCAGGATCAAGACAGCTTCCCCATGCTGTCAGGACATCATCAAGGTCTATAATAAGATTGAGAGGCTGCCAAGCACTCCCTCAGACAAGACAATAACCTGGGGAACAACATCCCCTCGACTGCATGGGTATTTATAGAGTCTGACATGGGAATGGTCTTTTTCAATCTGCGAGAGCAAAGCACGCTCAACACTTGGCATAATCAAGCCCTGGGAGAATCTGCAGCTCCAGTCTCCATGTGTCCTCTGGCTGCCCCCAACACAATGCACACCAAATTGGGCAGAAAAATGTAGATAAATTCTGATGATTTTGAGGATAAATACCCTATGCCTCATTTGGACACTGCAAGAGTTCCCAAGTAATACAATCCCAGCTCAAATGGAGCTAGTTTAAGAATTTATCTGTGTCATTCATTGCTCTGTCTTCAATCATTTGGCAAGAAAAAAAAAAAAGGATATCAGCTTACAACACAGAATTTTCATTTGTTTGGGTGGTTTTTAACCATTCAGTTTCTTCCACATCTTTAGCTGAACTTATGTTTAGGTTCATCTGAGTGATGTCCAAATCACTTCTTATGAACCTTGCAAAGTCACAAGCTGGATTTTAGTACTGTGTTTAATAAGAATTCTAGATGATTCAGTGCATACTGGGGGGCAGCCATTGTGAAAATGCTCTTAATATTCTCTGTTTAAATTGAATTATATGGTGCTTTAGCAGAAAAGCTACTAACTTTTCCTGTAATCTGTAAGCAGATATGAGAAAACAGTTGAACCAAAACAAGAAAATATCCAGGGAATTTCAGAGAACTCTGGTGTTTCTTCCTCTGACCTCCTGTCTTCTAGCACATACATATTCCTTGTCAATCACACTTAGTGCATCGGGTGCAAAATTTTGTGAGACTAGGCCAGTTCTGCACAGACAGATTTTAGGCTTAAATTCCTATCATTTTCACAAATGGTAGATCAAGAAAATGACGCTTTTAAGCTTTCAGGTTAGCAGACACTCTGTCCACTACCCTTAAAATACAGCTGGTTTATTCTAATTGTCTTCAGAAGACCAAAAAAGTGTTCTGCAGTCATCCATTCTGCTCAGGTCAGGAGCAATGAAATCCCAGCTCCCTACAAATATCATCTTTCATCTTGTTTATAAAATCTGCCAAGTTCTCAAAGAATTAGGTTCCTGCTTGGCTCTGCTCTGATTGCAAACAGATAGCAACAAACAGCAGCAGCCAGGAGACCCTATCTGTTTGCATCGAATATTTCTGTGTGAGCACAGAATATCAAAAGGCTCCTTCACTCGTCCGTGCAATCTCAAGGGTCTGAAAGACAAACTCTGCCCAGGCTACAAGGAGAAGGAGAACTTTCCAGCAGCAACAAACTCTGTTGTTGCTTGCACCAGCGTGAAGCTAGAACAACTTTCTCTGGCACTGAATATAATCCAGATATATATGTTATTGGCCAGAGTCTATCAGTGTCCTTCTCACACTGGCTTTCTGCATAGATCTCCATTGCAGACAGCTAAACGATGGAATCATTAAATACATACAAGTAACACCAGGAAGACTAAAAACATTTTCTACTTTTGGGCTATATAGCTGAGACATGTCGTCTGGATTTTGATTTTCTGAGGCAAAATTGTTGAGTAATCATCAAATGTGTAGAGTCGCAGAAGAAAGAATTACAGTAATACATTGGTGTCCATTAAAATAAAATTTCTTTTAAACTATATCTCCCCCCAAACACCTGGCAGATCACTTGGGAGCTTCTTATCAGTGAACCTCCTTCACGCAGAGCAGTCTGACAGAAACAGAAAAATAGTTTGGTGGGTTTGTCCAACTTGTTTTGTCATTTTAGATTGTATTTATTAAAAGGCAATAATTTTTCTGCCAAAGGTAATATTAACATAAGTTTAACAGTGCATTCCTGTGATTGAATCTCCCTGAGAATCATTGTTAAGAAACATCCCTCTTCAGAGATTTTAACCCAAAGGCACAGCAATCTGAAAGCAAAGCTGACTGGAAGGAAGAAGGTGACAAACCGCTTGGTTTCCACTCCCCAAACAGTGAGAATAGCGGTAAAATAATTAGGAAACAGGACCATCTCAAAGGAATGGAAGTGGACTAATTTGAACTTCTCTCTCAGCAGTAATTTACCCACCAGGAGAGTTTTGTAGCTGCTTAGGAAAAGGGCAGGCTGCACACGAGCCTGCAGGAGGACGCTCGTGCACAACCCGCCTATGCCAGCGCTGCAATTCAGAGTGAAAATTTTTCCAGTGCAGACCCCCATCTCCCAGTCAAGAAGATTGTTTTCACTTGCATCAAAATCGAATTATAAAAGAAAACTCTAGCCAAAGCCACAAAACTCACCCTGGCTTTATGTTACAACTGGATAAAGTCACCACTCCACTTTACATGGTTTCCACATACACACATGCACATAACTGTCCTCGAGTTTGGCAACAGGAAGAAGAACATATCCCCTCTTCAGAGTTTAAAGTGAACGAAGTCTGCGTGTTTATGGGTTTCCTCACAAAGCTTTTCCGCAGCTGTATCTGTTTTACAAATAGAGCTGGCCAAATTAGCTGTAGACTAATATCTATTACAAAAGTGCCCCCTCTGTATTTTTCCACAAATTCATAGTAATTTCTTACATAAAAATCTACTCTTTGAAAATTTTGCCAATATCTTCAGTGAATAACCGTATAGTAGAAGACAGGATTTTTTCCTAACGAGTAAAGTGATTGTTCATCTTTTTTTATGTCAGTGGCTACCAAAATCGTAAGTATTATCTCCACTCGCTGAGTGATAACTGAAGCGCCAAATGGTAAAGAATATTAGACTATGAACACTTTTCTGAGGTGATTTTTTGGATGAACTAGTCATGCAAAAATCCACAAAACTTGTAGGACTTGTAAACCTTTTGAAATACAGAGCAGTTTTCTCAGCATTTGCAAATTGCAAATAATATTTTCTTAAGCCAGTCTTGGCCTCATTGTTTGGAAAAATACTAAGGCCTTCTTTTTACTGTCAGTCTAATTCTATGTGCAAGAGTGTTTATCCCTGTAAGTTTTAAAAAATACTGTACAGTATCCTCTGATTGATCAAGTGTTACAAGTAATGATGGTGCTCTTTTTAAGTATTTATTATACTCTCTTTCCAGACTAAAACATAAAAAGAAAAAAATGAGGGAACAAGACGATAGCGCTCTTTAGCCAAAACCAGCAAGATATTCAGTAAGCTGATCTAGAAACACTGCATTCAAGTTCAACAATGCAAAGTAGATACCACACAGTTCTGAGGTTTTAGGGTGGACTTCACCAGCACATTAGCCTTGTGTTCATCCTTTGCTCCCTTTAAGTGATAAGCAAGGCATAAAATCTAGCTCGTCAGCAAAGGGAATGAGTCAAAAGGCCAGATGGATGACTCTGGATCAAGTGGCAAGACTGCTAGCATGTGGAGCAGTCACTCACCTGAGATGGGATATCAGGCCTCGAGATCCTTTGTCATCTTGGGCCATCTAAAAGGGAAGTAATATCATAAAGGAGAGAAATCATCATCTATTGAGCGTACAGACCTCAGTCTCAGAAGGGCTGCTTAGATCTGGTTCAATTCAGCCCCTTTCCCAGCACTTTGCTCTCCATGGAGAGCAGCTGTAAATTAGCCTCTATAGACGAAGACCAAAGGATCGGCCCAAAGTGACTGGAGAAGGATGTTCCAAAGCCCAAAGCATCTTAGTTATTCCCAAGCAGGGGGGCAGGGAACAAATTGCTGTTGCCAGAAGAAGCAGGAGAGGGCTGTCACTTCTGCTTACTCTAATAAAAAGGCTTGCAGAGCCATCATTTCATTTGCTGAAGCTATTTAATAACACAGGTTGCCACCTTGTGTATTCAACAGATGCAGGGCAGTGGAGGCCTCTTTGCGCAGGACTAATCAAGTACATTAGGAATTAATAGTGACAAGCGTGGCTGAGAGAACTACTGTAATCTTCCATGGTAGCAATAGCTATGGAAATGATATCTCTGTATACATACTTCTCTTATTATTTGATGGGTAGGCAAAGACATCGCTACTATATATGTTTACCAAAAAGTTTCTCTGAGCTCTAAGCCTCTACATAAAAGCTGGATAGCTGTAAAAGTCAATGGTTCAGGAGCATGGAATCACCGAAAAGAGTAACTTTTTCTTTTTTCTCTGGATCATGCACTGTATATATCATCCACCCTTGATTTTTACAGTCTCCTGCAACAGAAAACACAACCAGAGAGAGTTCACAAACGTTGAGAAAAAGTTGATTCCTGGAAGGAATATCTCCCCATCAAATGAAGCGTTGTGAGGGTCCCCGTGATCAGATAAAGGATCACTGAGCCAACAAGGGATGAGTAGACGCGGCAGTATGCCAGATGAGAAATCCTGGAGGACAGGCACTTGGGTTAGAGCAGCAGGCAAAGGCCACAATATTCTGAGTATTAACTGGGGAAGGACAAGAACCAAAGAAAAACTGGAGCAATCAGGGTGAGGTAAGAGTTTAGCTGCATAGGCAAATGAGAGCCTAGAAGGTAAAAGTGAAGGTCCACAAAAGTCCATGTGCGTGTGCCAAAGGGTTGAAAGGACCATTCCTGATTAAGAGGGGGAAGAATCCAGAAAAAATTGAATTGAATTAATTATGAAATTAACTCTAATTCAATTTCCAGCCAAAACAGCAAATACATTACTTAGGCAACTGAGAGGTGCCTTCAGAGCCCATTCACTATACTTGCTCTGTGGCTCAAATTTCACAGGGAATATGGGAAGACAGAAGTGAAGCACCTTCCTTCCTACACAACGGCTCCTGCTCAGTTCTTGTACTGTCCCAGAAGATGTTATCTTATGACTTAAAGGAACAACACATTTGCCCAAGATGAAATATGTCTGTACACCAAGTGCAACAGAGAAGAGCCTGCTCAGAGAACATCACATCTTGCCTCGGTGAAAAAGGACACAGTAGTTAGCACTACAGGTTGTTAAATGCACACAGACGGAGTAGCACAAAGCAGTTGTTCATCATGGGCTATGACTAATTATTTTCATTCACCAGCACATTTGGGGCCTTATTTCTTAAACAGCAGTTTCTCAAGTGGTAATGAGATCTGGGGGTATTTACCACCCAGTTTGTCTGTTATTAGAGCACACTCCTAATGCATCTGTGGGCAGATGAATATTAACTGAAGAGTTAAAATAAAAGGTCAGTCAAAGGCCAAGAAAAGTGAAATTAATTACATAAAGGTATAAAACAGTGCTGAATCAGTCAAATGCCAGGATACTGATAGAGACAAGATAGGCAGATCAGCTAAGGCAGCTGCTGCCCTCAGAGCAAACCCTGGATTTAGGGAGCATAAATAAACTCCTGCTCCCTGAGGTCCTGGCGGTCTGGATCCTCTCTCACTTAGGCCGTTGAACAGCGTAGCCAGATTTGCTGTTCTGCCTGCAGCTGATTTGACTTAAGAGATTACTGCCCCCAGCCATTTGCCCTCACTTATCCCACCACTTCTGATGCTCGTTACTATCCATCCTGAACCATCAGCAGAACTGTTCATATCCAGGTTTAAAAACAACTTTCAGTAGGTTTTGTTTTCTTCTTTAAAAAGGACATTTTGGCAGACAAGGCAAGGGAAAATTATGCCAATAAATCCATGTAGGTCATGAATCCTAGGAGGAAGTGAGGAAGAACAGTCACCAAGATGGTGGTCTGAGGACCATACTCTTTCACACCAGCTCAGCTATGGCCAAACCTGCACATGGGGCTGCTCATGGAAACAGGAGTAACTCCTCAGAGAGTGAACTTGCAACATCACCAAAGAAAGGCAACATTTCTTTTATGAACTATGGCTTTTATTGCTCTTACCATTGCTATATCAGATAGCCCCAAAAGTCAATGCACTCCTATGTCTCACACCAAAGAAAAGGCATGGAGTTTGGATTTTATTCTTGTTTTTGTGAGTTACCATACAAGCAATCAGTCTGGAAAATCCTGTTGAAGAAGTAGGTTTAATATATGATGTTGAATGCTATAGATGTAGGAAAATTTGTCATGAATGTCCTTCACTGGTTAAAATTACCCATAGAAGGTTCTAGCTGGGAAGCACCAGACCAGAGTAGAGACAACATGATAATTTTGTCAAAGCTGCTGCTCTAGCTTGAGCAAGGGGGTTGGACTAGATGATCTCCAGAGGTCCCTTCCAACCTCAACGGTTCTGTGATTCTATGATTTCTGCTCAAGGTCCCAGGGACATTCCCTCTATTTTTTTAAGAAAAGAATCATATATTGCAGTTATGGATGGCAGCAGAAGGCCCTCAAAAAGACAGGCAGAACATCCTGCAGGCAGAAAGGAATCCAACCTTGTCATATAAATGATTTATTATGAATTTTTGGCTCAGCTCTGCAACCCAGATTGAAATTCACCCCACCAGGCACTTTCCATATGTCAGAAGTTGTGTGACGCTCTTTCTTTTTGGTACAGTGCAATAATCGCTAACTGGCAGGTTGAGTAAATACTTTCCATAGTTGCAAAGACCAGATGTTGCACCATTCCCTCTGGCGATTAAAAATCAAAATAATCAGTCTTTGTGTTAACATACTGACTTCTATTGCCTTATGATGTCAACACAATTTTGTACCCTTACCCTCTCTTACAAAATAGAAACAACCTATTAACATAGTAAAATAGGCTAAAAGTACATAGACAGGCAAACACAGGAAGTTTTTCCTAGGCCAGTTCAATTATTAAGATGTTAATCCTTTCAGTATTCATTCTCCTCCAGACAACTCATGACTATGTTGTGCTTTTAAAATTAAAAAAATCATGAAACTGTGTGTGTGGAGTAGTTTGTGTTTTACATAGATCACCTTAACTACAATTCTGTTTTTAAAATACTTTTTTTATTTTTATTTTTGTCTTAAGAAAATTGTACTGTAGATCATCCCTGCCAAAGACATTCTTTTACAACCACTGAAATGCTTAAGGACTTTTCTTTGTTTTAAGCTAAATTATATACTTTGAAAATATGAATTACAAGCATTACACAAAATATCATATTTTAACAATTTTTTTTTTTTTTGAAATTTCAAAACATGAATTAAAAAGATGATAGACTTGACCAGGAGAAAAACAATTCCTATAAAAAACAAACAAAAAAAGAAATCAAAAAACACAGAAACACAAAAACCCAAAACCCCCAAAAAACAAAGCCTCTAAAAAACAGAAACTCAAAACCCCCCAAAAACAGAAAACAAAAAGCAGAAAAACCACAAAACTGCAAAAACTCAAAAACAAAAACAAAAAAGAAATAAAAAACAGAAAAACAAAGAAAAATAAAAAATGAAAATGAAAAAAGCTCAAAAACAGAAACAGAACCCCTCCAAAGAAACAAAAACAAAAATCAAAAAACTAAAAACTAAATCACAAAACAAAAACAACAATCAAAAATAAAAAACAAAAAACAAAAAAGCCCCAAGCCCTCAAAACAAAAAAGAACAAAAAGCAAAGAACTAAAAAAGCAAAGAACTAAAAAAGCAAAAAAAAAAACAAAAAAATCCCTAAAATGAAAAAGAAAAAAAAAGAAAATAAAAGACAAAGAACAAAAAAGCCTTTGAAACAGTCCTACCCCCTGAAAATTTCCAGACTTATGTCTTATTACGTCTTTTTTCTGTTGCCCATTTAAACCTCCTCCCCTCTGAGCAATACCACTGAGATAGGTGGGTCTTCCTCTGCAGGTCTCCTAGGAGAAGCAGAGAGGCTTGCCCCTAACTCACATGTGCAAGCTGCAATCCACACGCTTGTTTTAAGGTTGCGTGGGTCTCCAGGACATTAGGATGGCTCCCAGACAGCCTGCTGACTAAAGAATCTGAAGACAAATAAATTTCCCATGTTTAATAGCCGTACTACTAACGTGCTATGGCAGTTCAATTATCGGACACGCTGTGTGGTTAGCCATCAAACTTGAAAATATTTCTTGTGTGAAATCACCCTAGCATGAGACGTTTCAGTCAAAATATTAAAAATGTGTTGAAGACCTAAAGCCAAATTCTCCTCTTACACACTCCAGCATGACCAAAGATTTATATGCAAGTCTACAGCAATAAATTTAGCTCTGGTCATAACTAGCCTTTTCCCAAAAATGAAACTGCATGCATCTGCCATTCCTCTCCCTAAGCAACAGGACACTGATTTGGAGGCAATCTGGAGCACATTGATCACTCTTTCCTGCTCCAGTAACATAATTGCAGATGCTCATGAAATTGGAGATCTGAGCTACAGGCTCAAGCCTAAGTAAGGCCAGTGGAGAGGCTGCTCTTCACAGAATCAAAGAATCACAGAGTAGTTGAGGCTAGAAGTGCCTTTGGAGCTCACCTAGTCCAACCCTTTGCTCACAGGGGTCAGCTAGAACAGGCTGCACAGGACAATGTCCAGTTCAGTTTTGAATATCTCCAAGGATAGAAACTCTACAGCCTCCGCAGGCAATCTGTTCTAGTGCTCAACTGCCCTATAGTAAAAAATATTTCTTCTTATGTTTAAATTGAATTATTTGTATCTCAGTTTGTTGCCATTGCCTCTCACCGTCTCACTGTGTATCACTAAGAAGAGTCTAGATCCAGCTTCTGGGTGGAAGTAAATTACCTGCTAAGGCCCACGCTGAGCCTTCTCTTCTCCAGGCTAAACAATCCCTGAACTCTCAAATGTCTCCTCAGAAGCTCCAGTTCCTTAATCATCTTTGAGGCCCTTCACTGGACTTTCTCCATGTCCCTCTTGTCCTGGGGAGCCCAGAATCAGACACAGCACTCCAGATGTGGTCTCACTAGTGCTGAGTAGAGGGGAAGATCACTTCTCTCGACCTGCAGGCACCACTTCCCCATAATATAGCCCAAGATGTCATCACCCTTCTACATCGCAAGGGCACATTATTGGCTCTTGTTCAATTTATTGTTCACCAGCATTCCCCAGGCCCTTCTCTGAAAAGCTGCTTTTCAGCCTGGTGCCCAAGGTTATTCCTCACTAGGCGCAGGACTTTGCATTTTCCCATTTTGAACTTCATGAGGTTCCCATCAGCCCATTTCTCCAGCCTATAAAGCTCTCTCTGAAAGGCAGCACAACCAGCTGCTCTATTTGTCGCTCCTCCCAGTTGCATATCATCTGCAAACTTGCTGAGAATGCTGCCTGTCCCATCAGCCAGGTCACTGATGAAGATGATAGATTATTGGCCTCAGTGTCAACCCTTAGAGTTCACCACTACTGACTGACCTCCAGCTCAATTTCATGCCACTGATCACAACCCTCTGAGCCTGGTAGTTCAGACAGTTTTCAGTCCACCTCACTGCCCACTGATCTAGTTCTCTACTTCATCAGTTTGTGAGTGAGGATGTTATGGGAGACAGTGTTTGAAATCCTCACTAAAGTCAAGGTAAATAACATCTACAGCTATTTTCCTCATCTACCCAGCAAGTCATTTCATTGAAAAAGGTTATCAAGTCGGTCAGGTATGATTTCCCCTTTGTGAATTCATGCTGATCGCCTCCAATTACATTCTTGTCCTTCATATGTTTGGAAGTGGTTTCCAGGATTATTTTCTCTGCCACCTTCTCAGAAATCAAGGTGAGGCTGACCATCTGACAGTTCCTCGTATCCTCCTTCTTGCAGACAGGAGTGACATATGCTTTCTTCCAGTCATCTGGAACATCTCCCAGTCACCATTACCTTTTAAAGACAATTGAGAATGGCCTTGCAACAACATCAGCCAACTTCCTCAGCACTTGAAGGTGCAACACATCAGAGTCCATGGACTTGTGTTCTCTAACCTGATCCTTTTCCAGTGAGGTGAGTTATTCTTTGCTCCAGACTTCCCCTCTGGTCTCATGGACCTAAGAGTCGTGAAGGTCAGTCTTCCTAGCAAAGACTGAGGCAAGAAAGACACTGAGTACCTTGGTCTTTTCCACGTTGTCACCAGGGCCCATGCTCCATTCAGCAGAGGGACTATGTTTTCTGGAGTTCTCCTTTTCCTGGTGAGGTAGCTCTAAATGCTCTTTTTGTCATTCTTCACATCCCTAGCCAGATTCAAGTCCTGATAGGCCTTGGTTTTCCTAATCCCGTCCCTCCACACTCAAAGAGAGTTTCTTCCTTCCTCCTAGACACATGTCCCTGCTTCCACCTCTTGTGCATTTGCTTTTTATGTTTGACTTTTGTCAGGAGCTCCTTGTTCATCCATGCAGGCCTTCTCTTACCTTTACTTGATATCCTCCCCTTGGGGGTGGACTATTCTCAGGGTGGGAGGATCTTTGAAAATCAACCAGCTGTCTTAGACCCCTCTTCCCTTCAATGCCATTGGTCCTAGACCCCTCTTCCTTTCAATGCCCCTCTCCATTGAGATTCTTCCAAAAACATCCCTGAACAGACCAGAATCTGCTCTCCTGAATCCAAAGTTGTGACCGTGACTTGTTCCCTCTTCTCAGGATCCTGAACAGATCCTCCTAGGATCCATCTCATGGTCCCAAGGCTGCCCCTAGCCTTCATATGTCAACCAGCAATTCCTTGTTTGTAAGTATGAGCTCCAGTAGAACATATGTTCTTAAAAACAAAAAGTAGGTAAAATTTATTTCAGAAGAGTGATATGCAATGGTCTGTGGTGATTCACAGAAAGTCATTGGCCACCTTAGGCTTGAACTAGTCAGATCTTAAGTCCCTCACAAAAGATAAGAGGCCATGAGATCTGCTTCTGTTCTCTTCTATAGTCCAGAAAATATTGTTCTTCAGCAGTAAATGCCATGTGTAAATAAGAGAAAGACTATGAGATATAGCTTCTCAACAGTAGATGAAACCACAAAATATAGCCAATCATTGTACACGTCTACATATTTCAGTGATGCGAAATCCCAGACTACAATGAAGAGAGGACAGAATCTATGAACAGAATCTACTCATTTCACTGAGATTTTCATACATTATTATTCCTTTGAAACAGAAAGGTGGAAATACAAGGCTCTATATATAGTTATACCATTCCACAGATCATACAAAATTTTTCAAAAATCAGTGTCGCCTGGCATATTGTCACCAAAATGTTTTTCAGTTACCATGAAGAGAAGTAAGGTTACACATTCCATGTGTATTCATTAACTGCTTATCTTCATTTTCCTCATGTTGTTTGTTAGAGCTCTTTTTTTGTAGCTATTTTGTAAAACACTTTCTGATGTCTTACAGATTCGTCACAGCACACCTTCATCTAGATCACTCTTTGCAATTAATGAGTAAAACCAAGCGAATTAGGGACTGTATCATCTCATCCTATAATAAATATCTAAGATAGGACCAAAGACTCACAGCATTAAAAGTGCTCCTTTCTACTGACCTTAAAAGGAGCCCACAGTGTTTCACTTAGCAATGGCCTTCCACACTGCAGACCTCCAAAGTCTGATGAGATTAATTCCACTTTCTGCACATGAAAGAAAAATAGTGACAAAAAATATTATTTGCAGCTTTTTAAGTGAACTATGTTAGCCAATGAACAACTTATTCATTAATAGCTAACATTAGAAAGACATCTGAGATATTTCTCACTTAAATACTGAAATAATACTGTCTCCGTTCTTAGTAAGGATTGTGACACAGTCAGCAGTGGTAATTGGAAACAAGAACAGGAAAATCAGAAAGAGCAGGAAGAAAGATTTCAGTGAATCGGTCAGCCAGAGTGGTGCTTATGGTGGGAGCAGTGCAGATTAATGCCTAAAAGGCGAGGGGGAAGAAACCTGCAACTTCAATACCATACCCTGACAGCAAAAGTGTCAGGATGCTGACAACTCACCAGCTCCCACACCAAAACTGAAGCCATTGACCTTAGGACCCCGAGGGGCAGCGGAAGAGTGAGCATAATACCAGAAAGAAAGGGGGAGATGCTAGGGAGAGAGTGGTATAACAACTTTAATCAAGTTATTATTGAGACTCTTTCAAGTAAGTGTTAATCGCTCTGCAATGATGACATATCAACTAAAAATAATTTTTTGGTTACACTAAGAATAAATTTTTGGTTTTGCATATAAGGTGGGTAAGAATTTCAGCATCAGATTGGACTACAGATGGGAGGTAGGTGCAAACTAGTGAAACCTGTTGGTGACACATTGCTGAGAGGCACCGTACATCTTAGGTAACCTGCCAGAAAGAACTGGCATGGATGGTCTTGCAAATGGAAGGATTAGAAGTAGGATGAAATGCAATAATATCAAAACTGAAAAGCCTAGAAGTCTAATAAAGCAGTCTTTCACTCTTTTGCTATAAATTTAAGGCTTTGGGCTGGTGAAGGAGGCCACGATCAAGGGGTATTGGGGTGTTGATTGATCGTGGGTGACTGTCTGTCATCAATGGGCCACTGATGAGAGAAAGGTGAGTGTAAATCTGTAGATTATCAAACAAGGAGAATGAATTGCACTGCGATGCTAAAACCTCAGATGCACCGCATCAAGGACAGTCCTTGCAGTCTCTAGTCTCCCAAGTCATCTCTAGACTACATAGATAAAAAATATAAAAATTAACCAAATCTGACAGATGATCTGACAGCTGGTCATAGGGTGATTCAGAAAATGGCAATTCGCATCATGTGAGAAGAGACTGAGGGATTTTAGTATATGGGTTCAAATAAGAAGTGACTGAGACAGGTTATCAATACAGATCAAACTGAACTGTGAATAATCCTTTCTACAGGCAATAGGTCTGGATGGGTTCAAGACAGAAGATGCCAAATTCCTGGAAAGGGGGGTATAACAACCAAAATACCTACCGTGTGTGCCTACAACACTCCTTTCATTGTATTTTTATGATATTTAATTAATTAATAAATTGCTTGTTATAGGGTGTCTGTGGATCGTATCCAATGCATAATTTATATTCAAAATGTGAGGTATTTCACAAGCCCCTGAGATGTCATAAAAGGGCTGTAGGTAGAGCAAGGATTCAAGGAGACCTCTCCTTTGCCTGTGTGACACATGCCTTGTGCCTTGTTCTCCGGTTGTGAGGTCAGGAAACAATTTCTCTGTAGGTAATGTTGGCAGAGACTGAAGTGGATGTGAGGTTTTTTTTCTTTATTTTTCTTCCCATCCACTTCTGCACATATTTCCCCTAACAAATCCCTGCCAGTGTTTTCGTAATGCTGGTCTCTAGCTGATTCTCTCAAGTCCTCTCTTCCACATTACTTAGTCGCCGGCTGTCACTGTCCTTAACAGCAAACAGCAGCAAAGTCAACGTCATGGAAGCTATAGCACTGGAACATAAAGCAAGGATCATGACTGCTTATTCCTGCTGGTCCTAACAGCAAGGACTGACGATAAATGTCTACTATGAGTTGTTATAGCTCAGTTTAGAGTGGAGAAACGGTTTCAGCACTTCCTGAAATATCTAAGTTTGTATTTTCAAACCTTGGTGCCCAAGCTGAGTCCCAGGTCTGAAGGGAGCAATGTAGCTGCACATACAAGAAGTATAAATAAAAGACATTTTCTGTCTCCTGATTACTTTGATGGTGAACTCTCATAACTTATGTTTCACTGACTGTTGGGACTGTCACTTTTTTTCCTAGGCATTGATATAACAAAGCTGGTAAGCATATGCTTAACATAGAAGAGCACTAACTCAAATCAAAACTTGAAGTCAACAGAATTGAAGCAGAAATTTAAGTACTTTGCCAACTTGAAAGAGTGGTTTATATAAAACATTGCAATTCTGTGAAATTTAACAAAGTTTTGCCATTTCTTCATGCTGAAGTATCATTCCAAATACAAGAAGAACTACGTTCTCAAAAGATATGTACGTTTAAGGACACATGCTTTAAAATAACTTTTTTGTTTACTAAGGGAATGATCTTATACACTTATACAATATACCTACTTAATAACTTATGGTCTTAGTCTAAATGTTTATGTTTAAAAATCAGATTTAAAATACATACTTTGTAGTGCCAGGAATAAGCTAGTGCCGTCGAAAAATTCAATATCAAATTAGCCTTTTTCTGAGGATTTATTAATTCGCATGGCTTTCTTTTCCTCTTAAAAGTGAACTTTTCTCTCCTCAAGCTGTATAGTTCCACTAGGCTGAATTCTGCTGTCGTGCCAGGTACAGTCCAGGTGAAATGCTACTGCATTAGTACCTAGTGGGGTGAAAGGCATTTAAATGAGGCACAAATCTGACTGATTTTGGTAATCTTGGTTTACTGAAATTCAAAGGGCAGTTGCTAATTTATAGATTTCTATGCCTTGTGCTTGTGAAGACACCAACATCCATCTGTCTCCCCATGTTCAGACACAGGGAGTGCAGTGCCACAAGTCCTCCACTGGCATAATCTGGCATGACTATATCAACACCCACAGAGAGAGCTCTCCAAGTTTATACCTAATGAGAACTGGATCCTGAAGCACTAACTCTCCCTTGATAACAAATGAGACATCATCTGTTCAACTATTTCACTGCTGGTCGTTTTAGCTGTAAATTCAGCTGTTAAGGGACTGGGAGGCGGTGAGTGGGGAGGGAACCGAGCAATATGATACCCCTTTGGGCTTCTTCCTAGCTGGTAAATTGCTGCCATTTATCATGTGAATGTAATTATGCAGTGCTAACCTTTGAGCTGTGCCTATTAATCCTCCACCAACATCATTAGAAGAAATTTCCATTTTGGACACATCCCAGTCTTCTGATATCCTGGGATGACTGGTGGGTTTATAATGAAAGGACAATCCATCTCTTTTAGGCCAAGCACTAAGAAATGGACACATTCCATATTGCTCATATTAAAAGTAAGCAAACACTTGTTAACAGGGTTATATTAACTGACTACATGATTACCCGTGCTAAGATTTTTCTGTCATGATGCCACACTAGATTAGGAATATCTATTTTCACCTGTAGGTATCAGCTGCATAAAGTAAAGGAAAATCAAGTTTGGAAAAATCTAATCAAAAACAAAGAGGTTGATTTATTACTGCTGGCCATCAGAGGACCTGCCCTGAACAAGAAGATGGACGAGATGACCTCCCAAGGTCTCTTCCAACCTAAATTATTCCACTGTTCCACAACCCTGGAGTCTCCTTCTGTTGTACAATTGCATAATAAATCATCTTTAATCCAAAGAACTCTCATTCTCCGATCCAAAACCCACATGCCTAAAGCTAAAATGAAATATCCTTTTGAATGAACAGGGCCTGAGGCCTGACGGAATGTGACAGGCAATGAATGAAAGAGGAAACAGAAGAAAAAGACCAAACAGCTTTGCCCAAAGTCACACAAAAGACTGAAAGCAGAACGGGAAATAAAATGCTATTCACAAGTCAGAATAAAGAAGGAAATGGGAGTTTTGAATCATTAGATCAAGTGAGATTAGGGAATATGGATGCTTAGGAGGGAAAGTTTCCAGAAATATCATTCTACATGTGACAGTTACCCCCTGATGCCTCTTACTAGTCATGTGCCTAAAAATCCCCTTAAAATCCCCATCTGCCCTAGAACAAGAACTGCCTCGCCATGACTAACCGTGGCCTGAGACCTGGCCACGTGCTGTAGGAATTCTCAGACAAGCCTGACTTAGGAAAAAACTCACCTGACAGCTTGTCACTCCACAAGTGGAGAAAGAGGCTGACATTTAGTTGATCTGAGGAGGCATACTAGAGGATTTATTTTTCTCTCTCTTTAAAGAAAATAAATATTTTCAGCATACCAATTTAAAACTAATTTCCACATCTGGCTACAACGTTGTCTATACTGACCAGGATCTGGGGAAGGCCTTGACATTTCATTGACATCGTCCCTTCCAGCAGGAGATTTTACAGGTTTTGCATAAATCAGATATGAATACATTCTTCGACATTCATGGTATTTGCATGTGGAGAAGTCAGAATAAGCTGGGGATTTCCTAAATTCACATCAACACACAACTGTGTCTGATGTCTAATAATCTTCCTTATCTGGGAGAGCTTCAATCTGTAGAGTAAGGAGACAGCTGATCAGTCAACATCAGTGCTGAGGACAACAGGAAGAACACCTTGGCTAGTTACTCTTCCTCAGGTCCTTTTTGGTATCCATCTCAGCCAATATGAATGTCAGAGGGGTAAAAGCTCCAGCAGGATACTCGGGGGCTTTGGCCCAGGGGTCACATATGTCACATCTGCACTGGTAACGAAAACAGGAGCAGCATCCAGTCCTCTGTTTTCCTTTATCCAGCAGTACAGACATATCCAGGAAGGGCAGTGGGGCAATGGATTTCTCCCTGTCATGCCCATGGACATTTCCATAACATCCAAATGTCCAACAGCCTACGTGAATAAGCTCATCCCCACTGCTGCCCTGGGGAAACATCTCATGGTACCCACCAATGGCATAGGGCAGATCAGAATTTTTTTTAAAATTATGTGCCTCAGGAAGAATAGATGTTTTAAAACAGTTCAGTGTTCAGCCCTGCTTACTTACCTCCTTATGTCCAAAGACATAAGGAAGGCTGTAGTGGGACAGGTATCTTGCTCTCTCATCAAAAAGGCTACTTGACTGCCGCTGCCCCATCGCTTACTGCACTCATTGGGCACCCACAGGCACCACATCTCCGCAAGCACTACACTATGGATGATAGTTGACTGTCACACAGGTGCACATTGCAAAAGGTGACATGAGGCATCACGTCATGGAGGAGCTCCATCCTGGAGACACCAGGAACCTAGCTGCCCACTGCCTATGGGACATGCTGAGGTCTGAACCTCACACCACGGAAATCTTCCTCCTAGTCACCTTGAGGAAACCTCAGAGAAAAGCAGACCCTGAGGAAAAACAGGGCTAGGAATGACTAGAAAAGTTGAAGAGAAACCATAAGTGCAGCATTTTGGAGGATGTTAAGAAAAGGAAGGTGGCTTGCAGTGACTGCACTTCAGCATTTGAAAGGAGTAAAAGACACTTTTCTTTAAGCATTGCACAGTAAACTAGGGCAGGTAAAGTCTGGCATGAGCATTACCCGGAAAAAGTCTGCTGGCATGGTGTTAGCATGCCTCCCAGCCCGTTTTTCTCAGAACCATGATTCAGGTGGCTCCTTGAAGGACACAGCCCCCACTGGGCTCTTGCTTCCCTTGGCAGCATGGACAGCTTTGCCATCTCTTCAACATGCTGGCCTCTCTACCTTCTTCTCTGCCTTACATCCCTTGAAACCTCTCCACCTCATCCCACCTGGAGCACATCCCTCCAAGCTCTGAATTACAGTAGAAGCCAAGGGAGACTGAAACAGAAGGCTGAGCAGGTCACATGGAGAGCTATTGACTTGGGAAGCTTTGTTTCTTGAGGAAAACACATTACCCAGGGTTCCTGCTTGCACTTGTTGTTTCACGTCCAGTTCCCATGGAGTAGCACTGCTAGAATCGTTGCTATTTGCAATTCTTTTCCTGATGAAAGCTGGCTGTTTGGACAAAGCCCAGGTATCTACTGTAAATATCTACTTTAACCTGATCTAAAAGAAAAAAGTCAGTGACCAAAACCTTTTCAATTTCCAGTTTTCTGATGGAAATTTAACACTTTCTGTAAAACAATAAAATAGACAAATATGTCATTTTTGAAAATTATTTCAACAGAAGAATGAAAGGACATCTGGAGCTCTTCCACACAGGAATGGGAAACAGGGCAAGTTCTAGACCTTTATCCAGCCTCGTGTGGCCCAGCTGCTCTGCAGAAGCAGCAGATGCTGCAGAGGAGCTGGGCTGTCTCTGTGAGATGAGGACTGGTCTCCTCCATAGTTCTTTTTCACCCCGTCACCTGGCGAAGACCAAGAGGATTTCTTCCTCAAACCTTTATATAAAGCACTTCCAAACAAAACCAACCCAACAAACAGCAGTGCTCGTGCAGGAAAAACTCATACATCAAATTACGCCTGTCAAAGTTGTTCTGCTTGCTGGCAGGGTGCAGCACTGCATGAACACTGCGGGGTGTAACCGGGAGTGCTCCCGTTCACCTGAAGGCTAATGAGGAGAGCAAGGACTCCCAGAAGGGGTTGCTGCAGATGGCGGTCCAGCTGCTCCGTAAGCCCACGCTCTCGGGCCGTCGGGTCCCGGTTCCTGTAACTCGGTACTCGGAGTCTTCTCAGAATAGCTGACACTGATAGCAACTGGCACGGAGTATCCCTGCTCACGTTCCCACGGGAACCAGGAAATAATATCTTTCCAATTATTTCCAGACTGTATTTGCTTTTAATCTGGCTACACAGCGATTAAAAAAAAAAAAAAAAAAAAAAAAAAGTTTCACGTCAGAGTTTGATGTGTCTCGGTGAGCATTTGTCTGAATTGATTAGCATCTAGGAAAAAAAAAATCACCTCTGTTGCATCTTCCTCGTCTGAAAGATTGCTTGCTCCTGGCCTGTCTGGTCTTGCCCTCCAAGCCCTGAGAGCAAAGGGTTGTTCTGTTTCTATTTCTTTTCTAAGAGCTATTTCCGCTTCTCCCCCTGACAATTACAAAGAATCACCTAAGCAAAATCACCAGATCAGCATTAACTGCCCCCCAGCTTTTTTTTTAATAAAGGTCAGCATTGGACTTCGTAGGAATCCATGCTGGAATCTGATCTGAGGTGTGGGGAAGGAGTTCGTTGCTTGTTGCTGTTTCTTAGTGTAAGTTTAGCTCTAGGAAAGCTGTTTGCTTGTCAGCTGCCTAATTATGAAGCCGGCAGGGACAGCATGGATTGCCACAAAATGCTTCCAGTCTCCTTCCCACTTTACCTCTAGGCCTGCTCCGAGTTAGACGGTGCAGATGATTCTTCAGACCCAGTTTAGTCTTTGATCTTCATGGTAAAAATTGCAGAAGCGCCTCCCACTTTGGGTCATTAGCTGAAGCTTGCCTGATGCCTTTCAACCCGGAGGCACAGTCTCTGTCTCAGAGACTTTGTAAGTTCTCCAGTACGGAACGAGACAGGGCAGGAAGCGGCTCCAGGAATAGGGCTGGAAAATTTGGGAATAAGTAGATTCAGTAAATGCAGAGACAAAGTAGCTTTTATATTGTATGCCTTTGGCTGCTTGATTGGTGCTGTGCATGGTACAGGACTTTGGAAATTCCACTTTTTATTTGACAGAAATAATTTGGTTTTAGCTACTTGGTTTATATTTACTATTGTTAATTTTTAATAAAAATTTGTATCTTTATCCAAAGAAAGATTGATATCTATACTCAGTGATACATGCTTTTGTAGAGTATAGCTGTGAAAGAATATGTACGCACCTCATGTCTATTAAAACTGTATTTATTCTTTAATTTTCCTTTGATTGAAAAGTGAAATCAAGTGTCCCCTCACACTGTATCATCACATTAAATGACATGAAGAAAAACTTTAAAAATGTCTCAATCCTCCTATATCACACACTGTGGTAGTTTGTATGTGTGTATGTGCCTGCGCTGGCATCTATATGGGTATGTGTGTATATATATATATATATATATATATATATATATATACACATGTACATATATACATAGCCATATATATATGTGTGTATATATATATAGATATGTGCATATATATACATATATATATATATATATATTTATATACACACATACACATATATATATAGATGAATCATCTCACAGCTCCAGGACAGTTAGGGACATGAAGAATTCCTATATGAGGAATTTTGGAACCATGTCTCTTGACACGTAGGTATTTCTCGTCTTGGCATCTGAGCACCGCATACAGCAAAGAGCTATCGCCTTCCACAGAGGAAGCTCAAGCAGACAGCATGGTTGGATCTGAGAGTTCATGACTTACACAGTCAAGAGAGCTGTGATTGGAGACTCTTAGCAAGCAAATTTGAAATATGAAACTGTATTTCTTTGGTCTTTTCAACTGGAGGAAACTCTTAAAAGGAGAAGAGAGGAGAGGTCTAACTCCATGGCATGCTGCAGACTATGATTGAAGGGCAAGTTTCTCCCAAAATATCTGGGTGAGAGATGGATGATTTCCCCCAGAAAAGAGTAATCTCTCAAACATAGCCATGGGATGTGAGTATGAGCTGAGCTCCCCTAACCTTCTTGAGAGACAGGACCATATCCGTGTACTGAGATCCCTGCTCTCCATATAGGGGCAGCTCTGCTCGGATCCACACTCACCCACAGCCCTTGATGCCAAGTCTCCACTTGCTTGTGCATGATCACAAAGCCAATTGTAGAGGTCAGACCTAACCCATGGAGCAGCATTTGCTTTGCCTCACACACCTCTGCACAAAGTCCTCCATCCAGCTAACAAGAGAAATTAGAAATGGAGAAGACTTACTAGGTCATCTTGCCCACTCCCTGGCAATCTGCAGAGAGACAACCCATCACTTCATCTCGATTCCCTGTCTTTGACTGGGCTGCTGGATTTATACTGCCCCAGGTTTTTGTTAGCACAAAATGTACAATCTTCCCTGCAGGGTTAAGTAAAGGCCCACCCAACCCATCATCAGCTTTTGGAAACTTTATATGCATGGGAAAGGGCTGCTGAGTCAGGAGGCTGCTTTCTCACACACAGTAATAACTTGTTTTCCTTCTTAATTTCTTGAGTTTAAAAGTAAAAGGTATTTCTATCTAAAGAAGAACTATGGGAAGAAGAGAGCAGAGAAAACTTCTTGGAAAATCTATAGAAGTCAAAATGTCGTCAGACCCAGACCAGGGTGATCAGCCATTGCAATTCTTCTTCTTGATATATACTGAAGATTTCCATCTGGAAAATTAAAATGCTCCTTCTGTTCTGCAGGAGACATGTCTGCCCTCCGGACTTGGTGCAATTGAGTTGCATGGTAGAAAGGCCCCTCCAGATGGCAAGGGTGGGCAAAACCACTGCTCTCCTGCCCCAGGACAGCAGCTACTGAAGTACTCCCGCTGGCCTGGCTGGCAGCCTGGCTCTGGGGGACACTCACTGCTCTTTCCTGCAGCCTGAGTACAGTGGGGATTGCAATTAGTACAGCTCTGTTAGCAAAATCTGTAAGTCTGTAAACTTCCCGGTGAAGGAGCAGTGATTTTTTCAGAGAACAGACTGAGGAGTGAAAGAGAGGAAATGGGCACATTCATCTTCTCTCTGCACACATCCGGTTTCCTCCCCTTCTTTGTCCATGTAGCAAATTCTGGAGGTTAGAGCTATAAAATGTGTCTCACCCCGTCTAATCCTGGCTCTCGACAAAGCAGCGCTGCTCCCACCTTGAATGATTGCCCACAAGGGAAACGTTTATGTCCATTCAGGCAATTAATTTGTAGCTGCGCTAATGAATCGAAGAGCTCTTTGCCCCATTTCTCCCTCACTGCCAGGCGCTTTGCTGTCTGGGCAGAGTCCCTCGCAAGTAGTTTCTCTGCATATCTCATTAGGCCAATAGGAAACTCCATGACTCACTTTCCTCCTTTGTAACAGCAAGAACTGATGACTGGGAATCAGAAACTTCCTGTGAAAACAAAGGGACAAAGCACTGCCGTGACAAGTCCCATCAGGAATTAAATCGCTAAATCAAAATAAAATCATTAGAGATCAGCTGGCTAACATTGGCTTACTTTTCTGCTGAGCCTTTTTACTGCTTTGTGCTCTGCAGCAAATGCAGTGAGAGCTCCAGCAGTACCAGCAACAACCCAGGAATAGCTGGATGAACACCATGGAGCTGGAGCCACCAGGCTCTGCTGCTCATCACAGGCACTGCAGTTCCCTATATCTCAGCTCCCTGCACTTCCCTCCACAAGAGCGAGGCACTTCCAAACAGAAGACACATAAGACATCTCTCCTTCTCCAATTTAATAAGGCAAAACACTTTCAAAGTTAGTCAAGGAATCTAAAATTAATCCCATGCTGACCAGTATTATGATGCTGGACCACACAGTAACTCCTGTCCAGCAACCCCATCTACATACACACCAAAGTCAGTGTCATGGTCAAACCCTGAAACTCATCCATGACTGAGAAACCCAGTCCCACCACAGCTCTGCCCAGCTGAGCCCAAAGGTTGAGCTTGGCCCCTTTGATCATGTTTGAAGTTTACATTCCCTGAACCAGGGACACAGATTTCTTCAGAGCCTATAGCTTACTGTTGGGGGTTCAAAGATAACCGTGAGGTTGAAGAGGGGTCAGATAGGTTATCAGAAACTATGGTTGGGGTGAGCGAGTGCTCAGCTTACAACCACCAGTAGAAGCCCTGGAAGCATTTTTTTTGGCTCCCTGCTCCCCTGAACCACAGACCAGAGAATGTGAAGCCAGAGGTTGCACTCACAAAGCAGCTGATCAGCAGCGACTGCATGGAGCCAAGTTTTCAGGAAGACTAACATGTGAACAGCACTATCAAAGGGTGAGGTTTTTTTAATCAGTGCAGCTTTGTTCAAAATGTTGCTGACTGCAAATTATAGGAGGTAATTAGCAATTCCTCTGATGTGTAGCTCTGAACACTAAGCAGGAACAATTCTGGCTCAGTCCGGTTTTCTAGGATTGATCTAATCAGTCTAGTCCTTGATTCACTACAGTGTCCCCTTGAGAAACGGACTCCAAAATGTCAAAGGAAGCCTGAGGTGGTAAGTGGCCTTGTGCTTAACAATCCTGAGTTTGCTTTTCCAGGCCTCTCTGTTTTCCTGCTCTGGTTTTGGCAGACTATTGGTGGTCAAATATAGGTGTTTTGCTGCTGTCTTTATCTAGCTAAAATTGCATGAAAGTTGATGACTTTTGCTCCTCATAAGCCTGCAAGCATGAAGAGGAGTCATCAAGTCATGTATCAGCTTTTTCACTTCTCTGATACTCCTAGATGAGCAACACCACCTTGCCTTTGGGATTAAAAAGTATCCGCTTTTTATACACACTCTGCAGGTGCAGAGCTTAGACTTCTCAGAAGGCTGCAGGACAGCTCCACCTTTCTAAAGGGATTTGAGCTCCAGGCTGCTACTGGGCACCTCCATGCTAGCAATGGGAGCCTGTAGAGGCTTCAGCTGAATGCTTGCGTCAATCCTGATATGTGGTCTGAGAATTCAGGGCTATTTTCCATCAAAGACACAATCAATCTAAAGTTTGATAATACATCTCAGATCATGTAGCTGTAGAGAGTGGGTTGGCAGAGCCCACAGCAGTCACACAGCTGGAGTGAGCAAGCCAGAGCTTGCTCTTTTCCCAGAGGCCAAATCAGAATATTGGCTTTGAGCAATAGCAGGAGCATCAAACCCTCGATGCTCTACAGGCATGGGAGGAATAGGGGGGAACATGACTTCTAACAGAGGGAAAAAATACCTTAAAACTATGCCAGTCCTCAAAACTGATAGTCTCCTTCCAAATACAACCAAGTAAAGTCCCACACCAAATTACCCTGGCAATAGACACCTTGGATGATGTTTAACGCTGGATAATGACACAGGGAAAAGTCTATCAATAATCAGTTTGGGCCTGGAGCTGAGAGGTCTAGATCAGCTATGTATAGAGGACCTGTGTACTCCTGTAGAAGGTGAAGGGCAATAACAGGACACTTATTAGAACTGCTGCACTCTTGGCCATGCTTGGAGAAGACAACTCAGTGCTACAACTGGATGGGGTAAGCGCTAGGGCTTAGTAACCAGGGTACGATGGAGCATCAGCAGTGACCCTCTCACTCCAGACCCCATCCCTCAAGCTGCAGCTGAGCATCCTGAATAGGAAGGTAACTGAGTTTGTCAGAAAGTGCCTTTAAAATCCAAGCAACCCCCCATCAGGACTGCTGACATTTCCTTCACCCTCAGGCAATAATATTCTCAGCAGGATGGGAATACTCCAGAGCACTCGTTGCTGGGGTTGGGTGACAGAAACACACAGAGAGGGGACAGGTTGCCCAGAGAGGTTGTGGAGTCTCCATCCTTGCAGACATTCAAAAGCCATGCCCAAGAGGGCAACCTGCTCTAGCAGACCTTCTTTTTGGCAAGGGTTGGAAGATATGATCCCCAGATGTCCCTTCCAGCAGCAGAGATTTGGTGATTTTGTAAATGTGCTTAATAGGTCTCCATGGATTTTTCTTCCACAAATGCATTTACTCCCATTTTCAACTCCTCTACACTTCCAGCAGTCATAGGAAAGCAGTTACCCAGTTGAATTACAAAACATATAGGGAAAAAAATGCTTAATTTGGTGTTGATAGCCCTTAAAGTGGAAAAATGGTGAACATTTGTTCCCTATTCAGCCTTTCTGTATCATTCACAATTTCATAGATCTATATTGCAGCGAGCTCAGTTGACTCTTTTATGGTCTGAGCAGACCAACGCTGCTTAGTTTTTGCCATATAGAAACTGTCCCATGTTTTTGATCGTCCTTCCCAGCTCTGCTTTGCCCTTTTTAAGGTGGAGAAAGGGGAGGTTGTCCTGCACACAATGTTGAGTTAGGTGGGACCTTTGTATTTATATGATGATATAATGAAGTCCTCTGTTTCCTACTCAGAAAGAATGTCAATAGAAAAACAAACACCGCAGCGGTGGTAGTCTAAGCCTGTCTGGTATGAATTTTGATATTTAACTGAAAACCTTCCAGTTTAAAAAAAAAAAAAAAAAAGTATCTATTTTTATCAGGAACATCCCAGCAGAAAGCTGAGGAACTGAAAGATGTTATAAATGAGGCCAAACCTCGCCTTTGTATATACAAATAGTGTCATGAGCCTCGCGTTATCCCTCCCAACTGGGCTGAGGGCACCACCCAGAAGATGCAACGGATGACTCAGGGTGTCAACTTCTGTCTTGGTTTCCAACTATATTTACAGGATATTATTTTTGGTGTCCAAGGAGACCCAAAAGTATCTCAGCACAAACGAGTTAGGCAAGTTAATTCCCGTTGTGTAAATAATCACCACCAATTTATGTTGAAACTTCCTGCTTTTTTATGGCCAACAGATGAAGAGCAAAACAATATTTCTGGGTTGCTCAGGACGATAGCCACCTCCAGGTGCACTACAAATGGCACGAGCAGGAGCATTTTAATGCATTGATCACACCAGGCCTGCTCACCCCAGCCTAGTCATCGTTTGCCATAGGAAATCAGGGTTTAACTCTTTAAAACAATAGAGAAACAGCACTTTCAAAATACAAGAAAAACTCATTTTGTCCTTGACCTGGTAGGATCAAGTCTTCTGTAACCTTCAAGCAATCTTGGGAATTCTCCCACTGACGCTCAGGGACCCGGTAACATTTTTTATGCTTCTGTTGTGGCAGCTGAGGGGAAAAAACATCGATCAGATTCCACCAGCTTGAGGAGATTAATAGTGTGCCTGGATTTCAAGCCAGCCCCTTCTACTGTAGGCAAAGCCTTGGCATTAATATTTAAAATTCTTTTGACCTCTTCATGTTTTAATTAGCAAATGGAAAATTCTGTGGCCCGCGCCAGGAAAAAAAAATCCTTAAGATCAAAGCAGACTCTAATCCACATTTATGCTTGTTACGTTCAAAGAAGCCTGTTAGTAAAATGAGTCTCGGATTTGATGGAGACATAAGGGCATAATCTACCAGTTACGAAAGGTGAGTGTTTTGTCCTGAGCAAAATAATCACATTTCAACATGCGTGAAGGTAAGGGACGTAGTGTGGATTTTGCCACTATGTCAGCAATGGCAATTTTAGTTTCCTTATGGGAAGAAAACTACTTTCCCCTCAAATTTTACCAAAAATTTATCTAGAAGAAACTAAAATAAAAGTCAGTATCTTCTACTAAACAATAAGACAAAAATGGGAAAGTGTGATGTAGCTCAAGGAACAGAATCAAATTATTCTGTGATACTTCCGAAGGATTGGCAGTTGTTTTATAAAGAGAGGCAACTTGTAAAGGCGAGACCCCCAGATCGACAGTAACTTGCAAATACCCTCTCACACACCCACTCGATCACCTTGGTGATCAACAAGTTTTCTCAAAATTATTTTGATGCTTCACTGATGGGTATCAGAAAGGTCTCATGCAGGATGGCTGGGTCCATTAGGGATAAAAGGCTCCCAAGTCGGCAGATGAGACATTGTGGGAAGCTGCTAGAACAGGTTGCCCATATTATGGAAGGCATCTTAGACTGCTACGTTTGAGAAACGATATGCAGGAATGTGGAGTTTCTCACGGGTCACAAAACAGAAAATATTTTTTTCTGAGAGCAGCTTTGCCGGGGAGGATGTCTCCTGCAGAAGGCAGTCCTGCTGAGACTGTCCTGGAGACCTAGTTCTGCAAGAATATATGTGAGCCTGAGCTTTACCTTCAGCAGCGAAATCCCTCCATCCCCACTGAAGTCGTTCTGGTATTTTACTCGTCTTCCTGAGAGGGCTGTATCTATACGTGCTAGAAAGGGCAGGTCTAGATAAACAAATAGACCTGAGCTTTCCATTCCCAAGACTAACGTTGGCTGAGTGCTGGGTTCCAGCAAGAGCTAAAAGTCACTTTGCATGGGAGCATTGCCTGGACTAATGTACCTGTCTCTTAGTCCTTAGCAGCCACGTCACTAGCATCAAAAACTGTTGTTTTTGGACACGCTAAGGACGTTCAAAACCTCTACCTAAAAGCACCGAGACGTTTCACCGTTCGACCCGCCGCCTCCCTTTACGCCTTCAGTCTCCCCCAGGATTCTCCGCAAAACAAAAGCAGAAGCAAGATGTGATTAGACAGATGTGATCAAAAAATAGCGATGCCACATCAGGTGACAGGGAACTCTGCCACTTTAGTCACATGAGGCCCAATTATCCGGCCACACGGCAAGGGAGGGCTGGAGGCACGCGACTTTCCACTGCCGTGACGACCGGCTACGCGGCTTCCTCTGCCCAGAGAAAACACCCCGCAGCGTACACCGACGCTACACAATCACACGGGAAAGGGCAGAGCTGAGGACGCTGCCGATTCATCACAGGCTTTGCATTACCTCTTCATTTACTTTGTGCTAGGACTTTAGATTTTGAACAAATGTACAATTTAAAGGTTCGCTCACACTCTATGCATTCATTAACCACAGAATATTACTTCTTTTATTCCTCCGGATGGATAGCTTACTAACAACAACAACAACCAAAAAGTGATTACCTTTTTCAAGCAGCAACTGTTTATTATCGGGGAAAAAACATCAGGACTTTATCTTTTTCTTTCTTACATATACTTGATCTGAATAAAAATAATTTAAAATGTTTTATTTCTTATATTACACGAAAATAACCGGAAACAAGGCTTTTGGAAACAAGAACACTTAGACAAAACTGTTGTTTAGCTGCTGAGATATAGCACTTGCATGTTTTAACTCAAACACAGAAACAATCAAATTGTCATTCCAGTGAAGAAAATTAATCCATTTATAAAATATTTTGAAGTTTCGGAATGGTAAATAGTTACACTAGAAACTATTTATAACATACTGCATAATTTCTAACATATCACCTAAAATATATACTTCTCGGACTTTACAAGGTCAAATATTTTAGACCATATTCCAGTGGAAAAACACTACAAACGTATTACAATCTTTTTAAGGTCCTTATGGAATTAACTTTTATTTCCTTTTGAGGAATTTTAATTTAATATCTCAAGCAATAAAATATTGCATACAAAGTAACTTGCAAAAGTTTATTCGCACTAACTTGGACAGCTGCTGTTTTAATAAAGCACCTTTAGTAACAATGATAAAGCATCATCGTTGCAGTAGCTGATGAAGAAGCAGATTTTGTGCACAGACTGGTACAATTCTCACGACATCTCTGTAAATCTGATAAAAATTACTGCACATTCAGGAATAAGAAATTAGACTACTAAGAATTAAAGCAGGATTAAGGCTGGGGTAGGATTACAGTTACAAGACAAAGATTCCATTAAATAATCCAATTCACATTATCTGAGAAAAACGTTGAGCATAAAAACTTCTGTTTTCTTCTTCTTTTCCGTTTTAAAATACATGCAACGTACTGTAACTTCCATTCCCAGGCTTATCGTGCGTCTTTTTAGTTGCATGTGAGTACAGTTCAGCTTTTCATTAAGATGCTAGGGTAATAAACATCATTCAGCATGACCTGAATGGACTTTATTAAAAAACAAAACAACAAAACACCCCCCCAAAAGGCAATTAGCATGTCAAGGTCTCACTTTAGTGCACAAACTATTATCTGTAGACATCTGCAGTGTAAAAATGAGATGGAATTTGAGTAGGTATTTATTTGCATTGAGCATCATATTAAATTTAACGTAATTGTCACAGCCGTGGCTGTACGACAGACCAACGGAAAACCATCCTGCACCGAGGACAAGGAAAAAAAACTATTAATACGACTGCCAAAACTGTTTACTTGTAACAGTTGAACCTCACGGGTCAGTTCCCTTCTAAAGGCCACTGGAAACGCCGGCTGGTACTGCAGCCTGACAAACACGCCAACCCCATCCAAAAAGACGCCGTCGAGCCCTTTAAAAATAAACATTTAATTTCAGTATATTTTGGGTTTTTTCGTTTCGTTCTTGGCTTCCTTTATTTTTGTAACCGTCTGCTGTTTCCAGCGCCATCTCCGAGGCGGGAACGGTTCATTCCTTCCTCCGCCTGTTTTGCCATTTTCCACTTGGCAGATGCTGCCTACCCCACCCTGCTGCTCCTCAGGGCGCCCGCGGCACTGCCCTGGCCTTTTTATGTTTCCTTGTCCGTTATCCACAACATCAGTGGGATTTTCAGCCCTGGAATGTGCTTTACGAATATGCCTTTATTTTATTTTATTTTATTTTTAACTAAGGAATGCCTTCTTTTGCCACCATAGCCAGGTAAAAATATTTTGTCATTTTAAATAGAGCAGGCAGCGGCTCTTTTAAGAAAAATCAGTGATATAATTTAGAAAGCCGAAGTGACATTTTCACCGGACTGCAATAGTTTTAAGATCAGGTAAAATTCTGGACCTAAACTATGCAACACATCTTCCTTTCTAATTTCGGAATTACTTTTAGTTTGACGAAGAAATATTCTACTGGTATGAGATACAGTTTTTGAAATTATTATGCATATTTATGTCTTACATACATTTTACTTCTCTTCTCTAGATATATTACTCACTGATTTAATTCACTCAGGAATCTACCATACTGTCAACCACCTACAGTAATCCAGAAATATTTTTTATGTATGGAAGGGGCTTAATCATTAAGCCACACTTTCCTACAAAGCTTCAGTGTTTCTGATTGGTAAAAAGCATTTCTCATTGAAATAATACTGAAGTGGAGCCCAACCACTCCTCCATATACACGACTGTTAAGTTAATTAACTTTTCAGGACAAGACGCTGATCACACATAACGACAAGATACACTATCATTTTCAAGACAGCTCAAGCGGTAGCTCTGGTGGGACAACAGTGTATCTTGGGTCAAGCCTAGGTGTGAAATCCTTGAAGTTCTTAGAGGCTTCAGTACCAAATACATCTAAAACTTTCCTATTCATGAGAGCAAACCTGAAAACAAAGCAGACATAAGAAAGTGAACAAATTAATCTTTTATTTATAAATAAATAAAATTGCTATTAGAATGATTTCACTATGCAAAAGACTATCCATATCTTCAAAATAAAGGCTTTGGCTTGCACTGTTTATGGATTAAGGTTTTTATCTTAGGCAATATAAATTAAAAAATGTATATTGGATAAATTTGATAGTGATTTATGTATGTATGCTTCATATAATATAATTTATAGAAAAGGAGAAAGGAGGGAGTCCCATTCTACTTGTAATGCCATCAAAAAACTCCAAACAAAATACATTACAGTTCTTTCCCATCCCAGCACAGAGTAAACTCGGGCCATGCCTGCCTATGTCTGCATGACAATTTTATGGGTGTTAAAACTTATTTCTATTTCTTTACTTTTCAAGATTGTCGAGTGAAAGCCCTGCAGAATGTCCAAAGAAGATGACCTTGTGGAGAAAATATTAAAATTACTACTGCAGAAATTTGTTTTAAATAAAACAAATGAGTGGCAAGTCATGGAATTTCTTTTTCCCCTTCTCTTTCAACTAAAGCAATTTTAGGATTAGCACAAGAGGGAAAAAAGGCAGCCAGAATTCGACATCTGCACCGATGCCATCCCCTGTGTCACATCTGTACAGTCCTAAAGGCTGCCTGAACATTGCCTCCAGACATCCCAAGGAAAGCTTCCCCTATGTCTAGTAGCACATTAAGTCATCTAATGTCCACCTAACAGTGTGCTATGGGGCGTGTAGGTTCAATATGCTCCAGGGACTGGCCTCTGAGTTCACTTCTATTTTTATAAGCTGGACAGAGAAAGAATCTAGTCTTAAAACTGCCCTTCAGACTACAGCAGGTCATAGCTAAAGGTCTGAAAGGAACTCACTGGTTCCCTGCAATGGACTTTATTCTCAAACTGATCAAGGTGAAGATTTGGACGCCTTCTTCTGCCCTATTGTACATCAGTATAATAACCTACACTTTACTAAAATAAATCGATTACAGTAAAATGTAATTTAAGAGGTAAGCATTTTAGAACTCCACAGCAAATAAGGAAAAAATATATTCAATAAAATAGGACAGTATAAGTTTACAGTTATAGTAAGTGAAAAACTTTCACTAGTTTTCCAAGAATAAAAACTTCCTTTCCCAATCAAAATAGATGTTCTATAAAAAATGTAGAATCTTCAAAGGAATTTTATTTTCATGGGAAATATTCTGACACTAATACTTTAAAAAAGTAACAATATCATGTTCAAAATCACTGTACAACACTTATTTCTTGATACTTGTCTATTTGTTTACTTGATACTTCGCATACCACTGAAATCTGAAAGTATTCTACTTTTCTAGGTGAACTGAAAAAAATGATGTAGAAAGCTGAATGTGACCAATGGTATGTTTAGGCAAACCATAATATACTCTTGTTTACTTACCTGCCCTTTGTTAGTCGTAAAAGAAATTTCCAGTATGAAGGTCGCAGGTTTTGAACTTCCATCACAGCCTGCAAGGAGAAAGCTCCGTAAGCACCAGCTGCACCAGGTTAGGCAAAAGGCCCATCCTGTTTATCACCTTGCCTCAAACAGTGAGCATTAAAGGATGGTTAGGGAAGAACGTATGTATTAAAAAAAACTCTCACGATTCATGGACTGAAAGCACCTGTGATCACTTGTCAACATACAGCATTCTCAGAAAATACACCAGTCACAGCTGAATTTATATGATACCACCAGCACATATCGACATTTCCAGAAGACTCTCTTTCAAGAGTAGTGGTACCTAATTTAGATCCCGTCGTTGTACAGAGAAAAAAAAATCCTTATTATTCCTATGTATACTATTCTGCCGGTGTGGATGCCAAACTCCTGCTATTCCATCTGCACTCATTCTGCTTTGTGTGATCTATCACTTTGCGTACTCATGTTTACATTGTACTACCCCAAATAATGTAAGATAACCAAACCCCTTGCCTTCTCTCCAAGTCTCTTACGAATGTGGTGAAGAGCAAACACCTCAGCATAGATCCGTTTGACAATTTCTCCCTCTTTCCTCCCTACTAAACCTCGAAATTTATTCCTGGTTTCGGATTCCTATGTTCCAACTCATTATTAAGTAATGAAAAAAAACCTTCCCACTCTTCTCACAATAATTTCCTTTTAAACCTCATGTGATGGACCCTGCCAATAGCATTTTGGAGATCTCAGTACTGCTGTCCTTCACATATACAAGCACATCTGTGTACTAAAATATCAGTTCATTTTGACGTGAGAATAAGAGATATTCTGAAATATGTGGGACCGATGAAGAGGAGGAATAGTGCAGCTGCTTTCGCTTAGGCACAGGACACTAGAAGTCTTGTTCAGGATCGTTTTATATTCTCTTTATTGAAGGATAAAAAAACCCACATTTCATTATGAAATGAAAAATGTCCACAAAACATTCAGTGGTACATTAGGCATTAGAAAGGGTGGGATGAAGTGGAATAATGCAGAGCAATTTAGTTACACTGTAAAGACGCTTCTACAGCTGCTATAGCAGATGGGAAAGGAATTGAGGATCAGGACATGGAACAGACTTGGAAAGGGCAAAAGATGAAGGCTACAGCTTTTTTCAAATGTAAAACTAGCTTTTCCTGCTAAATTTTTCAGATTCTTTCAAATATGCAATCTTAACTAAAGTTAGCTGAGAGTGAAAATTTCCAATTCATTAAAAAATTGTAATATATTACAGTTCATTGTTGGCCTCCTTGAGAGAGAAAAAAAAACCCACACACTTATGGAAGTCTCTGTATTTTACATCCCTGCTTTGGGTCACTGCATTTTGAGCTCATTTCCAAAGAAGTCAATATTCAGTTCTAAGTTTATGAGAAATCTGAGTCATAGAAATGACCTTCCGCACACAGTAACATTCAAAAGCGGAATATAGGAGTCCTGATTCACAGCATCTTGCTCAAATCACTCCACCATACCAGCATTCTTGTATCGTTGTATCCTTACATTCCTGGTTTCACTGAACATACAACTTAAAGAACTGTATTTTCTGTTAGAAGGCAACATACTTACTGCCTGGAAGCATATCGATGTGGAGATGGCATAGATGATGCTGTCTGCATGGGGAAAATAGGGAACTTTCCCTGCTTCAATGCCTTTGAAATATATAGTCTATGAAAGTAAACAAAACATGCTGAGCAAAACAGAAAAAAATTACAAGTATCTTTTTACTTTTTATCATATTACCATTTTCAAAGTGGCACGTTAACGTTACTAGCATATGTGTTTCTATGTTATGTCCACATTGCAAATGTGATATGGATTGAACTAGCTTAAAAAACTCATGGAAGATCATGGAATAAGTGCCTGCAAATGCACAGAAAAGGACTTGGCAAAAGCTTGGGTATTAAGGGTAGTATAGATCTTAATGACAAAAAAAGAGAAAGTTTGCTATGTCAAATTCCTCATTTTAAAAAAGCAAAAGAATAATGCAATAACTTGTGCAACAAAGCGAATATTCACTGTTCTTAAACAGCTTGAAATCACATACTTTTGTTTCTGAGAAAACACGTACAGCTTATTTTCCTGAGCACAGCTTGACCTTCCAAAGCAGCATACGCCTCTTTAGTCAGTTACCCTTGGCTTGCGTAAGATGATAAAAGTAGTTAAAAAAAAAAAAGAACACGCAGCACTTTTTTTATTTCAGTGCAGCCACAATGTCTCAAAGTCCATAGAAAACCATCAGTAATACAAGATACTATTTTTTTTTAAATAATTGATGTTCTAAAATTCAATACGGATAACTCAATATGGATGTCAGATAACTTTTGCATAATCATTATGAGAAGTACCTTCAGAACTTGAACCAAGATTACAAAGCACAAGAAAAAATAGAGTGTATCTCGCCTTTTTTATGTCCATTCTCCATTATGTGCTTTTTTAAATTTAACATTCCTTTTTTAACTTATTTAAAATTAATTCAGTGCTGGTAGTGGAGGTGGAAAAATATCACGAAGGAATGAAGTCCTAGAGGTCAGTCTGGTGATTCAGGGATGAAGCATAACGGAAGAGTAGTGTTAACTTACTCCAGTGGTGCTGTTGTGGAAATACTCAGGAGTAAATCCTGATTCCATGGAAAAATCACAGTGAGAAACCAGAATCTGGCTAGTGATATATAATCAACATATCCAAAATCTACAAACATTTTTTTCCTGGGTTCCTATTTTCACTCAGTTCATAGAAATAAGGGAGAACAGATTTTCAAACTTGAGAGACTGGAAGTTTGATTGAAGCGCTCTTCAAAGCTGGGCGAAGCATACTGACAAACAACTGCAGCTATAGACTAAAACCTAAGCTATTTTGAGTTATCTTAGACTGCTGAATGCCAAAATTAGGGAACAAAGGCAGGAAGTCAAGCTGTAGCTTTTGGCAATAAATCTACAATTAAGGGCTAGTTCTGATTTATGTTTCTGGCAGAATGGACAAAATCTACATTCTTGGAACTTTTAGATTTAAAAATCTACAAAAGCTACAAAGCAAAGGGCTACCAAAGAATGAGACAGAGAAAATGTGACGGCGAATATGCATGGAGACCAACGGATAAAGGATTTTTAATGTGAGTCACAGACAGGAGATTAAGAAATGAGGCTGTAGAGTGGAACTGCCGCTTGGCACAAACCTACTCAAATACACCGCTACTGTACAATCTCACATTATATGGGAATGCTCTGACAAAGCCTTGTGAAGTTCGTTGTCTTTTTCTGTCTTGAACAAAACACCTGAAATAAAGAACTCAGGTATCAGGGTAATATCTTACCTCTACTAATTTGGAAGCCAGGTACATAGAAATAGTAGTACTTTTGTAAAACATCATAGAAATTCCTGCTAGAGCCCCTGTAATAATTAGAAAACAAAACTATTATTAACACTGATTTATTGTAGCTGTCGCACTATGTCAGCATGACAGATGTTGCACAAGATTATGGTTTCTACTGCCACATCACAACAATGTTCCTGTGCTGCCCATCAAAGTATGGTTTATGTCATTCAGAAGAAAAGCAAGAGTTTTGAAACCTTGAAACAAATCTGTTGTTCAGTGACCAGAAGCAGAGTCTTAAATTTCCTCTCTCATCCCGCAAACAAGTGGGAACTTTTCAAAGGTTCCACAGAGCGGCAGACACCCAAGTAGCACGGAAGGGCCTGCGACACAGCACAAGTTTTGCAGCAAAAATGATCCTTCTTTGGATGCACAAATGCATATTCTGCTGTGTGTGGAAGAGCCAGTATTAGAACCTCACCTGACTGGGGCTTGGGAAATAAAGGCACAATAACATTTGTGGTCCATTTATTGTCCTTGAAGCTGAGCATAAATGACAGACATATCATTTGACTAAATTTTCCTTTACAATTTTAAATGCAACTCTTAATTTGAAACCACTTGAATCACTACTCTTACACTGAGGCAGCCTTACTATATACAGTCCTACTTTCAACATGTAAGTCTGAAACAGGAATTGCAGGACAGACATCAACCATGTGCTCAACAGAAATATTTGCAGAACCGAACAGAGTCAATATTCATTTTTTATGGACTAACCAGCTACTAGCGCATGCAGCTCATCATCTAGGTTTCGTACCCAGCGCAGAAAGCAGCTAGTACCCTGTAGTGAACAGAGAGAAGCAGAGCCCTCGTTATTGCTCTTTCAGAACACACAGCCTGAAGATATTCCACTGTAAGGTAGTAATATAGCTCACAGCAGTACTAAGAAATATAGCTTGATAATATCTACAATCTACAGTACCGATTTTACAGTGCTTTAAATAACAACATATTTTGTTTCAAAACTAGATAGCAGAAAATTCTAATTTGAATGTGTCAATCAAACATACCAATCTAATTCAAATGTGGTCAGAAAATTTAATCTTGAATTTAGAACATCTTCATTTGCTATAGTCACCTAGACTCTTTCTCATGCCAAAGTCCGTTTCCAACTGCACACCAAACACCTTCAGATTCTTCCATACATACAACAAATTCTAGGACCAGGAAATCACATTAATTTAAAAAGTAAGAACTGCATATGATTAAATGTCATACTAAAATGCAGAATAACCTGTTTGTTGACACAAACAACAATTCACAGCTATTAAGGCTAGAATGGATGTAAGTAACCGTGGCTTGGGCTGCATTAAAATACATTTTGTTTGGATGACTGCAGGTTACCAAATGATCCAGATTGTTCCATGTCTGTCACAACCTCTGCATTGCTTTTTTCAGTTGTTCTGCAAAATCCACACTTTGCTCACAAATTTCTGTTTGCTTCCACATAGCTTAATACTTGCTAAGTAGGGTCAGACCCAGTGCTGATGGTATTGGGACCACATCGTGTAATTCAATACAATGGTCCACTAATGTCTGCTTTGAGCTATGTGAGTTAGTTCCTTGCTACTCCACCTAATGCATACTTTTCATAGAATCAAAGAATAATTTAGGTTGGAAGGGACCTCTGGAGATCATCTGGTCCAACCTCCTATTTGAAGCAGGTCCTGTTAAAGCAGGTTACTCAGGGACTTGCCCAGCTGAGCTTTCAGTCTCTCCAAGGGTGGTGACTGCACAGTCTCTCTGGGCTACCTGTTCTCGTGTTTTGCCACATTCATATGAAAATATATTCCTTTATATTTAATCAGAAACTCCCATATTTCAACTTGTGTATTTCGCCTTTCTTCCTAACACTGTGCATTTCCAAAAACTTTCTCTATATCCTCCTGTTAGATGCAGACAGCAATAAAATCTCCCGTGAGCTCTTTCTTCTCCAGCCTAAAGAAATGCAGTTCTCCCAGCTTCTCCTTGAGTATCATGTTATCCAGTGCCCTAATCATCTTGGTGCCCTCTGCTGAACTCACTTCAGTATTTCAATGTCTTTCTTGTACAAGTAAGCCCCCAAAATGGACACAGTGCAACAGAGTTGTCTCACTAGTTATTTTACAGCATATTTTTAATAATCAAATATGCTAAAATGTCATTAATAAAGCTAACTGTCAGAGTGCGGTGTATTATTCAAACTTGTAGTCTTATATAAAAAAGGAAACCAGGCTAGCATCACTGACTTATTTTCCATAAAATGACATTTGCTGACGTTAATTAACAATAGAGGAGAACTCAAAATATAACACTACAGCAAGTACAATTTTACAAAGGTATTTCAGACTGCCTTCAGGGACAAGATGGACTCTTTTAAAGTGGTCTATAATGGAATTCCTCTGGGCTAGAACTGTATCAAGCACTTCATTATCTGGCTATGATCCACTGTATGATTAGACTCTTTGCTGCTCTATATGCTTATCTCAAATTGAATACAAAAATATAATGCCACCTAAATCCATAGAAGTTTTGTAATGCAAACAATAATAGAATGTACGTGCTTAATGAACTATTAATAAATGTCAGAGTACATGTCACTCTCATAAAATGAGTATCTATAGAACTAAATCATATTTTGCACTCAGAGTTTCTAAAAGACTTCAAAGTCACCCCCATTTCAGCATTTACAATTTAAACACTGTTTTCTCTAAAGGCACTTTTCTTAAAGTTTGAACAAAAATCTAATTATTAAATAAACTCCGAATAAACTGCGCATTGCCACCAGAAATTTTAAACTCAGTAACCTGACAATTTCTTGTATCTCAGTCTGACTGCAATTAAAGTGAAATTCTGTTTGGTTATAAATAAGACTTTTTTTGGGGGGGGCGGGGGGGGAGTTGATCCTCAGTAGATGGTATTTACACTGAATAATACAGAATTACCTTAACTTTTCATAGTAAGTGAAGTAGCAGTTGAAAAATATCAAGTTTGGTTAAGCATATAAAACTGCAATAGGTACTTCAGCATTGTAGTATACAATATATCCTTCCTTACAATATGCTTTTGGTCAGATTCAATTTTGATATAAATATGATTCAATTAACTGACAAATGCTGTATTAAGGTGCATCAGTTTACTAACTGTCATTTTATAATAGCAGGAAGGCAGATTTACAGATGGTAAGTGCAATGTTTCCTCATTGTATGTGATACATGTTCTGCAATCTCCAACTATTTAGCGTCAAGTCAGAATTCCAGACTTTTGTGCTAAAAATCTGCAAACAGCTTCTTTATGGCAATCCTGCTGCTACTGCAGTCACTAGTCGTATCTGTGCAAAAGCGTTTTTGTGCAACAGAAAGTGTCTTTGAAATCTGAGTTCACTTGCTCTGAAACACACCCTATATCTCGGTCTTGGTATCAGGCTGTAAAATCCATCTGATTGATTGAGAAATGATAGAAAACACAGAAGAATGCATCATGGAATGGAGGATCAGTTTGCTATTTATGACACTACAGATTTGTTCAGTGACATTATGAAGAATCCAGTAACAGTAATATTAAGGCTAGACCTTTTACCTCTTCTTGCTACTTTGAAAATTAAAAAAAAAAAAAAAAAAAAAAAGAAAAAAAAAAAGAAAGAAAGAAAGAAAACCTCCAAAACCCACATAACATTCATCATTTCGGTATGTTACAAGCTTACTTTGTATATACTGACAAAAGATCCCAGAAAAGCTCCAAGCTGGAAATTTTCCTTATTGTAGAAGAGTGAAAGGAGCCGGGAAGGTTCAGTGAAGAGATGCCTGAACGTGGAAGGGATCCGGAGGCAGCACTGGATCAGGTAACCGATGCTAAACATTCGAACGAAGCCCTAGGGAGAATTGCAAGAAACCACATCTTCAGAAAAAAGAAAGAGCAAAAACACAAGCTATGGAAGCATTGGTCACTTAGTGACCCTAAGCATTTTGAAACCCACTTTGCAGTCACTACGGAGAACACATCCCCATCTTCAAGCTCAAAACCAGATTTTTTTCCCAGATTTCTCTGTAAAATTGCAAACACAATAAAATCTGAGACAACTGACTCTCCTTTAATTTATATAAATATTTGAAAAGCCTCAAAGGACATAGTCTGTTTATCTTCTGCTCCACAATTCTATCCTTCAGAATAACCCTGAAGGCTTAATTTCCAGGTTACTGCCCTACCTTTTAACTACAAATGGGTATACAACAGGAAGTAACGTGGCGAGGAGAAAAAAACCCACCACCACCAACAAACACCCCACACTCAAATGTCTGGAGAAAGCACTAAAGGAGGGAAAAGTCCACGCAAAACAAATTTCAGAAAGTGTGAGAACGAGGAGCTGACACTGATGGCTTGGCAAACACTCATACACTCTCCCTCAATGAAACTGGAGGCTTAGTGAAGCTTGCAGTAAGAAAAACAGCAAAACTGAAGGGAGATTATGTGTAGAACTACTGAAAAGGGATAACATGGGCTCCAAGGAATTTTTCCTACTAATCCACCTTGGATGCAGATCTGCTTTTTCATATCAACTCACAAGATTACATTGACTTTTTCATTTCAAGTTTTTTTTTTTTTTCCCCAGTTTCTTATAACTTCCTCAAAAGCTTCCTATCATTATTCGTCCCCTATGGCTGAACTTCACGGAGAGGTCTGAATAAAATCTATCCATTTTTTGGTTGGAAGATACCTCATCTGAAAAGCATCCGAACCCTGTGCACTCATCATTGGCAAATACGGCAGGCACCCAGCGCTCTCGGTTCCCGTAACTCATTTTTTAGAACGTACTCAAGGGCATCGAGATAATTCCAGTTACAGTGTTCATTGGCAGAGGGTTTGACAGAGCAATCTTTCAAATCCAGAAACTAAATATATTTTTGCCTCATACAGAACATCATGATCCCTCATAAAACTCATGCAACATTTTTCTGGCTAAACATTCAGTAATAACTGTTTCTTGTAACAATTACTCTCTTTGAACTGATGCTTAAGGAGGAGATTAACTAAGAGGTACAACGTGTAAAATGTTACATGCAGAAGAGGATGGCTGGCGTTTCCACGTTACGGAAGAAACTGCATCGTCCGGTTCAATGATGCTTTAGCTATATATGAAGAACTACTGTTTCTTCCTCTGTTCTTTCAATGGTATGTAAGGTGTACTTGCTGAGCAGCAAATGACAGTGTTTTGGGGCTGTATAATGAAAATGTCGACCAAAAAGTATATATGGTGGGCTGAGTGAATTTCACGCTACAAATATTTTGTAGCCAAAATTAAGATGAATGTATATTCATATCTAAAATGAAGAGGTAATCTTGTGTGAAGTACATAGTCCTCATCTTCCCAAACAAAAAGTGATGATTATGAAACAGATGTCACCACCTCAGGAAAAAAAAAAGGAAAAAAAATACTCTAAAAATAAGAATTATAAGCAAATTAAACTAAAGTCCAAACTAAGAGAATGAACATCAAGACAGGTTGAATGTTTTACGCAGCTGTAGGAAAGGCTGTTTTGTCTGGGTGAGGAACTCTACATTAGGACACACTGAAGTTCCAACTGGCAAACCCTCAAATACATCTGCAATTTTATTTATAGCAGGTGCCCACTTAGAAGTGCTAAACTGCAGGATTAAGGCCTTACTTTTCATGTACAGCAAAGAGCAGTAAGAAGTATGAAAAAAACTTCTATTTATCTCAGTAGAACAGCTGGGAAATATGCATCACATATTTTATACGTATTTTTCAAATCAAGAAAAGCAGTATACTTTAAAACATATAATCAATGTACAACAGAATAACTTTTATCTTCCACAAAAAAGGCCTCAAATAAAGAAAGTAGACCAAAAAATGAACTTTGTCCCACTGGACAACTAACTCCTGGTTAATGTTTCTTAGCTGTAATCACAATAGGAATCCCAAGAGAGAGAAAAAATATTGTTCAAATGCTTCTGTTAGCTTGGAAAGTTCTTTAAACACATTTATGAATCCAAAACATCTTAACTATTTAAAATTTGAAGGGCAGTTTATGAAATTAGGTGGTATGCCCAGCTATTAAACACTACATAAAAGGCTATCACAGATTGTGTCAGGGAGCCTAATGTGCATTTAAATATGAAAGAGGAGGAAAAAAAAAACATGCAATGACAATTTAAGCACAGATATGACATTGGGAAAACAAGGTTTTCAAGGGTAAGGGGAAATACAGGACAGAAGGAAAACTTTGGCAATAAGCAGCTCATCAGATCAATACGAAATTAAAAAGCTCCCTTACAGGAAGGGAATTCCAAAAATACGCTCAAATTCTGTCAGCAGCCAGTTATTACTGACTGACTGCAGGAACAACCCTGGAGAGAAGTCAAAATAGCCATGCTTTTCAAGTCTTGCATCTTCAAAAATCCAAATACATCAGAATGAAACAAAAGTCACAGAAAAGGTAGGAAATTCAAAGATCTCGCTGCCGCTCCATCAGTATTTCCCTGATACAGTATTCTTGCAGTATTTCCTGCTGTAGTCAAGAGCGACTTATACTAAAATATTAGACCAAGACTGGTACAAGCATGAAGTGCTGTTCACGTGTACAACTGGTTTCTCTAAAGGGCAGCAGCCCTTTAGAGACTTCCTTTTCCTCATTTTTCATCAGGTCAAGACTTAGTTCAGTTCAATTTCTGAGCTGAAATTTCTTTACGCTCCCCCTGCCCCAGGGGTGAACGAAATATGAACAAAATGAAGCCGGAAAAATAACTGAAAAGGATAGAGATTCTTGGACTATCTCCTTTCGCCTTTTCCTGTTCTTTTCATCATTAAAACATCTCCCTCCAAAAATGAGAAAGAACATAGTGTGGGGCCAGTCTACTCTAATTTGAGGAGTTCGTAACCTGAAGTCAGACTTGGGTCACCGCACTAAAATGATTCAACAACAGTAACTCCTGCTTCTTGTTCACTGTCAGATTTTAAAGGTTTTTCAGATCATGTTCCATAATGGTAAAATCACCTCCCTCCCTCTACCTATAAAATAACAAACACAATCATTATTTCCAGCAGAGGATTATGACAGTTTTCCTTGGAGAACAGGCATCAATTCCATCACTTCTATTACTACAAAGAAAATCCTAATTTATTTGTTCTAGTTGTCCTTGGAAAATAACACACTGTTACGAGTATACTTACAGATCTGACTGCTGAGCAATTAGCACAGAGCACATATGGATTCTGCATGGGAAAGCTCAGAAAACAAAGTACTAACAGTAGTTAAGAGCTAATTACTGAAGATAGGCATATGTAATAAAATACAATCTAATGAAAAGATCTTTGTTCTACTTAAGGTCATTAAGATGTGATGCACAGCCCCCATACCACAACAGCTTTCCATCTATCCAGTTACTGTGCTTCTCCATGCTACATCCACATTTTATGTGAAAGTGCAGCATATTGAAGTTAGCACAGTACTTGTGAAAAAAGATGCACACTAGGATGCACTACCATCAGCATAGATCTGGAAATGCAGCCATATCAGCTTACAAAATCACTTTTTTTTAATTTCAACCTTTGTTTTGAATATAAACTTCATCGTTTCATTCACTGACATTCAGTCTGACGGCCAGAAATTGATATATATGGGGAAAACACAGGACTCAAATGTTCACAGGGAATGTCTTCTCCCCAGAGGGTGCTGACCAAACATGAGCTTTCAGAAAAAGGGGAAACAAAGGTGTGCAGAAGGCACTGAATAGCAAACTCACTGGGCGAGACACCAAGCAAGTACAAAGCAAATGGAAAGTCGTCGTCCCAAAGATGTTATAACCTAAAGAAAAGAATAGCCTGGGAATGAGAGGGTGAGTGGACTGAGATAGTGCTGAGAAATTTAAAACAAAAACCTAATCTGAAGCAGTAGTCAAAAAAGTTTTGCAAGCACACCCAATTATCAAAACAGTATCAGTTTGTAGATATTATTATCATAACCAGGAACCAAAGGAACCTAGGAAGCTGAGTACTATCTAAAATATATTTGCACATGCAATGGTGACTTATCATGATGGTTGTATGCATATGCCACCAACAGGAAACATAACATAAACTTAATATAATAAGTTACTACATAAAAATTATAGGGAAACTAAACTAGGCAAGCCTCAAATAATCTAACCTGCCTTCTGCATACTCTGCACTCTCTCAAATACTGTCAACTCCAGAGCAGCTTGCATACATGCTACACACTGGCATGCTAATATACTGCAGTGCAAAAAGAGTGAAAATAACTCTAAGCAATACAACATGATACGTTGCATAAACATATAAAAACAGCTATACTAAATATAATTGCTAGCTCTCTTCTGATGCTAAATCTTAACCACAGCACTCCCCGCAAAACCCTCATATAAAGTTTAAATTTAAAAAGTTATTCATCAAAATAAAAAAATATAAGAAGCTTCCGAAAAATCCTCAAATACAGCCATTTGGTTTTGCTGCTCCATAGGTAAAAATGAGTAAAATATCAAGAGATCAAGATCTTCCGGAGTTTCACCAGCTCCTAAAAAAAGCATAGCAAGTGGTACCACCAGCGCCAACCTAACGCTAGCCAAAACACTCTCCTCTGCCCAGCGCTCCCCCCAAAAAAAATGCGCTGATCGTATCGGAAAGGAGGCAGCCCACGCCGCTGGACACAGACAGCTCTTCCTGCGGGCAGCAACTGTGACCGATCTCTCACTACCCTAACCCCTGCAAATAAAGCAGCAGAGGAGCGAGGGCGGAAGGAGGCCCCGCGTGCCGGACGCGCGCAGCTGTACGGCCGCCGGCGCCTCCGCCAGAGCAGCACATTCCAGGTGCTTCACGCGGCGTGGAGTCGCAAGCGGGCTCAGCTGCGAAGGGCGTCACACAGCCGGACAAGTCCCTGGCTTGCCAGTCCGTTTTTCCCACGCACTTTAACGCTGTTGGTTTTCTTCAGCTAAACCGAAAGACTAGCAAACTCCAAACTCCCTCCTAAATTAAGAAAATCTGTTTTCAAACTTGCCACGTTTTCAATAGGAAAAGAATCAGCAACAGGCTCCCTTCTCATTTCCTAAGTGTATGTTCTTTCAGACTAAAGACTTTTAACCTGCCTTTGCCAAAGTCTGTCAATCCAACATCTTTTGCACTTACTTTAATACAATATGAGATGCAATTATCTTCATAGTGTTTACAGCATCGATGCCTAGGGCCATATTTACACCTGCAAGAAGCACAATGAAACACATATTAACTTGTAGCTGTTTTCAGACTCAAGACTTCATAAATTTTTCTTGCCTAAAAATACATAAAATGCTATTTTCCCACTATTCATTTTTCACATTACCTACTGAAGGGCACTGTGAACTTTTACGATGCCATAAAAGTGCAATAAAAACAAACAATACTTTAGTTGTACTGCAGAAGTGTCTGCATGCTTATTTTGATTCAACCTCTCTTTCTTGCAGTACTGCACTATAAATACAAAATTAAACAACAAACTTTCTGCTGCGGTCAACAGGGAAATATCATGTCACATAACTCTAGTGTGACTACTCTTCTCAGTCTGTTCCATGGTTCTGGAAGTGTATTTCAGCAAGTATCCATTACCTGTATCCTTACACCACTCACACCTCTTTAAGGGTTATTGGAAGGCAATGTAGAAAATACAAATGCATAGAGATTCCCAGTGAGCCTTCTCTCAATTATAATCATTTCACTTCTGGGCAAATACTCCTACTGTACAGATTTTACTGTGCTTCTCATTTGGGATGGAGAATTTGACCTTGAGCACATAGAAGGGATTGGTTTGCACTAGTGGGATGTGTGGATTGTACAGTTGTTAGCCCTGCATTACGCAGAATTTAAAGGAAGCAATGTCATACCAGGTCTGAACATTATATTTTGCTATAGCTAAGTATTTAAGGTTTAATACAAAATAAATTACACAGTTTATATACTGTGCCAAATATCTTAGAAATTCTGAATTTTGTAATATGAAGTCTAACAGCCATAAATCATCCCTGAGGTCAGTTTATGTAGCAAAAATTGTAATGAGAATCTGATCAGGTTACAGGCATTTAGACTCAATTATATTGAAAAGAACCATATGGAAGAAAAACCTGTAAGAGCAGGAGGACTGAAAACTGGAAGTTTTCTGAATGTCTGAGTAGGGATTTTCAAAATCTTAAAGGAAGAATACTCTTCTCCATCTTTAGTCTATTAGCTCCTTTAGGATATTTAGTTAATAGGCTCTTAATCATTACCTCTAATGAACTGAATAATAAAGATAATTTTTAAGACAAACAAGATATAAAGAACTCAGATAAAGGAAACCACATATAGAACCAACTGTCTTCTTCCGTTTGTAGGTCTTTTGCTGTCAAATTACATCTCTCCCTGAAAAGTCAGTGCTAACTTCCTTTCTATTTTCATTCTAAAAACACAGCAAATCAGCAGAAGCAGCCATGTGATACAGGCCATTTTGTGTTTGTTCAGTATCTCAGCAAGGAATGAAAGTCATCACTTTGAGAACACAACGCACTTTGAAGACTTATTAATTTCCTGTATGTGAGTAGGTAAAGATCTGGTCAGAAAACTGTTCCTGAAGAGGTCAATGGAAGTGAAGATTCACAGATGTGACCTGATCAGATCCTTGTACTACTTGTTATCCCATCTTCCCTGTAACAAATGCTTCTTCATGGTACCTAACACACTTGAAGCAGACAAATCAAGCACAGCACATTAGACTGAATAGCTGTATGATGTCCTTTTTTCAAGCTCATGTTGAAAGACAGTAAATTGGATTTGGTAGACAGAGCAGGAATGTACCTTACCTAACCTCAGATGACCTGAACTAGTCACATTGAGCTCCTACAGTTAGTGCAAAGAAGTGGGGACTATTAGAGGGAAAAAATAATTATCTTACCAATTTTAGAAGCTTACTGCAGAATAGCTACCCACTTGAAGAGTCTGTTCCTCTCGATGGACAATAAGGGGAGCCTACACTAGATTCAGCTGAAGCAGTCCAGTGCAAATATAGCTACACTGTAGATAACCAGTTAATTGAGTCAGATCATGTCAAAGATCACTCTTGCTACCAAATAACTATGGACAGACAACAGAGGCTTGCTATGCCTTCTCAAAACCTTTGTCTTCAGGCAAAAAGACAAGAATTAGGTTTGCAATTAGAATTAATGCATTTCAGTTGACTGACTAGCTTCTCTAATTAGAAAATTAGAGAAGTTTTCAAAAACCCAAGTGTATCTTCCCGTTTAGCTAATCCTTGCTCCTACACACAGTATTACTTTCCTACAAATAATATCCCATGTGCTCAGGTATCATGTGTAGAGAAAAAAATCCCACTTTGGAGGCAAATAAAAAGGTTAAGGTTCTTCAAACGCTGATCTGATATCTGACAAAGACAAGAGGAAGCAACTAAAGGCTGACCTACAGCTGCTGTGTCAAAACTGAGATAGATGTTACTCCTCATCAGCTTCGCTTACTAGACTTCGCGGACTAGAACTCAAGTCATCACCATGACAGACTCTCCAACTACTCTTCTCTTCCAGTCATCTTTTCAAAGACAGGCCTGAACTACTAGTTTATATACATTTCAGTGTGCAACTCAGTATAGGAAATGATTTCTGCATTTGAACTTCAGGTTCTACAGAGTGTCTGTCTCAGGGCTCCAGTTTGACAGCTAAATCTAGAATATTAGACACACTCTTTTCTTGAAGGACCACTCGTGATTTAGAGCATGTCCCCCGCCCAATTTTGATCCCTAGATAATTTGTTGTACTTTTTATCCAGTGATTCTCTAAGCTAAAACACATAAATGATCCTCAAACACAAAAGCGGTCTAGCACACAAGAAGAGACTGGCAGGCTCCGACTGCCAGTTTCACAAGGAGGCCCACTTGACAGAGGCATCTGGGCTTGTGCAAAGCAGACTCCCTCTTTGCTCTGGAAGTTCTTATTGCCTGAGGCAGGACACTGGCCAACTGTCACAAATCCTGTTCTTAGGCAGTTCTCCCTTATTCAACACAGGGGTGTAAGCGCCTACAAAGATGATGTAATGGTAATGTAAGGTGATCTATGTAAGGAGCATTCCTGTGCCGTTTTCCTGCCTTCATATCACTGCTAGGGCCAGTGGAACCAGGCCACGAGCCAGTTTTGCTGAAAACTGCGGAAGAATCGAACGCCACTCTACCACTCAAAATGGACTGAACTTGCATCTTCTTGTTAGAGAATTGTGCAGTGCAAGCCATACTGAAGCCCTGCTACAACATACAGGTCTTAAATTTAGCTTTCACTAGGGTTCATAATTTGTTTTTGCCACCTATCCAGAAAAACAAAATGCAAATGTCATAAATGAAAAGAGAAAGTAACACAAAACACTGTCATATAGTATAACGAAACATGAAAATGAGCTAAGTAAAAATGATTAATTATGCCTTGCTTTTCCCTTGTTTTCCTTTGACTCACACTTTGTCCATGAGTTTTTTTGTTAGAGCCAGTATGTTCATTGGCTGTGGTATTTTTTCACAACGCTTTATCTTTCTATCTATTCTTGAAAATGCTGCTTCTGGTGAAAATGAATGAGTGGGGATTTCTTCTTTCCCTACGATGAACCTGAAACAAAAAACACCAGTTATAAAAGTAACTCAGAAAGTACATAAAGATCAGCACAAGTCTGCAAAGACTTTACTGCAAGCTTGAAGTTGCCCACAGGACTGCAAAAGAAAATGCATCCTAAACAGGTACCAGATCTTTTGTCTCCTCAAAAAGACCAATCCACCAGCATATATTTAAACTTCAGATGTGGCCAAAATTGTTGCCAGTAATTTTTTTAAATTGAGAAAAGAATGGATTGAGAAAATCCATCTCAAACAATGGAAGAATACTGAATAAAAACATAAAGGCACATATTTCAAGTTATTTGCAGCAAAAGGGTCATATAAAGTTTGAAAATCAATATCATATTTTTATTGGTTTTGTAAAACCTTCAAAATTCCAACCCCACCAACAACATCAACTTTGTTTTGCTTGGCTTCGTCTTCGACCTTATTTTTTCATCGGTTGATATTACCTACACACCAGTTTATCTTAACTAGTCTGTACATCAAGGGCAAAGAAGGTCACTATGGCAAGATGCACTGTTTCATAACACTTTGCACTCTAATCCAAGTTACATTGTACTGTGGCAATGCTTTTGATGGCTGGTGCAGATATAAATAAATTTTCGTCATTCAGTACGTGACAGAATCTTCCAGTAAACTGCTGGCTTCAGAAAGCACTGTTTATGCATGCTGTCATATGAGCGCTTCATGTCCAGATTTCTAAACTATGGACTGACTTATTTAACTATCAGCACCTTTTATCAAATTCCATGGCTGTTTCACGGCTGCAGCCTCTCTAAAATATTTTCCACTATCGGCAACAGCAATGCTGTTTTGCTTGACTTCAGCTTCAGCCCTTTTCTTAACCTGTGAGCTGACACTGTCCATGCACTGGGCTATCTTAGTGATAGACAGGTGGGAGAATATGGTAAGGGAAAGACAAGAATAATATGTGAAGACATACTCCTGACACAAGACACTAAGCCAGGTGAACTCTTGTGTTACTACACAAACGAGTGAGTGACACCAGACAGAGTCCCATCACAAAGTAAATTCCAGGCAAGCCTGGATTACAACAAAGCACACAAGATTTTGTGACACGGGGTGTCTCAAATGAATATGGTAAAACTCCATGCCTGATTTTGGTGCTGGTCACAGAACTACTGCTGTATTCACTCACCATTCTGCAAATACAGTGAATAAACTTCAGGTCCAAACACAGCAACCACTTGCTTCTAGAAGAATACCGGGAATCATGAACCCCAATTTTAGCAAATGGAAAGACTAATGTTCCTTCAAAAACATTTAACTGTATGTCTGCATTTCCTTTCTGCAGTGGTCTCAAATATGAAGATCCTTTTCTTGCCAGTGTATTATACCTTGTTTAAAATATGCAGTATATCCCCAAAGCTGGGAGTTTTACAACAGTGTGTTTTTTTCTTAAGAAAACTCTGTTTTCGTATAATGCAACTTCCACTGTGCACAATTCCTCAAAATCATTACTTTGGGCTAAGTACTCACAGAAACTATTTTCTTTACTTACTTTAGTGCAGAGTATGTAAATCCTTTCAAGCCATCTTTGCACCTGAAACATAAAAACAACAATCTTTTCTGTAATGGACTGCTTGCAATGTAAAGTGTTACACATTAAATATGATGTAGAAGGGCTCTGGAAAAACATCAGTTTCTCATTAACAGAAAGTAGCAAGTCTGTAACAATTCTGCAGCAATCCTCAACTTCATGTTGTCACCACAGCCTTGGAACATGTTACAAACAAAAGGTAGATACAGCATAGGAATGCCAGCACGTCTCTCTTTTCTCAAAGACATTTTGAGAGAAGAAATTTTGAAAGGACAGTGACAGAATCATTGGGGTGGCAATGGAAAATTCCATGTCAAGAATTGCTACTTCCATAGAAAAGAAGTCATGATGGGTCTTCTGAAACGTGTTATCGCAAGGAGAGAAAGGAAGACGACTTAAATTTCAGAAAACACCCTATTGTAAAGAACTGCAGGGAACAGTTACTCTGATTTTAAGAAAACCTGTTCTACCTTGTACTGTGCTAATCCCTGCAGTACCGCACTTTAAGAAAATTCTCAAGTCGGAAGTCAAGGTTGTTCAATCACGGAGCAGTCGTTCTGATTCTGCACTTGATTATATATGCCCTTCCTCAAACACTGTAGGGCTCCTTCCGTGCATAATGACCACAGTAAAGAGTCTTTACTCGGCTGTGAAAGCTTTAGGTTATTGACATTTTTCTGCATAGGATATGAAGAATGGAAGCGAAGCTTGCAGTTGCTACAGATTCTTCCTGGAAGACTTCTCACCAGTGGCATGTTGATAGGAAAGCAAAGAACAGATACTTGTCCTTCTTTCCCTCCCTTTTCACTTTATAGGATTGCAAGGGGAACAGATCATGGTAAAATTCCTCACACAATACATAAAGCACAAAATAGCAATTATCACCATCATCGTTTCAAGAAGACAGCACAACAGTTGCCAAAGTATCAGAAACAGGAGTGACCAAACCGAATCCTTTTTATCCTGTCTTACCAAGGACCAAGGCGTCCCTGGAAAGTCTGCACCCTTCAAGAGCACAAGGTATCATCTCCCAAAAGGCACCACGTGAGGCTAGTGCGTGCTACTGAATGGCTGTATGAGTAAGAACAGCAGGAAGAATATAATGAGACAGTGGCTTGTTTCCAGCTCAGGATTACTGATCACAGCGGTGTGGTATGAGGCTTCGATGCTCCAGCTCTATCAGGCAGACAGACCATCACTCAAACTGTTACTGGTGTGCTAACAAGGAGGCAGCGAGTCCCTGGGTTGTCTTCTCTTTCCACCTGAACGAGCCTCAACATGAGAAGCCAGAATGCACTCGTGGCTTCTGCTAACAGAAGAATCCCACCAAAATAAACCATGTCTTGCCTCATCATAGCAGGAGAGTGCCCCGCTCTTAGTAAAATGTCACAATATTAAATACCCTGGAAATTTTTGCTTCCACTTGCACGGTTCTAATTTAGCATTAGTGTTATTTAGCATAGTTATATACAACACTAGAAAATTCATCCTAAAACAATTGTCTCTTGTAAAATTACTGCACCTAAAACACTGATCATCTTCTAAGTATGATCCATAGGAGTACAGTGTTGCCTTGCACAAATAACATTGTTTATTCTATCTTTAATTATTATAGAATGTTGTAGCCAATGATCCATAAATATTTTATTTTTTAATGATTTTCTGCCTGTGGAATGCAGAAGCTGAAAATTACTGTACTGTTTTTACAGAAAGATGGACTTCAACTCCAAATGAAATTAGTTTTACCCAAAAGTCAGAACAAATCACTGGCAAAATCAGAAGCACAACCCAAATACACAGGGTTTATATACATCCACTGCTGCCTCCAGAACCACAGTCCAGTATCATGATTCGGTTTTTAAATGTACAGTTGAAGGGAAGTTAAATGTCCCTCTGAGTTAAGGGTGTTCTACACACTATTTCTGCAAGCTCTCAACTCAATAGGTCCTTAGTTTCTACTTTTCTTTTTCATGGACCAGTAAATTAAAACCATACACCAAGCAAAGCATAAACTCACGTGTGTTTCTAGAATAATATTGAAACGGAGGAGTAATTACAGTATAAGCATAATTATGTTTTTGCCTTAATCACTCCAAGGCAATTGCAGTTCTAGTTGTGTTTAAACAATTATTCCATTATTATACCACCAGATGTCCCTAATCAGCTATTACTCAAAGACTGACCCAATATGACAGAATTTGTGACTGATAACATTTTACAGTTCACGTAAGTTCTCCTCAAAGACATCGTCAATCAAATCATTTCTTCATTAATATTGAAAACCACAAGACATCTGAGTTACTCAAAGATAAAATAATACTCCGATCATCTATTTATTTCTCCAAGAAACATGAGAAAGACTTCTAATACTTATTCTAATCACTCATTTCAAGTCATTTCTATGCAATAAGTATTTGGTGTTTCAAGATTTTATCAGTTATTCAGATGTAGATCTATGAGCCGCCCTGCAAAACACACTGAAGGTAAATATATGGTTTAATATAGAAGTAACACTAAAGACATAATTCTATTTTTTCCTATTAGCTTCCAATTTTTAGCTATAATGTAGTATAACAGTGCTATTTAAATTCTTAAATAGAACTTAAATTCATGCTGTTGGCTTTCTAAAATTTCTGTTGTAAACTCATTATGCAAATTAATAAGTATGAGAAAACGCTGCACAAAAGAAACCTCTGCACTGACTACAGAAACATACTTCTTTTTTTTTCTTTTTTTTGGGGGGGAGAGGTGGGAAAAAAAAGAGTACGGCTAGGTAGCGCAGGGGGATGTCATGTAGTCAGCAGTAGGCTTCATGTGAGACTGCTGATGAAGGCAAGGCCTAACGCTAGCCGCATATGGTACGTTTCATGAACACCTGGCCACTAATAACTGAACTAGGACTAATGATTTGCTTCATGCAGGCTACTATTAATTGCTAATAATAACTTTTACTCCCTGCTTCATTGCTCAAGTGGTGAAAAGCCCGTACTCCACTGCTGACCCCATGAGCCACGCGAGCCGCAAACCAGCGCGATAAAATGCATGTGCCAAACATGTCGGATTCCCCTGCATAATGCTCAGTAATGTGTTAGAGTGTTTAAGATTTTTAAAACGATATACAAGCTGGAAAATCTAAGATGCTGGCTCAGTCGAGCACCGTTAAAAGCACTCGGTGTGCTTCACCTTTCCTACCAGTCTCCCTGCCCTGAGCGTCCCGGGGCCAGAAGCTCGAGCTGCAGGAAGGCACCGCTCTTTTGCCTAGTGAGCAATATTTTAAAGGGCACATAATCTGCTTACAGCTGCCCAGCAGAGAATTTTCCCATCGAAGGGGAATTTGCACCTGGTACAGAGCCAGCAGAGCCAGGGACCGGGCCAGCTGTCCCCGTCCAGTACAGGGTACCTGACAGCGCAGCGGAAACGCTCCGCCACCCTCCGGCTCCTAGTTGGCCAAAGCCACGGCTGGACTCGGGAGCGCAGCAGAATCAAGGAGCTCTAGCAATAACTTGGGGTTCTCCAAATTCCCCCGGCAAGACAATTCTGGCACATGAGCTAACAAGATCGATTTTAATCATGCACGTTTGGAATATAAATAGAACCGAAGGCCACACACACATTTATTTTTTTTCATAAAGAAAACAGCAAAAGTGGAATACAGCCAAAGCTTGATACTAATATGCTTCTAACAAGGCATGAACTCACTATAATTACTTGTGTTTGTGTATGTAGAGAGGTGCTGTACACGAGCTTATGCTGCTCTCCCTCCATCGCATGGGAAAGAGACGTTCCCACGCTGAACCGCAAGGCTGAATGCCGGCAATTATGTTTTGGGGGTTTTTATTAGTGTGCCTTGTCATAAGCCCTTCTATAGATTTTCTCCGTGACCAATTGCTAGACGCTGCACAAGCAGCCTTCTGAGGAAGCAAGTTGGTTTTCACCCCTGGAATTCGTAAGGAGAAAGCAGCTCACAGCAACAGCACATGCCGTGTTCAGCAGCGCTCCCGCATTACTTACCGGGTAAGAGTAAATTAGAAGCTCCTCTACGGAGCTCTCGTTCTGGCCACGCGGGCAGGAGAAGCCCTGCAAGCACAGGCCGCGTCCGCCTGTTCCCGCAGCACATCCTGCCTTGATCCTCTGGGATCCCGAGCTAAGGTGCCGTGCCTGACCGCCGAGGTAAAAACCGACCGTGCCTGAACACACCAGCTACAAGCCTCGCTGTTAAACCCCACGCTGTCGGCAACTAGGAGTTTCTACTCGTCTCTGCGAGCTGCAGAGGACAACCCACTTTCTGCTTTCGGCCGCTGAGGGAGATCACTCTGCCCTCCGGCCTGTGCCCTTCTATCCCTCGTTCCTTGTCTTCTCCTCGTTGTTAATGTTCAACAGCACAAAAGTTGTCGTTTCCCCGAGCTGCCTTCTGTAGTTGCTTCTCTTTTCCTTCTTTCATTTGTACCTCCTCCTTTGCTCTCCTACTCTTTCATCTCTCCAAATCTAACCTCCGTTTTTATATTGCTTTTTTTCCCCTCATTTGTCCTCTAAATGAAGGTAAGAGCTCATTTCTCTCTCTTTTTTTTTCTTTTGAAACTCCTTCAGTACCTTCTCCATGCTGCCTCATCGCTTGGTACTTTTCACCTGCTTGATCGAATGGATTGTGACCATGAGACTGAAAGGGCAGGTTACGCATCAGGGAAAAACAGGATTATAAAGAAATTCATGACTCCAAGACATAGGCGTAACCACTATGAACGAGAGAAATGGAAGAATTATTAATTCAAGCTTAGTTCTAGATTTTTTTTCAGACTAACTTGCTAATGTGATGAGTCTGAAATAAAATCACATTTTGAAAAGATAAGTTTTTCAAAAGACTCTGGGACTAACCCAACCAATTGCAAACCATTAAATTCTTCCTCATAGATGTGACTGTATAGAAAAAAGTTATTTTAAAATGAAATATCAAGTTCTCTGGGTAATAAATGAGCTAACCCAGTCAAGTGTGATGAGACAAAGGAAATGAAAAATCAAAGCTCTTTCACAAGTATTTTTTTTCACGTTACTTTTTAAGCAAAAAATGATTTCTAAAAACTATGATTGAACACTTCGCTAGATCTACTTTTACGCTTCGTTATTTAGTTTAGTGAACTTTCCAATTATCTGAACAATAATTAGACCCTTCTCAGGCTCCTTAGAAGGACATTATCACTGTGCCAATAATAATATCCAAACTCATCGAGTTAATAGTGGTTTATGACAAGGCTGCGCAAAGGCATTTTGGTCCTTACTGAAATACATCTATGGGAATTTTAATATATTTTAGACTTTCATATCAGCTTAAAAAAGAACACTCTGCTCAGATGTCTTCCTATCAGACTATCAGAGATAAAGGAACTCAAACCTGAACTTGCAGCATCAACTTTGGAAGCAAGGAGGCATTTAGATACGATTCTTTGGACCAAAACTCCTACTTGTAGTCGAGTAGCATCTAACGCAAAGGAGTTTCCTTTCTAATCGACAACTGCACATGGCACCAGAGGTCAAAATACAGGAAATTTGGTCTTTATTGTTCAGTTACTTTAACACAGAAGATTCAATCAGATTTTCCTTCTTTTTTCTTTGATAATTTTTGCAATTTCATTTATTCATCTCTGTTTACACCATATTAAAAACATTAAAACTTGCGTATCTCACAAAGATACTTTGTCCTCAAAAGGACTGACAGATTTCAGACAACTGCGGTCCCTTGGCTACACACACAAACCTTTTTGTCAATCCAGATAGACTGTAATGGATCTCTTAGAGATACCGAGCAACCATCCTATCAAGACATCTGGAAATGCTGCAAGAAAAAGAATAATCTGTTCCATTCACCAGCTGCTGTTACCATTCCCATTTCCCCCCATACCAAATCTAAGCCCTTCCTGCCTTCGTGCTGCTCCGCCGTGCCCTATCTTCTCCCAAGACTGTGATCAGCTTCTCTTACTATTGTCTTCAAGGCGCTTCAGCTGGCAGAGCACTGTGAAGACACAGACTGCGGACAAGCCTCCTTTAGAGGCACTGCTGAGATTGCTTCAGCAAAAAAAAGAAAAAAAGAAAAAGAAACTGTGGAAAATGGTTACTACAGGCTGGCTGCGTTATGCAGATACCCTGGGCTGGCTCTCCTGCGGATCCTGAGAAATGCACGCGGTCTGCGTGTGGGCTTCCCCGCCCGTGCGGGCGCAGGAATAGCCACCTGCTTTCCTCTCGCCCGCCACCTCGCCAGGAACGAGGTGGGAAACCCGACGGGACCCCTTTGCTTCCCCGAGGGTCAGAAAGGACAATCCAGGCAGCCAGACTGCGCAACTGCCAAGAGAGAACCAGCCACAGTTACAGAAAATGTTACAACCACCCTTGGACCTGGCTGCCTTAAAGCTGAACGGGATCACGAGGCACAACTTGTGATTTGGGCAGAGGAAACCCACAGAGGCAACTTTAAGATGAAGAAAGGACTTACAACCAAACCTCCTCCTTCTCTGCTGAATTAATCTTTTTTTTTTTTTTTTTTTTTTTTTTCTGGATTAAACACTCATTTTCTTTCTGTCTTTCAGCTCAAGAGCATGAGAAAAGGAGCAATTATTTACGGCGACATTAACAAAAATATCTAATCTTGTACCTACAGACAACACGCAACTTTCAGGAGAAACGTTACAAATTAAATTTAAAAATAATGAAGTCATAAAAGTTGTAGCGGGAACTCTTATAAAAATTGCACTTCAAACTATTAAATGTTTAATGCAGCCAGGAATCAAAATGCAATGACAAGTCTCATTGCCTGTGTTTCCAAATCAAACCTATAGTTTGTGCTTAAATAAAAAGTGAAAGACAGAAATGTCGATGACATTTCTTTAAATCGTGCCTGAATTATAAAAGAACTGAATTATAGAGGAACTTTTTAAAAGGGTACTTTTGTAACTAGCACATGCATTGAAAATAAAACAATATTTAAAAAAAAATAGATGAACAAAGAAAGTCGAGACAACATTCAGGGTGAAGGGGGACCAAGAAGCACAGCAGAGCACACACAGCTATCTTCTAGACCTATACTGAATGCATCATTTTTAATATTTGGGAAGAAAAGAGTCCACGGAGCTGGCAAACAGTACCATCAACAGCCAACTATGGTCCCATTAAGCTTTCATGTAAATCCAAGGAATTATATTTTTTTAGAAAAATTCTAATTTCTGGCAAGAATGCGACACTGCAGTCCTAAGGAAAGATGTTTACATTAAAGTTACATTGCAATACCGGATTCAGACCTGCGAACCAGAGCTGTTACCAATCGGCACTTCACGTCTGGTGGCTAATCAAGTTGTGGGCGGTGCTGCCAAATCGGAAATCAGATTTCTAGCGATGCTAATTACCTGCTACTTACAACTCTCTCATTTCAGGCATTTCGTGAGGGGGATTATTACTTCCTCAAATGTGCATTTTTAAATAAACAGCATTTCTCTCAGATTAAAAGATCTTCCAAAACAAAACAAAATTATTTATTTATCTGTATGAAACCCTCCTCTTTCTTTGCACGGCAGCAATTACGGCGCTATGGTCTCAGAAGCTGGCAGACGAAGTGCATGATCTTCTAAAGCAACCTAGGTCTCATGTGGCCACCTTCCATTTTCAGAATGTCTACGGAAGTTTTACAACAAATTGTAACATTATGCTGTAACAAAACCCAAAGATTCTCTCCCAAACAGGCACAGAACAAAACCAGGAAACAAACAAAAAACCCCTGAAGGCGGGAAGATGAGAAGTCAAATGGCCTCCAGGGACATAAGGACCTGGGGAAATGTGCCCTCACACAGGCACAGAAACATGTTGCCTGCCTCAGGTTTTGCAATGATACTCGCTGTATTTTATTGTTAAAAAAAAAAGCAGTGATTTGAAATTCATACAGGATTTGCCTGACAAGTACTTTGTTTAAGTAAGGGTGACATTTGCAGCAACTCCACGGTCCCCTGAGAGCTTTGCTAGCTTCACCTGCTGCCAAGTTCTACTCTGGCTCTTTCCATTGCCTCTCTGCAACTGGGAGGAAAAAAATACCTGTGAACATATGCATATTCATGCTTTTGATAGGTCATTCAAAATTTCAGTTAGCTCAGCCTCCCACAGAGATTAATTCTAGCATTCAAATGAAATGGATGCAGCATTCGCTTTCCCCAAATGGTCCCATAATTGGATTTATGGGAAATGTTTGTCTGTCTACTTTGTTTCAATTTGGAAAAATACGATTATGAAGCGACTGTGCATTCATATCTTTACTCTTCTACGGCCCACTATTCATATCTCTGACATTTAATAAAATTGGCATATATAATTAGAATAAACTTTTAATGAAATAAAAAGCTATACAAAGATTTTAAGGGAATTATCAGTCATTGTTAATATGCTAAGGTCCTTGCTGAATTAGGCTACAGAGCGAAGACAGTATAGCCTTTTTAGATTAATGAACGATTATTTCATTAATTCCATTTTCAATGGACTTAAAGTCAGATTTTGGCTCTGGCTGTTATTCAAAAATACTCCTGTTTAAAATGCAGTGTGCTGCAGAAATCACCAAGACGGTTGCCAATAAACCAGATACTGAGACATAAGCTTTAGGATAAAGCCATTTGGGTGCTACAATCAAGTTAAATGGCCACATTGCAAGGTTTACTGGAATGTAAACTTTTTATTTTTGCATATATAGTATTTTTTGTCATCATTGCATCATGCGAATTTACCTGCTTACCTGGAATTAACACACAGATCTCTAGCATAGCATTATGTTGTGCCATGAAGACACATCTCTGAGGTTCATAAGTACCATAGGAAGTCTTGAAAATACTGTCTCAGAAAACACTACTTTGAGAACCAAAGTTCAATACTACCACAGAACTTCACCTCTTAGTAACTCCCTTGTTGACTTATACTGTAGAAAAGCACGGGACCAAACTTTATCCTAATGTATTTTTATTATTAAATTACTGTAGTACTGTGAAGAATAGACCATATTTTAGCGCTGCACATCCAGTTGCAATATTTGAAATAGTAAGCTGCATCACAAAAACGACGACAACAAAAAAGATTCCTCAGAAAGCTGTCAGTGATGTAACATAAAGGCCAAGCTTATAGGACATAGTCCTACGGGGTAATCTGTGATAAGGCTTCTGGTCTTTTATAATTCTGCAGGTTACATAAATGTGGCTTCTGAACAATATTAAACACTGTAATTCTTCCAATTAAGATTTTTAACATAAAGGAAAACTGATAAAAAAAGAACTCCACATTTACCAGAAAATAAAATGTTCACGAATATGTGCAATCACCAATGAAAACACAAAATGCCCCCAAAATTATGAAAAAAAAATTTTGTAATCATGCAACATGAAAAGCTTTCGGCAATTAAGTAACTTAGTGAAAGAACATGGTATTTATGAAAATAACTTTCCAAAATAAAATTATTGCTGGGAAGTCAAGCATATCATTTTTTTTCATTTTTATGACATCAACAAATCTCAAACAATTATTATGTTCTGTAGATACACAAGTTCTGTGTTTAAAACTACTAGGCAGTGAAGGCATCAAAGAACTATCAATTCTCATAAATATACACGGAAAACGCCACCGTGCTTGACACTCTTCACTCTGTGCCAGTTCCTGAGTTCAACAAGTTTCATGAAATTATCAACTTACTTTATTTTGCTTGCAAACAAGGCAATTTCTAGTCTCCCCCAGATGCAAAGAATGAACACATGAATTAAATACAACTAAGGAAATCAGAAGGTATATGTCCAATGCATATGTGCTGAGATCTCACAACGTTTAGCTAGTCAGATGATCTCTGGGGAACGCAGGAGGCTGCGTATATAGAGCTCTGGACACTTGATACTCTTTGGATTCGCACACAGGAGAAAAAATTAAATCAGAAAAAAGATTCATCAAAGCTGAAAGAAATATCAGCCCCATTTTCCAAGCTGGGTAAGAAAGATGCTTCAGAGGGCTTCTATAATAAGCATTTATTGTATTTCTCTTGGGGAATACAGAAATTAAACCTGGCAGCTGGGAGAACGCATCCACTTCATACGTTGATATGTATCAACAGCATATACTGTTACTATACCACTGAGAAGTAGCATAAAAAAAACTTTTGCTGCTTTTCTAACCCAGTCTATATATACAAATTATATTTTGTGGTTCTCCAGTGCCATGACAGCAATATGCTAAATATACACATAATTACATGGTTTTCCATTTCTGCACTGCTTCATCAAAATATACATCTACATGCTAGTGAAGCGCCTTTTCCTAAAACATATGATTAATCAAGTATTTAATGTCCACTGATCAGATTTCAGCACAGTGCCAGTGTTGCCAAGGACATTTAATATGGGGAATGGGGCTTCTGACTTTAAACTATACCTTGCTCTATCTTCCCCCATTTTCACATAAAGCCCAAGATTTAAATGCAGAAAACTCAAATGTTCACAAAACACACAGATCACAAAAGTTAGAGACTTAGGCAGACGCTGGGCTGTGTGAATTTGGGCTATGACCCTCCCATAAAAATCACTACCCATAAAAATTAAGCAGTTTTAAAAAAGACGCCCCCTATTCCTTCCTGAAGTCATCCAGAAGTATAACAATATAATTTGTTAATGCAACTTTAAGAGCTACAGGTAATGGGTAATGCTTACTTAATAGTAGAGAAAGCAAAAGGTATTGAGAGGCTTTGTTTGCAAGTAGGAAACATTTAAAGGGAATGATGAAGTTAATCAGACATCTGAGAGGAAAGGAGCAAGTACGGTTTGGGTACGGGAAAAAATTAGAGGGTCTCTCAGGATTTCCTTAAGCCCTGTTATTCTACGTTGCGAGACAGTCTAGCCCCAGAAAAGCCTAAACAAAGTTTAACTTTAGTTGTTGTTTGTAAGAATTTGCTTTCGCCTCTAATACTGTAGTCACAAATGTAAACCTTCATGCTCCTAGAATAAAATTTGTGATGTCCCTGTTTTAAATTTAGAGTGTGAAGAGCAATGACAGACATCACCAGCAAGCTCAGTGTATCTTACTGTCTCTAAAAATACGAAAGCAAATAAAATGGTGCAGCAGACAGACCTTCACAGGACTGTAGTCCCTAGCAAGCCTAGGAACTGAAGGTGTTGGATTACGGTTCTTTTTCCAAAAAATAAACCTTTTAGAGCTTAACTACATGTATGAAGACATGAAGAAAAAGTTTGCCTAAGTGATACTTGGTGCCCCACGGTAACGGGCCAGCAGAAGACAGACAACCAGGGAAATAAATCCAGATGATCCCAATACATGCCTGGTGACACAACTGACTCCTCTTGGATGCACAACCGAGGAGCATACACAGGAGGGCCAGAAGCATGTCTACCACCACTCTTATGCGTTTGATAGAAATGCACAGCTAACAGGAATTAACTGTTCTGCTTGTTTATGCTAGGTGCTGCTTCCAAGTCAACCCTGCAAAGAAATACCGTTAGGCGTGACTTATAGATCCAGGATTACGAGCATGACCACGTGGGCCACCCCTGCACCCAGCCAGGTGAGGCACAGCCCCCTTTCGCTGTGAGCTGTTTTGTCTGGAGCGCTTCAGCAGGCATTTCATGCCCCAATCTGGCTTTTTATAAGGCTTTAGTAAAAACAAACAATAAGCAAACAGACAAACAGGAATTTCCAGTGATAAATCTCTTTAATTCCCTTGGTGGCAACAAGATGTAGCCAATTGGAGAGCATGGAATATGCAAAGGCAGGTTTTGGTCCACCGTGTCTGCTAATACGATGCATTTTAGTAGGAAAGGAAGAAAATCAGTGGACAGAAAATTTGCACCAAGAACTATTGCTTCACCTCTAACAGCTCTCCAGTGAAATAGTAATTTCAGTTTACAGTAATATCCAGGACCTCTGGAGTATTTTCTTCAGGGATTATATTTCTCCATTCATCTGTCCCTGAGCCAGAACACGTCCTTTTACACACTGCACCTGATGCTGAATCACAGGTCGTTTTGGATGCTGCAAAGCCATGAACACAGATTAGACAAGACTGCTTAATTTTCAATTTGCAGTAATTAGCTGGAGACAAATGCAAGTTTTCGTGGCATGTTCTTGGCTTCTTTTTACAACTTTAATGTACTCATCAATGTTATGTAAACAGTTTTACAACCCTCATGTAGCAGATGCCGATTCTTGGCACTCTACCATTTCAAGTGTTTATTGTAAAGTTATAAAGCGTAATTCATGCAGAAGCCAACTGTGGAAAGAGTTACTACAGTTTCAAAATATCACTTGTAATCCATCAAGAACCTACAGTGATAGCTGAACATTAGTACAGCAATCACAATTCAACAAAATTATGCTAAAAGCTATGCAAGTTAATATTAAGTATGCAGTAACTCTCAGTTGCATAGTCATTAAGTCTATCAATTAAAGTTAAATTTTTATTCATTATTTATGACCAGCTGCTAGTGTACAATATTTCTAAGTGTATCATTATATATCTTTCACACACAAGATGTTAAAAGTAGAAGTTAAGAAACATATGTGAAAACGAAAGGAATTAAAAGTTTATGAAATTAAGTAAATGTATATATGTGCAGATTCATGATAAATTTTAAATATATACTCACTCAGGTTTTAAATACTCATTTTTAAATACCTTCTAAACAAAATGCCCCTCTGAAAAGAGCCTACTAGAACTTTAATTAACGAAGAGCTGACGCTTTGAAAAAAAATGTGAAGAAGCTATGTTTTGAAATGCTGTGTTTCAGCCCAAGATGCTGAGAATAAGGAAAGGATTCATGGAAAGGATTAGGATGTTACAAATCATATGGAACATATGAATAGGAGTCTGTTTCTGTGTATCAATAGGGGTTTAATTTCTGAATGAGAAGCTTAAGTTAGGGCACATTCTTTTGTAAAACATTCCACGGGTTTCCTAGAGTACACGGACTTGGTAACATCCTGAATTCTAACGTTACTCAATAGGTTCTTATAACTCTGCTAAAAATACTTTTAATTATCAGAAAAAGATTGGAATTGATTTCAGAGGAAGATAACCGAAGTAGGAATGCAGTTATTAGAGGATAAAGTCTCTCGCACTACAAAACAAAACAAAAGTGTATCAAGAAGAACTGATTACAACTTCTCAAGCTGTGAAATACGTATCTTAAGCACAAACGCTTGCCACTCTAGCTGCTATCTGAAACCAAGATTTTCCAAGGGAGGAAAAAAACCTCCAACTCCTTGAACAGCTGGAACCCATCCTTGAGATACAAAATAAATCACTTGCGAGTGAATTCCACACTCAAAAGCTCTAATCAAGTCCTCTCCACAAGCAACAAAACAAACAAAACCCAGAAAGGACCTAACCATCCCTAGTAACCGGTGTATACTAATTGCACGGCATCGGCACAATTTCAGTGGGAAAGCAGGGACTGAATAGAATTGCCTGATAAATCTACTACTCGCAACCACTCACTCCTCGCTGTATTCTTGCCCCTTCGAGGTCACAATCTTTTGCTCTCAAGTCATCCGTGCAAAGAGGGATAAAGAGATTTACCTCATTCTCTTAAATCCTTGTAGTTATTTGTTACAGTTTTAAGAAATACCGCATTACATGCAGAGCATTTTGGTGAACGATGCACGCCCCTTTCAAATGAAAAGACGGACAACATCCCGAGAGCAAATTGTACACTTTTAAGGTAGTCCAAAACTTTTTAAGTTTAACAATTTTAGCTGGTAAGAATTCTGTGTAGTAGACAAATTAGATATAATATGCCTCCACATTTCTTAAACTAAACAAACGTGAACAATTTCACCACAGAAGAGCATTAGAAACTTATCTAAAGCTTAATCCTACAACAAAGACATGAAAAACACATACTGAGCACGACGGCGCAGGACAAACAAGAATGCTATCAGAAAGCAGCAGAGTCAAAAATAAGTCCATTAACATTGTTTTTATTCTCAAGTTTCACCAGAAAAACAGTTTGCTGTCAAATGTAATATTTCTTTTATGGTGTAATTTGACTGAAATTTGCCAAATGCATTGTATAAAAATGATTACCTCACCTAATGAATCACTTTTCATCAAAATACTTTTAAATACTGTGAAACTTTTGTTCTAGAGAAAAAAAAAACAATTCTGCGCTGTTGATTTATCTGTAATGTAGCAAAGGGTGGAGTTTGGGGATTTGGAATGTTTCTTTTTTTTGCTTTTTTGTATTCAGTTGTTATTTTAAGTATAAGCCTTTATAAATACATTTTAAAAATACGTGCATTTATATCTTGTAGACAACATAACATGGCAACCTGCGATGAATGTATTTCATGATGCACTTGCAGCACATTAAAAGATGGAACATAGCCAAGTGAGTTTTGGGGAAAAAAGTCCCATCTCTAGTCCACAATATCAGAGCTCTGGACTTCATGGGGCAATACATTTCAGTTGTATTTCTCATCCATATATTTTCAGCTACTACTGGTATGGTCTACACTCCTAGAGACAGTCCTCTCTTCAAGTGCCCTGTCTGGCAGCACAGGCAGAAATATCTAAACTGACAGTTTGAGAGGATAAAATAACCAATGGCTTACTCATTCATGCCAAAACCTACTATTTTCATTAATGCTGTCCTCCTTTTCTGAGTCATCCTCCACCTGAATGTGTCCAAGGAGAAGGTGTACAGGAAAGTTTAGTTGACAGGCAGAGCAGTAAGTTTATTGCAGTAATTTGCACGTGCACGATGAGCAGCCTCAATACTTTCTGCGTTGTTGCAGAAAGAAAGTCCTTGTAGCTTTTTAAGTTTATAACGTGGACACAGTCACACTATTTACATGGTCTTCTCCAGAAGACATCCTCAAAAATGCTGCGCATTCCTGTTTTTGGCGCACATGTTCCAAAGTTAAGTGTCTTCTTGAAGAAGGAGTAACGCTGATGCCTAGCAGACTCATGGACCCACTCGGTAGAAACCTGAGAAAGCAGCACATGGCTTGGAGATCCAGAACGCCTGTGTGGCCAACCAGCAGCGGTTCCTCAGCGTCCTTGTCTGCATTTCAATTTGGTCCTATACATTTAGCTCTGTTCTGATGGAGTTGTTTCATTTTCTCTTACCTATATCCCAGACCCTTCTCTCTCTAGTAAATGAGAAATGCTAGTTGCAGAACTCACTTCCCCACAGGCTCCCACATTAGAGCAATGCAAGGGTATCAAGGTGCAAATCTACATTTTGGGACGGTCAGAGAAGAGCAGTGTAACTCTGCTCTACTACATTAAACCTTCTGGTCTGCTGTTACAGGTTTCCAATCATCAAGAAACTACAAGGCATAGGAGAAAGTGCACTCAAGAGGTACTGGTCGTCTTGTGTTACAAAGTTGTAGAGACAGATGAAAGGGAAAAAAAAGGTCCTTTATTTTCTCCTCTCAGTTTTATTTTGCACTCCAGGATCACTCCAGGATTCAAGTTCTTTTATGGGACACCAATGTTGCCCAGTTTTTTTGAAGTTTGTGCACAAAGCTTTTTCACTGTCCCGCTGACAAACCTCGTTCGGTTCACTTCATGGAATTTGCACGGTTGTAAGCAGTAACAAATACAAAATTGATACTAAAATTCTGTTTCAAATTAACTTAAGAATAATATTAATCAACTGCGTGCTCTGAAATGTCATATTGTTACATAAAAGTATTCCAAAATTTTTGATATCAGATATTTCCATGTAAAATACAATTATTTATTCATTCCTGATCAAAATCTGAAAAAAAAACACCTAATTTCAGGAAATGATACCTCTGACCACTAAATAAATCTGCAGTATGTTTTTCTTACATTTAAATACAACTGACCTATATTCTTTTAAAGAAGATCACACCAGCATCACTGAAGACAGCAAACAGGACTGCTCTCTTTCACCTCTCCCCTGCGCTGATACAGGGAAGACTGTTTTGGAGCAACTACTTCCCAATCCCACCCCCGCTCTGCAACTGCTTCACTTACAGCCCCCGGATTAGACGCAGGGTTTAAGAAGTACAGACAACCTCAGGCGTGCTTTCACTACTGGGTTCAGTTTCACTTTAAGAAGGAAATATTTATTCATAAATGAAAATAAAAATAGAATAGAGGTTTTTGTTTGTTTTTAACAAAGTTGAATGTTTTTAATAAGAGGATGGGACAACGCTTAAATTAATGCGGCATGCTGGGTCTGCTGTATGTTTTTATTTTCCCGTACATCTTATCTGCATACCAGTAGCATTTTATTGCTATCTACTTAACTTGCCAGCATGTCAAAACAAGTGATTGATTTCTCCTCTCTATTTTTCTTCTTTATAAAGTAATTTTCCTGTTTCTATTCATAGAAAAAAATACATATATATTTAGAAAAGGGTGTGCATACTTAGGCCTTTTAAAGAGACTAAAAAACCCAAGAGTTTAAAAAAATATATCAAGCATCTAAAATGGCATTTATTAACAATAAAACAAGTTCTAAGCCATTTTGAAAATCCACATTCAACTTCTCCAGGCATGGACGTACAATGGCAGAAAGGCAGAATTGCTTAAACATATTAAAGAAATAACTTTTGCTTTGCTCATTAGTACTTAAACCCACAAATTGTTTCAGGAGCAAACAAATCTATCAAGCCTGATTTCCCAGCAATTTGCACAACAAATACAGTCCATGAGCGTAACACCCTTGTGCACTCTCTACAGCCTAGGAAGGACCGAGTTCACCCTGGAGCCTACAGGCACTAGTACAGCTGTCTTGGCTACACAGTTGTTTAATTTCAAGAAAAATGCAGAACTTTTTACGTCTTTGAGACCTTTACACTTTTGCAAATACGATCGAAACAGGCTACTGAGTGCAAAGGTTGTTAGGAAGGAGACTGGCAGAAACATAAGACAGTGCCGTTGCCCAAGTCTCTCTTCGTTAGAAAACCGGGCTAAAAATGGCTGCGAGTTTAGGATTTCATTTGACAAATATACACGAAGTTTTGCAGTTATCCTCTCTGACAGAAATTACATCTGTTAAAAGAGTAACGTGAAAAAGATACACTTAAGAAAAATATACTCTCTCTGCATCTTATCTTTTTCACATTTTGTCATCTGTTTTTTTGGAAAGTTTCTATTAACATATGTTCACAATATGATTTTCAGAAGTTGCATATTAAATTCAATACATTATATTTTGAAATTGAGACTCTCATAAATCTTTTTTTACTCCTTTACTTCCCAGACTGCCTCACTCCGTAGGCACAAAGCAGCTTAATTTTACATCCAACAGTGAAACTGAAAAATATACTGTTTGCCTCTTAAACTTCATTAAAGGAGCAGGTAGTCTTTTAAAACTTCTATGACATTCTTTATAAAAAGATATACCACAACCACGGTGACGCTTCGTAACAGTGTGCCTCCTCTTTTCTGAAACACTGCAGTAAACACGACAAAATGGCTGTACTAAGCAACACAAAACTGCAAGAGCAATTGCAAGAGCTTTTTCCACAATACCCTAAATTAGTACACTGCTTCAATGTATATAATCATTTGAGCTGTAAGTACTTTACCAAAAAAAAAAAAAAAAAAAAAAACAGAAAACAGAAAACAAAAACCCCCACACTCTATGTATGTAAAACACTAACTATGGACCTAATATGCATCGACGCTATGCCTATACCTATCTACACTAGGTAAATTCCTCTGAAGTCCTTACCCTCCTCAGTTCCCAATGCTAGTTAAAAAATTACAGCACGCACTACCATGTTCATCCACATCTGCATGTGTATGTTCAAGGTCCGTATATCCAGACAGAATGATGCACTTTACTGGCAAAGATGCGCTTCCTTCTATTGCTATTGGATTGGTCCCAAATAACGTTAGAAACTAGGACAGAAGAGAAAATTTGCTACGTTTGATGCCATTCCTTGTCTACATTGATTGGAAACACATTCATTCAAGGTTAGATTAGCTGAGAAAGAGTGTGTTAGTTACTGTAGCACTAACTACACAGTCACAATATGAAAGGAAACATTTTAAAGAACATTTTCCAGATGTTCCATTGCAGATAATTGTAGAATAAAACAGAAATCTAGGTGACACAGTAAAGCATTAAGATTTGGGGTACTCACATTTTCTTCATCTTTAAATGAGGTTGCTACATGACAGAAATGTACTTTTTTTTTCCTGTTGATCCCTGAAAAGCAGTTTTTTAAATGGAGAATACACAGGGTTTCATTCTATTATTCTATATGGCATCTCAGATGGGAGTGGAGCCTGACTGAATTTTCCTAAATTCCTTCATGGACACTGAAACCTCAGTACCAAACTTCACCAGCAAAATTTCCGTTAGATGGCTTGCTAGATGGCGACTACATGCAGACATGGTTTTAAAGCGACCCTGCTGCAGGATCATGCCCTTTCTTCTTCTTGAGCGACATACTCCAAGTGCAACTATCTCAAGAGTAGATAAATTTTATTCTCAGCAAGGTACGCTGCATTTCTGGTAGGCAAATCTTTGCTGTGACATTACTCAAGAAACTCAGCAGGCTTCCTCACTGAGACGACTTTCTTTAAAGATACAAACAGAAAGGGATATGAAAAGATAAGGTCTTCCTTTTCTGAAAGCATGAGCTCCAGTTGGACACAGGCAGGCAACTGAAGACTATTTTGAATCTATTTAGATTTAAGAGACATAAGGCATGACTTCAGATCTGGGTGGTCTGTGCAATGTCCAAGAATACATAAACTAGCTCATCTTCAAACTTTTTCTGTTTTCTTTTCCTCAGCTAATAAATTATGTCCATTTTTGCAATAAAATAACAGGAGAGTATCTGACAATAAAGTTCCTATACATATACAAGTTATATCACCTATAGCCATGTGTCTCTTCAATTCAAAACAGTGGTACCCCTTTATTAAAGACGTCATTGTAACTTGAAGAGCTGATAAAAAGTTGGAAGGGCCTGTTTTTATCCAACTTCATAAACTGATCCAAAAACTAATTTTAACCATGCCTTAAAAAAAGAAGTAAATGTCAGTTCTCGATTTGTGAAATTCGTTGTGTGAGAGGTGTAGATTACATTTTTCTGGCCAGAACTGTGCTGAAGCCAGAGAAATCTGAAAACAGCAGTCTTAAAAACCTGATTTCCATTTATAAGAAAAAAAGAGCAACTGACTTGAATTATAGATATCAAAAGGGCTTAGCTGCCTTAAAACCTGAGGCAGCACACAGCCCAAAAAAATCTTAATGCAAGTAAGCAGAAAACACCTATCAAGATGAGTACTGCCATACACATTGCTGAAAAAAATCAATCCACTATCTTCTGTAAAAAAATAAAAACAAAAATCGGTGATAAAATCAGGTTTTCAGTAAAATGAACACCCATATAAACCTTTAAAGAACTTTACAGCACCTCTGTCTTAACCAACACTCCACGGATTCTGTAAGATACCTTTAACATTTAGGTATTTCAGTTGCAGCCAATCTTGGTAAGCCATACAGTACTTCTGATTACACATTTCACAAACACATCAAATAGTTTGAGTTCTTATTTTATATTCCCTGGCTCCCAATGATATCTGTTTTTTACACAGAGATATATTAATTGTTCAGCATCTATGAAGTACTGATCGAATATTTTATTTTCCTGTATTACTGACACAACTAAAAGATACTTGAATACTAAATGTGCTATGTAAGTTAAATTTAACTTACTGAGACCAAAATTCATGGCATGTCAGCCTTAATTTTGTAGTAAGTATCCATATTAATCAATCAAAATACATGCATCCCCACATGGGCCAAATAATACATTTAAAGAAACACTGTTACAGTTGCCTATTGGGGAGAAAAAAAAATGGCATAGGGTCGGGGGCAGTATTAATTAAAAATCTTATTTCTTCCCCATGTCTGAGGGAAGAATATCTATATATATCTATATAGATATATATATATCTATACATACAGTCAGTACCTGCATCTTTCCACCATCAAGCATTCGCTAACAAGATACAGCTTTGAGTGGTCAACCCAAATTGACCAGAACATCATTTGTTAATATGACAGATATCCGCAATACCTATCAACAGATAAGAGGTGCCCAGTGGCAGGACAAGAGGCAGCAGGTACAAACTGAAACACAGGCAGCTCCATCTGAATATGAGGAAAAACTTTTTTACTGTGAGGGTGACAGAGCACTGGAACAGGTTGCCCAGAGAGGCTGTGGAACCTCCATCCTTGGGGATACTCAAAAGCCATCTGGACACAATCCTGGGCAAAATGCTCTGCGTGAACCTGCTTGAACAAGGAGGTTGAACTAGAAGATCTCCACAGGTCCTTTCCAACCTCCACCATTCTGTGATTCTAAATTCCTGACCAAAGCTGACCAGATGTACCTCCAACCACACACAGACTTGTTTGCACATTAAGAGGCCTCACTACACTGGAGAGAGGCCGACACAGCTGAAAAATGTTCCTATTTCTTCTATCTAGAGCAGATCAATGTGGATTTGGTTTGCAACTTTACAAGAGACACTGTGCTTGGGAAGTGCTTCTAAATTTGCCACTACAGTTCTGAGCAAGATTTCCATGCCTTTCTACAAGTACAGAGAAATTCACTTACTAACTAGCAGAAATGAAGTACATAAGAACAATCATTTTAAATGAATAAAATTTTTTGAGGGGGGAATTATAGTTTATATGGTAGTTTTACATATGTTTCCCCACGGACTATACCATCACCTTTTTTCCATATTATGTCAAGATTTTGCATATGTGTGCAAAAGAGGTTGAAGGAGCTCAGTCTACCTTCCATACTCTGGGGTGAGGGCAGGTAGAATACAGAACATCTGCAGTGCAAGCACGACTCTCATGGGCACTACTGGCTCAACCATCCAATTTTACAAGTACGCAGCAAGTGCTTACAAGCAGTGAGATCCCTGTGCCGAGCACAATGCAGAAAAGTATTGCTTCTCTAAGGATTTTTCTGGAAGTACCTTCTAGCACTGACAGTTCTTAAGTTAATGAAGGAACTAGAGTTCTTTTGGGGGAGGAAGATGGAGGTAGGGGAGGTTAGTGACCCATGATTTGTACTCAGTTGCCAGGCCTCCAGCTGGGTTAAGCATTGCGTGACAGACTTGAAATCCTGATCAAGTCCTGATTTATGTTTTGGCATCCTTTAACAGCACTTCTCAGCAGGACTAGATGAATCATTGATCTGTTCCAGTACAATAATTTCTGTGTATGTTCATAACCTTGGAAGAACCTACACAAAATATGAACACATATTTAGTTAGCACAATGTTCAGCTGGATAAATTTCACAGTCATTAATGCTGAATTTTATTTAAGTTGTGCAGTTACATTGATGGTTTATACTTTTGTGTGCATCTCTAAAATAAAATACATTTTGAAGAAAAGAGAAATTATCTCCTAAGCCTTGAATTAAGCTTCTCTTGAGATAAGTATTTCACAAGCAAATTTTATTAGTCAACACTACTCTCAAAACCCTTGGCTTCAGAAAAGCTTGATCTGAAATGATGTATAAAATAAATGTAGCGAGGCAGCGCTTGAGTATCTTTTGCTGAATTCTGCCTGAACCAACCTCAACTGCAGCAGACACCAACAGAAAGACAACTCAGATGCAAATGGAAATAGCAACAATGGACAAAACTTGAAGAGCTCTTGAATAAACCTCTACCATTGCAGAGTCAGGAGTTCACTACCATCACCACCATCTTAGCTTGAAAATGAAGGAGAAAAAAAAAGACTTGAAATGAGCTAAAAAAAAATTCCTTTTATTCTCTACAACAGAAACCCTCCATCTGGTGTTCTTCATGTATGGAAGAGACCTTTAGCATTTAAGAGGCTCAGGACAGACTGACTGACTATCTCCTTAATGAGTTTTGCAGACAGTTTTCTGCGTTCCCAGCCTGACCTTCCCTCTCCCAAAACTGCTGTAACTCACAAGTCAAAACAGACTGAGTTTATTCTACTAAAAGACAAAGGAAACAAGTTACCGTCCCTGGAGACAGCTGTACAGAAGTTAAGCAGTAAAGTATGCCTACCACATACTTTCATTATCTATCCAGCGCTCCTTTTACTTAGCCAATTCCTACTCACTCCCAAGAGCAGAGATCCACCCAGCTGGACAAGCCCCGTTCCTGGCCTTTGCTTTTCTTGAAATGGAATTTTAGGGGAAAATCGATGCATATAGTTCCATTTCTGGAACCTTTTCATGTCTCCTATACTAACTTAACCCTGTTCAAGCAATTTCAGGCCATTACTACAGGAGAACAGACAGACTTGTGGAGGCGTAACAATTAGTTGACTACAGAAAATATTTTACACAAGGCAAATGTGTTTTTTACCTGTGTATATCCGAGTACACCTGAACTTTTATAAGATGTTACTTAAGAAATGTTCATTATGCAACTATGGAAATGAATACGTGATAATACTGAGTCTTGCTCAAAGTGGGGAAAACTGACACATTATCAGCTCTTCCTTGACAGTGAAAGATAAACAATGTATGAATTTTTGTTAGATATCTTTCCCTATATATATATATAGATATATAGAGATATAGATATATAGCTATATCAGAAATTTTTAGTTATTTTTACGTTAAGTTCCTAATTTCCGACTGTCACTTTCAACACATCAAGTAAAATAATTCAGGTAATATTCCACTTAGAGCGTTTATCTGCTTTTCCTACAAACTATTGCAAAGACTACCTTAACTGAAAGAAAAAAAAAATAAATAATCCTCATCTTTCCTCCCCCACACTCCAATTTTTTGTTATTGGCATAAGCAATCATAGAGGAAAAGAATTCTTAAAAAAAAATAAGGAAACTTCACTATAGAGGCACAACATCAGATATTCAAAAAAAAGGAATCTCCTAACTTCTTTAAAAGTTTAAATGAATTTTAAGTGGCAATGCCCTCCAAAGTACCCATGATGTAATTAATTAAACTCTTACCTATCTTCATCTTTTATCATGCAATTCTTACACAATGTGAAATAAAATATGAAAGTTGTCATTTAAAAATGACATTTCAGTGCCTATTTTAAAATATTTTAATAACAGTACTTAACAACTAATAGGAAAACATAAGATTTATGGGAAAACTTCCTTAATGTGAAAATGCACATAAGCTCTATGTATGAGATATCTGCATTGAATTAGATCTCACATGAGACAAAAAAAAGAAAAAAAGAAAAAAGTCATAAGCATTGGAAAGGATATGCAAAGCAGAACAGTTAAGTGGTTCGGTTTCTTGGCTAAATGACATGTATGCCAAATAATCTTTTATAGCTAAGTGAAAAAGAGTAGGAACTATCAAAGAGAGAGCCACCAAAACTATCATTCTTTGCATGTAGCTCACTATACATGGTTGTCAGACATAAGAGGTATCTCTAAACATCACGCTGGAGTTTACTATGAATTTAACGTTACTGAGTATGACTAAAAAAAAAATCCAAAGAGTATTTACTCAAGTAAAAAATTATCTCTCATTATATAAACCTCCAAGCCCATTAGTACTGAACCAATGTTCACAGAATCACAGAATGGTTGAGGTTGGAAGGGACCTCTGCAGATCACCGAGTCCAACCTCTCTGCATGTTGTACAGGATCACATCCAGGCAGGTTTTGAGTATCTCCCGAGAAGGAGACTCCACAACCTCTCTGGGCAACCTGTGCCAGTGCTCTGTCACTCTCACAGGAAAGTAGTTCTTCCCTATACTCAGGTGGAACCTCCTGTGGTTCAGCTTTTGCCTGCTGCCTCTTGTCCTGTCGCATGGCACTACTGAAAAGAGCTCTGCCCCAGCCCCCTTGACACCCTCCCTTTAGGTACTTGTACACGTTGATAAGATCCCCCCTCACTCTTCTCTTCCCCAGGCTGAAGAGTCCCAGCTCTTGCAGCTGTTCCTCGTAGGGCAGGTGCTCCAGCCCTCTGAGCATCTTTGTAGCCCTACGCTGGACTCTCTCCAGTAGTTCTATATCTCTCTTAAAAAAAAAAAAAAAAAAAGGCATCAGAAGCAAGATCCCTCCAGGGCTCACCCCACCCACTTCATGAAAAAAGCAGAGTATTTCATTGGTGGTGCAGGTCGCACCTGAGCAGGGCCTCACACAGCTCTTGTGTCTCTTCCCAGCGTCAGACGAGTGTTACCCACATGTTAAAGAAGTTTTTTCTTAGTTTTCTGCTTTTGCAAGTACCATTGAACGACAGAAAAAGCACAAGTCTGGGAGAGCACTGCATTTCTGCATAGGAAGTCTCCAGCACCGACCCAACAGAAACGCCAGCCCAATATGGTGACAAGATAGTTTTGTCACCTCTAACTTTGATGCAGGTATGGCAAACACACAGAGAGAGTAGAGGAACTCCTGAGCGTCTAGCAGTTGGCAACAAACTTGTCCCCTTGATTTCTATCAGGACAGGATTTGATCTCCTGTTAAGCAGTATTTTAAGAATCTATTAAACACTTTTGCCCTGAGATACTGCCATATCATACTGCTTCACTTCACCGAAACGCTGGAATTTCTCATTTAGAGACATGACTTAAGAACGGGCTCACCAGCACAACAGCCCTCAAGTTAAGCAGTCTGTGTTTCACTTTGAATAATAATCTCTTAGTTTTCCAAATACAAGCAGAGATGGTTCATCCTGTTTTGGGAAACTGAGGTCTCTTACAGTTACAAGCAAGGCTTTAACTTATTTTTAAATGTCTACATGCAAAAACACAGCACAAGATTGGGACTGCTTCTCCAGACCACACAATGCCATTCAGAGCTCATTAAATTCACTCTGCATAAAACCAGGCAATTTTGGCAATTTTTTATACATGCAGAATCACTTTAACTGATGGGAGTTTAGCCTTCCTGCTATTTTAGATCAGGATCAATGTTGCTATTTTAGCTGATGTTATGGGGAAATGAATACTGAACTTAGCAACTGTATAAACAGTAGACCATTTGGAAAATGCCAAGAGAGCATGAAATACAACATTGTTAGAAATTATTATGCTCCAATTATCATTTACATTTAGCATAATGCTGTAATATCAAAACCTTGCTCCTACAGCAGGACATAAGAGATCGGGAGAAAAAACACTGCATACAGCCAACACGTTCGATGTCCTACAACCTCTAAACAGATATCTTCCTTTAGTATTAAGGTAAAAAGGACAGCAGAAAAGCATGGAAAAAACAGATTTGCACTTAATTATTTGTGAATTTCATGTTGATGCTATGACATCTTTTGTATAGTATCTTGTCTTATATGGCACCTTCATTTCTTCAAGTAATATGTTTCTATATAGAGTTCCTTTTCATAGCTTCATGTCATCTATCCTTTTGCCATCTAAAACTTCAGTGCTTAATCTGAGTTTACAGGCTCCCAACGGAATTCCCAACGATTCAGCCCATTATAAAATATACACTGACCAATCCTAAATGACTACTTAAAATAGCCTAACTTTTAAATACCTAAAGTTAGCTGCAATCAATCCCACTGCTTGTAGATAAAAATAGTGCATCAGTCTTTACAGAATAGTAAATTATTAGGGCTAGTGGTACGACATTTTGTGGAAAGCATAGGTTTTAAGGAAGTATTTAAATAAAGAGAAAATTAGTCAATTGTACAGAACCAAGTATAATGAATAGACATACAGAGTAAACAGTTTAGCAGCAAACTAACACTCAGCTATAATAGCAATTAGAGATTCATAAATCAGAAAGCTGTCAATCAATTAATGTAATTTTTTTTATATATATATAGATATATATATATAAAAATATATAAAATAGGGTATTATATACATGTACATTATTACTGCAATTAAGGGAAAGACAGACAATGATATTGTTCCAGGAACCCCAAACATACCACTATGGCTTTAGTTTTTTTCCATAAATTCCTGTTGACTTTAAATTCAATTCAATTCATTACTTTCAAATCTTTAAAATGTAACATTTTAGATTCAATGGCAGATGACTTTTTCAAAATTTGCATTGAAAAGGATCTGAAAGATCAGATGTTCTCACATTTGAGCGTATTACTGAATGAGACTGCATTTTAGAACTTTCCAAAAAAGCATTAATTTTCTATTAATTTTATCCTTCCTGAACAATGCTGCATTAATATCTTGAATTTAAGCCTAGGTAACTGTTTTTCCAACAGGTGCACGTGTGTGCAAATGTGTGCATCAATATCAGTGTTATCAGTAATTTTGAATATGAGGTGCCATGATCAATTTTGACTAATTGTTGATATGTTTTTTGATTGCAAGTGCACTTTATGAGGAGGCTCATGCATTGGATTTTGTCTAATATATGTTTTTAATGTGACTATTTTGCATTTTAAAATTAACTGTCTATGAACAAAGGAGTCTGAAATAAGGATATAGGAGAGACTGAAAGTGAAAGTGCAGCAAAAAGCCCAGCGAACTGCTTTAGGATACCACGGTAAAAACTTACGCTCTCAAAAATCTCACAGCATGCTTCCCGAAGACAGTTAATACCACATATACACACAACAAAAATATGGTAAATGGCCACCTCTACAATTTTAGCTTACAATGCATGCAATATAAATGCTTCTTATACACCCAAAGCAAAAAGCATGTATATTAAACAAGGAAGAAACCTGAGTATTTTGTAACTACGCTTTCTCCTCATATTAATCAGTTATTAAAAGAAACTAAAGCTTTTTGTGAAACACCCTAACACAGTTCTGATTCCCGTCTAAAGAATTTAATGGATTTACAGTAGGATAACAGACTTATGTCCTTCTAATTGTATTAGTCATGACATTAGTGCTGTTTGTGGGGTTTGGGCTGATTTAAATCAAACTTAGAATCGTTAAGGTTGGAAGGGACCTCTGGAGATCATCTAGCCCAACCTCCTGGCTCAGCAGGGGCACCTAGAGCATGCTAGAAAGAGGGTTGCATCCAGGCTGGCCTTGAAGACCTCCAGAGAAGGAGACTCCACAACCTCTCTGGGCAACCTGGTCCAGGGCTCCCTCACTCTCACAGGGAAGAAATTCCCCCTCACGGTCAGGTGGAACTTCCTGTGCTTCAATTTCTGCCCATTGCCTCTTGTCCTGTCACACGGGACAACTGAAAAGAGTTTGTTCCCGTCCCCCTGACACCCTCCCTTCAGGTACTTGTACACATTGATAAGATCCCCCCTTCAGGCTTCTCTTCCCCATGCTGAAGAGGCCCAGCTCTTGCAGCCGTTCCTCATAGGGCAGGTGCTCCAGCCCTCTGATCATCTTTGTAGCCCTACGCTGGACTCTCTCCAGGAGCTCCATGTGTGTCTTGTCCTGGGGAGCCCAGAACTGGACACAGGACTCGAGATGAGGCCTCATGAGCGCTGAGTATAGGGGCAGGATCACCTCCCTCCACTTGCTGGCAACACTCTTCCCAATGCACCCCAGACCACCATTGGCCTTCTTGGCCACAAGGGCATATTGCTGCCTCATGCTCAACTTGTCATCCACCAGCACGCCCAGGTCTTTCTCTGCAGAGCTGCTCTCCACAAGGTCAGCCCCCAGCCTGTACTGGTGCCTGGGGTTATTTCTCCCTAGGTGCAGGACTCCGCACTTGCCCTTGTTGAACCTCAGGAGGTTCCTCTACACCCAGCTCTCCAGCCTGTCCAGGTCTCTCTGAATGGCAGCACAGCCCTCAGCTGTGTCAGCCACTCCTCCCAGCTTGGGATCATGTGCAAAGTTGCTGAGGAGGCACTCTGTCCCCTCATCCAGGTCATTGATGAAGAAGTTGAACAGGATGGGACCCAGTACAGAGCCCAAACTTACCCTGCTTTGTTATGAATCACAGCACATAGTATAAAGTGGAAAGTTTTACCACCCTTTCACAGTATTACTTCAGCCAAAAGTGATGCTCCCAATATTTTAAAAGTTTTTAAATTTAGCTTTCAAAATAAGGTTCTTTGTATATATGGGGAAAGGAATATCAGCAAGAAACTACCTATGAGTTTATATTACAGAGTGACAACAGAGGAACAGTTAAATTCAAATTTCCTTAAGTCAACTTTTGAAAATTACGACTCAAGAAAATGTTATAGTGATGTTTTCTATAACTTCTAGTTACAGCTAAAATTTTGCATGGGTGGGACATGGTCAAATCAAATCACATTTTTGCTTTATCAGATATTCTTAAAAAAAACTAAATAAGCAACTTTGAAATATAATTGTATGAATATATTGTTTCCTCAAGTGTTATAGGCAGCTACCTATCTATGTAGTTGCAACAACAGGGAGAAAAAATAAATCTAAAATAGTAAACAAAAAATTGGCAAAACCTTAAGCTACATGGTATCTCCCTTTTACAAGTGATGAGGTCTCAAAATTGACAGGATTTCACACAGCCTTTCACAGCAGCTGTTAAAGAAAGATCAGGGCTACAATACTTTTTATTTCTTACACAGGAGACCTTGTACTCCTGGAATAAATGTGTAGAAGCATATACCAGACGTGCAGTTTGTGACCACTGCCACGTGTGTTAATATTGCATTGAATCAGAAAGACATTGCGGTTACTCCTTGACGTGACTCCTCCCTCCTATAACCCATCTTTGTTGCCTCAATGATACATTACTTATTTTGCCAGCAGTCCTTCCAAACCACTTATATTCTACAGCTAAATATAATTTACTCTTTTCTGGCACCTATGTGACACAGAAACAGTAACATTTCCAACTGATGCTCTTTAAGGGAATGACCTCTCGGTCATTACTTACGCAGCTGAGCAGTCCTACTAAGCTCAAAATCAACATGCAGCCTCAGAGAGATAGTAACTACTATAATTCAGTATCACGACTGACATCGAGTGACTCCATAACATTACAGAAGGTATGAACAGAATAGATTTCTAAATCCATTCCCCATCAACAAGCAGGATCAAATGTAGATTTACTGTTTTTGTCTGATCTTTTTTTATGATGGAATTATTGTATCTCCATATCCCTGAGCAAATTGTCCTGCTGCTTAGCTAGAAAGTTTTTTCTTAACATAATAATATTAAGTTACAGTTCATATTAGAGAGTTTTTGCAACATACTTATTTCCATTCTGCATTTGCCTTACTTCACTTTCAATCTATTATTTCTTCTACTCTTCACTAGAGAAAGAAGACATTATTCTCTTCTTTACAGAAGCACCGCATGTATCTGAAAGTCATTATCAGTCTTTTTTTCTAGACTAAACAAACCATTTCAAGTAATTTCAAGTTCCTCAAAAATATGGTCTATAAATGCCTGATCATTCGCTTTCATCTTTAGCTTCTATCCCATTTGACCACACATTGGATAGTACACACGGAGTACCAGCTGACACTACCGAAGCTAAGCAGTGCAGAATAAAAACTTCACACATGTGCTGTACTCTTATTTAGACACCCCATTACCAGTGTTTTTTTTTCCCATATCATGATACTGTTGACTCATGTTCAGGTTAGGTTGTAACCTAACAACTCTCCAATTCACCAAATTGTTTTGAATTAAAATCTTATTAAATCTCCTGATAAACTCAGAAGAGAAGACTGATAAACACCTGACACACCCGAGGGCTGTGCTGCCATTCAGAGAGACCTGGACAGGCTGGAGAGCTGGGCGGAGAGGAACCTCCTGAGGTTCAACAAGGGCAAGTGCAGAGTCCTGCACCTAGGGAGAAATAACCCCAGGCACCAGTACAGGCTGGGGGCTGACCTTGTGGAGAGCAGCTCTGCAGAGAAAGACCTGGGCGTGCTGGCGGATGACAAGTTGAGCATGAGGCAGCAATGTGCCCTTGTGGCCAAGAAGGCCAATGGTGGTCTGGGGTGCATTGGGAAGAATGTTGCCAGCAAGTGAAGGGAAGTGATCCTGCCCCTATACTCAGCGCTCATGAGGCCTCATCTCGAGTCCTGTGTCCAGTTCTGGGCTCCCCAGGACAAGACACACATGGAGCTCCTGGAGAGAGTCCAGCGTAGGGCTACAAAGATGATCAGAGGGCTGGAGCATCTGCCCTATGAGGAACGGCTGTGAGAGCTGGGCCTCTTCAGCATGGGGAAGAGAAGCCTGAGGGGGGATCTTATCAATGTGGATAAGTACCTGAAGGGAGGGTGTCAGGGGGACGGGAACAAACTCTTTTCAGTTGTCCCATGTGACAGGACAAGAGGCAATGGGCAGAAATTGAAGCACAGGAAGTTCCACCTGACCGTGAGGGGGAATTTCTTCCCTGTGAGAGTGAGGGAGCCCTGGACCAGGTTGCCCAGAGAGGTTGTGGAGTCTCCTTCTCTGGAGGTCTTCAAGGCCCGCCTGGATGCAACCCTGTCTAGCATGCTCTAGGTGCCCCTGCTGAGCCAGGAGGTTGGACTAGATGATCTCCAGAGGTCCCTTCCAGCCTTACTGATTCTATGATTCTATGAAACTTAGAAGATAAGACTACTGGGCCTAATTGTTGAGTAACTTCATTAATAGCCTGCATAATGACTTAGAGTTGTTTTTATTAAATTTGGAGGTGAAACCAAGCATCCACAGAAGATAAGATTCTTTCACTCTGATGGTGTACTCAGTATTCATTTTCTTCAATCATCAGCTTTAGAACCACCTTATGGGTTTTTCTTCTACAGCACACTTCAAGAGCTTCCTTTTGAGACCATCACATAAGAATGGGTCTAAAGACTTAACGAAGCTAAGATATATGATATCCACTTCTGAATCAATAAAGACTTACCCTCACAGAAGTCAGGTTGGCTTGACACAATTTATTCTTGACAAATAAGTATGCAGGCTGTTACTCAAACCCTTGTTTCTCCTAAGTGTCTTCAAAGAGTTCATGTGAGTAACCATTCCAGAATGTTTTGGCATTTGCACAATCCTGGGTCAAATGCTTGTTTAATTAATTGTTTCATTGAAATGAGTTAAATTTGTATAAAAAATATCTCTCTTACAGTATATCGACATAGCAGAGAATTACTAAATAAAATTGCTAATGTATTCTTCCCACTTTTAAAAATATAGTTTCTAACTTTGAAGACATTAATTCTTACTCTTTTAAGGCAGAATACCAACAATGAATAAGACTGATAAAATTTACTGTTTATTCAGGTTTTTCTTACTTAACTTATACAATTCTCTTATTCATACTCAAAGTGAAATTCAAGCTTCCTAAAAATCAATTGAAAATTTGACACTGATTTTTTTTAATCACAGTTTCATCTGATGATTAGACCCAAGGTTTGGGATTGATGCTTATATGAGCACAGTGAGATTTTAAATTAGTTTGATATTACAATAATCAGATTTGGTTAGTTTGGGGCAATAATTATTTTGGCTAAAGAATACTACTAGAAAACTTTTCCCAGTATGTTTTCTAATCAATATATCAAGTACATGAAAGAAAATAAAGAATGTCTCATTCTTCAGAATATTGGAAATGGCCTGTAAAGTCTCAGTTTCACAGAAGAAGCTGGTTTTATGCTGAAGTTCTTTTTCTGTGAAACTGAGACTTTATGAACTGAACGCATGTCTGTGAAAATCATCTATGACATAATTTATATTCTTCTAACAGAGGAGTGTATAAGGAGAAGGTAGAATGAAGATGATGATGTAATTCAATGTTTATAAAGTACTAGATATTTGACAGGCTTAAAATTATGGCCAGGATACAATATTTGATACCATTATCCATTAGTATGTTTTCCCCGATATTTTATCTTAGGGCTAAAAGCCAAAAGAAAGACCATAAACATCTAACCACAAAGTAGCTCTTATTTTCCTATTCTAGTCAGCAATTAGCTCATGGGAACAGAATTCCAAGTATGTCCAACGCCTATAGTTAAAAATATGCTTGTTTCTAAAATGAAATATAAATGTCATATGCTAAAAAACATATTTTTAAGACTGTACTCTAGAAAAATTAGACTAGGAATATACTGAAGTTGCACAATCGTGACACTTAAAATAGGTAAATGTACAAGTCTGACATAAAGACACAATTAACTTTATAAATAAGTACCAAAATATGCAGATTTCAATGTAATGTAATGTCATTGTCTTCTGCCGTTCATGAAGCTTTCATGAAATGGAGATTTTCTGCCATGACTGCTATCAAATGACTTGTGATCAGTACGAGTTACCAATTTAGGACATATAGTTCATGATCATGATGGTGTCTGCAAAAACTGCATCTCCTTTCTTTTCTTTTTCTTTTCTTTCCCCCCCCCCATACTTCTGTAGTTCTTTCTCAGGAACTACAGGTCAGTTTGTCTATAAAGAACTTTAACAGTTAAACATTCATATAGAGGCTGGGATTTCTGAAATCTAATCTTTCTACTATCTTATCATTTATTTCTTAGCGTGACTCTATTTTCCTACATGCATTTTGCAAATAATCAGATTCTTCACAGTTTCATAACTGCTGCTCAGAAGGATCTATTCTTTCTTTAACATCAGGAAGATTTTGTTTTCCTAAATTAAATAAGCAACTACATATATCTTCCTCAGCTCAGCAAAACTAGGTAACTATTTTTAATAGAGTAGCAGCAAAAACAGGAAGAACAGACAGGAAACAGTTGGAAAAAGAAATTAAGGCAAGGAGCTGGGAGAGTAAAGAAAACATAAGAAATAGGAGTAAAAGCATTAAATCAACTTCACTTTCACTGTATTAGAAAAGCACATCTCTAAAATCCTAATCAGCATATAAAATTCTTCAAGAAAACATTGTGTAAGGTAACTACAAGAAGTATAAAAGAATCTCCTTTCCTGTTCTTTCACAGTCTGTTCGTTGTTTAAATCCTTTCTTTTTCTCCTCTTCTTTTTTGAAACTGGTTAAAAAAATGAAATACAAAGAAACTGAAATTCACGTCCCACTCTCTCAGAAAGCCAAAATGTAATAAAAGCATCAGATTCTTCTGAAAAAAGAAAATAAAAATAATAAATCTATCATGTTAGTGTTTATTTGGCTTAAAACTGTGTGTTATTATACAGCTACTTTTATACCACTTCCTACATTAATCCCCTCACATTAATTCAGTATCACGTCCCAGTTTCTAATGGTAAATTATGTACCATATGAGGAATACAGGAAAGAGCCTTGTGATTTAAGAACTGGACTGGAAGTCTATGGCTCAAAGGCATTGTAACCATAGATCTGCTCTCTGACCTTCAGCACTTTACCTAATTCTTCTGCCTTAGTACTCCGTCCCTTAAATGAACACAGTACCTAAATGTATGTGAAAGGATAATTCAACTAATTGCCAAATACATAGAAAACATACGCACAAGAAAGTTTACAGAAAAATAGTTTTAAATTAAGGTAAAAACACTAACTTTCCATAGTGTGTGGCAATTAGCTTTGAACACAGGCAGAATACATCCAACAGTTTTGAAACCATGCAAAAATAAAATCCAATGCTTGCACTCTATGAATGGGTCTTTACAGCTAGAGGATTAAAGCAGCCGGAAGTCTTGTCTGCACCACGCTCCCACTTTGAGACCTTGACACTTTAATGCCAGGATCAAAGAGTGAAATCAAATCTGTGAAGCTCAATTGCTTTCTCATCGTCTGACTTGTAACATCAGCCTTGCTCTGAGCAGCGCCTTAGGAGCGCCGAAGCATGGGCGCAAGGTACCGCGCCGGCTGGGACCGCATCCCGGCTGAAAGCTCTCCAGGGCAGCAGGGACACGGGGGTCCCCAGCAGCTGCAAGCAGCTTGTTCTCAAAGCCTGAGAAGCAGAAGCTCTTTCCCCTCTTTTATTTTGCATTTAAGGATGACAGGAACATGATAAACAGCCAAAGCCAAGACACATGGATACGGCGGCAGGACAAAAGGCCTTTGTGATTGGTAGAGGAAACCTAAAAATAAGGGGAGGAGACACATTCTTTTTCTTCCTTTGGGGTTGGCTCTCTGGGCTGAGACGTCTGAAATTTTAGACCTCAAAAGCTTCTGCCATTACAACCAGCTCACCTTGCAGGTGAACACCTTCCTGGTTCATTGAGTCTCCATCACGTATCTGGAAAAGAATCTCCCCTGAAAAGTGATAATGGTGGAAAAATACTCCTTATTGTACAGCTATAATTTTTGTCTTGCTGGTCTGTAGGCAATGTACTTCCTCTCCCGAGGAGCCCGTGCAATTGGATCCAACTACCTTCGGTTAAAAGTGGACAAGATCTACTGTTGGAAGGAACAGATTTAAATAAATTCCCAGGGGTATACTTAACATATGCCTGAAAGTGGCCAAACACAGAAATTAAATTCAATCTCTTCATACTCTATTTTTTATGAAAGAATAAACTTGTTGATTTAGCAAGTGCAATGAACTATTCACAATAACTGCTGTGATTTTTAATTTCTAAAGAAACCTATTATTTCTGTGAAGAACATTTAGGTTTATTTTTAGTAGTGATGGCACGTAGTATAATCACTATTTCAGCTGGTTTGTATATGTAAATGGGCACACGTGGCTACGGAAGTAAGTATGATACTTTAATCAAAATATATTCCTTTGTTTCGATTTACTGGTAAATCTTATGTAGTACTGAAGCCCTTAATTCACAGTAAAGACACTTGAGTTTAGTATAAAACTGGTTTTGTTCCTGTTTAAAAGCCCAAGGTAAGAGAAGTCGCTGACTTTTACTATCAGATTACGTTCCTGACTTTGAAAAGCTTATTACTAAGGAACGGGTATACTGACATTTCTCAATATGGAAAGTTGCAATTGCAAAGAAACTGGTCTGAGAAAGCCAGGAGAGACGGCAATCAGAATTTTCTTCACTCACTGATAATCAAGAGAGGCTACTGCAAAGCCTTTCCACCCACAGTAGGATCAGGAGCAGCATAAGTGATAACCAGTGGAAATCCTACAACAGCCTGACTTCAGGTCACACAGTCAAGGTTCTTCCTTTGGATCTAGTCTGGTAACACATACCTTCAGGAACAGGTATCAAAGGTGTCAAAGCAGTGGACCTCTGCAAGAGTATGTTTCTCTACTAGATTGGAGGGAGGGGGAAAAAAGTAAAAATGACCTGGTAACTTGCAAATTAGGTGCTTGGATGACCCATATGCCTTTAAAAGAATGCTCTCTCTAAAGAGCTGTATTAAAATAGAGAACCTAAAGCCGATCTACAGTATTACCAATGCATCCATCCACATTCACCCACTACCACTTCTTTATTTACATTTTGTTCACTGCTCTTAGAAAACCTGTCCTGCTCGGCCTCTCACTCCTTCACTGCGGATGCAGTCCTCTCTCTCCTCATGCTTCTTTCTTTCTCTGGTAAAGCAGCATATCTGATAACGAAGGCAGACGAAGGGGAAGCAGCCAATTTTGGCACTTAGTGTAGCGCACTAGTCATCCTAAAGTCTACACAGAGTCAAAGAGAGCAATTCAACGAGGCAAGAGAAGAACAAAAAAAAAAAAAAAAAAAAAAAAAAGCAAGCCCTTGAGAAGAGCGTCTCGCTGTCCGCCAGGCACAGAGCGTGGCAGGACTGTCCTCCTACCGCAGGTGGGGCTCGTCCCCGGCCCCCTCCCGCGGTTTCAACCGCGACTGTCAACAACCGACCGCGACACGGGGAAAACGATACCAACAATCGGTGAGACCCTCCCTTCCTCCGACAGCTATGCCGGGGATACTTAATACCTGACGGGCACGGAATTAAACTCCGACTGCGCTTTCTTACCCTCTTGATCACTTTTCAGGAAAAAACATTAGTTAACTTGTGAGAAAGAGGAAGGGAGAGACTGGGACGATGGTCCAGCTCTGCAGCGCAACGGGACTGAGGCAAAGGTCCCTCCTAAACATGAACTTTTATTTGCTCCTTCCAGAAGATACTTTTCTCTTTCCAAAACTTACTATCGAAAGGAGTGTTTGATAGCTGAGTTATTTACTATAAACAACCAGATTATAGGTACTTATATTTATTTATCCCTTTGAACACTTAAAATTTACAGCACAGACTGTATGTAGAGACCTGCATTTTGCAAGCAATATATTTGGACTTCTTGCTATTGATTGGCTTGGTATGAAAGCCATGAGGTAACTGACAATAAAATTAGAAGTACAAGAAAAACTTAAAAAAAGATGCGGCACGCATATCCTCTGAAGAAACTGTAAGTATCAGATACATCAAGCAGAAAATAATCGTGACCAAAAGGACAAAAGTGTTTTTTTCTCTCAGTTTATTTTCAAGAAAAATAGCCTGGTAACTCCTGATCTCTCGAACAAAATAAGCATGTACTAATAATATTTTAAATCTGCAATCATATACACTCAGAAGGCAAATATGAATGTTAAGCATGTCACAACATTTGAACCCTTGAAGCCTACTGCATTATTGTCAAACTACTTTCTCCTGAAAACAGTTAAGGTATTAGGAAAAAAATTATTAAAATGAAAATTGTTGGGTATCGAATTTAAAGGAGTACTTTAAATGCTATTACCAAATTTGGGAAAAACAATGCACATCTCGTGTGTATTTCCAGCAACACACAGGAAATTCACTAACAAGTCAAGGAAAACACGGCCATGTACTTTTCCATAAATTTTTAAATAGAAAGTTATTAATGGATTATTTCTTGGGAAATAAAACTAAAAAACAACCAACTTTAAAATGTCTCCCTAAATCAAGAGGTTCATCTCTAGTATGAATCAGAAGCATAAATGGTTTCTCTTTTCAGTGTTAATAAGTCTCCAAAAACATTGCACTGAAAATTTTATTTTAGTTTTGTACTTTATATTACTGTACAAATTAAATTTATTTTAAACTTAGATGAAGTATTTCAAATATTTCAGCTTAATTTTTCAACTTAGAAAACTGTTTTGTGATATGATGTCTGTTTCCTGTCAAACTCATCAAAGGAAACTTATAATAACTGAGACAAGCAATACTTAAATATAACTGTATTTCATTCTCCCCTTCCTTTTTTATTTCCTTTCATGCAGTAACAGGGTAATAAAAGTCATGTATGCAGTACAAACTAGAAAAACTACCCTCCATGATCTCTAGCATTTCACAAATGCTAAATGCTTACCTTTTCCTCCTGAGAGTTTTTTTTTAATAAGATTTTTAGATAACTTTAAGTAAAAACACTGACCTAGATTCATTCCACTTAGTTTTAGGCAACGAAGTTTGGTGCAGATTCACCTAGGCTCCCTATGTCATGGATACAACCAAAATAGTGATGTTTTAAGTTCATGAATGTCATTATTTCCTCTTTCCTTTTGCACTAACCAATGAATAGATGAAAAACAGTGATTTGCACTTGCAAATGTAAAAAGATAGATACAGAAAAACTAGGATTTGCTTGTCCTCACAGATTTCCTACAGCAGCCACCAAAGATGATCAAAAGGAAGGTCCAAGCACATCACCAGGAGAGGCCCCCAAGTCATGTGAAAATGTCCACCTTAATCCAGCTGGCAGGTGAACAGATGATGCACTGGGAACAGCCATTTGTGCTCTAGCATGTCCTTCCTTTCTAAGAACTTAAGCTCTTCTTACCTCTATTGAAAAAGTATCATCTCAAATTTTTGCACTTGAAAATTACACTTAAGACACATCTTTAACTCTACCGTATCTTTTCTGAGACAGAAATGGGTATACACTTCATATTAGTGAGCTCAGGCTCCCCTTGTGGTGAATCAACAGAGAGCCAAGATCACCGTTCTGCAAAACTCTAGAACAACTTCTCTTCCAACCAAAAACAAATCAGAATAATATTACATGGCATTATGTGCTTAAAGGGGGAAAAAAAGCGAAATTCAGTGGAAGTCTGGTTACAAATTACAACAGAGAGAGAAGGAACCTGCTCCATTCAAATGAAAAAGGTTGAAATACTTTGCCAAGCTTTATTCTATTGCTTAGAGAAACACAAAGTAAGATTATCTCATCTTTTTAAACATATTTGTGTCCGAAGTAAGCATGTGAAATCCTAAATCCCGTGTTCTGCCGAAGTGTCTGCCAACCAGTAAGGTTATCTTCTCATCCGCAAATTAGTATGCACACACTAAATAGAACTAACTGATACTTAGAAATAAGTTGGCATTTCTTAAAAGACTAAACATTTTCATCTATCCACCAGAAATAATCAGAAATCACTTTTCACAGAAGTTAGCAGCACAATGGTTTAAACCATTAATTTTGAGCTACTTATAGAAGAACAGTAACAAATATTTGTGTTTGTCTGTGTGCATGTGTGTATGTGTGTGGACGTACATGGAAATACAGGGGAACTATATTTTTTTTTCAAATTTTATCACCTAATAATTCATTACCAGTGTTTTAATGCAATCTTGTAATTCCATAGCTTTTTATCTTCTCGTTTATTATCTAGTCTACTAAAACCCAGAAAATATGACACTATTAAAAATAATCTTTATAAGAAAAAGAAACAGTATTTGATATAAAATCCGTATAATGCAAACTCCAAGCAGTTTTAGCTTGCTGAAACTGCAGTAAAAAGCAAGAGTAGAATAAAAAGTGAAAACATTTTTTCAAATATTTGCTCCTGTACGGAAGCGAACCTAGGTGATGAAACAAAAGACAGACTGATATGGCACTCATATTATACATTTTTAAAAGAAAATAGAGGCACTTTGAAATATCACATCAAAAATACTTAATAAATTACAGGATATACGTTTCACTGAGAAAGAAGAGTAAATAGCTGTAATTGTGGAAGCTAGAGTTTCATTAATGAGATAGTGTAAAGGGCTCTGCAAACAAAAGGACCTTTCTTAAAGGTTTTCAGTGATTTATACCAGTTTCAGTATTCCATATTAACGACAGTATATGACAGTGCACCTCCATTTTTAGATGCACTTTTCTTTGTATTTTTCATTATTGATTTTTAATCAATATGTAATATAAATTACATTAAGGGATCAAGAGATTTCTGCTCCAAAGTATGCAAAGACTGGGTTATTAAAAACACCATGTTATGTTTTGTGAAATCATAGCTGTAACTTCTGCCTGCCTAAAATTTATGTTTCAGAAAATAGCATTTTAAAATTTATCTCTACAGAAGAGACTTTATACCCCATCAATTGTCAGAAACATCTTACTTCCCATAACAGCTAGTTTCAGGCTTCCACATGGAGCTTTATGTTTCATTTCTAGTGTTTATAGTAGATGAATTAAGACACATCTATGGTAAATTGGTAGTACATGGTTTAAAGATCAATTGCTAGAGCAGCCTGTGCAGTAGTCTAACAACACACATGCACACAAATTGCTGGATTTTCTAAGTTTATGTGATTTATATGTAGGCGTTCATTTATTGGGAAGAGACTGAAAGTTTTGCAGACTTCTTCAAATGTAAAAAAGCATAGTCATTGCATCCCCTTGTAACAGTACTCTCACCCACATTAAGCCACAGCTTAATATCCAGAATAAAACTGTTACTAAAATATTTATTGAATTATACCTAATAAATATTTCTTTTTCACATCACATGATTCCTCCTGCTTATTCATTTTAATCTATCCAGCCATTCTAGAAAGCTATTCTTGACATCCAGTACCATGAATTATTCAACTGACATGAAATCATGTTACAGTCAAAATCTGTCCACCCATAATCTTATTCCATGCAAACTGCAATTTATTTAGGAGAAGAATTAAAAGAAATGAATGGAAGTGTACTTCTGTTCCAAGATATTTTTAAGAAAGGATGCGTTTTAAAACAAATCATACATGAGAAGATACGATTCACAAGACAGACATTTCTTGCAGTAAGCAGTAAGTATTAAGTCCCAACAGAGTTTAATGATACGTGAAAATTGGTTCCTAAACCTATGCGAATATTCCCCTCCCCACACACGCATCTATCTGCTTGAATATCTTTGAAAAAAAAGGGGGGAAAAGAGAAGCCTGTTTTAATTGTGATTAACTATATCTGTGTGTTAAATACACGTATGATGGATTGCCTTATACAAATTACTGTGCATTACATTGATAAAAAAAATGAGTGGTGCACAACTTCACTACCATCAGTAGAACTGAGTAGAAACATTTTGAGACAAAATGGAGGTATAAATTAGCATTAAAATACCATAAAAGGAAGACTGAAGAAAAAAGATGACACTAAAATATGCCTCCTCTGTAAACATAGCATTTCTGCTTATAAACCTATCATCTGTGTTTCAGCTGCTTTTTCCTAGTACATTATTCTATTTTTTGTCCTGTTCTTAGGACATCATCTTTTTTCCTCTCTAGCGTCACTTCTTTTTCCTACTGTCTTCCTTACTACATTGGTCCTCTGAATTTACCTTTCTTTCTGACTGCCTTCTCACTTTAACTATTCCTGGAGTAATTCTTGTTTTTTCTTCTATTTCAGTTCTGTAACCTTACTGTTTTACCCTGAGATTTAGTACTTTCTTTTTCTTGTAGCCTTGCGGCAGACGCAATAATCCAACAGACTTTTGAACAAACTCCAAGAAAAAACACTGAGACTGGTTGGTGAAGCTTTTAACTAGTCTACAATATGACATTTGTGTTGAAAATAATTCAAAATAGACATTATAACGAGATACTGAGGAACTTCATTATACTAGAAAAAGAAATATTCAAATGAACTGAGAACTTCCTTATTCTCCAACAGACCAAGATTCATACTTTACTTCTGAGCATCAGTTATATTTTGACAGCATAAAGGCATACTTACATTAGGTCTCTTTTTAGGAAGGTTTTAAACTTCAAGCTACATCATTTACATGTTAGGATTTTCTCTTTTAATTATGGAAGAGATATATGTGATTTTGGTGATCAACTTTGCTACTGCTCTCGGCACCTTTTTGGACATTTTGGTAGTTTGAGGAAAAAAAAGGCCAAAAAGCTACCCTGGAAATAGAGCTGTTTCAAGATAAAGCAGAGTTTTATGTTTGTTTTTGGGGTCAGTAAATGCTTTTTAGCAGTAAACAGCTTTTTATAGCCAATGGGAAAATATTCTGCACAGCCAAGCAGATCTGGCTTTGAATAAGGTGCTTTTCTGAGACCGTTCTGAAAGCACTGTAATTCTAACACTATTTTATGCCAGTTAGATCTGTTTATGATTAAGAAAAGGCTGAAGTAATTTTGAGTCGTTACGCAGACGAAACGCAGTTCCATGACTATCTCAGTTCTTTCCTATTTTAGATGACAACAGAGATGGGAAGCCTCTCCGCCCCAGGACTGTGTTTAGATTCACACAGTATCCCTCTGAGTGCACTTCAAACTCTTATCTAAAGAGCTCGATGAAGAATTCACGTATTGGACGAGGCAATGACCAACTCAGGCCAGTCCAGGCAAACGGGACAGCGATTCTGCGCGCTGCTTGCATGACTTCTCTGTTGTCTCTTCTGAGTAGCTGTTCTTCTCTTATATTTCTATAACTAGAAATCATGGGAGAACTTGTTTTATCTGTGTGGGGCAGAGGTTTCACATTTCTCCCCATGCTAATTTACAGAGTTGCCCCTCACTCCCTGGGTTGCTCACGTGCTCCCTGCCATTGCTTCACCTCTCTGTCGCCACATATTCTAAAAGCATGTAGTGATTTCTAGAGCGCAGAGCTGTAATTTGGGATTTTTTTTTCCCCAGGAACATCTTTCGTGTTGCATTCAAAAAGCACAACAAGGTTGTCTTTCTTCAAAGGCTTTACCGGTCACTGCCAAAGAAATCTTTTTACATTAATTGTTTCATAATATGACAACTATTAATGTGAATCGAAATGTGAAAGAAGGAAGTCAGGAAGTCAGCTAGCCCATTCCTCTCCCTAAATAATATCCATATTATCCAAAATCTGTTCTTATAAATCTCAACTGACAGACAATCAAGTCTAAGTAAATTCATGCCTGCTCCAATTTCTTCTTGTAACAAGAAATGTCTTTTTCTGTTATTTCTTGTCCTTTCTATCACAGTCAGAAAGAACTACTCTCATCCTCTTCTCAGCAGCCTTCTACATAAATGAAGCCAATTATTGCCTCTTTTTTTTTTTTTGTTAAATAACCAAACGCAATCTCATTAAATAAATTATGTTTTCTAGATGTTCTTGACTGTTCCACATTGTTCTTGGAGCATAACAATCAAAACAGGACAAAAGGAAGCACTGACAACTTTTTAAGTACAACAAAAAGATAACTTCATATACCTTGCAAGCTCCCATTCTGTTTATATATCCTGTTACGGCATTTCCCTTTTTTGTAGCAATGTGACATTACTGACTTCAGCTGGCACTTCACGACTATTCTTATACAGAGAGAAATCTTCTCCTACCAGTGGCGTCCCCACAGTTGCATACATCTGTTACCTCAAACCTGTCCTTATTGAACAGCTTCGTATTTTTTTCAGCTCGTATCTCCAGTTAGTATCTGTCCGAATTGCAGTTCTGCTAGCCAAAGCAACTGCGGTCCCACCCAGCAGTTACACGTACACATGTAATAAGCATCTACTCTAAGGTTATTTTGTAAAAATAATAATAATAAAGGTCATTACATAAAAATATTCAACTGAGGACCCAAGTAGGTAATTGTCAGCTCAGTCCTCTGCCTTTGTTGGTACCCCGCAGTACGGTACTGCTATTGCTAGTAGGAGGCCGTAAGCTTTGAACCACGTTTGCAAGGCCTGAGAACTCAGACACGTCAGGCCGGCTGCATCCGCGGTCTTCTCCACCTGCCTGTAGCTCTGTTTTCTTGATGGAGCCGTGACAGCAATTTCTAATTGACCAGGTGCCTATGGCTAATTTGTTTTACTTCTCTTTATATTCCTAGCGTGCAACTATGGTTTTACATAGAGACCAGTAACAAGCAATTATTCTGCGGAGAATGAAATATTTGCGATGCTAACACAATGACGCAGGGCAGAGAGACGCAGGCCCGGCACGATAGCGGAGGCCTTAAGAAACAGCACAGAGGAGTACAGGCACGGGACGACAAGAGATGCACAGGCTGGCATGTTACAGCCTCCTTGGTTGTGAACAACTCACTAACAGTCAGCTAAAAGATGCAGACCTGGAACTGCACAAAATTGGTTTTAAGGACAACTTAGAAATAGTATCTAAATATAAAGGTGTCTATATAGTGCACTGTATGTAGTCAACTGTAGGATGTAACTGCGTAAGATGTAAACTGGAGCTGTAGACCAACGAAGAAATGTTTGTTGGCAAACATAAAAATGACCTAAGTGGATTCCTAGGGGTGAAAGGAGAAATCATCAACGTGAACATGATATTCTTCCCAGCTAAGAACTCAAAATGCTGTCCACCTGCTGTAACATCCCCTCACTGCCAACACAAGAGCAAAATCACCAGTCGTAGGGCCCGGAGGAACAGAAGTGGGCATAACACACAGAAAGGAGTACAAACTAAAAAGTGTGTGCATGTTGTAATTGTAATGGTGTTATTACCATTATTGCATCTTTGTACATAAGTAATCTAACTGCATTATTATTCTTTGTCTGCAATAAATAGATTTAGACTAATGAATATTCTTGAATTAGATTTCTAAAATTTTCATTATACTACCAATAAATTGTTGGCCTTCTATTTACGCATGAATACACATATACATATATATACACACCTTACATTTATACACAAGCAAGATTTTGAGTGTAGCAACATATAACCACTGAAAGCCATTCTGTCAGCTACTTCTGTACCATTCTCTAACAGCATTTTCACCTAGACAAAGCATCTCTGATGTATTTATGAGAATATCGTACGAATCACCGTGAAGAACTTCTAATCATAATACTCATTACACTCAGAAAAAAACAAATAAATCAGTCTGGTCTAATTATTTTTTGAAAACTCTATTATGACTTATTTGTCTTACTGTTTTTGTCCATGCTTACAAAAAACATTTATTCTAATATTTTTTTCTGAAAGTTAAAATGAGACTAATGGACCTATAATTACCTGTTTGTGTACTTTAATTTCTCTGTTACAACACTAATGAGAAAGGAAGTAAGCAGTCCTGAAGACTGCTCTACATGATATCTATTAATCCTAGCATGGAGGACCTAATTTTAGAAGAGGGAAAGTGGTTTGGAATCCATTCAACTGTCAACATCACATTGCCAGGTTGGTAAGGAATTCACCAAATATTTCTTGGCTTTGGTCAGTTCTCATTTAACTTATCACATTGTCTTTAAAATGCTGAATGGATTTAACCATTTGAACGCTTTAAAACCAAAAATATAAATAGGAGACAATTAGCTTCATCCAGAATAATATGGCATTTATAACTTTGACCAGTATTTTAGTGTTTTTGTTTTTTCTTCTTCTAAATCAGCATTCACACAGACAGGTGTCTAACATCAACTTTACAAGTAAAATTCTCAGAGGCTGTCATGTCGTAACTCTGGGTAGTAGCACAAAATAAAACAAAGAGAAGGTTGCCAATATAAGGGTCTTAATGGGTGCCTGATGAAAGAAGGAATGCTTTTTAGAAGCTTTTAAAATAACATCATTCCCCCATCCACAGATTGTTCTTGGCCAATATTCATAAGTAATTCCAAGGCCATGGAATTATGAAAAACAAGCTAAAGCTTCTCAAGTTTTGCAATTATCAGGGGATCAACGCAGAGCCATAGATGGCTGCACGCCACAGAAATCTACCACAGCAAATTCTAAGTCAAAAGGTTCTAGTTAGAGGTTACACTAACAAGCAAGCAATGAACCATCCAACTAGAGTTATAGTACAATAATTCAGGAGATCTGGTATTTAAAAGGGAAGCACTGAAGAGTTAAATACCTTTGTTATATATTTCTAGCAGACCAAGGGAAAAAAAAGTTTTAAAATTCATGCCTGTTTTAGAAGAGGAATATAACTGATAACTTCTAAAAAAAGTATTGAAACAAGTCCAGTTTAAAACGAAAAGAAGGCAGTCATACCTGCATATCAAATATTTGACATCACGTAAGCCTAGGAAATCTCAGTTTCTTGTTCTCCTGAATTTACACTGAAAATGCAAACATTATCCTCTGGGCAGTAAACTATTTAAGAACTTATACAGCAATTAAGAGATTTCCACAGTTTCTATGCTATACAAAGTTAGATATCCATGGTCTAAGCAATGAGGTGAGAGGAGGCTTCTTAAATTATCAGTAGAACCTCCAGGACATTTAAAGCATTCAACTCAGCATTTCCCTTTTTAGTCCAATTATGTTCCCATCATTCATTTTCTATGCCGTGGAAGCACTCTACTCAATTTGAAAGGCCTGAATGAAGGATATATATAAGTTTTCATATGAATACCAAAGCCAAGTAAGCTATTAAAAATGCTGTTTAAAATAACCTTTACAAACGTAAACATATATACCAGCAACATACCTGAAAAAGAACATGAACAGAGCAGCTGTGATGCAGAACAAAAGGACCTACAAGAAGGAGAAAAAGTAGTATTACCTAAAAGGTCACACTGCTGTTGTACATTCTGGATTATGATGATTTTACAACTGTTCCAGCACAAGTTAGACTTTATTTTATGTCCTCGATAGGGCTTAATTTAAATCTTAAAAAAAAGATTTGCATTGATTTGTTTGGGTCGACCCTGCATCAGTTAATAGAAATATAAAATCCATGCTTGGGTAGTGGGACAACAGACACAGCAAAGGGACAGACACATTACTTTAAATAGTTTAGAAATTTCCTTTTTCCCCATAGAAAGTTTCACATTCCCCATGAGGAATATATTTTTAAACATAAACAAGTAAATGATAAATAAATAGAAATGTATCAAGTTTGCACATAGTAAATATTAGGTATGGATGACTGCGGAGGAATGGAAACTTAAACATTATCCTTTCCCTCACTTTCCGTTTGGTTTACTCAAAAACATTTTATTCAATTCAAATATACTTTGATTTTATTTGATTCAAACTTTTATTTATTCCAACGTGAAAAGCAGTAAATTTAACATGCCTACACAGACAGCTACTCCTGCTAAACAAGGTTGAAAGTAGACAGCTCTGTTCCCAACACGAGTATCCTTTCTGTTCAGTTCGCCTCAGTGGAATCGCCTAACTCACATGGAATAATCTGCTCGTGCTTTGGGTGAAACACGTGGCTCTACCAGAGTCCGTGAGCCAACTCAGCAGCTGCCCACCACTGGAAGGAGAACGTCTCCCTTCTTTCTCCTGCTCCATCTGCTCCTAGCGCAATGCTCTCTCCTCCTCCTCCTCACCTGCTCACAAATGCTGCAGAAAGATGACTTTGGAGAGTTTTCTGACAACTTAAGTGAGACAAGGAGAACATTGGAAAGGTATAAAAGCACCAGAGCAGGCTCAGGCAGAAGGGGGACCTCAGTGCCATCCTTCCTGAGATGGCAACAAGCCATTAGATCAACCCAGCTGCCTGTAGACCCACAGGCAGCATCTGCATACAGTTTACTCAGGAACAACTATACTGCACTTTATAATCTGCCTTAATCCAAGATAACTTTGCTGGATAAAGCTTGAAAAAAAGAAAATATTTTTTCATTCTAGATTCAAGGGCCCACATTCATACCAAAATTTAGGAGAAAACAGCTACAGACAAATTGCAAGTGTTTCAAAAAGCAGTAATACTTATCTTCAAGAGTTTGAGAAGTTTGCATATGGTAGGATATGGATGACTTGAATAAGTGAAAAACAAGAAAATGTTGGCAGGAGTGCGTATTTGGAGGTTATAAACACACACAGACCAACAGATTTGTTTGGTGCATGTTGATATAGATCCAAAAGTGTGATAAAATCTTGAATAGAGAAAGTTTCATGAAAAAAAAAGGATTCTTACAATGAGACCATTTTCCTTTCCAAAGTCCTCAGGCACATGACTGAAAATTAGGCCAGGCAAAACATTATAGCATTTACTGCTTAAACTATCCATTGTTTTTTATTCCTTTTCCTTTGCTAGTACATGTTTAAAAATCATGGTTTATTACTCTGCATCAAAAATGTGAACATCTGAAATCATTTTATATGAAATCATTAGGGTAAAGTGAGGACAGTTATATATTTCAGTTCAGACAAAGTGAAAAGCAGACTTAAATCTAAACGCGGGTCCTACCCAAAAAGATCTGTCCTAACCCTCCACAGTTCAAAGCATATTTAACCATTTAAAAAAAACAACTGTCACTTCTTTTGAAACCATTTTTGGAAGAAAGGAGGGACAAGAATTCCTGACAAATCTGACAGCTCTAATTTCTCAATGATACTGAGAAATAAGTGAGAAATGGCAAAGAACTAGTTTCTTGGAAAAAAGTATGTCTTTGCCAATTAAAACCACTTACTCTACTAAATATTCTCTCCTGCTTTTTCTTCTTTTCCTTCTTTACCTTTTTTTATGATTTTGATAACAAAATCTAAAATATTCAAGCAAACAAAGGATGGGACAGTAACCATGACCAAAAGAGAGAGAAAAAAACAATGTTAATAATTAATTTGGCTATACTATGATGACAGAATACTATGACAGTAGAAAAGAGGTGAAAGTAAAGTATTGATTCATTTCTTAATGAGAAAGGAAAACCTATGCAGAAAGATTAAAAAGGGCCCAGATTCAGCATCTAGTTTGCTTCTGATCTTTACAAGAAAAGATAATATTAGTAAAATGAAATAAAAATAACCTCAACTTCATGAGGTTCCTGTCAACCCAAACCTCCAGCCTGTCAAAGTCCTAGCAGACGGTAGCAGAATCCTTGAGTGTATCAGAGTTCTCTAAGTTTTGTATCATTTGCAAATGTGCTGAAAGTGCAGCCTGTCCACTCATCCAGGTCATTAATGAAGATATTATTGGTCCCAGTATTGACTCAAGGAGTACACTACTGGCCTCTAGGTGGACTGTGTACAACCTTTTGAGCCTGTTAGTTCAACCCAGCCACCTTTCAATCCACCTCACCATCTACCTTTCAATTTGTCTACAAGTTGCATTCTATTTGGCAAAACCTTAGCATTTAAAGTATCCCAGAACGGTTGAGGTTGGAAGGGACCTCTGGAGATCATCTAGTCCAACCCCACCACTACAGCTGGGTCACCTAGACCACATTGCACAGGATCACATCCAGGCAGGTTTTGAATATCTCCAGAGAAGGAGACTCCACAACCTCTCTGGGCAACCTGTGCCAGTGCTCTGTCACTCTTACAGGGAAGTAGTTCTTCCTTACATTCAGGTGGAACTTCCTGTGTTTCAGTTTGTGCCCATTGCCTCTTGTCCTATCACCACTGAGAAGAGTCCGGCCCATCCTCTTGATACTCCCCCCTTAACGTATTTGTAGACATTGATAAGATCCCCTCTCAGCCTTCTCCTCTCCAGGCTAAACAGGTCCAGCTCTCACAGCTGCTCCTCATAGTGCAGATGCTCCAGTCCCTAATCACATTCGTAGCCCTATGCTGGACTCTCTCCTGTAGTTCCATGTCTCTCTTTTACTGGGGAGCCCAGAATTGGGCACATAACTCCAGATGTGGCCTCACTAGGGCTGAAAGTATTTAAAGAACTTGCTGAATCAGCCTCCACAATTATCAGCTGTCTTCCAGCATTTAACATGCTTTTTGAGAAAGATAAGATGTTGAAGACCTTGCCTAGATGGAAAAGAACAAACTAGCAAATAAGTCTTTGTAAATAAGAAGTCCGTGGCATATTAGATAGCCAGCCTGTCTAATATCCAGAACTGTCACAGAATAAATTGAGTCAGTCAGTTTATAAACATCTAGATAACAACATCATAAAAAGCAACCAACTCAGCCAACAAGTTACTTAAAACTTCCAATTTTCCTCTTTGACAGACGTAGAGAAAGCAGACTCTGTAATAATGCACCTTTACAGCAACCTCATATGCTAATTATGAAAGTGGGCATACAGCTGGTTGAGAAAGAGCTCAAGAGAAAACTCTATCCATTAACAGTTCATTATCAAACTACAAATGCATTCTGAGGTCACAGACGAACTTCCCTAATCTTGTCTTTTCAGTAATAACTCTAATTATGGAATACAGAGTATGTTATAAAATTTACTGAAATCCTTTAGAGGTTACGTCTGTGTGCATAGTGACCAAATTGCCCAAAGTCAACAAGATAAAATTCAATAAAAATAAATATGATGTACTTGGCAGGAGAAATGACATACACAAAAAAAACATATGAAGAAACAACTGCACCAGCAATATGAGAGAGCAAGAAATTCCACAGATCACAAATAAATACGTGTCAGCAATGTGATGCTGCAGAAAGTACTATAAAATAGCACTGTGGGCTGTGTTTAGGACTGAAGGATGTATGAAGATACTACACTACATGTCCTGGGGCTAGTGACTTCTCCCCTGAAATACTAGTTGGGCGCTACCATTAAAGAAAAATTTAGATAAAACAAATGGTTCAAAAAAGGACAACAAAAATAACAGTTGCGCAAAGAGTCAAGAATTGCATTTGCTTAAACTAGAAAAGAGGTAACTAATGAACAACGTAAGAACAGCCTTCCAATAAGCACAAAGTTATAATCATACACTGCTAAAGTTCTCCCATTGTCCATCAACTACAAAAGGAGAAAAACTGAGCTAAATCTACAGCTAAGACCATTTAGGTCAGATATTAGGAAGAACTTTCGCTCCAGGGTAGTGATACACTAGAACAAGTTGCCTAGGAGGTTGTGGAATGTCCTTTGTCAAAAGAGTTTAAAATTAGTTGAGGCAAAAATCTGTTAGAAATGCTCTGGGTATGCTTGACACTATCTGAATACGGAAGGCAATTCAAATCACTCAAGTGTTCCTTCCAGTCCAACATTTACACAATTCAAAGACAGTAAAACATGCAGCTAAAACAGACTATTGAACACTGCATAGTTCAACACGGAAAGCCCAGTTATTGTGCTGTCTTCTTATCATAGCACAGAAGGGGAGGAAAATTCCCTGTGTTCCAAAATTAAGAAATATACTGTCAAAATAAACTTTTTTTCAGCCAAATGTATACCTATTCTACATTTTTATGTAGCATCCACAGTATTTGCAATATACAATAGCTATTTTGTAGCAAAGGCCCAAATTTAAGAATGACTATACTAGAAAAGAAAAAAATCCTACAGAAACTTAATTAAAATTTTTGAGTGAATTTAATCCGCACAATAGTATCCAGTGAGCAGGAAGACTGCTTTGGGGTTTTTCTTGCACAGTCCATCCCTTTTTGATTTATGATACAAGGTCAGCAAATCGTGCTTGGCAACATACAGACCTTGAAACTTTCCAGCTGCAGAAACAGCTATAACAAACAGATAACTTAAATGTTTCTAATCAGAATGATATGTCCTAAATGTTTTAATATTTTTAATGAGATTCACACAGATTAAAAGAAAAAAAAAATATGCTACCTCATATTAGATGTGTTGTTTATACTAAACTTTATTAAGAAAGTGTAAAGTTGCTGACAAGACTTGAAGGCACATTTTCCAGAAGAGCTCTGTGGGCTGACAAAGTAAATTTTTTTTTCAGTAAGCTTATCTCCATATAAACAGTGCCATGAGGCGATATTCAGCCATTCCCGGTTCTGAGTTCAGGAAAAAGTTCTAGCTGAAAGCAGTCAGCAGTAGCTCCAACAGCATCAGCAGTAGTGTACAAGCAACTTCCCCTCACAGCCACATCCAGAGACAGAAGTATCTTGGACCAGTGAAAGGAGAAGTAACATTTGCAAAGCTATTGAGACCACTCTCAGTTTCATTTACTCTGACACTTCACGCCTGCTACCTAATTCTAGGGTTACCTGTATTTTTTATTAAGCACAGGACATGAGGAGGGAAGAGCTACACGAAACAGTTAGGGTCAGGTAAAGGACTACTGAATAATCTCATATTTCGTCATTATTCTCTCTACCATACGGTTGTTCTTGCAGACATGCCTATCATCAGGGAGGTAATATTCAGAGTAGATGAGCAGTGAAAATAATAGACTGCTAAGAAAATATTTTCCCACTCTGCTATCTGTAGAACGTAAGAAGCCCATCCTACTTACTCAGCCGCAGTGAAGTTTCAAAGTACTTGCTCGTATAGGGAGGCATAACAATAACATTTGAAAGTTAAAAATCAGCAAAGATAATCCTGGTAGTCTTGATGATGAGAAAACACAAAGACCTCTTATTTTCTCCAGCCCTTTCAAAAGAAAGGGACATTCGCCTTCATACTCATCTGGCAGCCCCTGAAACACGAAACAGGTAACTAGCCATTAAATAATTCAACTCAGTACTAATCTCATTTTGAAATGTCCTCCAGAGTCTCATTGCCAGGGCTTCCTAAGCAGCAAAAAGCCCGGAGATTCAAGCCCCCAGCACAAGAACAATTCAAGATGACGCACATTTTCTCATGCCCAAGATGACTTTTACTCAGGTTTCCTGGACTTTATCATACCCTGGCTGCTCCCTCCCTAGCACACCCAACACTTCCCATTCACAGAAGTGCAGAAACTTTGTTGTGACATGCCAAATTAAAAAGTTGCTCATTGGAGGTTGATGAGATCTCCCATACAGTGAGAAGAAGAGCAGGACAGAAATCTGTGGTAAGGTAACATAAATTTTGTAATTAAAAAGAAAAATCACTGAAGATGCATGTAATCTATGTAAATGAAGACAGAAGGAGCGAAGAGGGACAAATCAGCGATATTAACTGGCAGAAGTATTTAGAATCTCAGAGCTACAATTCAACACTGAATAGTGTTAAAACCAACTAACAGAAGACATGACTGTTTCAACTACTGGCACATCAACACTTGACTTCAAGAGTATTCATGAAATGCAAAAACAACACCTTCTTAATCAACCTCTTAGCAATTCATGTGAGAGCGATATCTACACTTAGTAAGTGTAAGTGATAAGAAAAAGTTACTCTCTTAGTTCTTGAAGGCTGTATGCTACAGAAAGCAAGAACTGTCAGCTAACATTTGTCTGAAGAAATTTTTATTGGTGAAAAAGATGGAAAATGAACAATCTTGTTGAAATTTGATCAAAAGCTACAGAGAAAAGAAGGCAGACTTGCTACTATGCATTTTTAATCAGTAACTAATAACCATAACCACATTTGTAGAAATATTATTACAGATTTAATACTAATATTCATTTGCTTTCTCATATTACTACTGTTTAATTCAGATTTTCAGTTTTACGAGTGTTTTCTGACCAATATAAATGTTACTGGAAGCTTTGTATAGTAGTCTCAAACTTTTACTCCTAAAATACATGATCCAGACAAAACAGCCATTTCATTTATTTTTTTAATCCTTAAAACAAGCCACCTGCTGTTTATCTACATAAGAACAGCCTAGTACTTTCTCTGCTGAGAGAGACTATAAACACTCCATTGACCTTTATATATCCAGTTGAATAGTAGGAGGGTAGTTGCAGTATCTTTTATTGGCCCATCTAACACAGAGAGGAAGGATTCTTTCACACTTTGAATCTGAATCCATTCTTCAGTTTCACTTCTATTTCAGACATGAAGAAAGGTTTACGTATCCAAAAGGCCATTTTCTCCATAAATATTATTTGGTCTTAATAACAATAATACTAACTTTACCCATAAATCAACAGAACTACACAAACAGCACAATTATATTTTGGTGTAAACCATAGAAAGATGTCAACTGTTGCTTGTAATTCCTATTTTTTACTTAAAGATATGTTATTGCTTCAATAAAAAAGCTTTCTACGACACTAATCACTAAGATTATCTCTTAAGCTGAATTTCAATAAAAATCGTAATAGATACAGATATGCAGATTAATGTAATGGCCTTTTATGTCAAGATCAGGAAAAAAAGCGATCATGGAATGTCTCTTCTGTCTGTGCATCAATGTAAACAGTAGTTGCCTGATCAATGACTGTCTTTACAAAGTTGCTATGTTGCTCTTTTCCGATAATATAATAAATATCTTGTAAAAAAGTGTGAAATTATTGTACAATTACGTAGTAGTTAAAGAGGATGGAAATTACAGATTGATTCTGACTAGACAAATACAATAAATTTTGTAGAAAAAAATTATATGTAAAAAGTTGTTAGGGTCTTATTGCCCCCTCCTTGCTACTCTTTCCACCTCTCATGCTTCTGGTCTCTTTGGGCTAAGACCCTGGGGTCTCCGGAGAGGAACGCTAGTATACTTCGTTCTTAGCAGTTAGAGAGCTAAAACACTAGGAGAGACTATCTCGACACCTGGAGACTGAGGCGTGCCTTTAAAACTTTAAAACACTGCATGCTTTCAATACTGTAAGTGTACACGTACACACTTCAGCAAAAGTTTGGGGAATCTTAATTTAAATATAACAGTGTGGAATAAAATACGTATATCAAGTCTGTCAGGCTGCTTATTAAGGCTATAATGAAAACATAGCGAAGACTGTAGTGAAAACAGACTCCCAAATCCTACAGCAGCGCTTGTGCTATTGCAGCCTTTTCGTCCTCTCTGTCTCACAGCCCCTTCCTTCATTCTCAACGGATGATGACAGAGCTTTCTCAGAAATGACAGCTTAGAGAAGAAACCAGTTCAAAATCCACTTAGAGAGGCCAGGGTGCTTAGCATGCTTTCGTTTAAATGGTCCTGCCATTAATTAGCCTCTACAGTTTGTCCACAGCCACAAACTCCTTCGATTTCAATCCAACATGGCAATACAAGATGACGACAGGGAATGCAAAAATGTACAGAAGCGTACGATCCTGAGGGAACCTGCAGTGAAGACTGACACAGAAGTCCAAAATTTGACATAGACTTAACAATCCGTAATCAAATATTACCTACCCGGCACACCTTTGTAAATACAAAGTTTAATTAGTCTGAAATCAAATACTAACCTCTCATTCTGACTCTAATTCTGACCCACTCATTAAATTTATTTTTAAATAATAATCTTTATAGCATGTTTAATTTTTATATTAATAGCAGGTTTAAATTCCTAAGAGCTGCAGTCAGTAGCAAAAATAAGCTATTACATTTTCTACATTGCCACTGCTTATTTAATAAGTCACATAATTCTCATGCAGAAACTTTGTTATTGAGGGTTTTTTTTAAAAAATACAAGGATATTTTACATTGAAGACAGATACTTTATATAAAAGTGGAACTACTTATGAAAAATGGTGATTATTTCCCCAAGCTCAAATTTCCAGTAATCCCAAAAGACATATGCCAATTGAATTGGCATACACCTTTAATCATATGATGGAATCACATCTCCTTTTTCAAGTTATGCCACATTTTTCCTTCTTTGTACAGCAAGTCCCATTAAAATATAATATTTATAATTCTAAAAACATCTCATGCCCTTCTGTACTTGAAATTCACCATATTTTGGGAGAGTTTCATGAGCTATCAAAAGTTTTGGGGTAAGCTTTTATCATAATCTTTAGTCATCAGCATTACGATTTTTTTTCTATTTAAATTAGGTAACTTATGAAGCAATACAACATTGCTATTACTTCTAAATTGACACGCTTTATGAAAAGGTATAAAAACAATCTGTCAGGTGCTGTTTGGGCGTTTTGCCAATTTAGCTACACCTACACCACTACATCTGTAAGAGACTCTTGAAATTTTCTGCCAGCAAGCCTCAAGCAATCCTTAGACAGATAAGATCAAAAGAAAGACTAATATGTGTTATTAAACATGAGATTATGGAGATCCGTGTTAAAGCACTGTTGTTTGATCATGACTAAATGATTAGAACTGGCAAATGTAAAACACAGCTGAGCCAAGATGGGGTGCACCTGCCGGTGCTAGAACACCAAGAAAGAGTAAGACAGAAAATTGAACCCTCTGATTTTCCAACTCACAAACTTGATATGCGCATGTGTGTATACACGCACATAGATAGGTACAGTTAAGCACTTCAACAATCCTTCATTTGTATTCTCAAAAGCACTTGTCAAGTCTCTCTCTGTGCTTAGTGTGTTAACTCCTGTAAAGGAAGCTATAACATACTGCAATGGAACAATTAAACAGCCTTTCTTAAAGATCTTCATGAAAGTTCGTTGCTGTTCAAGGTACAACACTTAAGAGACTGAAGTACCAAAAGTAACAGTCAAATGAAACAGCAGCTTCATTATTTTCCTTTCCTAAAAGATCAAAAACATAACTATCTCTCGGGGTTTCATAACAGATGTATGGTTGTTAAATTAAGAGTTTAAACAGGGAATGTGCAGATAATTTTCATAGAATCATAGAATCAGTAAGGTTGGAAGGGACCTCTGGATATCGTCTAGTCCAACCTCCCTGCTCTGCAGGGTCACCTGGAGCACGTTAGACAGGGTTGCATCCAGGCGGGCCTTGAAGATCTCCAGAGAAGGAGACTCCACAACCTCTCTGGACAACCTGGTCCAGGGCTCTGTCACTCTCACAGGGAAGAAATTCCCCCTCACGGTCAGGCCGAACTGCCTGTGCTTCAACTTCTGCCCATTGCCTCTTGTCCTGTCACACGGGACAACTGAAAAAGAGTTTGTCCCTGTCCCCAAATTGCATGTCTAGAGTTATAAAAGTGGCATTGATTCTGCTCTGGGATGGGCAAATTGGCTTGCTGAAGTGTCTCCCCTCCATGATCTACCAAATACGTTAACTTCCCAATTCACTCCAAGCTCCAAAACTAATCTGCTCCTGAACAAACCTTGCCTGAAGCTCTGTGGACACTTGAAGCACAGCACCGTTCACACTCAGCAAGGTGGATACGCTTCACCTGACTCCCTCCACTTGCTTACGTCTCCCAGAACCGTCCCAAACCTATTTTGTATCCTCCAGCACTCCTGTGTCTGTAAAGCACACCACATGCTGTAAAACACAACCCCTCAATCACTTTCTATAACACATTCTGGTACGATGTGTCACAACCTTCTTATTTCAAATAGTATCTAACTTTCAAAGAACAAAACAAAACAAAAACTCTTCCCCAATTAAAGAAAAAATTGACTGCAAGAGAGAGAAAGCAGCAGCTAGCGTTCATCAGACAGAGAGATCATACAAACAAGAAACTACCTTCCTGATATAAAATATCCAGAATCAATCTCAGCAAATACTCTAAAGACAATTAATTTAAAAAAATCAAGACTTTTTTTTTTTTTTTTTTTTTTTTTTTGTAGTGTAAGGCTACAAGGTAGCCACTTACATTAAGTGGATTTGTTTCTTCCCCTGAGCAAGTGGTTGAATAGCGCTGTGGACTCAGTTCAATAAACAGATGTAGAGAGCTGCATGCATAACTTACAACTTAAAGGAGATAAATAGGGTTGAAAGACATTATGGTTCATTCCAGACAGCTCATTTGAAAGTTGTTAACACTGAGCAGTAGGACTAAAATGAAATGTCCCCAAAGTTCACTGAAGTCAATCACATATCTCCACTGACCATTGAGACATTGCAGCAGAACCAAGGGGAGGATTGTGTAAGCATCATCTTGGCAATCTGAGGATAACACTCAGATCCATCTTTCTCAACACAACCCTTTTGACACAGCTTTTTTAACCCCTTTCTTCATTTTGCATTTTCCAGAGTAAAAAAAGCACAAAATCTAGTCACTAATGTTGTTCATCATGGTGGAAATCACAGAATCACAGAATGGTTGAGGTCGGAAGGGACCTCTGGAGATCATCTAGTCCAACCCCCCTGCTCAAGTAGAGTCACCTAGACTACATTGCACAGGATCACATCCAGGCAGGTTCTGAGTAACTCCAGAGAAGGAGACTCCACAGCCTCTCTGGGCAACCTGTGCCAGTGCTCTGTCACTCTCACAGGAAAGAAGTTCTTCCTTATATTCAGGTGGAATATACTGTGTTTCAGTTTGTACCTGTTGCCTCTTGTCTTGTTGCTTGATACCACTGAAAAGAGACAAATGTTTCTCTAAGTCATCCGTACCAGGCGGTCTCTGCTCTGTGTACAGTGGCACGCACGTGCCCACACCCCGTGCCTTGCATGATCAAGGACTCTTTCCCTAAAACTGTACCTCAACACATAGTCTCAGCACCTTCAGATACTAAATTAAATGCTATCAATTTAACTGTTGTTGAAAGATTACACTTGGAACTCTGAACAACAACAGAAAAGAGAATGGCCTATGTGACTAGTCCCTAAAACAGAAGATTTTTAGTTTGAGACATGGTAAACTTTCTGTTTAAATACCACAAGAAATGTATTAAAGGTGACAGTGCCATATTTCCAGTTCACTTACCATTTCCTGGCATAACTCAGTTTTAAGCCCCCCCACCCCCACCCCATGACTTTAATACTTAGAGGGCTGGAGACGTAGGGGCTTTTGTTTTCTGTGTCTGCTCTGTTTTTGGAGGCCTCTTGAGAGCAAACAGTATGCCTTCAGCAAGGTAAGTCTTGCTAAATTAGTTCTCCCTAGGTGGAGGTGAACTTTGATGACTTTTGAATCTTGCTTTAATTATTACGTTTTAATAAACTAACAGCAGATTTTATAGTTCATTTCTAATTACCAAGGAATATTTGCACTTATGCTGGCTGTATTTTTTCAAAAGTCACAGAGGAACTTTTCAGAAAGAAAAATTTCTTACAGGTTTCTGTAAGCCAAGAATTTCAGTAGTCAAAACTTTTCATATGAACAAAGAATCAGTTCAAAGAGAAATCCACTATCTCAAATGGTTTCATACTGCTTGTGAACTAAAAAGTCTTTTTAGATAAAGCTTTGCAAAGCAGAGAATACAGAAAATTCTCCATGAAATAATGTCTTCAAAACATTTTACAAATTACTAGCAGCGTATGTCCAGCTCAGTCTAAATACCTATGCTTTTTCTGTCCAAGAACCTGGTATGAGACAAGCAAGCAGTAACTCAGCATGTAAAAGCAACTCAATACCTTCATACTGTGAATATGATTAGTAATGAAGTGGAGTCATATGGTCCCATGTAATCCCTCACAATGCTCAGGCACTCGGAAACTGAAAAGGTTCAACTTTCTTTAGTTTTTAGATGTGAACAGTCACTAACTCATACAAGGCTAATTATGGTGAGGACTGGTGCAACAAGAACCCATGGTGTTTGAGCAAATTCTTCAGAGACCACCTGACAGATCAAAAAAAAAAAAAAGCACAACCTTCCCCCTTCCAACAAAAGGTGCTCTGAAACAATGGAGTTGAGCAAAAATTTGGAGAATATGTTCTTGACGAATATCTTGTAAAAGTACTGTTTACCGAACGACTTAACACAGTGAATATTTTAATAGGCAATATCCTTGAGAAGAACAAGTGGTTCCTGAAACTGGTTTAAGAACTTCATGAGACTGAAAATTGTTATACGCATCTATTACTTCTGTGCAACCTACTTGTGATTAATCATACAATATTTTTCAACTACAACTTTGCAATGTTAGAAAATTGGGAGAAGTTGTTGATATACCAGAGAGTTGTGCTGCCATTCAGAACTTCAACAGGCTGAAGAACTGGGCTGACAGGAACCTCATGAAGGGAAATGCCCAGTCCTGCACCTAGGGAGGAATAAATCCAGGCACCAGTAGGGAGAGTGGGCCTCGAAAGCAGCTCAGCAGAAAAGGACCTGAGCATTGTGGTGTTCACCAAGCTGAATGTGAGTCAGCAATGCACACGGGTGTCCCAGATGGCCAAGAGCTTCCGTTTTCTGCATTAGAGCAGATACAGTTTGCTAAGTAATTTTAGGAGCCAGTACTTCACAGAATCACAGAAATGGAGGGGACTTCTGGAGAGGGTCTAGTCTAATACTCCTGCCCAAAGCAGGGTTATATTACAGCATTTTAATGTTATGTGTATATCCAAAAAGATGACATATCTAAACATCTACCACATATAAAGTATATCCAAAACTTCAGAGAGAATACTCAAAGTCATTATTAGTATTAAGCATACCAAATAAAAATATTTACCACTGACAGATAAAGGTACTATTTTTTAAGAGACTTTTTGAAAAATGTTCGAGTCAATATATATATACACATATTTTATACTTGTAGCTCAGACTTGCTCTACATAATCTCTAATGCTTCTGAATACACCACCAAACCTCCCCTCACACATAAAACTTCAAATAACAGAATTATGCTTTAGCATTTATTCTACACATAATCCAGTTTTATCCTTAATTATGCCAGTTACAACCTTAAAACATATAATCTACAAGAACTAAATATTTCCACATTCCTTTAAATTCATCATGTTATGTTGGAGTAAAACATGTCTGAAATGTTTTACCTGCAACATGCCCATTTAATGTCTCCTAAAATTTTAAGTTAAAGGGTTTTCTTTCCTTGATGTTTTTAGTATGCATCCATTTCAGAACCACAATGTGCCAAAGCACTAGCTTTCTAAAATTCCAGATTTCTTTTTATATAGATGATAGGTACGTAAATATATGATATGCATCTTTAACATATGCTAGAGGGTACAAAAGAGAGGACAAGACAAACATTCACACAGAATGCATGCAAGTGCTTTGTATTACAGAGCTGAACTGTGCTGAATCAAATTTAAACTCTATTTTAAATCTACATCAAAACTCTGTGGTTGGGTCACTGTAATACTTGTCGCTGTGCTTTGGTCTAAGTTGAAGTTTCATGAATTACTTTCAGACAATGTCAACTTATGCAGCCAGCGCTCCCCCCCTCCAGCATCAGTATTGCTGGTTACTGCTACGGGTCTTCCGCTGGTACCGAGAGATGCACTCGTATATTTGTATCTCGGATGAATATAAGTGAAGAACAGGTAGTTGTGCACTATCCAAATCAAGACACCTTTAAATGATAGAATTGGAAATCTACTTTAAGTATGTTACAAAAGTATACTACAAAAATGCCTTTAAATATAAATGTCTTTAAATATTAAATACATATGTAAGCTGAAATTTTAATCTTGTTACTTATGAGAACATTTCAAATGTAGCAAACACTAAAAAATAATAAATTTTCTTAGCAGTCTGTGCAAGGTCTTTTATTAGACTTCTGAACATAACTCCTTAGCTCCTATTACAGGTATCATCCATTTCCACAATGAGGATTTTTGCTTGTCTTTATTTATTCTGGAGCTCATAATCACTGTAGAATTAGAAGGTTTGACATTACCCATTGTTACTGAAAAGCACATATATTAAAATAATATACCAAGTATAATATTCTGTGTAGTGTCATAAAAGTTGCTGTACTCAGTAACAATTCACAGTGATAAAAAATTTGAATTATCTCAGAATAAGTGAAAAATTCTAATAAGCACTAAAACGTTTAAAGGAGTAGAAAAAAGGTATGTATTTTGATAACTGTCAGAAATTAACAGCAATCTATCCAATATTTTTCAAACATTAAAACAGCCCAAGTATTATTTTAAGCCATATATTTAATAATTAGAAAGACTAAATTGAGAAATTTAATTTTTAGTAGAAATTTTAGAATGCTCAAACTTACAGCAAGTGAGTTGCAAGGACTTCAGAAGGTTCAGGCATGTGGGTAACTGGATGGTACGCATAAGTGCCAAAAATGTTGTGGTATCATCAGGTAAATGAAACTTGACAGCTTCCCATCTCAAAAAGTACCACAGAAGGAAAAAAAAAGCCCAGTGTTCCTAAAACTACAACTTTTTGCAAACTGTTATTTAAAGACACTTTAAAAGTGCACTCTCGTGACAATACTAAAATCAGTATGACACTTTTTTCAAAGCTGGAGCGGATAACAGCAAGAATCTTCCTCTGGAAAGCTAGATCTCTATTTATTTCATAACTCTTAGTTCTTTAATAACTACAAATAAATATCAACAATAATCAACAAACAAAAACGTATATTGGAAGTTATGGATATAATTATGCTAAGAATACCACACAACACTATCCACTTGGGATTTCAAATTCCTGGAATAAAAGAAAAATACCTACTCTAACACCTAAAAATTCAAGAAATGAAAATTAAGACTACCAAATTGTTTGCATCTTTGGGGGAATTCTTTGCTAGCAGACACAACAAATGCAACAGGACATATCAGTGCATGCTGAACAACCTCCTGATCCATATGCTTGCACCCACAGCTGTTCTTTCTGGTTTGCTGGTAAAATGGAGGGGCAGGAACCCGAAGGATGGGAATAAACCCATGCTGTGGCTAACAGATATACATTAAAGAATGAGCTTAGAAACTCTGTGGATTTCTTTTCTTAAAAACCACATAGAACTGGTAACCTCCTATGACTGACATTTATACATAAATAGGCCCAATATGTAGTGTGAAATAATACTTTCTTAAAAGCTAGCATCCAAGTTATGCCTGAGGAAGAGTTAATCTGAGACAAGGCATTCCCATTTACCGTTATCTCTAAAATCTTAGGATTTCATGTGTATGTAGACAGAAGCACACTGCAACAGTCAAATAAATAAGACAATAATAAGTGTAAAATATAATAATTTGACTACTACAGTTTGCATTTCCTTTTTTTACCTGAATTTTGAAAACAGTGGTACTTTGGTGTTTACTAATTGAAATAAAAATATTTAAAATTAAATATAATTATTTATAAAGCATACATACACAGCATGCATTACATGTGCAGTCATACACATGAATAAAAGTAGAAAGATTCATGTATTTTATACTCATGTATCAATGTTCAACAAACAACATTTAATGAAGTAATAGGTTTACTCTTTGGCAACATGTATTTTTGTCATTTAACATTAGGAGTTTTGTAGCTGTCTAATACTTTGGCAGGGTTTTCAATAACACTATGAGCTACGAGCATCTCTTTGCAAGTAAGGGTCTCCTGAGAATATCAGGAAGAGGAAATAGCATGCTAAGCACAGGCTTAAAATCCCTCTCACATTTCCCAAGATGGGAGCTTCCTAACGTACAGCTGACACTAGTTGTCATCATACAATACTATTAAGTCCTCAAGGTAATAAGGGCCCTTAATGATTAACCTTTAATATGACCACACTAGGAAAGACATCTACATAATCAGAACTATTTGGAAGCAGGTGAAAGCAGAGATTATCTGTTGAATGAAAGAGTTTGTGCCGCAACAGAATTACTTTTCATTTCAGAGAAATTTCTTGAGCTGGCAGAGGTATTTCTGAGTTCCCGGAAAGGATCTCGGAGAGCTGAAGAAGCTCTAGCTGCCTGCTCTGCCCCTCTGTTGGAGGTCACCACTTCTCCTCATCTTGCACCAGACCAAGAGGAACAGCTTGTATGAGCACCGCACCCCTGCCTCGCCGCAGGGAGCCACTTCACCTTACCCTGCTCGTGACGACTGTTTAAAATTAACCAACTAAATTTGCTTGTAAGAGCTCTTATTTGGTCCTTTTAACTGTCTCCTACTTGGGAGTGAGGAGGAAGAGGAGATACTAACCAGCTGCCAAGACAAGTAGTATTTCAAACCATTCTGGCTAGATTCATAATGTCTTTCCTTAAGTTTTTATTAAGCTTTAAGATTCTTAGAGCTATTAATAAGAAGTTCAAAATTGATAAGGAAATCAGTGGAAAAACAATGGTACTTCACAGAAATACCTGTAGAGTATATTTTGTTTCAAGAAGTACATTAATAATATGCACAACAGTGTAAAAAGAATATGCATTTTTTCTTATATTACAGAACTTCTTTGCAACTACATTAGGATAAATTCTTTACATGAAGTTACATACTTCTTTCAACTGTTTTAACGTTTTCTTGTTGATTTTACCAAGTACTATTTAAAAGTTGGATCTGATGCCCATTTCTTAACATGTAAGTCGTAAGTTCAGGAAAAAGCCTTGGCACCAGCAGAAATACTAGAGAGGAACCAGAATAATTTTCATTCCTTCTGCTAATGTTATTCTTATCATAGTACAGAAAAAAATACATTAAATCAACCAAATTAATGTGAAATATACTTAATATAAGATTATGTCTTAAATATTCCCTTAAATATTTAAAAGCTGGTACAGAACTTAATAGATGTTTATGCCTAGAAGCTTTACTTTATTGCACTAGTACCATAGCAATATCCTAAACTCTTACAGCAGAAAATACTAAATGATATCAAACTTATATAGCAAGATTTATGGAAATTGTGATGACTTTCACAAATTAAGTCAGGGCCCTATTCTGCTCTGCATCTTTTCAGCTGTTCTGCACCTCTACTTCTCCTACCCCTTGTCCTTCCCCAAAGAACGTGAGCTACTGCAAAGCCTACCTGCTTGAATGCTGGGAAGGACTACCAGAAGAAGAGCTGTCCCAGCCCCTTAAATGACATCTGGCACCACAGCTTGCAGTGTTGGGTGAAGTTCCTAAAGTCAAGTCACAGCGATACAGCAGACTCAGATCAGCAGGAAAAGGTATGGAGGAGAAAGAGGGAGGAGAGAGGAACAGAGATTTCCCTGTTCCACCAAGTCTTACTAGTCTGTTTCTTGAGAATTTTAATAGATATCTGACGGTATTGTAACTTTTAAATATAAATATGAGACAAGACTCAAATAATATCACAGCATACAAAACAACTCAAAAGAATGGCAGCTCTGTTGTCACAAATACAGTTCACGAAAACTTATAACTGTGTCCATATTTATCAAGATCTAAAGCAACTCATTTGCAGACATTACTTTTTTTTTTAGGAAAAAATAACAATTATGAAAATCATTCATATTTTGTAGATTAATTAAAAGCTGATTTTCTAAAACACCTGTGTAATCCACTGACATAACTGCAGAGAGCACTCACTTGTAAGAATATACTGAAAAAAAAATCATCTACTGGGAATAAGAATAATAATTTTGGGAAGATTATCTGCACTTATAATTGACCACACAACCAATCATGCAGTTAAGTTTAATGAGTTCCTGACCAGGCTGAGATTATACCACAAACTTATTCTCTCTGCCTGAACATTCACCTATCCATCCTGAAGCTGTTCAGTTTGTTGGGGTGCTGGACTCTTAATTTTGGACGAAGGCCACAGAGGACCTTCTATTCCTAAGCTTCTTCACTGAGTCCATGAGGGTGGTAAGTTCATCCAGATAACCATTTTGAACCTGATAGGCGTTGGATAAACAACTGGGTTTTACCACAAGGGATTGGAAAACTGAGTCCTGCACAGGTCAACAAGTTGGCTACTAAAAGATGAAACCAATTCTATCAAGTGAGAATGTAACCAAGCAAATGGAAAAGGACTCAGAAGTACTTCTCAGCTTTTAATTACTCCTAAATACCGCCATGGTCCATGGTAAGCCACTACAAAAGTATTTAGATTTGAAAGACCTGTTCTGTTTGGGCTATAGCAAAGGATGAACAATTTCAAGTCAAGTGTAGTAAATCTAAAAAGACTTCTCATGACAATGAGAAAAAAATGAAGGCAAGAAAAGCACAACCTGGAATCACTCAATATGCTGAACAGTGTAAAATGAGCTGATTTAACACAAACATCTTCAAATACAACACCAAAGAGCTCAACCAATTCCTTTACGCTTCCCAGACTACATTCACTTTCCTTTTGAACTGTCTCATTAAGAATCGCTACGAACTAAACACAGACGATGAGCTTTATCTAGTGTAAATTATTGGCCTCCACACAGCACTGTTTCAGAAAACCTAATCTGACTCTGTATCTTCCAGCTCCACAGCACATGTACGGTACAGAAGACTGCATGATCTCTTTGCATAACAGTAGGTACAGGCCTTCCTGATTACAGGATAGAAACTTGGGAAGGAGTAAGCACAATAAAAAGGTAAAATGGACCCACAGCTGATCATGAAGTATTTGCTCCGTTAAACTAAAATTTTCTAATCCATCCCTGAGAAATTTTAATTTCTCAGACTGAGGTGTGTGAACAGGTTAACTCCGCTAAACCTCAGAATCTACTTTAAAAAATTCTACTTTTATGGTCATAAATGCCTCTATAGAGCCACAAACACAGGTCTTATCATCCCTGCTTCTCCTCACTGGAGTTGAGACCACCTGATCAGACTACCCATCTCCAATCCATTTGATTTCTGTAAACTAATGAAGTAAAATGGAATTCAAAAAGGGATTATACTAAGAAAATACTATTTAAACATCAAAGACCAACGATGATTGTAATATAGACCAAACCAACCAAACGTCCTCATGTACAGAGATGACCAGCTGAAAACATCTTTTCATCTCCCAGCTAGTCCTAGACAGTCTGCAAAAACAGTATTAAGCACAGTTTGTGAAAAGTTCCCTACTCAGCTAAACTATATTAGTTTGTTCTCATCAGCCTAATGCCACTTAATCAAAAAAATAATTAATCTAGTCTAAGCATGGTACGCAGCTCTTTAATTAGAAAATGTTGACAAATTTCTATTTTACCTGAAAATTGAATTATATGCAAACACTTACATTAGGCCAAAGTATAAACAATGAAAAATCTCCTAGCACTCCATGAAATAGTATCAATTACCTGATACTGAATAAAACTATTGATTAGGAGTTATATTAAGTGGTACTTCATTGACATTTTTATTTTCCTTCCCTCCTTTACAACTACTGATTAAAAACAAATATCATTCCTTTGACTTAGATTTTTTTTCCCTATCCTATTTCCTTTACTGTTGATTTTACCCAGTAGCATTCACAACCTATGAAATCTATTTGCAATGCAACAAAGCCAGAATCCTGCCTTTTCAACAGTGAGTTTCTTTCTAAGTAAACTGGCCTTCCTATGTTCTTCTGTTGGGAAAAAAAAAAGAAAAAAGAAAAAAAAGAAAAGAAAAAAGTTCTTTGGGGTAATGCTCAGATTTAGATTAAGTTATCATTAAATATGAAAATAAAATGTCACAGCTCACTATGCTACTATATCAATGGGTTAACAAATTCAAGTCTGGAAAAATGAAAAGTAAAGCTAAATTTTCTTTCCTGAAAATCTTAGCATGATTATTGAAATTAAACTGTTTTTAGGTTTAAATCCTGTTATCACTGGAAACTCTTCTTGAAAGTCAGCAGTTTTTGCATAATTATATTTCTGGTCTGTTTCCTGTCAATTCTCAGACAACTTTCCTGTAAAACAGAGTTCAACTGCACATTCTGTTCTGTAAAATGCCAAAGTGCATAAAATTATGGTATCATTCACATACTGAAGATGTGATTTTTTTTTTACTCTGAATAGGCCATATAAGAATAATAATAAAAAAAAAAAACAAAAGCAGAAATCTCAGCAAAAATATCCTGAAGCTACTATCTGCTAACATTTCTCACTAACAAAGATAGCCAAGACAAAAAAGGCATTATAGATGAACTTACCAAAATTAATTTTTCCATGTTTACAGGAATGTTTTCACAAATATTCCTGACACCTTTAAGAAATCAGTTACACCAGGACTCCCAGGAATTTCAGTCATTCCTCTGAAATTCAAGAAAGTAATACAATTTCGCATGCATTTTGTTTCCACACTAGCCGCCCTAGGAACTCGCCACCACAGCCCCCGGCAGTGCCACCGGCAGAGGCCGAAGGCGGTCACAGCATGTCCACGAGCTCCGTACTTCCCCTCGTTGCAGAGCACCAGCAAGGTATGATCATCAGAGCATCAACAGAAGCCTGCGATTTTACATTTTGGAACGGGCTTATTAAAAAGCTCGGGAAGAGGGAGTTTTGTTGTTATTTCCTGTTCAGAATATATTGTCTTATCCCCTTTTATCGCTTTGTTGCAAATGATTTTTATTATTTCTTAACGCCAGCTCGAGGAGACAGAATACCCTCCGAGCACACGTTCACCCATGTCTATACATTACCCCCTGCTTTCCAAAAAGTACTTTCATCTCATCTTCCTCAAACCCTTAAAGAAAATATTCTGTCTTCCCTATATGGGCTTTCAGCAGTCATTAACAACCAAAACTATCCCTGAGCTGGACCAGTTTCCTTTTCGCGCCATCGAGTGCAGGCGGTGGTTGAACGGAAACAACTTTGTTAGGCCGCATCCACGAGAAACACTGAAATAAAACATCCGCCAAACGCGGAAAAGGCGAAACCTGCACGAGAGCGTCCCCGAGCACGCTCCTTCTCCGCGGAGGACGGGAGCGTCCCCGAGCACGCTCCTTCTCCGCGGAGGACAGGAGCGTCCCCGAGCACGCTCCTTCTCCGCGGAGGATGGGAGCGTCCCCGAGCACGCTCCTTCTCCGCGGAGGACGAGAGCGTCCCCGAGCACGCTCCTTCTCCGCGGAGGATGGGAGCGTCCCCGAGCACGCTCCTTCTCCGCGGAGGACGGGAGCGTCCCCGAGCACGCTCCTTCTCCGCGGAGGATGGGAGCGTCCCCGAGCACGCTCCTTCTCCGCGGAGGACGGGAGCGTCCCCGAGCACGCTCCTTCTCCGCGGAGGACGGGAGCGTCCCCGAGCACGCTCCTTCTCCGCGGAGGACGGGAGCGTCCCCGAGCACGCTCCTTCTCCGCGGAGGATGGGAGCGTCCCCGAGCACGCTCCTTCTCCGAGGAGGATGGGAGCGTCCCCGAGCACGCTCCTTCTCCGCGGAGGATGAGAGCGTCCCCGAGCACGCTCCTTCTCCGCGGAGGACGGGAGCGTCCCCGAGCACGCTCCTTCTCCGCGGAGGATGGGAGCGTCCCCGAGCACGCTCCTTCTCCGCGGAGGGCGGAGCGTCCCCGAGCACGCTCCTTCTCCGCGGAGGATGGGAGCGTCCCCGAGCACGCTCCTTCTCCGCGGAGGGCGGAGCGTCCCCGAGCACGCTCCTTCTCCGCGGAGGATGGGAGCGTCCCCGAGCACGCTCCTTCTCCGCGGAGGACGGGAGCGTCCCCGAGCACGCTCCTTCTCCGCGGAGGACGGGAGCGTCCCCGAGCACGCTCCTTCTCCGCGGAGGACGGGAGCATCCCCGAGCACGCTCCTTCTCCGCGGAGGATGAGAGCGTCCCCGAGCACGCTCCTTCTCCGCGGAGGACGGGAGCGTCCCCGAGCACGCTCCTTCTCCGCGGAGGACGGGAGCGTCCCCGAGCACGCTCCTTCTCCGCGGAGGACGGGAGCGTCCCCGAGCACGCTCCTTCTCCGCGGAGGATGGGAGCGTCCCCGAGCACGCTCCTTCTCCGCGGAGGATGGGAACGGCAGAAAACGAAAGGACGTCAGGAAGGGGAGACCATCCAGGGATTCAAATCTGCACCTGAAGACAAGCCGAGCTAGGCGCCTCCTTGCAGACGGCTCGCCGATCACCAGCCTCCAGACCACGGACACCCTCCCGTGTCCGTCGCTCTTCGCGACGGCATGGTTGACCCCGCGCGGACCTCAGCGCTCACGGACCACAGGGAATCGTTACAGAAGTGAAAACAACGGGGACCAAAGCAGCACGGGGCAGAGCAGGCAGGCAGCGCATGACCCGGTACAGCTGAAATTCAGACTTACAGATCACATTACACACACTCAAGCAAATATACCTCAGTGTAAAACACAGACTGATATTTTTAGCTATCAAATTACAGAAAAAGCTTGTAGAATTACAACACCACTATATACAATTTTTTTTTTCCTGGACAGTGCTTTATTGGATCGGTCATGTTACAGACATTGGGCTGAAAGTTTGAAAATAAATATAATAGCTTTGGTGAACAAACATGAACTATTGGGCTCACGAAAGCCGCATTCTAATAAACATCTTACAAATAAAATTTTAGGATATTTACTCAATCAAAATGATCCTGTCACAAAATAACAGAAAAGAGTACTTTGCATTAGAAGCATTAATAGCCTTAACACTTACTTAACTCGGCATCAGTTACAGCAACTTCTGAAGACAAAAGAGATATTCAAAGAAACGCAACATATTGTTAAAAGCATGAGCAACTAAGACCCTTACTTATTCTCTTTGAAGAACAGATGAATAAAGAAGATACTGTCACTAGATACATAAAGGGATTTATGCAGAGGGCAGGGATCAAGTAAAGTAAAGGCAAGAGCTATAAATTTTCAGCGCAGGATTTGAAAACTACTTCGTTTCCGACACTGGGAAGTACCCAACCTGCTGCAGTGCCTGGGCTATTCAAAAGAAAAAATTCTAGCTTTTACTATTACGAAGATATTTTAAATGTAAACCAATGGGAAAATAATACAATATTGTTTGAGTTCAAAAAGAGGTTTCAAATATAAATCATAAACTTGTGTCTTTCAAGTGTTTTCTCCCACAGTACTTGAAGTGCAACCACATGTTACATTAGGCTGTGGTAGGGGGTCTGAACATCAAAATGCCACTTCTTTGAGCAAACTAGTATTTTCAGATAAACCTTTGTAATTGTTCCCCTCTAATTTTATGTAACGGCAGCGCTTTCAAGTACGAGGCAGCCTGTTTCACAGCATCTGGAGCATCAGGTGAGGGCAGACCGCGTCTGAGGCTGTCGCGCTGCACAGCTCCCTGCACGCGCGCTCATCCGCGCTGCGGGCTTCTGCGGAGCTGCTGGCTGGCGTTCAAGGGAAGACGCGGCTCGGAAAAGAAACGTCTGTTCAACATGGGTCAGATAGACTCAATGCAATATCTCAACTATTCTGACCAATGCAGTACTCTATTTTGTTCTCCCGTTGTATAAATTTCTTCCCCACTTACCCAGAAAGGATTTTTTTTTTTTTTTAGGACTCTTGCTTTCCTTTGCTCTCCCTGTGACCTCCTGTCACTTTTCCTAAACCAAACTCTGAAGGGGGGGTTATAATGTTCAGAATCCCCAGGAAAAAAAAGCAAAATTGATGATCAGTTTCTTTTCACATTCTTTCAGCAATATCTGAGTAACTAGAAAACAAATAGACATTATTCATCAGATAAGATGAATATAATAGAGGCATGAGTAGGCTAATAACAGCATAGCCCTTGTAATGTATACAATATTAAAGGTGACAGTAGCAGAAGGTTGATGGAGAGGCAGAAAAGGAGTACAATTTTCTGGCAACTAGAGAAGAGGGTGGTTTTGCCTGGGTTTGGTCTTTATGTAATTTCACAACTCCTTAGACTGAGACTGATACAAAAGATGAATTTCCTGAAACAAAAGGGAAAAAAGAAATAAAGATGATGAAGCTACCATAGAAAATTTCAGCCTGTTGAGTTAGTTTAGGTTAAGAAAAAAATGCAAGGAATCAAGAAAAACACTGGAAGAGGGAGAACATTTTAGTTTATTTTTTAAAAACACATGTTAGATGGGAAGTTACAGGACAACATAAAGGGGAAATATTGCACTGAGTAGAACTGATTTAAATCCTCTAAACTGTTGCCAGTATAACCACAAAGGAATTGAAAGAAGACCCATTAGATCCAAAGAAAATGTCTGAATGGCTTATATGCAGTAAAGTAAAATATAAGTTATCTGATGAAGACTAATTCACTTATGTGACTTAGTATGACTTACAGACAATGAAACTAAATTGCAAGAACAGTTTTACCACTGTTCCACCACCAAAGGAGCTAGGAATAATTAAACCTGTCAAGACAGGGAAGAGGAATAAATTAGTACACCCATTAAAAGGCCTTTCCGACCCTAATTACAAGCTGCCTTGCTTTTGTGAAAAATAACATATGTTGGGGGTTTTGTTTGTGTTGCTTTTGTTATTTTAAAGAGGTTTAGTTAAAAATGCAAAAAGTTTAAACTAAAGCAAAGGTCCTTAACTTGGTATAGCCATGTACAGATATTATAACATCAAAAGTAACTCTCAGATTGCTTCCAGAGCTTCTAGCAGCACTGAAGAACTTTTTGAAGAACAAATACTTCATTACTAGGGCAATTAAATGCTTATTTAAAACTGGTAATACTGTGGCATGTCACAAGCAAGAAACATATGCAAAAATACTGTTTTGGGAGAAATCACAGAACATTATTAAAATTTCATTTCTTAAAATCCAAACTAACAACACAGACACACTCTAAGAAAACAGAAAAGGGGCATAAAACTAGTAGATTTAATATTAAAAGCTTTAATGAAACTTACTCTAGGGATCTTCTGCTTTTAAGCATAAATAAATCCAAGTTACAAAATAGCCAAGATTAAGCAAATAAAAAAAGCATTTCCTCCGAAATATTTTAGAATTTAATTCTACTCTGTAATGTTTTGAAAATGGTTTTTCAAATGGACAATTCTGAGATAAAAGTTAAAAGCTTTTCAAAAGCAATCTGGACGCGACCCTGTGCAACGTGCTGTAGGTGACTCTGCTGGAGGTGGGGGTTGGACTGAATGATCTCCAGAGGTTCCTTCCAACCTCAACTGTGTCACCTTGCCAATTCTATAGAAAAAGAAACAGTGCAGGAGTACACAAAATATTTAGATCTTTTCTGTACCTCATACAGATGGCACTGTTTTTATCTGCTTGTTAGGTCACCTGGGCAGAAACCACTTTAGAATAGTGGAAAATATTACAAATCGGGTCTTATCTTCAAAGGTAGTTGTGGTGGAGGAAGCCAAAGGAATTTCATATCACTGAGATATCAGCACAAAATTTAATTATGGAGTGATTTACCACAGTATTTTGATACTACAATCTAAACTTAGAATGTACAAATAGGTCAAAGAAAAAAATCATTTTACTCTGGTTCGTTAGTATATATTCAAAAATTTAATATGTATATTTTCAAATGCTTAATATAATGCTAGATAAGAATGTCAGAGAAAACACAATTCATATTATTTTTTCTTACAAGATCTTGAATAAAATTCCTTAAGATATCCTGAGGACATTAATACAGACAAATCAGAACATTCATCTATACTGAGAAAATGACTGAATTAGCTATTCCAGCAAGAACTGCAGCTTTGTCCACTTTTAGCTTCTACATAGGATCCCTACTTAAGGAAAGACCGTGTTAAGCACTGTGGGACTGGAGACACCATAATAGCAAATGTCACAAAAAAAGTGCTATAACTTACATAGCAGACCCTCCTTCCCACCATCTTTTCCTTGTATCAGTTTGGTGGTTAGATCAGTCCAAAGACCCCCCCTCCTGTAGGCTGTCCCAGTGCTCTTGCACCATACCTCTCTGCCCATAGCTCTCACTCTTGCTGATGCTGGTGCTACAAAAGCACCAATCTGGTGGGCTGTTTGCATTCATTATAAGGAGAGACATGATCCTGAGAGAACTTTTTTAAAAACAAGTTGAAATACTGAAGAGTAAAAAGGGGGACAAGACCAAAAGATGCCAGGTCCTTGCAGTGACTGAGCAACTGTGAGCCAGCGATGGAGATTTCATGACTGCAAGACTCTGCCTGGCCACCCACAGAGGCACAGCAGGGTTTCTCCCTGCTAAGGGGTACGCGCACAGGTCTGAGCACCACGCTTGAAACTACGAAAAACACTCAAACGCCAAACTTAACGCGGCTAATGTTAAGGGCCATCATGAAAACGAGGACAGTAATGCAGCATCCCTGGAGTGACAAGTGCCGAGTACGGTGTGAACAGAGTGAGCACTCTGGGTAAGATGGTATCAATACTTATTAAAAATATACCAAAGCAAGGATTACTCCAAGTGCTATGTAGCATGCATATGGCTAGTCACAGGGCTCAGCCCCACCAAGAAGATCTATATCCACTCCAAATCCACTCCATCATCACTCTGAAGACAGCAAAGCTGAGAGCTTTAGCCTCTGTACTGCACTACTGTATGGTCATATCTAGTTATGAAACCTTATTTCTCATGGCATACTTGGCAAACTGAAACAGAATGATTTGATACTTGACCAATTCAGAATCATTTCATCCATAAAATTCTCCATAAATATCAAATGCAAACTGCTCTCCCTGCTTCATACACATGCACAGGGTTTGAGAAGTTAAACAGCTGTCATTTTTCATTCCAGAACTGCTTTACCACTACCAACATCATCATTTCAAATTATGTTTTTCTTTTGTGCAAAAACGCTTTGGTAAGTGACTGAAGGAGGAATTTTTTTTCGGTCATTTGTCACTATGTCCACAATCAAGCATCAATTTAATAGCCGTTTTAGTCAAATCTCATAATGAAATTTTAAAGTAAGTTAGCAAATCCTATACCAAGACATTTATTAATTAGGATATTTTAAGATAAATGACCTTTTTTTGCTACTTTAACAGATTGGCTCACATATTAACCATTTGTGCAAACGTTAGCACAGCACTAACAACTGGTAATTTGTAGTTCCAAACCGTTAATCAGAAATCAGATTGAAGTTCCACCAAGCTGATGAATTTACTGTAACAGAGAATTTGTGTATTTTGTGTACCAAATTCCATTAATCATTTTGGTGATATTTCCCGTATCACCTTCACATATTAAAATAATCAAAATACTCGGTGAATCTCACTGCTAAATACTATTTCTAAAAACTGCATATACTCAGAGCAAAATAAATTACATAGGTAGATTAAGTTATTGGCATGTAGAAGAAATAAGAAAAAGATAAAACATAAGACAGTTCCACAATGCAGCTAACTGTCGGAAAGACATGTTTGCAATATAGTTATTTAAATCTCTCTTACTCAAATCATTTCTTGCTAAGCACTGCCCGTACTAGGCCATACTGCTTATCAGCCATCACTTCTAAATGGCTCTTTTCTATTTGAGCTGAAACAAGCGAATGAACTGCAAAACCCTAAATGAATATGAAGAACATGCAAACCTATATTAATCAGTCTCTCTCATTTACATTCCATCCCTACCACTCAAATAAAAAATAAATGAAGGACACTTTCTTCAGTTCTGATAAATGGTTCCAGGGTCAGATCTGATTAAAGAAAAGTTGCAATAGGAACGCTCTGAGTTTCAGAAACTTGAAAGAATTCTTTTTTTTTTTAATATAGATTTTATTAAACATATGTACGGACTTCCAAATTTCTGGAATTCCAAGCACTTTTCTCATTATGTTCCAAACCTTCTGGAAAATTGGACCCACTGAAATTCTCTTGCACATCAGCTTTGTGAACTAAATGAACCAAGTTCAAGGGCACACAGATAACACATGGGAAATTTTCATTATCTAAGTTTTTCTCCCGAATTTATACAAAGTCCAAGGAGCTATAACAAATTTACTTCACAGGAGAGGAATACATTGTGTATGCAATACTGTTACTGAAAAGTCGTATTTCCACATCTGCCTCCATCCACTTCCATTGTGCAAAGACTAAATGACACAGCTGAGATGGAGTAAATTCAGTAAAGTAAATTAAAAATGACTGTTAAACTCCTCTTACAAACACAGTAATGGAGAATTGAAACCCAACACATGTACGGGAGTTAAAGTATTTGTCTTAAAAAATTAAAAAATCAGACAGAAGCTTTGTAAATAAACCAGTTCATCTCCACTGATCTTACAAAAACTTAGATCACGTACGAAAGGAGAGAGCAATGCTGTCAGCATTATCTCAGTAAACAGCAGACACAGCACCAGGCTTTTCTTCTAAGGAATGAAGCTCAGTTTCCAAGTTTCAATGATATTTGGGAGGTAGGTAAAGTGACAGGATTTATTTAACATCCCAACAATACTATTTGTCACAAAATTTGTAGGACAGCATTTATGGTCTGGTCTGAGCACTACCTTATTATTGGATGATTTGGAAGACTGGAGATGGTTAAGTCACTGGAAGCCAAGTCCACTAGAACGGAAAATTGCACGAGACCTCTTGTGTTACCAAGCCCAGAGCTCCTTCACTGCGTGTAACCCCGTTATGTTAGGAAGAGAATTAAATATAGTTGTTGTATAACCTACTTGAAAAACAATCAGTGCCATTTTGCCCATACAGCTGAACAGTTAAGAACAGAAATTTAATATCCACTTTTACATGCATGACTGTGTCAGTCGCTCTTTTATCCACATCTCACATGGGGATGTTGATACTACACTTTTCAACCCTTTTTTCAGATTTATTTAGGTAGTTAACTGTTTGGAGCAGGAATCATCCCTTATTAAGGTCATGTGGCTCTTGACACAAGTTGTTGGTGCCTCTAATTCAGTTTGCTGAGTACATGTGTCTTTAATTACATAGTCACATAGTGGGTTTGTTTGTTTTTTTTTTTTTTTTTTTTTTTTTTTTTTGCAAAAGACCTCGGCCTTGTTCAGGAAAAGAGGTGAATCAAGACCACAAAGCAAAGAAACTTATTTGAGGGACTACAGCCCCACTTGTTTCTGAAATTTCAGCCTGAGCAATTCAAAGCTGGTACAAGCATGTAAAAAGAGTCCTATAAAGGGACAGACTAAACAACTCTAGTTGACTGGTGGTCACACAAGTCAATCTATAAAACCGATTACTGAAAGATATATTTATGCACCTAAACATGAAGCCTCAGCGTAATTTTTTAAATAGCTGTTTACTACAAAGATATCAAACATTTGTCTTTTCATTTTAATGAGAAATACTGTAAATATACCATTTTCATTTCTAGGAATGGTAAATATTTGCCTAAAGATAGCGGTCATTCCAAGTCCTTCAAAGCTACAGTTAAAACACAACAAAACAAAAACAAACAAAAAGCCCATGTACTGAAATACATGCTTAAATTATTTTCTATCAAGCAAAAAGTTTAATTCACCCTGTAGTTAAATACTGTTGAAATCAAGGGGAAAGATGCACATACTTAAATTCACTCCCTACTGAGTAAAGCACTAGAGCATGTGCTAAATGTGCCTTTGGGAATTAGAGTCTTATGCTGCATGCACTTCCAAATATTCAGGAACATGCTTAATTTTGTTACCAAGAATATTTCCATAGACAAAATGTCTGTAACTGTGAGTAAGAACAAGATTTTGAGTACAACTGAGAAGACTATTATATTCAACAAGTTGCAACTGCAATATTACTTCTCTTTGTAAATGAAAATTCCCAGAGAGGTGAATAAGAGGTTTATCTATATATAGAGATAAGAGTAAGGGAGTCAAAATCTTTCAAGGGGAAAACACACAGTAAAAGTAAAGCAAATCACCATCACAGCAGGCAAACAGAAAAGTTCATTCTCTTTGGTATGCCTCAACTTCTACATTTCCTCCTGAAATCAGTGTATCGCAACTGGGTATATAAATCAATAACAATACAGTATTTATATTTTTAATTCTGCATAATTAATGAATAGCTTTACTGCAATCAAAACCACCATATAGGAAAATACAAGCCAATTGATGCCATATGTCCTCCTGAACTGTTTTTCCAGATGTATTCCTTGGAGTCACAAAATTGAAGTTCCTGTTTCCTTTAAATAACACATTCCTAAAAACTCAAATGAAGCAATTTTATTCCAAGTACAAACTAGTTTGTTCATATGAATAAAATGATTTCTTTTTATTTCAGTTCCTTTATCTTTTCTCCTATAACCTGAGTAGAAAAATTATTTAACTGTAACATATTAAATGTGAAGAAGCACAAATACATCAAGCTTTAGGATTTAGCTTGAGATTTCTACAGCCAGAGTGGTGACCTTAGGCTTACACAGACATTTGAGAATTAATTTTTAAATTTTACTCTTCGTTTGCACGGAACTTCACCTATACAGCAAAATACTTTAACTATCACTTGCTTTTAAGATGCTGCAAAGTTTTCTTATCTTTCCCTTTGCCCTTAGTCATGAAACGAGAAAGAAAATACAGAATGTACTTTGTGTGTGTGTGTGTGTGTGTGTGTGTTTTGGGGGGAATAGTTGCTTAATTGAAGGTTAACACTGCTAAGTACTGCTAGGAGAGAATCAGAAATGGGGAAGGGAGTTTCAGCAATAGCTTTCCCACATTGCCCTGCCAACAACCTCAACCTCATTGAGGCATTTTCTCTAAGGGCTAGAAGTAATTAAGTTTCATTGCTAAATCAGTCTTGAGCTTGTCTTGAGCAGAAAAATCACTTATGCTTAATTGCATGTGGTGATGTGGTGAGCAATCTATTAGGCAGACTGCAGTTACCAGTTCATTTTTTGCAGCTCCATAGGGTACTTAAAAATGAAAGGTCATTATTTAACTCAGGCAGTCACTTGTATAACACACATTTCCTACAGAAAACCGTGCCACTTCAAGTAATGCTCATTACTTGAGTTTATTGCTACAAAATTACACTAACTACTATTTTAAGAGATGTTTAGATTAGGACATGTTTCTGAAACTTAGAAACTACTAAATGAAAACTGCCCATCATTTTTAATACATACCAAAGCACGTAGATGCGTAATTACAGCCGCCCATGCCTGCATGCACGCATCCAGAGGAACGTTCTCCATGAGCCGAAGAGACCGCGTACATTGTTTGCTAATCAGGACCACGTATTTTTCACCTGATTCCATCCACAAAGAATTAGTTTCCATAAAATTGTAACTGACAGGAACAGATTGGTTTCATGGCTCAGAGTGGGAGAATTGTTCCACCCGTTTATCCATGCTAATATTCCGGCTGCTGGCAGCCCAGATCTTCAGCTATCGTTGCTATCTCACACTCTTAAGATATTAGTCAAGAGAAACAACTCGGGTTTATATGAGAAGAGGAGACAGTGATTTAATACTGTAGAAGTACTACAATAAACCAGTACGTGCAGTTACCACAGACCTTCACCAATGCAAAGCTCAACGAGCCGCAGCCGCTGGCTTTCGACGCACCCACGATGCCCACGCTCGAGCACAGGACAACGGCATCTGCCTTCTCCTGACAAACTGTTTGCTCTCCATTTGGAGAGATATTCAAGCATCTGAGGCTACGCTGCTCTGCTATATAAGCTATACGTTGGCATAGGGTTGGCCTCTCAGAATCCACTCATACAAGCTTTTCCTTTAGAAGAAAAGAATAAGACCAAAACTTTTAAGGATGAACTGAGGTTTTTTTGTTTGTTTGTCTGTTTATCAGTGGGGTGCGGTACCACACGTGTGGTGTCCACAGAAGTCACAGTTGTTCTCACCAGCCGTCCAAGGAGGAACATGTTCTGCCATATGATGGAGCCCCTACAAAGCCTCCTCCTTCCATCAACAGCAGGATTACATCTTGTTTTAGGTATCAGTTCCCAATTGTAGTAGTCAAACTCCCAGCAAACTTGAGAAAGAAAACAGCATTTTCCCAGCCCCCCCCCTTTTTTTAAGATTCTATATTATTCTATAGCCTTTATTAATTGCAACTGCTTGCCCTAGGTTCTATATTCTGATTTTTATATAGCTTAAAAGACATTCATATAAGAACATTTAAATCTTAAATTCTGTATAGTATTAATTAAATATTATACAGGATAAAAGTGTCATCATTCTAGTTTTACCTATATAGAATAATATATAGTAAAGTTTGGAAATTCAGATCTTTATACTCAAACAATATGCTACATACTCCTTGTTACTATTTATTCTAGTCAATCTGTTCAAACCTCTCCTGGTCTTACTTTTCCCCAATTTCACTTTTCATCACTTTGCCAATTACAACCTAAAGTTATTCTTTAATATGGAAATACAAGCTATTTTGCATTGTTTTCCCCCCGACTTTGACCACACAGGAAACTGAAAGGGCTTGCTTGTTCACTGCAGTACATTCGCCCTCTGCTTGGACAGCTGAAGAACAGCATTTCAGTTTGCATTTAAATTTATGCAACCTATTTTTATATAGGTTGTAATTAAAAATATTACAAAAAAGAACACTAAGTTTTTTTGTTTGGGTGTGATCCATGATACTTTAAGATTTTTATGTATGGATAAGATCATAAAATAACTTGAACTGGGAGAACAAAAAGAATAAAACAATTAAAAAATACGTAACTGGACATGAAGTGGTACAGTGATTTCCTTTCCCCCTCCCTTCCCCCAGTCACTTGACCAGAGGAAAAAGCCTTTGATGCAAAGTACAAAATTGTTCTTGGCTCCTCAATCATTCCAATCTATCTCGGTATTTGTTTCTTGTCAAACTGATTTGTCCCATCAACTGGACTTTGAAGAAGGGTCATGAGCCACCCCCTAGACCTGCCATAGAAGTGGAAGGAGGTTATTTAAATAATTTAATTAAATAATAAATCTAAAGAGCAAGCAGGAAACGTCAAATTAATCCTTTTTAATAGATTTTTTGCATTTGCACTATCTTCCTGAAAGAAAATTAATTTTCGTCCGCTGGTAACCACTGAATACAAATAACATTTACACTGAAGTTAAAGCATCTCTTCCTCAAAGGGAATAGTGTAAGCAGTGGATAAGTTGATATACTTGTATCTTTATTGCAATATACTAGAAAAAACGGCAAACAGTGCATTCATACATTTGCCAGACTATTTCTCCAACATCTTAAGTGACTCGCACAGAAACTGAAGGTCAATTGATGTGTACGCTTAATTACACCATTTGCACGTCTTTAGCGTTCTTAAGCATATACAGGAACGTGAACATGTTCTGAGCTTTATCAGTTTAAATAACTTTTTACAGTTTTTCCAATTCCTTCTGCTTTATGAATGTATTAACATAACATTAGCATCAACAGTGAAGTGAGAAAGAAGCATAAATCTAGTACCGATCGTGGTAATACCTATTGTGTCTTTCCCAACGTATAGAAGCAGAGCTCTCTCCCTACAGATTATCTCTGCTCTAACAGAAGAATGGAGTTGCCAGACCCTGTCTTTGGAGGTTTGAAGTATAAAACAAGATGACAGTTTTGTTCCAAGGCCACGACATATGAGACCACAATTTGAATATTTATAAAACAAATGCTGTCACATTATGGAGAAGTCTATATTTGAAGAGACAATCACTAATTACATCTTTTTCATGAAAAAGGAATTAAGAAAAATAATTATCTTAACAAAACAAACTGTCTCATATACTTCCCAGTACTCTATTTTTTGATCAACAGAAGTCACGTTAAACAAAAACTGGACTGAGAAGTAACTATATTTTCTTAAATTGAATTATGTTTTGTGGTTACAATTTTCTATTGTCTGTATTTGCCATGTGGTTTTGCTGATGGAAAAGAAATCTGGAATATACAGGCAATATAGTAGAAAATTTTTAAAAAGAGATAAATCTTTAAAATATAAATAAATGCCTCCTGGTTTAGCTGCTTCCTAGAAACTTCTTGGTGGGAGATACACAACAAATATTCCTGAGTATAATCCAATTTTCATTTCAGTTTTGGATTTCACCTCACAAATAAGAAGGAAAATATGAAAATAAATACATTTTATCAGTCTGCATTGAAAAGTATCTGCCATGTCATGATAAGCATTATTTTTGCATGTCTGACATTTAGGTCCTAAAGAGCACAAAATGGGAAAAAAAAAAAAAAAAAAAAAAAGGATTGTAGTATTGATTCACTAAAAGGAAAGTACAAAGGATCAGTCTGCCAGATGACTTCCAAGGCAAAAAAAAAAAAAAAAAAAACAAAAAAACAAAAAAAAAAAAAACATATTAGAGACATAAAAGTTCTCTAAATATTCAAACTTGACTGTCATCTTCCTCTAGTTTAATTCCCCATATTATAGAATATGTGGCAACTATCCTATTTTTATCCAATTTTACCTTTAGTTCATACCACGTGATTCATACAATGTATTCATTTTCCACACGTTCTTCATCTATGAATTCTGCTGCTCTGTTTTAAAATTATTTGGAAAATTAGAAAATGTACAATGCTCATCACGATTTTTTGGGCAGTAAGATAAAAAATAAATTCAGGTTAAATGCAGAACACACGCTTAGGTAAAACGGGCAGAAAGGTTCTTAACATCCAACTGTGGTTTCAATGCAAATTTACTCTCCTCTTCATGATTAAAAATGAGCTCTGGATATTGGATAATCCAAGACGTTCTGATACCAGAGGTTAAAAGATCTGGTAACGCTGACAAACATCAACTCCACACAGGCGGATACGTTGTGAAAGCAACCCAGCCTGGAAGCCAAGGTGGTCACTCCCCGCCCGCGGGGTCTGCGGCACTCTCTTTCCCTCCGCAGACCAGGCTAGACCAAGCTTCTCGTTTTCAGCCGAGTTCTCGGCAGCATCTGCTTCGAACCGACTTCCCGGTACTGCGAAGGGATGCTCGTCTTCAGCAATTAAACTCCTTTGAACTGTTGCTTGTTGTGACCTGTCAGAAGGATTTTCCAGATAACAATACTATTTTTAAATAGTTCTGACACATATTCCAAACCTAAACCTTAAGGAGGGATACGATAAAACACTTCTATTCTTATGTATATGTTTTATCCATTTGCTGCCCCTTTTACAAGGAGTTATAAAAGACAAGCTCAATACCACTTCCAAAAAAGGCTTCTCTAAACGTGAAGAGGAACTCTCCCTGTGAACGTATAGCTATGTATGCCCCTAATTCAAAAGCAGTTTTTACTGACGTTTCAGAATACCAATCTAGGATATTTTTTTCCAAATAAATTTCGTTTTTAAAAAATAAATAAATAAAAATTAAGGTACAGTCTATTCTCTCCTAGACAGTGAAAAGGTGACATTCTTTTAGAGGAAAAGTGACTCAGATCTGCCTGGAGGTAATTCTTTCCTTATCCTTTTACAAAGTAATATACTTCAAAAATAAATAAGGAAAATATAAGAGAAACAAACACTGAAACATCCTGGCACTTCAGATCTTATACCCACATACTCAGAAAATATGGTTTTGTTTCATTAAATTAAACTGACATTGTTTTGCAACATACTAAATTAAAAAAATACACATTTTTTCTGTGCACTAACCACCCTCAGCCAGGAGGGGAAAAAAAACACAGGCAAAGATCCAAGGGAACAGGATAAGATCCAAGGAACTGACAATCCTATTTTGAAGCAGAAATGTCCATGAATGTTATGACATGGCTTTTTAAAAAATTTAAGCTTCACTGTACTAAACGAAATTTCTTATATATATGTCAAATATAGTTTGATAGGAAACATTACAATTTAAGTGAAAATAAAGGAGACTCATTTTAATGAACGACATTTCTAAAAAGAAAAGCAAATGTAGTTAAACACAACACTTAGAAAGTAGGGTACGTTCAGGATTATAACTACAGTGTCTCTAAATGCTGTAAGACTTCTGTAAATCTGAGAAAACATCTTTTCTCACATATTACCATGACAGTAACAAAGTATTTGAGACAAAAGGATGGAAAGCAGAGATGTCAGGCTGGTCTGCGAGAGCAGAACTTTTGAACCCCTGATAATAATGACATCTTTGTGGTAGGAAAGCAAGAGGGTTAGGAGATCAGATGTCTAGTACCACGTTGCCCTCTCGTTTCTAATGTGCCTGTAAGTGATTAGGCCTGGTATGCCCTTGGGCTGAAATCACAGGAAACACAGTGTGCCCAAAACAATTTTATTTAAATGAAAAATGATCCTAAATGAGTCACAATACTGTTCACAATCTATGATGTTATTGTTTACGAAGTATTCCTGCTTTTCACGTCTTGACACACACACACCTCTCAAGATAGAGAGAAATACAACCAAAACATCACTGAGACAAAACTCAAGACCGAAAAATCAAGTGTAGAATTCAGTAATGTCTATAATAAATCCTTTCATGCAGAAAAGAGATCATTTAAAGGAACACTGTTTATCATGTCATCTTTATGGTTCTAAAAATCTCTTTCAAGTTGCTCTAATGACAAGTGATTAAGTCAGAAGTAGTCATTTCTCATGAAAAAAAAATGTTCCTGCTGTTAATAAAAAAGACTGTTCCTCACATAACTTAATTATGTAGTTGAAATTTCCAGGATTCTCTTCCCAGTTCTGCTGGGACACATGGGGACAGGGAAAGAAGAAAGAGGGCAGGGAGCCCTGAGCAAGCAATGGCACTTCAACGTTCTCCCCTGCTTTCCCAGGAGGAAGTTCTACCTTAAAACCAACACAAAATGCAACTTTACAATGAAAAAGAACCTACATGTATGTACGCGCATATCTACAGATTAAAGACAGAACTGTTTGAGAAACATAACTTCAGTGATTTAAAAATGGACATTGTAAGTTAGGACAACCCACAAATGCAAAAAAAAATGAATGTTTTACAATGTCTTCAGCTTTTTATAACATTTAAAAAATTTATTATTACCTTAATAGCATTATTCTAAAATATATGTACTTCCTCTCACATACCAAAGCTGCTTCTGGTTTTGATTTCTAAATAAAGAACACTATTCAGCAACGGTTGTCAAATAAACATTGTATCGCAAAAATATACGGACTACTCATTTAGAAATAATTGCATTACTGTTAAAAAGGTCCTTCATACAAAGACCAAAACAAACTGATGTTATCTTAAAAATCATTCCAGTGATTTCTTTTTAAATCTGCAGCACAGGGGACCTGCAGCACTTGTACCATGCCTGCTATGTCAACTTACATCCATCATGGCTGCAAACAGTAAAGTAGAAGATAAAATCCATGGAACTAATAGTAAAATTATTGCATAAAGAAGTCTTTCATATTGCTGTTTACAATGTTATATGTATGTTTACAAATATAACATAAATTCCATTCTAAAGATCTTCACTCATCACCTTGATTAACTCTTAACTAAAAATTTAAATCGTAAGTGCTTTGTGGGTATTTCCTACGAACACAAAATCTATGGAAATTCCTGTTTACAGGTTACTATGCTAAATTCACAAAGCTTTGTGCTTCGTATTATTTACTTCACGGAAAACAAGAAAACACACAAAATTAAAAATTTAGTTCCAGAATCGAAGAAATATGTTTTTAAGTGAAAGTAATGTCTTACAATACAGTGTATTTACAGCATGAATATCTATTGTTATTGCAACACTTCATAAAATTATATTTCTTATTTAGCTCTTAGGAAAGGACTTGCGTTCTTAGATCATAAACCCTTTTAGAGTGGAAAGTACGATTATTACTCTATATTTCTATGTATATTTATACTTCAATTTTGGTTGACAGTGGTATTTTTATAGCACAGAATGAGCTCCAGCCTCATTAGCTATGAGGATTGGCACTGGTTTGACAACTGCTCGAAAGCTGCATTGCTGGTATACTTCCAATACAGGAATAGGAATCAGAGTAAGCTGACATATGCTGCTGTTGGTGGCCGTTCACTAATTCATCGGGAAAGAAATGGTTTGGAAGCAGAGAGAGAACACGCCATTCAGCCGCCTCTTGTTTTGTGTTGCTACTTTCATCAGAGCCTTAGAGACCTCTGGATAGTTCTCTCTTCAGGCACCATGGCTTAATCTAGCCACTACTGGGAACTGGACCACTTGGAAACTTGCAGCCAGAGTCTGGAAATGCCTTTTTATGATTTGTTTCCCACATGCACAGCACAGTCAACAACTTCTGTACAACTAGCAAACAAAACACATTCCCTACATTAACGACATTCTCCAATAAGGCTACAAAGACTGGAGATTCAGTTTCTTTCTTTGCCACTTTTCTTCAAAACATCATGTCTCCACTGCTGCAGAAACTGTAAAATGCAGCCCACAAACTCTTCTCTTTCTCTAACATCTCCCTGCAAGTTCTTCTCCTGCAAAACTAAATTTCCCATTACAAGACACTAAACGAAGATTTTGAAAGTTCCATCAGACTGGAAATTCTGCATACACCACAATATTTCAGATGGAAGATCAAAATTCATAGGGTCCTCCTCCTTCATTGGTTCTGAAGTAGCAACGCTTTGTCCTGATAGACATAAAGAACTATATAGACATTAGCCTAGCTTACTCCACCCAGATGTATCAGAATTTTTTGGATCAAAAGAGATAAGACAGGTTGCAAATTCATAAAGATGCTACATCAAATGAGTTAACCCCCACACAATTCAAGGATGACTGTTATCAAAGGTAGTTCTCTGGGAATCTCATCTCTTCCATTATCTCTGTGGTCCACGAGAGCCCACGTATTTCATGTTTTTTCTTCCATAGAGGGTTCCATCCTCTCTATTGTCCTGCTCCTTCTTTGGGCAGGTTGCATGCATTTCTATCTCCCTCCTCTACTGAGATGGCTCACCGAACATCAGTCCTGTAGGCTAGCTGTTGTAATCAGATCCCTTCTGCTTATGCAGTGCCTCCATGCTATGTACAAATCTTATTTGTTGTGACACACTTCCTTGTCTTCAGCAGATCACTATTTTGCTATGCTAGGCGAGTACGCTAGTCACTCTGAATTACAAATTATGGAAAAAATTTCCTTCTATTTGTAGTCAAAGATGATCAAATTACCCCACAGCTATAGTGCTTCTAATAGCCTTTTCATAACCACTGCGTTGGCAATCCTTACTCGCCGTCTGGCAGCCTCCCTGGAGGCGGCTGAGCCCACAGCGGCTGACGTTCTCAGGGACACAGAACCAAGGAGCAGAACCTGTAAGGAAGCACAAAGTGCCCATCCCTAGGCACCAACCTCCCCCTTTCCCATGCCCTCCGGCAGGCAGGCTGAAGTCACTCAGGTTTTACCACAACTCTAACTCTACCACTGTGGCCAGCCCAGCCGCAGCCCAAGAAGAGGGCAGCTCTCACTGTCTGGCAGAGGCTGGAGAAACAGACCGTGGCAGATCTTAGCCTGCTGCATGAGGAGCAAAAGCAGAAAGACAGCTGGAGAAGTGCACTTTGTGGTGTCAAGTGTAGGTGCCACGGACAGATAGCTCTCTGCTATGGCTACTACTCTGTCTCTAAACTTTGTTAAATCAATGAAATGCACCCTAAAACTTCTGTACATAAGTGCAGCCACAAATTTGGTATGATCACATCTGCTCATACAATTCTTGGATCATTTTGGAATGAGCAAGAAGTGCTAACAAGAACAAACAAAATCTACATAGCTCTGCCTTACTTTCCATCCCCCAAAACAAGGCAACTGCAGAAATAGTCAACAGACATGAAAAATAACATATTAGATCCCGAAAATGAATTATACTTCTGGGTTTGATTATTTCCCATGGATGCTATCACAGTTCAAACAAAGCAAAAGCAAGGCAGCTGTTGCAAAAATTCTTCAGGGACCTTTATGTTCTCTATCCTGCAGTTAAATAATTATTAGCACCATGTATCAAAAGTTTGATAATTACTGTAGGCAGCACTCTCAATAGCAAATTTACAAACCATATGTAAAATTCAAACAACCAGTGTAACCAGTTTAATATCTTGAACAATAATAAATGAAAAAAATTAAAATTCCATATGCATGAAGACTTGAGAAGAGGAATCCAAACAAATGAGGAAAAGATGGAAGTAGGAGAAAAACATTTCCCCTAGACATTCAATACCACAAATTATAAATACACCTGGTGATGTCAACTGGATTACTCTAGTCCCTTATGCACTGTTTTGTCTGCACAAAAGAAATGTTTGTCAACTAATCTGTTCATCAGTGATGACAGACTAAAATAATATATGTAATTTCATTTATGTAATTATAATAAGGAAGTATTTCCATTAATTTTTCTTCCTAGGTTTGAATGGTTTTACCCTCTCCTAAATGTTAAATGAGGTTACATTTTAAACAATGTTACGAAAGCCCAACAACATTTCTGCACATTTGGACTGCTGCCTCCTTAGTTTGGAATTTCCAACAGACAAGTTGCTCTGCTTTGATTTTCGCTGCCAAGTTCACACTTCTCAAACAGAACACAGTCAACTCAAACTTCAGTTCATATTCAACTTTTTTCTGGCTCACTTTCTACTTACACACTGTGCAAACACTCAGCAACTTCTTGGAAGAGGGAAAAAAAAACTTATGACTCTTGGTAATTACATGTTTCTTCTGGAAAAATTAATTTCATTTTATTAATGTCATCCCTCATTTTCAGAATGAATAAAATATAATTCCACAATGGAATTTAATGAAAACATCTTCCCTGAGTCATCAAGATAATCTCTCTCCTCCCTGTATATAGTCCCATTAAAGAAAAATAAAGAGAGAAGAAAGAAAAGTGTTTTTATTTCTCCCATTGCCTTGTTATACAAAAATGTTAACCTCATTTACTTACATGCTTTGTCTCTCTTAGCACTAAATTATCTAACTTATCAGTAACAGCATTTATCTTTAAGACTAAAATACCTAGGATACCATGTCATGAGATCCAGCAAGCCAATAAACAGTTCATTATCATCAAATAGGGGAGATGGTCCTTTCACCCAGTTCCTTTTTCCTGATCACAGCTACATCATCTCACTACTTATCTTGCTGTTTTTCTGGTTCTCTCTAGCCTTAAGGCTGTTTAACTTAATAAAACAGAATAGTATCTGAAGAAAAAAGTGAATCGTTTTCTACCATTTCAGCGAACTGAACTGGCTCAACACAAGATGCATCAGATAAATAAATTACAAACATATTGATCACAAAAGGTGATTTTATTCCTCTCATCGCACCAGTATTTTACATTGCATGATACCACTAATAACAGTTTTTAAAAAACATTCAATTTTTCCATAATTCACATGGTTCACCAAGTATCTACAAGGATGGAGATCCTACCTCCTCTCTGGGCAACCTGCTCATTAATACAGAGACCATTAAGTGCCATGGATTGAAAACAGACAGAATTTGAACGAGTTGCATATTTTTCATAATTATCATAACTGGAAACTCTATTAAACTCTGCTGTAGAAAAGAATGAAGGGCAATATACAGGAAGTATAACAAATTCATATCCAGAAAAGTTATACTATGGACAATAGCAGGGTAGGAAATCTCACACTATACACCTCAGATCTGCCAGAAGTGAAATAAAACCTTTAAAAAAACACTACGACATGCTACTTTATTTTAAAGGACAAAAATTAAGGCAATTTCATCAGCATAAGGAACATTTTACAGCATAGCTGAGATTCCAGGTCAAGTGCTCAGTCTAGATTCCAGACTAAATGCTGTGTCTACTATATAAACTTTTCACGAAGGTATCTAAGAATTTTATCCAAATCAGATTGCTGTGAAAAAACGCTAAAGTTTCTATACTAAAACTCCTAGATATTGTAGGTTCCAGCAGTGCCAGTGCCTGGATCAATTCATTTCCATAATGTAGACTTTTACTTGTTTTTGTTTTTTAATGAATCAACCAAAGCATAAATTGCTTCCCCTAATATTGGAGACATTTAATCAGCAGCATTTAGAATAACATTAATGTGACATAAAACAACACAAAAGAAGGAAACAAACATTCGCCATCTGCATGAGCAACATAATATTCAAATTTATTTACACCTTCAAATGCCACATGAAGTTACTGACTTATGGAAGAAACAAGCAGAAAGGGTGAAGGTACCTGTCTGTAGCTACTCAAAACCAAACCTCAGCCTTGTGTGAATTTCTACAGATTTTACAATTTTTAATGCAGAAAATCCAATGGAAAAAGTACTTAGATAAAAGATACTCTTCTAAGTCACTTATATTACAATGTTGAATTACAATGCAGGCAAAGAGAAAAATCAGAGTGCTTTCTGAAGAATATTTAATCTCCATTGGACAGGATTTCACTTCTCTGTTCTCTTATTACAAAGAAAAACCACTATAGCGCAGGTATACACACTATATATAGTACAGCCCTTTTCACTTACCTGAAGACAATAGTCCTCCCAGGAATTTATAGAGTATTATATTACTAAAACTTTGTACTAAATGTGCAAAAAACATATATTTAGCCTTACTTCTCCGTGTCTTAAAGGTGTAATAGCTCCTCTTGAAACTGCCATTCGAAACAATGTTTCTGTGGCCTGCATCAACAAACATACATAAGAATTAGTTATTAAAAAATAAATAAATAAAGACAATACAGCTCATGATTTGTTTTAATTCAACATCGTCTGCTACACGTCAGCTACATTTAGCATCCATTTTACAACTGCATCAGTTCAATGATGTTATTTAGAAAAGCCTGCACGGCTTAGGAAAAGGTTTGCTGCGAGGTGAGATTTTGAGGATTTCGGTCCCTACATCTAAGTGGCATGCTCCCGCGCCACCGCGGCAGTCACAAGCCTTTCCAGGGAGCTCGGAGAAGGGCTCAGCCCCATGCAATGCTCTTCCACAGGTTGTCACCTAAAACCAGGATACTATGGGAAAAAAGGGCTATGTTATATTTTACAAATCACAAAACTCATTTATTCTAAAAATTATTGTTTAATATTATATGTCTAAAGTAACGAACAAGTATCAAAAAGGAAGAGTAAAAGGAAGAGTACAATGAACCTCTTTTCCTTAAAGTACCCGAGTCCCCTTTGACTCTTAATAATTGTGGCATTGCAAAACACAACATTCCTAATGTGCACGAGACAGGGAACACAACTCTGGGGAAATCTTTTACTAGTAAAAGTGAAGTTGCATAGGTTTCTGCGTTAGTTGTTCCATCCTTTAATTGAGCAGGATAAATAATACACTTCTGCAACAAGCACAGGCTGCTGACTCTTACAAAACGACAAAAAAGCACAGGTTCTGCATCACGGATCTTTCTGCTAAGACTCACACAAAGCAATATGACTGAAACGTGCACAAAAGAGTTTCTGTACCTAATCAATATTTCTGTTCATTTCTTAACTTTGGTTTTAAGTATACAGACACCAGATTACAAATTACTTCTTTTTACAAGTTGGTTGCAAAAAGGAGGAAGAAAGTTCACTGGTTACATAAAAACATGGATTGTCACATCAATCAACACACACAGAACCGGACTAGTTAGAACAATTTCCTTGTTCTCATAACAAGTAGCAAAGTGGAAGGAAAAGAAAGGTTTTAATATTGGTTTTGATGAAAAAAATTGTTTCAACAATAAATGATCTATGTTAAAAAGCAATTAGCAGGCTGTCCAAAAAAAAATACTTAGAATATTTGATTGCAATATATAAAACAAGAGGCCCAGTGCTCATATGGTAGTAAGATTTCCTGGGTTCATGCTACACTGCTTCGAGATAGCTCTATCTTAACAAATATAGTATCAAAAGATATCAATTAATTCCCCAGTGTTCCTAACAGCAGATAAAGCAGCTTCTAATGTACAGCGGGTTTCTCCCCCCGTTTCTTTTCTAAATAATTGCCCACAAAAGAAAATTTTATAAAAGAGTTTTTAATTGCCTCAAGCGTCCCACCACCCCCAATTTGTAAATGAGCATGTAAGCGCCCAAAAGCTGGGCTGCAAAATGTATTACTTCATTTACATCACCAACAATGCAGAGCACTTCCAAAGTGGGATTCTCCTCCTTCACCTCTCAAGCCATAAAGGTTTAAGAGAACCTCACACAACCTTTTGTACTTCTCCAAATTGGCTTCTTTCATCAGCTCTTCCCACCAACGTTTTCAAGGATGTTTCAACCGAACTGAGCATTCTTGTTCATACAGCTCAGCTCCTTTTGTTTCTTTTGAAAACCACTGGTGTGTGTGACCCTCTTTTCACATCTACTAGTAAAAGATCCCTCTTAATACACTTGTACTCACGTAGTTAATGCCAGATGTCAAAACCATCCAGCAACAAGGAAAATTCAGAGCAATGACAAAGCCAGCGCCATAGATTTCCTCATCTGAGCACCACCCTTCATGTGCTGAGGACCCCTAAGAAGATTAGCCCTGCAATCACAGCCTCCTACCCAGAGCGCAGGAAATGAGGCCACCTACAGCCATTCATATGCTGACGATGATGAAGCTGGAGCGAGAGCATGCTGTGGAGCTTTTACGCATGCAAAATCCAAAGAAAGCTGAAAGAAGTTGCACCCTCCCAAAGGGCAATAGCTTACTGTTGGTGTAATGGTGAAGGAGGTGGGCACTAGCAAAAAACATTATTTCAGGTTTGTGTCTTCACCTCAAAAATTTATGTTTGTAACAACTACATGCTGAGAATCTAATATAACAATGTTTTGCATGGAAAAATAACAACATGAAAACAAACATTCAGAAAATACTTCAAAAACTTTTAAAAAATTAAAATACATTCCTGATCAGGTTAGGAAAACTTACAATATTTAGTCTGAATTTATCTGTAATACTGCTGTTTCAGACACACTCCCACCCCGTCCTCCAACTTCCAGCTTTCCCCCTTTTGTTCCACAGAGAGAGGCACAAATCACAGTGACTTCGTTTGGAAGAGACCATTGGCGGCAGTCACCTGGTCCTACCCCTGCTCTGTGCAGGGATACTTGGAGTAGGTTGCTCAGAGCTTTGTCTGGCCATGTTCTGAGCACCTCCAAAGATGGAGGTCCCACAGCCTTTCTGGGCAACCTGTTCCAATATTTGACAACCCAGTTTCCGCTTAAATGTCTCGGAAAAAACTGCAATTTACAGATGATTTGCAGTCTTCCTGAAGAAGCACAGCTTAATTTCCCAAATCCTCCATCGGCAGTGGCAATGCTTCATACCAGCTGAATGAAAGACCTTCCTTCCTTCCTTTTGAGGTTTCTAGCTGCGCCAAGACAAGCCACGTTTAAACACCAAAACACAGTGCAGAGAGTCCTACTAAATTCAAGCAGCACGGGGCAAGGAGAAGTTGCATGGGTTGAATACGGAGGAGTAAGAATGAAGGAACAGAAAGGCAGATTTGGACAAGAGCTTGGAGAAGTGAAGGGACTTTGGTGCAAAGCAGCTCCTAAACCCAACAGCTACACTGGAAACTGGAATTCAAAAGGTTTAAAAAAGGTAAAGAAACGTAGGTAGAGAAGGTGTTACAACTCAGGTTGGAAATATCTGTGAAGCAGCCTGAAGATGTTAAACTGAGTGAAGCACAGAACCGTTAAAAAAGAAAAAAAAGAACATATAATTGCACAAAGATAATTGCAGGAAAACCACTTTTTCCAAGCCTGTAGCATTACAGACATATATCTGTAAGTCTATCATGCTTGAGCATTACTCATTGCACAGACTTAAAATTTAAGTATACAAGACAAAACTATCTGTTTGAATTGATAAAGGCAAACACCATCACAGTATTCCATATACAATCAGAAGAAAAGCTAAATGAATGAACCTGCAACATATGCGTCTTTGTTTTTACTTGGAGTAGGTAGTAATGTCAGTGCTTCTAAATCCTTAAGATATCTTCTAAAATTCTTGCATATATTTACATTAGACACTTCCCCTAGAAATCCCAATCTTTTACATACAATTACATTGTTTCCTAAATGAAACATGCATCATAAATTATGGCAATTTCTAAACTCTGAAAATATTCAAATAATCTGATTTTTTTGTTAGAAAGTGTAACTCTGACTACGAAATACAATTGATCAGCTGATGTGAAACATTTATCATCATAGTAGCATAGCTGATTGAAAAGGTAAAACTGGTCATTTAAGAAATAATATAGTTCCAAAGCAGTCAACTAGGAAAACAGGCAATTTTACCTGCCTCTACCTCTGTTAACATTAAATATTTCATTTTAATCAGGTTTTATGAAGCTGTAAAAAGTTAACATTTATTTTCATTCAATTTACTGGGAATTACCTTGAATAAGAAGTATTACAGGTTCAGACAATCACTTTAGGTTCTTTGAATTCACATCTCCGAAGAGAGTTGTATAAGAAAGCAAACCATCAACAGATGGTTTTAGTGATATTAATGTAAAATCAATGTGATGCCAAGCTGATAATTACCAAATCTAAAACAGCGTGCTTGATTTTAACACACGTATGCTGTGTTATATGTGAGGCGAAATGGCAGCACGCTATCTTACCACTCCGTACTGTTCAGCAAATTCTTATGTATGTCATCTGTAGACAGAGGTGACCAACCAATTTGCTGCCTCTCACAAAAAGCAGTTATTTCTGTCCAAATTTCTTGCAAGAGAATAAGAAAGAAGGAGAAACCACTTGTATGAACCAGATCACTTTAGACACATAGGTTAAACAGTAAATGCCTACCATCAAAACTGAAGTGGAAAGTAACTGTGTGTTATTGATGGAAATTGTAGGAAAAACAACTAAAAAATCAGTACTTCAGGTTCCAGATGTTTCAAATTTTCTAGGCACATACAAAAATAAAATGGTCTTGTAATACTTCATTGAAAATAGTTACCAGTTTACCAAAGTTAAAGTTGTAAATAAAAATGATTAAGAGGATTGCTAATGCAAATTTCGCTTAGAAATGCATGCTTTTTCACAACCTGAACACCTTTACAGATACATACTGAAAGGCACTGATTTTTTGAAGTTACTCACAGCAATTGGGAGATTTTAATAAAATGGAAAAGTAGTAGTTTATCATAAGAATTAAAAAGGAGTGAAGAATAACTAATGTTAAGACTTTGACTCCTATTTAGTTTACTTATCATGGATGCAATACCAGGCTAAAAGCTCTGCCATGTAGAGTTTGTGCAGTTCACATATCACTGACATATTCAAGTGTTCCCAATAGTTTAAAATCATCAATAGTGTTTTCCAATGTATTTTTCCATTTGAGTAAATATTGCACATGATCTATTAGTGTTACAGTTCTTTTCAGTAATCCATCGCATAGCTTTTGAAAAGTGTGCGACTACAGAGCTGGCAAGTTTCAGAAGGAACAATGATTAGTTATTTATTTAAAAGGAGTCCCTGAAATCACAAAGTTTTCTAACTTTTGTCCACATTCAGACATATGTAGGAAAAGAAGGTGATCAGGAGTGGCCAGCATGGATTCAACAAGGGGAAATCCTGCTTAACCAATCTGACAGCCTTCTCTGATGGAATGACTGGCTGGGTAAATGAGGGAAGAGCAGTGGATGTTGTGTACCTTCACTTCAGCAAGGCTTTTGACACTGTCTCCCATCACATCCTCCTAGAGAAGCTCAGGAAGTGTGGGTTAGACGAGTGGACAGTGAGGTGCATTGAGAACTGGCTGAAAGGCAGAGCTCAGAGGGTCATCATCAGTGGCACGGAGTCTAGTTGGAGGCCTGTGGCTAGTGGCATCCCACAGGGCTCAGTACTGGGTCCCATCCTGTTCAACTTCTTCATCAGTGACCTGGATGAGGGGACAGAGTGCCTCCTCAGCAAATTTGCTGATGATGCCAAGCTGGGAGGAGTGGCTGACACACCCGAGGGCTGTGCTGCCATTCAGAGAGACCTGGACAGGCTGGAGAGCTGGGTGGAGAGGAACCTCCTGAGGTTCAGCAAGGGCAAGTGCAGAGTCCTGCACCTAGGGAAAAATAACCCCAGGCACCAGCACAAGCTGGTGGCTGACCTTGTGGAGAGCAGCTCTGCAGAGAAGGACCTGGGAGTGCTGGTGGATGACAAGTTGAGCATGAGCCAGCAATGTGCCCTTGCAGCCAGGAAGGCCAATGGTCTTCTGGGGTGCATTGGGAAGACTGTTGCCAGCAGGTGGAGGGAGCTGATCCTGCCCCTCCACTCAGCCCTCATGAGGCCTCATCTCGAGTCCTGTGTCCAGTTCTGGGCTCCCCAGGACAAGACACACATGGAGCTACTGGAGAGAGTCCAGTGTAGGGCTGCAAAGATGATCAGAGGGCTGGAGCACCTGCCCTGTGAGGAACGGCTGCGAGAGCTGGGCCTCTTCAGCCTGGGGAAGAGAAGAGTGAAGGGGGATCTTATCAATGTGGACAAGTCCCTGAAGGGAGGGTGTCAAGGGGATGGGGACAAACTCTTTTCAGTTGTCCCGTGTGACAGGACAAGAGGCAATGGGCAGAAATTGAAGCACAGGAAGTTCTGCCTGACCGTGAGGGGGAATTTCTTCCCTGTGAGCACCAGGTTGCCTGGAGAGGTTGTGGAGTCTCCTTCTCTGGAGATATTCAAAGCCTGCCTGGCTGCAACCCTGTCTACCATGCTCTAGGTGACCCTGCTGAGCAGGGAGGTTGGACTAGATGATCTCCAGAGGCCCCTTCCAACCTTACTGATTGTAAGATTCTATGCAAATTTCAAATAGAAGGTGATCCTCTCCATCTTTATCTTATTCTAGGTCACAGATTTGTATTTAACTAAAAGCTTTTTTCTAAAACCAGGCTTTATTGAACATAAAGACCACCTAACTGATGAGCTATTTATTGTTATAACTTCCAATGAAACTACCGCAATATCAATATAGGATTTATTTCCATCTTTTATTAATTTTATATTAAATATTTTAGAACACTGAAGTTGAACTGATGCTTTTAAATGAATTAATGTTTAAATTCTATCTTTCCTGAAAACCTTAGGAAAATCTCATTTTATTGCATTGTACCAGTGTGAATTCCATTCCTTCTGTAACGGTTGGGGGGCATTTGTCGAGGAAGAGGTTTGGTGTTTTGTTTTGTTTTGTTTCAAAGAGTAAATGTCTCTGCCTTTAGCGTTGAACCATTTGTACCTTATTCATACAATAAGTTTATCATTGCATGTGTAGGATCTGTGAGACATAAGTTTACTATTTTGTCATCGGTGGATGAAAATCACTTCTTACCTTTATCTTCTATAGCAGTACCTCACACTATGAACTAAAAACTGAACATTTTATATGCTATAATAAAGTATAATCTACAGATATGATAGCCTGGCATGTTTTTCAAAACTTTCCTAATCTTTTCATTTGCAGCTCCTAGAATGTAAATACTTATAGAGAAACCATTATCTCATATGCCCATCTTTTCATTCCACAGTATATTTTTTCCTCTGGTTACTTACACAATATTGCATTGTTAGAATGAATTTAATTTGTGCAACTTTACATAAGACAACATTGTAACATATAATCACATGAATACTGCCTGCCCCAAATAAAAACAAAGATGCACGTAAGGGTGGAGAGACATGTAACTGCAATATTCACAAGCCCCAGCAATTACCAGCTTCCAGGGCAATCCTGGTGGAGTTCTGGAAGGCTATAGGCTACAAGAAAAGGGCCAAATTTGCTCTAATTTATGGGGGGAGATAAAGGCAAGCCTGAAGATTAGAGGGTAGAAAGCAAACAAAAGCATAGCCCTAGTCATTTATCTTATACGGTAAACACACTAACTAGAAATGGTTCTTCTTCTTCAAATAATAAAACTATTTTTCTAATTAGACTTTTTTTGTTAATTCAGTGCTTTTAACAGCATTGTATAAATATTCCAGTGCTAAAACTAATGGGATCACTAGTGTAAATAGCTCTTTTTAGAGTTAGGAAGTTTAACTCCTCACTTAGAATATTCACAGACTTGTGGTTCAAATTTACACTCAAATTTACACACAAATATTTGATCAGTTCAGTGCAATTTCTAAGATGCTAAAAAATTCCATTTGTTCACTGAACTAAATCTGTATTTTTAGGACTAATGAACTTCCTTATCAATTAATTTACCCTAACTACTCTACCCTGCTACCTAACCAAACTGCTCTGAACTTCCTAATGCCCAAAAGATGATATACATCCAGGTGAGGTCACATCAAGGCAGAGATCGGTGGCAGCCAGAGAGACCGCAGAGGTCTCTCACTAAAACTTATTTCTTCCTTTCAAACTGACCATGTGCTGAGCTGCATCTCGCAAGCATGATGGTAGAGAGAAAAGGAAATACAGATGGCAAGCCTGAGCAGAGGGCAGATCCACTTTGCAGTCAGCCGTTGTGATGTCCCCTTGCTGCAGACTGGCTCAAGATATCTCAGGCTCCCCTTGAAAAAAGGGGGTTTAAGCCTACAGCTGCAAAACTCGCAGGGAACAAATGAACCAAGTGCAAAAATAATAAAGCATTACCACGTAAGCCTGCCAAGAGTATGAAATAGAAGCATTAGCATTTATTTATCTTAATCTGAACCCAGCAGTCTGCAGTTGCGGTAACTTTTTCCAAGATGACGATGATTATTTCTTCTCCTGACTTCTTCTCTACTTCTTTTTCTCCCTTTCTTTTCTGCCCTTGCCTCCTCCACTCCAAAACAACACAGTAAAGCTTTGTAGTTCATTCTGATTCTTAGCCTGTAGCTGACTTTTACCTTTCTCTAGTTTTCTCCACCCAAGGGAGTTAACGGCTAACGGCTTGATTCTGTGGAACTCTGCAATCAGGAAGCCATGGGAGAGGAAAAAAAAAAAAAAAAGACAATCAAAAAACAGCAATATAAAGCTCATGAACTGAATTACCCGCAGAACAGGCCAGCAGCCAGCATGGGAAACCGGAGAAATTGGCCAGTTCAGCTCCTCCACCGGGACAGCAGCACCAGAGGGAGGCCTCCCGGGGGAGGCTGCCTCTCCACCAGAATTTCTGCGCTGGAGAAACAAACCCTTCAAGGCAGCTAAAAGTGCCTTTCCAATCACATATCAGGACAGAAAATAGCTGCAAGCCAGCCTGCAAAAAGCACACTGCAACAACCTTTGATTAACAGCAGCGTATCTCAGGGCTCTGAGATTAAAAACTATTTTTAATGCTGCCAGACAGAGTAAAAGGTAAGAACTGAAGGACCATTCTGGGCAGCCCAGGAATAGGTGTGCATGCTTGCGTGCAATCAGTGCTCCCACTGCCCCTCAGGGCTCCAAAAGGGAGAGGAGCAGCACATGCACCCATTTATCTAACCACCACTGTCCATGCAACAAGAATACTTCCACATTGCCTCCATCTCCCGTTAGGAGCAGATTTACGGAGGAACACCTCAGCTCCCTGGTCAGTCTGCAGGAACAGTAAAGCCCAGAAGCACTTGACCTGTCCAGGCTTGAGGCAGCCACCAAAAGCCGCATTGGAGCAAAGACAACACCACCCCGAACCACCTCGAGGTCCAACAGTGCACACCTAACCACAGCCCTGCCCGTTGCTCCGGATCCTCACGGTACCTTCCTGCACATGCTGCTGAGCTGTGCACTAGGGAACATTGCAACAAGAGAAAAGAGGCTAACGGGAACGGAGGATGCGGAGGGTGGTAAGGAGAACCAGGATGTTCCTGTGGAATTAGTTCCCACTGTCATAAACAGGTGAGGTCCAAGTCTTCTGTGATACAAGTAAAAGTAGACGAAGGCGAGCTTGCACGGTCTGCCCACAGTCCCTCAATGAGTTACAGGGACAGCTGAGAGCAAAACCCAAAGAGCCTTGACCCTTACGCTGCTTTAAACCCTGGAAAACACCAAATGAAGATTTAAACACTTAATGACACTAGCCCATTACTCCAGTACCCTTGGATCTCGCAACACAGACATTTTTAGGTTTCGTTAATGCCATTAATCAGAGATACAAATTTGGAAGACTTAATTTCATATCATCCAAGTGTGTTTTCTGGAATTTCAGATTAATGTAAATAGAATCATTTACAGTTCCTTCACCTGCCTTCATTGACCAGAACCTGATGTTCACGTGAACTGAGTGGGTTCAGTTCATTCACTGCAAGCTTTACAAGATTTATGTTTAATGTGTTTCACAACCACGGTCCTTTTTCTTTAGAGGATTACCTCATCTTTCATGTTTCCCAATGGCAGCAGTTTTAAGTAGTACTTGCAAATGGAACAAAAATTTTGTTGTCCCAATTGGTTTGTTTCCATGTATTCTAATTTACCCACAGAGTTAACTTAGAATAATACAAATCTAATATAAAAAACATTTGCAAACTAGTGATTTATCACCACCATGCTGTAAACAGTAAGTATAATAGACTACATCTCCTTCAGATCAGACATTCAATGCATTTACCAATCTTATTGTTTAAACATGTGTACGCCATACAACCATCCTGAACTAATTAGAAACAGAATGCATAGGTTAATGCTATTTCACTTTTGGTGCGGTTTATAAAAATGCCTCCCCTCTGTCTAGAAAAGTTTAACTGATGCTTGACAACAGCTAGACTGTTTTCAGTGAAGGATACATATCTTCTGGAGATGACCTAACAAAAAAATTTATTGCTGTGATATTTATCACAGGCATTCGTCCATTAAAAAAAAAAAAAAAAAAAAAAAAAGAAAATGCTGACAGTAACTGATTAAAACTACTTAAAACAGTCAGTGCTAAGATTCAGAAAGTCAATTTTGGTATGCATTTTATGGGAAATGGTAGCTAGCATTTTATTAACCTCATTGAATACTCCACATTATTAAACAACAACAAAAATAGCGCTTTCCCCCCCCCCCCCTTAAGGGGAGCTGAAAATTTCAAGACTTGTAACGATGCTTTGAAAACTGGCAGGAGCACTGGACAACCTCCTCCTGTTCTTGAGAAAACTATTCTTATTCTGCTGAATAATGAACTAAAATAAATTTTCAATTACAGGCTGCAAAAGGCTCAGTGCTTGTTACGTTTCAGAAAATGGGTAAGGTTGGAAGGGACCTCTGGAGATCATCTAGTCCAACCCCCCTGCTCAAGCAGGGTCACCTAGAGCATGTTAGACAGGATCGCACCCAGGCAGCTTTTGAATATCTCCAGAGAAGGAGACTCCACAACCTCTCTGGGCAACCTGTGCCAGTGCTCTGCTTGCTTGCCAACAAGCAAGATTGCTTCTTCCAGAGCATCTTTCCCCAAAATCAGAAGAGCAACAGTGTCTATGGCATTTTAGAATAGCCTTCTCTTATCAGTAGTGCTGAGCCTAAAGCAGACTACACTGCAGCCACAATTTTATTTTCTCTTTTTTAAAAAAGATGGACGTTTTTAATCATAAGACTAATCTCTGAAGGAAACTGAACTTCTTTATACGCACCATCACAAGGGCCATGTATATTCTGAACATTAAGGCTCTTGACAGAAGCTGCAGTGGAACTGTACTCTAAAAGCCCAGCTTTTTAATAATCAGGTTTGTGACATAACAGGTACCAACCATCTTTAAAACATTATGCAAACACAGAACACCAAAAAGTAGTAAAGCTGGGTATAAATTTACCCAGCTAATGCTGCGGCTGAACAACTGTGAATTTCTAAGAATTTTCAGAATTCACCAAAGGAGGGATCCACTTACCTCCCAGAGTAACAAAGAAAATTAACTTAACTATGGTGGTCCACACTGCTTTGAGTGCATTCAGAACAATTAAAAATTCAACAGTCTGAAAAACTTACATCAACAAATTTGGAAAGAGTGAAAGGCAACTCTCTCAGCTTTATAACCATCACTGAAGCACATGAAGTTATCGAACACTTTCTGAATACTATCAGAATGGACAATTCTAGGCAACTATTTCTCATACGTAAAACAGTTACCATATTTGCCCATTTTGTGTGTGATTCATGAGGATACATTTGTTACCATCTGTGAAGCATTTACAGACTACAGCTGATGACCATCAGAGAAAAAAAGCCCATGAAGGAACAGATAACCTGCATTTTAAAGAAATTTTAATACACACACACACACCCCAATGGCTATAGTTAAAATATTGAGCAGCTGCTAATTCAGAAGACATCTTCAGTCATTTACTGGGAACGAGCAGGATTCTGCAGGAAAAGATATTATGTAGTCACGTAGTTAAAGATTATTTTAATGCATCTTTGAAGCTCTCTTCTTCTGAAGCAAGGATTAAGTTCAACAAGCACCTCATCAGTGCAACACCTGACCTCACAATCCTATGGATATTTTTCAAATACATTTTCTATATGTAATTTTAAAATAATAGAAAAAAAAATGCTCACTTTAGAGCAATAACAGTCTTTCACTTTAGCCTGTTCTTAAACATAGCCTTCCCACTTGTATAAATGAACTATATGATCATAACATAATATTTTGTAGTCCAAGTTTAATTCCCTTCCTGATGACAAGAATTGTATTGTTCACTAAAAATAGTACAAGACACAATCTTAAAGCTGAAATACCACGTTCATAACAAAATCATGAAAGCTTGTAGAAATACTATCAATTATCCCTGAAATTAGCTTTATAAATCTAAAAATCTAGAAAGAAACAAGAACACGACATTTTCTACAAAGAAATGTCATGCTAAGGACAGGTCTCCACTACTGCCAACTTTTAGAAAGAACTAAAATTGATTACAAATGTGGTTATTAGAACAATATTTAGTTTCAAATTTCAAATCTTATCTTTCAGTGATGTATCAAGTTTTCTGTATCCTCCAGTAACAAACTATTAAAGAACAAAGTACATCAACATTCAGTATAACTCAAGGCCTGTTTAAAAAGCAATCCTTCTGCACATTAAGGTTAACAGAAGTTTTACAATGCACTTAAATAGGAGAAATGCGAGTCCAAGCAAGGTACTTTGATTTCTAACAAATAAAATCAATCATGAGCAAAATGCTTTTCTAAAATCAGTATTTTATGCATGATGAATTCACACTATTAATGTAAATATTTGTCATGCTAGCCAATTATTTTCATGTAGGAACGGATGATTATTAAAATCTCATTAAAAACAAAGCTTGAAAAAGAATTACGTGGAAAATCACGCTTTTGCGTTTCATTTTTGTAGCACAATGCCAAAACCTATTGAATTATTACAAGAGTCAGTATATGACCGTCTGGTGGTATGTTGAACGGCACATGGCAGTCTAGTATATGCTCTAGACTTAAAATGTATTTATGAAATTAGGAAATCTGCACGTCCCAATGGGCAATATATGACAGTCACATAGGGCAAAGACAAAGTGAGAGACTTTTAAGCCTGCAGTCTATGTGCCCTAGAGTATAATACAAGGACCACCACCAGTAAGTCCTTTGGTAGATTTACCAAATCCAGAAGCTACACTACGGTCCTAAGCTACTCCAGATAACATAGAGTTGTACCACAATATCGGAAGAACTAAAGAAGGCAATGAGAGGACAGCTTAAAATTTAATTTAAATTTAAGCTTAAATTCCTGTTCCCCATCTCCAGGACAGGCAAACCACCGAATCCCACTTTCAGCCCATTTTATTCACCCTAAGTTTATTTATTCTCTTTAATATAAAGCAGGTAAGGAACCTGAAAACTGCTTCAGGCATTTTGAGTTTGACAACAAGTATATTAAGCATGTAAAGAGTAACAAGAAAGACTTGAACAAAAGGTACAGTTATTCCTGGCAAAATTTAAAGGTAACAAATACACATAGTGGAGCTGTTACATAAACTGCACTGGATTGCCCGGATAAGCGTGTTCATTTGAACATCCTGTACATTAGTACAGCCAAATAATAGCTCATACCTCTTGGGGAAAAAGAGCATCAATCACCTGACAGAAGAAGGAATTGTGTAAGGAATGTAGCAATACTAAAAACAATTTAGAGACCACAGCAGACAATCAAACGAGCATAAAACATGCTGTGCTGCCCATCAAATGAGCAAATTACTCCTGATAAGTGCAGAAACTTCAAAGGGGCTCATAAATCAGACTGTTCCTATGTCTTCATCTGGGCTCACACTTCAGAAAGCTTTCAAAACACAGTTAAAGAAAAGCTGCAGTGTTCACAAAACTGATAAGGAGAGTAGTTAAGAATAGGTTAAACTATCATGTATCAGGCCAGGTCTTCGCTACAAGCTCTTCCCCCTTATCTATTAGATGTTGTTAGAAGTCTTGCCTTTTTGCTGACATAAAATACAGAAAAGCCCGTGGCGTCGATGCTGCTAAAATGGACAGGTTTCACTGGCAGACAACGTGCCGTTTATAGGAGCTGCAGAATCACAACATCAGAAAACCCGTCAGCAGTAAGATGCTCTCCAGATACAGCTACGTTGAGGCTTTGTACTAACACAAGCATCTGCATGGGAAAACTTGCTGATAGCAGTCAGCTCCTGCACAAGGCAGAAAGAGGAAAGGATGAATTAACATTTTACAGAAGTCTCTGGAAAAGAGGTAAAACTAGAGACACGAGGTTCATTTTTTTGTTGCTGACCTTACAAAGGAAGCAGTAGGTACTCATTTGTTTTCAGTCTTGGTTTAAACATCCACTGGTTGCAAAAAGTAAGTTATCAACCAAAACTCTCCAATAAAGGCTCCTGGGAGAAGATTATCTTCAAGCTGGGAGAGTTCTGCTATCAAGCTAGCCAACAAACAACTACAAGCCACAAGAAAATCCTGTTCCAGAATTGATCCGTTTTCACGGAGCCCTGACAACTAGAATACAACCTCCTCCTCCCCCCCTGAAAATGAGTGGCTTTTTGTCTTTTGGGTTTTTTTTTTGGTTGTTTGGGGTTTTTTTAAACTACTCTGAACCCTACCATTGAAGGCTTTTCTCAATTTATCCATAGACACCAAGCTTTCACTTTTGCAACACACTTCAGATGGGAGGCAGAGCAACACATGACCGTAAGCAGCCAGACCACACTAGGGCTTCCAAAGCGCACGTGCCACCGAAATGCGGAGACGTGGATGAGGATCAGGCTTCAGAGGCTGCTGGAGTCTCTGTGGCTGGCGCCCAGGGAGTCAAAAAGCTCAGAATGAATAGATCCCTTGGTGTTTTAATTAGGTACGTTTCTAAAACTGGCACTTCGACTGCTTCATCTGCGCTAATTGAGCACAACGCTACACACTGCTCCGCAGCGCCAAGCTACGAGTTTAACAACCTTATAAAGGAGCCTGCAATATAGAATTCTTTTCCTTATTAAAGGAAAGAAAAGAGAAAGCACCAGCCTAACTTGACACTACACAAAATAGAGCTGGAAGGCTTCCAAAACTGCTCTGTAAGTGTTGTTTTATTAGCCTGAGACTGTTAATAAATAAATTGTAAATGAACAAGAAACAACTGTATCACTGTTCTTACAGTGTTTACAATTTATTCTAGTTCTTCACTTTTTTTAATCCTAGTTACACTGTTTCCTAAGCTAGTTTACCTTAGCAACTGACATTTATTTGGTCTATAAATTACTCTAATGCAGTTTAGTGTTCTTACATAAATTTTACAAACACAACGCTTGCAGAACATGGACTTTTATTAACTAAAACCATGTCACCACAAATGTTGCATTTCTTTTATGTTTTTACTTATTGATAATTCTAGAAAACAAAGACAAACAAAGGGTTTCCCTTCCTTCCACTGGCTGTGCTTGCAAAGTTGATGAATAACACACTCATATGCATGTATATCTTATTACCCATGCACCACACCTGAAAATATACAGTCTTTGAAAGGAAAAAGACCCCCTTCCAGATATTTGGCATGTCGACCTACAAGTGAGACTCTTTCATTAAGAGAAACTTAATTAAGTTAAAAACCTAGAATCCCCACTTCACCGTTGCAAGGCTTTCATTATTTTCTTCTGTTCAATGGCCAGAAGTAACTTCAGCTGTTTCTAAATCTTGATGTTAAAACTGTTTAAGGACTAAAAAAATGACACGTAAAACAGAAGTTCAAGAAATCTGAAAAAGTGTTTGCTTCTTATAGCAACACAGCTATATTTTGATTAGTGTTAGAATTTTTTTCATGCCTGAGTTTGGTTTAAAAGGGGAAAAATAAAAGCATTTGAGAGTCCTGTAAATAATGAAAAAATATGGTGTACAATACTGGCATAAGAACGTTTACTAAGCAGAGTAACTGAAGTAGATTACATGAAAATACAGAGCTATTGGAAGACTATGATAACGTATACAGTATGCTTTTAAAACGCTATTTCACTTATTTGCAAATACATTGACATATGCCGTATTTTCTACGGCAAATACACTGCGTATTCGCGGTAATTCCTAGAGAGAGGCGCAAGCGCCGCGCACGCTGCCCCGGACTGGGCCGCGCTGCAGAGCCCGGGCGGCGTGCAGGAGCTCCGCGCCGACGCCTCGTCTGGCGCGACCTCTTTGCCAACGATTTAAGCTAGCGCGGCCGCGCTTACGCCGCAGTAAAACCTCAGAGAGATGACAGACGATTTACAAAAGCAGCGCAGTAACCGCTAGTGTTTGTTATCTCAGTGGTCTTCGTTAAACCGAGGCACTAGGATTAAAGCTGCTACCACAAAACCTGGAGACAGCCACGAGTGGGTTGACAACTTTTCTGTTTGTTTAAAACCGGCCTTACGGAGGAGACGCAAGTTAAGCATGAGCAGAAATAAATTTGTCACAGTACAACTTCAATTTTCAAATATCTGGAACCTATTAACTTTGGGAGAGTTTCAGAAAGGCCACCCAGTAATAAACACAAAATAATTTGTGTCTGCTGTCTTGTTTGTGATAATTTTTTTTATTGCTACCTCAGTTTCAGATGTCAGAGTAATGACTTCCACATTCTGATTAAAATGTGAATTGAATCCATATGGAAGAGATGTTCAGACCCATCAATATCAAAAGAGCTCCCTTATTTCTAACTTCTTATACAGTAAAGTTTAAGAGTCTAACATTTTGAGCATACTTAGCTGGGCAATTTTTAATGCTGTTACCCAGAGAACTAGATGAGTAATAGAAAAACCTTCAGGATAATGATTATGTAATCAATTCTAATTAATTAGTCTTTAGCACAAATACTATTTAATCTTTTGAACGATTTAACAGTCATAATTTCCCAAATGATTTCATTTCCTGTTATAAATATTTAGGGGATACACTTTTTCCTGATTAAGTACAAATAACGTTCTACACTTCCAGATATTTACATCACAGAATTTCAGAATGTTTTTTCCCATATATACCACATTCATCTTGCTATTTTAAAAGTACATTGAGAGATTTGCTCAGATTCAAAAGCACTTTAAAAGGATGCTATCTCCTCCTTTCTTCAGCCACAAAGCCATCTTCCTTTCCATCCCTCCAGCCTGAGAAATGTAAAATAAGTCATCCAAAGATTTCTTTCTAACTAGGTAACAGAGAATAAAGCTTTCCAGTCTCTCTTTATATTTCCTGAAATTTTTTCATGATTTCTGCCTGTATTTTCTATGGTAATACATCAAGCTGAGAGTTTCTAAACTGGAGGGGGCGGGGGGGAGAGGTCTGCTTTGCCTGAAAGATGAGTTAGGCAAAAATACAGTATTAGCGTTACAAAGGCTTTACTGAACACGTTGCTAAAAAGCAAACCCCAGCGTAACAAATGTTTTGCTAAATATACTGCTAAAAAGCTCTGTCAATCTCGCTAGAGCTACCTTGGAACAAAGATTTCAAGCTTGGCAGGGGCAAATAACCTCAGCTGAAGGAAGCTCTTTCCGCTATCTGTAAGCGACGTCCACGTCAGCATCCGCGCGCGCTACCCGAGGTTTCAGGGAGAGACGCTGCCTCTCTCCCGGGCGCGCCTGAGCTCTGCGCAGCTCGGCACCGGAGCAGACACGCGCCGCGCTTCTTCGCTTCTCCTCTCGCTGCTTCGTGCAAAGCGGCCCCGTAGTTTCGCAGAGGGTAAAAGAATTAAGCACGTGGGAACTCCTGGCTATGTGCGCTCCGTTAATTAGCGCACGAGGAAATAAAAAGCTAGGATAACGAGGAACCAATACACAGATAACAGGGTATTCGGAGACGCAGTGGGAAGCACAGCGAGAGATACTTCAGCAGCCTCCTCACAGACCTGCTTGAGGTCTCCAGAGTTAAGTAGTTACCGAGTGGCATAATTTTCTCAAGCAGCACGCGTTGCAAAAGTGCTTTACGACTCCTGCAGGTGACCTAGCGCAAAGCACAAGATCCAGCTCCTCAGAGGGAGATGGCTGAATTCCTTCCCTTCTGCTCTAAAAGTAGGAGTAACAGTATTTTTTTTTATTATTATTCTTTTTATTACACAAACCCCAGCACATAAAAATGGCTGTACCGAGGCCCACCTAGTGCAGCGGTTTGTCTCTCGCACTGAGCAGTGACACACACCTGAAGGATTTCCTCTTGCTACACGCTCCCCACAAACGACACGGCACAGACTGCCAGAGCAAAGGATACTTGCACTTCATAGCCTTTAAAGAAATTTTCTTTCCCGACCCATCCAACGTTTTAGTTGAACTCTGGTAAACCTCACAAAACCCAGGGGTAGGGAGTACCTTACTTTGCACTGTGCGTGCAGCACTTTGTTTCAAAACGTGTTTTCTAATAATTTGGTATCTCTTACTTCTCACAGTAAGAGTAAACACTTGATTCCACTTCACTGGCTCAACTGTGATTTTACACGTAGTAAGTTACTCACACTCCTTCCTTGTTTTCCCTGCAGGATAAAGATTGTTACTATGCTTAGCCGCTCCACTTACATGTTCTTCAACACTTCTGGGCACCTTTTTTTCTTCTCTAGGTACCTTCCACTGCTTCTATTACATTTCAGAAAGCACCAACACTGCAGACAGTACTTGTCTGCACTACAGACTAGGCTGTCAACACATCCGTGATTTATACAATGGCATGATAAAGATTTTTCTGTTCTGTCCTCGATTCCTTTCCCAATACCCAGTAACACCCAATACTATTTTTTTTTTTGGGGGGGGGGAGGGGGCAAACAAGGACTAGCAGGTACAAACTGTTGAACTGCCATTGTCATCATAATTCCAACTTTTTTTCCTTAGAGTAACATTTCAGAGTTTACCACTGTGTATAGGAAATACAGTTTTTTTTTCCCACGTGCAATATGCATTGCTGTTGCACAGTATCATGAGACTCTCCCGCAAGTCTCCAGAATCAGCTTGCATTTTTACAATTCTAGATAGGTTAAAAATAGTAAAACTGTCATCTCAGTTTCCTCTCTTTTCTAGATTACTTAGGACTACATCGATTAGCGCACTTCCCCACTGCCTAATGTTTTGTTATAATCATGCGATCCTTGTTTTTGCAGTGTCAGTCTGAAATTCTGTGACTGAACTCAAAGAATTACAACTGGGGCTAGAGAAAATGCTTCTGTGAACATATTTTCCAGGAAAAAAGAAAATCCAACCTGGGTATAGGTTTTATGAACAATTATTCCTCTTTTTTCTCATGAATCTATTTTCCACACTTTTCTTCAGCTGTCACATCTTACAAGAGGTTTTTCTCAGCTTTTCAGGTTACTATCCATAATGAGAATCCCTAGAGGCAGCTTTTTTAGATTACATATTTAACTTTTTACATAGTATGGAAGGACAGTCTGACGTAGTGCAGGGCAGGAGCAGGCTTTTCTCAGCCCTGCTGGCACCCAGAGGGCACCCCAGGCCACCCTGACTTCATGCCAAGAGCAAACAAGCCAACATGACAGAGCACTGGCACAGGTTGCCCAGACAGGTTGTGGAGTCTCCTTCTCTGGAGATTCAAGGCCTGCCTGGATGCAACCCTGTCTAACATGCTCTAGGTGACCTGCTTGAGCAGGGGGGTTGGACTAGATGATCTCCAGAGGTCCCTTTCAACCTTACTGATTCTGTGATTCTAACATATCTTGCCACTGGATGCACCTTGAAGAGGACAAAAAGGCAACCTGAACACATGGGCAATGAGGAAACCAGACTGTGCATGAGTGACTCCTAAGAGTATGTCCTAATAGCAGTAGCAGGTCTGTGATACAGGCAACATATCGCACCCTTGCTGCAGGACACAGCTAGTAGGGCCATCACTGAACCTAGAGCTCACTAGGCACTAATGACCAAGACCCCGGGCTGTAGGGCAGGTTCAGCTGCTAACTGTTCACATTGGAAGTGAAGCCTCTCATCTACAAGATGTATCATTCTACATTCATAGAGATATCTAACCATAACTTCCAGAAATTTCAGATGATCAGTAACTATTCTCAACCCTCACAACTGTGGTAGCATGTAAGTCATTAAAAACTTAAAGGCATTAGTCTGAGTAGACCAATCCATAAACTGAAACTTCAAACAATTTCATGTTCCAATAGCATTTTTGTTAAAATTAAAAGCTTACAAGAAAAACAAGCTCTTGACGTAGAAACACAAAACACAATATTCTTCTCCCTTTCTCCTCTTCTGTTTTCTTCCTCCCGTTATATTCACAGAATACTCAGGAAAATTCGTAAGCTTCCCCTTCTGCTCATTTCTGCCCCTCTACCACCTTCTCCATGCCATTGCTCACCAATCCAATGACAAAATGGAGTGACAAAAGCGACTGCCAGCTTCACTCAATGACAGTAATTATTGGCACAGAAGAGCAGTGCAGCCATGCCATGTTTAGTCCCATCCCTTCCAACAGTGCCCGCAAACTCAGCCTACACCTTCATCAAGATGCATCCTTCTGGGAGATGTAGGTTGTTTTATCCTATGAAACTACTGTTTAATGCGGCCCCTGAGGGGGTCACATATGGTCACCATATACACTTACCACCACATACGCCATAAGCGTATATGACCACCACATACGCTTACCCAAACATTTGCCAATGTAATCACAACTGCTGCTCTAAGAACATTTCAAGAGACAGAAAAGAAATGGTTTAGAGGCTGTCAGACTACTTTGTTTTAATGAGATACAAATTTCTTCTCAGTGCTCACTTCATCAGTCTTATAGATGACTGTTAAATCTAGTAGGTGATTATTAAAAAAAAAATAAAAAAAATAAATCCAAGAGTTCCCTGGGCTCTTTCTCCTCAACCAAAATCAGCTGAAGCACTGCTACTAAGTGAGAAATATTTTTCCCCAAATGACCTGTTCAGGTTACCTGTACCTCCTGCTCATTCATCTCCTTTACTATTCATTTCACTATTTTAAAAACGCAAGTTATATAAACAAATTTGTGTTCATTATGATGTTATCTCATTAAAGTTTAACATATATACACTTCACAAATATGTTTTTATTCACAAAAAGAAAAATCTCCACAATCAGGAAGCGTCCCTGTTGTAAGATTTTGGGGACAGGAATAAAATTGTTCTAGCTTTTCTAAAGCTCAAATATTTTTTTTTGTTTGTTTGCTCTTTTTTAAATCAACAAGTAAATATCAGTGAAGTAATACATTTTACAAAGTCTCTGCATTTACAGCAACCCAATCTTTATAGTAATGTTTTGAACATTACCAAAAGATCATTGGTACACAGAGTACAAAACAACAGTAGCCACAGATGAAACTAGAACAAATAAATTTGAAAATACATATTGCAGTGCACTAAAGCCAGTAAAGTAGAATGGGTAAGTGGAAGGGAGTGAAAACAAACATCCCCCAGAAAAGATGCATGGTCCAACACTGCATTATGAAACGTCTGCGATGTGGAACTCATTAAAGACTGTTGATGATTACCACGGGCCATGAACTGAAAAAAGAAAAAAAAAAAGAGTGGTTGATCTCACCTTCTTCTTAACACAGAGGAGAAATTCGTGTAGTAGTTTCCTAATGCTGCTCATAACAGACCGTTGTTTTCAGTTAGTAGCAATTTTGCTACTAATTTCTTTTGTTGAAGGTTTTCCACACCAGACCTGTACTTGAGGCTTCTCTCCAACCCCCCATCCACATGAGATAAGATGCTGGTTAACGCAAACCAGTTCATGACTGTCTTAATGTGCACCTCAAACCTGAGACTGCAATAACCTTATTCAGTAAAAGTTCCAAAAATAATGTTACTATTTCTGTGTATATTCTTTAAGTCTCAACATGCACAGTACACAGGTTACATCAAAAACAGGCCACATTCCAAAGAAAAGGGACATAACTTTACCCATTAGTAAGAATCTCCTGACAAATTAGTGAGCGGCCTTACTCCAAAATCTAAACACAATAGAAGTGTCTTCAACTTCTGGATTAATCGGATTCATACGTGGAACATAAGCAGGCAGTCAGGCAGTTCAATAAAAATCCTATGTATTTTTTCCCTTCCCCTCCGCCAGGGGAGGGGTTGGAGAGCTTTGTTATTTATGACCATGGCGAAGTTCTGCAGCAAGCTTATTTACATCACTGAATCCCATTACCCCTTGTTTTGCCTAAGGCTGCTAACTTACCACAATTTGCAGGCATTAGCAAACAATGCCCATATTCAAGTTTAGGATGCCCATTTCAACGCAAAACGGTATATATTGTACGCTAGAGCCGCGGCTCCAGACTCAAGGGGCTAGTTTGTACGGCTTAACGTGCTCAAGAACCTGGTGCAGCTCCCAGCAGTCCTAATTAGGCTAAGAATAAGAGACATGATGAGCATCAAGTTTTTAAAGCAATGCAGAAGGGTTATTCAAAAAGTCATTTGCTGGGCAGCAGAGCGTTTCAGTACGTTAAAACAACTCCGTCACCAGAGATAGCTGCATGTTTTTACATGGGGGAATGGCCATAATTTGTAAAGCTCCTGCTGGCTAGTAAAAACATCCCTAAAGGCAGAGCATGAGTGTGTGCTGGGAAAGCGTAAAAAGAAAGGCAGATGGGGGGCTTGTTTAAAAAAAAATGAAAAAAAAATAAAAGAAGAAATAATATTTTCTATATAAATATCTACAATATTTTAAACTTTCACATATCCAAAGCAAATAGAATTGTTTATAAATATTTCTAAACTGCTAATGGGAGAAAAGTGTATAAATATACATGGAGTGGATATGGTATTTCTAAAGTCTTGTTATTCTGCTCCAACTGTATAGGCACTCTATGAAAATTTTTTCAAGGTGACATATTTAAATAACTTATCAACATTCTGATATGCAAAACATCTAAAGTGTTGTAAAGAAATACTGCAAAGCAACATTTTGGCTCGGGCTTGTCAAGTAAACTTGAATGAAAAAGACTGAAATCATTGTTTTAACCAGGCTAGCAAAACAAATGATTTTAAACAAATGAAGCATATATTTTCAAAATAAAAAATATATATATATACACAATTGAGAAAGAGTGCAGTCATTAGTATTTTCAGTTGTTCTAAGATGACAGTTTATTGAGTTTGATTGGGGGAGTAAAACAAATCCATGAAATTTTCTGATGAAATTGACTTTCTGTAAAAATTTAACAATCTAACATTTCTCATTAAAACAGACTTGACTTAAAAAAAAAAAAAAAAAAAAAAAAAACATTTTGGTTGAAATCCTTAACAAAATTCAGAAACATTGTATATGCAACAAGGCATTTGCAAAACAAATTCCATTAGTGGATTTTTTTTTTTTTTTTTGACTTTTCCATTGACAAGGTCTTTTAATACATAGTATTCTATTCCACTTCCCAATTCCCACTTCTCATCATTCTTCTCCCTGGACACTTTGAACATGGAATCCAGACTTATTTTAACAAAGTCCACAAAAATCTCCCGAGATCCCCAAGATTAATTACAGGACTTGAGCAGAACAGCAGCTATTGAAGCACGCTATTGCTCCTGAGCAGCCAAAGATTACCAAACCACAAGGAAACTCCTCAAAGAATCGCAGCGCTCAAATTACACTAATGTTAAAGACGAGCTGCAAAAGCCCTGTGAAAACACGCAGCTACTATAGGACATAGAGGTGACCATATGAGACCAATCCCAATAATACAGCTCCTCTGAAAGAGCCCATCTGGCAGGATGTTGCAGTAGGATACGGTGACTGATACGGCACTTAAACTCCCATACTGACTAATGGTCTGATCTGCCGAACGCTGCTCCGTAGCCTGAGAAGGGTAGAGAAGCAACAGAGCAGGAGATTTTAAAAAGATCCTACTCTCACACCCATCATGAGGTATTTTCCTAGAATACTTCTATTTAAGTTGTCTTCTAAAGTCAGAATAGTTTTAAAGAAACAACACGAATTGGGAAGTTTCACATGTGAACAGGGCTCCAACCAATATTAAAAGCTGCACTAAGTAAACCAGTCAGCTTTATATGTAGCTAAAATAACTTTCGTTCTTTGTCTTCCATTTTCCCCACTTTTACTAGATGTAGTCTAAAACTTCGTAATTACTTCCTTCTGTTATAGCAAAAATGATCATAATCCCACATTTTCTTAAAACCATTGTCCTCCTAGGAGATCAGTTTTGAGAAAGGATTTTTTTTTTCCCCTTTCACTTTTCCAACACCAATATTGTTTTCAGGCTGAACTGTCTTCCATCCAGACTGACATTTACAAGCTGTGCTAGAAGTTGTCCTCCTCCACTTTTCCAGCCTTATTAAAGGCATAAGGAGCATATCACCGAGACAAGATTTTAAATGAACCACCTCCCCCTGAATGCCAAACCAATGACTGTTTACACAATTAAAACTTAGTCTCAGCACTGTTTAAAATCTACATATCCTGCAACAGCGTAATATAAAGCACGTCAACCACGTGTTAACATCTGCAAGCTTACACAAGCTTATGGATGTATACCAGCCCGTCCATTGCATCTGATCATAAACATAAGTCAAAATATTTACTTACCTACAGAATCGATACAACTTTTATATCTAGCCATGAGACACACTTTATAGCACAGAAAATACTTCCTCCTCAAAATGAAAATACAAAAGTGATTATTTCAGACTGTATACGCAAAGTCATGCCTTGTTTTGTAGCACAGAAACTGGAAAAGGAGAGTCCAATACATTTTCTAGAGTAACTTCTTGATTATTGCATTTGTATGGGAAAAAGATGTTTATAATTTTTAGACAAAACGTCTTTTTTTTTTTTTTTTTTTTTTCTCCAAAGCTTTCCACTGAAATACTATCTAAGCACTGCAAGCTTACAACTAACGTTTCAAAAGCTTAAAATTTTAGGAGCAGTGAAATGATTTCAGAGTCAAAATTGCACTATTTAATTATCATTAGTCTATAGATAGCACCAGGAAAAATATCCGACTAGAACTGGCAGTAATATATTAACAGCAGACACAGATAATTAAACGCATGAAGGAGTATGAATTTCAACTAACACATTCAGAGCACAGAAAATAATAAATTAAATAATGTCAGATTAACCATCAACAACGCACATTTATTCCATCAGCCAGTTCTACAGTAAGATTTACATAGTACAAGAAAACCCACAAAGCAGCAGGATGAGCTTAACGCTTTGCAAAGTCCGTTCCTCTTTAGAAATTCTTTTACTCTGCGTACCCTGAAAGCAGAAACAAAGTTTTCTTCTTCTAAATAAATGAAAAGCAGCACTCAGACTAGTTTTCATAGTATTTTATCAAAATCAGAAACAGTGACGTAAAGGAACAGCTCGACAACACGCGTCATCGGCACAATAACTGTTCAGTTTTACTTCAAAAAAAATAAAGATTCCAGAACTCCACCATTAAAGCTTCCCAGTTTTGTTAAAAGGCAGTGGAGAGGAATAGCTAACGCGGGCGTTTGCCGAGGCTAGCCAAGGTGTTCAGCTAGCAGTTCTGCCGCCGACCACAGACGCCTTCAAGTCGGACTATTTTTGACTACACACAAATGCCTTGGCACGCTCCCTTTGGGCTCCAGTAAGACAAAGCTGACGGAAGTTGAGGTGTTCCTGGTAAATGCAATACCCACAGAAAGGGTAAAACAGTCCCCAAAACTTCAAAGGGCAGGGAAGGAGTGAGGAGCCACCGGCAGCAGCTCGCCCACTTCACCCCACACCTGTGGCGTTTTCCCCCTACCAGCAGGGCCCTGGAGGTGCAGGGGACAAATATTGCTGGAAACCGGGGGAGGGAAAAAAAAAAAAAAAAAGAAAAAGATAGCGAAAAGTTTAGCATCTATAAAAGACAACTAGCTTTTTGTTAAGCACATAATACGTTCCCGATGTAAAGTTTTGTGTAAATTATGACAACTGAAAACCTTCCTCTGAAAGCCAAATTTTAAAGCTTATTTGTAATATTGACACTTTTGCTAATTCTAGGAAGTGGGTATTTATTCACTGCAAAAGATGAAATTAAAGCAGCATAAAATTTATATAAATTATTACATCAAGCTTCTGACGAGCTACACTAACAACTTCAAAAATGCAAAGCAGTTTTGCATAGAAAGCAAGAGACAAAGTATTAAATGTTTTCTCTGACTCTTGCCAAACTTCCTGCTCTGCAGTGATGGATGAGGTTTCCTCAGGCTAAGATGCCAAAACCAATTAGCCATGTCAATCCACAAGAACGCCAGCTGCCAGGATCTAACTTTTACTGTATGACTTAAAAGTGAAGACATCAGCAATGTTTAAGTTCACATGACTCCTAATTTTAAAACCAGCCTTTTAAAGATCTAGTGTGGGGGTAGGGACAGTGACCTTAAGTTTCAACCTTTTAAAACCACCATAGAATGCTATGCATTATCCATAATTTGATTATGCAAAGTATTCCGTTAATTGAATTAGTTCACATTACACTCCACCCAAAAGAAAACAGGATCTCAGCTTATTTCCCTATATGAATTTTATGTGATGTTTATAGTTAAAAAGTAGTAATTTTTTGATATTGCCTCTTTCACAGTTGCCAAACTGCCAATCCCACAAAACATGATATGAGTAAAGTATATAGCTTACCCACTTATGGCATCCAATTCTGAATTCCAAGATAAAATTTTTGGAAAGTGTCTTAAGGATTTATCAACTAGAGTAAAAAAATGCCTAAGTCTGATTATTTTAAAACATCTGCATTTAATTTCTAGGGCGTTTAGAAATGCTGATCACAGAATACATTATTTCCCTGCAAAGTCACCACAATAATCTCAACGATTCCACTAAAAGGTAAATTTTTTCTTCTGCTTGTGTGTTCGTGGAATATGTCTGAACATTACTGTCATTCATCAAAAGTACCCATTTCTTCTGAGTAATTTCTGTATTCCTCCAAATTACTCAAAAATTTGCTCCTTTTTAAATAGGCTACATAACTTTATTAATAACTTAATAGAAGCTATTTTAGTTTTACTACTACTGCTTTTACATTTCCTCTACTATACCATTCGAGTATGCAGTTGGCATGTGGTATTAATAGCATCGCTTCTTGAGCTGTTCTTGAGCTACCCCGCAGACGTTGAAAGAATGAGACTTAAAAGCAGAAGTATGACTAGGTACAGAATAGTCACCATTTTTCTGGGATCAAGCCAACACCACCTTTCTTTTCCACATTCTTATGCAAAACTCTCTTCATTTACTTCTAATTACCTCTAAACTAGAGAAGGTTTTTTCACTTCTGCTCTGAAGTTTTATCAGTTGCTTTTATTCTAGACATCATTTCTGCAAACACATACATGCCTATATATTACAGTGTACAAGCAGCATAGAAAAGCTTACAATGAATGCTAGTTCTCTATCAGTGATTCTTCATGTCGCAGTGAAAATGAAAGAAGAGACAAGAATGAGTATCTAGTATATTCTAGTCATCATGCTAATATTTAATTATATAAGCCTTTCTGTTCCATTATGATTTTTCTTCTTCCTTTGAGACAGTTTGTGAAAGACAATTTCATATTTTGCATGGAGGCTTCACTTTCCAAAATAATCTAAAAACTATTAACCTGAGAATGCTGTATTTCATTATCATTTGATTGTATTGTAATAATAATAAAGGACAAAGAAATATTAAAATTATCAAAAAACCCTACCTTTCTCACTAGAGCACATTAATTATCTTCAAATCACCAATGAACGATTAGTTTACTTCTGTTTGATCTGCTCTTTAAATCGAAAGGGCAAAATAACTGGTAATTTGATGCCTTTTCATGATTTGGTAAATCATGAAAATATTTAAGTCTTCTATTGCCAAAATACGATTCTGGGAATTAACTTCAACCATAAGACAATGGGCTGACTTCAAACCGTAAGACAGAGCAGGTGATGCAAAGGCCACGGTATGAAGTAGAAGATCTCCAAAGGTCCCTTCCAATCTTAATGATTCTATGAAAACTCCATCACCTGAGCATGTCTTCTATGAAATGAAGATAGATTACTTTCCTTTCTAACTCCTTCTCAAGGAAGGTGCAGGCAATAACGAAGTAGAAAATATAGAAGAGGCTTTTCTACTAAATCCAGGTGACAACACTGCAGAAAAATACTATTCCTCAGCAAAACGTAGGACTTATTAAGGGACATTGCATGACCTGATAAAAGGAGATGCAAACTCTTCACGAAATCCAAAATTATAGGCCACAACGCAGGCTAATGGCAAAAACATTACTATTACAAGTGGACTCTCAAGTGATCTTCAACCTTCGATACGTTAAAGCATACGCCTACCTTCAAACTGTAGCCTCAGAACAAACACTACTCTGTTGATACTGATGTCTGAGTTGAAACCAAAGATGACTTGTTTCTTATTAGTACTAAGGACTGTGACTGGAGTTCAGAAATCAACTGCAGCAAGGAGAAGGCAATCAGAGAGGCTGTTTGTTCGCTTTACGGCAGAAATTTTGCCATCAGTGACTACGTAAAATTTCTTTTTAGACAACAGTTGTCATTTTTTGCTCTTCTTTTCCCCAAGCAGCAACAATAGATGACTACCTAAGACCACTTCTACGTTATTTTGGTACAACATCATAATTTAAGGTTTTGTCTTCTGTACAGCAAAAATTACTTCTTTATCATCCAGACTCCTACTACATAGTGGTTTTCTAAGAGAGAAAAAAAAATTGAAAACTTTCAAACTCAAATTTTTCCTCCAAGTTAAGCAGGAGGTCAGAATGGGACTACCAATATACTCATGTTTTTCCTACAAAAACTTACAAAATCAAGGAAATAAGGAAATTTTCTAACAAAGCTAGGCCGATACTTATATTTCTTTCCTCTAAGAAGGAACTAACCAATGGTGGCTCTTAAACTGAAACCCTGCATCAACTCAAAAAGGTGACACCGCAAGGGATGAAAAGAACATCCAGCCAGACACCATTAGAGAATAAACCTATCTGGTCTCTGCCAGCTGCTGCCACAACCAAAGCCACTGTCACCCAGCAAGAGGGACTGCAGATAAGAGTAACAAAGTGCAAAGAGGTGGTGGCAGGAGGACAGAGCTAACATCTTAGGCAGCAAGTTTCTCAAGCATTTATCGGACACATTCAGGTTGTGGAGATCACTTTTGAAACACACACACAAAAAAAGAAAGAAAAATAGAAAAGAAAAGAAAGGAAAACTTGCCAGTATTCCTTTCTTGGCTAGCTTGCTAAAAGAGGTAGGCTTCATTGCCCCAGCAGTATATGCATAATGTTGATACGTTACGAGAACAAACAAGACAATTCTGATTATTTATAAAAGAGAGAGTGGGAGGTCAAATCCATTTTCCTGGAATCTAGCATGGCTAAAATATGTATTGGGTAAATCTATCTGCCTTCCTTGACTCTGCACTGCCTTCTTCTTTTGACAAAAACTGAATTGTTCCCAGTGAAGAAAAGGAGTTGGTGCCACTTCTTCTTTTTAATATCATTTTGGTAGTTTTAAATAGAAAACATTTTCTTGTGTCACAATAGACAGACTTCTATATTTTAAAGGATATCTCTGAATGGCTACACAATGTTCTATAGCATATGACATATTGGGTGATAATTTCTCAAAGAGTTACAAGTTACATAACGTGACAAAATCATGATTTTATAGGCAAGCAGCATGTTACTCAAGAAAAAGCCCTCCAATCTGTATTCTTCATAATATCCTCCTCCATTTAATTGCAACAGGCACACGGGATTTCTTGAAACATTCCTAACAACACATTTATAAATTTGTACAGAAAACCCCTGATAAACTGGTGGGGAAAAAAAATCACCCAGGAATGTTCAGAGTCAGAGTATTTCTGTGTGCATGCATCTTCCTTTACAATATTAACAATTTGCCTTCAGCAAAAACACTACAGGATCAACAGAGGCACAGCTTAAAAGCGAGTTTCTGTTGTTGCTTTCTCTCCTGTCATAGCAAATCTCACCTCTCTTTCTTTCATCCCTCCACCTACTTCACCCACAAAGCATGAAACAACAATAACAAATTTACTGTTTATAGAAAGTGATATTGGAGCGCCCTTGGACTCAAACATTTAAACCATGATTTATACTCCACTAGACTTTTCAAGCTTGGTATCTACTTTGCCGCTTAAGCATACCACGTATCACTGGTGGTTTTGATTTTTTAAATATTGGAAAGCATAAAGATTTATAAATCACAAGAACTTCCACCCTGTAAAAAAACACACAAATACCTGGACTGAAAGCTGTGACTGAGGTTCACAGGATACTCATTTCTCCATTGGATCCCAAGGGATTTCCTTTTAAAATATATGCCAGAATTCTCAAAAACACTTTTGGAACAAATATTTCAAGCCTAAAGAGCACAACTCACACCCCTTCTTCACATTGAACAGTTGGAATAAACAAAGGTATGGTCAAAATTTGTTCTGCTTACGTAACTGAAGAACAATTAAAGAGTGAAATTACTTGGATTACTTTAAAAGAGCAAGAAAAATTCTGTTCAATTATATTTCTTGCGCTCTGTAACATAAAGAAGCAGGACATCACCACTGTAATGCATCCGATCAACTTGTTCAGTTCAGTATTTGCTTCATGAGAACAGTGTTTTTAAGTAGCTTTAACTATTTCTTATCTGGATTTGAAATATCAATAAACAGTCTTTCTATAATAACAGACATGAAAAAGAAGCAGCTGGTATGCCCAAAAGGAATAGTAACTATGGAGCAGGCTCTCACGATTAACTTAGCCACAACAGCTCTCAGAGATTTTACAAAAAGCGTCGCAAGTTTGGATGTACAAAATTTTGAAGGACTTCTCTTCCCACACACCTGATTGTCGTCACAACACTTCTCTTAATTATTACCTATACTTAATGTGTGAGCTTTTTTTTCTTCTTTTTATACTACTGAAAGGGCAAGTATGGCTGCATATTCCTTAATTTAAGGAAATATAGTTGTTCTTTGGTTTACAACGTCCTATGTACAATGTTCCACCAACAACAGATGCACTGACAACCTAACACTAGCACAGTATTAAATAAAACACAAAGTATTCAGATTTTGGTGTAAACTTTATCCAAATGTAATTATTGTCAGCAATTTTTTTCAATTCTCACCTTCAGGACATCAGGAATACCCTATCTCTCTATATATAGGCTCTTGCCAAATTTCTCCTCCTGTTAATTGCAGCAAAATTCATCCCCTCCTTTCCCATCATTTTCTTTTGCTGTTTTCTCCCTGCTTTAGCCAGAATAGACTACGACGCCTTCTCTGTCTCATCTTTCTTCCATCCACTGTACCTGCAGCACTCCCACATTCCAATTCCCACTACATCATCCCACTTTTAATCCTTTCATGTCTTTTCCACGTTAAATTTTAACTTCTCATCTTTAGGTTTTCACTTGTGTTTCGCTGCCTTTTTTTTTTTTCCTCCTATCTTTCCCGTCTTATTTTTTGAGTCTGTGTCTTTCCACTCCCTGAATCTCTGTCTGACTGGAGCAGACACCTAATGCTCTTCCTTCCAGTGCACTCAGGAGACCAGTCTCCAGCAACACTGCTCTGTCTTTTCCATCCAGCTGCCTTATTTCACAGTTGAATTTTACATTGCTTAACTCATGACCTTCAAGATCAACTTGCTAATATTAACATTTTCAATTTTTTAAGTGTAATACCATAGAGTCATAGTACAAAACAAGGAAAATCTTTGAAATAATACTGCAGTTTAAATTTCAACCATAATATGTAGAGAAATTTTCTTTTTCTCTGGTAAAGAAAATGAATGTACTTTATAGCTCAGCATATGGAAGGATAACTGCCTCTTTTTGGCGTAGCATTTTAGTGACACAACTTACCAAATTTTCCAAAATTTGTATTTCTCATTTTGTTTTTATCAAATTGGTCCTAGACAAGATTAGTCTCTGTCTTGCACTTTGCTTTATATTAAAGGCAGCCTTTCATCCTGCACAAAATTTTGTTTTGTTCTCACCACAAAAAGCCCTTGTTCAAAGACAAGATTTCTTCAGCTTAAGAAGCAAAAACATACACACTGAGCTGTTCACAATGAAGTATGACATAACTGTTTTGAAATCTAAGAGTTACATTTCTTTTTTATAGGCACTCATATATTAATATCATCACCTTTTCAGACAGAAATAACTTGAGCGATTGCATTTCACTTTCCACCTTTGTTGGAATCTTGGAGTTCCTTTTGATCTCCAATTATCCATGAAGGATCATCTCATATGTTCATCACCAATGCACGACTTATGATTTTAGAAATTTCTCAACTTTAACATGTGCCATCTAAAATAGAACTTAAAAGGCTCTGTTTCTGTCTGGTCTACAGGACTGACTACTGTAACTCTGCTCCTTGGTATCAGAGAAGGTCAGTTCTCAGACCACAACTGGTTAAAAATTCCCAAACCCACATTCTCAACAATGTTAGAGCTCAGGCGTATTAACTTACTTCTAAAAAACTTTGACTGTCTTCCAGTGAGCTCAGAGGTTGATTTCAGATTCTGCATATCAAAATTAAGACTCTACAGGTCCTTCACTGCTATATTTATTTCTAATTCTAGTTCATCTCAAAAAAAAATCCTTACCCCCAAAGTGTATTGCTGTAGTAACCTTAGTTTAATGGAAAGAGAGTTTAAGAAAGCATTTGCATTCATTTTTTCCATACAATGTAAACAACTTATTTTTAATCTGTCATTTTATTGTGTAAGCGTAAGGAAAAAGAAAAAGAATTAAGACATCACCTTTCAGAACACAAGTAACGCTTAAACCTCCTCCCTTAACGTTCTGCTACATTTCGCCCCTTTATTGTGAAAGAGCAGCCATACATAAAAAGACTTTAGCATGTCTGTGCCCATTTCACCAAGGAAATTCACCTCAGATCACAAGTTGTCCAGGACTGCTAACAGGACAGTAGAAATAAAGCTTCCCAATTTCAAAAGCCCTAACATGGCTATATAAATTCATTGCAGCAATAGTTAGTAATCGTAATTATAGTTACCTCCTGTCTAATAGGACAAATGCATATGTGAAGAATCATACAAAAAGCCTCAATTATTGTTCAGGCTGCAAAGTACACTTTAGCAAAATCTGAAGCACAAAAACAAAACATACTCTGTTCAAAGAATAGGTGAACAGGTCCTGAGACTAGCTCTACAGAGTGCAAGAAAACCAGTCTAATTTCACATTTCACTTCCTTTCTATATTTTCTTTATAACAACTATCAACTATCTTAAGTCAGATTAAGTTATAGCTCTAAAATCTAGGTATCATCACTAAAGATTAAAATTGCCAGCTTTCAGAATGAGGCACAGTGCAATCTATAGGTAATTTTAGAGGCACAGTAAATTTATGAGTAAATCTTATCAAAGCATATAAAGCTCTACATCAAAGGAGAGCAACAAAAGCAGGGAAGCATTTCCAGTAGTTACGCACTTTGCTAGCAAGATGACCACATCGTGATCAAGGAGCGTTTATCAAGCAAACCCTCTGGAGCTCTGAATTCACCACAGAATCGTAACAAAAATAAACCATTATGCTGATGATGTTCACGGCATCATATGTCTTCCATAAAATGTAGTAACATTAGCTGACTTTTCCCTTCTGATACTGCCCAACATCATGTGATGCAGAACTTAGGAGCTGTGAACACAACCGCTCAGTGTAAGCCAAAGTCTTTGCAAAATAATTCAATGCAAACTTTCTCACAACTGGGATACTCAAAGGTGTTTCTTCTAAGCACATCTAATTCTTCTAAGCATACCTAATTCACCCATCTTGAAAACCCCACAAAAGATGGGGTCCAACTATATCTTTATAATCAATGCCTCCTTGTGCTAGTAGTTTCTGTGCAGTTGCTCTTCAGAATTCAAGAAAAACATTAAGTTTTCCAAAGTTAAATTTTATTCCTAGAAGAATAGCTTAAGGTGAAAATTAATTTCTTTACTTTTGAAGTCTACACAGACACTCATGAGTAGAGCTTAATCACAGGCAGTATGTGAACACAGAATAAACCAAGAAACAGTTCTTGTCTGAAAGAAATTATTAAATGCTAGAATTTGAGAGAAAACATAACTGATATTGCAGCTGTTTATAAGGAGTTTCCAGTTTACCTGCTAGCATACATAAATATCACCTCCAAAAGCCTCCTCATCTCCCAAATCGCTAAAATTGCCTTTGTCACCAACAATGACTTTACAGCGATGGAAGGGAAGGTATGAACTTTATCTGCAGTTTTATTGCCATAATCCATACTGTAATACACTTTGTGCCATCAACTTTACTCATGAATCTTGAAGGAGCTTTAAGTTTCCATTATTCTACTGGGGCCTCAATAAGTTTATAAGTTTATTCTAGGACACATGCTCCAAGTCTTTTTTTTTTTTTTTTTTTTTTTTTATATATATTTATATAGTTTCTATTACTCTTTACACAACTCAGATTTTATAAAAACTTAAGATAATTCTTTTGGAATAATTACATGATCACACTTGTTGAGGAATTATGTTATATAAGTAATATATATTCAAAAAAGGTAACATAGAAAGCATGATTTATATAAATTCACTACTCATTTGAATGATTTTGTAAGGAATTTGCCAAAAAAATTAAATTGATATGAACACTAGTTAAAAAAAAAAAATATAGTTTTCATGCACAGTGTTCAATATCAATTGGGAAAAACAACTACAAAACTAAAGCAGTCTTGAATATGCATCCACAAAACAACAATCATTAAATACCAGATGCTATTCTACTACTGAAGGGACATACAAAATTATCCATTTTCTTGGGGCTGTAAAACAAGAAATCTTGAGCACAGCACAATGAACTACATTTCATCCTTTGCTTTGAAGCTACTTCTGAAACATCTCTTGTCAAAATTTGCTTTTAAAATAATTTTAGTTATCTAACAGCACAGAGTTCTTAAATAAAAATCTTGGAAGGATTAAAAAGGCAATAAATCTCAGTATCAATCCATTTTGAACAAGATACATTTCCAATGATCTCATGTATTTTTATTCTTGAAATAAAAGACTACTTACCTGATTGGCCATGTAAATTGTGAGCAGACCTCTCCTATAAACAGAAATGATAAAGTCAGTAACTGAATTAAACATTTTTTTGCATACTGATGGAAGGACAAATTAAGCCTCAGAGTACTGTATTAAAGAGGAGAGTTTAGGAAATAGTGTATTGATAGAAGATGAATCATTACTACCCTATAAAAAAATTTTATATATATATATATATATATATATATATATATATAAAAAAAAAAAACAACAAAATAGCACCTTGACAGCACAGTATCCAAAGCAGCAAGGAACTGCATGAACAATTTATATATAGCAACATGCTACTGCACGTGAGCCGGGCAGCCGTCATGAAGGGGTAAGGCATCCAGAATGACATAGCACTGGCCACAAAATAAAAGCCTACACACAAACTGATCTGAGCCAAGATTTCTGCTTCAGCAGTCTCGGCTCAAAACCCTTTTCACGGTAACGGAAGCATACAAACAGGGGCTATGGATTCAGTTAGGTCGTGAACATAAAAGCCTTCACACCTGCAACTTTCTGTATTTTGTGTATTTTGTGTAAGCACAGTGTCATTCGGGATGCTTTACCCCTTCTGTTTGCACTATCACAAAAAATGCTTTCTACTAGGAGTGACAAAGCAAAAATCTTGGATCAAACCAGTGCGGCCTTTTTCCATTTGAGAGTTACTATGCCAACAGCGGCCTGGCAGAGCTGCCACTGTTTTCTGACTTTCACTCAAGTATTTTGGGTCACCCCCCCCCTTTTTTAAGGCATTCTCTATATATATCTCAGATCATCGCTCACCAACTGTCACTCTGCTGTCATATATCTAACCATTAAGGTTACTCAACATAGAAATGAGTTAAGAACCTGAACTTATACTGTCTTCACATCACTCACAATTTTTATACTATTACATTAGTATTTTATGCTATTTACAGATATATATAGTGTATATATATAGTGTGTGTATGTATACAGATATCTAGAATTTTATATTATACAGCATTTTTACATTTTTATACTATTATATAATGGACCAGTCCAGGTTTGTATGTTCCACTTGGCTATAAGATTCTAAGTTTCTAAATCTCTAAGCTTTCTTAGAGTACTTAAGAGAACTGTATATTAACAGAACTTATCTTGGAATCACTTCCAGTCCTATGAGCAAACAAAGCAAAATCAGAGGTAGCAGTAAACTGAAGAATTCCTTCTACATAGTTCCCAGGCATCAATCAGCCAACTTCCATTTTTGTCAAAAAATGACACTTAAAAATCTATTCAGTATTTTCTGATATATGACCCCCATGCTCAGGTTTAACTGTGCCATGCAAACTATCCAGATGAAGGGTTTTCCCAGCCGACATCTAAGGCAAAGGAATATATTCCACTTAGAAGCCTTAGTGCTTCCACACCACTTTGAAGTTTGGTAACGGAGCTCCTCCTCATGCTTTCTCCACCTAGTACCTATCGTGCCCGGTACAACCAAGATTCTAGCATGGTGATCTAGGGAAAAGAAGCCTAATTCTAAAGATTTAGTGAAGATAGGGCACACAAGAGACAAAAATACAGGGAGTAGGGTCTGCAAATACTAAAGCAAAGAGACCTCTACAACTTGTAACAGCGCATCAGACTAGGACGCTCTCCTGCTGACCAGGAAGTGGTAACATCTTCCCTTGAGTGAATCCAACTCTCAAGCTGGTCCGCAAGTGTTAGCCACCTAATTTTGCCACCAGTTAGTTCAGATGACAAAAGAATATCGTTGTCCTGACCCTTCTGATTACCAAAGTGGAACAGTCAATATATTTCTATGTAACATAAGTTCTATTTTAGTTTGTCCTCAGGAGAAAAAAAAATTAATGTCTAATGTCTCTTGGAGTTTCTCCTGCAGTAGTGTTAGAAATTTAGGTTAAATATCCAAATACTCAGCTGTCTGGAAACACCACAATTTAATTTTCTCATGTGAGCTAAACCATTAACTCAATGCATTTTGAATATTCTGGAAAACATTAGAGCTTTAATAGCATCTTGCAGTAGTGCACTTAACTGAGAGAGGCTACCACCAGCTACTTAACGACAGAACAGACAGATACAGCTTTAAGAATATAATGTGTATATTTACAATTATTTTGTGTGTTACATAACATGATTATTATATGTACACATAATTTACACAGGGGATCCTCCCCTGCACTCTCTGACATGCAAGCAGGTTGTTAAAGCCTCCCACTGAAACTGGGTTACACCACATTGTATGTGCTAAAAATGTAAACCAGGAACTTGCTGTAACAAAGTTTTAGCTGAAAGGGGCCAAAATAAGAGCTAAGCATAAAATGTGACCTGCCAACTGCAAAGACAAAGAAAGGAAAAGAGGCTAGAGAAGAGGAAGGAAAAAAATTAGAAGCTACGGTGCAGCTGCAGCAAGACTGATATGAGAAGTGGTCAGGAGGAGGAAAAATGTTCAGACATCTAGTGCGCACAAGGAAGTAACTTCCGGAGTTGAAAATACAAAAAGCAGCTAGATAACATCATCTGAAAGTGCCTGTTGCAAGTCTGTCTGTATTCGCTGCTGGATGAGGTCTTGTCTAACTACTCCATGCAAAAACAGCTTTCTTCGTCCATAATCAATTTTGGGACATATTTAAATATAAATAGTCCCGTGTTTCCATTAAAAAAGACTATTCTCAGCCCATCGCAAATGTGAACTGGCAAGCCTAACCTAACTGTGAATTCAACTGCTAGAAAAGCTGGTGGAAGTTCAGATCAGAAAATGTTGCACTATTTTGTGAGAATGACAACTGACAGAAAACAGGACAGAAAGATGGAGTTAGTCCAAACAAGAGGATCGCTGATACAACTCAAGGACTGCATTAAACTTGCAGTTGGTAAATAAGAGTATAATTGAGAAATAGTGTTACAAAAGTAAGAAATAAATAATCACTGCTTCAGAGATTTTTACAGATACCGAGAAAATGTTTATATTTCACCCCAACAGATAAACCACTGCTGGACATTAACTACTGGAGCATCACCAGGTAGTTTTGCCAGTGCCGGTCAGGCAAGATCACTCAGGAAAAGCTCAAGGAAATGCACACAAATCCTTATCACTGTTTACACCTCCATGCTTTCTTCTTCCACTCATGCCATGTTCTTTCAGAAGTAACTCAAAGATTTTCATCTCATCTTAGCACAACAGTATAAGATAACAGCGTGCTGTCAAAGCTACTGAGAAGGAACTTATCTCACCATCAAGCAAGACAAAGACTTCAGAGGTTCACCAGAAGTGTTGACTACGCTAAACAAGCAAATTTTAAATGCAGCTTCGTGTGCCAAGTTACAGGATTCTGCGAATGGCACTGATGGTGGATAGGACCTCCCAGTCCTTGCCTCTCACTGCCTCCCTCTCACCTCTTCGGCTTGCAGCATCTCTCGCAGCCTACTCGCTTTCTAATGACACACAATCTTTATAATAACACACAATCTTTAATTTGGGAAAGAAAAATGCAAGTTTGGGGCACAATTCATGAAAGGCTGACCAATGGCAAGCTAGAACTAGGAAGTAAATCAGCATCCAAAGGAGCCGCATCCGTGGCAGCAGAGATGTAATGGTGTGCCCTGTTCCATGCTGCCACTCTGCTTTGGTAACTTAAAGAGCTGAAGGCTTTTTCAGAAAAATTTGTTTTAACAAGCCTGATATCTTCTGCTTGAAAGAGGGGATTGAATGAAAGCAATCAAGTTTTTAAAATACTGTTTAAAGTATCGTTATGTTGGAACGCTTATCACTTTTCCTTTTGTTTGTCCTAATTATTTCCTCTTCACACTCTCACATGAATTTTCTTGTATGTTTGTCAGAGGCTAAGCAAGTCATGTCTCAAAACTTACTTTAAACTTAGAGGTCATGTCATCTGTTACTGTACAATTCCAATTTTCCAATTTTTTTGATTCATTTTTTCTATTTAAATTGCAACAGACCACATGTTTAAAAAAAAGTTTAGCATAAACCCAGCAAGAAAGCCTGGGCTGTATTAACAGAAGTGTAGGCAGAAGGTCAAGGGAAGTGATTAATCCCTACTTGGGGCTCATTAGACCACACGTGGAAAACCACGATCCAGTTTCGGCTCCCCAAGACAAGGAAGTCATGGATGAGCTGGAGCGAGGTCAGCAGAGGGCCGCCAGGACGGCGGAGCAGGAGCATCTGCCCCCTGAGGACAGCAGCCGTCCGATACCTAGGAGCGGGGTGTTAAGATGACAGAACCAGGCTCTTACTGAGACGCACAGCGCAAGACTGAGACACAACCTCCGTTAACTAACGGACAGGAGAGTTCGACTCGACTTGAGGAAGCAGGAGGGACAGTCGAGCTTTGCACAGAGGCTGTCGGCTTTCCGTCCTCCCAGCTTTACAAGACCTGCTTGGGCAAGTCCCTAGGCAACCTGGTCTGAATTCAGGGTTGATCCTGCTGTGAGCAGGGAGCTTGGGGCACTTCCAAAATGATAACTCTATGAATCTGCAGAAAAAAGAAGGTGAAAAGCCATGAAGCCACTTTAAAATATTACCACGCGATTTCTTCACAAATTATAAAATCAGAAGAGACTACCATGATAAATAATCTCATCTGGCTTCCTGAATAACATAACATACATATTCTGTAAGGAATTAGTTTGAATTAAATCACCTTTTCTAATATAGATATAGATACAAACAGATACAGATATAGATATATAGATACAGAATATAGATAGATACAAACAGGAAGAAAAAAAAACAAATTTGTTTTTAAATATTTCCAATGAAGTCACCACAGTCATTGGTAAGTTATTCTACTGCTACTTATATTAATTATTTGCATCCTACTTCTAGACAAGAATCTGCTCAGGCACTGAAACTATCTATATCTTTACCTCCATTGCAAGATTGCTGAGAGTCCATCCAAGTTACCCATATAACATTTATTAATTTAAAGCTGAGCTCCTTCCATTTTTCTGCAATTATAATATTTTCTAAGATCTTAATCATACTCATAGCTCTTTTCTGAAATCGTCCCAACTTTTCCAGAACTCACCTTGACCTATGGACAACTCAAGGAAACGACAGTCCAACAAAACTTGCACCAGTATCAGGTACACAGTATCATTCAACTCCTCCTCAATATTTGCCTGATCATATGTCATAAGATAACTTTACATCTTTTAAGACAGTGGAATAAACATTTCGGAAGACTACTGGAACCAAAGCAGCTTAAGATTTGCCATCTAGTATTTTATTTAATTCACATTTTACATTTAAATCATGATATTTGTTTCAAACTAACCCTGGTGTTCCAAAATACTTTCTTCTGATTCACAAGCATACTTAATTGTGTTAGAGGACTTCAAGAAAAAGTTTCACTGCTAGAAACCATGAAGTGACCAAAATCCATGGTAGATTAGATAAACAAATATCCCACACAGACTTGAAATGAAAACACAGAAGATAAGCAGCAGATTAAATATTTATTGCTCTTTGTTTAATGAATAGTATTTCAAAGTCAAAGAAACCAGTAAGCATCACTCTCAGTGGCAGTTTGAATTCATCTTCCTGCAACCCAGATATTTCTATTTTGAAATGCTGTAAATTCTGCAAGCATATTTGATTGAGGTCACATTCTGACTCCCTGCACATGTATGGTTAAAAAACAGATTCACTTCAGCAGAAGCAAAGACAACTGTCCAGGTCTACATGCCAACACACTGTTTGTGTAGCAGTTTGCTAAAGAAGGTTTTCTTGCTTAGCTTGACACATTATAAAAATTCAAAGAACAACTTTACTCTCCCAATTAGTGAGGGCTTTGGCTCAAAGTAATAGGAAACCATACAAAATATTGATTTTAAAAACCACAACCAAGGTGTGTTCTTCCCCAGTATTTCACTGGAGATGAGAATGATACTTTTTTAATGTCAGTCCTCTCTTCTTATTTACCGATCATTTACGGTTTTCCTTAAATACACTTGTGGTTTATCTTCAGTATAGAGATGTTATTAAGTTGAAAAAGTCACCTTTGCCTGCAGATGGGATGAATCCTTATAACACATTTATGCTTACAGCATGTTTACCATACGTTAACCGTATTTGTTTACTTCAAGTTAAAGGAACTTAAGATAATTCAAACAGCATCTGTACAGAAAGTAGCATTTCAGAAGATTTCCAACAGAAAGCAAAACACATCATACAGAACAAAGCCTATTTATCACCTCCTCTTTCTCTCAACACTCACAGAAGAGAGGTAAGAATCTGTAATTTTTAATCTATTTATTTCTCAATATTCAATCCTCTGAATTTTTACTGTCATGTTTTGCCTTGTTCATGATATATACTTAATACACAGCTTTCCAGCTCCTCTGCTTTTCTGGCAATATAAGGTTTAAAATATTTTCTCTATTGTCTTGTTTCAATTAAACTACAAACTCTTCAGAGGAGAAAACTGGAAATCTAAACATTCAGTATGAGTAGTTACGTATATTGGAATTACTATATCTGCCTTTTTCATCAGTCTTTTGTGCTTTTTATGATCGTATTTTTTGTGGTCAAAACTACCAGGTGAACAAGTCACAAAAACCAGGAAACAACTACACCAAGATAAATACGGTCATGCATACAACTTGCATGAACTGAGCAAACAGGCACCTCTTTCAGTTAGAATAGCGCTAGGTGTTAGCTATAGCTATAAGCCAGTAAAAACACGAGAGAGTGAAAGAGAGAGAAAAAAAAAAAGGTACACATTGGGGCCGCTACATCGGGCCCCATAACCTGCTACTACTACTGCGGACCCAGTGCACAGCAGCCACCAGCAGCAGAGACAGCTGGAAGCAACACGAAGATGGACAGAGAAGCATCTTTCTGGAGGAAATAAAGAGAACAGGTTCTCTGTTTAAACAGTCCTCACTGACAGGCTGTGTTTCTCCCCACACAGCCTGAATTTCACAGTTGGAGGGGAACAAAAAAAAAAAAAAACAACCCTAAGACAAATACACAAATACAGTGTTAAGCTTTGCTATACAGCTTTCTAACCGAACCCCCAGTCCAAAATGCCACCTTCCTATTAATCCTGTGTTAAGCTTCACTGGGGAAAAAATTCTTGCATTAGCAGATCAATAGATCCAACATGAGGGCAAAAATAGGTCCTGGAATGAGATACGTCAAACTTATTTTTCTTGTGACCTGTATGACAAGATTTGAACTACCTACAGCTTAATACAGTGATGGTCACCCTTATGAAAAATACATATTTGGTAAGTTTCCCACAGATTCGAGTTTGAATTTTATACCTCTACCACTATTTATTGGGTCAGTTGCATATTCTAAGAGTTATCACCTTGCTTGAAATGGGAATCAATTTGCTTATTCTCTAAAAGTCTACGAAATCCCAAATAAAAGTACTTTCAAAACATCAGTAGATTCAAAGGTAGATACGGAGTGCAATTTTCTTTTTTAGTAAAGGACACACAACTTTTGTCATTCTGGTTTACTAAAGTAAAATTTGAAGACACTATTTAAAAAAAAAATGGAAGAAAGGAGAAGTCAACTCTGGCTTTAATTTCTGAACATAAACTAAGAACCTAGCGTAACAGCTTGTAATGGCTCCCCAGACAGGATTGTGGTCTGCAAAAACAGGAAGAATCCGCCCCCCCCAAACACACTGTAAAACACACCACTTTATAACCTGCAGAACTAAATCAAACACACAAATCACAAGTTTTTCAAAAAAAAAAAAAAAAAAAAAAAAAAAGTTTTTTTCTGCTCTCTAGCAGCTTGACACCAAAAGCTAGCCAACTACAGATTTGAAGCTGCGATTGCATCCCTGTAATAACAAGAGTACTACAGATTATGTTTAGGGTATCGTTAATCTCTCACACCCACCAATTTCCTACCGACAGCTGGAGGCCAGCAGTGAAATCCTGGTGCAAAAGTTCACTTAAAATCAGCAGGAACAGATAAGCTTTCAAAATACAGAAAATTATGAAAACAGATCTAAGCAATGAGTTTTCGAAAGATTATTACTTTTTGAGTTCAGTAAAAAAACGGTAGCAAGTCTTTCACACAAAGATAACGTTCAAGTACATCATCTTCATATCAAAAGGCAGTTTCAGGATCCACAGCCTACTATTTTATAAAAATTTGTTTCAAAATTTTTGTTTAAAGGAGGAAAAAGGCATTTCACACTTTGGGAACAGGGAAACGAAGCTGCTCAAAACTGCAAATGTTTGCTTTGAATATGTTACACATTAAGCAAAATGGTTATTTTTTCTTCTAGATACTCAGAATTTGTTATTCTGAAAAGGAAAGAAATTAAACTCAACATGATCTATGATTTGAACACATGCCAAAGAAAGGGTATGAGAAAACTATAAAGGGAAAGAAGCCAAAAATAAATACATTTACAGTAATACATTCCAGGTTAATTAGCACCAATAATTCTTACTGAGTTTTCAGCTAGTGCACCAGAAGATAACATCTACAGTTTAATTTTTGAACTGGTTTATACTCTAATTTTATACAGATTTTCTTTCACTGTTCCTTTCCTCCTCTTCTCCCACTTCTTCTCTAGTGGCTACAGAGCTGGAGCCAAAACAAAGGCTGACCTACAGAGGGAAAGCAAAACCTCTTAATCAGAGCATGATTTAACCTCTCAAGATTTCACAAAGAGATAAAATTCAGATTCCAAAAACCTTTTTTAGTCCCACAAGAAGAATGACTAGCAGACTAACAGAACGATAACAAATTAAATCTCAGGAAAAGAAATGAATGATTTCAAATATGAATGTTACTTAGTATAGAAGGTTATATAGTATTAAATAGGACCAAAAATAAAAATGATTCTTCGGACTGTCAATCATACTACAGAATTGTTATCATCAGCTCAGTTAATCAAATCGAAAACATTCAGTTCTTTTCTGGGTACCCTGACATCCACAATAAAACACAGGCTGCTTGGCCACTCTATCTGGAGGGTATGCACAGAGGTTAGAAAAAGAAAAACACTTTTCGAGCAAAACTGTTTTGAGGATCCTCAGCAAGAGAGGGCAGTAACTCCTATGCGCTTTGCACTAACAGTCAGTACTGCTTCACGGCAAATAGAGGCCATAAGCAGATGGACTGTTAATGAAAACTAGGACGAAAGGCAAGACAGCATGGGAACTGCAGCGCTGCAGAGACGTGCGATCCTCCCTGGCTTTGTACACGCACCCCATCACGGGCTATCGGGGTTCCCCAACGTCAGCCCCCGGCAGCTCCAGAGACGCAGCTCCAGGGGCTTCCACACCAGCCACTTTCTGCTTCCCACCTGCCCCAACATACTTCCTGTGCCACAGGCTGAGAAGTTTTTCCAACAAGCTCCTCAAAACACCAAGTCTTCATCTGTTTCAAAAGACTTGAGCAGCATAATGCTCTTACTCTAGTCTGTTAAACTAGGAGCTACTGTTCTGTTTGCATGTTTGGAGCTAAGGGGTACTGCTACAACGATTGTATTCGTGACCAGATAAAGCCTCTTCCAAAATACCTGAAGCAACAAACATAGTCTGCTTAACATATTCAATTAAAGAAAGAGGGAAAAAAAAAACAAACAACATATCATTGATTGACAACACAGGCCAAACCAGACAACTGAGTTTTGGCAAGACAGTGCAGCTACAAGTTTCTTTAAATATGCAAAATGATGTTCTACTACCAGAGTTTTCAACTTTTCAGCCTTTTACCAAAGTACAACCACTCTGGATTACAATGAGAAGTACCGGCTCAAATTCATGAGACTCATTTTATGCTTGCCCTTAATTCCGTACGATCTGCTTTTCCTGCTTTTCAGACAGGCCACTTCTAGGGGAAGATTTTAACAGTACATGCTTACTTTAGAAAAAAAAGTTTCAATCTGGAATGGAGGTCATCTGATCAGAAGAAACAACATGCAATTCATAGGAGTTATAGGAAACAAACTGTGTCTTTTTACTGTCTCCAGGCAAGGGGGAAGGGAAGCAAGATATCTAACCACAGTACACTTCACTACAGAAAACCCTTGCATAATTAGATACAGAAAGTCATTACCATGCCAGGTTTCTACCTCCTCACCTCTCCTGCCACAGGAGCTCAGAACAACGTAAACTCCCTGGGAGCAGCTAGGCTTTAGGTACGAGTCACTGCAGTTCCAGAGGATTTACAGGTGAACTCAGAGGTCTGCTAATGGTCTGAGAGTATTATGAAATTTAGAGAAGGTTGATTAGTTTTTGTTTTTAATGTCATTCCCTGACCAGAAACCGGATACATGTGCATTTCATATGGTGGAACAAAGATTTTAAAGCTCCTCTCATCTGTACTATCTAAAAATAGTATCTTAGGAGCAGAAATTAGGAACCTCTGATAGCAAATTCCCTCAAAGACATATGGCCACTGTACCAGAGTCACAGCAGGCATGGATGTGATCTCTCAAGGTAAAAATCAAGCTTTTCATTGCTATGTCAGACAGAACTATTTCCAGTTCACCTGAGCAGCATTTGAAGTTTACTCCATATCAACCAAGTATCTATTACTCCCCCTCTGGGAGCTGCATGTTACATCTAAGCAATCAGACACAGAAGATGTGCTGAGCATTTCCTTAAGACAACGGAGTTCAAATAAGTGTCTCCTGTACACTAGTGCAGAGCACACAGAACAGAGCAACTAGTTCACTGTTTGTGTTGTTTTAATCAAAGTCAGTCTTGCAGAAACTTTTAATCTTCAACAGCATTCTGCATTTTAACATTTTATCTGTAGACATTTCAACAATATTTGAGAAAGGATCGTAACAGCGTACTTTGTTATAGATGAGAAAACAGTAAAAAAAAAAAGTGCTAATATTCAGATAGTGAAATCACTTTTCAATTCTCAGCCTACAAATTGAAAATTTCAAAACCAAATTTGCAAAAATGACCTTTAGACTATAAAAAGAATTAGACTTTAACTATAATTAAGTCTTAATTACTCACGGTCATACTATACGGACTACAGATTCAGACTCAGGCACATCAACAGATAAATTGCTTTTAGTTCTCGTCTGGCCCTAAAAACAGATCACCACATTCAAGCCGCTGTTTCATCATATTGCCAAACCCAGCAAAACCTCTGCCCCAATCTTTTTATTGGCACCAAAACTAGATATAATGGGGAACAGTGCAAAAAGAGCTAACTACACAGAATCACCTGGGATCTATCAGAGTTTCTGCTTGACACTGACCTTTGTCCGTCCAGACCAGCTCCGCGCAACTGCTAGAGACAGCCCTGAGCCTAGCAGATGCTGCCTGTGATGTCTTTACCTTGTTCTCCATGAAAAGCGGGCAACTGGAGATCACTGAGCAAACACCCCAGAAGAGTCCTGCACGATCCAGCTCAGCCCTGCCTGCAAGAGCAGCAAACACCCACCTTCTACCAAACCAGCCGCAAAAAGACTTCCTCATAACGCCAAAGATTTTAAATACATACCCTGTCAATTGTTGCTATTCCCTATGGTAATTTATTTACTTTTATCAGCTGAAATTTAGAACACCACAAAAACCATGAAAGTGATCTGTTAGCATATTTGAGGCTGACTAAACAGTCCATAACACTTACCTGTGTAAAAGCACTACAGGCCTTTAGAAAAAAAGTCTTTAGAAGAGAAACCGCTGGACAAAACAGTGTCTTTTTATATTGTTTACTAGACATTATAAAAGATGAGTCATGAAACAGCAAAAGGATTTCGCAGTTGCTTTCCAATACAAAATGTGTTCTTTCACGTATTGATACAATACAGGCACCTATGGTAATAGTGCAGTTTTACACCAAAATTAATCTTCATCAAGTGCTCACAGAAAGACAAGTTCCCTCCTCAGAAAGTTCACAATTTAACAAGAAAGTAAAGAAGTGAGTGAGGAAGCACTACTGCCACGACAAATCCGGAGGCACTGCAGTAACAAGCACAGGCTCTCTAAGGTAGCTACATTCAGCCACAGACTGCACATTTCCCTCTAAGACATATACAGGTCTGCAGGTACAACCAACCTCAGAAAAAAGCCAAATCCCTTTTCCCTACTAGTTAAGCATTCACATTTGAGACTTGTAAAACTGCTTAAGTGGCAAAAGGTACATAAACTCACATATTCATAAAATGCATAGAGAACAAAATGTTTTCTACAGTTCATTAAAAGAAGCAGCTTTAACCCTCCAGCTACTTTTAAAAAGGGAGTACATAACATCTTGCCAGTAACATAACATCTTTTTATGACAAAGAACATCCTTTTCCTTCGCCACGAGACTGCTTCATGATCCTGCTATAACTTAACTGGCAGCTGCATCTGTAAGGCATTCTGAAGAAAAATGACAGGAAATATTACAATTAAACTGTATTAGCCAATACATTTGTTTTCATCTGTACTATCCGATGAATGTTTTGTCAAACTTCTCTATCGCAATCCATCATTCTGTAATTCAGATACGAAATTTAGATTGGCCCCTACCTTTTCATTCCTTTATCCTAACTGTAGACATTAATCTCAATACATATGAATCCCTCAGCCTGCTCTAGGCTTCAAGGAAATTTGGCCCCTGTAGTCAAATTTTTTTTCTACTTAAATGAATGCAGCTGATAGTTACTTTTGCTTTTGAGAAGTTGAAGAAAAATGAGACACCTAGTAAAATTTAACCAAAAATAAAATGTTTTATCTGTGTAAAATCCCCAAAGATAAGTAAACTTCATAACAATTAGCCAAAGGTTGCAAAAGTGAAGAACTCTGGATAGGGATTTATTGAAATACTACAGGGTAGATTAAAAACACCAGAATACTCAGACCAGAGATTAGCAATCAAAGTTAATATTATTTCATTATAGTAAAATTTGTTCAAAGTTTAAATGCTCTGGAATTCTTTCCCTCCATAAAATAAGACTACAGTAGTCACTGATTTTCTCACTCACTTCTAAACCATTTGCAAGGGAGATTTCCGTGCAGATGAAAATGAAATTTAGACTATTTGCACTCTAGGGAGAAAGTAAAGTATTTCTTCTTTGCGTAATACTTAATGGAATCCTAGGTTTACAGCTTGAGGTCTGTTTACCATATTGATTTAACTCAACACAATTCATCAAATTGATTGTACATTGACCCTGCTTGAGCAGGGAGGGTTGGACTAGATGATCTCCAGAGGTCCCTTCCAACGTCAACCATTCTGTGATTCTGTGAAATGCAGGATTTTTTTCAGAATTAACATGCAACCCTGTAAAAGTAGGTTAAAAATAGAAATCTGTTAAAAAAATAGTTATGACTGTCAGGGAAATATACTACAGAGAGTAACAATCTTTCAAGTGTAAGACACCAGCCTACAGGTAGGGTTCCCAAGCTAGAGATTAAGTATGTCAGGAGAAACATATCAGAAGCCAAGTGATCCCATTTCTCAAAACCAGAAGTTATACAAACAATTATCAGAAGTATTTTAGCCCTGTGATAGGCAAGAGCTCCCAGCCTTTAGGCCCCACTAAGATCCAAAGTCAGTAGGAGTCAAGAGATGCCGCTTCCCATGAAAAACACCTACAAGAGCTGCCACCTCGAACTACCTGATGTGCATGACCTCCCCACAGCCACATATGCTCCACAGATCAACTCCTGCACCACCAGGCAACCTTGACAGTCTGAGTTTTCCCTCTCTAATAACCATGTAGCAGATAGCACAGGTTTGAGGCATTGCACTGAGGTTATTTTTGGATGGCACTGAAGATGAAGGCAGTAGCAGCCCCCAAAGCGTGCAGCAAAGCATTTTCAAATGCACAAAACCACAGATCACTCAGCTGTTATCCCTCACTAAAGCAGTTGCTGAAGTGCAATGCATTTGAACATACTTTGTTTTGGAAACAAAAAGTGTTTCCTTTTACTTCACTGCTACAGCTTGGCTCCATATTCAGAGTAATAAACAATCTACAGGAGTACCACATCACAACATAAAGCACTCCCACAAGTGGTGCAAGTTTGGGTTTCTTCATCCCAATGCACACAGCAGTCACAGGAGAAAAAATCATTCCACAATATAGCTTGCTCTCAATTTCTCACTGGTAAGAAGCAAGACTAAAGTTTGCAAAACAAGCTGCTGTGTCAAAAGATTTTTGTTTGCCTGCTTTGCTTCCCTCCCTTCTTCCCCTCAGTGATTTATAGGCTTCCTTACAATACAAGGTCAATCTGAATAACTGTAAAGCCTTTTGAGAAAGGGGAATTGTCATCTCAAGTCTAAATATACCATACTACCGTAAAAAAACCCAACAAATTTGTATTTAAATGCAAAAATCCACAGAAACCACAAAAAGGCTGTGTTTATTTACAGCATATACAATAGCTATTACCACTACCACGCTGCCACGTTCGTTCTTTACAACATATTTAGACTAAAGACGTTCATGGCAAGCACAGAATCCTAAACAGCAACTGAATGTGCTGTCAGAAAAACAAATATGCAAATATTTGCAAAAATGCAAGAAATTCCACATTGTTCTTACATAAACGTTCCAGTCACTTTTCTAAGCAATATGCAGTAATATATTTCTGTTTCCATGGCCACTAAATATACATATAGAGATGTTCTCTATTAACATGCACTGTTGCACAGTGTCACTTTTAAAATGCAGGCAGATGCTTTAAATATTTTTCTAAGAGTCCCATATACTAAACATTTTTTTGGATGAAAAACACCCAAGCTTCTCAACTAAAAACACGCTGCCAATAGTAGCCCAGAGCAAGATTTTACAACCAAATTATAAAACCCCTAAATCTCAGGTTTTATAATACCATCAGTGACACAACTTTATATGTAGCAACGAGACAGGCGCCGCTATAATGTTAACAGCCAGTACGTAAACATTAATTGAGCCTCAGGGTGCCGGGGGGAAATCCCAGAAGGGTCCCTACAGCACTTTTTGGTAGTTGCAGTTAAGACTTCTTTAGCTTAATTACTTACACAGGGCACAAATGGTAAAATGGTTAGCCAGGCAGCAAGACAATTAATTTCATTAAAAGCCTAATTCTGTCCCCTTTTAAAGCTTTTTTTAATAGTTTCTGAAATTCATTAATACATTATATTTTAAACAGGAACTCAGCAAAGTGAGTTTGCCATTTAGCTATTAGCAAAATAAACTTAAATGCTTCTGAAGCATTAGTAAGTTTGCAAAACACAGATCATTATCATCCTTTTCTTTGAGATTAAACAAGCAGACATCTCAAATACTGGCTCCTAACTGAACTAGCAAACTTCTTCTTAGAAATCAGTCAGGTACAATAGATTTAGTAAGATATCCAATAATACATAGGCTTCAAAGTCTCAAATCACATTTCAACAGCTTCATTCACAACAATTTTAACAAATATATTCAGTTATTTCCTTGCCTTCTAACAGTCTCAGTGCTTCTATAACAAGACAATACTGTCTTTCATTCTGAGCCACAGCTTTCCTCCTCATCTATAGGCTCAATTCCTGTTGATGCCATTTAATAGATGTTAAAAAAAAAAAAAAAAAAAGAGATTAACTTTGAATTTTGAAAAGAAGCCAACAGACAGACACAAAATGTTCACTTTGCAAACTTGCAAACAGCGCAAATAGAATTGCTTCTCAAATCTATAGGAAGAAAGGAGGCGTACACTGGTAAAATGATCCCACACAAACTTTAATAAAACTGATGCAACCACTTACTAAGGAACCTAGTGAAATGAATAAGTCATTTCTACATTTTAAAAAGATATTAAGTCAATGTTCAATGTCAAATCCTAAAAAAAAAAAAAAAAAAAAAAAAAAAAAAAAAAAAAAAAAGTTCTGTGACAAAAGAATTGCACATTATTTTTTAAACACAACATGTAAAAAAAACTACAGAAAAATATATTTTTAAAAAGAATCTGTGTATTTATCAGGAGGTTATTTATTATAAAATAGCCATTGTTATTATGACAGTATACACGTTAAGAGTAATTAAAATGTTGAGGCTACTGCCAAACCATCAAAAGGAATTAGAAAAAAATGCATATTCTAATGAACTACACTTTTTTGTAAGCTATTCAGGAGATGACTGTAGATGCCACTATCTCTCCATGTATCCGCTCTCAGTCAGCTAGAATGGACTTAAAAACAAAACAAAACAAACTTACTTTAAAAACTAACTTCATTGATTTAGTATTTTTATAAAGTACTCCCAATTTTCCAGAACTTCTTACACACACACACACACACAAAAAAAAAATCTTCAAAAAACTATGGCTAATGTATTCTTTTCAAAGGAGAGAACTTTGACCATCTTATCTGAAAATCAGCTTAGGCTCTGCTTACTTCACCTCTGAATTCTAGGAACGAGGGTCAGGCTGGCAGATGATAACATGATGTATGTGCATTTGCAGCCATTCTGAAATGGCTGCATAAGGACATTTGATCAAAAGCATATCCACATCATCTCTACCCTCTCGCTCTTTTAAGCTGAAGAGTAATTCCTCATCTTACCCTTCTCTTGCCCTCTCTACTCTGACTAAAGGACACTAACCAGATGACTAAAGCACCAAATAAAAGCAATTCAGCATTGTATTTCACACCGTTGATATAAGCTACCAATACGAGTTGCATCTCAAAACACAGACATCCTACAACCCAAGATTTAGCCTGCCACTTTTCACTGCCACATCACAAATGGCAGCTTTCAGTTATCCTTGGATCACTCCGGCCTTTTTTCACCCCCACTTCAATCTTCTTAATTAACAGCCTTCCTGTTGATAGCTGAACTTTGACATTGTTCCTTAAGTGAAAAGTTTTGCTTTTTGTATCATCACATTTAATCCTATTCCCATTACTTCAGATCTTCTAATCCATTTTTCCCCCCCACACACAAAATCCTACTACTCCTCTGTATTAACTAATACCATGTTGTCAATTCATAAGTAACTTGCATTAGCAAACTTTTTTCTGTGACCAATTGCAAAGACTATTTAAGAATTTTTTTTAAAAAAAAACATACACATACTGCCTAATTAGGCAGTGATAACAATCAGTCTAGACATTAAACAAGGAAAAATAAAACCCACAAAAAAAAAAAGAAATGGTACATTTGTAAAGTGTTTTTTCTACTGTATCTTCTTAGACTTCTGTTTAGGGCTACAAAATACACTATTTTAAATGAACTATATTTCCAGCATTCTGAAACAAAAATGACAGAATTTTCAAACGACAAATGTCAAATGACTGAAAAAATAAATATAGTATATAAAATTGAAAATTAATAAACAAAAGCTGTACCTGCTTTTCCTTTCAATGAGAATAGCCATATAAGAAGCTGGTAAAGCAGCACCAAAGCCAGGAGACCAAAAGTAGAATTTCCCAAGCAGCTTCCTGAAAATGTAATTTATACATGTATTACATGCAAAGCAACAGAGCAACTGACATACAACACAGGCATAATTTTATGATAAACAGAACAGACTATTTACCATTAATATTAATTATATCCCTTCACATTTACCTATCCTTCCAAATAAATGCTAATCATGGCATATTTTTACAGTTCGGTAGTTCTCAGAGGAGTTTCCGAGGTGCTTCATGAACATTACAGACCTGAAATACTTCACTAGCATACCCCTTTCATTTAAGGCATTATTTTAAAGACAGCAGTACTTCCCAGAGATGTTTCTGAAAAGTTGTAGACATTAATTATAGAAAAATCTTCTAAAAACTTGTAGTTGTTACTTGCCCAAATACATGTGCGGGAAGATGCAATTTTGTGGAATGTAATAAAATCAATTGAGCTAGAAATCAAATCAAACTATTATAATATACATTTTGCTCTGAAAGCAGATAGAGCAACTGATACTAGAAAGGCTAAGTCACTCATTTACAATAAGCCAGGCAATCAATCTGTGCCTTGTCGCTAGAACCAACAAGGAAATCTCAGTTCTGCTAAGGTCAGTTGAAAAAAAAAGCTCATTTTTTGCAGTAAGATCAGAGTTTCACTTAAGAGTCCACACAATTTCAACTATCAAAATTATTCCAATTTTTTAAAATATTGAAAAAGTTACACAAATAATGACTATGTAAACAAAAATATTTGTATGAATTGGCCACACTGGAAGCAAGAAAGACAAAATTCACGTCAGCCAGACAATGGTGCCAGTCATACTGGATTTGTTCAGAACACCTGCACCTTCAAATTAATTCAAATTAGAACTTCAAGTACACTTATGCTGCTCAACCAATAGACACTATCAGTTGAGCAGCAAACTGTGTCACTAGGGAGTCCATCCTCCTGAAAAAAAAAAAAAAAAAAAAAAAAAAACAGCAAACAACATAAAACAAACAAAATGCCAAACATAAAGGGTAGGAAAAGGAAGCCTTCTTAAATGACAATTCATGTTGAGAGCATAAAAAAAATGAACTAAGATAATTAATGAACACCATCTGGATTAGCCTACTTTTACCCTCCCTATACAAGGCGTAATTAGCTTTATTCCACACTCCTCCTGCAAAAATAACATCACTAGTGAGCAATGCCAGCTTATGTTCGTGAGTGAAAAGAGAGCCAGTGTATCAGCACCAAGTGATGTAATGGCAATTATACACACTGCTCATTCCCACGGCTGCAAAAGGATAATTTCTCAGGATGACAATGCCAAATGCTGAAGGAGCTAAAGTTCATTATTAGGACTCGCCTGGAAAGCAATTACTGTATGAAGTTTCAGAGAAGCCATTTTAAACTTCCTAATAAGTATGAACACATCTCACTAGACACACCTGTTAAATAACATAACAAATGTCTTCTCTGTGGGAAAGAAACAGGAATTTGATTTTTTGCATCGTTTTGAATCCCTCTACTAAGGCTTACGTGTTTAATTTGATAAGATTTCAGAAAAAAACAGTAAATATTTTACAGTATATGAAAATTAACATATCTAATAAGTAAGTGAAAAACATTTAAACTTTTGCTAGAATAAATGAAAACGTTTTTTGTTACTTACATGGTTATTATTACTCTATGGTTAGAAGCTGGAATGAGGAATACAAATTCACTTTCAGATTATGTGTCTAACTCTTCACTGTACAACAGTGGTTGATATGCAAATCTGAATTTAATTAAGCAAGCTGGTGTCAACCTCTACGTGGACAAACTGCACTAGTTTAGCAGCTAGACTAACAGAATCATGTCTTCATGAGGTTTTGCACTTGTTTAATAAAACCAAAAACCTAAAAACCACACCTTTTTATTTAACGGAGCTTGTCAACACAGGAGCCTAGCGCTTCTGTCCGAAGCCCAGACAGATGCAGTCTTCTGGATCTCACGAGTGGAGGAGATTACAACCCCCAGCTGGCCTGTCACACATCCTTAACAGAGATTATCACCCCCACTCGGCTGCCAGCAGAGCAGTCTGTGTACAACCCCTAATTCACTTGAAGCAAAAATAAAAATCAGCCAAGTCAGCTCAAGCAGTTTAAACCGTTGGTCCCCATTAACATGACTATTTTCGCCTAAAGGAAATCAGGAAAAGCTGATACAAACCACTTGCAGGAGAGCAAAGACAAGTAACTGTAATGGTAACCCCTTCCAGAATGAGAACATCCATCCACAGCCCAAGTCATTACTGCAATTGGATTTAGATTCTTTTGAAATTTTACCCACGTATGAAATGGAGAGAACATTAAACAATACTTGAAATTACTTAAATTGCAGTTTCTTGCCTAAAATATTACATCCTGGAAAACGTTTGCAGCTGTTTCAATTCTGGTGGGCTTTCCTAGTGGAAAGCAAACAAGTACTACAAAAGCATCAAAAAGACATGTTAGCACAAGCCAGACCTTTCACTGTCAATTAGATTCCATACTTATTGTCTAAAGTCTGAATTAAGACCTCACGTACAAAAGCAACCAGAAAACCTCTTTCATTAATTCTTAGAAGACTAAAATGTACTTTCTATGGAACACCTCATTAGATAGTGACTGATGACCTACTCTGATTTTGGAAAAGGTGTGAATAGCTGAAGTGGCCGCTTTATCTAGGAGACTCTTTTTGCCTATCAATAGATCTCCTCCTTGGTGCTACAGGAGAAGCAAATAGGCAACTGCTTCTCTACTCAGCAACTGTGAGGGTAAAGGGTTACACTATCCAGCCAAGAACACTCGACTATGCTGCTTTGGCCTTGAATCCCAGACGGGTAAGATTAGCCAAGTGCATCAGGCTTGTCAGACAGCTTTGCTTCTGAGTTACTGCTGCTCTTGCTTTCTGGAAACTCTCCCACCCAGAGGACAAAGCATGCAAGAAACTCTCCACCAGCCCGAAGCCCTGAGCAGGCTAGAACTCCACAGAACATATATACATCTGCATACAAGGACTTGGACTGAGATGGTCTTATCCATAACAGCCAGAATATACTTCCAGCTAAAGAAGATGCAAGAAGTGCAGCATACATCATCAGATCACATAAGTCTATTAGATATAACCTCTCGATATTATGTAGAATCAGCTCCAGAGGATCTAGATGTCCACAGTCTCAGAGCATCACTTCACACAGTTACAACCTCATTTCAAAAATACTCAGGCCACAGTCATGTGAAACACGATAGCATTAGTGCTATTTCTTCAATGGATTAAAACATGTGACACCAAATAGCAGTCTGGACTGGAAAACGAGATAGTTACACCTGCTGTCAGGAGCTACTGAAAGAAGTCAGAAATCTCTAACACTGCATCACATAGCAATTGATTCAAGGAATCATACAATTCCCTCCCTCAACTACAAAGTGGCTGCAGGAGGAAAAAAAAGTAGCAAAATCTCATATGCATGTCTTTCAATCCCATCCTGTCACCCACAGAGCAGTGGACGACGGAAAGAAGTTTAGCTCAAGCTGCGAGGCAGTGTAGACACTGAGCACATTCCAAGTGAAGGGCTTCTCAATTTTATGAGCTCTGAAGCAGCTCTTAAAGAATAAATATAAAGCGTACAGTAACAACATGTAAACATATCATGCATTTTTACAGTTTATAAAACATTTTATGGCTTGTTCTCAGTTTCTTTTCAATAATGCTCTTTGACCACATTTAAGTACTAAACTGACTTCTTCAAAAAACTTACGCACAATGGCTCTCAAACATCTTTCTGATTAACAGTAGCTAATTTAAAGCCCACCATTGTGTATCAATAGAACAGTTCTTTTTCTCAACATGCATTTGTTTGCACTTTCCAATATCAAATTTAGTAATCCATTTTACTTGCCAGATCTTTCTGAAATGGCTGACAGTCAGTTTTAGATTTTAACATCCTGAATAATCTCATACAAGCAAATATTACACTATTCTTCATTCATTTTCCAGATTTTTTAGGATTCTGCAGAACAAAGGGCATAGCAGGAACACTACCGGCAACCTCTTTCTATTACAAAAGCTGATTATATATTCATCTTTTTGTTTTACATATTTTATCCAGTTATTAATGATTTACTAATTCCTGGAAGTTAAGCGATCTTGTCAAAAGCCATGTGGGAATCTACATGTAACATACCAACCAGATCAGCCAGTTATATACTTATCCTTCAGAGAACACCAGTAAATTTGGGAGGTGTGACTTTCTTAATAATCATGTTATCCATTGTTTGTTTGTCTGAAACATCACTTATTGATTCTTACATATCATATTCACTAGTCACTGAGGCCCTGAATTTTATTCTCATCAGAAAAGCTCCAAAATAGTCCTTCCTTACGTTTGGATTTTCATATCTTACAACTATAAGTATAAGCCTTCCTAAACACTTTCTTCTTTTATCTTTGTTAGTGACTTCAGTTCATCAGAGCTGTTCATCTCCCCAGACAACAGGCTGACATCTTTTTGTTTGCAAATCCTGCAACTGCACGGGACAGGGAGTCTGCAGAGACAACACAAGCAGAGATTCTGCTGGAAACAAGAACTCCTCACAGAGGTCACTTTGCAACAGAGAAATCACGTACGGCTCTCAAGAGGCTGGTTTCCTACACCGCTGCATGGTTGTAAGAACAGCAGTTCAAGCCTTCGGATATGTCCAAATACGCAGTATCCAACCTCCTCCTTCCCATAATTAGGGGAATGAAGAAGTACAAAACTACAGGGCTTATCAGCACCACAACCGTCTTTCAATTCCCCATCAGTTCTTCATTTCTGAAGCTAAGCCAGCTGTTCTGCTTAATACTGATGCCAATGGGCCCTCACACACAGCATACTGACACATGACACTCACTGGCCCAAGCACTGACACACAGCTGCTTGTCATATTAAATTGTTAGCGTTGCCCTTTGCATAGTTTTGGTCTGGATCAATCCCAGTAACGCTTCAGTGCGACTCGGAAGAGCACATGGGCTAGGTACCGTTCCCATGACTTAGTCTGCATTTGGCCAGGCTGATTTGGAGGTCAAGAGAACTTAAGACAGCTCTTCTCCATACAGGTAAAAACCATGCCACACCAGTAGGCTTCCAGGTCAGAGAACAGCTTCATTTACTAGCAGAAATAAGGCATACTCACAGATCTGCTGTATAGCTAGTAACTTCCATTAACAGAACAGCTGAAAACAATAAAACTTAAAACCAGCACAGCTAACTTTAGAGGGTAACATCTAAGTACAGCACTGAAAGGCAGGCATTGGAGTTTTAGAGGCAATGCATGGCAGAACAAGGAAGACCACTGTATAGCTCAGAAGAGCAAAGATAAGATCAGTATGAATAAAATTTAGGTTGCTTGAAAAATTCAAATTCCCTAGAGTTGGTTACTTAACTTTAAAAATTCACTTCGAACTTCAAAAAAATTGATTTTAAAAAGCTATCCACGTCTTCTCAGCTATCTCCTCTTTCTCAGCCTTCTCTCTCACCTGTAGAAGCACTTGAAGCAAAGTTTAGAGGCCTCATTGCAGATGTAGAAGTAGGGCATAATAATCTGTTTGATTAACTTTTTAAAGGGACTGCTGAGTTTGCTGTCAGATAACTTTCAAAAATTCATAGCTACTGTAGGCTCTATATGTCTATGCATAACATCCCTTAGAATAAGTGTAACTCACTTCACTCTTAAAATATTGTGTAATTCAGACCTAGGACATTATCAAGTTCATAAACAGGAAAGAAGTTTCATTTTCAACTATCTTAATAAATACTTGCAACATAAACCAGAAGCAGCTCTGAATACAGAAGTGCCATTTACACTCATTTTTTAGAACAAGACTGTATCTGGGGGAAAAAAAAGCGTTTTAAACTAGAAACATGCAAGTTAGAAGAAAAGCAACTGGCCATTGATAACTACTCCAAAATAATGACTCTGATAAATAGAGATATTTGGGGCTAGGGAAAGAGGAAACTGAACCACACATAAAACTATCTGAACAAACTACTGCAAAAGACAACAAATTGCATTTAAGTCATTCACTTTGTGCGCAGAGTATGTTATTTCAAGATAAAGTCATCTTTCAATAAGAGAGAGAGGGTATTCTCATCATAACAACTACAAACATGTGCCATTATAAAGGCTTAAATTAAAACAATCACTTTCTACTAGCCCACCAGGAAACCCCAGGAGCTATACTGGGATTTCCTTCATTTATGACCACAATTAAGAAAAGTATAAACTCAGAAGGCTATATTAAATTTAGGATAATTAAAACTCATCACAGCCCCTGCATCCAGAAATGAGACAATAAATTAATTAAATTAAATCAATTTACATCAATTCTTTCCAGAAGAGAAAGATCAGGTCTCCTTAGGTACTCGCCAGCATATATTTGCACTTCCTGCTAATATATTTTTTGAATCAGGAAAAAGGAGAAAAGGAAGCAAAGTGAATACACTGACTTGTTTACTAACTTGAAAGATTTAACAAAAGGAGAAAATAAAAGAACGTGCATATTAAATGGTAAGCCCAGAAAGCAAAATGATGGCACAGTTATTACTTATCTTACTCCTATTCATTGTAAACATGCCCATTTTCAAGAAGAAAATATTATATAAATTAAAAAGTTACATTAAAAATCAGCTTTCCTATCACATTTAATTTTTTATGACAGTATACCAACCTTAGAATGCAAAAGCAAGCAATATACAAGGTCCCATTTGCTGTCAGAAAGGAAGTTGATTGCAAGATCTCAGGTAGCAGTTTGTGCAAATAATAGTCAAGTTTTCGTTTCCTGAGAATAGCTGCAATCTGAGGGAGGAGGGAAGAAAAAGGAGGGGACAAACTTTAATTCCATTAGTGGCTTTTTTGCACATTGTAAAGAAAAAAAAAGGAAAAGGAGTCATGCCCATTTAAGCAGTAAATCAAAGCCTCCTAAATATATTGTTTTTATGAATGATGTTACAAAGATTTCCTTTGAACTTGTTCCAGCTGTTGCAATATTAATACCAGGAAATGTACTGGACAATCCTAAATTGAAAGTATAGGAGGAATATTATAACCTTGTTACCACTGGCCGTAATAATACAGAATGTTATCTACTAGATATAAGAACATTACGATATGATAAATTTACATAGTATTTTGTTTTCCAGGCAACTGGACTATCTCATAACAAAGGTCAGAATACACTAGGTAATCCAATTACTGGTCTCAGTGCCTACAAAATGATGAAGTTTTTCTAAAAACTTTCTACTCCAATTAACTGACTGCAAGTCCTCTATAAAAAGTCACCATTCACTGAAGAAAAGCATATTCCTGACACATTTTACAGAATGATATGTCATCTCTACAAAAATACTGTAACAGGAAACAGGTAAGACCTAAAATAGGAGTGTCTTTTTTGGTTAGTTTAATGTTTGTTCTGTGTTTCATAAAGAAAAGTTACATAATGACTGAAATCCTGCAGTTTCTCAAAATCTTTTTTGTCCACACAAATTCTGTAACTACCTAATAAAGACGTGTAGAGATAAAGAAGTCAGAGTCTTCCCAGAGACGCACAGGGATAAGACAAGAGACAACACAGACAAGTTCAAATATGAGAAATTTTATCAGACAGAAAGAAGAAAAATTTTCAATTCAGGATGGTTGAACCCTGGAAGAGGTTGCTCAAAGACGTGGTGGAATCTCCATCACTGGAGATACTCAAAGCTCAGCTGGACAAGACTCCAAGCAACCTCCTCCAAAAGGCTCTGTCTTGAGCAGCAGCTGGGGACCACATGGCCTCCAGAGGTCCCTCCAACCTCTTATGACTCCATGAAATTAGACTTTGGGTCCACCAGAGAGACTGTTGTTGGTATTGGGGGGAGGGAGAGGAGGGTTGTTTGTTTTTTAATAGCAACATAATTTTTATCTGCAGTGATCTCCCATGGGTTCTCAACATTGGCAAGAAGTATAAAGGATGGTTCTAATTATAAGCATTGGCTGAATTTGCAAAGTTCTAAATACGCAGGGCTTCAAACTGTTACTAACAATAGGTGTGCTACACAATCCGTAGTAGTAACACCTCCCAAAGACTCAGTTCCTCGATGTGAAAATGCGGAGGAGGGAAATGGTCTTCTGAAACTGTTTGCTCAAACAGAATAGCAAGCAGCTGTTTTAGATACAGAGATACGACAAGGAGTCTGCTACAACTGACTGTAGGTTCTGCCAAAAATAGTATCCAAAAAAAATGAAGTTTGAACTAAGGATTAAGGCAAAATGCATGCACGAACAGACTTCTAAAAACTGTTTTACGCATTACTTAATCAAGTGTCAAGACCAGTTAAACCATAATGGATTAGGCAATAATTCAGCCCAGAGAATCTTTTTGTCGAAGGAAAGTCTTAATGCAGATCACTAGTTTCTACCTCATCAGTATAAACTGTATGAAGGACATGAACATTTGGGACAGAGTAAGAACTTTTTGTGCTGAGTAAAAGAACACTGCCCTTGCATCCAAAGTATGATGTCTTGCTTTTTCAGACTGAAGCATCTGAAGTATAACAGGAAAAGACTGGCATAAGAATAGATTAAATTATTTGATTTTTAATAGAAATTAACATCAAATCAAAGGTTAAAATTTTATTTCTGTAGCTTTTTCTGAACAGATTTATACTATTACTTTAAATTTCTGCTTTTCCTTCTCTTTACTATTGTACTCACAATTGAAAGACAAAAAAAAATCTGGAACAATGACACACAAAGTCTGAAGAAATACTGCTTATGATAAAAGGCAGTTAAGTGTAAGAGATCAGTGCATGCCCACCAAGAAAAAGAGAACATCATAATTTTTCAAGTGCTTTATAAACACCAGCTAAATCAAATACTGTCTACAGATGAATAAAGACTGCAGAATACTTTATCTTCTGTGCAGTAGGTTTCCTTTTCTCCCCCACTGTTAATGTGATTACAGGGAACAAATAGTAGAGATACTTCTAGATTCCACCTCATTCTCCCCTTTAGTTCCCCATACTTCAGGGAAGTATTAAAATTGACAACGGCAGGAGAGAAAGATCCTCGAGTCCATCAGCCTGCAGCAACCCCTTATTCCCACTGGATAAACTCTGCCCAGGTGAGTCTGGAGGGCTCTGCGCTGAGGACTCAAGTCTTGCAGCAAGTGCATTGCTCAAGGCTTAGCAGCACACACTGGTAACAGGACAGAAGCAGAGGGCATCAGGACATCCTGGAAAGAGGTCCCTAGCATGCTATTAATTTCCATGAAGAGAAACTTGACACGTGCAGCAGGAGGTCTGTTCAGTAACCTGTAAGCGCAGTTAACACAGACTCCCTGTAGTCACACAGAGTGAAGCAGTCATCTCACTGAAATTCAGGTCTTAGCTCTCCAACTATGGGAAGAGCATAGAGATACTAGAACTCCTTTATTTAAGCACCTAAGGGTAGCAGAACCTTACTATTGTTGATAGGTGTAAAAAATAGTTTTAGGTGTTATTCAGTACAAGAACAAGAGAATCACAATTTTGGTTCAACTCACTGATCCAACAGTTCAGTATTTTGCATCCAAGAATGCCCCAAAGCAGCTCCCTCTCTCCAGTTACTCCTGTCACCCCCTCCAAAACATATTTGCATCATTTTCTTTTTGAGATGGATTAACAGGAACTTCACAAAATAAAAATCTCTAGCACTTACAAATTATTTTGCAATTTCAGCTTCAGTAAGATATGAGTGGAACAGCACAGTGTGTTGGATAATACCCCAAGCATTTGCCCCTATATCAAACCCAGACACAGTCCTGCCTCTCCTCAATCTCATACTGCACCCATGCTGCCTCAGCTCCCCTCCAAATCGAAAGGTTTCTGTTTATAATGGATAGAACCAATACACCCCTCATTCAAAACTGTCATTTCATAGGAAAATAAAGGAAAGTACAATCCACTTTCAGTGGAATGAAACACACACTGAAGGCACAGTGTTTCTCCTGCCTATTATTCCTTATGGGAAAGAGAAGGCTGCCCAAAAAACACCTGTAATCAAAGGAGAGGAGACTGCACCACAACCGAGTGGCTCATGAACTAATTTAATTTGTTCATGACTTCTGGAGCAAGGCTATAGCACCACAGCCTTACCTAGGTCACAGTGAAGAATGCTGTGGCATTTCCTTCGAGTAACATCAGCCACTGGAAATAAATCAGATCTGCTGCCACTTCCTAGTCTGGCTTTCCATAAAGCACAGAGTCACACTTGAAATCTTTTTTTTTCTCAAGGCACCCAATGACCTGGCCTTAGGATATTCAGAAGGACTACACAACTCTCCAGGATAAAGACCGTCATTGACAACTCCACCCCTCAATGGGGCTTACACTAGGCCGATACAATGCAGCTCTTTACTTTTTCTGAAAAAAGGATCAGACTGTGGAATGAAGTCTCGCAGATACTAACAGCTACCACAAACCGTGCTGCTTTCCACTCCAGATAGAAGGCACACATCTTCTGCTCCTTATTTACATACATACTACGGAGCACCTGCTAAAACACACACAAAAGTGACAAAACTATCGAAACATAATGCTGCCTTGCACAAACAACTGTCTGGGAAAACACTACAAATGGAATTTAGAAAGCTAATAACCAATACCCACCATATAGCCACTATACTACATAGACTCTATCATGTAAATTTTCACTCTTGTTACTAACGCTTAATGTAGTAGTTACATACTGACAATTTCTCGAGTACATTTGCTTCCTGCAGGTAAAGAATAGCCAGACTTGAAATACTTATAGAACATTAAACATTTATTTAATCGTCAAGAAAAATTTCAAATCTAGCAAGAATTAAGCACCTGTGACAGAGTACAACATTAACTATTTCTTGTAACTTAATTTGTAAGAATTCCAAGATACCAAGTAGTAAAGAAAACCCTGATTGCAAAAGCTAGAAATAGAAGTGACATATTTCCCTCTAACAATTTAAGTTTTCCTATACTTTGAAGTTTTATGTACTAAAATGACACTTAAATCTAAGCAGTAGCACAGTCCACAAATGCAGTATATTGCCTATATAAGCACTAAAAAGAGACTTAAGCACGTTATTCGCAGGCTGACAGCAGAGCTGTTTGCCTGCAGCTCATCCTGCAGTATAACTCCACTTCTCTCTCAAATCCACAAGCCAGCAAGACTCTATAGATAGGATACAAAGCCCAGCTTTGCTACATATTTACAGCTTCATCTTCAATACAACAACTAATAAACCTCATCTTTTAGATTCTCTGAGAAGTACTTTACTAGATGCCAAAACACCTCAACAATTTAGAACAAAACGGAGTTTACACAAATCATGCACCGTTGCAGGGCAGATGGCCTAAAACGGTACAAAGCTTTCAAGACTTTAGTTTTCTAATTCCCTTCTATTTGCATCCACAAGTTACAGCTCTTGATCTCCTTTTGTCCTTTCAGTATAGAGCATGCAGAAGATTCAGAAATATGCGAAGACGAAACAAACAAATCCCAGTCAGGGGAAAGAAAACGATAAATAGAAAAGAAAAATGAGAGATGAAGCCGAAGAAAGCAAGCTAAATATTTCATGAGTAAAAACAGAAACAGCAGAGGCAAGAATACAATATAAGAGAAAGTTTCAGGAAAAAAAAAAGCTAAAAAGAAACACATTGAATTTGAAAGAAAAACTCAAGATACATTAAAATAAAAGAAATAAGTAGTCAGAACAATTTCAAGCACTCAGATATCACAGTACAGCAGCACATGTGGGAAAGACGATTTCCCTTCTACCTCAGAAGACTGATCCAGTGTCCCATTGCCATCTGTGGCCAGTTTCAGAGGAAAACCGAAAACAGAAAGTCTCTGGCCAATTTCTAAGAAAAAGAGCTGCTTTCTCATTTCTGCAGGCAACTAGTTAAAACATGAAACACAAAATTCAATTATGCTTTAATGTAGCCTGGCAGTGTAAGAAGACTTTTAAAGGCAATCTCATACCCCTGTTACCTAGAAATGAATAGAACGAACAGGATTAATAGATCACAGACACCACAGCGAAAGTCATGGTCACAAACCCGCCCTCCAGAATCCGTGGACACAAGCACCACAACGTTCCCCTGAACAGCTGAATCTCTTTCATGCACCTAGTCGAGACTGGAAGATTTCTCCTCCTCCTCTTGTTTATCATCCCAACTCTGAAAATTCAACCCAGATATTCTCCTGTAGTAATCATCTCACCTTCCCTAGAGTTCAAAAGTTCTGATGCAACTTTCACTAGAACACTTAAACCATTACAACTTTGGGGGGAAAAAAAATGAAAGCTGTATATATGAGAAAACTATTTAATGTGTGCTAATCAAACCATTTAAGAAACTACCTCAGATTTCTTTAAGTGCTAGGTAGATAAATTGATGTCAGATTTCTTCCAAAATTATGTTTACTTATTCGTATGTTGTTTTATAACTGTTTCCAATTTTGTAAGAATTTTATAAGAACTTTACTCCTCTACATTGTATAAATGATTTTTGAGTATTTGGAAATTATTTAGTCTCAAAACGCACTCAGGTACATTGAAAGACATTGTTAGCCAAATCGGTGTCTTATTTCTCATGATTCCTCTTAAATATACAGATTTACTATCCCTCAATAAGCTCATCCCACCCTGATTTCACAGATTACAAATCTGGCTTCTAGATTTCTGAATTACTGCATTTCCTGCAATATTCTGAGGAAGACTGTGCATTTCCTCCACTCTGACTTCCTCTATCCCCTCTGTGAGATGTTACATGAGGCTGCCATTGGGAATCACAGAATCAGTAAGCTTGGAAGGGACCTCCAGAGATCATCTAGTCCAACCTCCCAGCTCTTTTGGGGCAGGGAGGTTGGAGCACAGGAGAAGCATATTATGTATCATTCACCCCACTAAAAATAATAAAAAAAGAGTACTCATATACTCTTAGAATAATACCTAAATTGCATCCAATCTTGACATCATTCTCATTGCATAGTGGCCCATCTTTGTCATTTCTTTCACTTATGTGAGTAAAGGGCCATTTTTCATTCCCCTTGAAATCTTAACTCATCATAATTTTCAGTAATCTTTCTTTTAACTCAGAAATCCTTGCACCATACTATACAGCTGAACCAACAGATTTATGTTCCCCTGATAAACAGTCCCTTAACTGTTTTTGCTGGTTTCTGGTATTTATAGTGTCCTTAGGATGACTGTTGAGTCAGTCAAGGCTGGGGCCTTCCCCATGCTTATGATGCAAACTGCAGTTTCCTGCTTGCATTTTTGAGCGTGAATTCTTTAGTCCAGTTAAATTAATTTATTCTTTTAAAATTTTCAAACTTTTCCCTTCTGAAGTACAAATATCCATTTTTTTCTTTAGTTCCATATTAATTGAAAAATAAATAATTTTACTACTTTCAAAGCCACCTGTACAGAACAGAACAATTACAGCCTGGAACAAAGATATGAACCAAGTTCATACCTTAATCACATTTAAGCTGATCATAGTCATATTTAAGCTGGCTTCCAGAAGAACCTGAAGACGAGGAACACACTGACCATTCACAAAATCATAGAATCAGTAAGGTTGGAAGGGACCTCTGGAGATCATCTAGTCCAACCCCCCTCCCTGCTCAGCAGGGTCACCTAGAGCATGTTAGACAGGGTTGCATCCAGGCGGGCCTTGAAGATCTCCAGAGAAGGAGACTCCACAACCTCCCTGAGCAATCTGGTCCAGGGCTCCGTCACTCTCACAGGGAAGAAATTCCCCCTCACGCTCAGGCGGAACTTCCTGTGCTTCAATTTTCGCCCATCGCCTCTTGTCCTGTCACATGGGACAACTGAAAAGAGTTTGTCCCCATCCCCTTGACACCCTCCCTTTAGGTACTTGTACACATTGATAAGATCCCCCCTCAGGCTTCTCTTCCCCAGGCTGAAGAGGCCCAGCTCTCGCAGCCGTTCCTCGTGGGGCAGGTGCTCCAGCCCTCTGACCATCTTTGCAGCCCTACACTGGACTCTCTCCAGTAGCTCCATGTGTGTCTTGTCCTGGGGAGCCCAGAACTGGACACAGGACTCCAGACGAGGCCTCCCCAGGGCTGCGTAGAGGGGTAGGATCACCTCCCTTGGCCTGCTGGCAACACTCCTCCCAACGCACCCCAGGACACCATTGGCCTTCCTGGCCACAAGGGCACATTGCTGCCTCATGCTCAACTTGTCATCCACCAGCACTCCCAGCTCCTTCTCTGCAGAGCTGCTCTCCACAAGGTCAGCCACCAGCCTGTACTGGTGCCTAGGTTTGATTCTCCCTAGGTGCAGGACTTTGCACTTGCCTTTGCTGAACCTCAGGAGGTTCCTCTCTGCCCAACTCTCCAGCCTGTCCAGGGCTCTCTGAATGGCAGCACAGCCCTCGGGTGTGTCAGCCACTCCTCCCAGTTCAGTATCATCAGCAAACTTGCTGAGGAGGCACTCCATCCCCTCATCCAGGTCATGGATGAAGAAGTTGAACAAGACTGGCCCCAGTACTGAGCCCTGCAGGACACCACTAGCCACAGGCATCCAACGAGACTCCACACCACTGATGACAACCCTCTGAGCTCTGCCTTTCACCCAGTTCTCAATCCACCTCACTGTCCACTCATCTAACCCACACTTCCTGAGCTTCTCTAGGAGGATGTGATGGGAGACAGTATCAAAAGCCTTGCTGAAGTCAAGGTACATAATGTCCACTGCTCTGCCCTCATCTACCCAGCCAGTCATTCCATCAGAGAAGGCTATCAGATTGGTTAAGCAGGCTTTCCCCTTGCTGAATCCATGCTGGCTACTCCTGATCACCTTCTTGTCCTCCATGTGCCTGGAGATGACATCCAGAATGAGCTGTTCCATCACCTTTGCAGGGATGGAGGTGAGGCTGACCAGCCTATAGTTGCCTGGGTCCTCCTTCTTGCCCTTTCTGAAGACTGGAGTGATGGCTGGCTTTCTTCCAGTCCTCAGGCAAAATTCATAACACAGCACAGAGCTATGGGACACCACAACGTAGGGAGATGATCAGATAGCCCAGCAAAACACAGACTACAGCACTACTATTACAGCAACCCTACATACCAGTCCTGACAGAAGAGTCACATTGCTTGATGGTCTACCTCAGAGATCCAAGTTGACATAAAGAACAACATTCAAGGACCAACATCCTCCTTAGTCTTCCTACCCTACTTCCAAATACATAATGGCTCACAGCATAATCAAAATAAAATCTGATCATGTTTTAATATAACCAGGAATTCTGTACCATTTCAGATCATAAGCCAGATAGTACAGCCTTCTCACACATCTTAGAAAGCTGACGACAACATTGTGACTATGTCTGTAGTGAGAGATAAAACAGGATTTGTTTCAGTGTCAGCTTACTCCCTTATTTCGCCCAGGACCAATCCAAATAGCACTCTCTCAGCAAAAATGGTCATGGAAGAAGTGAGTCAGCCTGAAACAGCACAGAAAGGGCCAGTACATACCACTTGGCCTTGGGGCTGACCTCTGGGCCTATTATTTAGCAATGTAGATATAGCTAATATAATTAAGCAATACTACCCAAGTTATAAGTCGCACTTTACTTCTGCCCCACCTTGATCTTTGGCAAATGATATCTCAGTCATTCATCCAGTAATTTTCAGAATTATTAATTAGCTCTATAATTGAAGTTCATTGTTGTTACTGCCTCTTGGTGATCAGTGACTACTCTGCAAAAGTCAGCTACCACGTGCAGGACTACCTGGCCCATGTAGGTAGTCCCTCCCATGTTTATACAGGAAGAAAAAACATCTTATACAGTTGTAGGATTTCATCTTTAACAATATTGTATAAAACGTTGCCTTGGAGGACTTACAAAATAATACGGCTTAAGAAAGAATATGCACACTTAACGGTCAAATAGTGCCAAAGAAGGTATCAGCACTGGAAAGTTAAGTAGGAAAAAGCTTTTGAAATGATTGGCATGTAAGAAACAAAGTTATTAAACAGAATCACAGAAGGAAAAAGGCATGGCATGAGCTTGAAAATAGTGTCAAAAATGAGAATGAAATGAGTACAAAGGAAACAAAGGGAAAGAAATCAGTAAAATAAAATGAGCCCTGAGGATCATTTAAAAACAGTGGAATAGCAAACTCAGGTTACACTTACACCACCAAATAGATGATGGGGCAATCTCTGGTCCAGCAGACAAGTCAGACAGACCAGCTGGCACTTATGCTGCTGTAAAGCTAATGCTTCTCTCCTTCCTTGACAGCAGATTGGTCTTGGAGAAAGATATCGGGAGTCAAAGCCAGAAGTAAGCTAACAGTTAATCAATGTGAACCCCCTGAAGAGCCAATGCTCAAGGCTGTTCCCTCATTCTCTTTTCATTCAGCAGCATAGACAAATCAGACAAAGGAAGGACATGAGATCTTGGGTGGGAAGAAGAATGGCATGAGGGCTGATGGTGGAAACTGAAGACTCCGCTTGAGAGGGGAAGGCCAGAACAGAATTTGGCTTGGGGAAGATCCTGGCTTAAATTAAGCGAGGAAGACAGATGACTAGGCTCAAAAAAGAAAAGGTGGAAGACAAGTGACTTGGCCACCCCATAGGTAAGAAGTCAGAAGAATTAGCTTGACTGTAAAATATCATATAGACAATTTTTGCCTTATCTAGATTAAGAACAAATGTTACAATCATATCCACTTATCTCAGATAGATTACAAAGATTTCATACCACTGATTAAGCAAATTCACCTACATGAAAGGTATGCACCATCATCAAACAAATGCCTAAAACCTACAGATCTTCAGGAAACGGAGCACTTTGCTCTAACTTATCTGATTAACACCAAATTTCCCATGGGAAATCAACGGAATACCATAATAAACAGAGCAATTAATGTTTTAACCTTAGAAGCAGAGCAAGGGATATGTATCTCATCCAGTTTCATACTAGTCATTTTCAGCAATTATTAATTCATGCCACAAAAAAAATTTCTTTCCTCAACTTGAAAAAAGTATTCATACTCCATTAAGTAGGGGGAAAAATGAATTAAAGGCTCAGCTTGTGATAAAAAAATAGTATCTGCTAGACAGGAAAAAACATTAAGACAGGTAAAACCTAATACACATAACAAGACAGTTGATGCAAATTTGTATGTTCATGTGTGTGAAGGTGAAGGGAGTCTTTGGAAGTCTGAACTCTACTATCGGTACAAATCCCTTTCTTCTGCTGCAGACTAGTATCTAAGTTGAACACTTATTAAAGCTAGCTAGCCTGATAGTTAAAAATAGCTGGGCTTTTGTCCTGCACAATTCTCCCAGTTGCGCAAGGAATAAATTATTCAGTAGATACTTTGCTACCCAAGTGGTGATAATTCCATTATAATATATTCCCTGATTCCTTAAAAATCAGAGCTGAAATCTGCTTTGGCCTGATTCACATTGGTTATCAGGATGGATGACATATCAAGCAGTGAGTGGCAGTCGTCATCTCCAGCAGTACAGATTTCTTAGTCAGAACATCAGACATTAAGTAACAAGAGGTTACTTTCAGTGTTTCCGAGACTGCAAAAACTGAACACGTTTTCCTTCCCTCATTTTACTGGCATAGCATTGCCAGAGCCTTGTAGACTCAGACCTCAGACACAGTCACCTTTAGCATTCTAGAGCAGTAGTCACAGCTAGCTCTGAAGGACTAAATGTTGTCTTCTTGACATTGTATATGTAGGAAAGCTAGACAAAAATGGGTCATGGTCCACACTGGACTGTTCTTTTATTGCAGGTTCCCTAGAATACTAGTACCTATCTGAAGCAGTTGATAGTATTTGCTGTTCTTGAGGTTTTACTTATGGGAATATCTGAACAGAATGGGAACTAATTCAGAAACTCCCTCTTCAGTATCTTTCTTATAATAGGATCCTTGTCCTTTATAAAATGAATACACAATCTGAGAGAAGTACATAGTTCTCAAAACTTAGTTTCAAAGGCTAAGGTACTTAACCAAGGTATCATCTTGTTTCAGGAAAAGGCAGTGCATATGTCACATATTAAGTATATTTTTAAAAAGAATAATGGATATGCACAGGAAACAAAGAACTAATTGGAAGTTTTAGGTCTATGAACAATTTAATTTGACTAAGAGTCCCTATGTGATGTTACCAGCTTCCTCCCTCTTTAGGTGGCAGCATTATTTTAGAGCAGCTCATCTATTCGTGAAACCAGCTTTAGACTACTCAGCTAAACTGAACATAGTCAACAAAACCTTATGAAAATTAAGCACTGTAAACAAGACAGCATAAAAATTTATGCAGACATTATACAGTACAGCATGACACTGACTGACTGAAAAGGTTCCCACTGTACCTTGGATTTGTGACAAGATCTGTTTACGGGGCCACAATGTAAAACAGATCAAAAAATCTTATATATATACACATATATACATATCTTATACATATACACATACATGTATATATAGAAATAAATAAAGAGGGAACTTATTTTCTAACCCATGACTCCACAACTGAGTGATTTGTAACTAAGGTAAGAAGAGGAATCTCTTAACAGGCTTGACTACTGAGAAAAATACATCCCATAGCACCTTAATTCTGATTTAATTACATTACTGCTTAAGCTGGTTTAACTTGAGCCAGATCTGACAGACCACCATCACCCTGGTGACTCACTGCATGCCCCTTCTCTGGTGGTACAAGTATTTATGCACCTGCACAGTAAACTGGGCTGGTAATTAGATGCAAAGGAAAAATAACTCAGGGGTGGGGGGGGAAGAGGGGGATGTTCTTTCCAGTTGTATTTGTTTCCCAAACTAGCGCACTATGTGCTCACACAAACAGCTGCCACTTCTGTTTGCGGCAGTTCAATGTAGAAAAATTCAGTCAGACATGACAACCGCAAAGTCCACACTGCCAAAAAAGTTATTAATCTTTTTAGTATATAGTTGGATATTGTCACAATTCTCACTCAAGGTACACTTCAGTAGGAGCCTTAACTGTGTCAGGACTGCTGCAGTCCCCCTCCTTCTCCTGCCCTTTGCTACATACCTTGATAATTCTGTTGTACCAGCACTGGTGCAAAGTTGAACAGTACAAAATCAATGACTTCTTTTTTTCTTTTCTTTTCTCTTACATTTAGTTTGCAGCCAGCTCAGTATCCAGAGCACTACTCAGTCTTCCAAGCATCAGTACCATCCCAGGAGAAACACACAAGTGAGGATAGTAAATGCGTGCTTTCTTGCAGCAATTGCAACTTAGATCAGCTTCCAGAATATGTTTATATGCAAACAGATGCAAGCTCCTCTACCTACATCCTAATTTGCTGGAAGCAAGCCACCTGCACTTGAGGTGATATAACCAAGTCTAACTGCATGCTCAAGCTAAGATACCTTGCCTGTAGGATACTCTCAGACTACCTAACCTCCCTTAGCCTTAAAATATTGTTCAGCCTATTTTCTTCATTATCCAATGCAGTCTCCCTCAACCTTTGGTAACCCACTGATTACCACGATTTTTATTTCCCGGGTGACACCAACAGTAGAACACATATGCATTATTCTTGCTCCTGCTAAAGATACAGTGCTAGCCTCTCAGGCAAATATTTGATAAGTCTTTTTCCAGGTCTCACAGGTATTGGCAAACAATGATATATGATGATCAGGCAGTCCTCGGTCTCCTTCCCAAATACATTCATCCTACCCCTAGTACCTGTCAAGCCATCAGATCCTCCAGTAACCCTCATGCCCTTCTTCCCACTTCTAGGGTACACATGCACGCGCACGCACACACACACTCCTAGTGTCCCTTCCCACTCAAGCACCAATCATGCCCTCCTCCCCAGACAAAGTTTTCCTACACCGATGTCTCTCACACCCATCCTCCCCAGGATCAGACTCCCCCAAAAACATCTTTTTTGTACTTCTTCCCCTCTCACCCCCAAGTTAAGCTGCTGCTTGATATTCCTCGTTCTCTTCCTCTTCCAACATCCTTCACACCCTTCTCCCACCCCAGCATCCCTTATGCCCTTCCTCATCAACCCAAGCCAGGCTCCCCTTCCTTGATATCCCTCGTGCCCTTCTCCCTCCTTGATAACCCTCCTGCCATCCCACCTCCAGACCAGGCCTTTTCACCTAGCCAAACTCATGCCAGGCTCCCTCCTTGCTATTCCTCAGGCCCTTCCCCCTACCCCAGACCAGGCTCCCCCTTCATAGTCACCCTGCCACTCCACCACCCCAGGACAGGCTCACCCCATGCAGGGTATTCCTCCTGCCTTTTCCTCTCACCCCAGGCTCCCCTCCCCCTCTCATCCTTCCTGCCTTTACCCTTCCCCACATCACCCCCTCATGTCCCTCCTGCCATTCCTCTCTGCCACCAGTACCCCACCACGTCCCTTTTGCCCTTCACTCATCCCACCAGCCTCATGTCCCACCAGCCTCCCCTTCACTATCCCTCCTGCCCTTCCCCTCACCCCACCAGCCTCCTGTGTCCCTCACGCCCTTCCCCCCTCACCCCACCAGCCCCACTGTGTCCTTCCTGCCCTTCCCCCCACTCCACCTGCCCCCATGTCCCTCCTGCCCCCCCATCCCAGCACCCTCCCCCTCACCATCCCCCCTGCCCTTCCTCCCTCACCAGCTCCCTATGTCCTTCCTGCCCTTCCCCCCACTCCACCTGCCCCCATGTCCCTCCTGCCCCCCCATCCCAGCAGCCTCCCCCTCGCCATCCCTCCTGCCCTTCCTCCACCCCACCTGCCCCCCACCCCACCAGCCTCCCCCCTGCCCCCCGGCTCTCCCCGCAGTCCCGCCAGCCGCCCCGGCCCCCCACCCCGACCCACCAGGTAGAGGGTGCCGTAGATGCGCAGGGACTCGGTCAGCGCCCCCTGCGTGACGTGCAGCACGGCCCAGGAGCAGCGCGGGTGCCAGGTGTGCCCGATCTCGTAGCAGCTGTGGGGGATGGACTTGCTCAGCGCCGCCATCTTGCCGCGCGCGGGGAGGGGGCGCGCGCGCGCCCGCCGCGTCACCGCCGATGCAGGAGAAAGGTCGCGCGGGGAGCTGGCGGCGCCGGGGTTACTCGCGGGCAACCTCCTCCCCCCCCCTCCTCCTCCCCCCGCGCGGCTCGCGTGAGGCGCGCAGCCAATCCGCGGCCGCCGGGGGGCGGGCAGCGGGGCGGGCGGGGTGGCGCGGGGCGCGCGCGGCACGTGGGCCGGGGGCGCGCGGGGGGGGGGGTGTGAGGCGGCCGCTCGCGCCGGGCCGTTGGAACCGTTGGAACCGTTGGACCGGCGCGCGGCGCGCGGCGCTCCGCGGGTTTCTCCGTCGCGCCCTTAATCATCCCCTTAACAGATTGCGCCGCGTTTCCCAACCTGTGGCTCGGGGCCTTTCCTGGAGATGTCGACACCTCCCTGCCGCTGGTGCACCCGGAACGGCGCCGCCGAGCTAACGGTGCGAGGAGGCGCCCGGAGCCGCGGCTCAGGCCTTGGGCAGACACCGGCCTGCTCCCGAGGGCCCTCGGACAGCCGAGTGGGCTGAAAGCTGCAAATGAGCCCCTGTAAGCGCCAGGTGAGGCACGCAGGGAAAAGCCTGAACCCGGAATAACCCGGTAACGCTGAGCTAATGCTGAACTCGGAGCTGGCAGCCACAAACCAGGAAGGAGATTGCGGAGCTGCCACTGACAGGTCTCCAAAATGTTCAGCTCGGTGCGCCTGTGCGGCAAGGAAAGTCGCCAAGTCCCTCATGCCAGCAGGAAGGCCTGAAGGAAGCAGGGGGCACCGTTTTGCTGATACATAACACCTTGGTGCACCCATATCTTTTGTACAGTATGCAGTCCTGTTTCCGCTATAGAGGAAGTAGGGAAAGGCAGAGAAAATGATTGAGGAGGTGGGAGTGGCTGCCCTATGAGGAGAAACTAGAGAAGTTGATTCTTTTTGGTTTGGAGAGAAGGGAGGTGGAATGTGATGGTGGCTTACAAAATTCTGAAGGCCATGATTGATTACATGATTATAGTTCAGCTGCTCTCAAGGAGCCAGTTGCAAAACTGGCATTGAGTTCCAGCTTGAGAATTTTATTATTTTGGGCGCAAAAGGGCTGGGTGTGCCTGGACCTGGGATTTTATGTTATGTCTCTTGAGAAACAGTTTGCAAATGCTCAGTTCAGAAGGAGCAAGTATGGTCTGTGCAAAAGTCAAGCCAGGAAAGGCTATTTTGAGACCTAGACTGGAGAGAGACATCTCAAGACAAATAGGAAGTAAACCAAATGATCAGCAAACTAACCTGCAGAGGAATATGGACTTGGAATAATTCCTTTTCCTTACAACCTGCCTCCAAGTTCTTCTCCTGCAGAGGCTATAGTTTGCCTTATTTTTCAGACACAGGGTGGCATAAACTGGTCAGAAGTTTGAGGAAAATTTGTCATCAATTTTGCAAAAACTTATTCTGTGTCTTCAAATAATTGTGCCATGGATGCAAGAGCATACTTATATTTCAGATTTAACAACCCATAGATTGGTAAGCTGATCACAGAACTCCACTAAGAAACTACTTGTGGACTGCTAGCAAATCTGCACTAGGAGACTTTGGCCTAAGCAGTTTAATTATACTAATTCAGTAAAGCATACTTGACCAACCAATGTGTTTCACAGAACTCTCTCTGTGGGAGTCTGTATCTAAAATTTAGTGGGAGACACTAGAGAAAACTTTAAATTCAGCTCTGGTGCAGAGGTACAGCTCTCCTTCAGCTGTGGTTGGAGTAACTGTCTAAGAGAGTGAGTATTGTTGTGCACTGACTCCAGTGGGAAAGCAAGGTTGGCAAGATAACCTGCTGCAGCTCTGACCCAGTGCATTTCTTGCTGATCTTGTAGTACTCTGTTAGAGAGCACTCTGGGGGCAGAAAAGGCAGTCATTGCCTAAGATACGGATTCTGGCTCTCTTGTCTGCATGTTTTGGCTTTGATTCTGCTGTGGGCTTAAAGCTTGCTTGCTGCCTTGTATTTGTGGGTAGGGAACTATGGCAAGCACCGTATTAATAATTGCACAAGCTAATAATTTCTCTTTTGACACACATTTCTGCACACAATCCTGATGTTGGAGGATGTGCCATGGACTGTGTGATAAGTTAAAGAAAATGCCCACTGAGAAAGGAGGACCCAACTAGATACTCTGTTCATTGGTCAGGCAACCGTGATTTGACTGAATAGCAGCCTGCTCAGAATTGGACGCTTTCAGATCTGTGTTGCTGGGCTGGCCGAGGAAGACTGACTATGCACCAGCAAAGAAGGAGATACAGTCCTGACTCCAGGCACTTTTCCTGGAGCATTGCAACACCGTATCCTGGAGTTTTGGTTCCCAAACAGGGAACTTCACATTGCAGAAGGTTTTGTATTCCAGCTGCATTGAGATCTGGGAATTCTTCTGTCTAAACATTTTTAAATATCAGATCAATCTGGAAACATTTTAACTTGGAAAAAATGTAATGTTTTACCCCCTTTGTTTTCTCATATTTCTTTCAAACTTGTGTGTTTTTTTTGCCATGTATTTGTTTTCTCCCCTGTGACAGGTGATCCAACTTCTCACTGCTACTCATGCTGTTGTAAGTGCCTGAACTGCACTTCTGGAAGTAACTTCTCTTGTCTGATAAGAACAGTGCTTTCTAGCAGAATGTTTTTGTAGTCAGATCTTCTTTTCTCATTTTTTCATTCCCATTGCTCTTCTCCTTCTTTTTGTTCTCTTACCATCTGTGTGATTTTCTCATCCCTCTATTATGAAGTTATATGAAATCCTAACAAAGTTAATGTACCATTATAAATGTTAGGTATTAAAGTAATCCTTGATTTTTACTCTGCTCAGGTCAGCAGATATAATGCGTACATGCAACCTTATGCTTCCTTCAGTAAACAGCATAGGAACTTAAAGATGTTGCTATGCTATAATATTGTCCACAGAATTGTCAGAACATGGCCAGGAAATCTATAAAAAAAATAGCACATTTCAAGAGAAAGCTGGAGGCCTTTGATAAAGAGGGTCTGGAGTTTCATGCCGTCAGTGATGTGTCTAGGGGTATTCAACTTCACCAATCTCCATTTCTTCTCAAGATCAAGGACAAAGGGGTTCAGCATGTTATTGGCTTTATAGAAGTAAGCCCTACGTTTACAACACAGTTTCTCTTTGTGTCCGTCACCAGTGCCTGAGAGGGCTGTCTGGAATGGCAGTGAATGGCCATAAACTGAGCTGTTTGATTCTATGGGGTTTTGTTTTGTCTTGTTGATTTTACTTTCATCCAAGCAAAGAAGGACCCTTTATCAACTGCTTTTCATTATATGAAGAGGATTTTTTTTATGGCTTACAATCATGAATGTTACTAGTTCATTTTACAGCAGGGAATAATCTAAAAATACCCTTGTGTGTGGTGATATTTCAAGGTACAGGGATTAATTGGAAGATTTCCCATTTTCCAGATGTAATAATTTCCAAAATAAATATGGGATGAGATGTGGGATAATGCCATTTGAATATTTTGATTCACACAATAATATTCTCCAGTGTATAAAATCTGTATTTTTTTCCAGAAATAAATTTTGTAGTCTTTCTTATAGAGGTCCCAAGGCTTACACTGAGAAAACAAAGTCATAATGCTCATGACGTTGGTTCTGCAACTTGAACTACCATAGGACATACTGAGCCATACTTAGGCTACTAGCTGCAGTAGAATTGTACCTTAACTGTATTTGGCCTATTTCTATTGTTTGTTGAGGTAGTGATTTATTCTTTCTAAATCAAGTGGTAGAATTGTCCATTAAAAGCTTAAATTAAGCCTCTGGATTCAACACTGAAAAAAAGGAGTAAAGAGCAGTACAGGTGGATGCCATCCTAAGAGCAGCCCGAAACAAGAACTGTGATCCAGAGGAAGTAGCTGTTTCTCAATTTCTTTCTTGCATCCCGGGTAAATATGTTCTGCAGTTCTGCAAAAATACAAAATCACATCTAGCATGGTCTGGGTATGTCAGCCTACTCTCATGCTTGAAACTCCCTTACCCAGATAAAAGCTAGTTCTCTACCTTCGCTTGATTGAAACCTTTACAACCCAGCTTTATTATGCCACCATGGAAGAAAATATTTTATGGTGGAAAAACTGTATGCTGTCAAAATGTATATCTGCCAGTCTTCTCTACAATTGCAGTGTCTGCAATTTACGTCCTTCCCGCACCATCTCCTCTTCTTGGTGTTTGCCCAATTCAGCAGTCAGAAATTAACTGTCTCACATAGCTTCAGCATCCTTCATCTGTGTGTGCCAGGTGGGGGCAGCAGCCTTCACACACGCAGACTGATGTTCACCTTTCTGAATATGAGTGGAAATGCACTGAAGGTAGGCTTGACTTGCTTTCTCCCCACAGCCTTTCGGCCAGCACGGCCACCACATCACACTGCCATGCCTGGGGGGCTCTTAGGCAGCATTAGCCGTGACCTAACAGGAGTAACTTAGAGCTCTGGACTTCTGTTGCCTATGCTGCCTGTTAATTTCACTCTTAAGCTACTTTTTGGGCCTCTTGAATGAGTCCTGAGACAGACAAGGTATAGCAGGGTCTGGCTCTAAGTAGGGTAGATACAAGCCAGTCATTGCTATTTGCAGTCAGGAACAGTGATCTGTTCCTAGCTGTTCTATTAGCAAAACAGACATTGCCACTGATACAAAGGATCTTTCCCAATGCAGGAGAGAAAAAAGAGGAAGGAATGAATGAGGAAATTCTTGGGTAGAAAACTTGTTTGTCCTTCCTCTTCACCCACTCCCATCTTATGTGAAGTCATTACTACGTTATTTATGCTTCAAATATAGGGATTATTTCAAATAGCTGTAAACTTGCAGAAAAGACTCCGAAGGAGCTATCTTTTCTGTGTTTGAGGTATTCAGCACACTAAAAGTTCATCTGACAAAGCTGTCAGTCTGTAAAGTTGGGCTGCTAAGAATGAGCACCCAATAGCTCCTTTTAAAAAGTAATGGTAGCTTCTAGGAACTTAGCACTTTTGGAAAGTTTTTTGGTTTAAGGCTGAATTTTCCACGGTAATGAATAGTGAGTTTCAACAACTTAATTTACAAATGCCCATATTGAAATAGCCTGAAGACTCTGAGCACTCCTGCTGCCAGCTCTTACATCTCACAGCTGTAAACTCAGCAGCATGTATACAGCTGCTGAATCTCTGCTTTTTACAGATCCATATTTTCAGGCAAACTGGCAGTGATTTTTGATTATCCTATAATGCTGGGTCCTTTGGCAGGAATCTGAACCTCCTAAGCTGTGAGCAGGGCAAATGGCTGGGAGGGGACTCTTTCAGGCAGGCTACCTTCTTTTCCCTTACTTTCAGAAAAGGCTGAGCAGCCATCCTTTGCAGAGGTTTCTTGAAGATGTTGCACACTGCAGATGAAAAAAGTAATGTACCCATGATTACTAATTGCTTTTGAAATACTGGATTTGGACAGGTATATTGTGAATCTAGAAATCCATGTTTGAATTTCCTGTCAGAGATCAAGGTACTGTGTAAAAATCAATTGTGGATTTGATGAGACCTCTCATTCAGTTACTGATGATAGCAGCAGACTCTGCTTTTTGTTTGTCTCTGCCAGACCAAGTTGTGAATGTGTATGAAAAAGAATCAAGGAAAGAAGTAGAAGCAAGCTAGTTAAAACTCTCAAAAGAACCATTTTTAAACATAGAAGCATTCAGAGAACAAAACCTCCTTTTCAGCACCCCTGGCTCATTCCTAGGGGCCATTTCTTACATTTCTGCTAAATCAGTTGAGAGAGTCACTAAAGCATAGCAACGTCGCAGTGTTCCAATGAAAAAAAAATGCCAAAGATCCTTGAGAAAATTCTGAATAGCACAGAAAGCAAGAACAAATGTTTTATATATGTGGTATTGTTAAAACTCCCAAGTGGCGTGAATATAATAAACAATAGTGAAGAATGGGAAATTTCTGTTTGTTTCTACACACTTGAGATGACCTAACCTACCTCAGGCATGGTTCCACTTTGTGACTTGTGAGTTATTTGATAGTTCCAAACTTGTGAAAATAAACACTATTATTCTACTGTTCTACGTTGTGCAGTCTTTTGTTCTCTGTAAATAGACTGAGAACTATCAAATTATAATAAAATACAGATCAAAATAAAAACTGCAGATAAAACAAAAACAACACATGGAAATATGTAGTAAAGATGAAAATAATGAAATGGTATACTCATCACTGAACACAGCTTTTTATGTTCCAAATGACTTATGTCAGCATTTTATGGTTGAGTTCTGATCTCATTTACAGAAGCCTCCCACAGAGACTTCCCTCATACTAACTCTGGCATAGCTGAGAAAAAAATCTAGTATTTTACAGCTAGTATTTTCAAAGAACTCTACGAGGACAAGGTGATCAGATCCCGTTGGATTTCAGTGCAGATTGGACACCTAACGGTATGTCTCTTTTAAAAATCCCTTTGTTAAAGTAATGGGTTATTTTTCTGGCCCTCCTGATACTGCATGCTAGAGGATAGTTTCCAGTGTTTTGTCTAGTTGTAAATAAAACTTAATTGTAGTGTTACCTTGGTGTCTGAGCACCCAGCTGGAAGAGATGAATTTGAGTGTGTTAATTCTTGATTGGCTCTAGGTTTACTATTTGGGCACTGCTAAGCCCAAGAATCTGTGTCTAGGTGTCTGTGTAGCTATAATAACTCAAAAACATATTTTGGAGATTATTTAGTATTTGTCCAGCTTTGTGCATGTCATATGTTAAGAATTACTATTGTTTATAACACAAATGAAAGGACTTTCACCACTTTCTAGAGTAAGTTATTTTACAGCCTGATATATGTGACTGTCAGAAAGCTTTCCTTGATATTTCTATGTTATTTCTTAGCATTAGAAAACTTGAAAGATAGGGAGCAGAAAACTTACTGCTTTGGCCAGAATTCAGTGTGTATATGCATAATGATGAGGTAACTGGTCAAACATGGTATCGTTTTACATTCCCCTCCCACACCCAGGAAGCACTTTTCTTTTATATTCTATTGTATGGGATTTTTCTTGATTTCTTGGCAGAAAAGGAGTAATAGTAATATTTTGTACAGTTTTCTTCTGCCAAAAACCAAGGCAGGATATTTTGAGGCAGCCCTGGTTGGGAAAGCGTACCATCACTGATAGCAAGACACTGAGAGTGACAAATGCGATGATATCCATGAATGTGCAATTTATGTCTCAGCACCAAGAAGCAGTATTAACCCAAATGATATATTCAAGAAAGTTCCCTGATACCAGAAGTATATTAAACTTTACGTAGGAGACCATGATATATCTAAGAAGTTGTACCTCCTCCTGCCACTGCTGTCCCCACTGAACTGCATCCACTTCTCATCTGGGAGGCAGATTTTACACAGCAATAGACAGTGAAGAAAAGCATATTTTCAAAAGATGAAGGCAAATTTGAAGTAAACTTGATGTGGTGGCAAAGTGCACCCTTCATAGCCTTCTGGGATGTGGTGGCAAAGTGCACCCTTCATAGCCTTCTGGAAGACTGAAGTAAGGAAGGATCTGTCTAGGTCACAGTGCCTGGCTGCACCCTGGGAGCAGATACAGTGGCCTGTGTGCAGCCTAAGAGCCTGACTCTTCATTGCTTTGCACCTTGCACTTCAAAGCAAAGGGCCTTCTGGCATGCTGGCCTTCTTTCTGACCGAATTCTCCATATCTGGAGTGATTTTATGTCCATCAAGTCACAAATTTGAGCGACTTACTTCACTTTACCTCTCAGTACAGCTGCATGCCTAGTAGTGGCCTGACGTTTTCATATCTGGAAAATACTTGGCTTTAGTTTTGCTCATGGAACATTTGGGTTAAAGGAGAGCTTTCTTAGTTTTTTTTCTTCACATTTTTAGGAGTTTTCTTTTTACATTTTTCATAGTTCCCCAAGGATATGTGTATAATGTCAACAATAATGAATGACATGAACTTCTACCATAAGAAATTGAAATATCATGGTAATCTAGTTTTTATGGTAATTTGGCCCCATGGAAGTCTCTCTGAGGATTTAAAAATGCCTGAGAAAAACCAAATTCACATAAACTCTCCTTATTTTCTAACTTCATCTATATGTCTGTGGGGAAACTAGAATTGTCAGCCTCCAAATACAACTGCTCAAGAATGAAAGATCACTTCATACTCAAATGTTGCATCCAATAATAATAAAAATGAAATTCTGCATTTGTTCCATCGATAACAAAACCTATTTGCAGTGCTAACATACCACCGTGATCAGCCCTGTAGCAAAGAATAAGGGTGCGGTCCCAGGACAGTTGAAGCCAATCTAAGCTGACCTGTTTTCTTCCACGGTCACACCACCACTTCTATTCATAACAGGACTGTTTATTTTATTTTGCTTAGTTAGCTATTTGCCAATTTAGTACCTGAACCAACCCTGCCAATGAGTCAGAGGAACAGCAAGACGTGCACATAGGACTGCATAGAACAGTAGCAACAACGTTTCTGATCAACTTAAATGGTCGTGAAATCACTGCCTTGGACAGATAAAGAACTGTGTAGAGAGACAAATGTGATTTGTAGGTCTATTTGTAGGTCTATTTCTTAATTGCTTTGAACTCCATGTAGTCACCTGTATATATGCAAAGAATAAAAGGTAATTATAAAGTGACAGCAAAGCCTTCTGGACCAGGGTGAACAATATTATTTATGCTCAGACTAATTTTGAAAGTCCTTCAATATGTCTAGCAGTAACCCATATGATTAATTTGTCAGCTTGGATGGAAATTAAGAAACCTGTTTGCCAAAGACTTGCCAAACCAGTCCTTCTCACTGTCTGGAATGAAGTTTATGTGTCTGTCTTCATATAAAAGAAGTGCTGCTTTACCTGTACTGGAATAGATAAAAAAAGGAAAATTATGAATATTGTATAAAGATGCTCTGCAGCAAAGCAGCTCTGTCTGTGTAAGAAAGGGGGAAAAACTCTACTGGATAGACTAATCCTTTCTAACAGGAAATAGAGATACCTTTTGCTAAGATCCATCCTAAGCATCCATGCTAAGCACTCTCTGTATAAATCTATCAGCAAAAAAAAAAATCACATCCTTAACAAGAATAATTATTCCAGTTCCCAGACCAAGTGTGTACTGTGACCATTTAAAGAGAGAACAATTGTGAACAAATCTAAAAATTAGAGTTTCAGGGGTAAATGGATTTTGGAAATAGTGCTCAGAGACTAAGCAGCTCACAAGGTAAAGAATAGTGTTGCTGTAACTGGGCAGTCTTGCTAGAATTGTCACTGACCACTACTCTGGGACCTGAAGGCAGATACAACTTAGTGCTACTTTATTGTACCCAAGGTGTGTGAAGGGACTTTTAAGGAGCATCTTGCCAATAGCCCCTGTCAGCATGGGGACAATTTTTGATTTGTATCCAGTCACCCTTTGTGTATTCAGGGACCCTACAAAAGTAGTGTGAATAAAACTAATTTCAGCTCCTGGCAGACCTAGATTTTTTTCCCAGGAGAATGACCCACTGCCTGCCTAACATAATACAAAGAAGTTGTTTATTTCAGCCATGCCCTGCAAGTCAATACACGCTGTTATGTAATTAAACACAGCATATCAGCTCACATGGGCTTTTAATGGAAAAAGAGTACATTTTAAGATTTGTGGCCAGATTCATCAGCCTGCTTTGACAGCCCTGTGCTGCTCCAGTGACACAGAACAACCTTAAGCCTGCATTAACTGGTTGATTAAACTAGCTTGTGGCCGTATCACTGGAGCCACGCAAAACAGCTGAAGCATACGGGCAAACCTGGCTTCTTAGCTACTATTTTGTGGGATTTATATTTCAGGCTAACTTAAATTTCCAGAGTCTAATTACACTTAAAGGACTGGTTGTGACTTCTCAGGTAATACATCGGAGGAGAAAGCACCATATGATGCTTTCAAGGAATCTGTAACACCTATATCCATATGCAGTCGTGTACGATGTGAGTGATAGCTGGATTTCTGGACCAGGACGAGGTACAGCCTAGGCGGTTAAGGGGTAAAATAACCCAGCGCACCATACTCGGCAGTACCATGGCAGCGGGGAGAGACAGCATGAGTACCTCTTAAATCACATCCAGTGACACTTGTATAATAGGATGTGCAAAAAACCACAAAAAGCCAAGTACAGTGTAGCTTATGGAGGGCAGATATCCCGGAAATAACCTCTGATGCTGTAACAGAACTAAACCAAAACAGGATGCAGAAAGATTCAGTGGGAAAGATGACTTTGCAAAAAGGAAACTAAGCCATATTTATAAAGCGAGACTCATGACCTCGCTGAGAAATATAACTCAGACTGTCATTTTCCACCATGGTTAAATAATGTTTTGTGGATGATCAGGCTATTATTTCCAAACTTCAAGACTAATATGCTATTGCAAAATGAAATTTCTTCAAACAAGACAAAAAGTGCATTCCTCCTTCAGGATTGTATTCTCCACATGCCAAATCTAAAGTGTTACAAAACCAAGCTGTTTTGGAGTTATCTCAGCATAAAAAAAAGGGCCTCTGAACAATTTTTTAAGAAGAAAACTGTTTATCATTTTCCAGAAAAAAAATCCCTTGAGCTGACATCAAGTATGGGAAATTTTAAGCCAAATGTGACTCTCTGAGCATTATAGAAGCAAAAAAGAGTAGCAGTTTAAAGTGAAAGTCATCTTGTGAGGCAGTAGCGGTGATTCCAAAGCTCAGGCTGCATGTTGCTCCCACTGTGAGGCTGGTTTTCAAACCACAGTCTACTAATTTTCCCCAAAAGGAACGGATTTTCTTGAAATTTGGCATAATATGTTTCTGCAACAGAGCTTTCCTGGAAGTTTGGCAAAATCTGGTGAGGGAGGGGGTTGGTTGTTTTAGCTGGTTTTGTTTTTCAATACAGCATTTTATAAATGTAGCTACACTGAAAGAATACTGCAAATGTTTTTTTTTTTTTTTTTTTTTTTTTTTTTTTTTTGTCTCACTAGATCCTGAGAGTGACTGGTAACTTCTTATCTGCTCTGCTAATCTGGCTGAGGATATGATCCTCTCATTACTAGAGTAAAGAAATTTTGGAAAAGCTGTAAAAAAAAGAATTAACATTATTCTTAAGCCTAGGAAGAAAAATATCTCTGTGAAAAATACATAAACTGGCCTCTATATATGCACCTTTCATCTTACAGAAGTTATGACCATCTTTGCTCTCAGCAGCCCATTATACCTCATGCATGATACATATCTGAGCCTCCTAGATTCCTAACCATGCAAATAATCTCATATAGATGAGATTATTCATATTATTTCATATATATGGAAAAATCCTCTCGTGTTGTCAAACATTTTAATGATTGCTAAATGCAAATGATTAAAAAGCACTGAAATTTCCTGTCTACAGTGATAAAAGACCCAATTCTGAGGTCTCTGTACAGACCTAGTTACTAACGACATCCAGGGCTCAAGGAGCAGCTATTGTCCCATAGCATCATAGAATCAAAGAATCCGTAAGGTTGGAAGGGACCTCTGGAGATCATCTAGTCCACCCCCCCTGCTCAGCAGGGGCACCTAGCACATGTTAGACAGGGTTGCAGCCAGGCAGGCCTTAAAGAGCTCCAGAGAAGGAGACTCCACAACCTCTCTGGGCAACCTGGTCCAGGGCTCCGTCACTCTCACAGGGAAGAAATTCCCCCTCACGCTCAGGCGGAACTTCCTGTGCTTCAGTTTCTGCCCATTGCCTCTTGTCCTGTCACACGGGACAACTGAAAAGAGTTTGTCCTCGTCCCCTTGACACCCTCCCTTCAGGGACTTGTACACATCGATAAGATCCCCCCTCAGGCTTCTCTTCCCCAGGCTGAAGAGGCCCAGCTCTCACAGCCGTTCCTCATAGGGCAGATGCTCCAGCCCTCCGATCATCTTTGTAGCCCTACGCTGGACTCTCTCCAATAGCTCCATGTCTCTCTTGTAGTGGGGAGCCCAGAACTGGACACAATACTCGAGATGAGGCCTCTCCAGGGCTGAGGAGAGGGGCAGGATCACCTTTCTCCACCTGCTGGCAACACTTTTCCTAATGCACCCCAGAAGACCATTGGCCTTCTTGGCCACAAGGGCACATTGCTGGCTCATGCTCAACTTGTCATCCACCAGCACTCCCAGGTCCTTCTCTGCAGAGCTGCTCTCCACAAGGTCAGCCACCAGCTTGTCCTGGTGTCTGGGGTTATTTCTCCGTAGGTGCAGGACTCTGCACTTGCCCTTGCTGAACCTCAGGAGGTTCCTCTCTGCCCAGCTCTCCAGCCTGTCCAGGGCTCTCTGAATGCCAGCACAGCCCTCGGGTGTGTCAGCCACTCCTCCCAGCTTGGCATCATCAGCAAACTTGCTGAGGAGGCACTCTGTCCCCTCATCCAGGTCATTGATGAAGAAGTTGAACAGGATGGGACCCAGGACTGAGCCCTGTGGACCACTAGCTACAGGCCTCCAACTAGACTCCATGTCACTGATGACGACCCTCTGAGCTCTGCCTTTCAGGCAGTTCTCAATGCACCTCACTGTCCACTCATCTAACCCACACTTCCTGAGCTTCTCTAGGAGGATGTTATGGAGACAGTGTCAAAAGCCTTGCTGAAGTTAAGGCTCCCCTCATCTACCCAGCCAGTCATTCCATCAGAGAAGGCTATCAGATAAGAAATTGCACATGTGAATCCTCATGATGCATTTGTCATTGTTTAACTACACTGAAGTCCATTAAAGCTGGCTGCATTCATGTCTGCACTGAGGCAGATAGTAGCAGCATGTTAGCTGAATTGCTCTCTAGCCTCCATCGATTGAACTCTCTCTTGAGGATCTCTCATCCAGGGCTGAATCCCACCCTGTGTGCTTGGGACCCAGATCATCTCTCACTGACCCAGCTGCAAACTCACATAGGAGCTGGACCAGTCCAGGGCAGGGTTCTTCCCAGCTGCGGGAGAAAGACGTCAACCCTGGGAGGAGCTGGTGTTACACAGACGAGCTGCTCCAAATCCGTCCGGTGAGACCGATGTACAACCAGAAGCTGCTTTGCTGAAGTGCAGCATGGCACATGTATTTGCACACTCTATACACTTCATTTCAAGGCCCAGGACACATCCTGCCCCATCAAAATAAATGGGAGCTCTGCCGCTCTGCATCCTAGCTTGTGCACGGAGTTGGGTTTGTGTCCTTACTCTGGCACTCCCATTCAGGTTATATAGGAATATTATATGCACAAATATTTATTTATATATATATGCATAAATACCAGTGCAGCCCACTGTATTGGTATGTTTTGTCCTGAAGTCAAGTACAGCTATGCTCATTGGAAGCGTCAGAGCCAAACAAAATACTCCTCTGTGATTATTATTGGATAATTCAAATCTGGATCATAATTGATAAATTTAACAGCACAAATGTGAATCAGGGAAGAGTTGTACTTCCTGCTTTATGAAGACCTCACAAAATACAGTAAGTATGGGAGAGAATTTATATTAAGCATGTGAACAGCAATTTTGAAATCAATTTAAAATATTTTACCTGATGCTCAAAAAGCCATCTCTTGACAAAGGAAGTGATCTGCCTAGATTAAAAAAAATCACCTAACCTTATAGATGGAAAAATAAAAAAGTTTAATAAAAATTTTAAAAAGTGATAAAATTAAGAAAAATATAAATGTGAAGTAAAAAGGAGAAGTTGATCTTAATGAACATAAGTCGAAAAGAAAAAATAATAATAATTGGAAAAGGAAAAAGCAAAGCAAAGGAAAGCAAAGGAAAGGGGAAAAGGGAAAGGGAAGGGAAGAAAAGGAAAAAGAAAAGGAAAAAGAAAAGGAAGGAAAAGAAAAAAGAAAAGGAAAAAAAGGAAGGAAAAGGGAAAAGAAAAGAAAAAAGGTCTGTGGACAGAAGCTCAAAGATGATAGAGTTTTGTTTTTACTGAGATGAAGAGAAACTCACTGATTATGTTTCTAGATGGAAGTTATGAATTTGTCAATAAACAATGAGGTGACAGAAATGTCCAATATATTTTTTTGTCATATATTGGGAAAACATACATAGGTTAAGGATTATATGATATGGTAGAGATAACTGACCAGTAGTGATTAATTCAATTACCACTTCAGTGGTAATATAATAAAATGTCCCAAAATAGCTATAAAAGTCACACATTAAAAAAAAAAAGCAAAAAAAAAAAGCAGGTTTAAATAACTTGCAACCAAGAACTTTAGAAGAAATCACTGGGCTGCAATATCCATCTCCTCAGCCACAGACTGGCAGGAGGCAGGGGCTGCTCCCGTCCAGTGTTAGACACCTCTTTGGGGAACCTTCATCTGGGGGCTGTTCATCCTCCATTCTCCCTAAAAGTCAATCGAGAGAAAGAGGCATTTTTAGAATGAAATTCTTCTGACCAAAAATAGACCTCTATATTTGGTTTAAAGAATATTTGGTTTAAAGAATTTCCTAATGTGGTATCCACAAGGTGAGCAAGGTGGCTTACGTGACAGCCCATGAGGCATCAGTCCTGGTCCCCAGTGTGATGCTGCAGTCCGAAGAGTAGATGGTATCACTGGATGTATAAGCAGGGTGACCTTGAATGGGAGTGAGAAAGATATTTGACCTCCACATTTGACATTCATGTCACTCCTACTAGAAAGTCAAGTCATATTCCAAAATCTACAATTTAGGAAAACGTTGCTGCATTTAAAATGTTCAGAGAAGAGTTATGAACCTTCTCAGATTTCCTGTGAGCTGATGTACAAATGTGAGAGACATAGGTGAATATCGTTTGTTTTTGTAACATAAAATATTATCACAACTTGAATAAATGTGCAAATACATACAATCTTATGGGGGGAGGAAATAGGAAAAACAACAAGGTAATAATAAATCAAGATTTTAAATCCATGTAATTTCTATTATCTGAATTGCCCCCTGGAAGTGTCTGTCTATCCAAGTCGACTCTACAGCATCTGAAGGTGATTAGGCTGCTTATTCAGACATTTCTGATAAGACTTAGCAGGATGGGTTTGAGTGAAAGCACTTTTCAAATGGCAGGGCCAAATCTTGTTCTCTTAAAATCAAAAGAATGATTAAAGCACTGGAAAAGATGCCTCATAGTAAGAAGCTCAGGAAGTTCAATCTATTTTACTTACTATGGAAAGGTCAAAGGGTGGTTTAATCACAGTCCCACATTACCTATAGGGATAATCTTGGTAATGACTTCTCAGCCTAGCTGGTAAGATATAATAAAAGCCAGTGGCTGAAAGCTGAAGGTAACTCAGACTAGAAACCACATAAATTACTGGCAGCCACAATAAATAATAATTAGTGCTTTCTAGCAAGCTGGCTGCTGCTCCTTTAGCAAAGGCAGCCGTTAAATCAAAATAAGATTTAAGGAAAACCTATATGCTGTAATTCAAATGATACTCAAAGAAGTAACATGGATTGTGCTATGCAGGATTCGGGCCAGAATCCCACAACTGTCCAGTAATCCAAGAATCTGTAAACCCACTATCCCGGAGGTTTCTTACTTTGATCTCTTTAAAGAAACTGTTATGCACATGCTTATCATGTTGACATTTAATCACTCTTAATATATGCATAAGGTTCAAAGCAGGGTAATTACCATTTTTTCCAGCTCAGCCCTCTGGTATGATTTGCCACCGCCTCTCCCAGTGCTGTTGTTTTGAAAACCAATTCCCATTATCTAAAAGACCTTCCAAAGCAAACAGAGCAGTGTAGCACTTTCTAATATTTATTTTGCCTTCTCAAAGAAAAAGCAACAGTGGTAGTTTGGGGGGAGGGGGGTATTTTTCTGAAAAGATGCTTGTATCTGCTGCAGTTTTGAACAGCCCCCTGCCCCTTTGCCCACGCATGTGACCAGCTCCAGGGCCAGAGGGTTTTGCTGCACAGTCTGCTGAACCTGTAGTAGGTGAATCGTTTCCCAGAAATTATTGCCCAGCTGTGGCAGGAAACTGCAAATAGAAAGGGTTTCGGCGTACAGAGATTTTAAGGTCACCCCCATCCTCCCTCCGGTCTTCTTTCCTCCGCAGCTTGGCCAAGAGCGCTTCTCCCGCAGGAGGCTCTGCCTGCTGCCTCCTGCATGGGCCCGTTTTGGCTGCCCATCACGCGCTTCCCGTGCCCGTCCGCGGGCCGGGAACGCGGCCTCGCCGGCGTCGGCCTCGCGCTGCCCGCCTTCCCAGCACCGTCGTCAGCTGAGATCAGCCGCGGAGCACGGCCGGTTCCCCGAGGTGACAACGCTCGCGAGCAAACACACGAGATAGGAGCGGGGCTGCCGACTCCGCCGCGGGCTCCTTGCGTGACCTTGGGGCTGCAGACCTGTCTGCCGCTGTGTTTAAAAAGTTAAGATAATGTTACTCGTCTGCCGCACAAGGATATTGTGAGGTTACGGTCCCTGTTTATCGGGGCTCGTTATGCAGCCTCGAGTTGATGAGGGCCGCGTTAACCTCGGCTGAAACGCTGCCCGTCTTGCCGCAGGAAGGCACGCTTAGGGACCACCAGCCACCGGGCTACGGCTAGCGCACGTTTTCGGCGTCGCGGAGACGGGAATAAAACACCCACGGCGTTTGCAGCGGAGCTAGGGCCAAGCAGCAGTGGCCCTTGCTGCGCTCTGCAAGGCCGTGCCGGCAAAGGAGCACAACCGGGTCCGCCGGGCACCTGGGCTTGGGGGCGAGGGGGCGGCGTAGCCGCCGCTGCCCGGCCCGTCGCGGCAGCGCCGCATCGGAGCACGCGCGCACATGCCGCGCGGCACGCGTGCTCGGCGGCCGTCTAAACGGGGCTTCGCAAACCTTTCCGGGGCGCTTTACAAACGGCTCATTAATAGATGATGTACTTTTGCTGAAGGCACAACCCCCCCGACTAGATTTTATTACAGGTGTAAATAGTCCCGGGAGACTTTAAGCGTGAGCCTCAGCTGCTTGCTCTTAACCCCTGCTCCGTCTGCTCGACCATCGAGCCTGGTCCCTGCCGAATTCGTGCACGCTTTGCTCGTACATATTCTTTTCTGTCGAGGTTCATACGAATGCCCAAAGGCGCCTGGCGGTGCCCTCTGCGCTTCCCAGCGCCAGGGAAAAGCGAACGACGTTAAAACCCAACCAGAAGGGCCAGCTGCTGTGCGATTTAACTCAGCGGGAAGAAAAAGCGAAAAAACGTCACAGTTTCTTAATCACTGAAAACGGTCTTCGATGCCGGCTGGCGCGGAGCAGCCCGTCGTCCCCCCGGAGGAGGCCTTCGCCGGCGTGAGGTCCGAGCGGAGCACCCTGGGCTGCAGCAAGCCGGCCGGGACGTCCGGGAAGGCCTGGGGGTGCCGATCGCCCGCAGCGCCGGGGCCGGGCGCTTGGGTGGGGAGGGGGCGTTTGGGGTCCAGGGGCAGCACTTAGGGAGGGGGGCGGGGACGGCGAGAGGAGGGGGGCAAGTCGCAGGGCTGAAGGTGCCCCGTAGGGGCTCTCCAAGGCGCAGGGACGTCTGGGGGGATGCAGGTGGGGGGACCCCATGGAGGTGGTGGCAGACGTTCCCCAGAGCCAGGGGAGAAACCAGGGATGCGGGGGGGGGGGGGGCAGGTAGGGGCTCCCTGTGGAGGAGGAGGACGGTTTGGGGCGGGGGGGGGGAGGTCCTCGGAGGGGCAGATGCTCCCCAAGGTGGGGGGGGGGGGGAAGCGCGGGCAGACAGGGCAGAAGGGGCGGGCGGGGAGGCGCCGTCCCTCCCCTGGGCCGTTTCTCGGCGAGGCTCTTTAACAGCGGAGCCGCCCGCGGCCCCTCCCCGTTGGAGCCGGCCCGTGCGGCGCGGCGCGGCCGGCGGCGGCGGCGGCGGGGCCGGGGCCGGGGCCGGGGCAGGTGGGGCGGCGGCGGCGGCGGGGCCATGTCGCGGCGCGGCGCGGGCGGCGGCGGCGCCCGGCTGCTGGCCGTGCTGCTGGCCGGGCTGCTCGGCGGGGCGCGGGGCTTCGGCGACGAGGAGGAGCGGCGCTGCGACGCCATCCGCATCGCCATGTGCCAGAACCTGGGCTACAACGTCACCAAGATGCCCAACCTGGTGGGCCACGAGCTGCAGGCGGACGCCGAGCTGCAGCTCACCACCTTCACCCCCCTCATCCAGTACGGCTGCTCCAGCCAGCTCCAGGTGGGTCCCGGGCGCCGCGCCGCGCCGCGCAGCTCGCCCCCTTCCCGCGTGGGAAAGCGAAAGCGCCGCCGGCCCGCGGTGACATTTCCCGGTGGCGGGAGGCGGCGGAGCCGGAGTGGGGGGCGCGGAGCCGCTCAGCGCGCAACGCCGCGGGGCTTCGGTGGGGGGCAGCGCGGCGAGCCGCGCCTGCCGCGGGCGGGAGCTGCGCTCCGCGGGAGCCGCGCTCCGCGGGAGCCGCGGGCAGCTGCCGGCGCGCTCCGCGAGGAGTTTCCGCGGGGAAGACGCCGAAGCGGTCCGCGCCGCGGCGGAAAAACATCTGGACGCGTGCCGCCGGCGGTGCGGAGCCCTCCGCCGGCTGCGGCGCGCCGGGAGTTTCTTTCCCATCCGCATGGCAAGATCCTTATCCCTCCCCCGCGACGTGGATTTCATCAAAAAAAAAAAAAAAAAAAAAAAAAAGGAAAAAAAAGCCCGAGCTTTTTTCTTGCGGCAGAATTCCCGATTTCCACAACCCCCCTTAAATTGTCGTGTCCCAGAAATACAATTATTCAACAGCCCGAGCAAACGACTGTATTTTATTATTGTTATAAATACGTGCTTGACCTTATAGTAAAAGGAAAAACTCCTTCTTCCAGGAGAATCGGGAACCGAAGTAATTCCATAAATGCCTTCTCTTCGGTTTGTTTGCTAGCTGTAAAACTCAGGCAGTGCCTTGAACAAATACATGTATTTGTTTAAACCACTTCTTTAATTTGTTTTTTGCTTTCCTAAATTGCACCCCTGAGGTTTAGATCTGGCTAAATACTACTCACTTTATTGAAATTGATGGACTAAATTTACACAGAGATAATCTAGGGAGTAAAATGTTCGGGCTTTGGCTTTGGACCATTTCTGAACCAAAAGAAGACATTTTTAGGGTTTTTCTCCTTTGTTTTTATTGTTCTTGGTTTATTTGTTTTATGCTGCTTCCTGTTTTTCAAGGCAAAGGACCAAATATTACTGTTAGAAAGGCAAAAAGAGAACTTGCTATATGTTGACCTGCTTAATTTTCATATAACACACTCATGATTTTTGGTTTTTTTCTTCTAGTTCTTCCTTTGTTCAGTCTATGTTCCTATGTGCACCGAGAAGATTAACATCCCTATAGGGCCCTGCGGTGGCATGTGCCTCTCCGTCAAAAGGAGATGTGAACCTGTTTTAAAAGAATTTGGATTTGCCTGGCCAGACAGCCTGAACTGCAGCAAATTCCCACCCCAGAATGATCACAACCACATGTGCATGGAGGGCCCCGGAGACGAAGAGGTTCCCCTTCATAGCAAGACGTCCTTGCAGCCTGGAGAAGAATGCCACAGCATGGGATCTAATTCAGACCAGTATATCTGGGTCAAAAGAAGCTTGAACTGTGTCCTGAAGTGTGGCTACGATGCTGGGCTCTACAGCAGGTCAGCTAAGGAATTCACAGATATCTGGATGGCCGTGTGGGCTAGTCTTTGCTTCATATCAACAGCATTCACAGTCCTGACCTTCCTGATTGATTCATCCAGATTTTCCTACCCGGAGCGCCCAATCATATTTTTGAGCATGTGCTACAATATTTATAGCATTGCTTATATTGTGAGGCTAACTGTGGGCCGGGAAAGGATATCCTGTGATTTTGAAGAGGCAGCAGAACCTGTTCTTATCCAAGAAGGTCTTAAGAACACAGGATGTGCTATAATTTTCTTGCTGATGTATTTTTTTGGGATGGCTAGCTCCATCTGGTGGGTTATTCTCACATTGACATGGTTTCTGGCGGCAGGACTCAAGTGGGGCCACGAAGCTATAGAAATGCACAGCTCCTATTTCCATATTGCAGCCTGGGCCATCCCTGCAGTGAAGACCATAGTCATTTTGATTATGAGACTAGTAGATGCAGATGAGCTCACTGGTCTGTGCTACGTTGGCAACCAGAACCTAGATGCGCTCACGGGCTTTGTTGTTGCACCACTTTTTACCTACCTGGTTATTGGGACTTTATTCATTGCAGCCGGATTAGTGGCCTTATTTAAAATCCGATCTAACCTTCAGAAAGACGGAACTAAAACTGACAAACTGGAAAGACTGATGGTCAAAATCGGTGTCTTTTCAGTGTTGTACACCGTCCCTGCAACGTGTGTCATTGCGTGTTATTTTTATGAAATCTCCAACTGGGCTGTTTTCCGCTATTCAGCAGATGATTCCAACATGGCCGTGGAGATGCTCAAAATCTTCATGTCCCTCCTGGTGGGTATTACATCAGGTATGTGGATTTGGTCAGCCAAAACTCTGCACACGTGGCAGAAGTGCTCAAACAGACTGGTGAACTCAGGGAAAGTGAAACGGGATAAGAGAGCAGATGGTTGGGTGAAACCTGGGAAAGGGAACGAGACTGTGGTATGAGAGAACAACGACACCCCAGTGCTCTCCGACTGTTGTCACATGACGGACTGATGGTGTGTAAGCACTGCAGTGGAAGTGCTGCTGAGTGTAGAGTAGGGAGACGGATACGAAACCTATCTCTGGGGTGGGAGGAGAGAAAAAAAGCCTTAAAGAATAAACAACAAAAAATCATGCTGCAAATACAATAGCCATAAACCATGCTGCCCAAAATAGGAAAGCCCAGGGAGGCTTTAAAAGCTGTGAAAAAACCCAAAACACATTATTATTTTTTTTTTCTGAAGCAGGTTGCAGTATACTTAAGTCTTTAGAAGCTGCGGGACTGTAGTTGTTCTAGTGATGTGGGATGGTGTTTTCTTTGAATCGTCTTACAGCTGATAGTGGAAAGGCAGGTTGCAGCCAAATCCTGGGCTGATTTAGGGTCTACTTAGCAGAAGATGGGGTTTCCAGAAGCTCAGTTAACTGTCCTCCTTCCTTCTGAGTTGAACATCATGAAGGAAGTTCCCACTGAAGACTCTGTCTTTCCACCCTGGGAAATCCTGTTGCTCCCATTAGTGTTGCAGGCTGCACAAATCAGCTAAGGATTTAAGTTAAGGATCAGGCCCTTTAACAAATGCCAAGTGGATTTTCCAGGTCTGAGATTTACCCATAAGGAGTAGCATTTAGTGAGGTATTAGTGAGGATGATTCTTTAACTCATCTGATGATCTAATAATAATTTTGACACATATTCTTTTTACCACCTTCACCTGGCCTGAATTCAGTTTTGGCCCTGTTCTGAGCAGGAGTTCAGACCTCCCAAGATCCATTCCAACCTGAATTACTTTATGATTCTGTCAATATTTCTTTTTTTTTTTCATCTTTACTCAAGGCCATTATCAGAAGGAGAGAAATAAGTGAGAGCTTGGAAACTGTGTATGCTGTTCTGCATCGATTTTTCTATTATCCGTCTGCCTCTGTTCCTGTCCTTTCAGGTGCTCCTGCTATTTCCAGCCAACTACTTTATTCCCCTTGTGTTTAATAGCTTTAAATAAGGTCTTATGTTATAGTATTCCTTCCTAGAGCAGAGAGAAAAGTGAGTGGAGGGTCTCTTCAGAACAATGTCAGTCTTCTCCAAGTAAACTTAGCTGTGTCTCTCTGGAGATCCACTGCACAAAGCAATTAAGTCTTAATATATTATTTCATTCGGTGCGATGGTATCTCTGCAGACGCCAGACGTTCAGTTCCTTGGCAGCCTCATGTTCACAGAGATCAGTTGTGTAATTATGTGTGTCAGCTGCAATTAAAAGAGCATTCTCAGCCCGTGACATAGCAGCACTGCTGACTGCCTCGGAGCGGTCCTCGGATCGCTCGCTGATGGCTCCAGCGAGTTTCGTTAGCGTACAGATCCACGCGGAATGAGAGCAGGCGTTCAGCCATCGGGAGCAAGAAACATTTTCGGTTTTTGTAAAGGGAGCCAAAGAGAAGAGCTCCAACTTCTTGAGGGATAACACTTCTTACCCAATTTAAAATTCTCTTATCCTTTTGGTTGAAGAGGCATTGACCTGTTGTGCTCATGGGGAGCTTGAACCTTATGCGTGGGGCTTGTTTGGCTAGTAAGGAGCGTGATGCAAACTTAAATAGTCCACAAGCACTTAGGAGAACACTGTTTCAATGCTCTATCCCTTTGAAGAACCTTTGGTTTTTTTATCTGCATTTTCAATTTGTTTGTTTGTGTGGACCCTGGTCAGCTGCTGAGTGTCCCGCGGTGCCTCAACTCGCATGACCTTCGGGGCAGCTGAGGCTAGGCGCTGCGTTATTACAGTCCTCACTTTACGTACAGGTGCCCCATGTGCTTCCCAAAATTCATTCCAGCTCTGGTTATGAGCACTAATCTGTCCCAGAAGCATGTATTGTTTCAGTGTGGATGTTGAAACATGTGCTATAGCATATTTGGGGGGAAAAAAAAAGAAAAAAAAGAAACCAAACAAACCCTAATTGCAGTCTTTGTGGTTGGGCTCTCTCTCTAGCAGAACAAGTGACAACTTGACACATTCGGCTCCAAACGCACAAGCATTGTTTTGGCCAGCTCCACGTACCAGCTGAGCCTTTTGATCCTATCTATAAAGTCTCTCACTATTTGGTGATGTGTTTGGATCTGGCTGTTCCTCTGTGGACAAGAAGTTCTGCACATGCAAGAGCTTGAGATGGCTGAGCTTCTCCGTGATGTGGGCTTTCTCCTGACACAGCAAGGGCTATAATATCAGCAGCTATATTTTGACTTGGGGGGTGAAGGCATCATATGAGCTTTGTCTTCTAACCTCATATTGGCCTGTGCCAGGGTCATTCATTCAGGTGTCCCTCAGTCTCAAATGGTTTGGACTTTCTCTTGGCTAATATGATTCAGATCCCTGCATCTCGTATTATGACCCTCTGCACTCCAGGCAGACTCTCCAGGACTCCCTGGCAATTTATGACATTGGAAATGAGTCAGCCAAAGATACCACCACGTTGCCTTACTAGGGAGCTGGGGAATATACCACTAACAAGTGTGAGGCACTCAACTACTGTGGCTAGGAAGTGGGATGGGGAGAAACACCAGCTGTTCCTGGAGGAACATCTGTTCCAGGTTTTCCAGAGGCACCATGCCAACCTGAAGCAAGACTAGCTGGCTGGCTTCTGCTGCAGGGACAAGATCGTTCCACGAATTTATTCAGCCCTGTGCATTTAGCTTTTTCTGCTTTGGGGACTTGCAAGTGGGAAGTCACGGCAGATAGTCAAAAAGTCAGCAGTTAGGAAGAGGGGGTATCTGCAACTCGTACGTTCTCTCCTTTCAATGCTGTTACAAATTTCAAGCCAAAAAAATGTGTGACTAATCCTGTCTCGGAAGTGCAGTTGCTGTGGTTATAGAATGAGAAATGTTGCAGCGGTCACCTTCCTTGGAGGATCCCTGCACCCTCCCTCGAGCTATTTCTACTGTGCTCCCCCCACCCCAGCACGTTCACCTGGCCACGGGTTTCCGATGTGCCTGATGGAGAGGTACAAGCTTAGCTCGTACGTTAAACAGACAAGTTAGCTTCTTTTCTGAACTTCGGAGGCAATAGACACTGATTATTTGCGGGTGTGAAGAAAACAGCTACTTTGATGTATGTACTGTAAATTTCTAATTTATCACTGTAAAGAAAACCCAAAACTTTGCTATTTAATTTTTATATCGAAATAAAATTTTACCCTCTGTGGAGAACTAAGGGGTTCCCGCCAGCTCTCACGTTTTTGGTGACTTTCTTACGTTGGCCATTGCGAATGCTGTCGTCTCTCCCTGAAGGAGGAAGGGCTGGCGCGCTCGCGTTGCAGGGAGGGGACGGTGCGGGGGGTTAAAATAGCGCGTGCTTCAGCGCTTGCACGCTAACGCGAAGGAAACCATTTCGGAGATGCGGCGTGGGTCCGGCGCCGGGCTGCCGGGGCTGGGGCCTTTCGCCCGTGCGCTGGCCAATGTCTCCTCCGGGCTGAGCGGGGAGAGCGAGACCACGACCGTGCACAGCTGCAGCTCTGGGAAGCGCGGGGCCTTGCAGAAGGCTCCTCTTTGCCTCAAGTGTCACAGCGTCTGCATCCAAGTATGCATTCGGCTCCAGGAATTATGGTGGAGAGCAATTGCCTAAGTGCTGGCCTGTGAAGCATACCAGAACTATTAGTAGCTTTTGGAAAGGGAAATCCCATTCTTACTAACATGCTTGAAATATGTTTGCTCCTAAGGATATTTTCAGCCCTTCAGAGCAGAGGTTTAATTTATTCTCCACATTTTATTGCCATTTGCTTTTAATTAAACTCATTAATGCGCCACTTATTTTTATTCCTTTTAGTCATATTGTTCATCACTTACAATGTGCAGTGACAGCCAAGTTCCTTCTTTTTGCAGGTGTCCGTCACCAGGTCCTTTGATGCTGATATTACAGTTTATGACATTAGCTATTATCTTAATAATCTACATCATGAAGCATTCTGTATGCCGGATTACTTGAATTAGCATAATGTTATTCCAATGAGACACTAAATCAGACTAGAGTGGATAATACTGAGTATGTGCTATAAGGAAGACAGTACGAATTATCACCTGTGTATCTATACCTAATCAGGTTGTGAAGAACAGCATCTAAACCTGGTAATTAGTGTGATTTGCTCATGCCTTTGAGATTAATGAGATCTCTGACTTAAAACTTGTAATTTGGAGTCTAATACAGCTACAGTTAAACACAACAAACATCAAAGAAAAGAGCTTCTAGGGGGAAGGAGAGGGATCTTTGGAGCTGTTAACACAATGAGCCTCAGACATGATGTTCAAGAGGTTGTTGTCTGCTCCAGGCCTCTCTGAGACTCTTTACCCTTACACAAGTCACCCCAAACCTGGTGTCTTGGAGTTACCTGTGAACTGACAGTGGGCTGCTCTGGTTGCTCCAGACTGGGGTAACCTCCATGAACCACTATGATGACACATCAGCCCAGGTTGGTTACAGAGGGGAGAAAAACTAGCCTTTATATGGATTTTTTTTTCCCCAGCTGTTCTGCTGTTTTGTTTTTTTGGAGGGTATTTTTGGTCTTGTTCTGCTGAAGCTCTCTAAAGAGAGATTCAATGTTAAGGAATTAGTGGCAAAGGAGATTTGAGCTCTGCAGCCAAAAATCGAGAATGGCCTAAGCGCCAGCAATGTGGAAACGTTGTATCATGAGACACTGGCTCCAGTAGTGAAGTTTCCACCACACCTCCTCCACCCTCAGCTACTTGTTCCCATAATTGCGCTGCCATTCATCGCTTCCTTCGTTTTGTCAGTATGACTATTTGTGGGGCTGAGCTGTAACCCAGATCAGCAAAAAGATCAGGGTTAAAAATGACCTTTAGGGTTTTTACTGGGTTTTGAAGGTTATTTTAAAATCAGAGCATGTCAGTGATTTGACTGATATGGCAGCCCCACAAACAGTTGCACCAGGACACATGAGACTCTTTGAACTGTTGGGACTGTCTCAAATTGCGCTGGCTAGTGAGGCCAGCATCCTCTTGAGCTGATCCCCCAAATTCCCCGTCTGTCACCCCCGTGAGGCCAAAGCTGGGTCTGCCTAGACAGATCCAGGAGCGGGCAAAGATGAGCTGCAGCTACCAAAGCCGGTTACAGCATCTGTGGCCACTACTAAAATAAATCCTTCAAGTAAGGCCAGTGGTAATTCTGTAAGAATGATATTTAGACTTGGAAGATCAGACCTAGCTTTGGACTACTCACCCGTAGACAGAAGCCTCATTGCACATCCCTGCAGCAGTTGTGTCTCCGATGCTTGCTAGTGCTTTTTTGGCCACATTTAGACTAATTGGCTCATCAAATATATGCCAAGACTTTGCACCCCTGTGTTAATCTAGGCTAGTTCAACCAGACAGCCAAATACGAGTTGAGTCGGAGTGCAAAGTATCTTCCCATGCTTGTAAAGCTGGTGCTGGCTGCCACAGCGACGAGGCAGAGCACGGCCCTGAGCTCAGCTGCGTGGTGCCACGCTCCCAGTTCACCTTGCCAATACAGAGGACAAGAGGATCATTGCAAATCAGGCAGCTCTCGGCCGACGCCGTGCTGCTACAGCAGATCCCGTATCACTATTATTTCCTGCAGCTGGGAAAGGATTTCTGGCTCGAGGTCCTCTGCATCCTGGCAAACTCCAGCTGTTGTAACAGCTTTTTGTTGTTAACTGCCAGATGTTTTGATTTATGCTCTGGGAACAGCCTACCAAGCAGTCAGTCACCACAGGGCTGGAAGAGCACAAAGGTGGCTTAAAGGACCAGCAAGCGAGGGACCGTTTGATAAGGTATCGGTGGGCTGCTGCTCTGTTTTTGTAGGGCTTGGGGAGCGTGGAGACCATCCATTTTTCAGATGTTAGGTGCAAAACAAGAGGAAATAGGTTAAATTCCAAACAAAAATATTGTTTCATTGCACTGTTTACTGGAATTTATAACTTTTGATTTTGTTCTTTGCTGGTTTTGCTGCCAAAGTGAAGGAGCTGATTAATTAGATGCATTTCAGAGGAGTAGGGAGAGGGAGACTTAGCTTAATTTTTTTCAATTTTTTGATCACCAGTTTAAAACATTACAGAAAATCACTCATGGCTGGTTGATAAACTGGTGAGATACAGATCTTCATGTTATATTTGCATCAGTGTTGAGCTAGTTTTCTGACTGTTTCACTCTTTTCTTGAACATACTCTGAGGAAGGAAAACCAACCTGAAAAATGGACACAAAGAATTTGACAAGCTGCCTCCATAATATTAGGGATTAAAAAAAAAACACCCTACACTGAAAAACACTCTAATGTTAAATGTTTCAGACTGATGGGTAACTGCAAAAGTAAAGAATTTTCTTCTGTGACTGAAGCAGCTGCAATTCACTCGGAGATGCTTTTACTCCAGCACTTCAGAGGTGATTATAAACTGAGCTCCACAGAAAGGCAGGAATTAAGTCTTTTCAGGTTTTTCCGTGTTTGTGGCCTGTTGCTTTGCAGCAATGAGTGGGTGACATCTAGCGGCTGCTGCGGGCCACCCAGGTCCAAGCCCCAAGTCCTAGTCCCAAGTGCCAGCTCCAGATTCCAGGTCCCAGACCCAGCCTCAAGTCCTAGCCCCAGCCCCAGGTCCAGGCCCAGGTCCCAGATCCAGGTCTCAGGTCCCAGCCCTAGTCCTCCAGGGCCAGGCCCCTGTACATGATGTTTGCAGCAGGTGCATTAACTAAGGAAATCTGCCCTCCGACCGGGCGTAGGTACTGCAGCCTGCTACCATCGCTCGCTGAGCTAGAGGCATCTGAAGAAAAAAAATGACCTGACGCCCTGGTAGCATCTGTCCACTGGCGAAAGGGGCGTCTTCCACCTGGTTACAGTGAAGAAAGCTGCCCATAGCCAACGCCAGCAGCACGGATTCCAGGAAGGCTGTAGGAAGACTTAGCACTTGGCTTTGCACTAGTTATACTTAAGAGACGGGGAAAGCAGAGCAGAAGGGAAGTCTCAAGCTTGAGATAGCCTTTATTCCATCTGCTGCCATTTGGCAGTGATGGGAAAAAGCTGACAGGCCCCAGGCAGAAAGCAAAAAGCATTTGCGGAGTCACACGCTAGAGAACCACAATAAAATCGTAGCATCTTTTTGAAAGGTAGGGGATGCGGGTGAGGCCTGGAAACGGGAAAGAGTGAGTCTCAGGGGAGCAGGGAATATATACATAATGCTGAAAATCAGCTGCACGGGCCTCTGTGTATGAAAATATGACAAACAATAATACCATTCCGCTCACAAAACAGTTATGTTTCTACAGCTGTGGCCTGACCAGAGCCAAAAGAAGTTAAGAGCCATCCTCGCTTCCCCAGAAAATGGTTTTATAACTGAAGGAGGGAAAGGGGCAGGTCTCATCCTGAAATACTAGTAATTCATCCCGTCAGTGTTGACAAAGACATCTCTCAGTTGGATATGTAGCACTCTGGGTTTTGCTTCTGCGAGACCTTGAGGTCCCTCCCGTTCGGATGGTGTCGGAGAGCGGAGTCCGCATCGGAGCAACTGCCAGGTTCAGGATGCATTAGGACACTCCACGCCGAGCCTCATCCCTTCCTCCCTCTCTCTCTTTAGAGTATAGGGCACCAGGTACTTTTTGTTTGTTTGTTTGTTTTTTATTAGAAAGAGCTAAGTCAGACGGACATGGACACCAGCACAGTCCTTGCCTTGCTTGTGTAGCCTCCAGCAGTGGTGCACTCTGGCCTCATGACCGTCTCCCACAGCGTGGAAGTGGTCCTCCTTTGGTGAGGAGTCAAGTCTGCAGCTTTCTTCTCTAGTGGTGGACTGTCTAGGATCCAAGAGCTGCGGTGGCTGTTGGGAGGTGAGTGATGACCTCAGTGTTGGTGTAGGCAGAGGAAAGCCCAGTAAGGATAAGCTAGGAGTGCCTGTGTCCCATTACTTTAATAAAATGACTGATGTAAAGAAGCACAAATTTGTGAATGCTGTCCCAGGAGTAGCTCAGCTTTGAACCTTTTTTTTTTTTCCCTACAATCACAGAAGAATCCCATTAACCTCCTAGCAACAGAAGGAACACCAAGAGATTTGAGGATCAGTTGGCCAAAAAGACACACAGAGTGGGGTGATCAGGAGAAAAAAAAATCTATTTGAATACACTCACAGCAAAACTAGAAGACACCACTTCTGACCCCATTCCTTGCTGTACCTGTTGGCCCATCTCCACCAATTCCAGGAGTGAAAGGGATTTCTTTCACGGGGCAGGGGAAGAGTCTGCATTATTGAAATAAAGTGCTGTCTGCAGCCTTTACTCTATCTAATTCTGTAGCTCTTAAATCCAGATTGATACACAAACTTGCACACCAAGAGTGTTTTTTAACTAATGCAAATATGCACATGGAGAACCTTTATAAATCTGTACAGCGGGAACTGCAGAGTCATATTCCTAATCAAGACAATGTTCAGAAGGTTCAATAATTTCCCTCATGTTATAGAGGAAGAGATCTCTGAGCTGGGAATTAAAAGGCCGGTGTTTATGGTTCTCAGACTGCAGGTCTTTTTGAAAACCTACCACATGTTCTTAAATGATGTCCAGCCCAAACACATGGCTGCCACACTCCAGTCACCGAGGGAAATGGGGCTGCTCCATCGTGTGGTGGCAGTCCGCAGCGAGGAGCAGCTCTGAGCCGAAGAGCCTGCAGACTGGCTTTGGAGAAGGAATACGGATGTAACCGCCAAACCCAGGATAGCGTCATGCAACCCCTCTTGGGATAATGCATTTATTCCCTACATGTAGAAGGAAAAAATATCTCCCAAAAGACAGCAGAAGTTGTAAAACAAATGAACTTGAGCTCTGTAGAGTAGAAAAAAGAGCGCTGAGAGACACGGCATGATCCTCCCCTCTGGAGAGCCTCCAAGGCGCCCCAGAGCATGGAGAGATCGCCGTCGCAGGGCTAGGCAGAGCTGCTCATCACCACCCGCAGAGGAGGAAAAGCACCAGCCATCCCTAAACCATGTTGTGCTTAAACTAATCTGGCCACCGTTGCCCAAACCAGACCAGATAGTGCTCCACACACTTGGCACGGTTGAAGCCAACAGCTGCCAACAGAAGGGCAAGTCCAAAAAATGAGAGCAAAAGATTTTCAAGAAATGTAGCCATTTGTGAAGGGCACCTCTGCATACAGTTGAAATCTTTAGCTCTTTCTTGTTCATGGCTTAAAATGTTCTGATCACAGCCATATCTTTATTAACAGGACACTTAAAGTTGGCATTTGAACAGAATGAAAACAACCTTTTGGCTAAATCTGATGTTGGTTTGGAGGCATTTGCCAGCTTTCAGCTAAAAACATGGTTTCGTGATTGATATTTTAAACTGCCTAACATCTGCTGGAGGTGAGTGAAAGTGGTTTTGGCTGCAACTGCAATGTAACATAATATATTTGTGGAGGTAAAACTATATTTGTAGAGGCAATATACTTCTGGAGCTAGTTTGTGGAGGTAATTCACCATTTGTCTGGTAAATAAACAGAAAAAATAATTACCATCCTTCTTGGCTAGGTTCTGTAACCACTGACTTGGCCATAAGGATTGATTAGTTATGATAGATCTTATACATTAAATCTCCTGAAGGTTAGGCTTGGTCCTGGCAACTCTACCTGCAATTCAGCAGGGTCCCATGAATCTGGATTTCTTCAGTTATCACTCATGATGGGAGAATTCAGTTCAGTGTGCATTTTATTTTTAAAAAAAGAGAGAACTCAAAAACAAAGATCTTTTTAAGAGGTACCAAACTTTCAGGGATGAGGACTGACGGAGAAAAGACTGTAAGGGGCATTTGTCTAGCACATGTGTAGCGACACCATGCAAATGTTATTTCTTCTTAAAACGGGAAGGTAGGAGGACAGGCATATATTCATTTCTGCTATTCCATTAAAAATCAGAATTTGTGAGAAATAATTATTCCATATCACGTGAGTATAACTTTAGCTGGATAGGTCATCTCACCAACTTCACTGAACAGCACATCAATAGGGAAAAAAAATGAGTTATCCTCAAAAAGATTGATTTTGACTCTTAAAGTATTTCAAGCTAAATTTTGTGGGGACAAATACCAGTTGATTGATTACTTCTAAAACACTGACTGTGATCTAGAGTGTTTGTTCAGCGACCGGCCTCGGAGCACTCTGAAATCGCAGGGGGGTTGTTTACTCCTGTGACGGATGCCAGACTGGCGAGCAGGAGGAAGGCTTCAATAAATCATTTCTGACATTAACCGTGCACAAGCAAATTCCCGCAAGTGTTTGTGTTAGTCCTGCCACCAATGCTTGTGCAAACATTGCAGCACAGAATTCACACTGCTATCTTTTCTGTGACTAGTTTTGCAAACAAAAGTTCCTCATAGGCATTTCCAGGCAAAGTCAACGAGAGAGGCACAAATGAAGCAAAATGCACTTTGTTTGTTCAGTCCACTCTTAGGATGCCATTAGCAAATAAACACGAATATTTCGTAACAGACTCAGTTTTGGAAAAAAGAAAAAAGAAAAGAAAGCATGAATTGGATTAAGTAATGAAATATAATTTTGTTTCTGTAAACAAGCAGAATATTCCAAATATCTGACATCTGACATCTGTATGTTTTTGTATGAACTATTTTTAGTGTAATCTCTATCTATTTTATGAAACCTACCCCCCCAGTTTATTATCATGTCAATGCTGATGCTGTTTCTAAGGACAGTAAGTTGACAAGTACCATCTATGGATTACATAAGTACACTTATATTCGTGTTTTTTAATTTAGTTCTCTTATTTACAACCTTGTGTAGAAGTGCAGCAACTTCAAGAATAGCTTCAGCAAAAGCTCTGACTGTCAAAGTTCTCCCGGAACACAGATCGGCACCCACAAGCGTTTGCAGCGCGGAGAAGTGTGGCTGCTCGGGCGAGCAGCGCTGCGTGAGGTCTGCCAGCGCGTGGGCACACCACAGCACCGCCACAAAGGCGGTGACCTGAAACCCCAAGGACATTCCACCGATTTCGCGTACGGCTCAGAGCTGGGCTTTAAATGCTGGTTTTGCTCAGTTCCTAAGCAGAAAGTCTTTTCAAACTGTGGGCCCTGAAAACTCATTTTCAGATCTAAGGGTCTGGCTGAGCTTTGACGGCTCAGCTGCATCATCTCCTTCAGATGATACAGAGACTAGACCAGGAGCTCAGCCATTTTCTCCATTCTCCACTGCTTTTGTCAGGGAACTAAGCAGCTCAAGCTCTGGACTCCCCCCAGGAGCAGGATATTTGTCCTGTTTACTACTTACAGAAAACTGTGGACTAGACCCTGCTGGTGAGCCATGTGAGTGGGCCAGTCAGTGCACCTCTCTCCTGAGAGGGTGTCTGGGGGCAAGGACATTCCTGCTCCAGCAATGTAATGCTCTAACATTACACCCACATAGTCCTGCCAGGCATGGCTCACACATGGGCATGGTCACCCAGGGTTTCTGTCTGCTGGTTTACTCTACCCATGGACCAAGACAGGTGTCCCAAGGCAGCAAGAACCCTTGTCTGGGCTGAAGGAAGAACTCTCCAGGTTGGGGTGTCCAGCTGAAATACCCAACACTGCTAAATCACACCAGTTTGGCCAACCAGGGATGGACTTTTCTGTCAAATATACCTCTGTTCCAGGGAAAGCTTTACTCCTTTAGCCCTCCCCCATAACCACCAGTCCTTCTGAGCGAGGAGAAGAAAGTCTCTAACCTCGGCTGAAGCCTGTAAAGACTGCCACAAACAGACGATAATAAAACCTCACACTTTTCTGACCGCTCCTGTGACTTTTGCCACATGCTAAGCCCCTCAGCAAGGGGTTGGTTCAACGATTTCAGAGGTCCTCTTTCTACAAAGATAAATAAAATTCTGCCTTTGACAAATTAATAGGAAACCTCCCTGCTGCTTTTGAGCAGGTGGTTCTTTCCACATCAGAGGATTCAAAATCCCTTGGAAACACATTATTTTTACTTGGCAGAAAGGGGAAAACAACTAACGAAACGTGAGAACCCGGCATGTGGGCTTGACAGACCACACTGCCCACTAGCCCGCTGCTGCTCATGCATGCAGCCAGTTGCAGTGAGAGGGAAGGGAATCCTCTTTCCCCTCCAGCAAACGCTAGTCGGGAGAAAATGACTCCTCCGAGTCCACATCCACCGCTAGGTTGCTTGGCTCAGGGAGGTCAGCTCTGCCTCTGTTCAGTAGCTGAGCCAAGGCAGCCCCTGTGCGCTGCCAACCATCATCGCTGGTGTGACTCCCTCCAAAGACAAGTCTGCAGCTCTGACAGTGTGAGAAATCTCCTAGTTATACTCTGGAAACTGGTGAACACAGAGCTAAACAAGATGCTCAGACAGTGCTTCTGCTGTTGAGGCCATTTACTCCTATCCCCAAGTCAATTTTCTTCTCATCTGGTTGAAACTGAGTTTACTCACCAAACCAAAACTGCAATAATTGCAAGGAGAAGCCACTTACTTCCGTGCAGCGGCTTTTACTCTGTGCACTGCTTTGTTTCCACGTATAACTTCCTAAAGCGCCTGCAAGAACAAGCCTGGAAAAGCCTGGAAAAGCCATCAAGAGCAACCTGCATCTAGTCTTGAAAATTTGCTGGGCTTGCAAATTGAAAGAAAAAAAAAAAAAAAAAAAAAGGTTAAAAGCCAGAGTTCCAGCTAGCATCTTGCATGATTCATTTGTCCTTACATTAGTCCAGGAATGAGGAATAATTAACAAATTATACCGTCAGTTTAGCTACGACTGAGCGTTGTTGTCATACGTGCAGACAATGCTGCACAGAGCTAACTTGTCCCATCTCCTCTTCAGAGGACGGAAGCAAGTTGCCATTTTCTCCAAGTCTTAGGATGTTGAGACTTTAATGATTGTTGTAAATCTTCATCCTTATTCTTGATGTATTGGATGGAGAAAGCTGGTATCTCAGAAGTGACTGCAGAGGAGACCTCCTTTCTTCATGAATTAGTGCTATTTTCCTGCTGAAAAAATTGAAGAGGTTGCCTTCAGGAATGAAAGGAGAACACAAGTCTGGCCATGTGGAAGCAGGAAAGCATTTGTTGAAATATTAATGCCTGGAATTTCATCTGCTGTTGATATTTTCAGGATATGCAAGTGGAGTCTTCAAGAAGGGAGCAACTGAGCAGGGCTCAGAGATGCCACCCCTTTCTGCATCTGCCTCTTTGCTTTCCACGTTCCCTGCTGGTGGGTGTTCAGGTCCAATCACCCTTTAGCACCTTTCTCTGATGACATTTTGACATGGCATATGCACTGCGTACTAATTAGAAGTAAAAATATTTTGATGTTCTGATATTTTTAAACCTTAAGGGTGAGCACAATGATTTTCAAGAGAAGCCTCCTGACAGCTAAAAGACAGTAATATTTGAAGAATAGGGATCTCTGTCATCTCTTGATTCGTATTAGATCTAGCACCTCTTAAATATAGGAATCATTTTTATTTTTGTACAAGTCTATGACTGAACAGTTGTTTGATTTGTCCTGTTAATGTCCTACCCAAGACACAAAGAAGATCACCTGCATTCTGGTCCATCAAAGCAGAAAGCATATTTGACTCAAACCCATGTGTACTCCATTGACTTAACTGGGACTAACTGAAAAATAAGCTGACATATATTTCTGTACTTGTTCTACCGTAGCAGCAGAAGTTCAGTCACTCTCCTGGCTCCAGGCAGACAAAGCAGCTTTGATAAAAGGTCTGTTGTATCTGCCGTACGTGGCACGTATTGACAAGCTGCCACACTCGCAACCAGCACATTTTATTTGCTTTTTACTCTTGGTGGCTCAGCAGGGTGAATTATGCCTCAGGACTGTTCCCTCATGCTTTCTGGGGAGCTGTTGCAGCTCTTTCCTCCCAAGGCTGCAGCCAGATGGAGGCTAAAACAGGGCTGCAGAGAGGTTTCGTTGGCTGCTGCATCTGCTCCTTTCCTCCGCTGGCATTTTCACAGTGCTCCTGTGAAACTGCAGCCCGATCCAAGCAAGCTCGTCTGCCTTCCTATGTCTGAACCGTATTTTTTACTCATTCATATTTTTTAATGTGTTACTCTAAACATTTTCTGTGTCTATCAAGAGAAGGTTTTGTAATTGCACCACTAGCGACATAGAGCGCTGAAGTAAGATGCCATAAAAATTATTCGAATGTTAGCCTGTGACAGCAAGGCTCCCTTAAATCATCACAGCTGGGGCTCCTAAAGGCATCCATCACTTCTGAGAGTGGAGATCTGCACCTTTTTCTTGGCTTTTCAGAAGCTGTCTGGGTTGCTCAGGTCCTGCCAATATACAATTCTCTACTTTTGTACTGATACAAATTTTGCCCCTCCTTTCCCTTCCTACTCAGGCTTTGTAAATGTTTCACCAAATTAACTCAGATTCTACCGCATATTTACAAAGCTTTATGACCTTTCACTGTAGTCAATCATTCCTCATGGTCTAATTTCTCTCTCTGTCCCCCCAGCTCCTTCATCACTCTACTGTTGCCTGCAAATGATTTACCCAGCTCTTGCAGAGCGTGCCCGTATCCCCTCCGACATGCACAGCTTGCTCACAGTCCTGCTCCATTTTAGACTTCCCCGATTTTCTGGTGTCTTTGCCCCGAGTAACCTGAGCACTTGCTCACCATCTTCAACACAGAGGTTGTTGGTTGCACTAGAAAGGCTCTGGACATGAACTGTGGTAAGTAGATGTGCAAGGTGAGAAGTAGCTTGTTTGTGTGGAAGAACATAGATCACTGGAGGGTAGTTCTGTGTGCCTTATTTTTGTATATATATATATATGTAGTCGCAATATTTGCATACATTATTAGTCCTTGGGTGCAGTTTGCATACGAAGTTCAGAAGCAGTGGTTCAGGGAAACTTAGTGCTATCTGACATCCTCTGTGAGTTTATCAACACGTTAAGTGTTCAAACAAAAATTAAATCAAGGATTATAATTAAATATTAACATTTAAGTCTAAATATTTAATACATTTAATAAAGAGAATTTAAAGAAAAATAATATTTGAATAGGCCTCTTAAAAACACAGATAACCCTAGAAAGAATTTTTTTGTCTTTATACACATTTGCAGCTGTTCATAACAGCCATCATCACTCGGCTGGGACAGGATCCCCAAAGCATCTGCATCTAAAGCAGGGGTTTAAACACCACTCTGGAGGCCTGGGAACTGAAACTTAGATGTTACACTTCTCAGCATTGCTGCATCCAAGTGACTTCTTATCTCAAGTTTCTCCTGTCTTTTAAATAGCTGTATGAGGCTGCCGACAAGCATACTTGCTACTGCCCTCTCCAATGGAGTTTTGAATATTAAAAACTCATATCTTAGGAGGCAAATCAGGACCAGCAGTTCATCTTGCTGCTGGGAGAATTTTCCTGATCAACAAAACAAACTTACCAGTAGAAGTAGATGCATTTATTGGCCATACTCACTGAGCCACTGGTTAAGTTACAAATTATAAGTGCTGCCACAGCAGTCATTGCCCAGCAAAGCTGCAGGTGGCCTACAGAGACTTGAAGGCACTCAGACACAAGAGCTAAGGAGTGTCCCCAGCCAAGCCCGCTTGCTTAGACAGCACCCAGGCACAATGGTTTTGTACCGCTTACTGTTGTATGCAACATGAAGGCCACAGGTTGTCACACACACAGAGATAAATGTGGATTTCAAAATCAAACCCAGCAACTATCGTTATTTAAACCAATTTCAGGCCAGGAGGCTCAGTTTTGGCACGTTTGCAGCATGCCTGCTGCAGCATACCTGGTTCACAGAGGCCGAAGTCAGGGAGGCACTTCTAGATCAAAATCCATCAGTGCTGAGAAGGGTGGGTACTACGAGGAAAAGGGATTTCTCAAAATACATGCAGGGAAATCCCGCAGGAAGCTGAGCAGAAGAAAATCTTCCTTAAATACATGGAAATCCTGTGAAAACATGCTCTGAAACTCCCAGGGGTGCTCTTGCAGAAAACTCGTGCCTGTTTTCTATGCCTGGTGGGAACGGAGGGCCTGCAGGGTGGTTTCCAAGGGCAGTGGACCAGCTCCTTGCTGCCCAGGACCTCGTGTGTCTGACCACTAGGTGTCATGGTTGTCCCACAGAAGTCACATTGTCCAAGCGCTCCAGAAAAGGTGAGATGGTCCTGTTCTCTTGCCAGCTACGAGGAGCCGGATCATCGTGATAAAACCAAGCAGAAGAGGCAAAAACAGTGTCTGGCTCTATCCTGCCTCCCTGGAAGGGAGAGCAGAGATCAGTAGACTTCTCAGGGCTGTAGCGTGATCTCTCTAGCATAGGACACTAAGGGCAAGGAATTGAAGCTCACAGCTGATTTTTCAGTTCAGCTTGTAAAATGGATTCATATGACAAAATGTCTAATAAGGCAGGTCCTACACTCCCCACGCATTTCAGTTTGCAATCTGTGCACGTGCTCCGTTAAAATGCACCTTTCTTGAATGTGTCTGACTAGAACTGTAGCTAATATTTCAGGCAGAATTGCTCATTTGCCTTCTACGATGGCATTATTAAGGGTCCTTTCTGTGTTGTATTTTCTCAGAATGATTTCTTCAGTTTGTTTTCTAGCTTTGCTTTTCCACAAAAGGAAAAGGAGCACATACATTACATTCTGCAATTTCCACCTAGATCACAAATCAAGTGTTTCAGAGAAAATGGACTGCTTTCTTCCTACTCCTAAATTTCAGAGTGTGGTAAGAGATTTAGCTAATCCCCCCTTAAAAAAAAATGTGTTCATCACTGAGTGTTCAGATGAGATTATACTGCAGATTTTATACAGTTAGACTGTGAGAAAGGACGTGGTTTAAACATTTTCTCTTTCTCTCAAGCACCTGCTTTCCTGTTAACAGGCCTCCTGCTCTCTTTCAGCAGAGAGCAAGTATCTGCATCCAGCCCCTCTATTCACTTATCAGCCCCTGGAGTTTACTCTTACAGGGAGGCTGTGTGGATCAGTTGGTCCCCAATGTGATCTGCTTAACTACTAAAGTTTCTTGGGGCTCTGTTTTCAAGATGGCATGTGGGAAATGTGCAAGAGCTCCCAGTAGCAGAAATTAATAATAATTGAGCTATGTGACCAATATCCTGTGAGTTGCTTTGAAAAGATGCTCCTGCAGCGTATGTCCGGAGCTGTCAACACATCAGCTGCAGGATACCCAACTCTCTGGAAAAAACTTAGGAGGGACTAATCCCTCCAGTGGCAGAGCTACGTCATGGGTGAGTTCAGCCTCCACTGAACAGCAGAGAGACATCACCGGAGGAGTAACGGTTACAGTAGCAGAGGAGCAGTGCAGAGGCAATGCTTGGCATGGAGGAGTATCACTCACCCCCATCCTCTTGCTGCTCCAGAGGAGGTTCCCGAGCCTGCTCAGCTATCACACGCATGTTCAGAGAACTGAAGCCGGCACACGGAGCTCACAGCGGGGCGCCTCACAGCGCGAGCCTTTGGGCATGCTAATAGCTTTTCTCTCTTCTAATTGCATACATCATTTCTAATGACAACTGCATGAAATGGAACATAATTTTTCATTTTCGCTCCATGAGTCACTAATTGAATTGATTGTTGTGATTCGCCACGATTTGGCGTACAGGAATAGGAAGCGTGGAACGAATCAGAGAGGAAGCGTCATTTCACGATGCAAGCACTGACCATGCCCAGTTTCAGTAATTTCTGCTTTCCTTGATGACATTTTGTAAAGAGCTTTGGGTAGACACAAGGAGAAGTCTGGTGCCTTAATTATAGACAAAAAGGAATTAGACACGCAGGTTTGGATTTGATTTACACTGCTGCTAAAGGGGGGCCACAGGCCAGCCATTTATCTCTCCGCACCTCCGAGCATCACTCTTCCTTTCCACCACCTTCTACAGTCTTTTTCCTTTCTGCCTCTACAGTGCCTGGTATGACAGGACGCAGTCTCAGCCGAGGGTGCTAAGATGCCAGCGGTCTGATAGAGTGCAGCAGGCCTGCTTCCCTGGTTCAGGAGCATCCTGGTGGATGCCTGGTGCCAGCATCTCCGGGCAATATCTTTGTGTGAAATCAAGAGAGTTTGCAAGTGTTTTTGGATGACTTCACACGGGAAATGCACTGAAATGAGCTTTGAAGGGATATGAGGAGTAAGCAGAACTTGCTGTACTCTGCTATGGGACTAATTTGCCAGAAGCCTGTAGCCAGCTTTTGCAGACGGGAAGCCTTCTGGACTAGGGTTTCAATACAGACTGCTTGACAGTTAAAAATGAAGTTTGTTGAACTTTGCTACATAAATATACCCATATATCTATCTTTTTACTTGTGAGTCATAGTAGTCCATTTTACTTATTTATATAAGATGAAGTTTGAAGAAAAGATTTAAAAAACAGAAGTGTGATCACTGATGATACTAACATGCCCGTCTAAAAAAAAAAAACTCAGTAAGATGTGTTTGAAGGAATGATTTTTGCATGTGGACTGGGCTTATTCTTTTTATGACGATGTAACTGAAATAGCATAGCCTTACATTTTCAGAAATGAATTATATAACTTAAGAAGGCAGCTGGTCCTAACACTAAGCAAACATGACGAGGAGGTACAGTGTACAAATAATGTTCTAGCTCTCTGCAGGGCAGAGTATTCCTGTGTGGGCAGCCAGTCGTCTCATGATTTTTCTCCATAATCAGTCTTGTGTCCCTATAGTATTTTCAGTCTGCACGAACCTATATGACAAGATTCAGTGCTAAATATTACTAAGGATAAGCAAAGCTATTTGTTTAAAGGCTCAGGAAACTTCTGGATCAGCCCAGAAAAATACAGAGAAATATGTAATAAACTGTTACTCTTCATGGAGTTCAGCTGTATGTTGCTGATACTACCACTTAGCTGATTTAACAACCTCTCACTTAGAAAGCTGGATCTTATTTCCCAAACTGAAGATATGAAGTGAGCAAAACAAAGATTTCTTTAGTTGGAGGACAACTGGTCAGAACATAGGAACAGAACAAGTCAACAGTTTCCGAGTGGCTTTTAATCTGAGCACTAGTAAAAGCTGTTCATATAGCTGTTTTATATGAATCCAGCAAATCTCTCAACAATTTCTACAAACTTTTTTCTCAATTTCAGCATGAGATCCCCAGCCAAAATGGAACAACTTTGACCCAGAACAACCAATCGATCAGCTCATTAATCTGGGATGTGTGAAAGAGTATCTCGAAAGTCCCAACTCTGCCGTAGTCAGGTGGCAGAATTGAAGTCTCCTACATTTCTGATTCCTTCCACTGTGAGGACAGTGCTCCAGTCCCAAGGCTATTGACTATTTTGATGATACATCACATTTTTCATTACAAACTCCAGAAGATGTTCATTTTCTCTCTGATACAGAATACTAAACATTTTCGATCCTCAGAATTCATAGGATGGGAAAGTAGCTGAGACACTAACTCTGTGAATTTTTACTATAAAGTTCAAATATATAAAAAAAAATGCTGCAAAATATATTTGCTGGAAATACATGCTGCAAAATGCAAGCTCCTGTAGCTCCCACTAGCCACAGCAAACCATACAGAATAGTTCCACACATGTAGCAGATGTCTGCCAGTCCTTGCCAGTGTTTGCACAAGGCAGCCTGAGCTGCCTTATCAAGACACTTCAATTTCTCCAGAAGGAAAAACAGTACTACTGGAATTAGACAGAAACTATTGAAATTGCTAGTAATTAGAAAAGCCTATGAGATAACTCTGCTGCAACTCAGCATGAATAAGTATTAATTATGATTGTAAAGACCATAATCCAGTGCTGATCCTGAAGAAAACATTTCTAGTCCTTGACCACTGTGCACTGCAACATTTGCAACACAACAGACTACCATACAATTTCCCTCTATCCTGTTTATACCTCACATATTTACCACAAATAGCTCTGTCGAATGCAACTAGTTCCCATCCACTTACCACAAAAGCAAACATACCAGAGTATCAAAGTACTAGACACACAAATCATCATAACTGACATCTACTCACAATCTTAAAAGCAGAAACATAAAAATGTAGCCTAAATAAATTATCCTCAAAATGTGTGAAAAGCAAAACTGCATTTTGCAAAGCTAAAACCATGCAATGTTTGGCCTGGGCATCTTGGCACAAGGGTGCAAACATCTGGAGAGTCTGCTTCGTAGTACAACGTAACACGGATAGCCCCCACTCACTCTAAGCATAAGAGTTCGAATTGATGCCTGAACATCCACTGCTGCTGAGCACAAAACACCCCGTCAGATCATGCCCATGATGCTTTGGTAGGGCTGTTAGGATGGGACAAGTTGTGTCAAGGAAGGAAGAAAGCAAGATCTGAAATAGAGTAGCTATGGTTCTTGAGAGCTTCTCAGGAGAGGAGTAGCTCAAACACCCATTTAATGAGAGGTTCCAGGTCAGAACAGGGGGACAGAGGTGGGTGAGAGAGAGGGCAGGTAGCTGCAGAGGTTTTACATCAGAGTGGCAACAGTGATGGGGAATCCTTCCATTACCTGAAGGTCTTAGTTGCATGTAGCTCCAGAGCACATGAGCTGGTAGCCGTTGCAAGCTCTGGGATCATAGCAGTGCTGGCCAGCTGTAACTGAGCTCAGGCTCTCGTTGCTCACAAGCCTAGCATACGGACCTGCCAGGCCAATCCCTGCTAGCGTTCACATTGCAGCTGCAGCAAAACAGCCGCATCAGAGCCGGCGTAGGCAGCAGGGAGTGACACCTTGCTGCTGCCATCTCCTTCAACCCACTTGTGGCAGCAGCTTTCACTCAGTCAGACGTCCTCCCACTCCCAATCCTACCACCATCACGCTTAGGGTGTATGAGCCATTTTACCACCCTCCACTACCAGACCTACTGGTAATCACTTGGACTGCTGTTGTGTCCTCATGGTGCCCCCAAGGGATATTTTAATTAGCTGTAACGAAGCTGTATGCTGTTTTGGAGGGACAGGGACAGAAAGTCAGCAGAGTCTAGCTTGGATTATACCTCACACATCTCACCCATGGCACCCATAACCATGGAAGAAGCTGGACAAAAACCTCCTCTCCCAGGCAGTTCAGACAGTGGTGCTAAATACCTGCCAGTAACGGAGATACGAAATCAAAGTCTTTGACAGGGCAGCTTTCTTCCATGGTAACTGTGTTTTTATTTATTTGTTTCCAGTTTCTTTGCATGATTTGCCACAATGTTGATAAGAAAGTCACATAAAAGACACAAGGGCCATCAAAGTCTATTCAAAATGTAATGTACTCAGAGCAAAACTCCCTAACACCAGCCTTTAGAAATTCATCGCAATACAGAAGCACATTTAGCGCTCACTAAAATAGCAGGGTTTTCTATCCGTTAGCCTTTAGAAGAAGAAAACATTGTTGGAAGAAAGCAGTTAACACAAAAGAACATGGAGCAAAGTTAATCTCTGGTGTAATTTCAAGGGAGTTTTACGAGAGAGAAATCTGCCTATACATTATTCTGGAGAGATGAAAAAAGTTCAGGGAGAGCATTTGCATCCAGAGATGACACTGTCAAAACAGCCTTAGGTTTAGATTCCAGCATCCTTGCAACTCTAACTTCAGTCATGTTCAGAAGAGTTAGGTTTATATATACACATAAATACATATTTTCCCCATATATATGAAATGAAGAAGAAAGGTTTCCCATATACTCAGTAACAGACCCAAGGAGTTCAAGGCTTTCCATGGCAGCTGCATTTATTTATTTATTAGACGTTGGTTTCATCCTTCTAAGAAATGGGAACATGGGTGAAACTGAACATTTTACTGAGTTAAAGAAAACTCCTTCCTGCCCAGCTTTAAATACAGCTCATCATCCACACACTTACTCATGCTATCCATAGCGAGGAGGATGTTTGTACAGGGAGGCTCTAGAGTGGGATTTAGGTTCAAATTTTGACCGTCACAGGCACAGCCATGCTCCACTTCAGGGGCAGGTATGAGGCCAGCTGCAAGCGCAATCACCCAGCAGCTTCCCCATCTGCTGCCCATATGGGATGACGGACTAACATGTGTCTGCTGACATGTTAACCCATCAGATAACGGGAGCACACTCCAGCTGTTCTCTGCGGGGATCGGGGGCAGCCTACCAAAGTCCGGAGCAGCCTACAAAGTGCTGCGTAGACATGTATCTCAGGAAAGTTGTTCAAAATCTGCTCCTGTTTGTCACCTGAAAAATGGGAACAAAAGCACTTGTTTCCTCCATTCTTTATGTTTGCAGATTAGAGGATTTTTGAGTCAGAATTCACCTCTAACTCCGGGGTATATTTAGGACTGACTGGGAAATGTTTTTCCTGCCCTGTGAAAATATTCACAATTCACAAATGTTTCTAATCTCTCCTCCAGGCAAAACAAACACCTTCGAAATAGGAGGGAGACCTTGATTGCAACTGCGGCCTCAAGGCTCTGCAATGCAGATCACACAGAATACAAATGAGAACTTCCGCCTTATGGGAACGTCATTTCTGCGTTCAGCATGCAGTCAAGGGAGACCCCTTGCTCAGCGAAGGAGCTTCACATCATAAGCACTCTACGCGTTCACCATGCATGTGCCACCTCCCTTCGAAACCTGGAGCAAATTGGTTTCACAGGAAGACTTGGGGCTTTTGCTCTGTAGTGTTTCAATTATCATGGTGCCAGTGACAAGCATGAGGAGCTTTATACTGCAGCTCTTCTCTTTATGTTTGTCTCACAGGTACTTGAGTACACAACATACCTTCCTTCTCTTGCCTGGGAGAAAAATCTGTCTGTGAAAACATTAGTAAACAACCTTCTTGCAGCTAATCAAGAAGAGAATCTCAAGCTAATCAATGGAAGAGAAACTACTGGCTCAGAAGCATGGTCAGACTGTCTTGGTATGCTGGACATTTTTCATTCAGTCTCCTCTGCACTATGCTGTAGCATCTGTACTATCCCCAGATAAGACCTGTTCTTCAGCCTAATAAGGACAAGGCCTTGGCAGAAATAGTATTAAGGGAATAGTGAATGCGGCAACAAAGGAGCATGATACACTTTTCTTTCTGGTGACATTTTTCTCCATGCAATATTTGCTGGCCTCTTTGAGACCTGGAGTTTACCTGAAATTAAAATTTGCATGCAGATGCTCTTGCTGTTTAATGAAGCCAAATCCTAATCTGATGTAATTTTTAAATCAGATTTTGACTATTCAGAAAAGATCGAGTGATATTGTTTCTACATTTTCTTTCCTAGGTCTATTATCTGCAGCCCATCTGCATTTTATTTCAATAAAGAGACAAAACCAAGATATTCCACTGTCAGCCAAAGCCAATGACCTTGAAAAATACAGTCTTGTCCTCCAGCTTAGTCACTCTGCATGTTGCCCAGTTGCTTAGGTTGAGAGCAAAACAAAGAACTGAAAAGAATAGCGTGTGTTGCATTAGGATCTGTACCAAAGTCTGTAAGGGAAGCCAGAGAAAAAATGACTCACACACTGGGAAGGATTCCTCCTGTTCCCATCCAAATTGCATTTCCTTGTCAGGCTGGCAACAGCTGATGTGCTCGTTCCCATGGGAATATTTTCATCTTGAACAAAATGCACATTTAAAACAACTTCCTGAGTTTGTCCTGTTTACGTATACGTTTGCATTAAATGGTGTCTTCTAACAAGCGTAAAGCCTGTTGCCCAGACTGCAGAACATTTTCCCCCAAGGCCTCAGCTCTGCTCTAACATTTGGGGGAAATTAGGGGTAACTAATGTGAGAAAGGTGTTACTATCACTGAGACTAGGAAAGCCATTGAAAAGCCCCCCATAAAAGGGGTTTTGTTGTGAAACACAAATGGGGAGAAAAAAAAATTTGCTTGAAGGAAGAGATGCTAAAAGATATGAAATTCAAAACAAATCCATGTCACACAAAAAAGGCTCACAGGATGCTACCATAATGGCTTAAAATGTCCTAACTAGAGATATTTTACAACTATTTCTTCCAGTAGTTAAGAATCCATTACCAAAAAGCTCGTTAATTATGCATAAAAGTTAAAAATCGCACAGCCATTGGATCCCAATGCTCACTACAACTATCTCCTCCTATGCTGCATGTCCAGAAAAAGAAATAAACAGACATAGAGATAAGGATTGACCACAGACAGGCAGATTTACAGGCACTTTTCTGGGTTTTGGAGCTGTTCTTCCAGATGCTTCAAAGTCATAGTTCTGTAGATGAGTATCAGACTTGAACTGATAGGGAGCAAACAAGAATTGCTCCACTGCATTCTTTGGAGGCCTTGGTGTCTGAGAGATGGTGTATAATGATACCTTAACTCACTTCTGCGTCATTCTGGTTGAAGCAGTATGAATTAGGGAATTAGGCATGAGACTGGAATTTATGGATATGTCTACACGTACACGCACAGGCAGACATGAGCTTGTCCTTCCATGCGCTGAACTAGCCAAATGTCGACTAGCTGGAGAGTTGCGAAGCTCTCTTAAGAGCAACATGCTAACGTGTTTTACTGGGCAGATCTGCATCCATCTGCACACACATCTCTGATCATCCTCCAGACACTAACGCTGATGCTCAAGTTATAATTTGTCTATGACTGTATGCCAATCATTTCTGCATTTCAAACTGCATTCTACTTCAGAGATTTTTCAAGAACAAGGGTATGTTAAGAGACTAGTCTTGAATCTATTTTTATACAGATGTTGGGCTAGCTCTGAAGGATTCATTCCCTAACACTGCTAAACTGTCTCTTTGTCGTCAGTCGTGCCATTTATTCCTATAGCCTAAAGAACAAAACAAGGATAAATATTTCATTACTTGAAGCACGGGCTATAAAAGGATATCTAACATGTGAAGTGTGTAATCTCAACAGCTTAACAGTGATTTTGTTGTATGTAAGTATCTATTATGTAGATGGAGAGACCTCTCACTGGAGTCAGCCTCAACATGATTGTTATAGTTGCTAATATTATTATAATTGCATTATCATTATTTATTCAAAATTTCAAGAAAACTGTATTTTATCCTGAATGCAATGGAGTGAAAAAACATTTTTTTTTCTGTTTTTTGAATAACGCAGAATATTCCTTGATCCGACAGTGATCAGTGGAAGGCAGTCTACTGTCCCAGTCACAGCACCAAGAATCTTGTAGAACATCCCTAAGTGGTTGATCTTTAAGCAAAAGTTTTCTTCTTTAGAAGTGAATCCAATGAGCCTTTAGGTTAAGGTCATGTCTTTCTCCGCAGCATTTTCATAGCAGAGATTTTGGCCAGATGTTTTACATTTTTCTTGCCTGAGTCAGGAGCAGAATGTCTGACTATTGACCTAAGTTTTGGAATAGAAATGTCAAGAAATCCTTTGGGGTAAATGTAGTTTCCTGTCAGCTGGAAAAATGCTGGAAATCCTTTCTCATGAACTTCTCTCCCTTACTGGCTGTATTTCCCGTCGAAGTTCATTCGAAGTGGATTGGCATGGTGACAAGCTTTTTTCTTTATCTAATATGCAACCACTGATTGGAGAAAAAGTGACAGTGACAGAAAAAAGTTGCGGATGAAGTGACAGAAAAACTGACATATTAGAGAAGATAGACATGGTAAGTGACAGCTTAGACAAACTGTCAGGAAACTGTTGCTCCTAACACAGTTAGTTTTTCAGGACAAGAATGCACACGACACAGGAATATTGTGATTACAATTTGTGTATCACTCAGTTTAGCACTTTCAGAGCAATTACTAGTTAATATTCATTATATCATTTGTACATAGCAACAAGGATAGTTCATAGATTTGTTTTTGTAGTGACAAACGGGGATAAAAAAGAAAAAGAAAACACAATGAGAGCTTGAAAAACTGGGAGATTGAATATTTTTGTTGTCAGGACCTGATATGGCCTTCATCAAAACCTACAGAAAGAATGGGACAGAATTCAATACATGACGCATCAGGACCACGGGTGTTTGAGATACTACTTTGTTTTGAATTATGAGGCAAAAAAGGACAAAGGGAAGAATTCGGGAGCCCAAGATTGTGACAGACTGGCAGTGTTTGCCCGAAATCTCCTGCCCCGTCAGCATTTGTTGACCATGTTTGATAAAGAGATGTGAGTTAATCCGACTTGCCAAGGCTGAAACCTTAACTTAATATGGCAAGCTCTTTGAAAAGGGGAGATAAGAGACTGATAATTTAGCCTCCCTGATGGATACCCTAGAAGCAACTAAATCAGACTTAGAGATCTGGTGGCAAGTTGATGGATTACATTGCCTTTATGTTGATGTTTAGGGGGAGGGGAGAGGGAGAGAGAGATGGAGTTAATGAAAATCAGCTCCAGGAAGGGTAAATCTTCGGCTATGTGTAGTGTGTTTGCACAGGAAGCTGCAATATGAACCTACTCACAGAGTTCATTTATGATACCAGATTTAATGACAAATGAAGGCTGCTCAGGCTCCGTGCTGATGACTCTTACGATAAGAACTTAGATCACTAGTTTTTGCAGTTGTTTCTCAGGAAAACTTTGAATTTAGCTTCCTGAATAAGGCACACTAGATTAGACTCTGTGACGTTAGTGTGTAATGGTCACATTTTGAATTGGTCTCTTATGAGCACTGTTTATCTCCAAAATGTACTTCTGAAAGGCAAAGTACTGCCAGGAGACATTTTGCTTTCATATGAAGCATTTAGTCCAAGTTCTGTCATGGGCTAAAGCATAGACCTTAGAACGATAGTATAACAACTTCAAATCTAAATGAGTCCCAGTCCTCAGTGCTTTCTTTCCTCTTTAGGCAAAATAAAAGGGCTACCTACTTAGAATGATCTTTCTGATTTCTTACCATTAGACTAATATTTCCTAAGAGTGATGTGTACAGAACAAGATTTATAATGAGGAATAATTAAAAAGAAATCTGCCACCCTGGTCTCCAAATGGCTGCCATCCAGAGCATCTATTTCTCAAGATGCTGACAGTAATACAGCAAATCCTTTTTATACTGAAATGTTCAAGAAGACCAAGCAGAAACAATCGTTTCAAGAGACTTCACGTTTATATACCTAGTCCCAATGCTGCTGTAGACGCCTGCTTTGCTCTTTGAGCTAGAGAAAATCTGTCAGTGGATACTGCTGCTTTTAGGGGTTGATAATGGAAGGGCAAGCTCTCAAAGTGCACTGTGTCTGGAAGGTTTAAGCAGCTTCCTGGAGAAAACTGCTAAATGTGAGGTGACTGAGACCCGATGCCAAAGCCAAATACTTAACTGGCCATCACGGTTTGCACATCCATTCCATGTCTGGAGGAACATGCACACAATAAGCAAGACTCTTCTCCTATTCCAGTATTAACTAGAGGTGATGAAGTTGTCACAAATGGTGGAGGAGCCTACAAGGAAGGGTGTCCTGCCGGACCTTGCCCTTACCAACAGAGAGGGACTGGTTGGAGATGTGAAGGTTGGGGGCAGCGTTGGCTGCAGTGACCAGGAGATGGTGGCACTCAGGATCCTGCAGGAAAGAACCAAGGCAACAAGCAAGATTGCAACCCTGGACTTCAGGAGAGTAGACTTTGGGCTGGCTCTTCAGAGACCTAATCGGTGGAGTCTCATGGGTTAAGGCCCCAGAAGGAAGGGGGGCCCAGGAGAGCTGGCTAGTATTCAAACATCACTTCCTCCAAGCTCAAGAGTGGTGCATCCCTATGAGGAAGAAGAGCAGCAAAAGGGGCAGGAGACCTGCATGGGTGAGCAAGGAGCTCTTGGCCAAATACAGACAGAAGAAGAAAATACACAGAACGTGGAAGAGCGGACAGGCTACTTGGGAGAACTACAGGAATGCAGCCAGAGTATGTAGAGATGCGGCGAGGAAGGCTAAGGCCCAGCTGGAATTGTGTCTGGCAAGGGCTCTCAAGGAAGGGCTTCTTCAAATACATCAGCAGCAAGAGGAGGACTGGGGAAAATGTGGTCCCACTCCTGAATGGGGCGGGGGCCCTGGTGACAAGGGATACAGAGAAGGCAGAATTACTGAATGCCTTCTGTGCTTCAGTCTTCACTGCTAAGGGCAGCCCCCAGGAATCCTGTAGACTGGATGTGAGGGAGAAAGTCTGGAGAAGGGAAGACTTTCCTTTGGTTGAGGAGGGTAGGATTAGAGACCTTCTGGGCAGGCTAGACATCCACAAATCCATGGGCCCAGATGGGATGCACCCACAGGTCCTGAGGGAGCTGGTGGATGTTGTTGCCAGGCCGCTCTCCATCATCTTTGAAAAGCCCTGGAGAAATGGAGAGGTGCCTGAGGACTGGAAGAAAGCCAATGTCACTCCAGTCTTCCAAAAGGGCAAGAAGGAGGACTGAGGCAACTCTAGGCCAGTCAGCCTCACCTCCATCCCTGCAAAGGTGATGGAACAGCTCACTCTGGATGTCATCTCCAGACATACGGAGGAAAAGAAGGTGATCAGGAGTAGCCAGCATGGATTCACCAAGGGGAAATCCTGCTTAACCAATCTGACAGCCTTCTCGGATGGAATGACTGGCTGGGTGGATGAGGGCAGAGCAGTGGACGTTGTGTACCTTGACTTCAGCAAGGCTTTTGACACTGTCTCCCATCACATCCTCCTAGAGAAGCTCAGAAAGTGTGGGTTAGACGAGTGGACAGTGAGGTGCATTGAGAACTAGCTGAAAGGCAGAGCTCAGAGGGTCATCATCAGTGACATGGAGTCTAGTTGGAGGCCTGTGGCTAGTGGCATCCCACAGGGCTCAGTACTGGGTCCCAGCCTGTTCAACTTCTTCATCAGTGACCTGGATGAGGGGACAGAGTGCCTCCTCAGCAAATTTGCTGATGATGCCAAGCTGGGAGGAGTGGCTGACACACCCGAGGGCTGTGCTGCCATTCAGAGAGACCTGGACAGGCTGGAGAGCTGGGTGTAGAGGAACATCCTGAGGTTCAGCAAGGGCAAGTGCAGAGTCCTGCACCTAGGGAGAAATAACCCCAGACACCAGGACAAGCTGGTGGCTGACCTTGTGGAGAGCAGCTCTGCAGAGAAGGACCTGGGAGTGCTGGTGGATGACAAGTTGAGCATGAGCCAGCAATGTGCCCTTGTGGCCAAGAAGGCCAATGGTCTCCTGGGGTGCATTGGAAAGACTGTTGTCAGCAGGTTGAGGGAGGTGATCCTGCCTCTCTCCTCAGCCCTGGGGAGGCCTCATCTCGAGTCCTGTGTACAGTTCTGGGCTCCCCAGGACAAGACACACATGGAGCTACTGGAGAGAGTCCAGTGTAGGGCTACAAAGATGATCAGAGGGCTGGAGCATCTGCCCTAGGAGGAACGGCTGTGAGAGCTGGGCCTCTTCAGCCTGGGGAAGAGAAGCCTGAGGGGGGATCTTATCAATGTGGACAAGTACCTGAAGGGAGGGTGTCAAGGGGACAGGGACAAACTCTTTTCAGTTGCCCCGTGTGACAGGACAAGAGGCAATGGGCAGAAATTGAAGCACAGGAAGTTCCGCCTGACCGTGAGGGGGAATTTCTTCCCTGTAAGAGTGACAGAGCCCTGGACCAGGTTGCCCAGAGAGGTTGTGAAGTCTCCTTCTCTGGAGCTCTTTAAGGCCTGCCTGGCTGCAACCTTGTCTAACATGCTCTAGGTGACCCTGCTGAGCAGGGAAGTTGGACTAGATGATCTCCAGAGGTCCCTTCCAACCCTACTGATTCTAAGATTCTGTAAGTTATAGTAGTATAAATAAATAGTATAAGTAAGAGGAGATGCAACACGACTGATTTTAGTGAGATGAAATGAATTCTTGCTTTGCCTCATTTACAGCTTCTGCAAAGCCAAATGTCAATAAAATGTCACTGTGATAATTCACATTGATCACTGAGACCGTAACTGCCCCTTGGTTAACCCACTCCCTAGTCTGGTTCCTCTGGTTATCTAGTATCTCCCATCGACGGCTATGAACATTTAGTGTTGAAATTTAAGGCATGAAAGTGGAATATATCATGCAGTGAATCTAGCTAAGGAACTAGGCACAAAGCCTGAGAAAACGTGCCCTCATTTGTCAAGTGATAAATTTGTGACATTGGGGCCCATTCAGGCTTCCGGAAGACATTTTAAGGTCTCTTGAATTTGCACAAGTTGATCATTACCCCTTAACTACTTCTGCATCCATGAGCAGACTGCAAACTATTGGGGCCAGAAACAATATCTTTTAGTTAGGTATTTTGCAAAACCTAGCCCAATACATTAAGGCACAAGCATAATACAAATAATAAGCATAAAGTTGTAAAGAACATACCAACACACAAGGCACAAGGTAGTACAAAATAAAGCCTCTCATTTTCAAAAACTTTCACTAAGATAATAAAAATATGTGGGCAGAGAAAAGATTTTACAGAATAAGACATCATTTGCATCATCAAGCACAATTAGACTATTCTTGTAAAACTGAAAAAATGAGTGAATCATAATTAATTCTATATTATAGACTCCACACAAATCTACTCAATGAAATTTCTTTTGCTAATTTATGCAAAAATTATTCAATTCCTAAATGATCTAGCAAGAGACATTTCCCTTTATGAAAAGCTTTTCCCTTCTCCCACCTGAGATAATAGAATTTTAACAGATGATAATACAGAAAAATCCTTGCTTTAATGGTCTCCGAGCCCAAAAAGTACTAGTAATTAAAGCAATCCTGAAACATAAAATCCATTTTTCAGTAAAAGCCTCAAGTAATGTACCCTTCAGGTGGTCTAAGACAAAAATCATCCACTAGCTCTCACATACAATGTGCAGTCCTAAAAAAAATGAAGACAATTTTGCAGGTAATAAACTTAGCTGCTATTTGGCAAGATTTTTTACTTCCGCTGGTGATACATGATTACATGTAAACAAAATCCACTTCTTTTTCTGCACACATTCAGCTTTCCAGTTTTCTCTGTTGAAATGTGCTTAGACTCTTGCAGGCACCATGCGTCTATCCTCTCCCCATGCACCACAATTCAGCTTGTTCGTATAAATCCACATACATGTACTTCATTATCATAAAGACTGCTAGACCATACAAAAAGTTTTACTGTCCTTTTAATAGCATCAGTAGGCTCAGTTCCACTCTATTCCAAGCTCTGGCTCAGAGCAAAAGAGACCAAAGAATTTTGCAGGTACAGAGGGGAATTGCGACTGTCAGTGTGGAGAGCTCATGTTGGGGGAGAAGGGGTAAGAGCTTTCAGATGACAAGAGTTTGGCTGATCCTTTGCTGGTATAGGGTAAAATCTCAGACCCTACAGCTAGTCATTTCTCATGCCCCCCAAAGCAGGATGGTGACAGGGCAGGTAGGAAGGTGAAGCAGAAGAGGGGAAGGGAACTAGAACACCTCTAAAAACCACCTCTAGAAGATGAGACCACAGTCCTGCCTTTTATTATAACATTTGTTGCATGGCATTTGTCAAAAAAGCAAAAACAATCTGGCAATAATGTTCTTTTCAACATACCTGTAAAAAGAGGATTTGGTGCCAATGCCTTAGCTGTTTGTAGAGTTAGGAACAGAGGACATCTAGTGGTGCTTAGCTGTAAATTAAAAGCATAAATAGGAGTCTGCATTATTCCATTGGCAATGCTGGCTCCCAGGATAAGGTACACAGACAGGCACGGGTAAGATACAGACATGTACCTCTGATAGTATCTGTATGCCTGTTCAACTCAGCAAAATATATCTGCATTGCACAAAAGTCATGTGTTTGTGTTCACAATCTGAAAGTGCAGATACTCTTTATATACCTACCGTGGGCTTGTCCTCTAATGCAGCCCCATTCTAAGCTGCTTCATAGTCATTACTTACAAATATACAATTTTAAGAGGTAACAGAAAAACCTGAACTAAAATGAAGTAGCTGCTAGCATCTCATAAAATGGTATTAGCCCGTGGCATCATTACAATAGTCGTTAATTATGATACACTCTGCTGTAAAAATTCAGCCCATAGTCACATTTTCAGCAACATCACTGTAGCACATCCGTCTTTCCTTTATTAGCCAGTCCATGTAGTACTGCATGTTTACAACAGAGAAAGCTTCATAATGTTTTTGTCAATTGGCTGGAGAAAAATGCTGTAATTTTATTTATTTACTTACTTATTTATTAAAAAAAAAAAAAAGGGAGGCAAGGACAGCCTTTGAAAAGACTGTCTTTTCTGCTTATCTTCACAACATGCCTTTGGGATAGATTTTCAGCATAGTACTCTCTCTGGCCCTAATCCAGAGAAGCATGAAGTTTAAAGCTGATGTAAAACACATACTTCTGTGCTTTGCTGGAACGGGGACAGAATGCTGAGTACTTTACACAGTCAGATCTCAGGAGCGCTTGTACAATAAACCCAAAATAACATCAAAAATCTCATAAGGCTCCTGAATTTTCAGCTGTGCTCTGAGCATTTGTTTACGTCTATACTCCTGGAACCTGAAGGCTGAGCAGAAACCAATCAATAAGACGAAAACTAATGCAAGTACAGACTTTTAGGTGAACCTAGTATTATGAGAGGTTGTTTGCAATTTGGTACAGAACATCCAGCCTGGTAAACTATAACTTTTTTAATTGCCCTATTCCAGAAGACAAGGGCAATTTGACAATTATGTGATTGCTCCAGTTGTCAAAACCCATCTAAAAACATTGTTCTGGGAGTACATGGAGTACTGGAGAGGTGCCTGAGGACTGGAAGAAAGCCAATGTCATTCCTGTCTTCACTCCTGTCTTCAACATCTCTAATCCTACCCTCCTCAACCTCAAAAGGAAAGTCTTCTCTTCTCCAGACTTTCTCCCTCACGTCCGGGCTACAGGATTCCTGGGGGCTGCCCTTAGCAGTGAAGGCTGAAGCACAGAAGGCATTCAGTAATTCTGCCTTCTCTGTATCCCTTGTCACCAGGGCCCCCGCCCCATTCAAGAGTGGGACCACATTTTCCCCAGTCCTTCTCTTGCTGCTGATGTATTTGAAGAAGCCCTTCCTGTTGACCTTGACAGCCCTTGCCAGACACAATTCCAGCTGGGCCTTAGCCTTCCTCACAGCATCTCTACATACTCTGGCTGCATTCCTGTAATTCTTCCAAGTAGCCTGTCCCCTTTTCCACTTTCTATTGTAATTTCTTCTTCTGTCTGTATTTGGCCAAGAACTCCTTGCTCACCCATGCAGGTCTCCTGCCCCCTTTGCTGCACTTCTTCCTCATAGGGATGCACCACTCTTGAGCTTGGAGGAAGTGATGTTTGAATACTAGCCAGCTCTCCTGGGCCCCCCTTCCTTCTGGGGCCTTAACCCAAGAGACTCCACCGATTAGGTCTCTGAAGAGCCCAAAGTCTGCTCTCCAGGGTTGCAATCCTGCTTGTTGCCTTGGTTCTTTCCTGCAGGATCCTGAATTCCACCATCTCATGGCCACTGCAGCCAAGGCTGCCCCCAACCTTCACATCTCTAACCAGTCCCTCTCTGTTGGTAAGGGCAAGGTCCGGCAGGACACCCTTCTTTGTAGGCTCCTCCACCATTTGTGACAAGAAGTTGTCATCAATGCATTGCAGGAGCCTCCCGGACTCTTTGTGCCTTCCTGTGTAGTCCTTCCAGCAGACATCAGGGTGGTTGAAATCCCCCCATGAGAACCAGGACCTGTGATCGTGAGGCTACTTCCAGCTGTCTGTAGAAGCCCTCATCAACTTTCTCTTCCCGGTCAGGTGGCCTGTAGTAGACACCCACGACACTGTCCCCCATGTTGGCCTGCCCTTTGATCTTTACCCATAAGCCCTCAACTGCCTCCTCCTCCTCCTCACCTAGGCAGAGCTCGATGCATTCCAGCTGCTCTCTCACCTAAAGAGCAACTCCACCACCTCACCTCCCTGGCCTCTCTTTCCTAAGAAGCACATATCCATCCATGGCAGCATTCCAGTCATGTGAGCTATCCCACCATGTCCCTGTGATTGCCATGAGATCACGGCCCTGCGACCAGACACAGATCTCCAGCTCCTCCTGTTTGTTCCCCATGCTGTGTGCATTGGTGTACAGGCATTTTAAAGAGGTGGTCATGCCTGCAGGTTTCCCCAGAAGGGTGCACAGGGGTCCCCCATAGCCATGCCCCAAATGCACATCCCCAGCTGCATGCATCCGTTGGAGGCCCCCAGCCCAACTTGTGTTTTGTTGTCTACCCTGTCTCTATGACACCCCCCACCCCTCCTACCTAGTTTAAAGCCCTCTTTACTAGGCTGGCCAACCTGTTTGCAATGGCAAATGTGCCCCTCTTGGTGAGGTGAATCCCATCTCTCCCCACCAGTTGTTGGCCTTCAAACCATGTTCCATGGTCATAGAATCCAAAATCCTGTTGCCAACACCAGTGGCGTAGCCAGTTGCTGATTTGGGAAATCTTCCTATTCCTCCTCCCATGCCTCCCCCTAATTGGCAGGGCCGATGAAAAGACCACCTGGGCTCCCAGACCCTTGACCACTGTGCCCAAGGCCTTGAAGTCTTCTTTGATTGTCTCTAGTTTGTTCCCTGTATCGTTAGCACCCACATTTAAAGAGCAGCAGAGGGTAGTAGTCTGATGAGCAGACAAGCCTCGGCAGCCATACAGACACATGTCGTATCCTTGCCCTTGGCAGGCAGCAAACCTCTCTAAAGGAGGGGTCAGGTCGGCAGATAGGCACCTCTGCCCCTCTCAGCATGGAATCACCCACTGCAACCACTCGTCGCCTCTTCCGAGTGGTCATGCAAGGCACAGGGTCAGAGAGCCCAGTTGCTTCCCTTGAGGCCAGGTCCGGGTTCTCCTCATCCTGGAGTGCACTAAACCTGTTCTTCAACTGTAACTCCAGGTCTACAGGATGATTAGGGGCCTTTCTCCTCTTTGTTCGAGAAGTGACTAGCTTCCAGCCATCTTTGACAGTGCTGTGCTGTACTATTTCAATCTTCAGAGTCCTCCAGCAGCTCCCCTGCTGCAGGGGATTGGGATTCTGGGAGCAGCACAGTCTCTGAGAACACCCTCTCGATCGCCTGCTTTCTCGCATGTTTCGCAGTCTACTGACTTCATCCCGCAACTCTTTGTCTTGACAACACAAATCGTCAACAGCAGCACACCACTTGCAGGAGGGTGGACCATCACCCACCTCCAGAAGGTCCAGGCCTTCTGGAGAGGCTCCAAGCACTCTCTACAGCCTGGGACCTGTAGGGCAGTGTCTGCTGTAGGAGGCTCTGTCTGGGTTGATGCTACCGACACAGCTGATGTAGCAGTTCCCACAGCAAATGGCAAACATGCTTTACGCCAAGTTACAACCATGTTAGCAAGAGTGGGCGCTACTGGCGCTGTTAGCAGAGTCACTCTCTAGTCCCCTCATCCCACAAGGGCCAGCAGACCACAATGTCCAACACAGACCCCAGAAGTTCAAGACATAGCCAAGACAGTGCTGCACAAACTGCTGCGCCTGTTTGCTGCCTCTGTCAGCTGCGCTCTCTATTAAGGGGCTATAGTCACCATAGGACCTCTGCACTGTTCTCCGGCTCTTCCAGTTTCATTCCCTAGTTCAGCTCAGGCTGGATATGCCCTTGTGACATCAATGACACTCCAGAAACTTCTTTTCCCAGCTCAACTTTGAAATGCCAAAGGAAGAATCAGTTCTAAACTATTACGTTTCCTGCCTCACCTGGAAATCAGATATAAACAAGTAGTTCCACAAGCAGCGGAAGTGTTGGCGCCTGGTTTCCCGTGACCTTTTGTCTCCTGTTTGGATTATCCGTGTCCATGAATGTGGGCTTCATTCCAAGCATTTCCCACAGTATGGATTCCGTACTATTTCTCCTGCCATAGAGGACCCCTTCCACCAGCATGTGAGGAGGTTACATAGGCTCGTGCAGACACAAGACGGTCATCACAAAATAAGCAACAACGCATAGATATTCCAATATATGCAAGCTGTGACAGTAGCACTGTTCAGATATTCTGATTCAACTGATTCCCTGCAGGAGCAAAGGGACCCTTTGCCTCATTTTTTTTCTTCCTTCGTTTGTATTTACATTGGTGCATCTGTGGTTAGACTAGACATACCACAGCTCCCCTTCTGTTTAGCAAGTTTATGTTCCTGTCTGGAACTGAACCTGGAAATAATAGTTTAAAAGCAGCATGTAAAAGGAAATATTTAGAAATAGAGATTATTTAAAAAAAAAAGTGTATCTTTGTTTAGGATTTGGGTAAAGATAGGTGACAAATGTTAAGAATGACAAATTGCACCAGATGTTTTATGCATGTTAGGAAAAGGAAGCATTAAGGTTATAGCACTGTGAATCTATTTGTTAACCATTCTGGCAGGTGTTGAAGGGAGGATTTTTAAGTCCTAGTTTTTTCCTAATTAGAGTTAAGATCAGAACATAGGCAGTGTTCACCACTCCTGCAGGAGTTATTCCATTATTTTAATTGGTAGGAGAATGAAATACCATAACTCTGACACCATAAATTGAAATGCAGTATGTAATTGTACACAAGATCTGAATGGCTAAGGGCTTATTCTTGAGAATCTAAGTTTGTAATTTTTATTCTCAGTCTTTTGGGGAATTAAAAATCAATCATTAATGGTCCAAATGACTCTAAATCCAATAACAGGCAAAGATACAGCTTGAAGTAGGTTGAAAATGATAACAGCTTTCTCCAGGTCTTGAAAATTTTATTAAAAGGTTAGAAATAACTTACAAATAATTTTCAGTCTCTAAATCAAATTGAATCCCTTTGAAGTGTGTTACCGAGTGAGCTTGTAAATTCCTATAACTGGCAAATAATCTTAAAAATAGTTTTATAAATATTCAAGACTTTCGAGGCAGCACATAAAAATCTACAGAGAAAAAGAAAAACTTTTTAAAGCACCTGAGTAGCTTCATGTTCCAAGTTAGAGTTTGAAAAGAGGTTGAATACCTAGGAGCCTAAAATAGATAGAAATTAGTGGAGTTTCTGTTGCTTAGCAAATAACTGCATCTCAGCTGAGCCTAGTAAGTACCCACGCGCTTGATCTATCTGCAAAAGAATACATTGACTTAAACCATCAAAGGCAGAATAACTTGATTAATTAGTACTGTGTGACCATGCACTGACTTCCATGGAGGTCTCAGTGACATACTTCTAAGGTTGTAATTTTAATGTCAGATGGATATTTATAGAGAAAAATGTCACCAGACCTTGCAAAGTCTGTTGCAGGTGTGCTCTGGAATCTGAGCTCCTGGCAGAAAGCCTCTCTGAGCCATGCAAAAGGGTGAAGGGACGGCAGCGGAAATACGTGTTACCACAAATGGGAATAAGAAGAAATTGTTTATATCTCCCTGGTGTTGGAAGTCAGTTGGCAACAGGCAGAAATGAGTTGTTCCAGGAAGAGGAAAGAGTTGCACTGAGACAGAGCGTCACGAGAAGGGCTGCGAAGGGACCGTGAGCTGTTGCTGTCACTTCCCCTTCTGCTGGTGTTAGGGTGAGAAAGGAAGGGCTCACTCGACAGCACCTACTGAAGTTTGTCCAGGGAGCCTAAGCCCTCATTACATGCTATGATTTAGAGATGGCCTTTGAAGACAGCTGAGGGAAGAAAGAAAGGCCTTCTCTGATCTGCTGGGAGGTGCCGGAGGTGGTTTTTGCTGATCATTTTAAACTAGTCTTTGCAGTTTGAAATGCACTGTTTATTATTTTATATGATAGCAGTGATCTATCATACCATTAATTGCCAGAAGTTCCAAAGTTCTATTTTCAGTACATTATTTCGTTCGTCCTCTCCCTAAAGGTTGGTTTACCACAAGAAATATTATTAATTGAAAGTTTGGTTTAACAGTACTCACATGTTCTCATCTTTGTGCTAGAGATTACATTTCAAAGATATTTTGGACCTTAAAAAGGCAGATAGGACACATAATCCTTCATCTAAGGTGTTTAAAAAAAAAAAAAGAAAGAACGCCAAGCAGTTCCGCATTTCTTTAGGCTTGCAGATACCTTGGAAAATCTAGTCTGAGCCTTTGGACAGACAGGCTCATGGCAAGCTGAGTTGCTTGAAGTGTACTATTAGATATCTATGTAATCCATAGATGCTGGAAAGGACTGGTCTCAACCATATGCTAGCTGGAATGTCTAATAGATTGCTTTTAGGTAACAAAAATTTGGGGATTTTCCTGCTTCCTTTGGGAGCCCATGAATCTAAACTATTTCAGTGGAATTAATTGTTTTTTTTCCTGTAATTCATCCTAAAGTTTCCTTTGCATAGCTTCATCCTATTACTCATAATCTTACCTCATAGTCTATCATCCCTTTGCAATTTAAGTTTACATGTACTTGTATGGTAGCTACTTTTAATATCCCCTAGCATTGACCTCAAGTTACACTTGGCTACATAATCAGTTTCCAGGCATGCAATTAATTGCCTTTTTACTCTGAATTTATAACAGTTCATTAGTGTCTTTCTGTTGCTCAGTTGCCACTCACTATTGAATAGTGTATTAACCTGTACTACACACTTGTTGCAGCAAAGCTGCGATATAAACCCATACAGCCCTAAGCAAACAGACATTTAATTGTTCTGATATTGTGTTTAAGAGGGACAAATCAACGCATACCACTTCCTAGCCTCCATTGGCTTTAGTGTTCTAGCAGGAGGTTATCTTTCCTTTGCCACAACTTTCCTTCCTTTCCATGCTGTAAGAAATATGTTCTTAATAATATTCTTCAGAATATTCTACAAAGGAGAGTGAACAGAGCCTGCTGTATTTCACATTTACAAGGAAACGGAAAAATGGCAGAAGCCAGATGGAGGTGAGGCTGACTGACCTGTAGTTCCCTGGATCCTCCTTCTTGCCCTTTTTGAAGGCTGGAATGACATTGGCTTTCTTCTGCTCCTCAGGCACCTCTCCTGATCACCGTGACCTTTCAAAGACGATAGAGTGGCCTTGCAAGGTGCTTGAGAGTGGCCTTGCAAGTCACACTTGACTTGTGAAAAACTTAACAAGTTTATCTGCACATTCAGCTGGCACATTTGATACCACAGTGGAGGCCTAATTCAGCAGCCCTCTGGAGCTCTTTAAGCCATTTGACTCCCAAAGCTAGAGCACAGCATTCCTCACTTTTTAATCTCAAAGTGTCTTGTCCAGCAGGTGATATGTCTACAATGGCAGGAAGATGGAGGCCACTTCTACATCTTTTCCTTCTGCAGGCTCCAAGTGTCTCCACAGGATCACAGTCAGCATGAAGCAGCTTGTGCCACCCGCTCAGTGGGACAGCAGTGCAGTACCAGCACGTGTGCTGGAGAGGAGCTGCCACGGAGGTGGGGAGGTGGCTGCCTGCACGCTGTAGGACAAAGCCATCACATTGTCCACCTGCCACTGGCAGCATTGAGGAGAATGCTTAAAAAAATCACAAGAACCGTTTTTGGAGGGTAAACAGTTGTATCACCAGCTGCTCTCACTTCACATTTCTAAGCCATTTTGCCCAAGCAGAACGAGCAGCAATTTACACCTAAAACTGTGAAGCTTGCCATGAAGTTGCAGAGTTGCCAACGGCTGCGTGGAGAAGAGCAGCTTTACAACCTGACACAGCAGAACAGCCAGGAAAAGTGCTCTGTTGATTTTGGTAGCATAAATCCTGGGATTATAACCGATGTTAAGAGCCAAAAGCTGTATTTGCCAACTACCACTATCTGTCTATTAATTATTACTTAATTAATTCATTACACAAGCATTCCTGCATAGTATATCAGGCATTCAATGTCCAGAATAGGACAAAACATTTGTAACTGAGATTTTTCTGAGATTAAAAAAAATAATTTCTGGGTTTTTTTTGCTAAATGAAAGAATATCTCTTATTGACTAAGTTTTTCTTTCATAAAAATGCAAATATGATATCTATTAATTCTGAACTTACAAGATATTTGTCATACTACTGTCCTCATTTTTCATTTGGAGCTGGGTTGAGTAGCTCAAAGAATTGACATCTCTGACCACTTGTCTCACCTTACACAGACTGTTGCAAGAAATGTAGTTAAAGTCCGCTGGTATTATGTACCCCTTGATGTTAGACCAGAGCTACCGCATCATCAGCACTATTTGGTATACCCTATCTGGTATTTCAACATAATAAAAATATCCAATCTGCCACTTAAGCCAGCAGCAAAACCTTTAAAGGCGTTAAAAAATGTATATAGGAAAAGAAGAAATCTCTCTAAAAGCATCTACTTTCCAAAGGAATTTCTAAGAGGCAAATGGCAGAGCATTTTATGACAGTGAGCACTGATACCATTGGGGGTTGCTGTTTGTCTGAGTCATTTACTCAGTTAATTCTGCACCTAGAAGAGCAATAGTCTCTGGGAGGCTGCTAGCAGCGTTAGCTCTTGGGACTCTGGCAATGATTCTCCCTTCAAGTCAGCACAAGCAGAGCCGTGTCTTAGTGCGCAGGCTGCTCTTGGTGGCAGCGTTTTGCCCGCCAGTAACTGCTCTGACCGCTCTACGTCCTCCAGCCGCCGCATTTCCTCTGGATCCAGGGCGAATTCTTCACCAGTGGCTTGGAAGAACAAGCACTGCTACTGTGTTTTACAGAAAGGGATAGCAATGGAGATGATAAATCAGGGAGAGTTACCATGTTTATTGGGGGCATTAGAAGCCACACGCATTTTTTAATCAAAAACTTTCTCTTCCAGTGGACTAAAAAGCTTCTTAATCAGGAAAAATAAACCAACAATAAATTTCCAAGGAACTGGCAATCACAAAGGACATCCCTAAGATAAAACTTATCATTTTGAAATATATTTTTTTATCTATGTTTTTAATAACTTGAATGACTAAAACACACACACAAAAAAAGTGAAGAAACAAACTTATTTTGGAAGCTCATAATCCAGCCAGTAAAATACATTTACATGGTGGGAATCTTATGAGATAAGTTTTATGAGGGATATCAGTCATTCTGAATGGCATTCATCTTGCGATATTAAATAATCCATTACCATTTCTGTGGTTTTGCAGGACAAATACACCAGATTCAGAGCACAGTCTTCTGATGATTTTGAACCTGACCCAGATCCAAAGCTCTAGGGGACGTCTGGATCCTTATGTAAAACACAATTTCACTCTGCACCCAAGCCTCATAGCATGGGCAAATTGAGGACAGAAGTAAGTCCTTGGAGAGTATGAGAAAGCAAGCCAGTACTAAATTCACACTCCACTGCACTCATTCTAAGTCGCGAGTATCTGATAAGGCAGATATTTCAAACAATGATATAAAAAATGAAGCTTATCTAATGGCTAGCTTAGCAGCTTGGACAGACGGTTCAGTAGAGTTTCTGCTGATATCAGAAGCACGGGGAAACTGTGCAAAAGGTGGTGAAATATCTGCTCGGCCCCAGGTTGGAGGATGCAGCAGATGTGCAGTTTAGCATAGAGTCAGTAAATGCGGTTTCTCAGAAGATCAGGAAACACATATTAAAGAGTTCCCCGAGCAGCTCTAAGGCTCTGAACCACAGACCTGAAGCAGAGGGAGCTTATAAGCCTCTAGATCTAGCAATATGAATCACATTTACAAATTTGGGGTGCACAACTCAATTGGAGGCTTACCTCCCCTAGGAGCCTCTGCACTTGTGATGCCCTTGATAGATAACCTTTCTATTTACCTGTTAAGAAATGGTCCTTAAGGATCCTTAAAAAAATCCTTAAATTTTCCTCTTATCTGAATGTAGCCAACTAAAAATTACATGCAAGTCTAAGCTGCTCAGAACAAGACAGGCCTTTCTGAGATGTTGAGCTCTTTTCATTGGTTGCTGAGGGTACCTGGATGACTAGCACTCTTTTTGGTTGCTGAAGTTATGGGGTTGAGTCATTCCCACCTAGATGTTGTGGAGAATGCATTTCCCGTGCATAGAGGCAGCGTATGAGACAAGCTGAAGAGAAGGTCACCTTTAGGGAAGCACAGTGTCCCCAGAACTGATGGAGAGCAAGTCTGTGCACACCTTTTGTTGACTGTGGCCAGTTAGCTGTTTCATAATGTTTGGGATATACCTATTCACCTATACATTAACCTCGAGGTCCTGCAACCTTGTGCTCAAGGTTAAAAACACAAGGACTTTAGCTGCTGTCTGCTGCACCATGCATGGGTCTGGAGTAGGGTGGTCCCTGCTTCCGGGAGAGAGACCAGAACACCACCAATTGCCAATAGGTCATTTACTCTTAGTCTGGGTGGGTCAGAGTTCACAAAGACTTGGCCTACACTGAACTTAAAGAAGACATTCTGGATTTATATTACTGACAGGGAAAGTAAAAATGAGACAGAAAGGGAATTTCTTCATTGCTGGTACTGGATGCTTCAGGACGTACATTTAACAAGATCTCAGAATTGTATACGAGCTGGATAATGGAAGAAGTTTGACAATTGACTGAACAGCTGAAAAAGGTCCTGGATGTGAGACATATTGGTTGTATGCCGTACAATTTTAGACTTCCTGGTCATTATGCCATTGTGCCATTATATTTTAGATAGGTCCTGGAATACTTAACATGGGAGTTACTGACAGCTTCGTATTTCTGTGGTAGCAATGAAGGTCTAAGAACATAAAAATGTATCTTTGCTGTGTTAATTTTGATTTTTCTTTCCTGGCAATTTTTAGAGAAGATAAAGGAATGTAAAAGCAGACTTTAACCTGCTAACGTAAGTAAAGCTAACATTTATTTTACTCGTGTTCTTTTTGCTTTCACTTTTAATAAGAGAGACGGCTACACATCTTTTAATAGAAAATTCACATAATGGTGATTGACTTTGTGAGTCCTTTTCTTTCTCTCTTTCTTTACTTTTTTTTTCTTAGGGATGAAAAGGGCAGGACTCTAAGGAAATAACTTCCGTCAAGAACAGGCTGCGAAGTGCTCTTGTTCATTTAAGTTCTGGGAACGTAAACTTTAGCATGAACCTAGTTCTGTCACCTCTACTCAGATTAAATACTTACGTGGAAACCAGTGTTATCTGCTCATTTTTCAACACACAGTGTGCGGTTCTCTAAAAATAATAGTGGTTCTTTAGCAAAGAAGCAATAGGAAAGCTTGTAAAATAGCTATGGGAGGCTCATGCCCTGTAAAACTGCTTTTCAAGGAAATTCTTCATTTTTGGAGACACAGGTCAAAGCTGGACATCTTGGTATTAAAAACAAAATAATGCCAATCTTGTTAATGTGTGGAACGTCCTCTGGTTATCATCCTCGTTTGATGAGCCCTACAATGCATCAACCTGGCATGTCTGTAGGTCTGCTATAGATTATAGCGTTTAACAGAGCTCATGAATGAGCGGTCAGATCGGCCCATAGTACGTAGGCTGTGTGTAGAGACTGCCTTTCTGCTGTAAGTGTGGCAAACTCCACTGAGAAAAGTGCCCCATGGGTAAGGCACTGAAATGTATAAGGCGAAATTGCTTCTTTACACCACCTTTGGAAAAATGTATGTATTTGGTTAATCAATCAACATTGGTATTAATTTGCTGAATTACAGCATAGAATGAATATACAAGAAGCATTATCACTAGCGATCTTAGTCATTGAAAGGCAGGATTTGAGCTGTTTAAATAACCTTACTTCAAAAAATGTAAACATATCAGTATTTTGTGCTCATATGGCAGCTCACAAGAAACATATTTCTCGAGGCGCTTTGTGTTTGTTTTGGTAGCAAAATATAAAAATATTGGGCAAGAATATAGGGCAAGAGTTAAAGAATGTTAGCATTCAGACTTACTCTGAAGTAAGTCTTGCGAAATATGGTACCTTTTTTAAGTCAAAGTGCTGGAGTGGCATGACTACATGACAGTCTGAGCAGTCTCATTAAGAATATTTTTGGTCCTTTGGCTTGAGAATAAAAGCTCGAAAACATTGAATCATCAGTTTTATGGACAAGTGAAAGTAGCCCACAAAGCAAACCAACCTCCCCCCCCCTTTTTTTTTTACTTTTAAAACCGCAAAATATTTTGATCTGAAGCCATTGCTGTAGAACATCTCCAATTAGCAGTGTTTTAATAATGCTTGAATCCAGTTGTTTGCACAACTACGTAAATTATAATATTTATTAAAATGGCACCAGGAGCTGACTACAAAGAAATAGTCTAACAACTGACTGCTGTTTCTCACTTACGCAGCCATGTCTTTTGCTGCCCTCTTACTCCAGGAGGAAGTAAGCTGCTGTTAGAGTCTTGGATGCTAGTTGGAGTGTGGGGGAATGCAAGCTGGAAAACCGATCCTGACTCTTTCCCATTTCTGCGGGTCTTGCTCACTGACTGGCCCGCGAGTGGCCCTGCAGCACTTGCACTCTTTTCGAGTGCTGCTTGGTGTTTTGACCTACCTCTAGCCTACTCTGATACCTCTAAATGATTGTTCTACAATTGCAGACTGTCAGAAGCCAAGTAGTGCTATGACTATTTAAATATGGCCTTAAACCTGAAGTGGGAACTGAATGACAAAAAGCAGCCGGATCACACTCCTCCAAGACAATTGGTCTGCTCCAATAACCTCTTACAGCAAATTTGCACTTAATTTATAGGAACTTGTGGTTTTTCTTGCATTCTTAGCCTACCATCTCGAGTAAACAAGATCAGGGACATCCCAACACGAGAACCGAGTTTTCCTTTTCTATTATATCCAGGTCTTCCTGGGAAAGAGATTTCTCTGGCTCCAAAGAAGGCAAATTCATTCCTTTGGTCAGTAATACGGAGTTTAAAGAGATATTTCATCAACGTCAGTGTTACTTTTAAAAGACATCAAGTTATTTCCTCCGGTTGCCAGAGGCCATCACTTATGGCAGGAAGTGTGTAGAGGTTTACTTAAAAGCACAGTCACCTCCTGAGACTTTCTACCTTTTCCTTGCTTCTCATTTGAAAAATAAAATGTTAAGCTATATTTCTGAGATTCTGAGTGTCCTGGATTGGCTCCACAGGAATGAGAGCTATTGTATAACAGGTGGCAGCAGAGGGAAGGGCAGGAAAATGGCTTTTGTTACCTACTGTTTGTGCTGGCATCTTTGCCGTTTGCCTATCAGTCATTAAAATGCAACGTTGCTTTTTGAGAGTATCAAGCTGTGGCAAATCATTTGGAATTCTAGTTAAATTCCACTTCAGGTAATTACACAGGGGGCTTTTATTTTTCCTGTTGTTTCTTTAACAGCTGTGGAATATGATTCTTATACAATAGTTTCAGCAAAGCAACATGACATCAGACTCCAACATAAAATAATTCCTAGCTCTTCCAGTACAATACAAGCACTAAGAAAAATAAGTCATTAGGGTTTTAAAGTTCTTTTTAATTTTAGGTTTTACTTTCTCAAGTAAAAGACCAACTAGACTGAGGGATCTGCGTTAGCATTTCAGTGCAAATCAGAATAATGAACCTGTTCCTTACTTCTGCAATAATGTGCTTAGATACACTCAACTAATTGCAACATACTGCAACAAACAGATTCCTTTGTATTTCCTTGCTATTAGCACCACCAGCCTGATGATGCATGAGGGACGTGAATTTACATTTGTGCTATGTAAAAAGTTCTTAACGCTTCTTCCTCAACCATATCCAGACTTTTCTTTCCCTTGTTTCCACTCTCACTTGATGAAATCTCCTGCTCTCTGATTCACTGTGTTCATTCCCCCGATGATGCTGATCTACATCTGGGACAGAAACATTTGTTTTTCTGTCTTTATGTCTGCCTAACACCTGGCACACAGTAGAGACATGTATAGACCTCTCTTCTGCTAGCCAGACGAGATGGAGAAGTTTTGGGTGATCTGCTACTGAACTTACCGGATTTTGTCTCTCTAGCACTTCTTCACACATCACACATTGTGAAATTATTGTTAGAAATTGGAAGTGAAAGAGAGAGAGTGACTTGCTGAGAACAGGCATCTCCACAGGACAACGATTGGTTTCATGCTGTTATGCAGGATTTGATGGACAGGTGGCTGAGTTTGGCTCTGAGTAGCTGCAGGGTGTATTACAGGGCTGAAGACAGAAAAGGACAGATGGAGATCTTTGAGAACAGTTAGAGACTTTTCTGTTAATCACCTGATCTAGTTGTTCCAACTTGTCTTATATATCTGTGACAGAAGAAATTGCGGTGTCTTTACTGGCCAGAAATATCTTAGCACCAAATCCACGTTGTGCATGGAGATGACATAATTGCAGTCCCTCTGGGTGGGAAAAGGATTAGAAGGAAAACAAAAGTGTTTAAAAGGAGGCACACAATCTTAACATGCACGCTCCAGGACCATATACCATTGGCACACTAAGGGGGAGACAATTCCTGGTCTTTACATCATCACATCTGAGTAAAGAACCTACTTTTAGGTAGCCTATGTGTTTTCTCTTAGCACCAGAGGAATTTTGAAAGGACTTTGTGTATCCTTTAGAGTCGCTGAAGCTAAGATGTCATATCACTCTCCAAAACAAGCTGGTGAAAAAAGCCTTCACATCTAGTTCTTCATGGCACCACAAACTGAGATTTTTTTTTTTTTTTTTGAAAAATTATATAATTTGGGATAAAATGTGGTTTTCAGTCTTCACTTGACAGGCATCTCATTCCCTTGGATGTGCAAGCCTGCTGATTCTGTCGTGCTTTACAGCAAGATCTTCCATACATTCACCATCTTCCAGGACTTCCTTTCTCCTCACCTTCTCAATTTTAGGAAGAGTGGAGAGCTACAAAGCCCATCTCTTTGATTAGGAGGATAAATTGGAACATAGTTTACTGTTAATGGTAAGATTCAGGAAGGTGGAGGTCAAAGTGCGACGACATCTGCCTGTGCTCAAAAGACTGACCCCGGAGCCCAGCACAATATGCGCTTGGGTAACGCACATTAGTTCACACCCATCCAGCTTCAGAGCTCCAGTACGTGCCACCACCATATGAATATCAGCACAAGGCAGGGGTTGGCATGAACAAGAATTCTGTTTTGGGGTCTGCTTTGTAGGCCTGCAGTCCCAAAGGTAAAAGAGAATAGAGAGGAAGGGACCAATAATGAACATGACTTCAGTGTCATGCTGAAAGCTAGCGCTCCTGTGGGCTGAGATTTCTCATTGCCTTTAATTGTCTTTAGTTTGAACAGCTGCCAATAGTCTTTATTTCTATTTGTGCAGTGAAGCAGGACAGAAACAGAAAGATCTGTCCCCAGAAAGCTTTCCAGACAAGGTAATGTCCAACACATATCCTACATTTGGCCTCAAATAAAAAAAAGCTAGAAAGTCTGCAATCTTGGACTAACCACTCAGAACAAAATACATACAATTAGAGCAGTATATTTGTTCATAAATTCAGCTGATTCATTATTTGAATTGCTATTCTTCCTGAGCTGTCTCAAAAATAATTCCTGTCTGAAAGAAGGACATACACCTCCAAAGTGAGTCTGATGTGTTTTCCAGAACTGTGCTTTCTTAGTGTCTAGCCTCATTTCTGCTTGTCTTACCTCTTTGCATTTTAACAGTTTAAAGAACTATGGAAATTATTGAATAAGTGAGACTCTGAACTAATGAAACTCACTGAATGATCTGACAAACTGTGGTAGCAACTTGCAAAGATAGAGTTTACATCCCATTTTATCTAAAAAATAAGGAGCAGCTGGCCTCTCTGCTACATAGGGCGGATACTGTATTTTACACTGCACAACGAATTTACACAATCTTTTGCTGGCCTCTATCTCTTCTTCCCACTGTCTGGCCTCTACAGAGAGTGAAATTACCTGGAGTGATAAATTTTGGATCATGTGTTCTGCCCTTCATGATTACAGAATGTTATTTCATGGGGGCCCACCAGTATTTTCTGTGCCCCAGAGAAAGCACATGTTAATTGAGTTAGTGACTCAGAATTTAAGCCATGATTCACCACTAGTTTCTTTTCGAGGCAACACCCCAAAGACTTTTCCCTAGCGCTGGAGCATGAACTCTGAATACATTTATCACCATATGGCTATTTCACCAAATCCAGCTCAGATCCAGCAATGGTTCTCGCAAAACGGCCTGCGGGCTTTCACTTCACAACAGGCTTGTATTGAGGAAGCGTTAAATATCAGACCTCACTGATACTTAGGCTCCTAGAAAGGAGGCAAATCCTTAGGTTCCCAGATCATTGGCATGCTCTCTAGCTTTGCTCTGCAAATATGCTTGTGCTAGGGGAATGCAGAATTAGTCTTTTCCACTCTGATAAATACAAAACTTCTCTGGGCTCAGGAAAGGTCATTCGAGAAAATTTGTCCTAACAGGAAGAGATACTTAACTTCAATTTGAGTTAGATTCCACTTCACTCAGATTTGGAAATGACATTTTGATTCCGCTTACTACAGATAGTACTCAAGATGAAGGAAGGACTTGTTAAAAATACCTTGAAATGCTGATCTCAATCTCTTTTCAAATCATCCTACATACTCAGAGTGAAGGTCACATTTTAGGCCATTTACTTCTATAAAAGAAAAATAAATCAAATATCCTTTAAGCAATTCTGCATAAATGTGATCTTCCGTGGCCAAAGCCTTTATTTATGTTTTGACAACATCTCAAATCTGTTAAGGCATTTTCATCCTGGAATTTTTTTACAGCATAAAAAGGCAAACAGCATAATTTGAGTAGAAAAGGAATAGACATTCAAAATGAATATAATTCTACATACATGAGCAGTCTCATTTTCAATAGGCTGAGAGCAGAGCTAGTTTTATTCAGCTGTAGGGAAAGGTCTGAAAATCAGGACATTTATGGAATCTTATCTTATGGAATCTATCCTAATATTCTGAAAAAAAAAATAGGACTGCTTTCTATCCCATCCAGGCTGTACTGGCTGATTTCTTGCAAAAGATGTGAGGATTAGGTCTTCAAGAGTAATTTCAAAGAGAAAAAGATGTAACATTAAAGCTGAATTCAAAGTGAGATGTAAACTGTAAGCAGGATCATGGAAAACATAAAAAAGGGATAAAGTTGGTTTTCATAACAGAGAGACAGGAACGATTTGATGAGGAACAAGAGCTGACCAGACTAAAGCTATGTAGGTCCTTGAGCATGAGGGACAAATAGCTTGAGCTTGATGAAACACAGAAGTTAAATTTGAGGTGCTGAGATGTCACCCTCCGTATCTCTCGCCACTCATCCCTGTCCGGAATGGTGAAACCTGCCGTTTTCTCTTCCTTGGTGGCTCAGCTGGCTGACAGAGAACGACAGGAGCTGCTCTGTGGGTAGCCGAACTGGCAGTCACTCCACCACTAAAACCGGAGGCAGCATAACTTAATAGGAAAAGTCAATACTGCAGAGAAAGAGCAATTTTGAACAGCCCTCTGTGTTCTCCCTTCGCAGAGAGCCTGGCCCCGGCCACTTTTTGCATCTGTGCAGGGAGAGTTAGCATGCTATTAGCATATCACTTATTCATTGAAAGAGAAGACTTGTATGCCAGCAGCAGCTCGGACAGACGCTATCCCAGGGCAGTTGCATCCCCTCTCTCCAGTGCGTTGCTACGCACACGTTTCTACAGGCTCTGAGATGCAGAAGCAAACAGATGGGTTTGGCCAAAAACGAACTCGTACTTGGAGCAGCTGGAAACAGTACGAAAGGAACCGAAGCCCTCTCTGTGGCATTCGTGGATGCCACTCACCCTTGCACGATCGTCTGAATTCTTTGGCAGGGCTTTGAATTTCACTTCAGCTTTGCTTTTTCAGTTCAATCCTAGTGTCTCTGCTTGTGCCTGTCTGCCTTGCAGGAGCAGTTGCAAGAAGTAGCCGATCTACCCTTTCCGAGGCATTGGGAGCCCATTTAATGAGTCCTGGTGCTACGGAGCTTACAGAACAAGACAGAAGTCAGGAAACAACAACAAAGCGAAGAAGATAAAGTAACAGTGAAATGATCATAAATTTAGCTAGTTACAACCACACTAAATGCAGCAAGAATCAAGCCTGGCATTCGCGCAGCCTGGCTCTGCCGCGGAGTGTTTTGCCTGGCATCATAACAGAGGTGAGCTTTTAATTAGTAAGATCTTGAAATCAGTGGGATATCAGCACTGTAAGAGCAGTGGCTGCACTTCAAGACCTCCCATTTAAAAATAGACTAAGAGTTAGAGAAAGAAACCTTTAACGAGAAACCCCAGTAAATGCCACAGCATATTTCAGACTTCTGAAAACTTTAATTGCAATCACCGTTCTATTCGCAAGAGGAAGAATGGAAAAATCTGGCCCCTACTGAAGAAAATTTCCTCCATAAAATGGTGATTTTAATGCAATTTTCAAAAAAAAAAAAAAAATCCTATTTGAAGCTTCCCTCTGGGAAAGGTACATAATAGATAACTTTTCTTGGAAACACTGTGCTATACTTTGAACTTGGATGAAATTCCACATTAAAAATATGACAACTTAGTATTCTCTTTGCTAACAGAGTCAGCAGAGAGATTAGGTACATAGAAAGCAAGTAGGTTTGTGCAATACCAAAAAAAAAAAAAAAAAAAAATCACCTCTGCCTAAGAAGGAGAAATAAGCTCATGGTTAAAGAAGTTAACCGGTAAAAAAGGGAGTATGAGCTTTGTTTCTGCTCTCCATCTGAGAACAGGATTCTGCACCGTGAGGCCTGCAGTATCATCCTACCTTTTCTAAGAGATCTTGTGAAAATCAGATGTATTGCCTGCTATGCGGAAGGGTAAACACATTAAGTTAGGAATCAAATTATCAAGTATCATCTCTCTCTGTGACAATGACTATATTTAAAATGCCAGTAGAAGATACTGTCTGTAAAGTAAGGATGAACTAAACAGGATTGCTGGTAAGTCAGGAATTGGGATGGTAAAGAGAAAATAGGCTTGGACACAGGTTCTAGAGCAATCAAAGTCAAAATGTGTCAAACAACACCTTACTTCTCAAAAACAGCAGTTAATCCAAAAACATTTTTCAGGGGCCTCATGGCTCAGGGGCTATTGCAATCTGTCTGCATATTTATGGCAGTGATAATTTTTTTGTGCCACCCATAAAGATGTTTCCACAGAGATAGGTTCAGTAGCTGGGTTTTTTTTATTTTCTTTTTTCCAAGAATGAAAAACATCACGTGTGGGATTCATTTGACCAAATATAGCCATCGGTTTCTAAGCTAGTCACCCTCTGACTTCCTTTAGAATCTCTGTGGAGAAAAAGTGCTTTGAGAGAGAGGTTTGCCACATGTTAAAAACAGCTAAAATAAAGCAAATTAATTCTGCCCTCAAAAAGTATATTTCTTGCCTATCATTGTAAGTAGGCTGAGGGACACTAGCCCAGACATACGCACATACACCGCAAATGTCTATACTTAAGTGAGATCAATCTGTGTGCGCTCTATTTTGCACTTTTCCTCCCCTTTTCGTTACCCTCGGAGTCACAGATTTTTGCACAACTCCTAATGCCATTTCTGATTTGTGACTGCTCTGTCATCGTTAGGTGGGAGCACAGAGCTGCCACCCTCCTCTGCAACGGGAGGACGTTGCTCGGGTCAGGAGGATACGGCATCACTAGCTCTTGGTGCTACAGTCATTCTCACCGTTATCATATCTGGTAGCGCTTACTTGTGTTTCCTGAAACACATCTGCTCTGGGTGTTGCAAAGCTACCCAGATAGCACCAGCCAGAAGACTTGATCCTAGCAGCAGCTCTGATGAACAAGTCTAATCTCATCTCACCATTTTATCATCTTGTTTTCTGGGCTGTGATAAGAAGTATCTGTACCTGGAAATAATACAAAATATCGGAAGATAGAGGAGACATGACATTCAGTGAATAATACCAACTAACAGACCCCTGCTTAGTGTTGGAGATTTGCCATGCTCTCCTCTGTATTTTGCTTGACTCCACCTAGTGAAACTTTAGAAATTTTCTGATAAAATACTGCTACAGATCACACATTTCCACTACTATTTGCCCCCTTTTGGCAATGTCTTTCATCCTCTCTGATCACATTTGATTTACGGAAGTTCATTTATTGGCTTCTGTCCCACATTTTTGGTGATACTTCTCTGTTTTTTTCAGAGAGAGTGAGAGACAATGAACAAGAGAGCACAGTACTGGCTACGTTGAAAAGTGTCTGAATTTGCCAGCTTTTGAAATTGTCAGGACTAACTGGGCACATTTCTGGAACAGCAAAGGCTTTGGTCTCCAAGCACAGGTGTCTGGGTGATACACTACAGCTTGGATTGTATTATACAAGAAGTCAAATAGATGGTCTAATGATCTTCCAGCATGAAATTCTATGCCAACAAGTACTCATATTTCTATTAGTAGCAGAATTTTGAAGTCCATATGTTACCTTTTCTTTGCTGTTGAAACACTTCATATTTGCCATGTAACCAAGCTGCTATTAGGAATCTGTTGGAACCACAACTATATTGTTATTTTTGTAAAAGTCTCAGCTGGTAATGCTTTCTGGCCATGCAGTTGCTGTTCCTCCATTTACCTGTCCTTCCCAATGAGTGAGACATGCTGAAAGTGTGTTAGCTATGAAGAAAACATCTGGATGAAATAAAACCTGAATCTTTCTCATGTTCAGCAGACATTTTTTCCCTTCCTGGGATTAACTGAGAAGATGACATTCAGAAAAAAAAAAATAGCAGTGAAAAGGATGGAGCATTTGACTTATTTGAACAGGGAAGTAATGAAAAGCTCTTTTTGGAAGAGCTTTTTGGAAGTATCCAGTGATGACCTGTTTGAAGCCTACTTGTATCAAGCCTTTCAAATGTGTGTTGGTTATGACTAGCGCTCATGTTCACTGAGGCAAACTACAGCTACATTTGCTCTCTAACCAAGGTACCTCTCCAGGAGACATTCTTTAATGTCAGCTTCTGCCCTTCCCCTTTAAAACATACCCCAAGCATTTCAGGTCATTTTTTTAATATTAACAAGCTTGAAAAGGTGATATTTGAAATGCCCATGTGGAAATTTTGATAGAGAAACCAACTCTTATTCTTAGAAATCTGATGCTGTAAGAAGAGCCAGTTCACATTTTTCTGAAGAGCTGGATTGCCAATACTGTATGCCAGGCAGTTTTTAGACCTGACCTGTGTCTCCTGGGCATCCAGTTAAGATGAAGATGAAATACAAGAGGCAGACCCACTGTTATTTTGGGAGGAGACCAGCCAAAACTAAAATCACAAGCAACGCAAATCTCAGTTCAGGCCTGTGTATGGATAAAATTCATTATTTTTATTCAGATTTCAACTGCAAATCAGCAATATTTATATTTAGAATTGACATGTTTATCTCACCAAGTCAAAACTGAATATCATATTTTGCTTCTTAAATCTCTACCTATCTCTGTAGCTCTGTATAGCTATGTGCCACTAACAAGTAAACTGAAGAGTTGGTTTTATCAGATGAAAGATTGACCTTGAGATGGCTACTTTACAACTGTGCATGTTAGTGAAGAAAACAAAATAAATCTTGGTTTCTTTCTTTGTATAAAATGATGTCTGTATTTGCATCTGTAACAGTTTCCATAACTCTTCATTTTATGCCAGAGAGCTATTTGTGAATATCACCTAGCAAGTCACTGTAGTCCAAATGGAGCCCATTAACACTGTTGATGCCAGTATTTTGACAACTATATTTACAACACAATATTTTGTGTTTTCACTGAACTGTTTTCATTAACCTTTTCTCACATCTTATCTGTTTCTGACTGATACCCGTAAATAAAGCCACCAGACACATAATTGATTCTTCTTGACTACTAGTATATTTGGATTGGTTACTTCCTCCCTATGTCCCTATGTGATTCTGTTTTTACATAAATGAACTCAGGTTCATTTTGATGTGCAACCAGCCTGTGGTCGGGACACTTCTGATTGGGAAAGAAGCTGCCCTCCTGCACAGACTGGGCTCGAGACACCTGGATTTCTGACCCTTCCACAGCTTTTCTATGTGAATACTGAAAACAAACACTTTTAGTCTTGAGCTTGAATGCTCTAGCAAGGGGACTGAAGTCATCTCTCAAGGATTTCTGCACACTGTGGATAAATCTTGGCAATCTTTGTGCGACACAGTTGAATCGTGGAGACTCAGTCAGCTGAATGTCACTGCGGCTTGGGGCTCCCACCCCAACACTTCCCACTTCACCTCCGACCACCAAGCCACAGGTCTGGCTGCAATTCCCTTCCATCCCTCCACCTGAACCTGGTCCTCTGGGCAAGTAATATAGTATGAATTAACCAAAGAAGAAACAGAGACAGCTTAGTGCTTAGGGTACTGCCTGGGGAAACAGGAGGCATGGGTACTGTTCCCTTTCCTGAGGATTTATTTATTTCCCATCTTCAGAAAAGAATATATAGCTAGTCCAATTTTCCAATCTTCAGGAAAGAATACATACTAGTCCTGGTAGCAGACCAGAAGCTACTGTTCTCCCAAGTCAGCTGCCAGCTTGGCCAGAAAAATATAATCATTTTATGCAAGGTGGGAAAACAGGGCTGACCATCACTAAGGTTAAACGAGACTGGGGTTGTCAGCAGAAAAGATTTAGGGATCAGCTCTGAGAAGTCCCTGTGCCTGTGGCTTGCAGGGGAAGCTAGTGCTTTAAATCTTTCTGTCTTAAGTCCGTTTAGCAAAATGTTACTCTTCCTCCTTTGCTCCCTTAATACCCTTGAAAAAAAGCCTGAGCAAAGAAAGGGGCTACATCAAAATAAATAAATAAATAAATAAATAAAGTTAATGTGGCCACCAGAGGGAGTTGCATGAATGCAGCAAAACGAGGTTGATGGGCGGGGGCAGAAACACAAATGGTTAAACCCAGCCTGGGAAGAGTTGCCGGTGTGATCCTCCGGCACCCGCACGCTGCTCCCCGCAGACCGTGTTGCGCCTGCCGTGCACCCTTGCTACACAGCCTGGGCCAAATTCAACCAAGTACTTCCAAAATCTGCATAATCTCAAGTGAATACTCAGTGAACTCGAAGGAATTGCTCGGTGCGTTACACTGAGCGAGTGTTTTATTAGAGAGCGGGGTCAAAACATTCAGCACTTTGCAAGAGCGGATGAGGAAAAGAAAGAGCCCTGTTTATGCCCCAGCTTTTATTTTTCCCTCACTGGTTCACTTGTTCGAAAGAAAGCTGGACAAGGTCTAGCCTGGTTTCTGGGGGGCCCGGGGAGGAAGCCTTGGAAGCCAACCCAATTGCTTCCACTCAAGAAGAGCTTTTGATGAGGCTCCCTTCTGACATACAGAAACAGCCACTGCAGCAACTGCTGTTCCCATAGGATCCCAGGTCAATCGCACAAAGACAAAAACAGTGAACTGGTGAAACCTGCCATAGATGAAGTCTCTCATCCAGCACGAAGTCTTCCTCTGAGCCTCATCCGTCCTGAGCCAGAGCACCCTTTTTGTTCAACTGCTGTTATTTTCGGCAGACGGGAACAGTGAGTACTGTCCCTTCACCAAAAAATCCAGCCAACCCCTCCTGCTTTTCTCTCCCCCCACAAAACAGGCAAAGGATCACATTGCTAGCAAGCCATGATGGAAATTCCCCAGGTTAAAACCACCACATTAGCACTTGGGTCTTTTTTTTTTTTTTTTTTTTTTAAGGAATCTCCTGGGTATCTCAGGGTCTTGAATAGTTACTAAAAGAAATTTAAGAAAAAGCATAAACATTCTTACTCGGCCCTGCTGGAGCCTCAGTCCCAATAAAGGAATGCAAGGAGTTAATCCCATTTATGTGCTTTGACGCAGCTCTCGGCTCAAAGCTAGCAGAGACGAGGCTCTAAGAAGTTAAATAAAGGTGATTCCTGCCCTGACGAGATTATTTTCTAGTAAGAAAAAAAGGCACCACAATATTAGAAAAGGAGCAGACTGCTATTTCTGTGAGCACAAGAACTGTCAGAGGGATGAAACGAGCTGCAGAGAGGTTTTCGCATTAGGACATTCCTGAGTCTGAACTCCAGTCCCGAAACCAGCCAGCGCTGAGAGCCTGGCCCGGCCCTTTGCCACCTCTCCTCCGCTGCAAACCTGGCATCTTAACACCCCCTCGTCTTCTGCAGGAATGCTAAAGAAAATGCCTTGAAGATGAAGGGCCTATAGAGCTGTCCCACTGCCAGTTCTCCTGCTCTCTGGAGACTCTTATGGTAACAGGAGCCAAGGTCAGGGAAGCATTAGTCAGTCTGAATTTGGCAAACAAGGGTGTCGGTATCTGATACCGCTTGCTTGCAGATTAGATTAGTGTGAAATGCCCTGCCGGGACTATCTTCGAGACTCACTTGAGCTACTGCAGAAGATGACTGTTCATTGCAGTACGGTTGAAAGCAGGACAGTTTCTTTCAACATATCTTTGTTTTGTCAGTTCTGACTTTCTGGGTTGTTGGCATTGATCTAGGTCTACATCATTTGAATGTAAATATCTCCAGGCTCCTTTATTGGAGGTGACCAATCCGTTCAGGTTTAAGTTAATGCTCCGTTTCCCGCTTCCCTCTTTTCAAGTGTACCTGAAAGGTGGCTGCTGACAGGCCATTTTCCGTGCAGGTCCCTTCCCCATGGAGGTCTTGTCTGTCCTTTATCACAGGATGTAAGTTTTGTACAAGGCAGTATGGCACAGAGAGGATGATTTAATACCCACCAACCCTGCACATGCATGGGATGCAGAGCAGCACAGAAAACTAGCTCATCTTGGCAAAGCAGGGCTTCCACATTAGTGTAAGCTAATTTCTTAGCTAATAAGCCCTACCATAAGCTGTGTTGATGCGCTAATGCGCAACGTGCTAATGTGCAATGCTCTGTGCCCATTGTGCTTCCAGTTTTGGGGCCAGCTAGCTGGGCACTGGCCATCATGCACCATGCTCCACTGCTCCGTGCTATGAGACCACTGGCAAGTTCGGCCTTCTCTAGTGGACTGGAGAAAACATCTGGGATATTGGCAGGAACTTCACTCCTGTGATGGGAGATGAGTGGGTCAGCTCTCTGGGGCTTGGTTTGGTCATATTAAGAATGTCCACAGGCTCTTTGCAAATCTAACGCTTTTCTTTTTAAAATATTTTCTTGATAGAAAGTCAAATATTAAGAATGAAAAAGAGAATGCCAAGTGGGTTCTCAATGCAGTGTTTGCCAGTCACCTCCAGCTGCTGTCACTTATGGTCTAGGGGAATGGCAAATCTTTTGAAGCACTGCTGATATTATTAGAAGTCTAAATATTTGCACTGCCTCTCTGTGTCTCCATGAGTTTCATGCAGGACCCTTGCTTTTCTATTAGTAACTGTGGAGGTTAAAGCCCCAAGGCCAGTCAAGCCATACACACCATGAGACTGGGACACGAAGAAGTGGGGAGTGAGTGGGGATCTAAGTCATCTCTCTCCTTTCCTACCCTCTTGCATAAAATACTGCAGCTGAAAGGATACTCCGAGCTATGGTGGCTAAAACGGGGACCACCCTGCCTCCTGAGTGGCAAAGAGAGCCTCAGCTCTGTCGTCTTTGTCTCTTTTCTACCCTGTTCCCAATACTCCCGCCTAGTCTCTTAAAGCAAGTGTTCGCCCCTTGGCAACAGTGGAACAGCACAAAGCGAAACACCCAATCTGGGTCTGTCAGTATTAACAGTGCACTTGCAGAAAATGCCAATAAACCCAATCTAGAGCATTTCTCAGTTAATTCTGTGGGACTCAGGCAATAAATATATGTTTTTATGGGTGTTCCTTCTATTCTACACATTATCCCTCATTCAGTAAATTAAATATGGTAAAAGAGTGTGAAAGAATCATCCTGAAAGGAAGACATCTCCCAGCTCCCCACTCACTCTGATGGAGGGTTTTTTTTGCCCTATCCAACCAAATCATACCAAAAAGCAGTGTGTTTCTGGAGGATCAATGCTAACAAAACCAAAATGCTTGTAAGAAAGATCCAAGGGCAGGCCAGGAAGGTACTCGGCAATTAATAAACATTGCCTTCCCTTTATCCTCTCCTGCTCCTTTGTCCTTCTTTTCTTTTGCACAGGGAAAAAAATCCTGCTGAAAACACAAATGGTACATACATTTTTGCAGAGAAACCAGTGTGACATACCATCAGGCCAAATTAAAGCCATACTATCTGGTAATAAGACTGAGTGGTTTCTTGTAGAAACATCCCAGGATACTCATGACATAGCTGGAGACTGCTATGGAGGCAAGGCCAAGAGTCACATGGAGATGAGTCCATGCAAAGAGCAATCTCTAATATAATCAAAGTCAAAGTACAATGCAAAGTGAGATTGCTGTAAATAAAGGGAATTTTTATGAGTTCCAGATGGCATCAAACACGATAATTCAAAGAAATCAAAGCCAAAATGCTCAAGAAAAGAAAACATTCCTTTTGGCCCATCTTGCAGAATGAGCTGTTGCCATAATACAGCCTCCCTGGATATGGAGATGGACCTTCACACACACGCTCCTTGCAAAAAAAAAAAAAAAAAAAAAAAAAAAAAAGAAGAAGAGAGAGAGAGAGAAGAAGAAGAAGAAGAAAAGGATGGACTTCTCCTCATTTCTGCTACAGCCTTGTCTCTGCAAATTTCACTGCATGAGATCATGTGATTGTTTCAAATCTGCGTAAGTCACAAATCTCAGCCTGAAAGTGAGCGGTACTGAGCACTGCTCCTGGCAGAGAACATAAGTCGGGGTTATCTGTGCCCTGATTATCTTTGAAGCAAGAGTGGCAAGTTGATGAGAAAATCAAGGGTGGCTCCACGGAGCCCAGTGGCATAACTTCTGTCAGCTCCAGCGGGGTCAAGACTTCACCCCAAGCATTCCCAAGCATTTCCCTTGCAGTCTATAATCTAAACCTGAATCTAAAAGCCAGGTTTGGCTCTTTCTCGCTTTCCCGTCACCAATAATCTGTGTTTAGAGTTTAGTAAACAATTGTATTTAGAGTCCATAAACCAGAAATCTACTTTAATGCTGTGAGCTGTGTTGTCTCGGCAGTGCTCACAAGGCGAAAAAGCACTGCAAGGCTTTTTTAGGCAATCAAGTCCTGTGTATACAAAGGAATTCACTTCGCTGCATAAGCAAGGGCCAGACATGTTTACATGTTTCCATAGTCACCTAGTAGCCCCCAAATACAAACCCCCAAAGTTTTGCATGCTTCTGGTAATTCAGAATTTCACCATTGGACTGCTCCTGCGAAGACTTTCCTGGCCTTGGCTGACATTTCAACAGAACAGTGGGTACACTTAATTTGCCCAGATTTGCTCAATTCTGGCTGAAAAGTTTCTATTTTAACCCCTAGTTCTCCTAGTAAGATAGTCCATTCATATTTCCAAAGAAGTGGTGGGTTGCTGTTTGCCTTGCCTTGATCTGTATGTGGCAAATTTCTTTTTATGCTCCACCACGTGGTTTTTTTCTGATTTTTTTTTTCTCTCTGTGGCTGAGACTACTCTGCCTCTTCCAGGACCAGAAAAAAAAAATCTTTTAAAACAAACATCTTCAAAAATGTAGTGGTAGATATAGTTTCTAGTATTATGGATTCTTTTGTTATATGTGGCAGTTGTTTACTTCTCCGCAGAGAACACTATTGGTAAAACTAACTGAAAACATGTAGTGCTTCACCAACACTGCAGGAAGCCAATACTCATCTCAGAAGGTCTCTTTCCAGGCTCCACCTCAGCTTCTAATTTCTTAGATCTTAAACCCCTGAAATCGCTAAACTCCGAAATGATGCCAGGTCTCCACAAGCACCTTCGCTGCGCGAGGAGCGCAGGGACACTGCTTTTCACCTCGAGTGTCATTCATGCTCCTTCCCCGTCTCTTTTACATCGGAGTGATTGTAAATCGTTGCTGCCTCCAGCATCACTGCGAGGCACCTCGCGGGCGATGAGGGCTCAGATGACCTCAGACAGGACTGCAGTGATGCTGGGGAGAAAGCAAAAAGCTGTAAAGCACTAGCTCAGGCACTGACCTCCCGTCGCTCCATAGCACGCATCTCCCCGCTATCCACGTGCCAGAGAAGTGCGGAGCCTTTTTCAGACCTCATTAAGTTTGGATTGGCCACAGGACAGCACTGTCTAAAAACATCTTCTTTCATCTCTGTCCAGCTAAGAAATGCCCTTATTTCCTTCTGAATGAGGCCTCTGTGACCCATGCCTTCGTTACCTCCCGTCTGAACTGCTGTGATTCTCCGCTTGAATCTGAGCGTGAAGATGACACGAGTCCAGCTCTTACAAACTGAAGCAGCTTGCTTTCTCCATGCTTTAGGTTTCCATGAATACAGGTCTCTCCACTGGCTCCCAGATGGTACCAGTGGGGAAGCCCATGTTGGTTTAGGAACCATCGCACTGTCTCGGGAATAATGAAAAGCTAAGATGAAACTCAAAGCACAAAAGATTTGTTTTTATCACTTGAGTTTGGCTACTAGAGATCAGACAAATTCAGTCCCTGAGCATCTCTAGGAAACTAGATAAACGCTTCCTGCCAGGATCAGCTCTGTCAAAGTGTGACTCAGCCTCCGTCACTGCAAGCAACTGTTGTTTTTGTCTCAGCTGCAAGGTCGTCTCTGGATTAAAATATTTGCAGTTTACTTTTGATGAATATTCACTGTCTGAAGGCAAATGACAAAGGCATTTTATTTTCCTTCAAAACATTTCATATTTATACAGATCTAGCCAGCCCTTCCTCTGGGACAATGTGACTTACATAAAACTGAACTTCCTAAATAAAGCTAAAAGCAGCTACTAGGAACAAATTGAATTTCCATAACCACTGGGAGACTAGGGAACTGCCATTAAACATGGGCATGAAGGACATTTAAGCTGTTATTTTTTCCAAAGCTTTGTATTGTAATTGTCACTGTTATGATAGCACCTATATAGAGCAGTTCAGGTGCAAACCCCACTGTGATAAGCATTGTGCAAAGTACTTTCAGTACGAGGCAATTGCCATAATAGCGAGGAGATTAGTATTTAAGAAATTGCAGTATTTCATAACTGAATGTCCTGTCTGTAAAGTAGTATAACAGGCCTTCTTTTCATACACCTCTTACCTTCAGCGAAGGAGGATGAATTAATCTGCACTGATGACTTTCAGTATTTCAGCTAGATCATCAGATGGGAGACGACAGGCAGACGTGAACTCACCTCCTGGCGTTCAGAGCAGGTGGATGTGCTGGGAGCAGCCAGCTTTGACCCAAAGGCTGTGTGACCATGTTCGCACGGTGCTGAGGTTGCCTCCCTCTACCTTCTAGTGTAATCAAGGGAAGAAAGCAGAGAGTAAGGGGGAAAGGATTTTTCTATAGGTTGACCGAATTGAAAATGAGAGTGTTTAAGAGACTTTCGTAAGGTCACCTGAGACTGTGAGGCAGTAGCTAGGATTACAACAGAGCAAACTACTGCACAGCAATGAGGCAAACCTCTCTGAACCATGAGCAATATGGCATTGTCCTACCTGGGTTTGGAAAATATTTTGTGCAAAGTATTAATCTCCTTACCTTAACTTTATCAGGCTCATATTTTTCTCTGTGAATTTCTTTATGCTTTTCTGTATTTTAACACTGGAGCCTGGTGTGAAGTGTTAGATACCGATGGGGAAGTTGAGTGCACATAGAAGGAATGCAAGTGTTGGAGGAAGCAGGGCTGCCAAACAGAGCCTGTGACTGCTTCTGAAGCCTGTGTTGGTTGACACACTCAGTTATTTCTGCTGTGATATTACCCGGGTGTCTAATTAAAGACAAGGTTAAAGGACACAGCCTGAGATTTAAAGACAGGAATACTCATGAGTGGAGATTTCAGATTTTGCTCTAGAGGGTAAAGGCTCAGTAGCTTTCTTGCTCCTGTTAATCTCCACTGAGATGCATCGCAAACCACCCCCTCAGGTAGCAAACAAAGCTAGCTTAAGGACTCTGGGATAGCAGTATTCCTCTGCCGAGGCTAATGCAAGGCCCTTCAAAATCAGAAAAGGTTGCGCTAAAGAGAAAGTTGCTCTGATATGTTTGACACAAAAATGTGGCTAAATCATTGTTGGTTTTTTAGTATAGGGAGGTAAGTTTTTATCATAACAGTCAGTGTAATACATAGAGCTAGTAGATAAATAATATTTTTCCATTGGACTTTATTTGGAAATCAAAAGAAGTACAAAACCATATTTTAAATCTAGCTACTAATCCATGCCAAGGAGCATGAGTCATGTGTGATGCAGGGAGAAGCCAGTAGAGCTTGGAGAAATAGTTTGGTGTTAGATTTCTGTTCCATATCCAAAACGAGACAAACTGAAATGTCTAGAGGGTGAAATCTGAGAATAACAACAGTGGTCAAAATTTTCAAGCTCAGGTGCCTAAATGTAACTTAATAAAGCCATTTTTGGCAGTTTAATAAAACATCATTTAATTGCTTGAGATTCCTCCTGCCTCCATTATCCAAAAAGTTAACAGGAACTAAAGGTGTATACCCCAAAGGTGCAGTGGGATTCAGGTGCCTACTTGTAGGCATCTGCATACAAACGAGGGTCTAAGCTCCTATTACAGTAAATAGGATATAGCCTCCAATAAAATTTTGGTCATGGGATTCTGGAAACAACTCATTGACTAACTACCAGGAGACTCCTTCAGGGTGAGCCAAATTATGCGAAAGGCTCCATGGTCTATATCGGCTAGATCTCCATTGACTGTAAAGGGAGCATTGGCACTTAGTCCACATGTAGACACCAGCACTAATGTGTTTTAATGTCTAACTGAGTCTCATACCAGATGTCTTAGTAGATGTTAAAATAAGGGTATTTGTGAAATTGTAGTCAGGCTGTCTCAAGCTATGTTTAAACTGGCTGCATGTCCCAGATGTATCCATATAGAGTCCTCTAGTCCTTCGCATGCATAATTCTCTTACTGATGTACATCTTGTTTTTCATGGCAAGGAAACTGAGGTTCATAGGTTAAAGGACAGCTCGGGAATATAAAGTATCATAAGCCAAACCCTACAGGTGAACATTATAGTTCACCTAGTATAGCAAAATGCTAGAATACTTTCTAGCTGTCTCCTCATGGACAGCACAACCCACTCTCAGACTCAAAGAATTAACTTATCATGCCTTGCATCTACAGATACAAAGTCTCTCCTTGCTTAAAACCTAAGACTGAAGTTTGGGTCCTGGACATGGGGAAGAAGAGTCAGCACTAACACTGGAAACCCTGGCTATCTACTTTGCATTGCATCAGTACAAATGATGTTGAGGTTCCTGACCAAAACCATATTCTATCACGCTGTTTCTATGAAAACTAATCTTGCAAACCAAACATACACAAACCCACTTTGCTACTAGCCCTTGTAACCTACTTGAGAAAATCTTAGAACTGTCACAAGCTTCCAAACATTTTTAAGAGTTCTTCAGGTTTGTTTAGGCTTTTTTTTTTTTTTTTTTTTTTTTTTTTTGGTTTATCCATTTTTAAACCTTCTTTCCATAGACAAATTATAAAAGAAGCCTGATTACAGGCTCTTGTTATACTGAGCAACAAAACTCTGGGAAGTGACACTAGAAATCAAGGGTTTGTCACCTTCATAAAGCTCCCTGCAGCATCTAATCTATATAACCAAGGGAGGGGAAATCAGCCTCAAATTCCTGAGAGTTAAATGCCCAAAAGGATGAGGAATGCTGATGGTGGGGAAGGTGTGTGTACACAGTCCAATGGGCAGAGATGCGGTGGCTGCGTAGAGCCAAGTTGTTCTGCCCACCAAGAACATCCAAGCACAGGACCTTACTCTCACTGTAAAAAAAAATCAAAGAGAAGTGTGTAAAAATGACAAGTGGGTTCAACAGAGCAAGTGATCAAAAGGGACAGAAAGAAGATGCTGGGTAGACAACTGGCAGTCAGAGCCTCTTGGCTCTCTTTTTGGCTCTGCCATTGCTAGGAGCCTGTTGAAGAGCCAGAGCTGGAGAAGTGTTGAGCACCAGCGAAAGGGGACTCGTGGTACAAACTCAGCTCATGCCCAGCGAGCCCCTGCTGCAGCGATAGTAAATCTGTGTTGTTCTACTGGCTTCATGGGATTAAGTGCATTTCCTACATGATATGTGCCCCATTATACAGCCACACAATGCTTATATGATCCCCCAGAGATGACACGCGAATGCACCGATTGAAGCTTGCCAATGTTTCCTCGGGAAGGATAGGCTTCCACAAACGTACCATCCATTTTTATAACTCTGCCCCCAGACTGAGATTAAGAAAACAAACAAACCAGTCACCAAGGGTCACATTGCCAAGTAAGGCAATTGAAGCTAATGATATAAATACATTTTGAACAAGCCATCTTTATCAAGAGAGGAAGTATTAAGAGCTACAGTGACCAAGCAACACAGGAGCAAGGAGGATAAAGAGGGACTGAGATAAGGCTAATGAAGAATGACAAATAGAGCCAAGTGGCTTTTTCCTGTTAAAAAAATTCCTCCTGTTCTTATCTAACTTGAGGACAGAGAGGGGAGTTTCCTCAGTCAAAGAAACTGCACTAAAAGTGGGCTCCAGCAACGAGAAAGGATAGCATGGAGGAAGAAAGTAAACTGGTGACGCAGAAACCCAAACCTGCTCTCATGGAAAGGTCTGGCCTGGCCGTGGAGCCGCACGCTTTGCACACACTGCAGAGGACAACCCCATCCTGGTCACTTTGAGACGGGCGCTGCCCTTGCTGCATGCTCGGCCCAGGGTGCAGTCAGTGCACCGAGGGTGCTGCTCCTTTGGCTCTCTTGAGGCCAGTAAAAACCAGACACCATCAGATGTAGGTTCAGCCCCAAGAAAACACATTTCATGGGCCAGAGTTGTTATTTTGTTGTTCTGGGGAAGTTCCAAGGAGGATAATAAACCGAAAAGATTAATCAAAGAGCAAGAATTAATCAAAACCAGGACGGTACCTTCCGGCTAACATCCCCTATTACACTTGCAGCAAGAACTGTATTTTTACTTCTCCATGGTGTGTTTGAAATTTCTAATAATTAAACTCACTACAGCCATTTGCTAGCAATATATCCCTGGCTGTCACCCAACTTGAACCTCTTCACAGATGACTGCCTTTCTCATGGCTAGAAAACACCGAACACTTAGCAGTGGTGCTGGGATACCTGGAAGAGCTTGGCCTCCTAACTAGCTTGCTCAAACAGAGCTGAAGCCAATGGAAAGAATCCAAATTGCTGAAATTGCTTTTGAGGACACTGGCTTAGGACTGTTGGGATTTCAGGCCATGAGGACAGGGCTAGAAGGCATAAGGATAGAGCAGGTGAGGGTAAGTGAAGGATTTGTGTGACTGCACCCACTGCCTATTGTAAATTCATCCTGCACACTGGCACCTGCTTACCTCCCCGCTGGCTTCAAAACAAGTGAGCTTTTGCAAAGTGACATCACTAATAGTCCACATTTTCCCTCGTCAGTCTCACCACCCTGGACCCATGTTGGAAGTGGCTTTGTCTCCAGTCCTGTCCCAGCCCCATCTCCTGTTTGGGCTCCCTGGATGGACCTTGCTTTGTGTGGTGGCCAGTTACTACCTGGGTGCTGTGGGACTGCACCTTGCCAGGATGGCACTGCCTCCTGCCTCATCCTCCCTCATGGAGCTCCTGATGCTCCTGGACAGGGAGTTAAATATCATATTTTCCACCACATTTTCCATTAGTCCACATGCAGGGACCTCTGAGTGGCTATGGACACTCTCGCAAGCCTCCCAAGCGCCTTCCACGTGTCACTGCACCGAGCTGCCCAGTTCCAGAGAGTGCTTCAGTCCTATGAGCAAAGAGGCCAGGGCACAGCTCCTCCTGCTGTCACTCGAATCAAGACACTTGGCCTTCATGGGGACATCAAAAGTACACAATGTTCTCTAGATGAAGAGAGATTAAGTTCCTAGGCCAGCCAACTCAATATTTTGTGCAATGTGAAATTTAAAAAAAAGGGGTTAAGTGAAAGTTTGACTTTGCATTTAGATAAGATTAGTTTAAAGATTTAGTGTTATGTCAGGGAAACATATGTAGTAGGCAAATTTAAAAAAGACCCAAACAGCTACAAAAGCACACATCTGTACACTTTCACAACTTCCTCTAGCTCAGCTCTGAGGCAAAAGGACCTGAGCATTCTTATCATTCAGCCTTAAAATCAAATTTGGGAACTTTGGATATGCCAATTTTAGCCTAATTTATCCAGCAATAAGTTAGAGTGTATAAACCCTTACTATTTCTCAGAATTGCTGTCAATCTTAACAAATTAACATTTATAAAGTATGTGAACAGCACAGATTGATGTTCTCCTCATATGACACATAGGAAGATCACCATCTGGAAAGCAGAGCAAAGCATTAATAATGATAACTACTGTGTTTTGATAAGGCTGAAAATGTTGTGAGAAAGAGCTAGCGGCAATAAAAAATAGGTGAGAAACTCCTAGTAGCTGTTCTTCATAACTGAAAGATTTATAACCCTTCATAGAAAATGGAGAGGAGTTTCCTAGCTCTTACCTTCAGGCAATGAAATATATTGCACTGAAAAGTGATACTTGCTGAGAACTTCATCACTGGGGATAACTGCTGATATTTTGTTCCAACAACTTCTTAAGTATTATTTTTAACAGTAATTTAATTTTGTGTTTTAATAAAAAAGGTAGATGTAGGCTGCTGTGGAACAATTCCCTGCATGAAATGCACTCTGAACTCCAGACAAACATGTTTTAATAGACTTCTCTCACTTATTTAAGAAGAAGATTTTCAGATGCACAGATGCTATCCAGCTACCACCACTCTGGCAGCTGTTTCACAGACCCTTTCTGCACTGAAAATAACCTATAAAAAATGACAGCACAAGAAAAATATGGCCACAGTGATAGCATTTGGTAAAAGTACCATCTGCTTATTTAAAAGCCACGACCCGTTAATAACCTGTAGTAACTCGTTTTTCAAGCTTTTTACTATTCTGAAAAGTTTACAGGACAAAGGTCCCAGAAGTCCCAGGCAAGATAAGCAAGCCAGTGCTGCCAAGGAGACCAAGAACTAAACGATGGACATGATCAGCAAAGAAACGCCCCTCAGTCCATCATGTCACCTCATTCGGAGCTGCCCTCTTGCTCAGGACAGCCTTCCTACCACCCTCCATGGAGAGAAGAAGGGGAAGTAGCTTTAGTCATAGACTTTAGTCCATGCAAAGAATTTGGAAAATACTAACTTGCCTCACTCCACGCTATGCGAAGGCTTCAACATAAAGACAGTGTAGGGACCCAACAGATCTGAACATGTGGAAGTGCTTCTTTGTACATGTGAAGGTTTTATGGAAGCTAAACCAAGCTTATTATTGAATTTCTTTTTCTATGCTGTAAATTACTAAAGAGAGGTCCCAGATTTCAAATTCTGGCCCGGATTTCAGCCTCCCAGAGTGCTAGGCTGATTGATTTCATGGTTACAGTTCAACTGCTGTCAAGGAGCCAGTTGCAAAACTGGCATGTGGTTCCAGCTTCAGATTTTGATTATTTTTGGACCAAGATCTGGGTGTGCCTGGAGCTGGGATTTTACATTATGTCTCTGTTTAAGTAACAGTTTGCAAAAACTCAGCCCAGAAGGAGTGAGCACATTCCAAGGGACACAGACTATTTTCAAATAAAATTGTTTTTTTACATCTCAGGTTCCCATCTCCTGCATTGCCAGGTCCTGTGCAATGCCGAGAGCTGCTTGCAGCAGGGCAGGAGGTGATGTTGCACACAGCAGTGTGTTTACAGGCCTGTTTACAACCTGAAAACCAAACCCAACTCTTGCACGGGCAGTACAGCAAAGGATAGTACCGTCTGGATCCAGTACGAGAGCCCTGGAGCCTGGGTATGGATGCTTGAGTCTGACTTGTAGCGGAGCAGTCACTGTGTTTGTAAGGAGGTGATGGTTCCTGTTCCCATCTTTCCCAGTCTCCCTCCTGCCAGCAGCAAACCCAAACTGCATCCTATTCCCAATCCTTTCCTTACACACCCCAAATGGAAAGAAACATCCGCAGCGTGGAGGAGAATTACCGTGTGCTGGGTGACAGGAGCAGGGTGAGCAGGGATGTGCAGTGTCTGCAGAGAAACTAGAGGACAGGAGACAGCCAATGAACACAGATCCCCCCACAAGCTTTCCCAGCCCCTTAAAGCCCCATTGGTTTTTCCCAGTCCCTTGAGACTCTCTGAGCTCTCTTCTTCCCTGGCTATCTGCAAAACCTGAGCCATCACCAGCAGTTTCACCCTGGGCACCCCATGAATGGGCTTCCCATCTGGCCACTTCACACATCTCTATTGGCAAAAGGGACTGTGGGATCATGACCCTCTCCATATCATTCTGCATAGCCTGGCAGGGGATGCGAAAGAAGACTCATTACCTAATTATTCCTGTCTTGGTACGAATGTCCAAACACTAAAGTGCAAATGCTATCCCAGAGCCGGTAGGGATATCTGCCCAGATGCCCCAAGATGGCAGCGATGCTCAGAGATCCACAGCAGCACCAGAGTAGCAGCTCAAACAGAGAGGGAGAATTCAGAAAGGAAAGCAAAGCCCCCTTTCCACTGTGTTGGAGAAGTCACCCTCCAACCTGCCTCTGAAAGCCGCTGCCCCTTGCCTGAGCACAGGACTTCCCACCTTAACACCTTCTCAGCCAAACAGATCCCATAGCTACAAGCTCTGAGTGTAAGTGATGGAAATTGGAACAGGGGACGTGGGAAAACTGGTGGCCTTCCAGACTCGGTGCCTCTTCAGCTGAGTGGCAGGCGGATGAGGGGAATAACAGACCCATGGGCCTCAGCTGAGCAAGAAAGCTGTTCTGTGATCAAAGCGATGAGAAATCGCTTGATGCCTCCACATGGCATTTATTTATCTCTAGGTTTATCTGTCTTAAGGTTCTGCTAAAAGTGTTGTGTCTGTGACCATTCTTCTTGACTGGCCATGTGAGTCTCTGCCACTTCACATGTCCAGAGTTCTTGAAACTACATTCGCTAAATGTGGACTAAACCTCACGCTAGCCCAGTGAGTGAGTGTGGATGAGTATACCATAAAATGGCTCATGATCATTTTGAGGGTAACTGATAGACACTACTCCAAGCACAGCACAAGTGGCTGTTTTGTGCGTTCCCTAAAAATTTGATAAAATGAATATTTGGTGTTTGTCTATGTCCCTGCGGCTTCTTCATATCATATGTGCCATTTAAAGAGAAAAGACACCAATCAGTACATGGAGTTCCCCAGAGAAGGATCACAGAGGCACAGACTAGACAGCAACTTCTCCCATCTTAACTGAAGAGAAGAAATCTGAAACTCCTGGCTTACAAATCTCTGTGTTAATCACCTGTCCCTGCACCCTCTTAGCATTAATGCAGTCAGTGTGTCTACTCAAGCTCGATTTGAAAGAATCATGATGCATTTCTTTCCCCAAGTGACTGTCAGAACTAAGTAGCCTTTTAAAAATGGAGTTCCGTGAAATACTAATATCAAATTTTACTCAATAAAGAGCACTCTTTTAAAATCATTAACTCTACTAATTACAATATGATTTTCTTATCTTCTCCTCCTGGGTCCCAACAGAACTATAGGAAAATGAATTGCTTTTTAAGTCTGGATTGCAAACCATCAACACAGCTGCAAATTCATTTCCAGTTGCAGATTCTTTCTGGTTAATGAAGTTAGAGCCAGGAGAAATCTAGTTTGGCTTTAATGTTTTAAACAGTTTACACGCTTCACTGTTGGAAGGGGAAAAAATGATCTTTTATTTGTACTTTGGGCAAATTAATTTTTGAAATGGCTGAAAGGCAAACAATGAGCCTTGCACTATCATGCTTGCAGAGCTGCTTTTGAGATTGAAGCTAAACATAAAAACTTCTTGGATGGAAGCCTGAAGTGCTCCCCAGGGAATAATTGTGCAACAGCAGAGGGATGAACTAGATGATGAAATAAATCTTTTTCGCCAGTACTATCTGTGATTCTAAAGTTATTAGAGTGCTACTAAGGGCATGATAGCAGAAGAGACTCATAAGAAAAGAAAAGCAAAAAGCAGCCTAAATACCCAAATGAACTTCCAGGCCTGCTGATAAACTGTGCAATTCAAGCAATATAATAATTCTATGAATTTTTAGAATTCCCCCAAACCACAGGAAAAAGGATAGAACAGCCAAAGGACAGACCACAAAGAGAGAAAGGCCTTATGCACTGCCAAGTGAATGTCAAGGTAGGAGCAACAGTGATGATGGAAACCAAATCTTCTGCCTAGAGGACAAAATCACGTTTGTGAAGGACAGGACGTGTCTAGTTTGCTTGTTCCAGTTCATGTGGTATTTCAGTGACTACACCAGATGGACCCCTGCTCCAAGGGATGGAAGTTACCCAGTCCCAGGAAGGAACTGAGTATTTCCAAATAGCAAGAGAGAGTGTCACAACTTAGCGCTGGAGTCCTGCAGCTCCCACTGAGAAAGTTGAGATAACTGAGAGGAGCAGGAGTAAAGTGCCAGGCCTCAGAAAGGAGGAAAGGAAAACACCGACCACAGGAGTCTGTGAAGTTTCTGACAGCTCAGAAAGTCCTTGGGTTAGTCAAAACCTTTCTTCCAGACCTGCCATTGGGACTCAGCGGAGATGAAATGGCTTTTTTTAACTGATGTTCATGCTCTAATAAAACTTGTATTCAAAGGACCTTTTGGCCCTTTTGGTGAACTTATTATAGGGAAACTGTTTTGGCTGACTCTGAAGCCCAACACACTGGCTCTGGCTGCTTCAAGATCTGCCCTTGCCTCAGCATTCTACAGTTGCTGGTGATCATCTTCCTTCTTTATAATAGGCAAGGTAATCAGCAAGACTGGTGATGTCTCAGGGGTTCAGAGGTAAGAAGAGGTGAATTCCAGGCGATAGTGGAGAATGAATGAGAAGGAAATTCTCAGGGATGAAAGTTGTGGCAAAGGCAGATGTGGAGACTAGTGGAGAAAACTGGTGCAAGAGAGGGAGTGACCAAGAGAACATGTGGAAGCTGTGCTCAGAACTCAAGAGGAGAAAACCCATAGAAAGTAATGAAAAATAGGTAAGTGACCTTTGAGGGTCTTGAATGGGGAGGTGGCAACTGTGGAATTGAGTAGTCATACTGCACCAGTTCCTGGAAGAAGAGTTATCCAGATCTTGTAGGCTTTCTCATGCTGAGAGCTGAAAAAAATTTGTTCCGTATTTTCCCCAACCCTATGGAGAACAACCATGAGCAACCTTGCACATGATTTGGACTTTTTTGAAGCTGTGTGGGGAAATTCTCCACTCACAATGCCGTATCAAATCTTGCTTAGCTGCTGTTCTACCCTGCAACACGTCCTCAATGTGGGATCTTCAGAGTATTTTAAAACAGTATAGTTAGCATAGTTTCAGGTCTGGAGGATCTGTATGGCAGTCTGACTTACGCACAAACTTTGTAAGGAGGAGAAAATGAGACAAAACAGAGGGAAAATAGATGCTATGAGGTCCCCAGTCAAAGCAGAATACACTATAGCTTTGAGATTTGTGTTATGATGTTTTACATGGGTTTGGAAAGATCACATATAAAGGAAGAAAATAGTTAGCAGCTAAACGCTGAAAAATGCAGCTGAGAGGAAGCAATCAGACAGAGTGACGGAGGTCTTTACTGCAAAGTTCCTGGGTATCTGGGATAGAGGCACGCACCTAAAAATCACGTCAGAAAAACAGGAAATCCTCTTTAAAGGTCATAGCCGTTTTCCTGTTCCTGAACCAATATAAAGAGATTTGCTGGAAGTAGGCATGACTTCTGGTGAATATGGACATTTCTGTTTGATGTGGTCGGAACATCAGAGCAACACAAAATATGGAATTAGATATGAAACAGTTTTCTTAACTCCAACGTGTTTTTCAGAGAGGAGGCAGAGGCACATGCCCTAGCACAAAGCAAACAGTCCTTGCACAGAGAAGAAGGGAAGGTTTTGAAAGGGAATGAAAAGTGAACTTATAAAATATAATGGAAAGACACAAAGCCCTGTAGATATCAGTTAGGGACAATTTCAATTTCAATTTTTTTTCAATGCTGCATTTAGCTATAGCTTTCTTAATATATTGTGCCTGTGGCACATAAGTGGGATAAGAAAGAGGAGTGACTATCCTAGGGCCCATCCAAGGGCTGGCTGGTGATTAGAGGAGTGCCATGAGGGAAAGACTGGTTTGCATTTTCCTTTGAGGACTTCCCAATCAAATGTCAATGGCTTTCATTGGATCTCAGGAACTAAGAATTCACCAAGATGGACAGAATCACTCAAGATGTGCTACAGAGCACATATCTGGCTCAAATCCCTTTGAATTTTGAAAGGAAAGGACGTACATTTCAGGCTGACCTTGTTAATCTTGCTATAGTACTTTGACGTCACTGTAACAATGTCTGAGTATTTTCCAGATTTAACAGTTTTAGCTGTTGGCTACATTTTCAAAACAGGAAAGTTCTGTTCTCCTTTATTTCCACAGTGTGACTGGGCTCAGCTCCTTTTAGATGCAGTAGAGAGAAACAAATATTATTGAGTGATTCATCTGACCTGTTTTAAACATCAGCTAGCTTGAATCATGACCTACAACATGGCTTCTTCTCTCCCTTGACTGTAAAGAAGTGTTTATCACATCCTAGACATCTGCATTTACTCACTCAGAGAAACTAAAGCCCAGAGTCAAAAGGCCTTCATTTTGTTAGGGTCTGACATTTAAACATCTTTGAAATCTGTGCATGGTTACATGGACTGGGGAAGTAAACCCAGGCATGGCTTCCAGGCTAACCTCTGGCTGCTAGATAACTCTTCCTTATGGATCTAGTACAAAATCAGTAATGGTTTATTTTCAGCTTCTCCTTCAGTTACAACAAAATTCTTGGAAGAAGCTGATATTGTTTGAGTTCTCCTATTCAGTAGAGCATAAATATCACCAGAAATTCAAATCTCAGTATTTTTTCCATGTTAAAATTCTTGCTCAGCATCAAATTGCTTCTTTCATCTTTCGTAACTTAACCCTAACTCTAATTTGTCTCCAATTTACACACCACACCAAGTTTATCTAAACTGACGTCTTCCTGGATAAATTTTCTTCATAGTATTTACATCTGAATTGTGGCAGCTCTTCTCATCATTGCTTTCACTTTGAGCTGTTCTAGGGCTGTTGCTCTCTTCTGTTTGAGGTCCTCTGTTCCCTAATTCCCATCAGCCCTCAACTACTAGTCTTATAACTCACTGATTTTTCCAATTATTGAGTTTACTTGAGACTTTGTTTTATTAAATTCTGCCTGAAGGTCCTGAGCCTTTGCAAATTCAAGTTGCACAGCCTGACATTCAGATGTCAGCTGATTTGCTAGGAGAAACTTCACTCACAATTGCCTAACTGCAATGAACCAAGGAGAGGAAAGAAATTATTTCTCTCCCTCTCGCTCTTCTTCTTTTTCTTCTTTTTCTTTTTTTAAAGAAAAAGAAGGGGTGAAAAGTTGCTGCTCTAGTCCTGTCATATTTGGAAGAGAAGCTTATCTTTTATCTTTTATCAGGACAGGTGTTTTTTCAGCAGCTGTATTTCTGTTCTTGTTTTCTGCCCATATTTGACCAATCTCTAAGATCTCCAAAAAATGCACAAATACTCTACAGAGACTTCTTCAGTGCAAACAGCTGCAGTCTTTGAAGAGTCCATCCTTACTGCACATGCTCAAATCTTTCACTTTTTTCTTATCTGTGCTCAAACCATTCACACTCACGAGAGTGTGGCACTAACTAGGGCCTGGTGTTAACCAGACTGCAAAGACATTGAACCCACCAGACAGCTACAGCTGCTCCAGTTGAAGATAACAGGACAAACATGAACTTTCCCATGAGGAGTTGTGGCTAGTGCTGGGACCAAGGGTTGATACTCTGTATCTTCTCTGCTCTGGGTGACTGCTTCTTGCAGGTGCTCCCAGGAGCACCAAGAAAGAAGAATTTTGATTTCAACATGGAAATGATTAAATAGGAGTAGGCAGAGAGGAAAGGTTAGGGGGCAACTAGAAATCTGGAATTAGGAAAGAGTAGAAGAAAAGACAGGGAAGTTGAGGAAGATGTAAAATTTTCTGTGACTTTGTAACTCGTGGGGTTTGGTTTGGGACAGGTAGTCAAAAATATTGACCTCGAATCAGTGTGGTGGTGGCATAGGCTGAAGACAGGAATCCATAGCTAGAATAAAGCCTCTTCTCCTCTTCTTCCAACTTTGTGAGATGAGAAGCTAGCTCAGACTCTTGGTGATAGGAACCAGCCAGGGGTGGTGGGGTGAGGTTGAAAGGTGAGGAGAAAGCCAGAAAGAGATGATTAGCTGTAGAAGGAGTTGGGGACTGGTTCGAGAAGCCTGGTGGCTGAAACTGTGAGCAAAAAGGTTTTGTATTCATTGTGCTTTCAAAGGAACTTGGAGCTTGAATTAATTGCTTCACAATGGCAGGGGAGGAATATCTACCACTGAAATAGAGCAGGCGTAGAAAAGGGTTCCAGGGTAGCTTGGCTCATTCACAGAAACTCTGTGTACCGTGACCTCATGATTTGCAGCTTTAATGCTGTCTTTTTCTCTCTGAATAGGCTTTTCACTAACTTACAGGTCAGCCACCACTATGGAAGCCAAGTTGTATCCAGACAGAGGTCCACTCTTCCCAGTCTCCTGGTCCAGGACTTTTATAGACACCTCTCGATTTTGACCTTCCTGGAAAAAACTCTTGACAGTTGGGCAGTCATCAGTCAAGGGAAAGGGCTGAATCTCACACATCACTCTGCGGGTAGACATGGTCTTGCAGCTGGACCTCACAAGACATAAATCCCATACAGTTTAAGACATGATTCGTGTTTTCAGCCTTCTGGTACCCAGTAATATCACAGCAGCTGATGGATATTGCCATTTTTGGTATAAAAGACAGTCATTGGGCTTGACACTGTGTTTGACACAAAATTATGATTTTGTTTATGAAAAGATGGCTTCCTCATCATTTCCTTCTTCATGAGAATGGATTGAATCCAAACATATTTTTATCTTCTTTCCCTTCTTAGGCTGGGCTGGCTCACGCCCATCAGTATTTGAAGAGTTGTTCAACACTCCAAAAGAAGTGGAGTCAGCCTTGTTTCCAAGCTCCCATTACTTATCTTCTTTATCGCTTAGCTAAAAGCTTTAACAAATCTGTTTTGTTAGACCGGTTGAGGTTGGAGGCTATGAAGAACTTCAAAGGTTTTTAATAGCAGCTTTGTCACTGATCTTTTAAAGGACCATCTAGTTTGATTGAAAGTAAACCTCACTCACAACACTTCATGAAACTTTACTGATCTATTTTTACTGCATTGTAATTAGACCTGTGGAGAGGGGGGAAATTCCGCTGACTAAACAGGACATGAAGGAAGGATGGAGCATGTCTCTATCCCATATTACCTAGGTACTCATTAACTCTCTGATAGCTGGTTTAGACAACACAAGGTGAAATGTCTCCAGCACCAGGTGGTACTGATGAGGAAGAAAGAGGAGTGGAGCAGACAAAAAACTTGGCAGGAAAATATACAGAGGAATTTCTGCTTACTAGGGCAGAGATCGGAATCTGAGAGCCCTAAGTTTAACCACTCCTTCGTTGTCAGAAATGTCTGAGAAACATAAGGACAAAGATAACTTATCCCTGGTTAGAGTGCTGGCCTGCCCTAAAAAACCCAGCTAACTATTGATAACAATTGCTGATGTAGCTTAAATGATGGAGTATGTTGTGTAAAGCCATAATCCAGCGTGCCGCTGACTTACGCGGGTACCAGCTGGATCACTGTAGAAGAATTTAGAGTTGCAAAATCTCAACCATTCTGAAGTTCAGAAATGTAGGTATTCTCTTTGCTCATACAGTTTTGTTTCAAGATTGACGTATGGAGTATAAAACTTCTTAATCACACAGTTACATATGTTTTCTTGAATGTGTCCCAGAGCATTACAATATGGTCTCATCCTTTGGCAAAATGAATATTCTTCTTACAATATTTCTAACAAAGAAGAGGCAAAATAAGGCAGTGGTAGTGTGAAAGGTTTTCTTTAGAAATATTCAGTTATCTTCAGTGATATCTTTCCAACTGCATAAAAGGTGCCATCATAATGAAGACAGTATTTTTGCAAACTTAATGAAAAGTCTCTCTACGAATAATAGGGAAGAATTTAATTGATGAAGATCCTATATAGACTTTCATATACTCATTGTGTAGACAGATAGATTATGTATCTGATAGACAGATATTTTTGGAATGTATCTTTGATGAGATATGAAGGCTTTTATTAATCCTATCTGTCATTTTTATTGAAAGCCAAAGAAATTGCATATAGTATAAAAACATCTCCAGTGACAAGTAGCACAAGAATCCCAAAGATCAAAGCAAGTCATACTTTCCCTTTAAAATGCACTTTAATTTAATGTGTTCTGCCTTGGTAGGAACACTTAGCAGACACATATGCAGTATCCAGACTGGCATCAAAAATACTTGTGGTGCCTGGGTTTGGTAGCCCTTCTCAGTGGCAGTTTGCCATTGCATTGCATAGGGATTGTTAATTATGCATGTGCAGGGGACATGCTCGACCCTGCATGGGACACAGAACTTGCAGTCAGAGAAGGAAAGTGTATGGACTGCAGTATGGGGAACTTGCTGAACCCCTTGAGGGCACAACAGGATGAGCTGTGAAGGGGACGTTTCCTATCTGATCACTGGCAACAGAGAGATGTTGCTCTCTCTACTACCAAGCAGCTTAGCTAGAATTTTGTACTGCTAAAATGTTGCTCATCTCTAGGGAACCTGCTTATAACCACTCCAAAAAAAAAAAAAAAAAAAAATATTGTTATGTCAACCACATTTGGTTGGCACCAGGCAGTGCCACAGCGTCTCCCCTTCTCTCTGCAGACAATGTCAGTCTGTCTGTCCCATGCCCACCACATCATCCTCTCAGAGTACTTCTGGATCTTCATCTTCACTGCAGCTACAGCAAGGTAATGTTAATGGTATATTTTCCTTAGGATAGCATTAATAGGACGTGATAGCTTAAAAATGCCCAGACAGCACAAGCACACATAAATTAAATGAACAGCACTAGGTTGAAGAAATACAGAAGTTTCAGGCTTTAATTTAAAGGATAGAGTGGCAGTGGTACTTGTCTCCTGTGAAGTGCTGAGAGACCTGCAGCCCTCACATGTATTAAATTCAGAGAGATGGTAAGAGCTTTTTATAAGAGTTCATTAATTTTGCAGCCTGTTCCCATTGCACCATCAGCCTACAGATCTGTCACAAAAACAAGTCCACATTGCTGGGCATGCAGGTCCCTGTGGCTGCTTCCTTCAGAGCCAGCATCAGCCTTTTGGGGAAAACAACACAGCAGCAAATCACTACAGTGGTTTAGTGGCAGCAAACCACTACAGTGGTGCTGTAGTGGCAGCAAACCACTACAGTGACAGGACCAGTGTTTGGTACAAAGATGAAGTCTCGCTGTGCCTTGCTGTGTGCATTTGCAGCAGCCAAACAGGTCCCAGGCGCTAAGGTGGTTGTGCCGTGGCCCCAGCAACACCAAGGCCACAGCAGAGAAAGCAATTTGGAGAGCGGCACAGGTCACATCAGTGGCACATCAGAAAAATCTGGGGAAGTGGGATGGTGTGACTCAGTGCTGGCATTTGCCACTTTGATGAGTGATTTCATTCTTGCGTTCAAATATGTGAAATATTTCATATCCCAAACAGAGGATTTCTACTAAAGCCCTCCATAAACTGACTTCATGAACTGTTACTGTAATCTTTCTAGACTGCAAGAGACAAAGCTGGGAGGAAAGAGAGGGCAACACTACTTTATATGGGGAAAAAGAAGAGATTCTTATATTCCCAGATGTCTCACAGCCCTTTTCAGTGTAGGGGAAGATGCTGTGACAGCAGATTTTATAACCCTTAGCTTCAGAATCACATCAAAATTGTGTTTTATCTGAGATCAAAAGAATAAGCTATTTTATCATCATGATGATGCCAATCTTTTATCTGCTCAGATTAATAACAATGCAAATCAGAGAGTTACAGAGCACAAAAAAATCACTGTTCTGTCTTTAGGTTTTATCTGTGGTTTATCAGTTTCTAAACTATCAACCATATGAAGGAAGAGAACCTATACTGTGTTTATGTTCTGGATTACAGCTTAATAAAAATGAATGTATATAACTTTTTGTTAAATTTGAACTCAAGATTATTTTGAGGTTTTGTCTCATACGACTCAAAATTATGTTGGTAATATTACTCTAAAAACTCTGCTGAGAAACTGAAATCTTAATTGATGTATTTATTTCTCATGAATGTTAAAATGAAGAAGGAAGTGAGAGTGAAAAAAAATCCATTTTGCACATAATTGCAAGCTGCAGATTCTTAGCATTGCTGAAGCAATGATTTCACTATTAATTGTTTTTGGTGAACCTCAACTAACTGGATTTCAGCAAAGCAATTGAGATGGTGTCATATAGGGAATTACGAGTAAAAGGGTCTGCTGAAGCAGAGACAAAAGATGCTAAAAGAGGAAGCATCAGGGTAGAAGGAATTTGTAACTACAGTCCCTCAAGCATCATTCTTAGTCTTAACCAAACACATTTACCAGTAACATTTGCACAAGAAGGAGGAGCACATTAATAAAATTTGCTGATGACACAAAGCTAGGAGGCATCTTGGCTATGAAGAGGGAACAGGAAGAATAAAGGGAGTCAACTACTGAAGAAAAACCCTAAAGACATTTCATTATACAAACCATAAGATTATGCACTTAAAAGGGGAGTGTGTTTCCTAAATGGGCTCTAGTGCAAAGGAGAGCCAGGAGATCTGTTGTTACGATGAGGATCAGTAAGAGTGAATTCCTTATGTGGGTGTCTACCCAGGCCCTCCACTGTCTCCGCAATACCTGCAAAGCTGGGTCCAACAAAGGCATTTAAGCTCATTTGGCACAACTTTTATTTCAGGTGAAAGATGTTTCAAAGCTATCCTCATATCCAACATGTTCCTGCTGGCACAAACCTTTTTTTCCCCCCCACCCACATGTTCTGGGAAAGTCTTCTCTGCCCTTTCACTGCCCACAGCGCTCCCTCCGAAGGGCTGGCTGCAGAAGTGCTCCCACGCGGCTGGTGACATTTCAGCTGCGCAGCAGAGCCCTTTGCACACCCCAAAAACAATAGTGGACTTGGTTGGGTTTAGGATTATGCCCAGCATGACATTTTCTTCCACCCCACGCCTTCTTTGCTGACTGAAGGTTTTATAACACCATTCAAGGCAGAAAGCCCCATCATTCCACCTTTCCCAAGGAGGCATGACTCTGCTGGATTTTGGTAACAGCTTTTAACAGAGAAGTCAGTATCCAGCATTTACAGAAAAACTGCAGCTAAACTTGTAAAGCCATCCTCAGGACATAAACCTCATGCCCGTGTGCCTCTCTGGAACACATGAAAAATAAAAGCATGTTGCTCACTTGCAGGAGCCATTGCAAAGGCAACCTGCACGCTCCGCTCAGAAAGAGTAAGGTCACAGTAAAGTCATTTTCCCAGCAGGTCTCTGTAACTCAGGTAAAATATGAGTTTACAAGCAAGAGAATTCTGTTCAACAGCATTCATGAGGCATGCTATCGACTTCCAGGCAGGACAAACATCGTGCTTACTATGGAGACCAGAGCAACAGTGCAATCAGTGCCACAGGAAAGTTAACTGAAGCAGGGGCTGATCACTAAGGAACAGCCTTTTATAGCAATTCCTAGAAACTGAAACATTGTCGAAACAGCCTGATTTCAAACAAGTTTTTTCAGAAAAGTTTCTTTCACCCGGGAGGAAATTTTTAGTCAAAACCAGAGCAAGTGCCACTTGCCTGCCCCAGAGGGATCAGAAGAGCCGGTCACTATTTCATGAACACACTCCTTGTATCGGAGTTGGCCAGACTTGTCAGAAGAATATTGCCTTCCCATCAAATCAGCATGAACAATGATTCCCAAAACTAAAATGAGGGAAAATAAGCGAAAATGAGCAAATGTCAGTTATCATGTATCAGATATTTTCATTGTAGGGGCTATTTAAATGGAATACCTTATATCATGGTCGTTTCCTTGGTAAAGCAATAAAAGCATCTAATTTCTTGTATATCTCTACTGATCTATATTCATCTTTTAAATAGAATTTATTGTCAAAAAACCCACTGTCCATAAAATGTTTATATTGATTGTCTCCCTTTGAGCCACAATCACTCGATTACTGTTAGAGACCAAGGTAAAGAACATTAAGACCCTGCTTCATGTCTCAGCCAGTTCCCACTTAGTTCAACAGCAAGCTACGTGGATACACAAAGCATCACCGACGATTTTATCCTGGGAATAATCAGTGTAAATAACGTTGGGGTAGGCTGTTTCTATTCTAATTCAATCATTTACCTAAACGAGCCCACACTACCTTTAAGAGCAAACTCAGAACACATGCAACCTAATAGTCACAGTGTGAGACAGCAAAAGATCATCTTCTGGATAAAACAAGCAATTCAGATGGAGTCACAGAATCAGTAAGGTTGGAGAGAAGATCAGGTCCCTAATTCTCTTCTATCGCACACATACAATTTTCCTATGTAGCTATAGATAAATCACAATCTGAACGTTTCATATGTGGGTGCCTAAAACAGGCCTTAGATTTGGCATTTAAGCCCTCACTTTAAGAGGCCTAATCTACTTCAGTTCATAACTTGTTCTTTTGTTCTCAATGGAACAGAGAATGGAAATGAGCAGTAGTATTCATTATAACACCACACATGCATATCCATAGACATGCGTACGTACAGAGAGACCAATTAGCTACTTAAAATCTTCCTGTGGCAATATATCATATTGCTCTTCCTTGTTGCTCTGCTCTGTCCACCCTTCCTTTTCACTCCAGGAAAGCAGAAAAGTTTTTACCCACCCATCATACTTTAGCCATTCTTTGAAAGCTTCTCGGCTCAAGGACTTTGCATATTGCGTTGGCACTCTACCAAAACCGGCTAACAAATGGCAGATTAAGTGGCAACATGGAAAAGAATTTCAAGCATGTATTATACTTGCTTGGAGTTCAGCGTGCAACCTTAAGATGAGAGCTGCTCTCTGAACAGCCAGGCCTGGGAATTCAGTTGCAAAGCAATTACAGATGCAAGGAAAATACCTTTCCTCTGAGAAAGAGGCTTGCTGATATTCTGCAGCCTTCAGTGAATTAAGTTCACTGTGTGTTCTGGAAGAGCTCACGATGTCCTGTGCTTTCTCGATACTTCAGCTTCCATTTCCAGTGCTGTACTCTGTAGTTATATCAGATTAGCCAGGATTTATCTTATATCAGCCTTTTAAAGATGCAGTAACAGAAGATGGTAATTATCCATTTATAACCAAAACAGCCTCTCTATACCCATTCTCTGCTCTGCAATAAGATACAAGAATAACAGTGCACTTGATCAAATTCTGCAGGTTAGTGGGAGCCTCGATCAGTTGGACAATAAAATTTCCAGCCTGTAGATAATTTAGTTACTCATGTTTTCTTGAGGAATTTGTTTTGCTGTGTGGCTCTGCCTCTCATGTTTTAGAGGCCTGCTTTTAAAAGAATCATGTTTACAGTATCAAAACAAGCGCACTCAGGAGAGTATAATTTCCAGAACTGCTCAGCAATGGCCTAACCCCATGAATACACTGGCACTATTCCCACCAACTTAGATGGACCAGGTAGAACAATGCTGAGCTTCAGCAAAAATTCTACCTAGGTTGTTTGAGATTTTCTTTTTTTTTTCTAATAATAGTCTGGGATGTTTGCATATTATAGATATATATCAATATATATATATAAATATGTAATATAAAGGAATATAGACACAATATACTATATATACTATAGTAATAAAATACTGTATATAACAGACTCTCTGAATCCATATTACTGTAAGCTTTTTGCATAATTTTTTTAACCAGCTCTCATTATGCTAGCTCATTTGCCTTCTGCTCAGCTCCACTCTGCCAGTCTTGATGGTCTGTCTCAATGTCATCTTGAGAGAAGGACAGAGCTTAGCCTACAGTCCAACTAAGTACTTAAATTTATATGTCAGCAGGTGGGAAATACATTCAGCAAACCAGGACTGATGTTCTTAAGCCCACATGAATTGTGGTGCACATCCTGAGATGAAGGAAAGTTTATGGGTAGCAATCCCCAAACAAAATGAGTGTAACATCTCTGCCCTCCAGTGTCCCTCTGAAAACTGTAGGTTTCAATGTTGGCTTCAGAGGAACTGCCTCAATTGAAAGAAAAGGAAGATGGACTGGACATATATCCTTATATTGACTGATTCAAATTCCTCCATAGTTTAGTCATCTTAAAGTTAACAAAAAAAAAAAAAAGGTTACTGAAGTCTAACAGGCTATTTTCAGCTTTAATTAATCTGAGCTCATGACTTATTTTGGAATGGCAAAAACCATACCAAAGCTAAGAGTGATACCTACTGACCAAAGATACATAGTACAGAAAAAAGACTACCTATGTAATCGATGAGGACACAAGAAAAGATGGGAAAAATAGAGAAATAGCATTGAGAATGTTGATACATCTGTGCTGTATTTGAATGTCTTTACAAATTGTGAAATGCAACTGAAAGTACAACCCAAGTATAGTAAAAATACAAGAATGTCTGCACTGGAATTCCATAATGTTTCTTTATTCACTGTGATACATTCAAACAAAAGTGCTCCAGATAACAGCCATAAGAGTAAAGGAAATCTAAAATAAAAAGGCAGAAGACAACCATCAGATACATATGGTGATTATTCATATTTCAAAGCATTAGTATCTGCTTGTATCTGAGTGCACCAAAAATCCACATGGAAACCCACATGGAATATGGAAACATGGACCCACACAGGGTCCATGTTTTTGTACGCTGCACCTATAAAAATAATAACCATAGGCAGCTCTAGCAAAAGTGGCCTTCAGAACTAGAGCCAAAGCCATCACAAAGATAAAGCACCATGAGGCATACGTTTACAAATGCCACAGTAATTAGTAGAGTGAAAGAAAGGCTTAACTGAACTAACATTTTCCTCATATAGTACAGGGCAACTCTGCCTAGCCTCATTCCTTCCCAGCTCTGCTATTTCACATGAGGGGCTTGTGTTTGCCGCATAACACCAGTGCCAGGTGGAACTTGGTGAACTTCAGGAGACAGTGAGAGATGGGGTGGAGAAGAGAATTGGAACTGGAGCCAGTGTCTATCCTATTTAAAAAAGTGCTGTCATAGCAGCATGTCCTTAACCATGTTACTGCAATACAGTGGCACAATCTATCCGAGAAGCACTGTACAGACCACACTGACTTCCCAATGCTGTTTGCTAAACTACAAATATTTGCACGGGTTGATTTTTTTACTGTGGCTCTTGTTTTAAATTACACTTCTGCTATAGTAAAATAAGTCACTCAGGTTGATAAGGGACAGCAGGGCACCACTTCAGTGCTAACTGGGATTGCATCCTATAATCTGGCTCTATTCCAGCTGCAGAATTCCTGAACTGCGTGTATGACAAGAACTACTGGTCACTCAAAAATCTGACTGAGGTGAGGGGGTGGGGGGGAAACCTGCCCCAAACAACACAAGAAACAGAAGTGAAGATTATGTAAAAATTGCCTTTGAAAGGGATATGATGGAAAGACACTCACAAATCCAGGGTTACTCTGCTGTATCTATGGGTTGAGCAGCACAGATCTTCAACAAAAAGGGAAACAATTCAATAAAACCTTTGTCCTCCCCTCCCCGTTACCTGCTTCACAAGCAGCAACTCAGATGGGCAGCAAGACCAGACAGGCCTCCCCTCCAAAGGGTCTGAGTTGCTGACAAGAGATTTTTCCTTAAAAGATCACAGGTCACTAGAGGAGACAAGCCTCTGTTCCCACATGCTTTCTATAATATATTTGTAGGGATTCTGCTAGGTGTAAGGCTATGCCTCAGCTGCTGTAAAGGATTTAGGTCAATGTATGATTTGTTTTTAGCAAAGCAGGATGCAATGGCACTGTTTGTTTATGGCCAACATCATCTTCACAGTTAAGTTCTTGCAAGATCAAGGTTTGTTTGCTCAAAAAGCATTTCTCTTAACTATGTTACTAACAAAGTCTCAAATCACACAGGTTGAAAGAAGTTTATAAATCTTATGTAGTTATTTACCCTTCACGCTATTTGTGTGGCATTTATCTCCCACGGTGCATGCTTTGCCCTTTTCACACTCCCTTTCTCATGCAGGAACACAAAGCTGTAATGTTTGGGTTGCAAACATCATTAAATGTCCCTCTGCAGCCCCCAACAGCACAGAAATATTTTCTTTTAACAGTTCAGATCAAAGCATTTCTACTAATCCTAGGATTTATTAAAACAAACATTGTAGGCATGAGATAATCAACAGCGTCCCTTTTATAAGATTCTTTGGAGACGGTTCTGATTTTGTACTGTTTACTGATCCGCCCCTAATTAATCTTCAGTTGCTCAGCTGCAAAGTCAGCAAGCCCACCTGCTCCTTCCCCACCCTGAAGACGTTCCTCTCTCCCCAGACAGTTTCTAGCTGTAATGACTGCACTACACTACCACTGTCCTGAGAACAAGGTGGCTTGCTCGCAAAGCTACAGATCACATCCTGGTGTTGCAAAAATCATATTACACACATTTGCAGCAGAAGTCTAGCCTTTCCTTAGAGGAGTAATTAAACCAGTCATTAAGTGCTTCCAAGGAGTTTCATCGTCTTTATCCTTCCCTACAGTCAAGGTAGTTGCCTTTGATCCAGTAACATATCTGTGCATATTTGAGGGGTGTGATGCGAACAGCTACATTGAAGTCCTGTGGGGTGCCATTCATGTCCACCCACTGATGGCCTGAAAATATTCCAATAATTTTACGCTCCCATTTGTGATTCTGCCTCTTCCACATCCTCACATATACCCCAGATCCACTTGCACCTGGCTGGGCATCACACTGCTGGTACAACAGGTCATACGTTTCGTCTTTGACGTCACAGAAACGGTAAACCAGGTTTCCTGGTCGATCATTGTCATAGCCAGAGAAGTGAATCCTCCCTCCAGGTAAGTGCCTCGCTGGCGGGCTCACACCTATCTTCATAAACTTTCTTTTATGAGGCTTCTTGAGCTCCAGCAGGGCATAGTCATAATCCATGCCAATATCATTGGCATTTCCTTTGATCCATCCTTTGGGAACATGTGTTCTTTTCACTCTGATCCACTGGAATTTCATTTTCTCAGGCATTGCTGAGCTGGTAATATTGGCCCCTTTGCTGCCATCTTTCAGTTTGGGCCTCAGGAACCCCACCCGCAGTTTCTGAGCTCCTTTTACATAACTCTTGCCATCGTGGATACAATGAGCAGCAGTAAGAACATGCTTTTCAGCCACTAGCGTCCCTGTGCAACCAGTAGATAGCTTCACTGACGTGGAGAATGGGTAATTCAACAAGAAGTCCTTCCCAAAGATGCTAAACCTGCTGTCATATCCATAGATCTGCCTCTTAGTTCGAGATTTGCCTTGAGATCCCTCACCACTGTTGCTCAGAATATATATGCCCACTTCAGTTTCAGTGAGGCTACCATTAGCATACAAGGTTTCATAGGACAGGTAGTTCTTTACTTCTTCATAAGTTGGCAGTGGGGAACTTTTGTGGCATGCTGGGCCACAAGGAGATACCACTTCCAATTTGGTCTCCGCATCAAATCGCGGTTTGTCCAAGTTAAGGGTAGACTGTGGTAAGATAACTGGAACCCTGTAAGATGGCCAAGTTGGCTTCCAGTGAGAACTGGAGGGCATCACATCTTTAGCAGCACACAGAAGGAGGATTAAAGTAGACAAGCCTGCCATTCTGAATGCCAGTCTGTAGAAAGCAAAAGAAAGTCCAGTTACTCATCCAAATATTTTGCAAGATTACTCTAAAATATACGCAATAGTTTGCAAACCAAGCATAGTTCTTATTACTGCTTCTAAGTTTCATACTGAAATCAGAGACCGCAAAGTTTGGTGTCCATGGAAGGAGGAAACCTGTATAATGCATCATAAATATATAAAAATATGCTGGCCCTTGGAGATACTTATGCTATAGGCCTGTTAGTAGATTACATCAAAGGGTTGGTTTATTGTTTTTAGAAGATTTTACTCTATGAACTTAAGTTGTATATTCAAGAGCTCCCATGTTATTTGGCACGTTGCGTTACAAAACCGGTCCTGCTCTGCAAATCCCATAATAAGGGTCAAGCAATTTAAACGGACCCAGATATTGTAAGTTCCTCAGGCTCCTCGATATTACACTACTGCCTTAATCTGTATTTTGAAACAAGTGTCCCAGATGCAGACTTGAAACACAGGGACTTTTAACCCTTAGTGTGTGAAGCACCAACTCTCTATTAACATAATGGGAGGTTACAGCATTTTCTTCATATAATGTAAAGAAAATCTATTCTATGTGTAAATTCCTGCATTCAAAAGCCATAATTCCTTCAAAGAATTTGTGCCTTTCATTTCAGCTAGGTTAGAGCATTCCCCAGAAAGCTCCCACTTACTCAATGGAGTCAGAGAGTAAGATCTTCAAAAAAGGTCCTTAAATTGCTGTCTTAGCCAGAGACATCAAGCTGATGATAGGCATAGGCAGGTGGGAAAAGAAGGTAACTTAAACATGAACAAGTTTCTAAAACATTACTGCATGGGAGATTTGCTTCCCCTTGCAACTCATACCAGATAAAAATTTCTGTTCCATGTAACATTCTCCCCTAGGCTTACAAGGGAAAGAGTGATATGATTACACAATAGCAGCTATGAAGTAAGCTACAGATCTTGAGGGAATTTTCAGTTAACATACTGATTTATTCCTTCATAAACTCAATTAATTAGAAATGCAAACCAACCCCCTCTGAGCGTGAGGAGGCAAACGGGACTGTAAATGTGTTTATGAACCGCAGGCAGGGTACTTCAGTCTGCAAAGAACAGCGTGCACTAGTACTGTACCAAGAAAGTGTGTAACTTTAGTTTACTTGAAAATTAGCCATACAGCTGAATCGCTGCAGGAGGCATTGTGCTGTGGGCAAGAAGGCAGGCAGGATCTCCCTCATACAAAGATTATTCAAACAAAACTTCACAATTATGTTGAGCTTACACATATTTAAAGCCTGCTGAGATTACATTGATCCCAACTGCAGGATCATTCCTGAAATACCTCAAAAGAGTAAACCAAAGCAAATCATGCAGGAGATGACCACAGCTCTCTAAGAATAAAAAGAAAAATCCATTTTGTAGGAATGCTTCATACCTAAGATGCACTGAAAAAGACTTCAGAAGCCATAGCCTGCTAAAGCCTGAAGATGTCCAATGCAAATATTAGGCCTGGATTCTTTCATAGTTGGTAGCATCATCTTTGGGAATGGATGCTATAACTAAAGCACACACAGCTCAATGTTCAAGATATCAACTGACTCACACAGGAAATCAAAACATTTTGATTCCAAAAAAACAGATGTAGATGAGAGTTGATGCTACTTATGCCCACAGAGGCAGGTACTAACTCTTCCAGAAGTCACCGTATCAGTTGATATTTTTTTCATTATCAAATAGGATATTACCCTTTAAAGGGCTGCATTTTTTTCTAGAAGGGTTTAACTCTATAGAATGTGTTATTTTATACCTAAACAGGCAAGCCATGCTGAAAACTACAGGCCGTTCTAAACACGTATCAGAACTGCATAATCTTGGATGTCACAAAACTGGAAAATAGTTGCTTATTCATTCAAGGAGAACTATCAGCTTCTCTGGCTCCTTCCTAAATAAAGGTATACTCAGAGAACTATGGCACAGATTAATCCTGGATGCTGGCTAGGTTTTGCAAGCAATCAAATTAGATATCAGTTGGTATAAGGATGGTCCAAGAAACATCTGCCGTATAAACAGTGATTAGGAAAATATAGAAAAAGAAGGTAACAGGGATAAATGTTACCATTCCAACTCCACAAAGAAAATACTAGCGTAAGTCCACTGATAACTGTCCTAATTTGTGACAGCAAGGACGGTTCATGGGAATGTTTACTGGTCTCATGGTTTGGAGCTGAGAAAAGACCAAAACAGTTATGCCATGCGTCAAATAACACATCCCATTATTAAGAGCATGCATTTACATGCACAATCTGCTCCCCTCCAGGTCACACCAAAGTTATTCCAAAAATGACATCTGAAGCTTTTTCAATAGCTGGAATCTCAGCTGAAATTGTACCACTTGTGCCACTACTCGGATGTAAAAATCATTCATGTTAACTGAGTCAATGCTGACCTTTGGCTGGTTAACTCAGCTGTCAGGGAAAAACTGAGAGCATCTTGTCAGTTGTTATTTGCATGAACAGCCAAATTGCCCTGTGCCCGTCAGCTCAACAACCTGAGGAAGGGACTGTATGCCCAACAGCTTCTCTGCTTCCTCCAAGAGCATCAGAGAGATTACCTGTCCCTGCAACCTTCCTCCCCTTTACTCCTTACCATTACTGCTACAGCAGCACCAGTGCAGGAAAAGCAGTTTTAGTCAGCAGAGGGCAGCCGCCCAATGGGGAGAACAAGACAAGAGCAAATGAAAGCTGGTCCCAAAAAAGGGCTTCAGAGAAGCAGATCACATCTCTGTTCTGTGCTCTTTTAAAGTAGTATTTACTCTGCTTCATATCTCCAAGCACCCACACCCCCTGCGTCTTCTGTGCTATCATCACATTGCAGATACAAGGGATAAAAAAGCCTTTTCATCAGCTGCAGAACTTTTCTGTTATCTCAATTGTTATTAAAACCTAACCACCATAAAATACAATTGTGAGTTTGTATCTGACCATAGATGCTAAACAGTGCTCACAGATAAGAGCATTTACTGAAGTCATCATAATTATGTCTCCAGATTATACATTATTATTATTATCTCATTTGTAATAAATTAGCTCTGGGCTGCAGTAAACAGAATAAAGATATCCTATTTATAACAGTATACCAAATTATTTCATGATATCTCTTTCCTCTTTAAAAAACATGGCTATGCAGAAAAATGAATTATTAAAATTCCATCTAAATTTGAAGAGCCCTACCAGTTAACGTCTCCTTTCCGCTTTTCTTTAAAAGAAAGAAAAAAAAGGTGAAAAATCTATGTTAAAACACTCACTATGTTCAACCACTTACATGTGGGTGACCATGAAAGCTGTCCTCCAGCAAAAGCAACTGCTAAGAAGCGAAGTGCCTTCCTGACGGGCTGCCACAAAACGCGAGCGAACGCATTACGACGCGTTGTTCCACTGCAGTACGGTTCTCCTGCTCCTATTTAAACTGTGTCATAAACTCAATCCACCCTTTGACTCAGTACAAAGCCCTGCTCTGATATCCAGCATAGGAACCCCCTAGAAAGCGGTTTGTACATAATCACACTTGCTAATGGAATTAAAATTGTTTTGAGAATGGAAACAGTGACAGCTACCCTGGGGCTCACCACACTACTAAAACACTTTGCAGACACGTTTCCCTGCCGGCTACGGGCATTCACGCCTCCGGAGAGATGCTGGCGCGAGAGAATTGCCTTGTTCAGAGCAGACATGGATCATTTTCTAATAAGCAAGTAATTTTTCTGGAAGAGTTCACCACTTCGAGGGTGGTTCTTGTAATAAGATGGTTAAACGACACTAAATCTTGGAGCGCACCGTATGAAAACCTGCGAGCGGAACGGCCTCCGTCGCGTTAGAAATGGAGAAAGTTTTTCCACAGCGCTAGAAGCCAGAATGATTAACACGGAGGGGAAAAAAAAAAAAAAAAAAAAAAAAAAAAGTGAGAGAAAGAGAGCAAGAACAGGGGGAGAGAGAGAAAAACCTGCCTCAACCCCAGCCGTAGAGGCGAACCGGGCTACCCTTACTGCCGTGCCAAAATACCTCAGCCGCTTTCCTTACTCGCGGAACTCGTTAAAAGGCAGCAGGAAGCGCGGAGCGGCGCCCGGAGAAGCGCGCAGCCCTGCCGCCACCGCCGCCAGCAACACGGGCACCCGCGCACCCCGGCCAGGCTCTGAGGCGGGCAGGCGGCACGGGGATGGAGGGGGGAACCCAACCTGAATAGGTAAATTAAAAAAAAAAAAAAAAAAAAAAAAACGGAACAAGAAAGCAGGCTGCAAGCGGCGACGGGCACGGCGGGCGCGACGCGGGGTGACGGGCGCCGCGGGCGAGGGGCGCCTCGGCGTCGGGGAGGGCGGCGGGCGGTTGCCGGGCGGTTCCCGGCCTCAGCGGCTGCTCCTAACTTCTCCCGCGCATCCTCCAGGGCGACAAGTGGCAAATGCGAACACTGCTATTATTATTATTATTATTATTATTATTATTGCTATTATCCGTTAAACCAGCTGGGACGCGGCCGCTCCGCGCCCCCCTCCTGCCCCCGAGCCCGGCCGGCGGCCGCCGCGGCGCAGCGGGTTGAACGTTAATTTCCAGCCCGCGAGAGCGCAGCCGGCCGCGGCCGCCGGCAGGTGAGGCTGCCCCGCGCCCGCCCAGTACCTACCCGCTGCCCGCGGCGGCGGCGTCTCCGCGAGCGGCTCGGGCAGGTGGCGGGGCCGGTGCCGCCGCCTGCGCGGGGCTGGGGGCGCCTCCCCCTCCCGCAGGGCGCCTTCCCCCTCGGCGGGGCGGAGCGCCGGGCCGGGCCGGGCCGGGCCGGGGCGGCGCCTCCCCGCAGGTGCCTCCCCGCCGCCGCCCGCCGGCGCAGGCGCGCTGCCCGCTTCCCCCGCCGCGCGGGCCGCTGCGGCGCTGCGCGCCCCCGGGGGCGTCAGCCCGTTTTGGGCGCTTTCTCTCTCATTTCCGTTGTTTTGCTGAGGAAAACATGCTTTTTTTCCCTCTCTTTTCCCAACTTCCCGCGCCTGTTTCCTTCGTGCCGCGGCCCCCACGTCGCGCCGGGGGCCGCGAGGCGCCTCCCCCCCCCCCCCGGGGTGACCTGGCGGCTGTGGGGGCCCTGCCTGGGAGCAGATGCCGGGGGAGCTCCGCGGCCCCCCACGTCTCTTACCGCATCAGGCAGATATTTGACTTTAACATCAGGGACGTTCTTTGTACGCGCTTTAATTACCCATCCTCTTGAACCCTCGTAATGGTATCTGGCCAGGAAAAGAGGGGACTGGAGCCAAGAAGGCAAAAATCCTTCAACATGTTTTAACTCCGAGAGAAAAACCCACAAAGGTTTTTGCCAAAATTCCCAGCTGATCACTATTACCCCAGAAGGCAAATACAAATTTTGCAGGAATCGATTCGTGTGCTGCTTTCCCCTGGCCCCTCAGCTGCTGCGAAGGACAAGCAAAGCTAGGGGCGCGCAGGGTCCGCCCTGCCCCAGGCCCTGCGCGAGGAGCTGAGGCGCTACAGGAACTTCGGTTCGTAACATGATTTTTAAACTTGCATTTATTTGGATCTAGCACCAACCCCATTTCAGTTTGCAAGAGGAGTTTCGCAGGAGGCTGGAAAAAGTGATGGGTACAAAAAAATGAGAAACACTCTGAAAAGTGTATTCAGGCAGACGACGCTTTCTCAGCTCACGTGGGCGATCAGAGAAGAGTTACAACATCAGGAGGCATTCCCCAGGGATAGGGGCCAAACATTTCAGCAGAGACCCAGCTAGAGAAGGCGACTGGTGTTAGAAGGAAGCAGGGGCTGGTAATACCAGTTCTGCTGCTGCGAAGTCACCAGAAATGGATTGTGAAGCAGTGAGGAAGATAGCTGGAAAATCAGTAATCGGCTAAGAACTGGCCCTGAGCTAACAAGTAGCACTGCATCAGAGTGATGTTAATGATATACTAAACCTTAATGATTATAATATTACTATGCTAAATGATACACTAATAATATCCCTCCCTCGTGGGGCATCTGGCCTCTGCATCTACGTCCTACTCAGAGATATGCAGCCCTGCTGCTCCGGTTGCTTGGCCCTATATGTTTTGGAAGTTTTGCATGGACAGAGGACTTGGTCTGCATCTTGGAAGGAGGGAGCTTGTTGAGATTTGATCACGTCATGTAGTGGGAGTTGGAGCTACAGCAACGGTCCAGACGGGCTCTTGGTTTCCATATGCATACAGCCTTCTGTCAATTGCCAGTTTTGCTTCTGGACCTTCCTGACTTTCCTATCATCAGTCTTCCTGGCTGTCATAGGCCGCCACACTGAATCAGACCTCTTGATCACTCTTCTGAAAATCTACAGATTGCCCAGTAGTCACTTCCAGTGACCCAAGACCTTCCCGTGAAAGCTGTCTTTATATCCCTTCTCAGTTCTAGCTCAGATGTATCCACTTTTCTTTATCACACAGTTTTTCAAGAGTCTCAGCAAGAAGAAGGAATAAATATTAGCATAACTATTTTGTATATTTTACCCCAATTCTTATTTACAGTGACTGTGAATAATTTCTGACTACAGAAGGACTTTAATCTCAAGACACAAATTCAAAGAGGCACCATGCTAGAAGATACAACAGTGATAGAAATATTCACAGTGGGCAGAGAGACAGGGAAAGAAAATACTGCTAACATGTATAGTGGGGTTCAACTCATAACTGCAAGGGACTGTGATTTCCTTGGCTATCCATGATACAGTATAAGACTACAGACCTTTCCCTTCTGGAGCAGCCGTTGAAAGTCAGGCAGGATGGCCCCTAGGCATCTTAAATGAGACTAGAGACCTGTGTTTAGGCAAGTCGCTCAAACCATACAGTTACATGTAGAGGTCTACATCAGAGGTGTTCCCTTTGTACTTACTTTGTACTGAGTGCTGTCTCCTTACTTCTGATTAGGCGGAACGGGCCATCTTCTTCTTATATTGTGTTTGTACAGTACCTACCACCATAGGGAGCTGGTCCATGACTAACACACCACAGTATTTCAGTTAACATAGATTATGAGACACGTACATCTATGTACAAAGCAGACAGATGAGTAAGAACGACAAGACTTGATTTCTGCAGGACTTCTGAGAATGAAACCTTAAAAAAGGTGTTGGGCTAAACTTCTTTCATGCTGAAAGCAGGAGGAAAAAAAAGCTGTAGTTTTAAACAAAGTTATGAGTCAATTGGTTACCATAAAAACACCTAGATTTTTAACTAGGTCTAAAACATACACTGACTCATAAGCTTAGAAAGGACAGTTCACCTGGCCTATCTTAGTGCTTTCCATAAGAAAGAGTAAACCACTGCCCAGTTCTCTCCACTAGCTATAAGGAGAATCTAATATGTCTGATAAAAAGAAGGGGGAAAAGCAATTACAAATCTTTTTAATGTATGTAATTCCTAAGAAACAAGAGACCTGGTGAAATTGGACTGTACAAGCTTTTTTAAAAAAAGAGTAAATTCCAAGATCTGTGTGTTACTGTGAGCCATTGTTAAGGCAAAGAGGAATAAGTGACAACATACGTAAGGGTGAAGAGGTATTAGCTGTATTATATTGTCAAGTGATAACACACATGCTGACTTTTCACCACCTTGCAAGTAAGCTGAAAATGAAACAGTCTACAGGTGGGAGCCCTAATGAATGGCACTGTCAGAAGACAATTTCTCATGGTTGAAGAAATCTTTTATTCTGCAGGGAAGTGAAGTAACCTGGCATTATGGGCCAGAGCCAGATTCCGCCACAGACAATGGAGTGATTTCAGAGGCCACTGAGTCTGGAAGGAAGAATGACAACCCACAGTTGGCTCAAATGAGTCCTCCCATTGCTCACTGCTGATGTAATGCAACAGAAAAGATCTGGAGCTTCCCAATGCAATGGCACCTATTCAGCAGGCTCTTTTTTCATTGCATGGCTTGGAGACCCCTGTGCACAGATACCCTGTTTCCTAAAACTCTTTCTAACTGCAAGAGGAAGAAGTTCAAGGAGAAGACACTCTCTTTATTCTTTTGAGGACAGCATATTTTGAAAGGAAGGCTGATCATTAACTAGGGCACAAGGCTGGGACGTTAGAGAAGCCAGTCCTCTTCCCATCTCTGCCCCTAATTCTTGGCATGACTTCAGCAAGGCTCTTTGCTACCTCAGTTCCTGATCTGTGCAATGAATGTGAGATTACGTTTTATCTCACTGGATTGTTATGAGGACAAATACGGTGGCAACTGTTCCATCATCAAGTGCTGCGGTGATGGGAAGAGCACAGATTTGCCTCAAGTATGTTGCAGCATTTTTCTTTTTTTTTTTTTCCATTTTTCCAAGACTCTGGAGGCAGTGTGGTGGGAGAGGCACTTACTCTTCATTCATAGAACCAGGATGCTTTTTCTGTGTTAACTCTTAAGGAAAATATACGAAAAATGAAATTCTTAGTTGTTTGGTTTATGAAAAAGGTTGTCAAATGGGAGAATTCACAGGCTGAGTGTGTACATTACATATATATATACACACACACAGAGCAGATATGTATATGTCCTTCCTTTCTTAATAAAAATCTTGTCATCAGCAAGTGTGATGCAGCGGAGCAGGGTAGAAGACTCCATAGCCACGGACAGGATTACTTTGCCCAAAGGCAACGAAAAGCGAGGCATGATCACCCTAGGCTTCCTTTGCAGACCTTCATGGGCTTCCTCACAGAAGGGTTCATTATCTCCTAAAATGACATTAAGGATATGCCAGACAATCATCCTTTAAGGTGCCTATTTCCTTCTGTTGTCTAGAAGGAGAGCTTAAATCAACTTTGCAATGCTTACAGTTAGGTAAGGTGCATCTCACCCAATCTTTCTATCTTCTTCCTAGGTGAATGAGAAAATCTGAGCATCTAAGCAGCAGTTTACACTAATAGGGTAAGGCTTAGATTGCATAATTTCATCTGCAAATGTAACTATACAAACTGTGCCAGTCAGGGCACTTAGGAATAATTTCACAGATTTTTTCCACAGCCATCAGTTGAAATTATCATGATTACTAAACCTGTCAAATAGGAAGTGTGATTCTCTAAATACTTGTTTGAAAGTTTGATCAAACTATGAGATACATAAAATAAACTAACTGAAAAAAAGGAGGAACAGTATATTAATTCAGCTTGGTTCAAAAGTCACAGCAATATATATTTTATACATGCTCTAAACCACACAGATCTTCGGATTTACTGGTAATAACAGTAAGCATTTCTTACAACTGATATTTAAACTAAGAGTGCCCCTTTAATTTCGTGATAGTGAAAATATGTTGAAATAAAACAGACACCTGGATTTGTTCCAGCAAGACTGAGATTCTTGCAAGACACTGCATCTTCACCGTTTGGATAAACAGCATATCAATACAGTGAAGTAATCTTAAAATAACACCTTAAAAAATAATGCATTTACTTCAGCTGCACTAACGGAGAAGTTCAGGACTTCCCAGAAAAAGGGAACCTTACGCAGAGCTGGTTTACTTTCATCACTACCATTTTTGTTTTCATGCTAGTGTGTGTCTGTCTGCTTTGTCTAGGTTCTGCTGTGGGTTTTAGCACTGTCTGATAGTTACGAATCCTTGATGCACTCATCTAACAATAGTGAACCATAACATTTTATAAGTGCTGTTTGTGACAATGAAGTTACTGTATACTGAGAAACTAAAGGCCATTGAGGGGGTTACTAGACTGCCTTTAAGCTCTAGTTTGAGACTAAACTCACCTTCTGCCCAGTTTGTTTAAAGAGCAGCCTGTGTTTAGTGACCACAGGAAAGGAGAAGATTAGACCTTGTGTTACCCCACCCATGCCTGTGGTGCAGATGAGCTGGGCACAGCGTTTGGACCAAAACTTTCACCATGTGCCCATCAGCCTTTGCAGTGATGTCACATAGCTAATGCTGAGTAGGATCTCTCCTAGTCCTGTTTTGCAGCAAAAGTTGGTGGGGTTCATAAGATGCTTGAGCTGAGACTTCATTCGATGTCTGGTCACATTGCACCCAACACAAAGGCATGCCGAAGCTGGCAGGGTGGATTATAAGTGAGAGAGCGCATCATGTTTCAGACTACCTTCTAACTACAGTCTGTCAGGCAGCACAGACAGAGCCTATGTAGTTAAAACTTCCCTCAGGAAGAGGAAGAGTTGCAGTTTTGTTCTTAGCAAGAACATCTTGTGGGGGATGTAGGCCTGATAAGGATGCCTAAAGCAGGTATCATATCCCTGACTTCCACAATGACAAGCAAAAAGAGAAAAAAAGAAAAAAAAAGAAAAAAAAAGGCAGAGACTGGGACTATTCTAATGAGTTGTTTTGTCTTAATTTCTCTGTCAAATAAGCCTTTGCTGATAGAAGTGCAGTGGGCACATACTATGAATTGGTGCTCCCAAAGGGAATAGACCTATAGGCCCAGAGTTCAAAGGAGACAAGTTCAACCATCACAGCCAGCATATGAGACTATGTGGTTGGGGACTCTGCTCTGAAAGTTGGAAAGGAGTTGTATCAGCATAAGGAGAGATCAGTTATGATTAGCTTGGGAAGAAGTAAACAAGATTAACCTCAGCTAATTTTAGCCACCTAAAAATTAGGCTGATAGCCTCAGTGAGGCTATCTTTAAATCAGTGGAGAAGAGGAATCTCTGGAGGTTAATCCATCCCACCCATGTTAGATACTGCATTTATTACTGAGTGAACCATACCCTGGAATGATTTTCTCTTGGCTGTGCACAGAGGCAAACTTGAAAGCTCATGTGGAGAGTACCTTTGGTTTTTAAAGTTAGATGGCAATATACTATTCATTCTCTCCTCACCAGAGAATTGCTCTTGGGCAGCTCTTCTTCACATCTTGTCAAAATGAGCTTGGCTTGTTTTCCAAATCACATATATTCAGCTATGAAAACAGTGAAGAAGATTTTTCTCCCAAATAGGCAACCTGTTTCACTAACCTATGGTCCTTTTCCTTCCCAGTGGCAGATGACATCTTGCATTTGCAATGTAACAATTGCTACTTTATGCATCTCAGCTGTGATTTCAGCTGCAAATTCCATGTGAGACATAGACACACTGGAGGCAGTTAAGGAAAAAACAAAAGTGAATAAAGGTAAATACTTGTGTAGTTTAGCAAAGAAGGAATGTAACATTCTATGCTTGCAGCGTACAGTATACAGGACCCTAAGGAGGAATTGTTTTACATAGCACAAAAGAGTATAATGACAAGAGTGTAATGAGATAAGAAAAGACATACTTGGACTAAATGTCACCAGAAAAGTTTCTGACTGTGCAAGCTAGTTGTGAAATAGTTTCCCAGGGGAAATTTTTTTCCCAAGGATATATAAATTAGATGAGGCAAAACATTAGGAAGAGGAACAGTCCTGAATTCCATGTAGCAGTTTAGATGATCCAACAGGTCTTTCCCAGCACTAATTACTACAGTCTACAGTTCAAAGCCTAGAAGATAAGAAAATCATTTGGTGATATGCCTTACAGGGACATCCCTCAAGCACTATTTATAGCTAGTCTGAATTTCTTAAAACTTACTTCTGTCACAGAGTGTCTTGTAATGCATTTCAAAACTCAGAGATGAGTATCTAAAAATAGATCTGTTCTGTGGTGCTCCATACTATCTACCATATACTTACCAGTGCCTGTAAATATTTTCTCTCTCAAATGTACCCTGCAAAAAAGACTATTTTCCAAATGCTAAATCTATACTCAATCTACACTCAGTCTAGCTCCCTTCTGTATTGAGGAGGGAGGTTTAAATGGCCAAATTCAGTTTTTAATGGTATGTATGCAGCCTCACAGAAGCTGAATCAGATAAAGACATGGACATTATGGGCCTCAGCAGCAGCAGTTGGGTGATATAGCAAACCTGTAGATATCTTTTAAATTTTAACATAACTTTCTCATCCTCATTGAAAAAACGAACAAAGGACAAGCAGGGTATAGGTATCTGCCTACTTTTAGCAACAGTAATTCCGAGAGTCATCCCATACAACTTATGCCACTGTTACACTGCCACCTTTGCAGAGGATTTCAGGGGCAGGAAGGAACCCAATGCAGACATCTATGCAGATACTCCCTGAATGGTGGTTCAGCCACATTGGTAGAAGTAAAGGTCCTGACACTGCCTTCCTCCTACTGTGTGAGTAAGAGAATCCCTTGTAATTTCTGTTTGGAGTAGCAGACCTGGGCCATGGGGAAGGAACCCCTGAGGAACATTTGCTGTCCTGAGGTGCCACAAAACATTATGGTCTATCTTCATTTTGCACTAGGAAGATTTTGTAGCTAGAGGGAACTACTGTGATCTAGCCTGACTTCCCACACAGCCTGTTGGACTTCTCTGCCCCATGTCACTAACCCCACTTGAGCTAGAAAAACATTTTAAAGAACAGTCAGTCTTGAGCTAAAAAAATATAGGATATTGATATATTACAGCCTTTGGTTCATTATTGTCTGATGATGAATTATCTCTATTTGTATCTCAGCTGTTTATCAAGGTGTGTTCCGATCCGAGGTGTTCAAAGACCAAGTATAATATATCAGGACAATTACTGTTACTCTAAAACTCAAAATTTCATGAGAAGTAGTACTGTTCTTTGACAAAATCTATTTCCATAAATCTTAACTATATTGTTTTAATCTTTTATTAAATATATCATCAATTTCATTATTTAATCTAAGACTACTATCAAGTAGGCAAGCCCGCAGTCATCTGGGTAATTCCATCTAGCCTATTCAAATATACATCTCACTTTAGTTTCTTCCAGACCTTTAAAATTTTCCTTTTGATTTAGGAATAATTTCAAGTTGACAGCTGTGATCCAGAGAGCTTTGTGACTAGCTCTTTAAAATACTTGATTTTAAAATGACTAATTTTAGTAACTGCTATAAGCACTAATATTTAACTCTTTGAATAACATCTCTATTAGCTGGCAAGTCTAATATATATTTTCAGTGTTGGTTTTCAATATAAGAAACTGTCGTACGTAAGCTTTAGAAAGTCTCTTGTCACCATGGGATGTCCAGAATACATTGTTCAGACTAAGTCACCCAATAATAATTCAACATTTTCTCCATACACTGTAGAGAATGTTTGAAGAGATATTTATCTTGTGGTTCATAAACTTTTGAGATAAGGTTTCCCTTATTGGAGACAGAAAGAGGCAATACTATTTGTGACACACAGTACCATTCTGCTATTTCATGGTAACTCTTTCCTGGCTTAGCTATAAAAAGTGATTTCAACTGTCTGATCACAGAAATCCTCCCACTAAATTAATTAATACCAGCTAGGTCAAATTTATTAATGAAAAAGGCAAATTCTTCTTGCTTATATCCAGACTCTCAGTATTTGCCCAAAGAAAATGACATATTCTCTTCTTTGTAAGTCTTCCTTTATTCATTTCTCTGCTAATATTTTATTTTTGTGCTAATGAGTGTGCTTTTAGTCTACCATTTCACGCTGCTCTTGCTATCAGCTTAATGCCAGAGCCTGATCCCAGAGAAAACTATATATCCCTTTCTTGTGACTTGCAGGCTCTCTAAACTCTCCCCTTTTCCTTGGAAATGTGGGCCAACGTTTCTCAAAGTTTGTAATTTGAACTATTTAGACTGCTCCTAGCTAGCTTCTGCCTAGCACTTACCCAGTCTTCCAGATTATTTGAATATTTTGCTTAGCTGCTCCCTGCTGAGAGCTGTGCTCTCAGTAGTACATGAGATATCCTGTCATTAGTATTCATGTGGATCATCATTAATCATGAAGTCTGTTTAGAGAATCATGGACTAATTTAGGCTGGCTCTGCAGGTCCTATAGTCCAACCTCCTACTCAAAGCAGGGCCAACTCAAAAGTTCACCATAGAGTTACTTTGTAGTGCCTGGTAAAGTCCATCTCTCTTGCAGATTATCCAGCAAAGATCACCTGTTCCCTTTGAACTGGCTGGCAGTTCTCTGTGAGGACATGTACAGCCCTGCAGATTGAGACGTCCCTGGCTAGCTACCCACTGCAGCCCCCTGTTCTGAAGTTCCTGGGCATATGTGGCTGAAGAAAATAACAAATAGCAAGCTTGGTGATTATGTACAAGGGTGGCTTTGATTCTGTTCTCAAGGCAAATGAGAAACAATAAAAGCAAGCAAACATTTTTCTCATTTTCTTCAAGTGTCTTATAACAAAATTATTTTCCTGTGAATTTTCATCTGTTATTTACCATGCAGATTGTTCCTTGTGTTGAAGCTGGGTTGGCAGAACTGTGGCATACAACAGATTCATTCCTTGAGAACTCAAGTCATTCAATCAAGCTAAAGAGCTGGGTTTGATAAAGTGAAATAGGTTGAAACTTATAGGTTTGTGATATACAAGAGATCAACTTGGATAATCCTGTGCATCTTCTACTGTATCAGTCTGAAATCAGGAAATGAATAGATTAAAACGAACATGTTGTCCTGACTCAAAAGGTACAAGATGTGTGCGTAACTCAAAGTATACTAACTTTACCAGTTTGGAGACTTACATTATTAACATATTTTAAAATAAATACAAGCAGTTGTTAAGCATTTCCTGCATTGCCAGCATGAAGGAATAAGGATACAATTCTCCATTGTACTGTAACAAGGCATAATTATAAATGGAAAGACAGTTCTAAAATAACAAATTCTCTATTATGTTTCATTAAAAGCCAGCTGTTTTCAACTAGTAATGAACACAGAATGATCAGTGACAGCAATGCTCCAAGTTATACCTCGTCTAAGTGTACATTGCTTATCAGTATTATGCTGGTAGCTGCTGACCTATTTCATTATATGACTTTCAAACACTTTTTTACCCTTGCTGTAAAGCTAAGTACATTCTTTCAAAGTTCTTAGTAAATAATAGCCATATCTCCATTTACAAAAATAGAATCCAGCAGAAATTCCTAAATGAGCTTGTGTAGCTGAACAAACTATTATAAATGTTTAAATATTTGATTGGAAAAAAGCCAAATTTTGAATGTCACAGGGAACAGCCAGTGCCAAGCATCCGATTCTTCCTCGGGATCTGCATATTTGAGCTGGGGCTAATTGTTTACCCAGTCTGTCAGCCCAGGCAAACAAGCTCCTCAAAGCTCGCTGCTCTGTGTCTGCCTGGATTCCCATTCCTTGGCCTTTATGTACTTATTAGGCTTACAATAAAGAACAGCACCAAAGCAAGCACAGATGTTAACAAAGCCAGGGGAATGCCAGGCCTGGTCAGGATTAAATCACTGCATCGTGAATGCTCTTGTTTTGAATGTGAATTTAGAGCTTCTGTTGTGAGGGTAGGCAAGTAGCAGGAGGTGAGGTAAAGTTGAGTCCCCTGTACTGAACTCAGCAGGAAAAGCTGACAGCTGACTGAATCTTAATTAAGGCCTGACAACCTGATCCTGTGGACAATATTCTCAATGAAAAAAGTGGGAGCTCTGCCTGATTAAGGACAGTATTGTATTATTTTACTGCATATGCTGTTTGGATTGCTCCAGAGTCCACAAGTTCTGCCTTGGTTTGGGACTGCACTGTGGCAAGCATTCCGAAAAAGAAGTATAAAAGATGGTTTCTTTCCCTACAGAGTTTGCAATCAAAGTAAAAAAGCCCAGAGTTTATCTGCCTATGCTTGCCTACGATGTTACTGGCACAACTTGGAATAAAGCCAAGGTCCCCTGAACCACAGTCCAACACTACTGTAATTTGATTAAGTTTCCCAACTACCTCAGTTGGATATAGGTGTAGGTATCAGTTAGATACTTTAGTATGTAGTTCCTCTTTGAGTTTTGTGTTCCTTTTCTCTCTATATCAGCTTAAAGAGATGGCTGAAGGTCTCATAATAAAAAATAAAAAACATAAATGAAGAGCTAGCTGATTTCCTTTCCCCCAGGAAATGTTTCAGGACAAAAAGCAAAAGAAATATGGAATGGGAAAACAGTAGCTTTTGAGGATAGGTTGATTCTCTTTTCAAAAGGTATCTGAGAAGGTGTTTATATTCTCATAGTGGTTAATTCATTTTATAACTTGACCAGACACCATCCCAGGTGAGAAACTTTACAGAAATTGAAAGAGATTCTTAGTTTAGGTAACAAACACTGATTTCCCTCTAGGATCAGTGGTGTGCCTTAGGATCAGAGGTACCTCACGTGCACCAGCAGCCATTCCCTCAGTGTGCTGAATCTCTGCACTAGGGTAGGGGGACCATCTGATCTTCATTGCTCACTCAGTCTCTGCCCTTTCTGCTGAGACTGCTGATAAATATGTCAAAAAGTGATGCTGTTGGAAAACTGGATTTAGATTACAAACCCATGTTTCCAAATTGCCACCTGACAATGACTTTGGTTGCTGCTGCCTTGGACCAGATTTGAATGCCTGGCAAAAAGGAGAAGCTCCTTGTGTCACTATCTGTCCCCTTCTCAAAACACTTCCCTAGCCATCTTTTCTAACCCACTGAGAAAGGTGGTACACTAGGTTCATCTGTGGATGGAGTCCAAAGCCCACAACCTGGGGAAAATGGGGGGTACACGGTCAGCGCCCAGGAGACAGAGCAATGGGAGAGGTGCTTATACTCACCCTGAGGCAGAGGGGGCTATGTGGAGTTGCACGCTAATACTCACTGCATGTGAAAGAGGCAGGAGGTTCCAGAGGTCGTGCACAGCTGCAGAGCTAAGCTCTGGAAGTACTTCTGGAAGTACTGAGAAGTGGTGAGATGTTTGTATGGCTGGAGTGCTGCAATAGATGCATACTAGCTTTTTAGGAAAGGTAGCAAAAATGGGGAGAAGGTTGTACTCACTGCAGAGAGAAAGCTCCAATGTGTAAAGGTTGAGACTACATGATCTCAGAGGTCCCTTCCAAACTGAATTTCTCTAGGATTCTCTACAGCACATTTCCCATGGAGGACTGTTGTTCAGTCTCACAGATCTCTCACCAGGAAGTCAGCCTACATTCTCAGTTCTGACTCTTTATTTGTGCCATTTTGGGGCTTCTTACCATATAATCCAGACCTTCTTATGGAGAAAACAGGCCATGAAAAGTCAGAAGCATGCAAAACAGTGCCGTAAGGAATTACAAGCAAGACATCTGCAGCTGAGAGTTGCAGTTTCACTGAGTTCATAGGGGTGCGGTACAGTGCAGGGAGCAGCCAGCACACTGGGAGGCAAAAAGATGTTGCTGGGATAGAGCAGTCAAATCAAAATCACAGGTGAAGTTGAAGTGTTGTCTCAAGGACGAGGGCCTACTGGCCAGGCCTGGGCTTGTGCCAGCTGTTTGAGCATGTCAGCATTTATCTTGCTCCGTGGCTCAGGAGTACGTTATTTTTTCCTAGGTCAGGCAGACTGAAAATATCCCTCTGGTGAAGCAGGTGGTTCAAAACCTGGCAAGTCAAGCTGTTTGTGTGCCCTATATATACATACACCCCTGCAAACCTGCTACAACATAAGGCAAGGGCAGTGGTAGCTGCAATGCTAGCAGCAAGTAAAGAAGCAGACACACAGCTTGCCTCATCCAGAGACGAAGGCAAGCTCTGGACAGTGCTGATGAGGAAGGCAACTGCCTCTGTGGTCACCTCTAGGTAAATCCTTACTGCCAAAAGACAGTTTATTCCTCCATCTGTAGATATGCTGATATCTTCTCCAAAGCTGGAGACTTTCCTACAGAAAGTCTTAGCACACTGTTCCTGAAAATGTATCACTGTAGAAAGTTTTTATCCACCAATTTGCTGGACTGCACAAAGCACCTCTGGTATAAGTAGCTACATCCCTTGCCAAACTTTGTCAACCCTCTATAAGAACAAACTATAGGTCATTTTGGCTCCATAGCTGGATTTCACCAGAGACAGAGCGCCACACACTTATTTGATCTTTGTCAACCTATATGATGATGCAACTATAATTAAAGCCTCACTAACATCTACTACTGCCTGAAAATATTTGAACTGTGTATTTTCCTTTCTGCTTCATCTCTATTGAAAAGTCTCCCTATGACAGTGCTCACTTAGATGATATTTTGGTTTGACTCTTAATTAATTCTTCATTTCACAATGGCTTGTTGTCTCCAAACATATTTTGTTCTATATTACATTATATTAATACTCCAAAAAACTAAAGTCAGAATAGCATTCTTTGTTTTTACCATAATAGAACTGGAATTAAAATGTTGGCATTTCTTGTGGAATGGAAACTTGAGGTTTCAGCTAGATCTAACAGCATCTGTTTCACAGAAAGGGAGAAAAGTTTCCTTTATATTGATTCCTTTATTATTTTAATATAGACTAAAACTTTAAAAGCACAAACACACCTGTTTTTTAGACTCCAGCTGTATTCTCATAAAAGCTGGGAGACATGGATGTTTCATAAAATGATCTTAAACTCCATGAAAAATTTGGTTGGAAATCAGAAAATGTACTTCTAGCCAAAATAACTCAATAGAGATTCTGTCTCTCTGTTGCCACTATGATTAATTTAAACTTCACACGTCATGGGAGGAAAATGGAATACATTACCATTGATGAGAGAGGTTGCCAAGCTATCTCAGTAAGTTGGATGGAGTAGGAACAATGTGCACAGCTCTGCTTACCACCCTTTTGCTTCACTGAGTAAACTTCCTCCTCATCTTATTTTCTGACTGTGTTGGAGGAATGATTCTACCTATTCATTTTATTTATAGGCATCATAAAGCCAAAGTTTTTGAGTTTTTCTGTCTAATGAGATACAAATCTCAATAAGGAACACAGGCCTTCAGCACCATTTTGTAGATAATCACTTAACACAGACTTTGCCAGTCGCGAGCTGGAAAGAGGAGACAGTTTTTCCATGCCAAATAAAGGTGAGAGGCCAGGAGTTTAGCTTGCATCACATATCAATTTTCCACAGTCCCAAGCCAAACCACTGCTATAGATTTCCCCTCTCCCACCCACTGAACTTTCTAACATGAGAAATATCTTCCCATGAAAAGCAGTGGTTACACAGTCACAGGGGATCCTGCCTTACTCATACCACTGGCTTTTGGCTCTGCTTTGTGAAACCAAGAAGAGATGCCACTTAGCCTCAGGCTGTGTCTTCTCCACTAAGCAGCAACAGAATAAGTCAGGAGGGAGAAGACAGGCCTCAAACAAAACCCTCAGTCATTGTAGAAAGTGCCTTTTGTTTGACTAATCAGCAGGCAAATAACTAGTTGTATATTAGGGCACATGTACTGCCGGGAAAAGCAGGGGATATAAATCTGAAGACCACACCATCTATGGTTCCCGAAGACCTTGTCATCTTTTTGCAAATGTAGCTGCTAACTTCTGAGTCTCAGACAAATTCCAGTTTAAAGACAATATTCTTATCTGCACTGCCTGGAGAACAGTAGTTGGATACATACCCTTCACTCTGTCCTTAACAGCTCCAGTGCTGTTCCCATAGTTAGACCTTTGTCATGCAGCAGCCTGGATAAGAGTACTCCAGTGCAAAGCAGAGTATGATTTAAGCATTAGATTTTATAAAATGCCTTGGGAATATTACACATAAGTAGGTCCACCCATAACCTGAATAGTAAGGAAGAGGGCTTGGTGCATGTACATAGTCCCAGTTGAATCATGTTACTAGCATGTTGCATGCTTACTGCACTGGAAAGCACAAGGAGGGGAAGCACTGCTCTGGGCCTTTTGACCTCCCTCTGTATCAACTGAACAAGGTGGACATTAGGCACCTGCACTGTGGTTCTGCTCCAGAAGGTGGTCAGCAGCCTCAATTGCCTATGACTTAAAATGCTTGATCTGCTCTGTGTGCAATATCTAAAACTGCTAGGGATGTGCACAGGCAGCTTGAGCAAGCTCAGCTGGGCCAGCTAGAAAGGTTTGGAGAGCTCCATGCTACCAAAGCTTTCTGCTAGGGCTGTAATGGGAGAGGCAGAAATGCAAGATAATACCTTCAGACTAACAGCAGAGCAGGCAGGAGAGGTAGGAGCCCAGAGCCTGGTGACATAGCCATGTCCCAGTCCTGTAATGTGTGGAGCTCCTCTCCTCACTGGCTGCTTTGCTTTCCTGTCCCTTGCTCAGCACAATGACATTTCCTTCACAAAGTATCATACCGTGGACACAGCAGGAGAATGAGTTGAAGCAATGTGAGTTGATGGCACTCTCACCTGCAGGAACAAAGGCAGGGGACAGTCAAGCTCAGTAATTTGTCCCATGCTCTTAGTCATCTTCTTCTGCTGGGACTTTACACACAGCATGAGTAGGAGAGTTTTAACATGGGACCTAGCACTACCAGACAGAAAGAAGACTGTTGTCGTTAGATTTTATTTGTCCCAAGCTAGAGGCTGGTTGCTGACAGGTGTGTTTATAGATAAAGATTAAATCAGAATAATTCCTTCTCTAGAAGTTTACTCCATAAAAAGTATGGATGGGATCATGTCTGTAGCCATTTGGAGAGGCCTTACTCCCTAGTTCTGCTGTCCTGCCATGGCGCTAGACCTGCCTGAGGAGTAGGAAATAGGGAGAAGGGCAAAGCCGTGTAGTAGGGCTACTAGACCTGTGCATGATGGAAGGTGAGAGTTGAGAGCCAGCATGCTCTGTAAGGTGTCCACAGACAACTTCTACAAACAGAGACTAGAGAGACCATGGAGAGCTTGTACAAGGTGGAGAATGGCAGTCTGAACCTTCTGCAGGTACAGAGAGGGCAGTCACAATTCAATGTGGGTCTAAACTCTGTTACCATGGAGGCTGGCAGAATTTTTAATCAATGTCTGTTGTCTGATAACAGTGATTAGAGAGAGCCACCAGGGCCTTGAAAAGATGCCTTTTGATAGGGCAAAATATAAGCCTCTGCTATATATTAATATTCTCCATAGCATGATACAAACACCATATAGGGAAGAATAGGGAGCAAAGTAGCAACAGAAAAGGAAAGTGGTGGACCCATGTTATTCAGTATATTAAGCCTTTAGAAGCCCCCCTTTGAGATCTCAGCTGCAAATTAGGGCAGGAAGAACAGCAGCAACTCTATCAGCATGCCCCCTGGAAAGTTTGCACAAAGTAGGTACCACCATGGAAAGTGAAGTTACTCTGTGTAGTACTAATTGTCCTGATAAATCTATATGTGTTTTGGTCTCCTATTCCTAATGACAATATCAGCATTTAATGCCCAGACCAACTGGTGAGTTGTAAAGCTGTATATGACAACTGTAAGAGACATTTTCTTTCCTCATAGATTCTCCAGATCCATCAATGAAATGGAGACACCCTAAAACACTCTCTGTGGAGACAGGATAGATCAGATATTCTGTGAAATGAATGAGTTTCAGGCTTCTGCCTCCACCCTTGGGCCACTCTGACTCACAGGAGGCCACAATATTGCCTACAATACCACAGTGGTTTTGTTTTCCACTGCCTTAAAGCAACAGTAATATCAGTGTCATGAGACCAGCCCCAAACAGGAGAAAAAATCCTGGCAAATGAAGCTGTACTCATGTACAGCTCAAAACAAGGAAAGGAACTGTCCAGAGACTAAAAGATTTCCCTGACAGACTTATGATTTAAAACTTGTTTAAGTTAAATATTAATATGGCTAAGCAACTTTCAAAACAGAGCCAGTGCAGGGTTGATCCAAAAGTCAATGGAATAAAAGAGTCTGTAGCAAAAATCTGAGCCAAACTACTGAAGCTGATAATGTCTGGCAAGAAAATTCACCCCAGAGAAGAGCTTGAGGACAACAAAAATCCAGTAAAAAACATAAAGTAAAAAAAACAGACCTCACCCTTCACTGACTGTCCCTCTGACCAGATGTAAAAGACTTGGAGGTCTTGGAGGCCGGAGATCTCTTTTATAACCAAGCTGCAGGATCAGGATTGCTTCTGCACCTGCAGATCCAACTTTCAGGCTCAGCTGCAGCTGACCCTGCCGGCTGGAGATACAAGGACAGAAACTTTTAAGTGACTTTGCTTGGCCCAAAGTGTATTTACTATGGACAGAGAGCTGATCTTGAGCTTGCCAGCTACTAATTGTATTTCAGCAAATTACAAAGACTTCCTGTCATCAGTTCAGGTCTCGACTTTCTATTATTCTGGACTAACAGTCTGGAAAATGAAATTGCAAACAGAACTTCATTAAAATAAAGTCAGACACTTTCTCAGCTGGCAGGTTTGGAGAGTCGGAATTGAGCCCCGGGGGTTGTACGTCCAGCTTTTTCTTTGACTATATGAGCAAAAAGGCAAAAAAGAGTCCTTTGAGCTCTCTGTACCTCAGTTTACACATTCATCAAGCAGGGACTCTAATTCTCAGTTGCCTCTTGAGAACATTTGAGAAATGATTTACACTTTGTAAAGCACAGACGAATGCAAGGTGCTAGATCCTTACTCTAAAAACATCCAGATTAGCTGTCAAAACTAATTCAATTTTCTTTTTAATTTTCTTACAGTGGCTGAATCTAGGATACAAGTATTAAAACCAATAACAATTATTAATTATTTTCTCATCCTGTGGAGTATAAGGAAAATACATTCCTCCAATCTAATCCTATACACTTTGGGATTAGACCTACACCCATGTATGTTTACTGGAACAGGCCCAGATTCATCTGATCTGACTTTAGGCCTGCAACTGAGGCAGCTGTGTTGGAAGATAACACTCCAGTCTCGCTATAGAGTCAGTGGAGACAGACAGACATCTCCAGGAATGATTCAGATCCTGGGTGGGCTGACTCAGTCTCTTGAAGTATCCTTATCTTTCTAGATCTTAGACTTTGTATATTAGTGAATTAAGTATGTCCAAGCTCTGGCCCTGAGGCCAGATGGCACAATGCAGCCCCATCCAGGTGAGTAAACTTTGCTGCCCTCCAAAACAAGGTGGCTCTGTGCTCATAGCACCTGGGAGCAGTCTCAGCCTGTGTGGACTCCCAGGTCATGACCAAGAATTGTATGGGATGCGGCTAGTACCCTTAGCTAAACTGATATCTGGGACCATTCTGGCAATAGAGCAGCTCAAGACCCTGTACCCAATAACATTCCTTGGGCTGTTTAATTTCCTAGTAGAGGCGTAGCCTTAGATGCCTGAGATAAGTGCTCAAAGTTAGTTGAGATGTGCTATGTGAGAGAGAAGGTTAACTCTTTCCATCCTGTAGCTATGTGACAATACTCCTCATCAGAAAGGAGGGACAGACCAAAATCTAAGCTGGTAAGGTTAATCTGTAACTGCTTTAAAGGAACTCAGGAGAACCTCCTTTTAGTTCTCAGTGCTCTTGGAAAGCAGCTGTTTATTTATGGATTTAAGCCCAGCAATTAAGCCCATTTTGTGCTTGCAACCCCATTCTTAGGACCATATTCTCAGAAGTCACCAGTCACCTGGGTTGGAGTTCCTCATTGTGCTCTCCTGCAATATTTGGCTAGTTACTGACTGTTGTTTCCACCCAGCCTGCCCGATCACGGTATCTATAGAACTGCTCGGCAAAATGCTTCCCCCTCATCACCCATATACCAATCTCTTTGCATTTAGAGTACTTCTCACTGAAGCATCTCACAGCCTTTGTGTACAACTGGAAAGCACTGTGTGTATCAAGAATACACACAGGTAATAGGAATCTGGGCACAATAATAGAAATAATAGAAATCTAGCCTGCCAGTGAGTCAGCGTGACAAACGCAGGAATGCAAGTCAGGAGGTCCAACTCCCAGCCCCCAGTCTGAATCAGGAGACCACAGTGCCTCACAACTATAATCTGGATTCTTCTGGTCCCACTGCCACAATCACCCCCTAATCAGTACCAGATACAACCACCTCCACAAGGAGATGTGGTAAATGAGGAAGGATTACTCCTCCTAATGCTGCAGGGAAGAGTAGTTCTTGGAATATTTACTGAGCCACTGAACCAAAGCTTTGTTTCTAGATTCCAGCTGACAGTTTTCCAATGCTTTTCAGCTCCTTTTTTTTTTACATGACAGCCATTTTACAGCCCAGATACTTGAGTCTGTCACGGTGTCATGTTGCCACCGTGCAAAGGCAACATGGCGAGCACATGTTGACCTAGTATCCAAATTGCTGTCCATCACAGCAGAATAGAAGCAAAAGGAAACCTCTTCATGCAGTCCAAAGTGAAGGCACATTTAGCATTGTAAGCAGACATATATTGACATAATACAATACTTCTGTCATGAACCATACTTGATACAGCTATTACAGCTTCCAAGGATTAGGTGCTTTCATCAGGGACTTGTGGTTACAATTAATCAGAGCTCAGGTAGATCATATAAAGTAGGAAGTGTGGGAGTATTTGCACATCTGAGTCTACCATGCTTAATTGTCAGCATTTAAAATACTGCTTTTAACTTGCTTTAAAGTATTAACTAAAGGAATAAAACTTTATATGCCAATTAAGACAACTGCTCTTGATTTGGCTCTTGAAGTGCTTTGATTTGATTTGAATGTAACTATTTGGGTAGCACAGATAGCAAAAGACACATGAATCAGAGTGGCGGCTTTTATTCCTTTAGGACTAGTAGCATCTCCTCAATGCAAAAGATTAAATCAAAAAGAAATTAAGAGATATATTTCAGAGAAGGCTGGCTGGGTACTTCTGAATATAGACAAAGCAACCCTTCTCCCTACTGGTAAAAATTCACACTAGTGCAGAGGCCCAGTACAAAGCTAAATGCCACTTAAACATCCTGCTGAGGGGCTTAAGTGTTGGCTAGGCTTTGTGCTAAGCTTCGGTGATAGATTAAATATCATCCACAGAAAAGAACAAACTGCATTTGGATTTTGTCTGGGTCTGATTCTCTATTTCCACATCTCATTACAGTATTTGATGAGAACTTGGAGTTAGCATGAAGTATAGGATATGGCTTCACATTTCACTTTGTACATGCAACCTGCCTGTGTAATGAAAGGAATATATGTATATATTATGCATGATATTACTTCTTTGATGTAAATGCACACTGCGCATAAAGTATTGCTGGACCAATTACCACTCATCAAAGGTAGTGCCACTCATCTGAAGGAAGTGGTGTGACATGAGTCATTTTGGCTTAAGGTCTCCCATAGAGATTTCACAATCTGTGTCTTCATTCCCACACTAAGATGCATTGTGTCTGTACCACACTGCAAGCTGGGGGCCTAGCCATCCAAACAGACCTGCAGTCTGCCAGGATCCTGCTACAGACATCACGGGAACTCCATGTGAGAATAAGATTTCCTGTGTAGATTGTTTTCTAAGACTGGTCCTCATTCAAGCATCACTGTATTTTTTCATATAATTGCTACATTTGTTTCCCAGGTTTTGCCCTCAGGAAAGAAGGTGCAAACATTGCCCATGTGTATTCTAAACTTACCATAATCTATTGCCAGTTCCAGGGGAGTGGTCTGGGCTGGTGCTACTAAGAATCAGTGCATTTGCTAGCTGGGTCTACACACAGTGACATTTCCACACAGCTGTTGCATGTACTTTCTTCTGCTGCTGCTCCTTTTTACAGACTTTCACAAAAGGAGGCTCAAATAGCAGTTGTTAAAACTCACCAACTCACCACACCACAGGCATGCTTGGAATAAGATCCGGAGTTTTGTCCTGGTGGTACAAGAAAAAGGACCCAGGAGACAAGCCATGTTGTGTATGCATGTGAGAGACAAAATGTCTTTGTTTATTTGGTTTTAAATATGAAAATATAGGAAAAGGCCTAAGCTGTATCTTGGCTAGCTCTGAAGAATTCAGTTCAAAAATCATGACAGACACAACTTAGCAGTAGAGTCCCCACAAGTGTAAAAAATGCCAAGAACTAAAATTACATTACAAAACTAATCAATGTTTTTTCCTGTCCCTCAGATTCTCCAAAGGATCCTCACTTCCAGCCACATCAGCCCTTTCCAAAGGAATATGTAAAAAGCATAGCTCTGCTGCACATTTGGGACAGTTCAGACCAAGGAAGGGAGTAGATTCTCAAGCTTTTCTTGATATTTGAACATATCATAAGTTGTCATGAAGGAAATTCCAACTAGATATTAGAAAAAACTTTTTCACTGTGACAGTAATCACACTGGAACTGGTTACCCAGAGAGGATGTGGAACCTCCATCCATGGAGGAACTCAAAAATTGACACGTTGCTGGACATGTTAGCCCTGCTTTGAGCAAGGGATAGAATAGATGACCTCCAAAGGACCCTTCCAACCTAAATTAGTCCATATTTCTATGATTCTTCAGCATTGTTTCAATAGCCATGTGGCACACTGAAGGAGAAAGTCACTCACATAAAAAAAGGCCTCTTCCCGAGAGTAATTTCCACCTTGCCAAACCCAAACCCATTCTTGGCAGCAGCCAGTTTTGTTTTCCAGACCTCTGACTTGTGAGCCAGCAGTCTGTTACTCCAGATATCTGTGCCAGTCTGGAGCAGATGCTTGCCTACATTTTTCAGGCTGAACAAGATAGATAGAATTACAAAGCCACTAACGGTGAGAATACTTCAGCCCACACCTTTAATGCATCTCCTACCTGCCTTGCTTCCATGGCATTCTGGCACGATGCTCTGAGGAAAAAGAGCTATGAGGTAGAACTCCCTCGGAGGGTTGTCTCTAAGTAATAAATTAATCTAAGGAGAAAACTTTCTCTAGGAAATTTAGCGTGTCAGCTTCATCTTATCGTCCAAGGGGGGCAAGGGGGTGTCAGAGAGGATGATAGCTTATGCGCAGTTGGGGAGGTGCACACCACAGACTGGAGCATGAGGTGGACTCCCCAAAGACTAGTCTGGATGAAACAGTAAGTCTTCAGTGTGCAGTGCAGCACCATGCAATGGTGTTAGCCCAGGTGTGGAAGCAGGATAGCTTCACTGAGCAGCTCTGTGTCCAGTGCACTCAGGCCAGCTAATCTGCAGCTCTAGGCAAAAAACAGCTGTCAGCTTCCAGCTCCAAGCTTTGCTCTCCTTAGGCGACAAGTCAAGGAAATCTGAGGTCCTGAAAGGTGTCTTCACAATCTCTCCATACCTTTTGTCCAACTGTAACATTGCGTGGCAGTTAACACCAGGATAGCCATCCTGGAACAGGCAGAGGGCCATCAAGTCTGGCATCCTCTTCCTGTGAACCCTTGGTGCTGCTGGGGAGCATACCAGAAACCCTGCAGGAAGCATTTCTGTATAATCTGTTCCCAGAGGAACCAGACACTTATACCACTTCCAGAACTCCTAATCTGGTTTGGTTTTTCACTTTTAAAATATTTTTTCCCTTACTCTAGATATTCCTATTGTTCATATAAATTCATTGTCCCTTTCAGAGTCCTGCTAAACTCTCAATACTAATCAAAATACTAATGGTTATATCTAGATTAGTAAATTAAATAGGACCATAGCACTAGCTCTCACATTGGTGCGTGATCGTCTATATTAACAGTCCCTTTCATGGTTTAGTATCAACTAGCAGACAGTAGCTGGCATGATTTGGAGAACAGCTTGTTCCTGGGACCATGCCCAAAAGGCAGCATGGGTGTGGCCACCCTGTTTTTAGTGGGGAAGAGAGTTTAGTATCGTGGATATGAGCCATAGCATGCCCCTTGGCTTTTTGCCAGGCCATAGTCACCGGTCCATCACATTTAGTATTATCAGGTAGCCAGTGGAACTTTCTGGAACAAGCTCCATGGACCAGTTAAGCAATCTGTGAAAAGCGTCACCTTTGGAGGTACCTTTGGAGGAATGCTCATACTCATGCAGATCCTGACCCCCTTCAGCAGAAGAACTGAACACTTTCACAAAGGACTTAGTGCTGTGTCAAAGCGTAAACTGTCATGAAGTTTTCCCCCCACTTCCCAAACTTTATCATCAACCTGAACTGAAATTAAATATGTGCAAATAAGATTTAGCACTGTCCCTCCCAAATACCTTTCCATGCCTGTGGGCATGTTCAAAGCTTGTTCAAGACAGATTGGCTTGAACCTGATCGGTTGTTATCTTCAAGGTAAACACAAATATCTTCTTACCTGAGGCGCTCTTACATGAATAACCAAATGGAAGGATTTGGATTGTCTAAGTCAGCCACCACTCTAAATGGCTCTTTAGATTGACAGTTTATAGTTACTTCCAGAGAGGTAATGAATACCTCTCTGCTCCTTCGTGAGCTTGTGTGAAGAGTTTGGATGTTAGAAAGAATCACTCTGAAGACCCTCTTTCCTCCAGTGCTCTTTATTCCCTCTTGTTTCCCCTGTTGAAGGCCATTGAACTAGGAAATCTGTGGTGCAAACTGGGCATATGGGCACCCCGGGTGGACAGAGCATTCATAGTAAAAGTCAGACCAACATCATTATCTTAAAAAAAAAAAAAAAAAAAAAAAAAAAAAAAAAAGTTGAGATAAAAACCTGGCTAGTTTTAGTAGAAAAGTCTTAGTACACAAGAGTTCATAAACAGACAATTCTGTAATATTTCTGTTTTGTTTCAATATTGTATATTGGCCTTGTAAGTGACAGTTATAAACAAGGAACAGGTAGAAGTAGTATATACTGCATTTCAGAAAGCATGGGCGTTACCTGCGTTACCTTTCACAATGAGGAATTCTTGTCATGCTAAGTCATTTGGGAGGTGATGACTGGCAGATCGCTGATCGAGCCATCAATTCCTATTCCAGCCCATGCAGAGATTCTTAGTCTCTAGTTAAAGATGAGTGGAGAAGGGGATCTTTGTTGGGGAAGGGATAAAAAACACAGAAAAAGCATCTCTGGTCAGCTTCATATACAAGCTAGGAATATACAAAAAAATGTTTTCTGGACCACAGACGTTAAAGTCTAGGTTAATAATGGAATTTAAGCACCAAAATCCTTATTTAAGTATGTGAGTTCAATACTGAAGTGCCACTGGCAGTCTTGGAGCCTTGTCAGCTGCTGGCTAACACCACAGCAAAAGTACTCATTAATGCTTAAAAAAATATTTTGGTGGATGAATAAGACCTCTTACATCCTGTTGCTGCTTTATCACTAAGAGTCTTTAGTAAAGATGCAGTTCTGGTGGGATCCTCAAGATGAGCTGTTCTTCCCAGTATCTCAGTACTTCATCTGGTACAAAACCAGCGAGGACAGGACACCTGGGAAGTGTCTCTCTTTCACGCATGTCCCCCTTACATCTAACACCTCAATGGACATATCCAGGGCAGGAAGAAAGACTCTATTTAAACTCTTGCTTTGCCTGAATTCGTCCAAATTCCAAATGAATGGTGTCCTCACCAGGAGCCACTTTCAGTCACTCTGGCCCTGTTTAGCTACTCTGTTTTGTACAAACTTTTATACATATGCCAGAGTGGACACTCAAAGCTGGTACACATTTCTGTCTAAACTAAAAAAATATTTCTTTCTTTAATACAGCATAGGAAGTAAGAGAGCTCAAGAAAGACCATTTTCATAATATCAAATAAGATGAGGCATGGAGCAATCATCAAAGGTGGTAGTGGCTGGGGAGCAAGTCCCTGCCCAGTAGGCCTTTGAGTACAGGCATCCTATGTGTCAAAGGCATCCCCTAACCACAAGACTGTGGAAATTCCCCATTCAGTATACTACTTTCTTCCTTTTTGTTGTCTCCAGATGCTCCTCATTCAGCAAACAGGAAGTCTAGATACCTAACTTTTGGCTACAGAGAGTATGAAGGGTACGTTCTTCAATGCAAAACCACATCTATATACAGGTTTGAATCTAATCTGATATTCACCTATCTGAGGGCCATGGTTCTCCCCTATTTTCTCCCCTTCATTCTCTGCCCCTTCCTTATATGCAAGGCCAAGAGGTTTTAAGGTACCTCAGCACTGGTCTTCCTTTTACTGATACTCAGTAAACGTGTTTTAGTGAGGGTGGGGTGACCTTGGCCATTCATTCAGTAACTTCTTATGGACATATTTCTGTGTTCAGTCAGTCTAGGTTATAGGTTAATACTCATGACCTGATCCTGCAGTCCAATCTCAGCTCAGTTTGAAAAGTCTGAATCCTAAGCACTCTTGCATGTACTTTTCTAAGAACAGGAGGAAATTGTTCACAAGGTCTCTGTTGGCCTTTGTAACATAAATATGAAAATATTTGCAGTCAAGTTAAGTAGGAGAAAATGAGTCCAAACAGTATTGAGTAACTCTGCTTGAGCAGAAAAGCATCTATAGAGTCAGTGGGAGTTGATACTGATGTCCCAAAGGACACAGGAATAAATCACCAAGGCAAGCCAAAAAGGGCCTAAGTAAATATTTAACTGAAGACTGAAAGTACTTTCCCTTTTAGGTAAATCACTCTTCATATGTGAGTTCATCCCAAGGTGAAAAGGACAAAAGGCAGTTAAGTGGGCATCACCTGAGTAATTACAGAAGCAAATAGTGTTGTTCATGGGAAAATCATTAATGAAGAGTGAAATATAAACAATTAGAAAAATAGATAACTGATGACACTGTCTTATATATAGATGAGAGGTCGATGTTGTGTTACCACCTCAGACCTGAAACAATCTGCTCCCTCTGGCAGATCTCTCTGCAAGCACTCTCCACAAGGAGGCAGAGATAGGTGCGTTTGGGGCCATAGGAGATGCATCCAAATCCCCTTCCTAGTGAGATCAAAGTGAATTTTGCCTCCTGAAATTAGAAGGTCTTAAATACAGGCATACATTTCCATACATGCATGCAATTCCACTGGATTTCTCTGTTGTCCACATCCAGGCTCTCACAAAGTAGCTGGATGCTCACAGGAGAAGAAATACAAAGTTGGATGTGTAGGTCCACATTTTTTCTTGATCTAGCAACAGCCAGAGACAGGTGTGCTGTGTGTTGTGTGATTCTCATGAAAAATCAGTGCTTAGTTTCATATATCTATTAGGATGATATAGGAAAAATCATGCCCAATTGTCTTATTAATTCACCTTTCCAGGAGATTTTGATTGATGTATGGTACATAGTCCTCCCTAAAATAGATACTGGTAGGATGCTAGTAATTGAAGACTCCAGAGAGTCAAAAGGTGAAAAAGCTAAAAGTCAAATCTCTTTGTAAAATCCAAGCACTGCTGAAATAACCTGAAAGAATCCTGTTGCCTTTGATGGGACAGGAGTTCACCTTCTAGAGACCTAGTTCCTTTTAAAGCACTGCAGATGGCAAAAATCTTAGTTCACTACTGCTCATTTTAAAGTGTCACAAATGACAGTTTTACAAAGAGTCGTCTTCACTATAGTGAAAAACTGTTTGACTTCACTTTAATATTAAACATTGTGTAAACTCTTTTGGTTAAAAGGTTGGTTATTTTTATGGTGGGTAATTCTTATGACAAACAGCTAAAATATGCACCTCAAGGTCTCAGGCTTATGAGACTTAAATCATTAAAAGTATTTTTATGAGAAAAAATTATGAGCACAAATTAAAAAAATGAAGTTTGCTTTGAGGGAAAGTTCATTCTAGGGTACAGTATTCAGGGCACATAAAAACACTCTTTAAATGTACATATGCCTCAGATGCACTATTTAAACATACATATGGCACACATTCTCTGTGTGTGAGTGTGTATATAAAATTTACATGTATTCTTTTGTAAAATTTACTTGTATTCATTTGACTACATTTACTTGTGAATCCAACAGCCCAGTTTGAATTGGCACCCACTGTTTTTTTGCATAGACATGGGTCAAAGCTTCTTAAACCATAGGATCTCAGAAAGAATGACAGAGCCTCTTCCACCCCAGATGATGCTGTACAAACATAAGGCTCAGTTCAGCCATGAGAAGGATGAGGAGTGGGGCAATGGGTATCATGTTGCTTTCATGCTTTCCTAAATTCAGGGATAAGGTTCATTTTAAAAATTATTTCTGCAAAATAATCCAAACAAACATCTTAAAACAGGCAATTTCAACTGTTGTCAAAAACAGCTGAACTGCAGACGTACCGGGCTCTGCAAGATACTGTGGATACCGGGCCATGGCCAAAGTGCTTATCAGTGAAACGTCCTCTGACTGCAGAGCATGCCAAGAGGTATCTCTGTCTTTCCAGGACTGATAGTTAGGTGCTACCTAAGCCCTGTTTGAATTCAGTATTGCTCTTTTCAGAAAGGCCCAATAGTTAAGGCATTAACATGTGCCTCCTGCTCCATCACATTTCTTTTCGACCAGCAGCTGTGCCTCATTTTCCCACCTGTAATGTAGAAACAATAGCACCTGCCTGTCTCAAAGACATGCTGTGAAATGCGACTTAAAAACACCATGATGCTCTCAGATGCTACAGTAATGGGGGATTGTGGAGGGAGTTGTAGGCACTTTGGTAAAACTAGGGTGGAACATCTAGTCTGAGTTTAATAAACTTTCCAGATGTTTGTTGAAAAGGGTTTGACACCCTTTATGTTCATAGTCAAAATGTCTCTCATTAGCTAAAGGTATGCATTTTGACCAAAACCTTATCCAGACACAGGTAATGTAGAGACAATGGCTTAGCTGAACTCAAGTCTGCCTGAAGTGCAAAAGAGTAGAGGGAGATGTTTCTAAGCTGCTGGGAGTACAAACCATAAAGAGAAAGGTTAATAATCTCTAACTCCTCCTTCATTTGAAGGGCTTATGATTTATGTACATGGCATGTTTTATAATATGCAAGGGATTCCTTGCGATCTGGGCTTGGTTTGAACAAAAAAGTGTAGCCGTAGGTATGAAACTTAGTCCTTTCTCCTGTTCTCAAGGCAGTTTTATAATATTCATATTTCTTACTAATACAGGGTCTAAAGAAGAAGGAATGAAAAATGACTTTGGGGAGTTACTGAACTTGCTCACTGTATGTTATGAGGAAAGTGCTCAGATCATGGAGTGTATGGGCAAATAGCTGACAATAGACTATGGGTGCCAATACCTGGACCTGCAATGGTTTGCCTGGGTAAATGAAAAAGCACCATGGTTACTGTGACTTTGCCATCTGTCAGCCAAGATGCAGTGACCTTCCTGGGTTTGCTGGAAGCCTGTTTGAATAGCTGAGTAAAATGCATTTGCTAACATTCCCCTCACAGTGCCTTGGAAAGGATCCACCTTCATGTTATGTTAGATTAACACATTCTGACTTGCAGGTGTGACAGGTTCAGCAGTCATACATGGGCAGTTACGAAGTTCAGTTGATGGGCAGGGATTCATTAAGCTGTAGTAACTCAGTCCATATTTTGCATTCCTACCTCAGTAAGACGCCTGAAATGGCAGCCCCCCTGCCAACCCCCAAAGCACAAAGCCGCAGTTCTGCTCTACAACACGAAACCACGTACTTTGGCATCCAAGTAGAGATGCCCACATGAGGCCTTAGTAATACTATTAATCTTCGTTTATCCTTCCCTTTTCCTGCCTTGGCCCTAGCATTAGGATGAGGCTACTCGATTTATCTCAACCGACTGGTCTTTTTTGCAGTCACATTTCTGTATTCGCTCTCTCCATACCCTAGTCTTCTCCCCCTTTTAGGTGTTTCTATTGTATTTATCAGGGCAACATATAGAAACTTATTTTCTGTTTCCTTATCCCTCTCTCTTTTCTCTCCATGACTTCTTCCTGGCATCCTTTGCCTTTCTCTTGTTGTTGTATCCTTTCTCAATAGGAATCACGGGCATTTCTCTAGGAAACAGGCTCAGACTCAGTGTGCTTGTTGTTTCACAGTGTACTCGGATAGGCATGTGGGAGCCAGGAAACAGTGGGAAGGGGCAAGGCGCAGAGAAAAGTAGAGGCAAGCAAAACAACCCATGACTTTCAATGGTTCTGCCAAAAGGTAGTCTTCACCCTTAAAGACAAAAAAGGCGCTTAAAAGACAGTCTCTGCACTTAACTGTTTGCATAAATCACATCTCAGGGTTTAGACTGTGTAACATATAACTAAACCTTGCTATGTGTAACTAAGTGGCATGCTAGCCCAGGAAACCAGCTGTTAAAATGCAATCTTAACACTTGCTGGTCTCTTAACTCTGAAATTTCTTAGAAGTTCACATCCTAGAACAGATGTTATTTTCAAGTTATAGTAACTTAAAATTTCACACAGGAACAAGCATATGACTCAGAGCTCTTTTACAGAAAAAGAAGACATTTGAACTAAAGGAAATCTCTGATAGCTGTTAGCAGCATGCGATTTTATGAGTCAGAGTTCAGAATCCATCTGCTAGAAATCAATGACCTGGATATATGAACATAGATACAAGAGATTAATTATGGGCCTATTTTTACAGTGAGTTCTAGTATTTGAAAGCAGTGGAATAAGCACTACTAGATTAGAGGGTTTTTTTCTTCAGTAATATAAAAAAGATCTTTCCTTAATTCCACTTATCTAAATAAGAAAAGCCTCAGGGAAATAAAAAAGGAAGTCCGCTTTTGACAAGTTATCTTACCAAGTTAAAACCTAGGCCATTTGTATGTGTATTTCATGTATTACAGCAGACTCTTCTACAGTCTCGTATTCACCTAGAGATGTAAAACTGCTCCAGATACTGTGATTCATCAGCACTGTTCCTGATGGGTATGTCAAGAGCTGGATGGCTTTGTCCAGTCTAGTTTCAACTCTGGCAAGCGATGGATTTTCCTGTGGTTCCTGTAGGTAACAATTTCATAGTCTAGTAGTGCTTCTTACAAAAATGTTGTTTGCTCTATTCTGTATTCATATATTATGGAATTATTATTAATACTATTCTTTATTCCTCTATTCATTCATCCCTGTACTGTTTTTGATCTTCCAGTAATACATTATGCAATGTATATAGCACCTGGCATTTGGTATTTTTTCTTTCATCCTTCCCCTATTGGTATAGGTGATCACACTGCAGTTTTCCTAAGGGGTGTTAGTGCTCTTTAGAAGTTTTGTCTGGTTTTGTGATTTGGGGGGAGCTGGGACTCAATATACTCAGGATTTTGGGTTAGTTTTATTTTCTTTTAAATGATGATATTGTGGATTTATATAAGAGAAGTTTGTACTTCCTTTTATTTCATTACATGAGATAATGCCAGTTTAGCATCCTTCTCCTGCCTACTGCCCATCTCTCTATACCACACCAGCTTTCAGAGCTTACAGCTCCTTACTGTATACTTTTATAGGACCAAGCCTAAGTGCCAGTATGAGGTCAGGTATTTGAGTTAGATTATCCTTAAAACAAACAGTTGCAAGACTTTTTGGCAGGTGGGACTCACATTGACTCTTTCAAGCTGCTTGGTACCATCTGCCCTCCTCCTGTCTGCAGACACAGCCTTCAGTTATTGTTCCTGATCCACAGCACTTCTTCCTGTATATGCCCTCCCAACCCCCCTTCCCTCCCTATTTAGACCTCTGTTAAGAGGATTTGGTACTGCTGGCACTGAAATATTCCCATGTGAATTTTGTTTCAGAGACTCATAGGAATCTTACAACTCTCCCAAATGACACATGCTGGAGCAAAGTGTGCCGAGTGCAAGCTGAGCTCTCAAATGCAAAAACAAGCTACCTAAACTGCCACCACAGTTTTACCTCCAAACAGCTGAGATCAGAATCTGCCCCAATGACTAAGGTGAATCAGACAAAAGTGTGGTGAGGACAGGACAGGACCCAGCTACTTGTCCAACAGTAGTGTAAGGTGGACAAAAGTGCCTTCCTTCATCTTGATTGTTTCCCACTGTTGGAATTTTTAAATCTGTAAAATGAGGTGTGACCTATCTTGCTGTATGTCTGCCAAGATAGTAGGCAAGGCACAGCCATCATCCACTGTTGTCTTGCTGTATATGATCCATCAAAATGGAAGCAATGAGTCAGTGTCCTTCAGACTAAGAACAACGTGGTTAACACCTATTTCATGTGTGTTCCTGTCTCCTTATTTTGCAGATTTGAATCTGCAAAATTTAGAGATTTTAATCATTGGGTTTTTCAGCACAGAAGCCTCCTAGGCATCCTAAATGCTGTCTTATCAGTATATTAGTACTGATAGGATCAGTACATATACAGTCAGAGGTGCAGACCTGTCCATATTTTAGGGCTATTAGGAAAATTCTCCTTGTTGGCACTTCTTCAGAGGCTTCTTCTTTGAATTAGCTCCAGAAGAATGCTAAAGCTGATCATCAGTCCAGGAGCAAGCCTTTAGCACTGTACTGCTGTGGTTACAAGTTCATTTTCAGCACCCCAAACTGTTGTACTTTGCCAAGGTTGATCACCGGCACTGGGAACGCATGTACGATCATGCCTAAGTGGTGATCATGCGCTACAAACTGCTTCCTATAGGTGGAGTGATTTGTTTAATGCTTTGTGGCTGCTCTTCATATTTGCAGGTTAATTCAGTATGTGCATCTGACATGGCAATCTGACAAATCCATTTAAAACCAGGTTCTTGAGGTAAAAAGAGGGAAAAAGATCAGCTTCAGTATTCAGATGGTGGACAGAAATTTTCCTGTTAAAGGAAATAAGGAAGATGGTGCAAGACACGACTCATCACTAATTAATATTTCAGCTCTTTCTAATCAGTCATCCTCCCCCTGCCTATCCCAGGGACTCAAGATAGCGAGATCCTACGGCCATATCTTTCTTATTTAGAGAAAAAAATACCACCACTTCAGGATTTCTGCACTCCAAGAACACACCCTTCTCTTCCTTCAAAGCTCTCCTGAAAGCCCATTATTTGGTCTCTCCCACCCACCATTAATGTCCAAAATCTTTTGCTAAGGGCTGTTGTGCGGTATTTTCAGTTTCCGCACTGTGTAGTACTAGCAGTCTCTGTCCAGTGCCAAAGGGTCCTTGTTATCCTGTTGCTGCTGTAAGTGCCTCTGTCCTAGGCACATGAATTGTGGAGGGGTTAGCTAAGATACACAGTCACAGAGCATCAGCCATGTCCTGGTAACCATCTGACCACTCTTAATCTGTGGGAAATGTGAATTAATTTCAGGTAGTTTGCTTCTTAGCTGCGGCAGATAAAGCATGCACAATAACTGTTACCACAAAACAGCTCAAGTGTTGCAAGTTTACTGTTGGCAAAATTCAGGTGTTACTAGTTCACCGTCAGTGAAACTCCCGAAAAGCTGTTGATGTGACTATATCCTGTTATTATGCTCTTCAGCATAAATCTCAAATATTCAAACAGGACTTTTACCAGGCAAAGGACAATAACTTCAAAGAATGTATAAAACAAAAAATTCCAAAAGCATTTAATCCTCTAGCATTAACCTTAAAAGGGAATAAGTAGTTCATTGTAACCAAGTCCGGATTTTGAAACTAACTTTTTGCAGAGAAGCAACACTGATGTAATTGTTCTATTCCTAGGTGTGGACATAAAATGCTGAATCTGGCTTTGCCAACCCCTTGAGTGTCCATGCTTCGCACACCGTGTCTTTTGTGAGGTGCGATTCACAACAACCTAAAAAAATGGTTCATGTGCAGGTAACTGCAGATACTTATTGGCATGAGGAAAGAGTAGCTGAAAGGGCTATTAAACCAAATCATAATAAACTATTCCTGCTGGTCAGATCTCATTAATATTTTATTAGTCTTGCTTGTAATTTTCTGTACATAGGCTTTGCAGATGATCTTCAAGCTAAGCCAAAATATGTATCGTGAATCGTTCTGACCTTGCTTAGAACAGTTTTATACGATTGCATGCATGCCTTTAAAAAATACTTCTTCATAACCCATATCTGAACATTGCTGGATGCATTTGCCACATTGTAAAATGCAGAACATCATTCACCTTTGGGACTAAAGGCAATGCTATTTAATGACAAGGACTGAACGCATTGTCCTTGACCACAGTGGGCCATGCCCCAAGAAGTCCGTCTAATTCATACTGCCAACAGGGTATTCGATTAATCCAGAGCAGGCAACAAAAAAAAAGAAGATGCAACACCATAAGCTTTCACCGAAACCAAAGTCTAAACCCTGTACACAGCTGAGGACATGCTTTCTAGCTACAATTCCTAAAGCAGTCTCTCTGCTGTCACCCCTTTATGGGCTGTACATCAGTTAGTCACCTTCCTGATAATGTGTACAGCTTCCCCAGCTTTTTGTACAGTACCATGGTGATTTTTTCTGCTCAGATATACTACACTTGCCATCAGAAGTCCTATTATACCCAGTGTTGTAACAGTCCATAACAAAAAAGATGATTTTTACCCAAGAACCTACCAGAAATCTGAATGGTAAAGATGGTCCTGGGCTTAGGACACCAGGTTGGACAGGTGTAACTCCTCTGTTTTGACACTGACTTCCCACATGATCCTAAAAAAGTCTTTCCTTAGTTGTAATGCAAGCCCCTATTGGAAAATGGAGAGCACAAGGGACTGCAGCAAGAATTACTGGGTTGAAAACTGGGAAGTGTTTTGACACCAGAATAATGGCAGGCTCCTCGGAAGGAATACGCAACTATTGCAAATAGGATCATTTTGTGCCCTGCTGGGAAGAAATACTATGAAAAAGAGCCAACTTCAATGCATATTTATTATTTCACTGCTGTTTTTTGGGCAGCTGCTTTGGTGATCAATACACTGCAGACAGGACTGTCACTCCCCCTCAAAGTCATTAGAGTAACGCATGACTCTGCAATCTTTCCAATATATTGTGTGCTACTTAGTTTATAAGCAGTTTATAAGCATATATTCCTTACTGTTGCTGCTCCAGAGTTAGAGTTGAAATATTTTTCTGTTTGAAGGTCAGGGAGCTGGCTTATACGCAAGCTTAGACATTGCAGTCTGTGGGGGACTTCAACAGTATGTAGGGAGAAGTTTGGATTTGTTTGTTTAGAGGCCAACAGATTGAAATGCACTCTTTGGTCTTAGTTTTGTCATAAAGTGGAAAACACTGGTGGTTTATACCTGCACTGGAAATCAGACCATGAGAGCAGCAGATGTGGTTGTGTATGAGATTGTCCTTGATCACTGAAATGTGATCATTGAACTTACTGGAGAAAACATCCAGACAGAGAATGGGAGATGGACAGGGCTAGTGGCATCTTAACCCCTCCTTCCACGTTTCTCTCCCCACTACCACAATGGTAGCCTAACATATTCTTGTTTCCAGGGCTCATGTTCCTCACCTAATGTATTGGACAGTCTTGTTGCAAAATAGCTTGTGACAACATTATAATTTTGCCTGTCATAGGCTGACAGTTCCCAGCAGGAATGGTCAGTTCCGAAAACTTTCAAGCTGGATCCAGTTCCTTGAAATAAGGCAAAGAGAGTGCACCTGGGACTGATTTGATCACATATCATGTATGATATGGTAGTGACAAACTGCTCACATCTGCCAACTTGAGCAGACATATTGATGGCAAGCTGAATATCACAACTTAGGTAGGATATCAGTGCACCACTATAAACAAGACCACATTTAAAATCAGCTAAAATGTTGTGATAGGATGCATAGCTGGATTAGGCAAAGAAACTAAGTCTGTGGACAGTTTCAGCTGGGGCTTCCAAAATAATCAGTTTATATCTTCACTCTGTTGGATGCGGGCGTAATCAGTGCTGGCAAGGCATTTCATTTCAGAAGCTTCAAGCATCAAGTGGTTGGTACACATGCATGTGTGAAACAAACACCTTTGCTCTCCTGAAGTACTTCACAAAGCCAAGTGAAGTGGCATGTCAAGGTTTTACATAAACACTTTGTCTTTCATTTCATCCTCAAGTCAAGTTAGAATACAGCTAACAACAAAAGTCCTTCCTCAATAGAAATTCTTATCGACTTCAGTGGAGTAACCACTTCATTTTCACCAGAGACTCACATTCCCAGCCCAGGTTACTGACACTTGGCAACAAGGGTGTTTAGCCCTGGCAGTAGAGTTTGAAAACCTAGTTAAAAAACAAGGTGGGTTTACCTGGTGGCTGACCACACCAAGTGATGTTTGGTGGTGAAGGGCTGGTAGATTATGATCTGTGTAACCTGTATAACTGTGCACCAACCCACCCTCCATGACCACTTACATGGCCCATTTTCCTCCAGTGACCATTTGAGGGTCACTCAATGTACAAAAATGTTTTCTGTCCAAATTGGTTTATTTTTGTGAATTCAAGGACTCAGGACATCATTAGGATCTTAATTCTCCAGCTTCAGCTCCTCCACTGTGTCTGTTAGCTTTTCCCATACCTGCTGCTACCTTTTATGCCATGCCATTCCATAATGCTTACAAAGAAATGCTAACTGCTCATAACTAAGCAGATGGTCAGGAGAGGCACCTCGTTTCTCTTTCTTTGCTTTTATGACTACTTCATATCATTTAGTTTTTCTAATTATGTGTCTTGAAATGACTTGCTTGTGCATTCGTTAGAGCTATGTAATTTTGTATTTTCCTATAAGACATTCTTTCCTTCCCTTAGTTCCTTCCAATTGTTTGTTATACCCACCTTTGCATTTTTCCATATATCAGATGGCAAGTTCAAAAGGGGGGAAGGATCAGTTCTAACCTGGCCCTTTATAGATCAGTCAGTGCATGCACAGGCTTAAGAAAAATTTGCTACCATGCAGAGTGGGGTTGGGTAAACCTCCTTGCCATGCTGCAAAGCACATTAGCAGCTGCGCTACCAGGGCAAAATGAACAAGCACAAAAAATATTGAGACTCTTATACTCAGTTCTTTGTTCCCTGAAATAAGACTTTCACCTGTGGTTTGTCTGCATGTCATGAAACTACAAGTTTTCATGGAGAAGGCTGCCTCTGAACAGTGGTGTAGGGAGATCGATGAGCAAGACCTAAATGCTGCAAAGGGTGCTGAAATGATGTCAGGGACAGGGTTGAAGGGGTGATATTTAGACATTGAAGATTCCATCAGAACTTTTGCAAAACATCAGAAAGAGATATGCATCCAGGCTGTCTAATGAAAACACGCAAGCTGAACCCTGAATTTTGCCCATTTATGAAGCAATCTTTCAGAAGTCAGAACCCACATGGCCTGCATGGTCAACGGAAGAGGTAAGTGCCTTTGGAAACCTCCAGAGGGAGATCCTGTCCACCTAAATTAGGTGTCTATAAACAGTCAGACAGACTTTCCTGCAGGAGGCCTTCAACAGCACCTAGCTCTCTCCATTGACTCTGCAGGAAACTCAATCTATAACTGGGAAGGTCTGTGTTCCTAGATACCTAAACTTTAGGATGCAAGTTAGGTGCCTAAATTAATCAGACTAAATCCCATCCAGACTCTCAATAATCACAATATGGAAGGCAAATTCTGCCACAGCAAGTACAATTTACCGTTCCTCTTCCAATCTGCATTTTCTGTTTTAAACTCTGCTGCAGTGCAGGTGTAGTGCACCGTTAATATTTGGTGCTTGCCAGCCTTAAGACGGCTGCAAATCAGCAGCGAGTGACTCTCACTGTATCATTAATGAGGTTTGTTACATTCATTCAGGATGATTTTATATATCAGGACAATTATTATTTCATATTATAAAGCTGCATTTAGCTACACAGTTAATTTCTAAGTTATATAATTTGTTTCAATTTTTTTCACCCTATGAAAAATAAAAAAGCCATCCTTAAAGAAGACATGGAAATAAGGATGGATTCAAATGATTAACAGAACTAATGAGCAGAACTCTGGGTTTCTGATAGTCTCTCTGCCATATCTGTAGGCAAAATGTGGTAATGATATTTGATCCTGAATCCAGCTACTCTTTGAAAAAATGCTTGCATCTCTCATGATGTTGTGAATCTTAACTAATTTTTTCAAAGCACTTTGAGCTGCTCAGATGAAAGACTCTGCCTAAATGCAAAGTATTATTACGTGTTAAGTTCATGTCTGGAGCAATTTTTTAAAATAAACCATACGAAAAGTAAAATTAAGAGTGGAAATGCTGATCCAGTCATTAATTGCTTCACATCAGAGGCTGGGCAGAGGGTCTCCTTTTATGTTGTTTATTTCAAACAAACAACTCTGGGAATCTCCTGTGGAAATGAGATGCAAAAACCAAAGCCCTTTCATGGGTATTTTTGGTTTATCTCCACATGAATCTCAAATTCATCATGCGGAGAGAATGTGGAACACATTTTTTTCCCCGTATAATGCTCACTTTCCCACAATGAATAAAATCCATTTTCTTACACAGTTTGTTCATTCACCCTAGGGTAACAAAATAACCCAGAAAGCAGGAACACCCTGTCCCTGAACACTGTCAAAATAAATAAAGAAATAAATAAAAAAAAAAAGAATGAGGGTTCCCAGGAAAACCTGCCATATTTAACTTAGTGTATACAGTGACCACCTACACATGAGCCCCAGAGCTCCTAATTCCTTAGCTATTGCTCAGCGGTGAGTAATAAACCCTAACACCATGACTCACACAGGCTCCAAAATGTAGCTGAGCTAATGTCAATAAGTGTCCAGGTTTTAGAAAATCTGCGTGGGAGGAGGAAGTCAATCTTCGTATCTGAGTGTCTGCATTTGAACAGAGGAGACCTTTGGCCAAATGTAAGAGAACTTGTGCACTTTAGTTAGAGCTGTTGATATGCAGACCATCATACCAGAGTTTACCAGCACATTCAGTACTCCAAAGGAATTTCTCTCATATATTTTGTCTTCTCTTCCATCCTCCTGCCAGCACATGCATGTATACCTCACCTCTTTTCAAGTTTAATCCTTAGCTAAAAGATTTCACTACTAGAATTGTAACATCTAAATAGGAATTAGCTATCAACTGAAGCCTGAAACACTTCTCTTGCTGCATGAAAAACTTAACTTTTTACAATGAATACTGATTTGAATATGCAGTGAAGGAAGCAGGCAGCTTTAAGAAGAGGTAACTAATTTTTGCTGTAACTCAGTTTCTAAACTATTATGAACGAGGCACTCACACCAAACTTGTCACAAGTGGTCTTAGAGGGCAGTATTAATCCTAATCAATTTTGCCTGCTGGAATATCAGACATTGGCTCTAAGTCATGCCTTCAAGCATTAGGATCAGAGGACTCAGGCCCCTCCAGCTGCTGATTCATGGCCCTTTAAACTCCTAGTTTAGGTTGGGAGAAAATGTCCTCTGGAGACATCTTCCTTCGTCAGCTCAAGAGGTTCTCTAGGTAAGTAGTTCAGACTAATCATCCAGTATTTAGTGGTTTAGCAACAGCTAATGTCTTAGGAACATTTTATGTGGTTCTGGGTCTCAGATATCACTCATTCATTTTCTGCAGTTATATGAGTATCATTGCAATATTCTGGCCATTTGACATTTGAACGAGTGATAGTTTGACTTGTGCTAAAGAGATGATACCACTTTCTTCTTTTTTGTGCTGGTGATTTGGTTTTAAGAATTTGTTCTGAGAATTTGTCCCAATAAATGGCACATTTTGTTCCAAGGTGGTTTGCTCACTAGCCTGAGCCCCTTATATATTCTGCTGATGAAATGTCAAAGGAGAGGATGGTATTTAATAGTCATTCATAGCTATGTTTATATTCAGACCTCAGTTTCAGTGAAATACATACTACCAAGTGAAATATCCACCATGAGCAAATATTCCACCTACATCTTGCATTCAGATGCATGATTCATCCTGTGGAAACTTGATCTTAGCAGATCCCTAGACTTCAGAGGTGATCATTAGTTTGTGTATATACTTTGAACTTTGCATGTTTTTCTACCTTTTTTTTTCTCAGCCATTCCTTACATTGGTGGTTGTAGTGATGCTGAGATACAGATAGACAGTTTTGTATCTACTTTGACATGAATTTTTGACATGCAGATATTTTGATATGAGGTTGCCTTTTAAGATTCTAAGGGAGTGTTTCCTCACCAAAGCATGGCTTACCTCAATCTTTGTTTTTTCCAGATTTCACTGTACTAGTGATTAATTGCCTCTACTCACTCAGTGCTGAAGACTGAGCTTATTCATGAGCATGTGCTGATAGGTGTTCATCTGAGCTTCCCGGTGATGCACCTTTGGCCTGCTGCATCCTCCCCTTCTATTCTATAAGTAACACAAATTAGTTCATCTTTTAAGATTCACAATAGCGTAAGTCAGCGATTTTGCACAGTTTGGCATTATAATGATCTACGGTTTCTCCAGAGAGAAGATGACAATTGATAAAAAATTAACTTTCACATATTGACGTCTTCCATGGGTTGAAATGCTTTTGGAGTCATCCTAGACTCCCGCATGGATCCCCTGGCCTGCAGCGGATGTGCTGGCAGCCTTTGCACATTACAGCCACAAGTAATAGCTGTTCTTATTTTGCCTGCTAGTTTATTCATCCTCTTTGCAATGTCAAGATTCCCCACTGTGATCTAAACAATGTGTGTTTGCTAAAATCACCCTCTTTTGTGTCTGGTACACTGCTATGATGGCTGTTTTCTCTCCAGTCTCAAAAAAAAAAAAAAAAAAAAAACACAAACAAAAAAAACCCTCTGTCATCTGACACACTAAGCTGTGGCAAATGTGCAGCAGACGTCTATAACATTACCAAACCCAGCTGTTCCCCCCTTTGCCAGGAGTTAATTTTCTAGAGCACAGACAGCAGAAGCAAACATACGCCCCTTCCCCAGCAGTTTCAGTGCAAAGTCTAGCTTTGGCTGGCAGTGGTTAGGCCACTATTTCTAAAGATAAGCAATAGTTCTGATTATAAAACAAATGCATGGATTAAAATTTCTTGAGCTGAGTCCTACAGTTGGATATTCTACGCATGCACACTCTGTGACATGTATCTTAGCTACATTGTATTACTCGTATCCTCTCAGCACAATGTCAGAAAAGCCGAGATACCTCTCAGCAGAATATCTAGATGAACTAGCTTTTATCAGTATAAGCTTTCCTGCTTTTCTCATTAACAGCCTTTTATTTAAGTGTTAATTTCCTATTTTCTTGTTGTGTTGTTTCTGTAATAAATATGAATTTATAACTGTAAGCACTCAGGAAATGCTCTTTGGAATAAACCAATCAAGTCAGCACTGTGGTTAAGTCTGTTTAGAAAAACTTCTGCTAATGTAAATAAGAGTAATACTGACATCAGTAGAGCAACAGTGATTTATATCAGTCAAAAATATAGGCCAATTGACTTCAAAAATGTTAGTTCAGAGTTATTTTAATGGGCATAAGAGACTCAAGGTCTCCTAAAATCAGAACCAAAAGCTTTTTGGATGATTATCTTGGCAGTTATAGAACTGATTGAAGATTTAACGCAATACATTTATGCAAACTTTTGTATTGCCAAAAGACAGCGCTTAATGACAAAACCAGCAAATATTTCTGGTTTATTTACGTAAATAACATGCTTTTATGCTGCATGATTAACAAAGCTTGTCACGTTTTTTCTTTCATCATTCCTTATGCCACTGTAAAACATTTATGCTGACATCAGGCACAGCTTTTGAACTACGGAAACACGGTAGGTTGAGAGCTCTGCCCCCGGTACAACTGCATGCCAGCAGCTAAGTACCTCTGTACCTACCCAGGAGTCCAGCTGACCTTTCCAGCCACTTCTCACTTTCAGTCTGTTTGCTTTCGTTATCAGTTCTGTATCTGGTCAATATGCCTCTAAAGGGCTCCGTAATGTGTCGCTGGATGCAAAGTTAAACAGAAGGCTGCTGTCCTCTGTGAGCTGGTTATCTCTCAGAAATCGTGCAGTCATTTTTCCCTTGAGAAAGGCAGAAAAGCAAGTGCGCTTTATGATACAATGCTAACGGTGTGATTTTACAAGCAGGTGGCGGGTGCAATTTCACTTGATAGACATTGGTTTTGATTATAGAGCTAATAAAATTATACAGAAATCAGATTAGTTAAAGCGGAATTCTAAAACAGCCCTGTACCATAATGATGCCAGTAACTCTAAGACCCTGAGAAATCTAACCATTTGGATGTTTTCCAGTCCTTATTCTTACTATAGTTCATATTGGAGACTTGACTGTAAAAGACAACATTCTTTGGGATAGGAATGAGTATAATGAATAATACATAATTACAGCATTTGGAAAATGCTTCCCCTGACATTGAGAAGGCTTGTCTCCTAGGAATGAGATTCAAAAAAGGAAGAGATGACAACTGCCTGAATCATGATGAGAAGAGTAAAGAAATGCTTTCCACACAGGCGTACAGGTTTCTTCATGATATTATTTTCTCCTTCATGGTGTTCAAGTTTACCCCACTTTGCAGTTTTTTTTTCAGAATGTTCACTACACAATCTGATATTATTTTTTTCTTTTATTGTATTCAAAAATGACAATTTTTAAAACTCACTTTCCCGCTCGTGTAACTAAAATCCTTTAAATCACTTTGGCCACGAAGCCAACGAATAAAACTTGTTTGAAGTATAGATTTTCATCCCCTATTAAAAGTTTGTTAAGCTAGTCTAGCCTTTCATCATATGGACTTGTGCTGCCCTAGAAGACTCAGGAATGAGTGACGGAGCACTGGAACAGGCTGCCCAGAGAGGTTGTGGAGTCTCCTTCTCTGAAGATACTCAAAACCTGCCTGGATGCAACCCTACCATGCTCTAGGTGACACTGCTTGAGCAGGGGGGTTGGACTAGATGATCTCCAGAGGTCCTTTCCAACCTCAACCATTCTGGGATTCTGTTAGAACGTGGCCTAAAATAATTGATCTGATAAAGTGCTAATTGCAGCTTTGCACAATCAACAAGGAGAGGACAAAAACATGTTATGTTTACTTGTGTGGCAGCAAGCTATTGCTAAAGCCTCCTTTGGCCAAACTCTTCTAGAAATATTGGCATGATGATAAACATTTCATGGTTTAGAACCAGAGAGGACTGTTAAAAAATTACCATGAATTGTTAAACTTACTGCTTATCGGTTGATCCACAGTGGTTGTGCATGTTCATGGTCCTGTGTCATGACAAATGTGAAGTAGCTTAATCCAACTGTCTGTCTATGTACCTCACTCAGGCACAAGGAAATATGGATCATTCTAATTTAATTTCACTTGTAATTAAGTTACCTCAGAGTGCTTTCACTGCAGGGAGTGCAAATGCATGCATCTCTTCAATCACCTACTTCTATATCACAAGGCATTATCAAGACCTCTTATAATTTTTATCAGGACCTCTTATAATTTTGTGGGCTGCAAAGTCTCACACAGCATCATTTTAATTCATATATCAATGCAACATTTCAACTGAACAAAAGTTTGCTAATTAAAATAAGGCTTCGGGCTAGACTTCTGGCACATCAATAGATGGGAGGTCAGTTGTGCTTCTTCAGATAGCAAACTGACTGTGAAGACAAAAGATTATTCACCTGCTTTTAGTCTTCAGAGACTTCTGTTTAGACATATATGTTGCTCAGGAGGTACTATCATCATGCCAGATGTAAAGATGTATGCTTGCATTGCATGAAGAACTTTTTTTGAATAAAAACGACTAGAATTTATAGCTGTACTATGGGCCCAGAACTATAGCCCTGCTGAAGGCAACTGTAAAACTTATGCCACCTTCCATAAGAGGAAGTTCAAAACCTAGACCTATGAAAAAAATAAATTTGATTTTAAAATAAATCAAAATGATCTGCTTATGTTTCATTATAAATTGATTCTGTTTACTAGGAACTAAGAAATGTTAAATAGTATATCATCTTTGCTATTCTGCCCACTTCTCTTCAGCTATTTAGATACTTGTTTTTCCCAAGACAAAGCACAAAAAGGGGCAATTGCTCATTTTTTTCTAACCAGTTGCCAGCTGGATCTCTCTCGATTGCAAAGGCATGAGTAGCTTACATCCACATGTAAGAGGGACCAAACGAACTATACAGGCTGAAAGAGGAAATACTGATCTTTTTATTAACACCTACCAGAGTTCAGCCTGCACGGCTGTTTCACTGGCCTTTATGAATACTTCAGCAGTACTGCATGATTTTGGTAAATTTTGCAAATAAAGAATCTAAAGATGTAAAAGGCATGAAAATTAAAAAAAATAGAGATGTGTGAGAGTATGTCACATATAAATAATACTGAAAATCACCCAGCTGCACTGTGGGGTTAATGTACTGCTTAGGACATTAGTAGTAAGATGATATGAAAACCGGGGAAAAAAAAACATTTATATGAGAGAAGACAGGAGAATTTATTAACTGAAGTGTATTTATCCTCACAGTCATTTTTCAGTTTAAGAAGTGTAAGTGTAAACCATCATCAATATCATTTAAAATTTACCAAAGCCAGGAAAAAGGTCTAAAGGTCTGATTAAGGCCTCAGTTGCACAACTACAGATGGCTTTTCTCTGGGTGACAGCAAAGTCTCCCACTGCCGAAAAATAGTATCACGAGAGCATGTGTCAGTGAAGCAAAGTGACAGAGGGAGCCTAGTGATGGATGACGATGTAAGCCAGGGAGCAACAGCAGGATGTATGGATGTTGTCCCCAGCTCCATCGCGGTACATGACCAGGAACAAGTACCCTCCACAGGTCCCTCTACCCGTATTGTGAACATGACAACACAGAGTTACCACAGTGACATTTAGCATGTTTCTATCTCCTTGCAAGAGACTTTGAGCTGTGCTGCTGCAGGCTGCGGCAATAAAGTTTTTTAAGACTAGAGAGAATTGTTATCCCGTTGCAGCGATCTGCTATTTTATAGTGGCACACTCTCACCTGCGGCTTTTTGTCTGTAACCTTAGGTCTTACATTTGTCAAAGGTGAGCGGAAGCCTTCTGTGGCTGCTAGCACCTACAGCAAATGTTTGTGAATGCTTGTGAATTAAGCATCAAGTTTAATACAAGTGCTTGCAGGTGTGAAAGGTTGGCCTGATGACCTCTGTGGTGCCATCAGGTCCCATGTTCTGACTCAGTTTGTTACCTTGTATATGCTGTATAAATTGAGCCCATAGCTTCTAGCTGAGCTAAAATATATTTTTATATGAATACATAAATTCTACTACATATAAATAAATTAGATGTTCTCTCTCTCTATCTCTCTCCATATATACATGCATGTATACACAGACACACTATATAGCAGTAGGACCAAGAAGTGCACTAAACACTACAGCAGATGAAGATGTTACCACATTTTACACAGGGACTTCACCGTAGCTACCTGTGATTCAGCTGGCTCCAGACTATTACATTGCATTTATAGTTATTCTCACCGCTGTTTGTTGTTCAGAGGGGCCCTAATCAAAATTCATAGCCCCAGTGTGTTAAGCCCTTTTGCATTATGGTGAATTTAAATTACCAGTCTACATGAATAGCTAGTATATAGTCTCTGTAAAATCTAATAAACCAGAAGACACACTGCTGCACAATGCTATGAGTGTCCAAGGTATCTAGTTTGAAAAATGCTACAGTGTAAGCTTATAATTGCAGCTCAATTTATTTCCTAAGAAAATGCTGTAGAAGAATAAACACTATAAGGTCCCTCTTTATATGTCAGAGATTCGTTCTCTAGTGTTTGAGAGTATTTCATTGGCATTGTCTTAGATGCCACAGCACAAAGATGTTTCTTAAATTACTGGAGGAATAAATTAGCTCTTACAACATGCTTCAAAACTTCAGTTGCATTCTGTAGCAACCAGCAAATCCCCAAGTGTATAAAATATCCCATTCTAAAAGCCATTGCTTCCCTCCTGCTGCTGAAAAATATCTTAAATAAAAATCCTAAGAGTTCAGTGCTGGATATATTGTGCATTTCATTTTTTGGTAAGTCCTTCTGTTTTTTAATCAAAAATTTAACCCTTGCATCAGTGAATTTTGCTTTCCTTAGAGGTTTTGCATAGGTAAGCACCTGTGAAGAATCTAAATCAGATTCAAACTTTATTTTGCAGTGTCAGGCAAATTTGGGAAGCTCAAGATTTCCAGTTTGTTTCTCTTGAAGATGTAAAAAATAAGCTTGAAGGCCAATCTGAGATAAAAGATAAGGCACTATTCAGTGTCTGGATAACAGTAAGGAAACAATTCACAGGTGCAAAGAAAAACTTTATTTTTACTTTCACACAGTATATGAGCTAGAATTTTTAAAAAGAGGAAATAAAAAAGTATGTGAGAGAGTGAACACAGTAACAATAAAGTCAAAAGCATATATACATATCTTTCCTGTGGCAGTAACCTTACAAAATGCTGCCTTTAGCCTTGAAGGTAGCAAAGGGAAGTCCATTCACTGCACATGTCCATCCCTGGGACACAGTTTAGCACCGTGAAGTGACTTAGCTAAAAATAACCCTTCAGAAAATCCTTTCCTATATGCACAGTGGTCAATAGGGGGAGGCCCTAAGTGCAGCCGTTTCTATAGCCCATTTCAAAACCAGATCATAGAATCACAGAATCAGTAAGGTTGGAAGGGACCTCTGGAGATCATCTAGTCCAACCTCCCTGCTCAGCAGGGTCACCTACAGCATGCTAGACAGGGTTGCATCCAGGCGGGCCTTGAAGATCTCCAGAGAAGGAGACTCCACAACCTCCCTGGGCAACCTGGTCCAGGGCTCCGTCACTCTCACAGGGAAGAAATTCCCCCTCATGGTCAGGCGGAACTTCCTGTGCTTCAGTTTCCCTCACTCTCTGGGTCATGCCTTGTCCCTCTTGCACATGTAACCCATGAACATCTTTGCAGGTACCGTGGATGACCTCCAACATATCTCCAGGCACTCCTGAAAATGAGATAATAATTCTATCAATTCAGGATCAAAGAAAGAAAGCAGACGTCTTTTCTGACAGTTCACGCACAGCTTTATCGTCCCATCATGACTCTAGATACAGCACTGATGGGTAGAAGATAGACATACAAAGTCAAGATTTATATGACAGCACTTTCCCGGGGATGTAGTAGAGGCTGTGCCAGAGGCTGAACAAACTGCTCAGTGAGGTTTCTTGAGTTCAGATTGCTGCTTCAAAGCCAGCTATGAAGCCTCTCTATTTTGTTGGTGCTTTGGAACATTACTAGGCAGGAGAAGTTGATTTATTTTTGAGAAAACTCTGTGAAATTCTTCTGTTGATAATGAGCTAATTCAATTAACTCATTGTGTGCTAGTTTATGGGCATTCCTAGCAAAAAAAGGGGGTTCTGCTCAATTTTATGCAGAAAGGGGCTACACTTCATTAGTACAGAGACTGTACTAATGAACAGTAAGAAGCAGAATAAAATGTCTCTAGTGATTGGAAAATTGGAGCGTAATCCTGAGAGCTGTCGCATTTACCTTCACTCATTCAGGACTAATGTCAGGAAATGACAATTCCCTGCACCGTTCAGGAACAGGCCAAAGCTGTCGGACTGGACAGCAGCCCCATGACGTGGGAAAGGCCTTTTAAAGTTTACTTCCTCCTCCTACAGCTTCCCTGCCTTTTGTCACACAAGGAACATAAACTGGTTTTTCACTATTAATGTCTGTCTTTGGCGATAGCTGTGCTATGTCTCTGTTTTGCATCTTGCCTTTAACAGTTCTTGGTTGTCTGATTCTCCTCCACTGCAAAATTAAGCAATATCTGCAAGAAGGTTTAGACGATTAGGAGGCTACAGGACACACGGTTTGAAGATACAGAAACCAAAAATGTCCTGCTCCTTTCCCAGCCAAGGAAGCATTACATCTTTAGTATTGCTTACAGATTAGTGTATTTAAACAGTCAGTTCCAGAAAACATCCAATAAAAGTTGGTTTTGTTTGGTTTGATCTAAGGATTCTAATTTATATTTGGAAAGACATTTTTGGTTTTAAATACATTATATTTAGTAAGTCAAACAAACTCAAAAGTAAAGTCAAACGCTAAAAGAATCCTTGAAAATCTGTTCTCAGTAAATTATTTTCTGAAAATCAAATGAAAATTTAATCAAAATTGACTAATTATTATCTGTCAGTAGCACTCATTTTGCTTTATAAAACACCTTTACTGTAAAACATTTGTGAAAAATTTCCACCAAATAATCTTCTCATTTACTATTTTATACTTTTATGGCCCTTTCTATGCAAGATGTTCAATGATTTAGAAATCTAGTCCATTGCAGGTCTAATATCCTTTCCAATTATTTGTTCCCCTTAGTTACAGTAAGGGATTTTATCCAGCCCTGTCATTCCTTTCCCCTCCCTCTCCAGTCTCTTGGGGCTGTGTATGTGTTGAGGTGTCTGTCACTAGACATAAAAAACAATATTCAACATGCAACAAAGCCCTTTCTGCCTTCAGATATTGGGCTGGAAACAAAAAAATAGTCTGTGAAAAACCTGCATTGAATACTTTTCAGATTGCACTGTAGATTGTTTGCAAATCTAGTCTCTATATCATTCAGAATGAACTTTCTCATACATAAAAGAGGTGGTTATTAAGTCTAGGTATCATCTCCCTAGTATTTTCACGATGCCATCATGCGGGATGATTTTGACTTCTGATAACCCAAGATGCAAAATCTACTCGTTAATGAACCAGTTCAAACAAAACTAATTGGCACTAGTGGGCATTTATAGTACATGGACACCAGAGACCTCCCATGTGTAAATGCTTGTCAATATAAAACTTTAACTTAACTCTTAGACATTCACAGTCAAATTATACTGAAACTAGGTTCTGTCCTTCTCCTAGAGCATATTCACACAAATTTGAAAGCTGCTTTTCTCAGGAAGGGGCCACACAGCATTTTACACAACAGGCAAATTGAACAGGTTTTTTTTGTTTGTTTTGTTTTTTGTTTGGTTTTTTTTTTTTTTTTTTTGAGTTTCACTGGTGGTGAATTTTTCCCCTGGAGAGAACTAGATGGTGGACTTAGAACAAGCAGGTAGGAAGATGTTGTCTAGATTTTCCAAGGCACAACTCATTTTCTCTGAGCCTGATGGGTAGGAAAGCTAACACTGCTGCCGGGGATAGGTCTGAACCATGGTCCGCATGGTTTGCATGGTCTGAACCATGCAAAACAGCCTCATTGTTCAGGCTCTCAGTTTGGCACTTTCCCCCTCTGTCACATAAATCTCTTAAAAGAACTTAAGAGGGCATTTTGCGTAGCAGTCAGGAGGTTGCTCCTCTTTTTTGTCTTTTCTCACTACGAGTGTCTCAAGAATCCAGAGATTTACTGTTATGGACTGTCCTACAAACAGTGGAGTCAAATGTCCTGTTTTCTATACACACGCCCAAACAAAGACATCGCAAAATTTACAGCTAATGCATGGCGGGATGGAGAACAACTCAGTCAAAATTAGGCTAGCTAAAACCAACCTAGTGCTGGCTGGTGGAAGTAGGATAGTTTTGAAGACTTGGTCAGCTACTGAATTCATTTTTATCAAAGTTGACCCACAAAATCCCAAATTCTCAAGGCAATCTAAAGTCTCACGATTACATCCAATTTATAGCTGCGCCAAAAAAAAAGCACCACCACCAGCAAACTTTTTGTGCGCGAAGAGCCACGGTGCTGCACCGCAGCCGCAGTGCCACGCCGCCTCGAGTGGCCGCACCTCGAGGTAATTCCACAATAAACAAATAATAAATGAATAATAAATAAATAAAACCCCGTGGGGCCTTCAGGCTCTGTTTTTCTTTCCGTATTTGGTTTTTATTTATTTGTTTGCTTGTTTGTTTTCCGGGCCGCGGTCGGATGCCAGCCCCAGAACGGCGCGGCGGCCGCGCTGTGAGGGGCTGCGGCGGGCGGCCACGGGCGGCCACGGGCGGCCACGGGCGGCCACGGGCCCCGCGGCACCCGCCCGGCGCGATGGCGGCTGGGGGGGGGGACGGGACACGCGGCGCCGCCGCAGGGCCGGGCGCGCTGCCGGCGGCGGCAGGAGGAGGAGCCGGCTGAGCCGCAGCAGGTAGGGGCGGAGCGGGGCGGGCGGATCCGCTTCCCGGGTTTCCTTTCGCTTCGGCGGGCGGCGCTGAGGGCCGGGTCGGGCCGGGCCCGTCTCGCCTCGCCTCGCCTCGCCTCGCCTCGCCCTCCCGCCGCGCACCTGCTCGCGCTGAGGCCGCTCGCGGCGGGGCAAGATGGCGCCGCTCGGCGGGCGCCTGCTGCGGGCGGCGGGCGCTGGCTGGAGGCTGCTGCTGCCGCCGCCGCCGCGGCTGCCGCCGCCGCCGCCGGGCGCCGCCCGCGGCTGCCGCGGCGGCGCGGCGCCCCCCGCCCGGGCGCTGGCCGTGAAGAAGCGAGGCTACGACATCACGAGGAACCCGCACCTCAACAAGGTGGGTGCCGCCGCCCGCGCTGCGCTCCCCGCACCCCGGCGCTGCGCAGGGATGGAGGAGCCTTAATTCCCCGCTAGTGAAACTTCAATACTCACCATCCCCCCCCCAACCTGAGGAGACAGAGGTTTTCTGCAAAGAGATGTAAAATAAGGTCCCGTGTTTTAGCCCACCCTCAGTTCAGCACTACGTTTCTGTGCCTTTCCATAGGTTGGACCAAAAAGATAAAATGTCGATGCAAATTTTAGGATAATATAAACGTGTCAGGTTTGAGAATGTTGGGTTCCAATTGGTTGCATTTATATTGCTAGAAATAATAGCAGATATTTCAGGTACAGTAAATAATATGCAAACGTTGAAGGCGGCAGTGGTAGCTGTCGGGGCTGTGAGTACTTCCCGCCTGCCCGTTACGCGCTCGTCCAGCGTCTCGGGCCGCTGCCTCGGCCCCTGGGCTGCTGGCTCCGCGGGCGACAGCTTTTACCTTGCGTAGCACCCGGTATCCCGGGTTTCCATCTCCTGGCGCCGCTTCCGTAGGGGGACATCCGCAAGGGCGAAGGAATAGGATGACGCCGGAACATGCAGGAGCTTCGTACGCAGTCTGTTTTCAGTCGTTCTAGGTTGAATGTCTTTAAGACCGAAGAGGTGAAAGATTGCCAAGTGTCTCCTAACGCCATTGAATTCCTGTTGGTTATGTGGTTTGGACAGTTTATTCTTCGGCGTCCTGCTTGCTCTCTGGAGTGTCCAGTAAGAGTTATAAAAAAATGTAGCTAATCTTTCTAAGTAACCTTGCATACAGCAGCTCTAACTGGAAAATTAATACTTTGACCTGAGTTCAATGTAATGCCATAATAACTCATAGCAAGCTGAGTTTACCACATTTCTTAAAACTTGATCTGACTACTCCAGAAGTTAGTTTTGAATGTCCCATTTGGTAATTTTCAGAACTGAAGCTTTTACCAAGTGTCCCTTTCAGCAAAAGAAAGTATCCCTCTAAGTCTTAATGGAATTTGGATGTATGTGGAGAAAAGGGAAGAAAACTTTTTATGTTAGAGGTAGAATATACTCCAGTGTGCCGTGTTTAAGTGCCCATTAAAAATCTCCCAGCTGATGTCCAGCCTGGATGTTTACTGTTTCTGTTACGTTCCTCTGTCAGGACAGGCCTTACAGTCGTCAATCTAGTCATCTCCAGAACGTCCAAATGAGGAGAGAAATGGCTGATTTCTGTGGTAAGAGATAAAGACCATCTATTTAATGCACCTAGATAATTAATAGTCATTAGTAAACTTTTCTGGCTTTCTTTCCAATCTTTTTAGAAAAAGACTTCTATTTGCTGTGGGTCTCTTAATAGATTATTACAGTATCTAAGGAAGAAGCTATTCAGCTGAAATGAGATGCTTCAGACAGTTTCTGTGTGGTCAAGGTATGCTTTCTGGCATTTCAGTCTACTTTGCTGCAGTGATATAATCCAGAATTGGAGCATCTCAGTAGATTTCCAGCTGTTGTAATCTCATTGCATAGCAATTTTTTTGTTTGTTTGTTTAGTAGCTAATTGTGGGCATGAGGTCACTGCTGTTTTTCTGAAGTGGATCTTAATTTAAGGCCTCATCTGCTCAAGGCTGCTATAGTCTTTCCATCTCTCCAGGAACCTCTGAAAAAGTAAAAAAGAGGTTTGAGGCAACAAAAGTTTTGCTGCTTTATTCAGTGCTACAGATGTTTTTTAGCTTTTAGGTGAAGTTTATCAGTTTATAGCTACGAAGTCTGGGATGATGTAGTCAGCAAGGAAGACTACTTCTGTCCAGCAGAATCAGACAGATTTATGGTCTGAGATTATTGATCTCAGTCTTTGCTTGCTTACTAAGTGGAAGCCTCTCAAACTTGGAAATTGCTGCTGACAGCTTCTCTCTAATACTTAAATATCAGTAAAAGCAAACTGTCTTTGGGGAAGCTCATTGGTTTGCTAGATTTGCTTGAGAAGAAAAGTAGTAGTAAAACTAGTGGTGGACATGAGAAATTGGTAGTGGCTTCCTTCCTTCCTTTGGTTGTTGTTTGCTACCTGAAATTGGCTGGATTTTCCGATGTGATAGGTTTGAATTGCTAAATACTGATCAAGGGTGCCAACACTATACTGAGCATAGATTTTAAGTGAGCTTTCTCCAGTTCTTAAATTATTTGACTGATCTAAGCATTGTGCATAAGAGCTTGCTTGACTATGACATTGGAGAAAATTTTGAGGGAGAGACTGTCTTCTAGTGAAACCGTTTTGTAGAGATTTGAGTGCAAGCTGGATTCCAAGAGGATTAATTGGAAGCTTGGACCATATGTAAGTTATTGACCTGCTGAAAGGACTGCAGCACTGCTGGATTTGCTGAGTCAAGTCTGTCCTTCTGTGGGATCTCAGCCTTGGAAAAGGGTTACATCTTCTCTCTGACAGCACTTCTCTCAGTTTTAAGATTCATGCAGTTCTGTTGATCTCAGATTCTGTTTGTGACTCCCCTGTTTTTCCAGGGACTTGGTCAAATCCATGTGCTCTCTCCGTGTTTTAACTGAAATACAGAGCTGAGGTTTAAGCTCATCAGCCAGATGATTCCCAGTTTGACTGCATACATGTGGGGACTCAGAAATATCCTGTCCAAAATCAACTATAATTTTGTTCTTGACATCACACTGCCTCTAATTCTGCATTGTTCAGTTGGAAGATTGGGGGCACTTTGTCTTTTGCCGGAAGGCCTAGTTTTGAGACAAAGCATGTCTGTCTGGGGATCTGCCATCACAAACAGATGTAGATCTGAAGGTCACCATTTGTTTCTAGAGTGGCAGGATATTGCCAGTATTGGAAAGGTTTATGGGTATAACAGATGATATGCTGATTTTTTCTGTAAGCTGCGGTGCAAATTTAAAAATTGGAACCTTCTGAATAGGTCTGGATAACACCCAGTACTTTTTTAGTATGCACATGTACAGTCCTTCTCTCTTCATGGAGTCTGTCACAAGTGATTTTCAAAAAAAAAAAGGGGGGGGGGCAAAATTGCCAGTCATGATCCTTAAGAAGGAAACTAATTTGCCAGTGCAGCTGAAAAAGAATGTTATAGTTTTGTACATGTCTGTACTTAGCTACAGTGCTGAAATAGGCCTAAAATTAACTGGATTGGTTAAATGGTTAAGAAAAATTAGCAATGAACACAGAAGAACACAGAAACAGAGCATCTGAAGTGGCAGTTGGTAAGATCAAATCAAGCTAAGATTCTGCTTGCACATTATTAAATCTCTTACCTAAACCCATGTGATTGTATTCCTATAACTAGTGTTTCCTGTTGACCAGCTTTAGGTCTCTGTACATTTAGCTATTGGAATAGGCACAGGGCTTTAAGAAGAAGTGTAGGCTGTGTGGCTCCCAAGCATTTGTTACCTTGCCATCTGTTCAGGTTTTGCAGTGTAGGATGGGCGGAGTTTGAAGGCTGTGCTCTTACTTTTCAGGAGTCTTCACCTATTTGAACAAATTTTAGAAGAGACTGGACAAGTTCATTTCAAAAAAAAAAAAAAAATCTGTGACATCCACTAAGGGTAGCTACATATATGAAACCACACCTGGCACAGAAACAGGGACCTAGCTGGAGGCAGAGTATGGGAGCATATCATGGAAGAGTATCATATGTCATCATATTTGCCCCAACTCTTGGGAAAATTATGCTCTAATTCTTCTCAGTTCTGGGATGAATATATGGGTGGGCTGGAGCACCATTCAGGGTGATGAGCATTTGATTATGTCTGGGTCAGAGCGGCTGTTTTCGTATTTTTTTTTCCTTGCTCTTTCCGCAGGCAAGTTCTTTTAGCTTCGTCACCATTGATTTCAATGGGAATAAATCCCAACAAGATGAGCTTGCCCCAGTATTTTGTCCTCTATTACTGTTCCAGAAATGTTGCTCAGTCAGTGTTCATTTTGGCCCTCATTTGGGATGTGGGTTTGTTTTGTTTTTGTTGTTCGTGTCAAGTGTATGTAGTGAGAAACTCCCCTGTTAGTCGAAAGTGTCTTTCAGCAATGACATTTCATGATGTTTTCATACCAAAGAAAACCTATTACTATGACCCGGTCAACAAACTAAGCACAAACTAAATCCATTTTGAAGAAGTTCCAAAACCAGTTGTGTTGTATTGGTATCCCAGGATCTTACCAGGCCATCGGTGCTTCTAGTATTAGCAGCAACCTGCAAAAGTCCCGAGCTCTGTATCCAACCCCTGCTCCAAGAGGTCATCTTTCTTCCTGTCCTGCTGCATGGTGTCTTGCCAGCGCCGTCATTCTCCTCTTTGGGATGCCGTTAATGCTCTTGTGAGTAAAGATAACTCTATGGAAAACTTGGAAATGCAGAAATCTTTGTTGCTGCGAGGCAAGAGAGGCTCTCACTGTCCTGGTTTAAGTTATGGAAACTCATGAATTTGGCAGCTGCCTATGTTGCTTTCTTTGAATCATGTCCTTTCTTTAAGCAAGGCCTTAATGCCCCCAACCAGGCTTGTTTTGGTATATGAGTAGATCCAAGACTTAATGTAGCCCTTTCTCATAGTGTGAACCAATCTATCTTTGGCATTTAAATAGCATCGTGTTTAAATAACAGAAGCTGTTTGATAAATATTATGAAAGTTGTTGCAGTTAAAATGGACCTAGGGCTGAATGTTACAGCTTGTTCAGCATTCCCTTTTATTGCATCCAGTGAAATGAGTGGCAGACAACCAGTTGATTACACTGGGAGTGCCTGGGACCTAACGTGTTGGAGGGAAGACTGAGCATATTACACATGGAGCTGGTCCTCTAAACACTCTTCCTTCCACTGACCTCAGCAGGGTTCAAGCATTGCCTCGCATAAGTGATGCGACATGTAATGTCATTGACTTTAGAAATTGTTTACTGCAACATATAGAGATGAATCCTTGGTATTTGCTAGTGCTTGCCAGAATTAGTGATGATCTAAGTGAAGCTGCTGAACGGTAGTGCTAATTCACAATACAAAGTGAAGAACAAAATTCTGTGTCTCGGTTTTGATTTCAGATGGATTTACCATGCATTGTGTTCCCTACTAGAGATTGGTCTCGGAGGCTTTGTAGTGCTTCAAGGCAGAGTGTGATATCTCAAATTTTGCGTTTTGTGTACTGTAGATCTAGCGCTCATGGAGCAAAAGTGGGCAAATTCAATTTGACTTGTTTTTGGATAAAAGGGAATGGAACCTGAATTTCTCAGCTTCTTTGGTGGCCAAATGTAGAGTGACACTGACTGCTGTTGCTGACATTAATTCAGAGCTGAGAAAGGAAAAGTGGGTCTTTTAAAGAAACAAAACTAGCAGTTTCTTGGGCAGAAGAGATGGAAAACCTGGTCATCCTGAGGACTGGGTCCCAGCTTACACGATCCCTGTTTGTAGGGAGAAATGCCACCTAGATGATAGGACCTTGTGACCTGTATTCCTAAAGACCCATACAGTAACACCAGTTCTTTATTAGAGTTTTACTTTAGCAGGAAAAACACAACTATGTGTTTTTTTTAATTCCTCTATTACAAGGTATTAAAAATTCATATAGAAAAATTGCTGCTTTACTCTTTTTTTAATTTCGATTCTGTTGGGATAGTTGAGTGTCAATAGTAGGTTTTGTTAGACTTGCAGTGGATTTAGATATGCAGGAGCATTTCAAAAATTTTCAGGATGACTTCAGCTGTCTAGTCTGACTGTTACGCTGGCATCTCTAATCACTTTATACCCAGTTTCTATTCTGTTTGTTTCATCTGACCCAATCAAATGAAGCATGTATTTTTTAAAAAATCAGCATAGTTTCAGCCTATGTTGTGGAACAGAACATAGTTAGTATAACCTTCATTGTATTTTTGAAATTTAGAGAGGAACGAATGGAATTTGACACAATAAAAGGGAATTTCTCAGTAGTAGTCTTCCCTTTCTCATACACTATTTCTCACTTCACATCTGCCCTCCTGGATATAATTCGCAGTTCGTATGGCATCTGCAAAACACTAAAGATAATTATTTTTTTCACTTTAATAAGAAAACATAGCAGCAAATAAGTCATCTTTCTATTTACTGCAACTCTAACATGTTCCGCTCTTGGATGTGCATTAGCGCAATTCTGCAGTTGTGGTTAAGATGGTCATAGATGTGCATTATGCTCAAAAAGAAAGAATCAGGCTCCTTGGATTTGTTTGTCTCAGAGATCCCATCTGGCCCGCTGTAAGCAATGGCTAGCTCCTGGGAGTTGTGGGAGAACCAGGATTTTAGTCCATGAACTGTTAACAAACCGTTGCACTCTGTTTAAGACTTTGATGCTAAAGGGGAAAATTCTTACAAAATGTTCATAACACTTAGGATCCTCCAGAGCTTTTGGATAGGTTTTATCTTTTTCAGGCTTCCTGTAAGTGATGCTGATCTGTCTTCCTGAACCCTGGTGCTTTAGGACATGCCCGGTTGATGAAAGGTGCTGTGCAAAACTCTGCAGTTGGCACCTCTCCAGCGGTTTCAGCGTTTTGCTCATTCTTCAGTTCCAAGGGTACCGCCAGCAGTGTGTGCTCGAGTGCAGACAGCGCACAGGTGTCTCCAGCACCAAGCCCTGTGCAGATTTGGTGCCCAGGACTTGCTGTCGGAGCTGACAAGGCTTGGGCCGAGCTGGGGCCTGCCCTGCCCAGGAGAGGCCTTGCCTGCCAGTGTCTGGGTGAAGAGACGTGCAGGAGTACCGGTTCTCCTGCTTTGGGTCAGTGTCGTGGGAAGAGCGAGCTAAAAGTCAGATGGGTGCTTTAACTATCCTGGGGTCTCTGGATCACGGAATATGGTAATACATGCAAAAGCTGGAAGATGACTCAGGCTGAAAAACTATTTTCTTTTGTTTTCCCTCCAAATGCTACTTATTTTCCTGCCTTCTTCTCATAACAAATGATCAGACCTGTTATCAAATCTTGAACATCCTATTGTGTCTTTTGCCCAAATAAGTTATTTTGGGACAGACTTAACTTTAGAGCTGCTGTGAATAGGTCAGGCATGCTTTGAGGCTTGGGGGAGAATAAACGCTGTCCTGTAATTTTCCCTCTCTCTTGCTCTGTCTCAATAGAGGACTTAGCACAACAGCAGACTGGACTAGTTTCAGCTTATGATGTGCTCCAGTAGAGAAGATGAGCATGTTTTTAATTTTTAATGTCGTTTTTGGGGCCCAGGGGTGATACTTGCTGTCTTTCTCTGTCTCCCCAAACAACATGACATTTTGATAGATAGCTTATGCATTGTCAGCCTAATACAATATCTTCCTCTTAAAATTGTTTTAAATGACAAGGCTTTTTGTAGTTCTGCAGCTGCCAAACATAAAATTCAGACATAAACTAAGCAGACTATGGTTCTGACAAAGAAAATAAGCCAACACAAAAGTGTTGTGCATATCAACATTCTCTGCTTCACTTCACTTTGCAACTTTCTGTTTTACTTAGATATTTTTTTTCAATGTGTGGTATGGAATCAAAACATATTTTCAATAAATTTCTGTATTTTATATAGAAGATCGGCTTCATACCGTGGTGTTTTTTCTTCTCTGTCTAGCTTATGACCTGACAAGTCTGTTTTGTAATGTGTCCATATGGATTAACTCTGCTCAGCCTCATAAAACATATACTTAAGGCTTTACTGTGTTTCTCAACACAGGGAGGAATTAGTTATTTCAAATGCAGCAGTGTTATGTTCTCCTAGACAAGGCATCTTGGACTTCAACTCTTTGGCTTGACTAAAGAATTTGTGACTTCCCCCAGTGATTAATTTAATTGCGGAAACTATTAAGCTCTGTTTAATCTTCAGTTTAGGGTTTGATGTTGAACCCATAGGTAATTTTAGTTGTGATTGGTTGCAAATGAGCGAATGTATTATGTGTGCTAAATCCTGTCATTTTTGGAAGTGTCAGGCTTATTAGAGTTCATTTTGTCAGGGCAGTTTAAGCATATAAACAAGGCAGGGACTAGAGGGAGAGAGAATCTATTTTATTAGATCAACTGATTTAGATGGAAGAAAAAAATGAAAAAGGTAAAACTAGAGGAATTTTTATCTTCACAGCCCTTTTTCTAGCAACTTAGTGTTTTTCTTACCCCCAACTAGATCAGTTGTCCAATGGGGAAGGGAAAAAAAAAAAAAAAAAAAAAAAACTCTCCCTATAAGCTGTTACCTGCCTCACAGATAATTAGAAGTCTTCATGCAGTCTTTTGTATCTATAGCTAATTGCTGACCCAAAAACTACTCCTCTTGCAAATCGAATCCCCTGATCACAGTTACTGAAAGAATAAGACCCTTCTCTCTCCTCATATTATGTAAAGGTTTTTAAATCTAGCCATAAAATGAGCCAGAAATAACAACAAAAAATGTTCGAGTCCTGAGTCTGAATACTGTGGAAAGCCTAAATAAATATAATGTAAAGATGAACCATGTCTCCCATTATTATTTTTTTTAAACAGACCCTGTAAAAATACACAGCTGAGAGAGCAAACTGTTTTTGCTAGTGCAATGTACACAGGATTGGACTTCCAACAGACCCCCTTGTAGGGAATTGTGAAATGCTTGTGGAAGCATGAAAGACATTCATAGCTGTACCAGAATATTTTAGGAGAAAAAATATTGCATGAGAGGGGACTGTGCAAGAAGATGTGAAAGGGTTTGAAATGATAAGGGTGTTTGGAAGAATAATTGAAGATTCTTCTCTCCCCCACCCAGTGACTCGCAGATGGCTTGGCTTGATAGGTGAAAGCAATGGAAACCAGCTCTAAATTGAAGCACGTGCTCAAGGTTGGTGCATCTGCAGAAAATTTTCCAAATGTAAATTCATGCTGATGGAAACACCGAATGGCTCGCGTTCTGCAGCATCTGCTACTTTCTACTCGCTGAAGAACTTACTCACATTGGCGACTTAAAAGCCTGTCAAGTAAATAATGTTCAAATACAAACTCCGTTGCTCAAAGGCTATAGGGGAATTTTTTTCCCCTCACGTTTAGAGGACTTTCAGCATACATACCAGTGAGACTTGTTTCTCATTGCGCACATGCAACAGATTCCCCGTAAGTTTGATAAATTGCCTGGTTGTGATGTGCTATGATCCATTTACAGCAGCAGTATTTGTTAGAAGGAGACATGTGTGACATGCCTTTCACTTTATGTGCTGATGCTAGCAGCTTTTACTGGCTGATGTGTGGGGAAAAAAGTCACTTGCTACAGCACAGAGGTCTCCCTGAGCATTATTTTTTGGCTTCTAAAAGGCAACACAGGCTTAAGCCACGAGGAGGCTTTTCATTGATTTCAACCAACTTTGAATCGGACCTTGTCTGAATTTGGGAACAACCAACTGCACTGTTCAGGATAGGAGATCGTTTGATCATGAAAGGCTAAGGTTAAAGATAGAGTGTGAAATTTCACCATTGTGCTCTGGCCATTAAAATGGCAATGTGAAAATCTGTGCTCATTAATTTTTTTTAAGCCAAAGTCTCAAAGCAAAAATGGAGTTTGTCATTATTAACAGTTTTTACTGATACTGAATCACATGAAGGCTCCAGCCACTTCCATATCTGAATGCCCCCAAAATCAAATATACTGTGTGATACTGTATCTTAACCTCATCTATTCAAGCACATTCATCTTCCTTAGGAACTTGGGGGCAGCCAACTATAAGGGACACTTTTTTCAATGCTGAAAACAGCCCTCTGGCATTCAGGCAAGAAGATACAGTCTTCTTCGCAAGAGTCACTGAAGGTAAAACTAGGGTGCTGTGATACCACAGAGAGCTTGAGGCTTCCCAGGAAAGTTCTTGTAAGCTTAATAAACCTTACAAAAGTGCCTTTGAATTATGACCTTCCAAATGTCCATCGGTCAAGGGTAACTAGGCCTGTGAAACCAGAATGAATGCATGACTGATGGTTGCTGAAACTGGGCTACTCTCCTTAAAGGCAAGTTGTTGTTGTGGATTTAACATGTTATCTCATAACTTCAAATACAGTTAATTAAATAGTTTCTCAGATAAATAGGAAAGAAATATGCAAAGATACTGGAAAGCAACAGTAAGACTTTGGCTACTACTTTAAAATACATTTGGTGTTAGCCACCTACTAAAAGTAAATTGCATTTTAAAAATAAGCTTTAATGGTTTTGGCAGTGAGAATGCAACCGTAACCAGATCTTGTTTTGTACAAGTGCCTTTCAGGTTTCTGTGCAAGGTCAAATGTTCTATTGACTGGCAGCTGGACAGCTTTGCTTGTAGGAATGTAACTGATACTTGGTTGAGTTGCAAAATGAATTTCCCAGTGAAGCCAAAAGTAAAAGTATATAGGAGTCCAGCAGTTTGACTTCCTGCAAAGCTGAAAACCCTTGTAGCATTTACTAAGATTTCCTGGAGTGGAGAAGGGATATTAATCTTGTTTGACTTGCAGAATCATAATATTTGCATTACAATTTGTAACATATAGCAAGAAGTTTTCAATTAGTATTTCCTGAAGCACAGCAAGTTCAGTAAAGTGGGTGCTTTTAATTTTTATTTTTGTCGGGGGATTAATAAAGCAGTCACAGGACTTAAAATGTTGCACAGTGTTGAAGTAGGGAAAGAGAGGGCAGTGAATGTTGCTGCAGCTCTGCTAGAAGCAAAAAACAGCTGAAACCTTTTCACATGTCTTTCTCAATGTAGTTGGTTGACATGATCATAATTTAATCTGTGAACTATAGTGCAGGATCAAATGAGCTTGTGGGAGGCATATCTCAGGCTCATTAATTAAAAAGTCACTTGGTCAGTTCACTGTTGGTTTTAATTTCCGTTCATGTTACAAAACTGTTCTCAGAGTCATAGCTAGGCTGATTTCCATTGCTTCACCCAATGTCTTATTCTGAAATTTATTCAATTTTTCTCAGGGATTGAAGAATCTTCCCTGCCCTGCATGTTGTATAAAGAAAGATACAGACTTTAAGAGTTGCTGTTCTTCATCAGAGCATGAGTGTACGGAAAACCTTGGCAGCTTGTGGCTCTGCACAGGAGATCCTGAATCTAGTTCAGGTACTGAGCCTTCGCAGCTGCTCCATATCTCCTGAAGTTTGGTCCAGCAGATAGGGAGTTTAATCTAAGCTGGTTTTAGGCCTGAACTAACTATTGTCCAAAGGTACAGCAAAACTCTCTCTCTCAAATCTGAAACACCTGTTATAGCTCCCCTTCTGTTTAGTGTAAATATGTATGTATGTTTGTTTTAAATAGACAAATTATAACTGTTCAAATGGATTTTAAAGACTGTGTTTACATGTACATATTTGAAGTATTTAATGCAGATGGGTCCTGCATGTATTCCTCGATCTGATGTGTGCTAAAGTCCCTGATTTTTTCAGCATGCTGACAGATTAGAAATTCGGTATCAGTTTCAGGTAAATGAAAATTCTTTATGGTTTGGTGTCAAGTGATGCTGTTGGTTGCTCCTGCTGAATTGAACTGATTTCATGTTGTTGCAATGGGCTTTTCCTTAGTAAACCTTTGCTTACTGTATCACAGCACTTAGGAAATAGTGGGAGATGCAATAGAGGATCAGGGAACTAACCTGGGCACTTTGGGGTTTGGAATGCAGCAAGCATGTTTTCTGAAAGTAGGATCTACAAATCTGAAACGGTTTAGGTTTCAGTTTGTCTACTAATGTGGGATGTGTAAGACAAATCGTACCTTCTAGAATTTTTGTCTTCCTGAATTTGCAAACATTTCAAAACTGGTGTTGCAACAAATCCCTGAAAATATGACCAGAGTGCAAAGTGAGATGAAATATAGAAACAATTTCTTAAAAAAGCTTTGCTCCTAAAACAAGGGAGTGGGTGACAGAACAAATTCTGCTAGCCTGAAATGTAGGATATCGAGATATGTATGCTCCTGTGTATGAGTTTCACATCTTTATCATGCACCTTTGACAGCCTCGATTACATACATCCAGCTGCTCTCATACTCCCCAGTCTCTGATTACTAATCAGCTACAGTCTGACTTTTAATAGAACAAACTGCTTTACAAATTCTTCTCTCATTTCATTTTTCTGCCCATGCTTCCTCTTGCATCTGAAGCTGTTGAACTCGGGACCTAGAGTTGCTCAGGCTCCATTTGTCACCAGCAGCAGCTATTCCATACAGTAGCTTACTTTATTACAGTGGCAGTGTTTCAGGCACAGTTTATGCCTGAGAATATTGCTTAAATCTCTATTCTTGCATTAATGCAGGTTACGTATCAAGAGCTTTATCGCACCGAGAGGAGAAGACAGGACTCTAGTTCTGCAATGCAAGATGGCGCTGGAAAGGCTGAAGAAAATGAAGAGTGATCTGTTGACAAGCTATTAATGCTGCTTTTTTTTGTATAGCCTTTTCCTGAGATATGCAGGCTTCTTAGGTCAAAGCTTATTTTCAAAATGCTGCCAACTTAATGACACCACCTTCATGCAAACAATTTTAGCACTTAACAGTGTACCTGGCTTCACATTCAGAGAAGATTAAAAATACCACCTATTTGCATGGCATTAATTTCTCAGAGTGCCACATGTGCATCTCGGTAATAGATACTGTGCAAGCAGAAAAGAGAGACACCAGATGCCTCTATAGGATACTTTCAACTTTACTGATTAAACCAGGAAGCAAAGTGTATGCATAATTTAAGATTTAAATTTAAGGTTTAAACTGGAAAGCTGGAAACTGAAAAGCTATTACCTCTGAAGGAAGATAAATACTCAAGTATACTGTAAGGCAAAAGCTTACATTCTATCAAGAGTTTGTATTTATTGCCCAGGTTCCTGTGTTCGTGGTCAGAAGAGAAGAAACACAAAGCACCTTCATTGTGGGACTGATGTGCCAAGAGTATGCTGGGTTTACCGTGCCTTTGCATATTTACCCTTAATGCTGTTTCTGGACAGTACATTTCTATAGGTCTGACATGTTCTGATCCTGAGACTAATTTGCATTGGGAAATCAACTATGGAAGTTGATTCACACTTGTACTGTAGCAGTATATCTGGGAGTGCTGGACATCCAGCCTCTGCTTTGCACATGATCTGTACTTCTTCAAAAGGTGGTCAGCTTTTCTGTATGCATTGGATTTACAGTGCACTTGCAGATTAACTTTTATCGCCTAAGACTGTAGCTCAGACCAGGCTTCTGGACTTTTGGAAATCTAGGGAAATGGCCAAAGTCCTCAGATTTTTCTTGAAGAAAATAGCCAGATGGGCATAGAGAGTAAAACAGCATACCTTAAAACAGCAGTATGTGAGAGGCTGGACCTCAAAAGTTCATTCTTTAGAGAGGAAATTTCAAGATGTTTGGTAATTTACCTGAAAAATATTAGGTGATAGGGAAACGATACTAGTTTTAATTTGTGAAGCAGTAAATAAATAACTCTAAAACTTCTAACACTAGTATTTAGAATGCACCACCTATATGTAATTTGCTGCAGTTTGAGCTGAGGTAGAGACACAGAATACTTGTAATCTCCAGTGAGACTGTGGTTAGACACATCCCCTGGCTGTAGTTGCCAGATTGTGGCAAAATATAGGAAATACTGAGTTTGAAAACTATGAAAACTAGGGGAAAAAATGAAAGCAATATGAATGGGAGAAATGCTTGTGGTGTATTATTTCTAATTCCTAATCTTGGAGTCATTCAGCGCATAATACAACTTTTAAGGCGTGTATCACTGAGCTTCTGTTTCTCTCTAATGTGATTCATTCAGGCATTAAATTTTAAGCTACTGTAGTTCTGGAAGATCAGCTGCAGTATGTATGCTTTCTAGCTCTGTTGTGCTTCTTATCAAATAGTTATGAAGGGCAGTTTCTGAATTAGTCTGGTATGCATGTGATAAAATGATCAAGCAGCCATGGGCATCATGCATCACGTTAGCGTAATACCTTATATTTCATATTTTAGTTTTGGAGCACCCTTCTAAGCCAGGGATATGCAATTATTCCCACTTAAGTGGGGAACTCAGTTTAGCTTGCCCAAAGCACTAAAGGAAGTTTGTGGCAGACCAAATAAATGAATATGTCCCTCAGAATTAATTCCTTAATCACTCAGCCAGCGTTCCTGTTTGCTCAGTTGTCTTAGCATAGCATCTTTTATCTCTGCGAATAATGATCTTGCCTGCAGCCTGTTAGAGAAACATGTAGTATATTAGCTACTGTTTTCCATACCTGCCATCAAATTTACATCATTCTATGAAGTGAAAAGCGCTTTGTGAAACTCTGCTCGAAAGTTACATGCAAAGTAAGCGAGCACTGAGAAACAGCTGTTCTAGGAAGGTGTTTTATTCTGATTACTACAACTTGCTTCATTTTTTTTTACATTAATATATTTAGTTAATCACTTAAAATTTCTGTCTTCATTCTGTCACAGTGCCAAATTTCCTGTCACACTGTGTATGGATTACAGATGCCATTGTGTACAGATTACAGATTCTGTAAACTTCAAGTAATTGCCTTGTCTACATTATTAAAGGAATAATTCAAAGAGAGAAGCAAAGCTAGGTAAAAGCTTACCTTTAAATCTCATGAGACAGAATTCTGGATGTGATTTGTGGTCTCCTTATTGCTGCCAAGTATCTGATTAGCTACATGGTACAGCCAGTGATTTCTTAGAAATCAGGAGATCATTGGCTAATTTTCCTCTCATTTTATTTAGTGATACCTTCCAGCAAATATCTAGGACTAGATCCAGAGCAAATTTATTTTGTTGGGGGAAAAAATGACTCATTACAGCCCTTAGCAGTGAAATATTAAAAGATATGGCCTTATTGGCTTCATATCATTTAAACAAGTGCTTTTCTGAATTGGGCCATCGATCTCTGATTTACTGTCCTGTGCTATAAGACTGTGTATTTGAGTGTCGTCTGGCCAAAGCCTAGCAGAGGAGTGGGAGCACTGCTGAATTGTAAACAAATTTTGATGCACTTCTGCTCTGCTTTCAGAGAGACGAGATGATAAAAAATATGTGTATTACTGAGCACCAAACAGAAGAAAAACAATTATTAAAACTTATGACTGATATAAATTTCCTACTGTTAACTTGACAGTTAATTGAAGAGTGCAACAAGCCACAAATATTGGATGTTATATTTTAGTTTACCTTGTTTTAGTACAAAAGTTAATATACTCATGCATTTGCTACTGTGGTTCACGATTCCCATTCCCATCTCCCTTGCTCCTAGGTTTGGGAAGTTAAAGGAAGCAAGCAAAGGATGGTAGTAAAGAGTGTGGTGAGGATTGACTGTAATTCACAGCAAAAGGGGAAAAAAAATCCCGAAAACACAGCCATGGCAAACTTTGTCTCTTTTTCTACGTATGAGGCCCTTCACAAGCAAAAAGGCTGTATATTTCTTGAAAAGAAAGCTGAGATCAACAAAATTGTGTAAACTATTTTCTGTTTAAAAGGCTTAATGTTGTAGGTCATTCAGTGCAGTGGTTGCAGTGCAGAAGTGCAGATTGCAAATTCTTCTGAGATCTGGTGGGAAAATTCAGTGGTAGAGAGATCTGTGAATAATGTGAATGCGGTTGACCTAACAGTGTAAAAATACTCAAAGGCACGGATTTTCAGTGAAGAAAAAATAAACCCAGAACGTTTACTTCATGCTGAGTCTCAGCAATGCTCTTCCAAGACAAACGTAGTTTAGAAGTTGGTGGCTTTTGGAAAAAAACTAATTTTTCATGACTTAGGTTATTTTATCCAAGTGACCTCAAGTACAGCAGAACTGCTTTCTTTGGTGGGGAAAAAAACCTGGAGAAGCATCAGGACAACTTTTATGCAAGAATTTTGATGAAGTCCAGCGTGATGAACAGGGAGGTGCCTGATTCTATATTTATCATTTAACAGAAAGCTAATTTAAGATAGATGCAATGGCACTCCTCTACACTTCTGGCATTTTAATCTGCAGTAAGTTTTTTTTGATAAGTACAAAATGTATGACTCCAACAGCATAGGATTTGAACAATTGTAGTATAATTTGGATAATCATCAAAGTAAAACTTTAAAAGAAATTTATCTGAAACTGCTTTTTCCATAAACAAGCACATACATGGGTCTAGACTGTGATTTTTGACAGAATCCGGCCTCTTTTTCCTTAGTCCCAATACAAACCCCTGCTGCTCCCTGAAATTGAAACCTTCTGATTCTCCTGCAGGAAGAAGCATTGCTACTGCCATCTGCAAAACATCAACATCTTTTATATGATGCTAAAATCACTGGGGCCTCTCAGTGCATGATGACCTTTAAAGAATGTTCAAAGGCGTATCCTTATCTTTTGTTGCACAGTGAACTTAAGAGGCTGAATATATCTCTTCATAAACCAATTTGTTCAGCAGTATTTCTGATCAGCCATTCATCCATGCTTCAGTTCTTGTAGTCTGGTGGGAAAATGACATGTTGATCTACTATTTTTTAACCCATTACTTTGTTCACTAATATATTTTGCAATTAAAGACATCTCTATGAAGCTTTCAGATGCTGAATTTTGAATAGTATATTCTGGATGTGATTGCAAAAGCCATCTTTTTTACAGAGCACTCCTTTTAATAGTGTTGGATTCATTCATCAATGAGAAGTTTGGGAAATGCATGTATAGTTTCAAGGCTGCAGCTACTTTCTGCAGCTAATCTGCAGCATTTTTGAGAAGTGTGAAACATTTTATGCTACTAATATAACCTTATTTCAAATACAAGATGCATGTCAAAAGGGGATTTTGAGATACCTGTAGGAGTTTGTTACCATCAGGCATACACAATAGGGAAATGAGAAGCAAAATCTGTCCTAAAGTTAAATGAAGACTGTGATACCAAAAGCAGCTTTGTGTAGTGCCGTATCTGTACTGTGCTTGGATTGGCTTGAAGTGCTCTCAAGGCCCGGTTATGTTGTCCATTTTTCCTGATAAGGAGCCTAATTTCAGATTATCTGTGATTCAGGGATTCAAGGATTTGAATCTCAAGGATTCAAAACCCTTGAGAAGGCCCTTTCAGCAAGAACAATCTGCAGTCTTGTCTGTTGGCATTATGCTTCCACAAAAAATACAGTGAATTAATACAGATGTCTATCTTATGCCATCCCAAAGTCAGGAAAGGACCATTTCTGCAAAAATGTATGAGATGTAGAGACGTCTGAATCTCACAGTGATCTGCTACTCCACTATACTGCAGATAGACAAAGGCTTGAGTTTACTGTACAGTACAGAAGGTGCTTGGGCCCTTTCCTCAGTCATAGCAGCTTGGTCACTCCAGAAATGCGTTGTAGAGTGCTTTTGAGGGGAAGCAGGATGGACACTGAGCAAAATCAGGCCTCAAGCCTGGCTTTATAGCTGCACTTAAATTGTAGAAGTAGATGGTATTTCTGTTCCTGAAATCTTGTATATAATATATTCTGCTTCTGGAGTTTACTGCTCTACACCTTTTAGCAAAAATAAACCCTTCAAAATAATGAAGAGCAAAATTGGTGGTCTATAGTGGGAAGGAAGTGAAGTCCGCGTAGTTTTCAGGTGTACAGTACTCTGCAGTACAGTGTACTCTGGTTGTTCAAACATCATCTGTTTAGGTCGTCCCACTTTGTGTCAGTAGCTCCTCTTTTAGTTTGCAGTGAGTTAGTACAGATGGGTATCTTGTGCCATCCCAAAATCAAGAGAGGATTGTTCTCTTAAACTTCACTGGTGTACCTCTGGAGAGCAAAGGAAGAATGAATACATATGGACTTCTGTGTGATTTTACTGTTGAAATAATTGTTTTGTTCTAAATTTCTGCTTATAGCTAAGCCTATCCTAAATGTTTAAGAACATAAACATATAGATAAATACATTGCTAAACAGGACGTGTCATTTTTCTCATTCCTTAGGATTATTTCTTCCCTTTCCTTCCAGCTGTTTTGATCATTCTCACCATTAATAGTGAGCCATCTTCACTACATGTAAAATAAGACCAAAACTCACACTTTCTGTTATCCAATCATATTTTTTTCTTGTCTCTAGAAAATATTTCGGAGGTAGAGTTGAAGTTTAGCTACTCTGAGGGCAAGTACGTAATTGTTGAGTGCTACCTTCCGGCATTTAAATAAATGTATTATCTAAATATTGACTAACACATCAGTCAGTAGTATCTGATGGATTCACGAGAACCAGCACAACTATCTCTTTCAATCTAATATAGGAGTTTGCCTGCTAATATTAAGAGTGTTCTGATTTCTATCCTCCTGGTTAAAACTAACTTGACTTGAATCACCAAATGCTAAATAATCAATTAAATGTAACTGGAACTGTCATTCCAGAATCTCTGTCACATGGCAGATTTGATACAAGATGACTCTGGAGGGGATTGAAGTGGTAATGACTTGGTGTTAAGAACTGAAATTTCAAATGAGAGCTTCATCTCATTGAAATGCTGGCAATAGTGGCTCTTACCAGACTGTTCTTGCCCTTCAATAGCTTAAAATGTGGAAAGTTATATTCAAGTTTAGGATTTTCTAAATTTTCCATTCATCTAACAACCGGTTTAGCTTCCAAGGGAAGAAGAAAGAAACTCTTTTTTAATCCAAACATTTATCCACACAAATTAATTTCCTTTGAGCAGTTGACCATTTGAATTACTCATAACTTCCTGAACTTTGTAGATGAATTATCAGAAAGACTTGGGGAAATCTCCTGATTTGAATTCAGGATTTTCCCATAGAAACAGTTCTCTGTCTTCACTGTTGATTCATCAGGCATCAAGTTTTGGTGGCACGATTGTATTAAAAGAGCTGTTTGTAAACTTTTAATATAAAGAGTAGGCATTGTAGCTAGTAACATGTAGGCTCTTGGAGAAATAGTAGTCATATGCTTTTTGAAGGCAGCTAGAGGTTTGTGTTTGAGATATCCAGGAAGGTTGTAGTTTGGCCTTTAGAATCAAAATCAAATATAGCGTATTACCCATTCAAAGTTAAGAACTGCTCAGATCTGAACTGTTTTGTGATCACTAGCAGCTTTCTTTGGAAAATTAATCGACAACTACACCCTGACAGTCATTTACAACCGCAGCTGATGAGTTGATTTGCTGTGTGAAGTAGCTTCAATGACCTAATTGTTTGTATTAGAATCTAGTTACAGTCTCTTAATACAGGCTTTATAGCACAAGTTCATTCCTGTCTCATGATAACACTTTAGTCAACACACTGTGTTAATGGGGCTGCTTTGAGTGTTGCATTGCATTGGATTCCTGCCTATGTAAAAACTTCAAGAAACTCCAAAGGAAATGCATCAGACATGCAGGCAAGTATCTGGACTAATAAATCCAAGACCATTCTTTGCCACTGAGTCCAGCTGGCAAGGTCTGCATACATATTACTAAACTCTTAACAAAATAGTGTGTTTGCTTACTGGGTATTGTCCATGATCCATGGTAACTTCCAAATTGTGCCGAAGAATTGCCAGATAAATAAATAGGATTCACTTCTGCAGAATGTTGATTGTTGCTCTTACTGGGAGAGATCATGGGCTTGCTGTTAAAATATTGTAGTGGTAATTACAGCTTTTAATAATCATCAGCCGTTCTGTATGTATTTAGTTATTTCCCTACTGTTTCCTTTAATATCAGTTAGTAGGAAAGCTGCAGTTTATGTGCATTATTAATAAAAGTACAGTTCAGTTCTCATTAACAAAGTTTTCTATAAATTCCAAAATGCAGACTAGGGTTTTAGTTCTGCTACTAGCTAACTACTTGCCTGTAGTCTTTCACTTTGCCTAGTGTTTCCATTTTTCAGCTGGGAAACTTTTTACTCCATTCACAAGGTTCTTTTAGATCCTTCTTTATATTCTGCATTTGTTAAAATCAGAACTCAGATTCTCATTTCTTTTGTGACACATTTTCTAATTAAGGACTTGTGCCTGAAACCCAGTATGAACTGCATCAGGATAAAAGTAGAATTTTTTTGTGGAGCAGAACCTATATCCAGTTCTGTTCTTAAAATACAAAGTATGCCTCACATTGCCATACTGTCTCTGGTGATGTACCTCTGTTGTGCTGTTATGTCTATTTCTGTTGCTTTGCAATAGGAAGTACAAATTAAATTAAGAATGACTTACCTTTCCTTTTTCTTCTTCTTTTTTTTGTTCCAGTATTTTGCTGTAGCAATGCTTAGGAAGTGGTGACTGAAAGCTTAGAAAGTACAAAAAAGTACATTGACCCTTTTGAGTGTCAGTACAACTCCACTGCCTCAAACCTCTGTGCCTGACACCTTTTCGCTGTCCTTGGTTTTAGGCCACCAACATTATTTGTGTCTGACACATATTTACAGCTTGACCTTTTTTGAACACAATGAATAATTATATCAGAAACAAATGATTATGAGTTTGCAGAAACAGGGATTTCCCACCCACGTATTTTTAAGGAATTCTTTAAAAACTGTATTTCTTGTGGGCTACCTCAACAGTGGTGAATCATGAGGAACTAAGCCCACAAATTACAGCTTGGTTAAATGATCTAGAGAAAACAAAAATTTCCAGTATGTGAAGAACATTTTGTGTGCCGGAATGCTTCTCCATTCTTTTTTCTGACTATATCAATTGGCTTTGCACAGTTTTCTTTGCTATCTTCATCGGTCAAAACCTGAAGTATGCATTTTTTTTTTTTTTTTTTAAGAAATTGATTATGCCACTAGGGAAGGAGCAGTTTAAGCAAAAAAAATAAGGTAACTAACCCTTGTAGACAGTGTGTCAATTCAGGACTTTGCAGTAGAATTGGATGCTCATCTTTGCTGCTCCCACTATTCTGATGGCCTCGAAAAGCTTGTGGGTAATGACTGAAGAAACACATTTTCAGGAAATATTCATAAGTCTTCTTTTTTTACTGTTTTTTATGCTTCCTGAGGAAGCAAGCTTCCAGATGAAGTTACAAAGTAATGGTGTTCTTTAACTTGACTTCTAGAAAATTACAGTCAGAATGACTGGCATATACCAGGAGCTGGTAATTCTGATGCTGAGAACTGGCAACACAAATGCTTAATCCAGAAAGTGTGTTCTGCTGATGGTTGCTAAATGGATACTTTTCCTGTGGACTGGTCTTTCTCAATGCTTATTAGTATGAAAGCTAAGAAAGTAATTGCAGATAACTTTATTCAATTATATTATCTTTTTAGTTTTCAAATTTTATTACTTTATTTCATGCCCTAATTATGTCTTTAATTCTTGGGTTCATAATGCATTTACTCTAACAAGTTACAGTTTGCAGTATGTTGCTTGCTTCTGCTCATCTAAAGTGTGCAACGATTTCAGAAGGGAAAAAAGCTAAAGCCAATTAATGAGGTCCTGCAGAGAACTCCTTAACTTTTAGTGGTTGTCAGTACACTTCTTTTTTGATCGAAAAAGATGATGGAAAATGCCTTCTTACCTGAAGCACCTCTAAAGTATGTATGATTGAAAGGTACCTGCAAAAGGTGTCCGCAGAGACATCTGGGTGGAAGAGGTCCCAGGTACAGGACACATAGTCTGGCGGACCTCCAAAAAATAGTGCTTTGTCAACTCTGTAAGAAGTAATGACTTCATTAGTGATTTAATTTTGTCGACTTGCAGTCTGTGTGGATACTGTGGACTTTTGCTAACCTTGCAAACCTGCAGAGCCAATAAACTTTAGCGAGGCTGGAAGATCACGTTAAACTATCAGGGTCTGTAACATCTTAAATAGCAGCAGCTAAACCCACCAGCATTTATCTTCAGGGCCTTGTGGCACACATTCCATCTTAAAGCAAATGCTTACACTTGAAAATAAAGCTTTACCACAGCGTCAGTTGACAGGTCCTGACATGGCCCTTTTCTGAGTTGCAGTACAACCTCCTTTTTGAGAGCGTTTGAATTTTGGAAGAGTTTGCTACATCTGTGAGCCCTGAAGGAGCCTGACTTTGTCAACTCTCCTTTCTACAAATACAAGATTTGTCTCTGTATAGAAGGAGAAAATGCTTGGGGATAGGGATTTTTTTTTTTTTTTTTTTTTTTTTTTTTTTTTTTTTTTTGAGGCAGGTCTCACATTCATTAGATTACCAAAAAAAGCCTGCTGCCTTTATACTCAGCAAGACTCAGCTGAGAAGCATCATTGCTGTTTGTACAGTGTTGCTAACAGATCTGCCTCGGGGGTGGTATCTAATTGCATGATGCACACTTTCCTGTGCTGTAATTTAACACTTCAGAAGGGCACTCAATTCTTCTTAGATGTATTAAGTGTTTTTCAAGAGGCAGTACATTTTAGTTTCTAGCTTCCTAGGTTTACAAAACACCAGTTTTGTCTTGATGTTCACTTGTGGGAAACGTATATTTAAATCCTTTAAGTGTTGTTAGCTGGCTGCACGTAAATATGAGAGCAGAGTAGGATGTTTGATGGGGATTATGCTGTTTTTTAAAGGATGGGCTCTTGTTGCCAATTCTGATTAAATGGTGTTGGGTCTTGCTAGTCTTTTCAGTGACTCTTGAGATAGTCAGCCTCTTTTCTGTAAAAACCTTCTGTGGCCACGGAGTTTCTCCACTAGCAGAAGTTTGCAACATGTCCTGGTACATTTAGCTCTTCCCTGTGTGTGTATGTTTATAGAAGAAACCTCTGGAAGATGCAGCTGCTTTTTGATCTTGCTTTCTATACAGTAAAATTTCCTTCTGATTAGCCTTGCATTAACAGTGTTCTTGTATCCATCAGTTCAAATTGCAAAACTACTCTTTCTGGTATTATGTTATGGCCTGTACATCTAAAGCCCTTCATACACGTTTCACTGTGTTAAGTGTTTCCATAGCACTACCAGTACCATGTATAAGCTTATTTCAGCATTTCTGTGTAGCTATTGTGGCTGGGATTGCATCATCTCTCATTTACAGAACACACTGTAGTTCATGTAGGGGTTTTCAGCCAAACTCATGTTAAATGTCATTTGGCTCTGTCAGTAGGATTTGGCTGGTCAAGCTGACTCTATTGTATCCTCCCTCCATCCACCCTCTGATTTGTTTTCCCCTGTTCCATAGCTTGGAAAGAAAAAATCTGAAAGTGAAGAAATCTCAGAAATTCCACTACTTCGTTCCCAGTTCTCTGCCATTAGGAAATCCACCCCCCCTTCCCCCAGATAATAACCACCTCAGTGCAAAGTTTATATTGTAGAGAAGGTGCAATGTGATATTGGTGTTAGAATCAAGTCATGATGTGCAGCTGCTTGACACATTCTTGATGTTATTTCCGTGCTTTATAAACTACTAGAACATACTTCTGCCTTTTTAGAGGATCTTGTTGCAAGCCACTGCTCAGTAGTTGGTGAATTGCAGTTTCTGTACAAACTATGTGGTAGGACCCCTGGCACATGCCCCAGATCTGCAATGAAATGGCCTGGGAGAGTATATGCAAAATATGCCTTTGGAGAACCCACACAGTGTATATATATATATATATATATGTATATATATGTATAAAAATAAAAAAAATAATAAAAATAAAAAGAGAGAGACATTTGAACGGACTTGAGGTGTCTTTGTATTATTCTGCCTTCTCTTGTCCTTCGGGTAGCTTGTTACTTTTACTCCTTGGATATGTCTTTGTGGCTTGAATTAGACCAGATCTTTTATTCAACTGTCATATTCTTACAGATGCTTATATAGCAGATACTATACCAGAGGCTCGGGGGAAAATGGGACTAGGCAAGCAAGCAATTCCAAACAGTGCTTCCTGTCTCCAGCAGTTCGTGGCTTAGGGACCTCCTCGCTTAAAGGTGATTTCACTGTATTTAATAGCCACCGAAATATTTTTTTCTCTCTTTATTTAAATGCTTTTGAACTACATATTAATGAAGTAGCATTCAAGGCTCTTTAAGAAGAGTGAATGTTGTATAAAGACAAATCTTTTTTTCAGTTTGAACCTGCAGTTTGATGGCATTGTTTGATGCCTCCTAATTCTTGTATTAGCAAAGACTGTGCATAACCACAGATTTCTCTGTCACATTAGGAGAAACAAGATTTACAGCAACAACTTAAAAGAGACAGAGAATCTCACCACTTAGAACGATGGGATAGGCCCTCAGAGATCTGATCGTGGTGGACTCTCTGCAGTAGGGACCATGTGTGCTAATCTAATTGATTTTCTCACATTTAGAAACCGATTAACTGTCTAACTAGATAGTATGGAGATCCTTTCTTTATTGTCAAGTTTTCTGCATTGTGAATTACGTGAATGATCATAGAATCATAGAGTCAGTAAGGTTGGAAGGGACCTCTGGAGATCATCTTGTCCTACCTCCCTGCTCAGCAGGGGCACCTAGAGCATGTTAGACAGGGTTGCATCCAGGCGGGCCTTGAAGATCTCCAGAGAAGGAGACTCCACAGCCTCTCTGGGCAACCTGGTCCAGGGCTCCGTCACTCTCACAGGGAAGAAATTCCCCCTCACGCTCAGGCGGAACTTCCTGTGCTTCAATTTCTGCCCATTGCCTCTTGTCCTGTCACATGGGACAACTGAAAAGAGTTTGTCGCCATCCCCTTGACACCCTCCCTTCAGGTACTTGTACACATTGATAAGATCCCCCCTCAGGCTTCTCTTCCCCAGGCTGAAAAGGCCCAGCTCTCGCAGCCGTTCCTCATAGGGCAGGTGCTCCAGCCCTCTGAGCATCTTTGTAGCCCTATGCTGGACTCTCTCCAGTAGCTCCATGTGTGTCTTGTCCTGGGGAGCCCAGAACTGGACACAGGACTCAAGATGAGGCCTCAGGAGGGCTGCATAGAGGGGCAGGATCACCTCCACCTGCTGGCAACACTCTTCCTAATGCACCCCAGGAGACCATTGGCCTTCTTGGCCACAAGGGCACATTTCTGGCTAATAGTCAAATGATGCTCATATGTGCACAAACATCTCAAAACTCAAGATGTTCCTGCATCTCAAAAACTATTTTTTCCAGTGTGTCGTGGGAGAGAACAGGACTAAGATTCAGGAGATATGAATTCTCTTTGAAGTAGATACTAGTTTTGAGTTACACTGAGGGAAAAAAAAGAAAAAAGAAAGGAGAGGGAGATGGTGATCACCAATACCGGCTAACCTAAAGTTAATCAATTTTTTAAAGGAATTGGTTCTTAGATAATTGCTTAAATTCTTAAGGGAAATCAGTGGAAAAGTTGACAGTAGGGAGAATGGAGACTTGATGGTGAAAAGCTTTAATGTGGTGAAGTAAAGCTAGAAAACGAATTTGAAAAGTACAGTTTTATAAAGTCAATTTTCCTATTTCATAATAAAGTAGGAGTTCAAAAGTCACATCTATACCACAACTCTACAGTGAAAATTACATTACAGAAACTGAAGCCATAGTTTCAAGGGAATCACATAAGCACATAATCTACAGCTTCTAAATATATTTAATAACAAATTGATATGATTGAGTTTCAATAGAAATAGGTGTCTATTTAAGAGAGTAAACAATACCATGTACAGAGCTGTAGAGATAAGCCTTAAGGGTCTTTACAGCTGTTTTTACAGTTTTTTATTAAAAAAAAACATAGAAAACTATGTAAAACACATTTTTTCTTAAAAAAGAGTCCCTGTCTGTTTTCTGTAATAATGTATCCTGAGCCTAGTTTTAATTTAAAATAAATAGCCGTGCAGCCACTCTGGACTTGAAGTTTCCACACATTTTGAAGTCATCTACTTCACAGTGGGCTCAGAGGATTCGTTGTTAGCTGGTAAGGGAATGAATGTAAAACCAGCAGGTTCACCCTAGCAGCTTCGGCTGATGCTCCCGTCGGACGTTACACCTGCAGAGCTGCAGGAGCAGTCCTGAAAGCTCATTTGTGCTCCCAGTCCATGTACTTTATATTACTGGGCTCTCCTTTCCTGCCTGTCTGGGTTCACTGAGTCCTGTCACATTGGCTGCCAGCTCCAGTTCTGCAGAGGATGTGAAAGAAAAAATTGAAAATGAGAACTGATGGAAAAGTTCTGCCATTCAGCAAAATATGGGGAAGATGCCTTCATTCAAGATTTTGGGGAGGTTTCTGCCACTCAGATGCTGGAATTTAAATACAGAGATGACCTAAGGGCAGAAGATGAGACCGAGCAACTTTCAGTACTGTCCTGGCAGTGACAGTGTGTCTGTGGAGACACCTATGAAGGAAAGTGCTCATCTACACCAGCAGTGTTCATCTGCTGCCCAGAGAGATGTAGCCCTGGTACCATGTTCTTCAGCTTTGAATCTAAAATGCATTTCTCGTGTGAGTTCTCTGCATCATTTGTTACTTTAATCTGGTTACACCCCTGATGCCTAAGCAGTCCTCCTAGAGTGTGCTTGCAAGCTTCTTCCTCCAAGAAAACCTCTAGCTCCATGATGTTTCATCTGTCTTGTCTAGTTGCCACAAAGATTGGCTTTTTTCTTGTTCTGTTTTTTTTTTTTTTTGGACTGCAATTATCACCTGTTTTATGGTTGTCATTATTCACCACGCTTGCGCTTAGGGAATATGACTTGCAATTCTTTTTGTAGGTCTCTCTCGATTCAGGTCTGAGTGCAAGGAGGTGAGTTGTTTTGTGCTGAAGCCTACTTTAAAATTTCCAGTGAGAATTGTTAATCATCTTTTCCTACAGTAGGGCTGATAGTGTTAGACAAGCAATCCTGATATCTTTGTGAGTGCAAACAGCTAGAGATACCAGAAGTTTTAAGCTGATAATTTAATTTGGGGTTTCATTTATTTATTTACTTTTATTGTTTAAAACAAATTTCTTTACAAAAATCTCTTTTCAGAAATTTTCAGTGGAAGACTTTTGTTCCAAGTATTCAGCTTTTGGTTAAAGTGAGCTATTCAACCTGTCAAGGTCTTATTTCACTTACTCATTTTTTTAAAAAAGAAATGTTTTGCTTTTTGTCACTAAATACAATAAAAGGATACCTGCTGCTTTTTGCTCCTCTTCCCTTTGCCACATTGCAGGGTTTTTTTAAGTTGCTCACACTTAAGCTAGAATAATGAAAAGGAAGATTAAAATGTGGGAGGATGAGGGAATCAACATTTTTTTTTCACAAAGGGGGATGAGAGAGGAGGAGATAAAAGTCCTCAGGGGGATGAAGGACCAGAGATGAACTCACTGAACAAGCCAGATGGGGCTTTTTTTATGATCTGTGTGGGGCAAAAGGGGAATATGGAAAAGGAGAATTTCTTAAGTATACTCTGCAAATATATTATCTAGAGCCGTGCTGCCTACGTGACCTGGGGTCCCATTGTGCTAGCTGTTGTTAATCCACATAGTGAGAGACACCATGCCTACTTCCTAGCACTGCCAGGGGAGAGAAGCAGGAGATATGAAAGGGAAAGATGCAGATAACAGATGCAAGATCATGAGGTGCTTGGCCTTGGTTCTTTCAGGCAGAGGAACAACAACACAGAGCGTCAGTCCGTCAGTGTCGATGCAGAACTTCAGCAGGATCAGAATATCTGGCTTGCCTGGCTCAGGTCAGCTTGCACATCTTGCTGGATCTAGGCAACAATAACTATTTTATTTATGTATCTTCTTGGTCATTTTGTTATAAAACCTTGGTTTGCTAGGGGTGTCTGTAAAATACGTTCACCTTACTTAAATAATTCATCCCTTTCATTCTGTTAAGTGAAGCTATCTAAATTATGAGATAACAGGTTGCATTTCAATCACATTTTTCTCTTTGCTCTGTCAAACCTGCCTCTCATCAGCTACTGAAAAGACAGAATCATGAGCAAGCTGACATAATTAGACCTGCTTTGAGTAGAGATTTGGACTAGATGAGCTCCAGAGGTCCATTCCAAAACCTAAATTAGTCTGTTATTCTATGACATACTCATTTAACTGTGGGAGAATCTGCTTCAGTAAACCATATTACAGTATTTGGAGGTTTTACCTCTACTTCTGCTCTGGACACCTAGTGGAACAGCTTTGTCGTTGTGCTTCAAGCTGTGAGCTCGAGAGTCTAAAGACTATTTTAAATCTGGCTATTAAAAACAAATTGGTTTGTTTCTTTTTATTTAGCTCAGCATTAGTTGATACTTTCCTGATGTTTAAGGGATATAAAATTTAGGATTTTGATGTTCTATAATGTTTATTTTTCAAATGAGACCAAAATTAAACTATAACTTTTGGCAGAAGGTGTATTTATTTTTTATCTGTGCCAAGCAGAACTGTTGTTTCATTTTTCCTTCCTTATTCCTAAGTGCAGGGCTTTCAAAATTAAAAAATCTCTGCATCTACAGAGCATCTCTGAAGCCTTGAGAAGCAAGGACATCACTCTTTTTAGCTAGGTCTTCACAGATAACCCATTCTTGAGCTGCAAGAGGTGTTTTAACAGTTTGTTTTCACACAGGTCTGTGATTCATTTAAAACTTGAAGCCAGTGCTTGACCTGTTTTCCACTAGAAATATTTGGGCCATTGCTCAAGATCAGAGTCTATGTTCTTGGTATAGCACTATAGGGATGTGAAAAATGAATTCTGAGAATAGCATCTCTTGATACTGTTTTGTTTATGTTAAAGCCAGACAGACAGATAGCGACTGCTATTTCATTTCTCACAGGCACTGAGTTAAAGTGCTTACAGATAGCACTTTTACATTAAATTGCGTCCATTTTTTGCAACATTTTTTCAGACTCATTTATTTTAAAATGATTCATATGTAGGTGATTTCCTTGTTTCTCTAAAAGGCCATTAGGAAGACCTGTCAGCATATTTTAGAGATAGGAAAGAGAAAAAAGAACTGGACTTCCAGTATTTAGAGATCACCTGCCATCTGCAAAGGCTTAATTCATGGTAAGGTGCAAGTCTGGATATCAATTTGTGGTGCCTGAGCTCACTCAAAACCCCCCAAGTCAGTAGCTTAGAGATCAAGTCATGTAGCTGGAGTTCTGATGGATTCTGTACAATCTGGATTGCAATTTCAAGTCTAAATATGAGGAATATAGTATTGACTCCTTATAATTGTTTTTTCTACCAGGACTGTGACTCTGACTGCATAAAATGAGATCAGAAGGGCAAAAAATACAATTGTACATGGAGAACCCAGTTACCAACATATTGGTTCTTTGACATCTTGTGAAACATTTGCCCACAGATGCAACTTGGACGCACTATTAGTAGTTGTTTCATTCAGCATTTGACCAATGTGCTGCACAAAAGAAAATGCAATCCTTGACTTGGTACTAAGTAATGGGCCAGATCTGACTGAAAACTTTGCAGTTTTAAGTGCCACTCAGTGACTGCGAATATAGCAGCCCTATAGATATTGCAAAGGCCAAACATCTACCACAGCTGGGCTCAGCTGCTGAAAGGTTAACTATGTAAAAATGAGGAACTTTGATACAGGTCGAAAGGGACTTTTAAGAGGATTAAATCCTTACAGGAGATGCAGAGACTCTCAGCACTACCTCACTTAGAAGCTTATACATACACTTCATATGTGTCAGCTTTCAGGAAAAGTTTGGAAAACCTTTAAAGGGAACAGGTATCAGTAAACAGCAAAGTAAATCAATTCTTTAAAAGCTGGGAAGGCAGTTTTCAAAAAGCTGAAAATGCATTCAAAGGATGAATGAGTCCTAATCTTTGATAGATGAAATATAAAATATAATTTAGCAGGTCAAAAAGCAGGAGCAACTAGCTAAAAGACTCAAAACTAACGCTAAGTCTTTCAAATACATCAAGCCGGCCAGAAAGTCTGTAGGATCAGTTGATGATCACAGTTTAGAAAGAGCAATCAGAGATGACAGGCACCTCATTGCAGAGAAGCCAAATTAATTATTTGCATTGGTAAGCACTGTGGAAGAAATTTGTGAGACTGCCAAAAAGCTTTTTGGAGTGAACTCAGGACAGAATGTGTCTAAAGTTGAAGTAACTGTGGAAGAAGTTATGATCCAAATAAACACAATAAATGTTCACGGACCAAGGACTTGATGGTGTGCTCTAGGGGAGCTCATGGATGAAGTAGCTGCATTACAGCAGTGCGTATCTCCACTTAAAGCTTTGTCCACAGCTGAACACTAGGCAATGGAGGCCAACCTTAAGTTAAGAAAGATTCCACGGGAATATGGGGAACTACAGGCCTGAAACATCTGCACTGGCAAATTAGCAGAGACTATATAATCAAGAATGGAATGAGTAGATGTTTTGATAAATAAAATCTGCTTGGGAAGAATCTGTGTGGCTTCCGTAAAAGCTTCCATAAACCCTTTGGTTTGTAAATCTCTGAAGGGATCAACAAATATGTGGGTAATGTGGTTTGGTTGATATAGTTTATTCAGATTTTGAAAAGCTTTTCATGTAGCCCTCCCCAAAGGGTTTTTAGGAAATAGAGCAGCAGTGATATAAGAGGGAAAATCCTGGCATGGCTATATCATTAGTTAAAATAAAAGAAATAAAAGGTTGGAGTGAGTGGTGGAAAGTTGTCAGTGAAGTTCCAGAGAGGTCTGTTCTGACATCGAGCCTGTTCAGCTTGTTCATAAGGGACCTGAAAAAAGGGACACCCTGGAATAGGTCCAGAAAAGGGCAGCAGGGATGATCAAAAGTGAGGAATTGTTTCCATGTAAGGAACATTGGACCATATTAGGACTCTTCAATTTCGAAAATCATTAGTGGTATAGAAAAGAAGGATGAAGATGACTTTTATTTTCCCAGCACGTATGAAATGTAGAAAGTCATTTTCCTGGATTATCACCTGGAGGGTGGGGAAAAGTAAAACAAGTGATGAGTATATCACAAGTTTGCTATTACAGTTGTTCATTCTTTATCAAGTTCCTTATTACCTTAATTTTTAGGACCCAAACTTGGGATGCGGTGGGTTTATTTGCTTGATTTTGGTGTTTAAGGTTTTGTTTCCATTTTGGTTTTTTTTAAGTCCTGGTCATCTCCACCTTTAGCTGAATTCATGTTTGCTCCAGGTATCTAAAAATCAGACATAAAACATTTAAAAATGAGCACTCAGAATTACTGACAGTTTTCGAAATATGTGATCTAAATGTGTGGTAAGGATTTTGATGTCATAGCTAGTAAACTGAACTCAGACCTCCTGAGTACTGCTCCAAAACCAGAATGGCAAACTGGAGCATGTCAAAAGCCTGATGGAAGAGTTAAGAGGTGTTTCCGAGCAGTGACAAAAGGCTTACCCTGTTGCTGCCACAGATAATGTTCAGGAAGACCTTGCTCTCCAGAGCTTCTGATTCAATGCTTTCACCAGCTGAACATCTGGATATTAGTTCTTTTTATACACATTGTATCTAAACAAATAGATCCAGGTGAACTTGAATTTACCTGCCTGTGCTAGAAAACTGGCCAGAAATAATGTAGCTCCAGACTGGAAGTCTGAAGCCATAGTCATTTATTAAGTGGCTTACTGCTTAGTTTCCAGAGTGGAGCAGACTTGGATTCATCTAGACTGGAGCATGGGAGGAGCAGGTTTGTGCTCTTTCATGCAGACACACAGTACAGCCTATAGATCACTTGTAGTCTTCTAAAGGATATAATAAATCTGCCAGAACAGAAGGAAATGCTTAAGTGAGGAAAGGCATTTTCAAGTTTATTTGTATTGGGGGGAAAAAAATATTTAAAATGATTTTCATTCAGTGGATAAATAAGCAATCAAAAGATTAGAAGCAGCCAAAAATGCTTCAACATGCACTCTCTTTCAAGTTTACATTGTTCCCCTCCTGCATTGTACATATTTGTTTTCCATAAATGCACGTGAGATTTAGATCAACTAACCAACCTGGATCTGATATAAAGATACAAAACCTTTATAACAGCTGATTCTGAATCCTTATTTTCACTTAGCCTTATTTTACTCTGTTGTTATGTTATTTATTTCAGTGGAGTTGCCCCAGATACTGCTGATAAGTGATATGAGAACGAGACCCGATAATGAGAAGCAGGCCCACTGGCAAGGGAAGACTGTTCCCTTAACTGTTGCCAGAAGGAGAGCAGCACTCATTTCCAACCAAACTCAGCTGCTGCTGACATTTATTTACAAGAAGAATTTTTGCAGAAATATTGGGATTTATGCTGATCAAAGGGATTCCTGTAAGTCATATGGGCCAAAGTGTTAGGGCTGTTAACTTCTTCTCTGTGGATCACCTAAAGGGCTTACTTCATTAAATGGGAGTGGGCATTAAATCACTGTCACAAACACAAAATCTTACTGCGTTCATGTGTGATACAATTAAAGATTTCAGGCATTCAGATATGGACCAGCCCATGTTCTTTTGAATCACTGAACAGGAAATGCTGTTAGGCAAGATCTGGAACTTAACTAATGGATTTTGATGTATATATTGAAATGCTGAGCTAGATAGTGGAGTAGTTGCAAATGGTTGTGTTTAAGGACCATGAAAACCAGCTAAAACAAAAATTTTCAACCATCAGAATGGGAAGGTTACTCATATTTGACAAAGAAATGTTTGTCTTCCCCCAGGGCAGTGTGTTTGTAATTAAGATACAAGTAAAGACTCTTTGATAGACTTGGATCTCTGCAGCACATACCATGCTTTCAGACTGAATAATACAGGAATGGATATTTTCACAAGATGCCCAGGAAATAGTTCAAAATCCAGCTCACAGTTCTGAATGCCCAAACCTTGTTAAAATCTGTCCTTTGAATGACTGACTTCTTCCCAGGACATTTAGTTTATTGATACTAATTTTGGAATGATGGAATGAGACAGTATTTTCAGGGTCAGTGGCTGGTATACACTCCTGCTCTTTGCCTTCAGGCAATGGTTTATCATCAGCTAAGGAAACCTGAAAAAGTTTGTCTGTTGTCCCATCAGTCCTCAAGCCAGGAAGGAGTGTTTGCAGGAAGATATAAAACTGGTCTCCAGCTTCAGAGAACTACCCAGCTTATGTTTGAGAATATTTCTCACCTCATGCTGTTTAATGAATTGCTGTTCCCAAAGGCTGCCCTGCAACTATCAAGTCACTGGGAAATTGCTTTATTACCAGGCAAAATCTAAGGGTAAGAATTAGGCTTGGTCATTATCTTGATGGAATAAACTTACGATTGTAATACTTCGAACACACACAAAAAAATGAAAAGCATAAGAAAATGCAATTCTAGACAGTATTTAACAAACATCATTTTTTTTTTTTTTCCATCAGTGTCTCGGCTTACAGCAGCTGACTTTCCAGCCCACCAAAGACTGGTTTGCTGAAGAGCAACCTCTCTTCTTTCCATAGTCCGAGATAGCTGCAGTAACCTGCAGCCTCTCTGAGCGAGACTTTGCCTTCTTTAGCTGGATTGAGGTTTCCTCCTTTCTCTCTCCATCTTTTAGGCTTCTTTTTTTTTTTTTTTTTTTTTTTTTTCCCCAATATTTCTACATTAGGATTTGCATTAAATGCATCTCCAGAATGTCTCTCTTTTCCTCCCTTTGCATCTGGGCTCTGGGCTCTAATTTACAAATGCGGGACACTGCTCCTCCACATGACTTCTAGACTGGACTTCTCCCACCCTTGCCAACCTTTTGTAATTTATTGTATTCCCCACTGTGTTCCTCAGTTACAGAAAAACAGAATGGTTGAGGTTGGAAGGGACCTCTGGAGATCATCCATTAGCATTAGCATATCTTTTCTGGCTTTAAGCTGATTTTTCCTGTTTACAGCTTTCGTAAGACGCAGGATGTTTAAATGCACACATGCCTCTGGGTTTATCCTGTGGAGCTTGCTGCAAACATTTCACACTTTGCACACAATGTAGTAATGTAGAAGACAGATTTGGCATCAAGTGTTTTCCTAAATTACTCTCCCCATCTACCTACCTTCCTTTTTTTGTTAGTTTGTGGATTTTGCTATTACAGCAACCATGGATTGCTTTATTGCATCTGAATGTACTCTCCTTAAGGCATAAAAAGATCGTGTTCTGCCAACTCCACAATTCTTTTTCCTTTGAGGAAGAAAATACAGAATCTCAGTACGCACTATGAATGTTATTTTTGTAATACAGTGGCACTCAAAATCTCCAGGAAGGCAGTTCTTGTACAGAACTTTAAAATCTAGCCATTTTCACACTGTCACTCTAATATCTATACTAAGTCTTGTCTGTGGTTTTGTAGAATCATAGAATCAGTAAGGTTGGAAGGGACCTCTGGAGATCATCTAGTCCAACCTCCCTGCTCCGGAGGGGCACCTAGAGCATGTTAGACAGGGTTGCATCCAGGTGGGCCTTGAAGATCTCCAGAGAAGGAGATGCCACAACCTCTCTGGGCAACCTGTGCCAGTGCTCCGTCGCTCTCACAGGGAAGAAATTCCCCCTCACGTTCAGGTGGAACTTCCTGTGCTTCAATTTCTGCCCATTGCCTCTTGTCCTGTCACACAGGGCAACTGAAAAGAGTTTGTCGCCATCCCCTTGACACCCTCCCTTCAGGTACTTGTACACATTGATAAGATCCCCCTTCAGTCTTCTCTTCCCCAGGCTGAAGAGGCCCAGCTCTCGCAGCTGTTCCTCACAGGGCAGATGCTCCAGCCCTCTGATCATCTTTGTAGCCCTGTGCTGGACTCTCTCCAGTAGCTCCATGTCTCTCTTGTCCTGGGGAGCCCAAACCCAGACACAGAACTCGAGGCCTCCCCAGGATTGAGGAGAGGGGCAGGATCACCTCCCTCAACCTGCTGGCAACACTCTTCCTAATGCAGCCCAGGAGACCATTGGCTTTCTTGGCCACAAGTGCACATTGCTGCCTCATGCTCAACTTGTCATCCACCAGCACGCCCAGGTCTTTCTCTGCAGAGCTGCTCTCCACAAGGGCAGACATCAGCTTGTGCTGGTGCCTGGGGTTATTTCTCCCTAGGTGCAGGACTCTGCACTTGCCCTTGCTGAACCTCAGGAGGTTCCTCTCCGCCCAGCTCTCCACCCTCTCCAGGTCTCTCTGAATGGCAGCACAGCCCTCGGGTGTGTCAGCCACTCCTCCCGGCTTGGCATCATCAGCAAACTTGTGAGGAGGCACTCTCTCCCCTCATCCGGGTCATTGATGAAGAAGTTGAACAGGATGGGACCCAGTACTGAGCCCTGTGGGATGCCACTAGCCACAGACCTCCAACTAGACTCTGTGCCACTGATGACAATCCTCTGAGCTCTGCCTTTCAGCCAGTTCTCAATGCACCTCAGTGTCTACTCATCTAACCCACACTTCCTGAGCTTCTCTAGGAGGATGTGATGGGAGACAGTGTCAAAAGCCTTGCTGAAGTCAAGGTACTACACAACGTCCACTGCTCTCCCCTCATCTACCCAGCCAGTCATTCCATCCGAGAAGGCTGTCAGGTTGGTTAAGCAAGATTTCCCCTTGGTAAATCCCTGCTGGCTACTCCTGATCACCTTCTTTTCCTCCATATGTCTGGAGATGAGATCCAGAATGAGCTGTTCCATCCCCTTTGCAGGGATGGAGGTGAGGCTGACCAGCCTAGAGTTGCCTCAGTCCTCCTTCTTGCCCTTCTTGAAGACTGGAGTGACGGCTGGCTTTCTTCCTGTCCTCAGGCACCTCTCCAGTTCTCCAGGACCTTTCAAAGATGATGGAGGGCGGCCTGGCAGCAACACCTACCAGCTCCCTCAGTACCCATGGGTGCATCCCATCTGGGCCCATGGATTTGTGGATGTCTAGCCTGCCCAGAAGGTCTCTAATCCTATCCTCCTCAACCAAAGGAAAGTCTTCCCTTCTCTAGACTTTCTCCCTCACGTCCAGGCTGCAGGATTCCTGGGGGCTGCCCTTAGCAGTGAAGGCTGAGGCACAGAAGGCATTCAGTAATTCTGCCTTCTCCGTATCCCTTGTCACCAGGGCCTCCACCCCATTCAGGAGCGGGACCACATTTTCCCGAGTCTTCCTCTTGCTGCTGATGTATTTGAAGAAGCCCTTCCTGTTGTCCTTAACAGCTCTTGCCAAAAGAGATGCAGCAGATACAGTGAAAATACAGGAAAGAAAGATTTTATATAACCTTCTGCCAAAAGGTACTTGCTTATTCATCCTGATAAGCTGTACGAACCATAATGCTTTCCCTGCTGTATCTTCGAATGCTTCATGGCCTCTACTCTGAATCTAAACAAATAAATTTAAACTTAAACAGCCTTGTGAGTGAACTCAATTCCACCTTCCTGTCCAGAAAGCAAGGCCTTCCTTATTAGTAATTGCATATGAAACAACTGCAGTTTGTCTGGCCTACATTCTTTGTACCAGATCTTTGGGTTTTTTTATTATTGGACTAAAGGATGAAAAAATAGTAGCAGCTTTTTGGAGGGAAGAACAAAAACAACTTTCTTTAGAACCCCCTAGGTCAGATTCAACCAGGGCAGAATTTGGCACAGGAGAACACAGCTCTACTACCGATGGGGCTGGTTTTGTCCTGCCTGGAATTTGAGAAACAGGCTGCTTCTTGTGCTTTCTTCACTCTGCTGCTTATTAAGAATTTGACCTTTTGAGAGGTCAGTGTCTTCCTGCACCCCAGAGTCTCATAGGTGAACGGATGGTCTAGCTAAATCTTCAAATACAGCTTAGCCTTGGAGCTAATTTAAGGAGCAGCATCTTTTCTTCAGCTTGTGGTTGACTTGCTGCTGCTTCTCTGTGGCTTTCCTTGTTGCACCATCTTTCATTTTTGCAAGCGCTTTTTTTGAGACTCCTGCATTTGAGTCTGCTTTCAACGGTTAGGCATCTAGTTTGAGTTGAAATCCTTATGCTAGTTAGCCTCATTTCATTCAATGTTCTTCTGACAGTTATTTAATTTTTCCCATTGCTCTCTGCTAGGTGAGACATGGTCATTTGTTCATAGCTATAAGCTTTCCAACTAGTGCAGTAGTTTAAAACAAACGTATTTTTTCCTTAGAGGTTGCTCATGACCTGATGTCAATGTGAAAGATTTAAGAAAGACTGTTTTGGCTGGAATAGCAGGCTGTCAGCGCACATGCCTAAACTGATTGCCTGTTTGGGGGTTGCAATGGGATTTCTTCTATCAGGAGCTGCACGCAAAGAGCTAGGAGCGTTTCGGAAGGAGGGGAGCATTCACGTTCCTCTGAGACATCAGCTACCTGCGGTTGCTGTGACAGACATGCCAGCAGCAGTTTGATCCGGGACCATTTTGGCTCTGGCTTGTAGGCATGCATCTCTTTGACTCCTTGTTCCCGACAATATTTGTGAAACACAATGTTCAATTGTGTTTGTTCAATTCATACCTGATTTAAAGCCCCTTAGTTTTCTTTCTGGCTGGGTGAGTTGAGGGCACTGTGGTCTGTAGCTCCCCACAGTGGGAGATCTTTAGTAATACTTTAGGCCTGAGTGGGTTTGCAGGCTTGGGAGGGAGCTGGGGTTTTTGTTTTTTTAACCATCTCTGCACTTGGCCTATTTCACCCTTTGCAGGAGGTAAAATATGTCCCAAGTAATGAGATTTTTTTGTCAATTTGTCTGTGAGGTTCAAAGCAGCCGAAATGCTTGGTAGCTTTTGTCTCCTGTTTGGGAAAGAAAAATACAGCTCCCAAATTCCTGCTGTGCTGCCGGTGAGTGAAATCTGTCTTGAATTCCAGGAGTACTTCGATAAGGGCAAGGGGGGGAATGCCACTCATCTGCACAGAGGACAGGCACGCAGGCATCTGCAAGCCAAATAAAATCCTGAGTCATAAATAAGGAAGGAGGAACATCAAAACAGATTTTGACTCTCTTTGGGCCTCAACCCTAGGTTTGAGGGTCAGCTCAAATGAGATGGTCAACACTATTTTCAGGTTTGGATTGGCCTTTCTGGTGAGCAGTGTGTGCTCATGAGGGTGCCCAGAGGGACCCTCCAACTCTGCTAGTCCCTCTCAGGTAGACACTCAGCAGGCATAATATGCTGTATCCTCCTTGAGACTGGTTGTGAGTGTGCTGCGTCTCTGTGGGGAGGGAATTCCCGATACGGGAAAGCCTTTTGCTGCTTTTTGTTTCTCTGCTGCAGCAAACCAGCCTTTAGGACAAGCTCATCCTCTGAGATTAAAACTCAGCAAGGTCCCTGGTGCTTGTTGCAAAATATACTGATCATGGGTAGGACACTGGTGAGCAGCAGACCATCTTTCCAATCACTTGGGACTATCTTGTGGAGCTGGGTCACCTGGGGGAGAATGAGCTACTCACTGCTGTTGACAGGCTGCATTGAGCTGGGGAGTCAGTTGTTTCAGTAAATTCCCCACCTCGGTCTAACTTCTTCCAGGCTGAAGTACTTTCGTGGTCCATGGACCCATTATGAGTGGGTGTTGCATGAAAGGAGACAATCCTATGTCCATATTCCAGTCTTGTGCTGGCTCTTCAGGCTGAGAGGCCTGAATACATCCATGAGGAATATCAGAGGATATTCTTCCTGATCTTCACCCCATTATGTTCCTGTGGATTATGTATTTACTTTTTCATGTCTGTATGTGTGGATAATGCTTTAAAGTGGGACTGTTTTTTAAAAAGTCTGATATATTTCTTATATTCGTGCTAATGAGCTTAGTTTTTGCATGTGTGTGTGTATTTGCTGTCGCTTGGCATATTTGCATTTTACTCAGCTGAAATAACAAGCAGCTACAGTAGTCAATCCTTTGTTCATAATCTGTTTTTATTCCAGTTCAGTGTCTTGCTCGCGTGCCCCAGCACTGGGATTACAGCCCTCAGTCCCTTCCTGTGCCGTGCGAATAACTAGGATCTTCTAGCCAAGAGGGCAGGAGACAGCCAGGAGAGGTCTCTGCAAGGGAAAAGGGAGATTTCTATATGGAAAATGTGAGAACTAGTGCACTAGTTTAACATCGAAGCCTTTGAACTATACAAGCAACGAGAAAATTGGAGTAGTGTGAAAACACTCAGACTCCCCCCCCCCCAACACACTGGAACTTTCAGGAGTGGACAAATTTCTATAGGTTTTTAGGTTTTATAAAATTCTCTAGACCTTGTACCCTACATATTTAAAAAAAAAAATCAAGTGAGACTGGTTTTTGTTTGATTTTTCTTTGTTGCCCAAACTTGTTCTTTGTGTCCGTGTCTGGTATAGTAGAAGAGTACTTTAAGACATGTTCTGCCATGAGCACTTACCGCGTGCTGACTCCTCACAAGAAGATGACAACTTTCAATATTGAGATAAATAAAGCAGACCATTCCTGTTAGGCTATTGTTTCAGGACTGTTGCAAACATATGCAGGTGATGTGTACCTAAAGTCATGCTTTCATTTTTTTCCTTGTGCCCATAGATATGCAAGGGCAGAGGGGACAGTCTTTCATGAGTTCCTCATTGTGGCACTAGGAATAACCCTATAGTATCTTTTCCTCAGGTCAGTCTTTGCCTGGAATGGCCTAAGCATTTATTTTGATAACATTTCTGAGTGTTTAATTCAGCTTTGATTTCTGTCTCATGTTCTTTCCATAAAAACCATAAACTGAAGGATACATAACCACCACATGTCCTTATCTACTGATTACATAAAATGTATTATAGCCTGCTATAGATATTGCTGTTTTACACCATGTGACAACTTCTAAAAAGGAGATCAAGAGCTCTAGATGGTTTTAAAAATGTAATTAAAGGAATGCTACTCAACCTGTTTCTCTATAGTCATTTTAAAGCAGCATAACCAGGAGTAGTTTATCAGCCGCACAGTGATTAGAATTCACACGCTTAGGATTTTTTACCTTCAGTATTTCATGGAAGGATTTCAAAAAGCATTATGACTTATAACCAACCATAAAAGGAGTGTAAAGATTTAATTTTTAAATCTACCATCATTGCTTCTGCATAATTCAACAGTGCCTCCTTTCACTACAGCTGAGATGTGGCCCACAGGCACTTAAAAAATGATCCTTTCCAGGCAGGTTGTGACACAGATCTAGATTACAGCTCTAATTCTTGCCACCGTTTTCTGGAGTTGTTAAAGCCAAAAGCCAGCACATTGGAAGCTGCTGATCTGCTACGTATGCAGGTTGGTAAGGGCTTTTCCTTTAAAGAGTGTTCATGCATAACTGAGCGTCCAGCCGTTCTTGTTTCGTGAACTCACTGCTATAATGGAGAGCTGCAATAACGTCTTTGCAAGCAGATTTGCACAGATACACCCAGAACAAACATTTCCCGTCATTTTTTATCTTCTTTGTTAGATACAAACACAAATGTCTCCAGGGACAATCAAATGGGAACACTTTGAAATGAACCCAAGTAGTGATCCTATATTAACATGCAGGATTCCATTCTATTTTTCTAATTAAACTCAATTGTATCCTCCAACCTGCATTTTAAATGCTGAATATTTAGTGAGATTCATACTTCCCCCCCCCCCCCCCCGGCTCCTTTCAGGCTTTGTACACCATGTGAATGGCTCCATTAGGGAAATGTGAAAGCACTGGACTATGCATTGACTTGCTACTTTGACATTCCAGGGGAGATGCTACTAAGCTGTAAATTACAGAATTGGACATCACTGATTTGAATTCAGATCAGTTTGGTCAGAAAAGCTGATTTAGCTCTTTGACCTGCCCTGACCCATTTCTGTCCTTTGTTTAGTAAGGTACCTGATCAGTTTGCAAATTTTTTCCTACTCCACTGTGCACAGAAATCTAGTATTCAAACTTTGTAGCCCATATCTCACGCTGATTGATTAAAAATCTTCTTGTGCCTCATCATAATAAGAAGTTTCTAAAGGTATTTATTTCTGACTTTTTTTTTCCCAGCACATCACAGTTTCAGAAGTTTGATTGCAAAACATACTGTTGAATTAAAAACCCATGATATTGTTGGATATTGAAGCCAACATTTAATACAAGGGTTAAAATAATATTTACGGTTATGTGAGATGTGGTTGGAAAGCTCGAGGGTTACAAACCTGCATTCCAGGAGGAGGTATAATACTCTGCTTGAATCATGGTCTATCCCAGGGCTTTCCTCGCTGTGCTAGAGCCAACCACTGAGGAGGCAACAACAGCAGCCCTGGGACAGAGGTAGAGGTGGAGAGGAGATGAGGTGAGGAACATCATCCATTTTCTCAAGTGAGATTTGGTTACAGAAAGAGTGGGAACAACTGATGGGGCATTGCGGTGGTTTAGGGATGTAAGAGACCTGCATTAGTTCCCTTGATTTTCCCATTGGCTATTGAGTGACTTAGGGCACTGCAGAATAACAACAGACGGAGATCCTTCTTTTCCATTTCCATATGCTGAGTCCGTTGAAGCCTCAGCTAGTACACATGTAGATGCAGATAAACCCCAGGAGACTCTCTGGATGCAAAGGGTATTTCAGTCTTGCCCATTTTTTCAAATAGCTGCTGCTGGCCGTCGTCAGAGCCGAGAAGCCAGGTTGGACGGGTCCCTGAATTGACACTGTCCCTGTCCCTCCTGTGCAGCTGCGCCTGCCCAGCTGCCAGCTCATCACCTTCCTACCCATACTTCTTGCCTTTTCCTCAGCTCCTGTAGGAGACATCCCCATCTGCTACCTTGCTCAGCTCTTCAGAAACGGGAGGCGGATGCCTGGCTTTGCCCTGGGGAGCGCTCACCTGCCTGGGGAAGAGCTCAGCAGAGATGGTCTCCTCTGGCTGCTGCTGGACCATTCCTGTGGCTGCAGGGGATGACGAGTAAAGGCCCTTTGCACCAACCTGCTCCAAGCTCCGTGGCTTGCTTATTGAAGCTCATGCAAATAGTTAGGGATAATGCAGCTGGATCATTTGTCTCACGTGTCTGTTTGCTGTTCTCTTTCCTTTTGGAGAAGCTAGGAGTAAAAGAAAAATACAACTAAACTTTTTTTTTTTTCTTTTTCAAGTCCTGTGGGGAAGCAGAAGAAATCTTCCTGGTTATCTCTCTTCTCCCTGTTTACCACTAGGTTATTGCCCAAGTCTGGAAGAGGAGAGACCTTCCCTAGCGTGAATTGTGGTGTTTTTCCTCCCTGACTGTAGATTAGAAGATGAGGAAAAATATACACCTCCCCTATAGCAAATCATGAATATGAGGATACTCTGCTTGATATTGGGTTGTAGGTCGGCTGCTGCAGTGTCATAAAAAGCCTGAGAACCAGTCAGGTAAAGCTGATATAAAAGGCTTTATTGATGGGGAGGGAAGCTTGCACTCAGGCCCTGTATATCTCTTTTCCTTTCCACTTCAGTACAGGGGATTTGCAGGAGAACTCTGAAAGTCATGGAGCTGCTGAGACTTTGCAATGAGAAAAAAGCTCCTTTAGCTGACTGAAGTGACCATGCTAGCTTGTGCTGAAGGCTGGGCTAGGCGTCAGCTGGCTCCAAACGTGGGATGGCATGCACTTTTGCCTGCAAGCCTGAGCTGCCCTGGCTTATTTCAGCAACAGATGAGAAATGCGTTTGGAGAAGAAAAGTAGTGTAAGACAAAAGCGAACTACCTGGACACCTTACACAAAGCTGTGGTGTAGGTGCAGTGTGAAGAAATAATAATTCAAGAGTGGTGTTACTGCAACGTAGTAACAGCTATGCCTCAAGTTAAAAAAAATGGGGAGAAAAGTAGGGTCAAATCTGAGGACAGAGGAAGAAATACACTGTGTTCCCTTAATTCGTTTTTGCATTGTTTTATGGTTTTAGAGGCATTTTTTACACCTAATTTCTGCAATTTATATTGGCCATGGCCCAAAATATAAGACAAATGACTTGTTTCATTTCCATTTTCTAATCCGGCCTTATTCCCCCCGAGAAACAGTGCAGAGGTGCTCTGACAATAGCTTCTGAGCTAAATCTCATTCTGATGGGAACCTGCTGCTATTTGAATCATCCGGTATCATTTCAGGGCTCCTGAACCGTGAGGGTTAGCAAACACATCTGGCAGCGGCAGCTGTAGTAGCTACTTTTTGTTCATTTGAACAACTTGCGCTTTGCATGTTCTAGAGAGAATATGAAGAAATAGTTGGATAAAATGACTCCATTGGTGTGTTATCTCCCCATTCCCACTGAGTGCTTCTGTCTCCAAGAGCTCATGAGCTGGGGAAGTTTAAGTAGTTTGCGTGTGTTAGACACTGATGGCTGCTGCTGCTTGCAGTCAGGTGAATGCTGTTGGCACTTAAGGCAATGGTTCCTCCTTCCAGAATTTAGAGTAAAAGTAAAAGTTTGTCCCAGCATGCTCTCATGCACTTTGCTGTTTTAAAAGACAGAAATTTAGAAATCACTCCTCTAAGCTGGCTGTTAGAGATTTGAATGCCAGAAGTGATATAAAAGAAGTCTCTCTCCTTCTGTGTTCTTTACTGCTTTCTGAATATTGTAGGCTCTGATTTGGCAGTGACTTCAAAGAAAATTTAAGCAACTAAACACGACATTTGCTCATTACACTTGCAGATGACAGCAAGCTGGAGGGCTGGCAGGAACCCTGGAGGACAGAACTAGAATTCAGAATGATCTGCACAAACCAGAGAAGTGACATGAAAAAAGCCTACATGCAAGGTTGATTTACAGTAATCAACACTGCAAACAGAGGATGGGGGGAGAAACCCAGCAGTTCTGCACGAAAGGATTTGGAGGGGGTGGAGGGGATGAATCTCAAACCATACACAAGATAGCAATGTCATACTGCTGTGAAAAAAAGGGAGTTGTCGTACTAGGATGTATAAACTGGAGTGTTGTTTTCAAGATGTGTTAAGTAAAACTCCTCTGCTTGACCTGTTTAGATGAGCTGGACGTCATGCCGCAACCGGAGCACTGTGCTTCCAAAATGATAAGGACCTACTGGCTAGAGGTTCAGAGGGTGCCGTGACAGTAGTTTTCAAATGTATAAAATGTAGTAGCAATGTGGAGAGATAACAGTAGCTCTCCGTAGCTGTGAGAAACGTGAAGCTGTGAGAGACATGCAGCTCTCAATGCAGTGAGCTTCGTTACAGTGAGGGTCAGACAAAAGGAAGGTCTTCCCAAAGTAACTGAACACAGGCAATGTGGAATCTCTTAACATGGGAAATTACTAGGCCTGGAGATGTCAGGAGAGACTTAGGTGTAGCTCTTGCCTTTTGGTAGGGGGATGAACTAAATGCCCCTTTCATGCCTGTTACAAAACTTTTTTTCTCTGATTTGGGGATCGAAGGAATAACTTTCTAGCTGAGCCCAAAGAGTAAGTTCAGTATGGGATATTTCGATGGAGACTTGAGTGAGTGGGAAGGAAATGAATCCTCCCCAGGGTCACTTGATGGGGACTGTGACCTCTTCAACTAGACCAACAATCTGTGCATTTCTTTCTCCCCACCCTAGAAGAAGAACTCATAGGGACAAGCAGCCTTAGGCAAAAAAATTTTGCACATGGTTGCAAAATGGTGCAAAGATCTCCATCCAAATATATTTCCTACTTTGTGCCAACACATGAAGACATCATGTGTGCTATGCTAGCAGGGCACTGACAGGGAGAGAGGAGCTGGTTTTGCACTTGAAGCATTCAGCTGGGGTAAAAATTTGCAAAGGGAATTCAGTTTCATTCAGGTAGCAAGTTCAGTTGGAAGTACAAGATCTACAGAGGCTGCTATTGTCTGTGGATTTGTGTTTCCTTCTGCAAGCAAACTCTGAGATGAGAATGATGTAAATGCAGCACCCAGAACAGCAAACTCCCATTAATTTATTTTCAAAATCTTTCTTGTTAAATCTACTACCTGTGCTGTGTAAGCAGCTCTGGGCATGTGCTTTATCCCTCCTTTCATGCAACAAACAAGGTTTTTAACCGAGGAGAAATTTCAAATTGGGCGAGAGTTTATTTTAACGAACAAAATCACTATTTATTTAGAAAATGCAGCTATTTGGGTTTGCACTGTACAGAGTAAGACAGTAAATGCACTTTGTTATTTCTCTGTCACTTCTATTTCCAGAAAAATAAAAGACCAAGATGTTATGGGATTTATTTTGGTAGATTTGACAGCTGCACTGACTTACTAGGATTGAAGGAGCAAAATAATATCAGAAAGCTCAGTCTCAAACAAAAACAAAGAAATATCTAGGAAAAAAAAGTTACTAATAGTTCCAACATGATGCCTTTGCAGTATGTATAGGCTTAAGCACAGTCCAAGAAGCTTTAAAGCCCTAAATTAATTCAGACATGTTCGTATGAAGTGGATAATGTGCCTTAATTATAAACAAAATTGATGAGGGAAGAGTCCTGGCATTTTTTTTAGCGCTAAACTTGCTTTTATTGAAGCCCCTCAAAGTTTTGCTGCCAGCTTCAGTAAGGTCAGATATCATCCTTTGGAAATGATCCTTCATATGACTAGAAATAGACTGAGGTTTTATAAGGGTGGATGGAATTCGTATCCACTTTCTGTGAATTTTCCAGGTTAGCATTGGGAGTTAAGTTATGCAAATAAATTAAAAGAAATAGGAAAAAACATGCCTGTGTGCGCCTGCATGTGGTTTTAAGAAACATGTTGAATATATTAACACTGGTTGAGAGTGGAGGGAATTCATAAAACATTTTACATTCTATTAATTCCTGAGCTACGCAACAGATGTAAGAGTAAACCAAGTGGCACTGGTACGAAAAGCTCTTTGCAGAGCTCAGTGGACATCTGGCTGTAGTTAAGGCATACTTTTTTTAATAAAGGATGAATACCCTTTTAAAATATGCAGTCCTTCAGGTTCTGAATTGAGAAGGGCCTACGTTAGTCAAGGGATCTATGAACAGAGATAGGTGCTTTAGGGGAAAGCGTTCAATAACTTGCATGTTACGAACTTTCCTATTATTTTGGCCTGAATCTAAGAAATTGCAATGATGAGCTCCCAGAAGTCCAGGCAATCTCTTCCCTTGATGGCCGTCACTCTGTCTACTGCCGTGATGTTAGCTGAATGAGGATGGTGGCACAACTTACGACCTTGGTCCAGTTCCCATAGGAGCATTGCGGTACTGCTGCTAATATAGATGTTGCTTCATTTGTAAGCTGCATGTGGAGGCCGGTACAGGGAGCTGTAGTTTTTGAGCATAGCAGACCAACTGGGGTAGGGAGAGGCAGGATGTTGGCAGGATGGAGTGACCTAGCTTGGATTATTGCAACTCTCACTATATCTGTCCTGAGGGCCGTTCACTAGCAGAGGGTGGGACCAGGGTGAACCAAATCCTTTCATACCGCCTAAGTCAGTTGCCGCCTGCATAAATCCTTAGCTTCAGATGTGGAGAGCAGATACCTTTCTCTGTTCACAAACAGGGAAGCTGAGCCTAACCCTAATGTCTCCCCTCGAGGAGGACAGTGCTCCCTAACCATCAGCTTTCCTGTGTGTGTGCAAGGAGTGTCATAAGGCTGATCTCTTCCTGCTTGCTTTCTGCTGCTTCCGCAGCCACAGCTCCCTGCCCGTGCTAGAGGAGCGGGGGTGCTGTCCTGGGGCAAGCTGCCTGCCTCCTTCCATGGAAGGGTAGATGCCAAGGAGATGTTTGGGGAATGAAACAAGCGTCTGGTCTTTGATCATATGGGTTAGAAGCATAAACTAGTAATTTTAAGTTCCTCAGCCTCCAGGCATCTACTAGCAGCTCCTCAGCAGGGTTTTCAAAAGCTAGGAATCTTATTTATTTTAAAGGAGCAGAAGAACTTGAGAGAAAAAGTGAGTGAGCAAGACCTTGTACCTTGTGGTTGTTTTAAGGCTAATAAAAGCTCTTCACATCAAATGTTCAGCCTGATTCCATGGGAGAGGGGCTGGGAACTCCCAGGGTGTTTTCGTTCCATTGGCTCTATTTTACCCTTTCTGTGGTTTTACTGTGTTTGGATACGTGTTTCTCTCTTTCTCCCATTTGCAGCTGAACTTTGCCCTTAGGAAAGCCATAAATTCTTTGCATCACAGTTTTTTGGGGGTTTTTGTTTGTTTGTTTGTTTCAAAGGACATGGCTGTGACATCAGAAATTTAAGGTAGTGGACCAGTTACTGGTTATGTGAGAATTTCTTCTTTAATAAAAGTTCTTTAATGAAAGTTCAGATGCAGCATTTCTCTTTGCTCTAAATAACTCTGGGACGCATGCTGTTTACTCTTGCTGAAAACAGCGTTTCTAGTGACCTTTCCTTAGGAAAAGCTCGAAACCAGTATTTTATACACTTCTTCCTATCCCATTGTCAGTCATTTCAGCAGTTAATTGAAAACCTGACATCCTTTTCCTTCTATGGATATTCCTTTCTACTCCTCCTTCTCATCCCATTTTCCCTTTTCTTGGCTGGAGGATCTTCTTGATGGGAGATCTTCTGTCATTTGTCCTTTCTCCTTCTTTTTCTTTAATCTTTGAGAGCTCTTAACCGTAACTACAAATACAACTACTGTCTCTATGTATATATTCTAGAGTTGTATTTCTCCACACTGGAATGTCTCCCTTTCTCTCCAGACTGTAATTCTGGCGTAATTCAGATACAGTCTTACCTTATATCTCATCAGGGATATGTATATACTAGCACAATCTGTGTGTACCTGGGATGGAGAGCTTCACCTTTTGTTCCCCCCATGTCTCTTCTGGACCATTGTATGCACCAGCAACCTTCCTGGTGCTTAACTCATAACCTGGATCTCTGTAAGGATTGCAGTCAGTATGTTTGCTTGTCGGTTGGCGTTTTGCTTGACATCTCTAATGTATGGTCTAAAGTTTCATCTAGGCTTTTGTTATTCTGTATCCCAATTACTTTTCTCTGGCTTAAGGTGAAGCAGCTCTGCCTTGTTACCAGCCTTTCCTACTGTTGCTTTTCTTTCTGCCCTCTTTTGTAGTAGACCAAACCTAAGATCTTTGTGCTGTAAGAGCCCTGCACAGGCAATCCTAGCTGCATGGCTGCTTTTAGTTATTGTCAGGTTGTTGACTCCCACTTCAAAGCAGCCTGCAACATGACACTCCATCGTTCTTTTGTTACGTTTTCTGTTTTATGTCTGGATTCCTCCCCATATTGGAAAGAACTTCCATTTGAATAAGGCCAAATCTACTACAATATCAGCTTTTCAGAAACAACTACCGTACCAAGTTAAACTACTGATACATCAAAATCACCACTTGTCTTGCAGCAACATATTTGTGCTGCCGTGCTTGCCTGTACCAGTTGGCACTTCTTAGGCTTTATAAGCTATTTAGGGCAGATAATTGGTCTGTTATTACCACCTAGAGGACAACAGCTCCGGAGCTCAGCAGGTGAGACATTCTGGGATACTATTCTTACTCCCCCCAAAAAAAATGAAGTTTGCAGAGTATTTGGTAGACCACATCTACTTACCTCTGAGCCCTGGCCTTTCGGAGTCTTTCTTTAACCTTTTGTCAAAGATGAAAACAATGAATTAATTCCTTTCTCATTTTTAGGGGAAATGCAGTAAAACTGTAGTCTGTGATCTCCCTAAAGAACTGCGCTGGCAGGAGCACGCTTAGCGTGTGCTTCTTAGCTCTTCCTGTAATGCTGAAACTAAACATCCATGTTTGGCTGTAGTTCTTCTGCAGTCTGGAAAAACTTCCTTTTGATGCAGTAAAACGGAAAACCCATTGCATGCTTCAGCCGCAGACCAATAAATTGAACTTGTGAACTTTGCATGGCAGTGGTGTTGGAAAGCTGAAATGTCTTAGTGTTCACAGTAAAATGCATATGGAAAGTGAGCTATTGGGGGAATTCAGATCTATTTACATGGATTTACAACATGTTAGAGTCATAGGATTGGTATGTATTCACAGAATTTATGAATGAATGTAATAAGACTGGAGCGCAGCCTCCCTGAAGATGGAATATCAGTTTAAGCCCTTTACACCCTTTAGTATAGTGCCATCCCTAAACATCTCCTTAAACCTTTCTGAACCATGTTATCCTCAGTCTCTGTTTGATACATAGAGTATTTCAGACAGTGCAGCTACATCAGGTGAAGGGGAGAGACAAACAGGATACACAGTGTGGTAAGAGTGTTGGCAGACACCTTACTGGGGTTCCTCTGCAGTGGAGACATTACACTAGAGGTAGTTCTCCAGCCTTATCGTGTAATCACTGGGAATAAATAAGCACCTATGAGGTACAACCGTCCGAGCTAATTGGAAAATCTGAATTTGAGATACATCAGAGTATTGCCTCTGTTAGCCTTTTTTTTCCAGTTGTGAGAAATGATATTGCTGTTCCCAAACCTTAGCTTTACTTAGATACCTGTTAGGAGCTCTCTGGTGACACATGAGTCTTAACCCTGATGGAGCATCCTGTGTGTGGAGGCATGTGAGACATTAATGCGGGCTGAGCCTTAGCCACCAGACAAGAAGAATATAGGGAAAGAATCTCTCTTTTATGAAGAGTGTCTTTGATTAAGTAGTGCTTTACACAAATTCTACAGGACAGGAAGAATTTAGGGCTTTTTTGAGGTCATCTAAGAAGAGTCACCACATCATAGCAATGCGTAGGTTGTCCATGTTGTTTACTTTAGAGGTACATAATTGATAAAAGTAATGTCTTTAGGGATTCAGATATCTCGTTTCTGAGGATTTAAGTATGCTATGCATGGAACATTAACTGTTTTAAAATTTGCTTATCCTGTTGTTTTTTAATGTCTTTATTTTATTTCTACTGCCTCCCAGTACAAATAGATGATTTATAGCATCATGATTTAAGCTATCTGGGCAGGGTGCTGGACCATGTTTTCTAGGTGATCCTGTCTGAGCAGAGTGCTTGGACTAGATGACCTCTAAAGGTCCCTTCCAACCTCAACCATTCTGTGATCTATAGTGTTATAACTAAGTAGATCTTGTCAGCAAAAACATACATAGCAATATTCTGTGGAAGGAGGCCCATTCCAGGTAAATGCCATGAAATTACTTTCTAGGCACATGATCACATCTCCGTTAAAGAAATACAAGCTGTTTCTAGCCCCAGAATTTTCCCCTGAGAATCTTCCCCTAATAACACCAATCAATGGTGTGATTCAGTTCTTGGAGTCTGAGCATGGAAAGTCATTGGCCTTGCACAATTATTTTTTGTGGTCTTTTCCTTCTGAATTTTCCTAGGATAAGTTTGATTAGAATATTGGGGAGCAGTTAAGGCTGGTCTACTGCTGTTGCCATTAGGTGAGTAATACAAATATAAAAAGGAAAAATCTAATACAGAGTCATTTTTAATTCTCTATTTTGCTTTTTGTGGTTCACCTGAGTAATCCTGAGGGCAACTGTGGCATATTAGGTAGCTAGTGATCAACTAAATTATTCTGACTGTGTACCTCCTGTGGCTGGTAGTGTAGCCCAGTTACGTGAAACAAGGCAGAAATTGGAGTGTCTCTTGCTTGGTGATTCTTGTTTTTACAGAGAACAACATGCTCTCTTTTCCCCTCTACTGTGCAGATCCATAGTGTCTGTTCGATAGATACACATTTCCTCTGCGGAAACATTCCTTGGCTGTCTGCTATGCTATTGCATGATTTTCCTGCTTAGCCACTCTTTCCCCAGCAGGCTCAGTTATTGCCAAACCTGGCAGTGTGAACTTCTCTAATTTGCACCACATGCTCAGCTGGGTATTATGCAGCCCGTTAGGAGCAGCACTGATTTTCTGTACAGACATTTCAATGGAGCCGTAGGCAATAAATCAGTGTCCTATCGCGAGGGAGTTTTCTCCATGTCACTCATAATAAGAATTCAGGCAAAGATCGTAGAATCATAGAGATCCTCTGTGTTTTACCTCTGAGAGGCATGCCATCCTCAAAAAAAACTACTTGCACAGAAGTATTACTTTAACATAACAGTATTTTGGAGCTGACTTACTGACGGGGCTGCTGGCATGCTGCAAGTACTGCAAGGCTTATGCTGAGGACACAGCTTGTTGTGCTAATCAATACTGCTACTCCAATTTCTTCTGCCTCTCCTTTCCAGCTGGCTCTTGGGATGGAGCTTATCTTTTCTTATTGGTTTGTTTTGATCTTTTTCAACAGTGTGCTTTGGACCCTGGAGCTGTGATGCATCACAGGAGCTATTCTAATACAATTATTTTTGAGGGCTTGTTCGTAGCCTAGAAGAAAATGTTAGTATTTATTGAGAAGAAATATGCTCCCATTCTTTCATTCTGTCCACAACTGACAGTCCTCTCCTAATAGCTGGAATGCATCAAGCATATTTTTCTGTACTGCTGTTAAAGGCTGCTCATAAGTGTAGTCTTGTATGTAAAATGTGGTGAAACTGTTTTTATAAAGGACTACATCATACCACTGATTCTTTTCAGAAGCAGAAGTTATGTTGATTAGTTGTTTTAAACAAGCAAAATGTTCAAAATGCTTTAGACCGTAGTATTTTCAAAGTAGATTTAAATAATCTGCTTTGATCATTAAAACAAAGGGAGTGAGGAGTTAAAAGAAAGCTGAGGACTCTCATTCTCTAAAGACATACAGGTACACGTAGCATTACATCTCAAATTAAAGAAAAGCCTGGCAAAAATTTGGAAGGTCTTCATTTCTGGTGTTTGGAAAAGAATGAAGTTGAAGGAGGAAACGTGTAGAGGAGTTTTCCATGAGAGGGATGAAATGGCAGCAAAGGAGAAGACTCCAGTGCAATGATGAAGACAATAGAAGAAGTCTTTCCTGCCACTTAGAAAGGAAAAGTAAAAAATCCAGAATAGAAATGGAGTTTGAAAGAGCAGAGACACTAAGGTTACCTGGATACCCAGCTCCCAAAGACTATCAGACTCATCCAATTATACACTTGCAAAAATTTTCCCCGTAACTTTCTTGCTCTTAATGCTACAGTGCTCAGCAAGCTTTAAATGAGAATATGTGTGTCCTGTGTATATGTTATGCCTAGCATGGGAGGGCCTCAGTCTTTGCTGGCGACTCTGGGTGCTTCCAGCATCCAAGCTGGAAATATACTGCTTCAACCAAGGAGTTTGGGACAGAAGAGGGAACTAAATCCAGATCTCACAAGTTCCCATCTGATGAATTACCTATGTCTAGTTGGGAGCGTGCAGCTCTGATTTGAGTTGGAATTCAGTTGGAATTGTGGAATTTTCACAAATTTAATATTATTAGACATACTACAGAGGTGACACATCAGGGACAGAACTGTGCTTTGTGCAAGGAAGGGCTGTGAGTGGCAGGCTCTCTAGGGAAGGCCCACTGGGTACTAAAGCCTTCTGAGCTCCCTGCCACATATGATAAAAGGAATCGCATGTTGTACATCCCAGGGCTTGCTTGGAGGTGGCAGCTCGGTGTTGCGACCATCTGTGAAGTTCGCTTTCCCTCTTCGCCTGGAAGTTTCTCTTCCTGGAGTTGGCTGTGGTGTCAATGAAGTGTGTGACAAGTGGTGAAATGGTGAAAAGGGCCGTTCACATTGCTGTTTGTCCCCCAGGTGCAGGCACACCCGAATGAACTCCTACTTTGACTTGAAGACTTCTTTTTTTTTTTTTTTTTTTTTTTTTCTAACCAGCATTAAGGAATTCCTCACCAGCTTGTCCTTGCAGTAGACAGGCCAACAATGGCATGAATGTGGAAAGCAGCTGAGCAATTATATTCACAGGGGTGGTTAACAGCATCCCTTCATCTGAAACAAATCAGTTACAGTCCAGTGAAACCTGCTGTACCTAGTGTGTGTACACAATAGAGCTCTTGTACATATTTAGAGTGTGTTGGATCACTTAAACAGGAATGATGAGAAGAAGGAGAGAAATGTTGTGTTTTATTAACAAGAGACGCAAAAACCTGGATGTCATCCTATTTACTCCCTTCTATGCAGAGAAATCTGCCATTGTATTTAAAAAGGTATTTTCTCCAGGTGCTGCAAAATGTTTTAGGTATGAAGTCCAAGAGTGTAACAGTATTAGCTATGAAGGAGAGCTAGGAGTTATTGCCAGGATTGGAAAAGTCAGCTAACAAACTTAACATCTTGAGATGTTAAGATGGCCTTGATTGCCTCTGAAAATCTCTTGTATCGTCTATGCTACTGGTGTTTAACCTGGGAACTGGCAGTCTGTGAATCACTTCTAGATGTATCTCTGAAGGATGATTAAGCTCATGTAAGCTGAACAGCAAGCCATGTATGTGACATTTCTGTAATCATCTGCATCTCCTTGGAAAAGTTTCAGAGATATGCAAATCAAACAAGATTGGAAGTCAGTGACTGTAGGGATATATCTGATTATGAATGCAACTCATTATCATAGCTTCATGAAGTCAGCCAAGATGAGCAAGTGGCAACTGGAAAGGCCTGCCCTGAGATACAGTCCCAACACTGAGTGCCCCAGTGGACAGCAAGAACAGAATTTAATCCTTAATATTACATCATATAAAGAATCAGCTCCTGTTTTTAAAAATAAAAGACGTTTGTGGTCCTAGACTGGGCACCATAGAAACGTCTTCTTTATGGACTTTTTTGCTTTCTTTTTGCTGAAATAGATGGATAGAATAGATTTTTCTTTAGTGTTTTCATTATCTTAGCAACTGTTAACAGCTTTGAGAATATCGTAGAGCTGGGTTTGGCAGTGTTCATCCAGCAGTCACATAGTTAATACCACTAAGGCCTGCGTTTGGCGATGTTGATGTTTGAATTCCTCTATAGTCTGTGCAGTTCTCTTTAAAATGAAAACAGGCTGGTTCAGAGTGAATTGAATAACATTATCCTAAATGGATGTGCAGCATGAACTACAGTAGCAAATTTTTGTGGATTAATGGCTAAATTGTTGTCTCGTAGAAGTCTGATGGCGAAATTCCCATAGGCTACAATAGGGACAGGATGTGACCCTTGGAAAAGGTTCCATTTGAAGCATCAACTGTTTGAGTGTCTCCCAAAATGCAATTATTGAGCCAGAGATGCCATAATAAGTGAGCTCAAATTTATGTCAAGGCAAGGAAATGTGGTTGGGAGTTGTCTTGTAATTTCTATGGTGCCTTCATTCCAGACCTCAGCACCAGCCTGTGTACAGTACTGACAATAAGTCCAAGATGAGAAAGAGCCTGAAAGAATTGCATTGTAACTGATGAAAAGAAGCTGTTTTCATCAGCCACCTCTCCAAATAACTTGGCAAAGTGGAAGCAGAAAGGTCTCTTCTAGTGATTGACCTGCAGTGCATTTTTCTGCTTTCAGTGCCATCAGTAAGCACCACCTGGCTCTGCTCCAGGCTCCAACAAAGCTCAAAGTAATCAAATACTTGGGGACAAAACCACGATAAAAGAATTTGTCTGTCTCCACGGTTACAGTTTAATACCTGCATGTTATTGTTTCCTATTCCTCTAAACCAAAAAAAAAAAAAAAAAATCAACAGCAAATACACATTTACATGGTTCCATGTGAAAGGGGTGCTGTATATTTGCTTTTATTTTATTTTTTTTCTGTCATTCTTAAATAAGTTAAATCAACTGATAGAGGCTTTCCCAGAATGCCATTTTATCTCAAGAGCTTCTGCTAGGGGCACTAACTCCCTAATTAGTGATTCTGGACTCTCTCATTAGCAAAACAATTAAGTGCCAAACACATGCACATCCTCTTAATATGCTGGAGTTCTTTAAGCCTTGGAGATTGTAGAGGAAATCTCCAATTTGGAAGGTGAAGAACTTGGTATGTCTGAGAAATCGCTTATCTGTAGAGCTCACCTAGCCCATGCTGAGTAATAAGGTGAAGCCACCTCCTCATAAGAGCAACCAACTGATCGTGACCCAGTGGTGCACGAACAGCTTGCAGCTGGAGCAGATTATCTGGAGGGAAGTGCTGGCTCGCTGGGGTGGGATGGACTGGCCTAAATTAAGAAGCAGGAAGCCCTAATTTTGGATGCGTTCTTTGTTTTCTTAACAGTTCTTTTTCCTTGTCTGGCAATCCTTATGTATGTGTTTGTCTGTAAGCAAGTTCTTATTATCAGGAGGAAGCCTCACAGCTTTGCTTTTACGTCAGCAGTCAGATAACTTGCCTAGATTCATTTGTACACATTCTTCTTTTTTCCATTTCCAGGTGCCTTTAATCTGATTTTATATTAGCGATATTTGGCAAGAAATTAGAACTCCCTTTGAAAACAGTTTTAAATGAGTTTTTTGTGTAGCCAAGACCTCTTAGAATAATCTTGTTTTACTCAGAAGTGCAAATGTATATAACTAAACTATTAACAGCCACTAGAGAATATGTATTTTCTGTTAACTTTTCTGATCAGAATTGTGAAGGTGTTTAGACACTGCTAGATTAAATCTATTGGATCTGAACATAATGCAAATTAGACACCCATCCTGTTAATATATCCTTGATAATCACACTGGATATATTTCTGCATCTACAATTATCTGTATACCTCTGGAAATACAAAAGCTGAAAGTAATATGTGTTTCTTCAATACTGTGCTTGATACTAGAATTTGACTCTGTTGATTCTTTGCATATTAAAGAGCATCAATTTTGCTTCCAGCAAGGAGAGCTTAATGATGGAACATTTATTTTGTTCCAAAAATTATGTTAATTTAACAAAACTTAATTCTATAAAATGGTTATGCCTGCTATGTCTTGCCAACATTTCACATTTCCCATAAAGGAAGTTTTATTTTCAAATGATAATGAAATATTCATTATTATTTGCATTTAATTTTTTGTCTAGCAAACAAATCCTATCGTATCTGATCTGTTTTGGAATCTACAGGAGCTTTGCCACTTAATTTTCTGGAGACATGATTTTACCATTGGAATCCAATTTGTCTTAAGCTGGAAAGATGAGCCAGACTGATTGCTAAGCCAAACCCTCTGGCCAAGGAACAAAGAAAGTCCACTGCTTTTCCTTTCATACAGGGTGTGGTTTTGCATGGCTTGCATGCCAAATTCATAATTTTCACCCTAGCCCATTGCTAAACAAGACCTGCATCAAGCTCAGAACAAAACGCCAGTCTTAGGAGGAAGGGATAGTTTTTGGATAAACTTATAAAGTTGGTCTTAAAGTTTTCATGTTGGAAGTTTTATTCTAGCAGAAGATTTAGCTAAGCCCTTTGAGCTGTAGACCCTCCGATTTGCTCATCTTCAGGCTTTGTATCATTGACTATCACCCCAGAACTCAGCCACTGTCAGATGCTGCCCTTCTTCCTTTGGAGAGTCCTGACTGTAGACAGGCTCTTTCTTTGCGCTCTGTGTTTTGGAAATTTTGAGTTGTTAGAGCTTTAGGAATAAAAGGTTGTTTTGAATTGTGATGAGTAGAGTGGAAAAGTGTTGCTGAACAGAAGGCTTTTGGTCATTTCCAGAAATTCATACTCCGGATCCAATTGATTTTCTCCTAAAAGTTTCTTTCAGAGCTAGATGTCCTTGACAGCCTGTACCCCACTTGCACACTCTTTACTCTGGAATGTGGTATCCATCTTGTCTCAGAAGATTGGTTACTTCAGTCATTCTGAGATCAAAATATGTATCAGAATATCGTCTGTGTAGCCAAGGACTCAAACCATTCATTTCTTTACAAAAGTAAACTCCAAAATTTAGCATTGCATCAGAAACTGTATGGAAGCTAGTGGACAAACTTGAACTCAAGGCTGATGGACTCATAACAGCCTCCATCCCAAAGAAAGTAGATGGCCGCACTGTGCCAGCTGGAGCTTTTTTGTGATCTTCAGATCTGTGCTGTGTGCAGTGAATTGCCTAACACAGCCTAGAGCAGCAAATGCGTGGGAACTGTCGCTAAGTATATGTCTGAAGGATTCCTATGTATTTATTACCACTATTAGCACACAAAGTTTTCGTAGAAACAATGAAGCTTCCATAACCATGGAAATAACCAAATTGTTGTGTCAAGTTTCATTTACTTTGCGACAAAGTTGTAGTAGTGTTCATCTTGCAGATTTAGCATTAATAGTATTTGTTTCCTTTGGTTCTGACACTAGTGCTTGCTAGAAAACCCGAAAACGTCCCTTCAGAAAATCATCAGAGGAAGTCTACTGACAGTATGTGACTGCTGCACCCCATACAGAATGTTCTCTAGTCTTCTTGGAAGCTCCAGATATTAGCTCTGGAACTGATATATCCATAATCTGACACTATCAGCTCTGCCACTGGACTTCGTATTTTCTGTGAAAGATGAGAAAGATGCCTGAAACTGAATGAGCAAGCTCTAGCTTTCTTAGAATAAAATAACAGACATTGCTTTAGGAATGAAATTCCAAGTGAATCTGTGAGTGCTGGAGCCTAGGAGACTTTATGTGAATCCCCTTTGGTACTGAAGAAATAGTGTCTCAGTAAGCTCTCAAGGCACTGCCATAGGGGCTGGATTATCCTAATGGCTTCTTCCTGCTCATTTCATGGTGTTACAGATATACACAGTTTTAAACCATTAACTTACTCATTTTTGCTTTGCTCATCCATGCTGCTTTCTTTGTCACATAGTTTTTGACAGAAAGGTCTGGAAAGTGTGTCAAGCTGTTTTCTTAACCAACTTGCTGGCCCCACTCAGCACATGGTTAATATAATATTTCTGTTGTTGTTATAGCCTTTCAGAGCTGCTGGATTTGGCCCTGTGTGTAAGACACAATGGTATTAAAAACTGCAAGAGACCTTAAATTCAGGTACTTGCTTTGCTGCTCTGATCAGTGCTTTCCATCAGAAAACATTTTCCTCAAACACACTGCTGTGCTATCAGGTCCCAAACCAATCTGTTCAGCTCAGTGAAGGAGAAGCCCTCCTGATTTACAGATCCTTAATGTTGTACTAGAGCCCTGGGTCCTCAGGGACTGAACTAGCACCCTGGTGTAGGGATTACTGTTTCACTGGGTACAGATCATCTGGGCTTTATCAGCTACTCTGAATTCCTCTTAGACAAGTTTTCAGACACAAGAATACCGCATCATTGAGATACTACTGAAATGATTTTAGTGGCATGAAGGCACAAGGAAAAAACTATGCCATTCTTTTTAAATTGCTGATATGAATTTTCTCTTCCAACCACTTAAAAATGCTGTCAGGTTGCTTATACAGGATCCTGCTTCTAGAAATCCCAGACCTTTGTCCTGGACATGGTTTTCATTGAAGGAGTTGTTGATGCAATTGTACAAGCATCTTTAAATAGCTGCTTTCTCCCCTGGATGCCATCCAGCTTCAAGTCTTCCCTGTAAGAAGATCCTGTAGTTTATCTAGATCAGTGTTGGATCAGTCTGTTGCAATCACTGACCTTTTCTCCTTGATTGGGAAAGGGCACTGTCATATAGCAAGAAGGCAGAAACATGGCCAGAAAGTAAATTATGTTGTTTAAAGACTGCCTGGTAAGGTCGATACGTCCTAGGGAGAACAGGAAGCAAAGCTTTTTCATATACACCAAAGACACATATATATACTCTGACAACCATGCATTAGTTAAATGTGTAAAAGATGATAAAGCAGAGTGTTCATTTCTAACTTTTCAATACCAGAAAAACTAGTAACCAAGCAACTTCAGGAGCTCCTTCACCCAGGTGTTATGGATATTGTGATAGCTACTTATATTTGAGTTTCAACCCCATGGATAAAGGCTGTTGTGTCTAATAATGCATCAAATAGCTATTGGGAACTGACAGAATCATATTAATGCCAAAATGTAGCATTGTTTTTGTTTTTCCCAGGATATACAATTACCTTTTTGGTTCTGAATATCCAGGGCCTAATTCTTCATTCTCTTCAATTATTTCAAATTTTAAATTTGCTTTACTTTGTTGATACTGCATGACTTTGGGCAAGGCAGAGGAGAATCAAAACCTTGAACTGATTGTTGAGTTTTAGGGGTCTGGTACATAAGGATGTGCGCAGCATCAGCAGCTGTTTTTGAAGGAATCAAAACTGGTGGCCATGCTGCCATCCTGCATACAGCTCTTTCACAGCAGGTCGCAAGTGAAAATTTCTTCAATGTTCTCAGTCTTTCTAGACCCTAGTAGATCTGCCTGCAGTGTTCCCCACACTGTACCATGCTCTTTGAGCAAGACAGGACTTACTCAAAGGAAGCCCAGCTCTGAGTGGTGAGTTTTCAGGCTGGTGTCTCCTAATAGACACAAGGTGAATGAGTTAAATTGATGCGTTAGTCATTGCCTTTTTCTGATCATCCACATAGCAGTCCAGTTACTTTGGGATAAGAGTGTATATTCAAGGAGTCAGGACTATGTTACCCTTACCACAGTCACAGTTCATCTTTGCATCAGTCACCCTAATTGGTTCAGTTATAGAATAGTAGATATTCCGCGGTAGGAAGAAAGCTGCTGCATTGGCCTCAGCCAATATTCATCTAACTAGGAGAGGCTGGAGTAACTGTGCTGAGGTGGACAGGCAGCAGGATTGCCAAGAACAATATTATTTGCATTTTAACGTATAGTATCTAATGGAAACAAGAACTGATTTTTTTTTTTCTAAATTCATTTGAAGGTTTGCCAAAGGGACAATTTACTGCTTCCTAGTTGTAATGAGCAGTTCTGCTGTCTTGACAAACATGTGGTCACGCATGTTGCAAATTGACATAAATATTTTATAATATCTTATTACAGTTCCTGTTCCATAGAAATGTTTGTCGGACAGCTCATGGAATCAAAAGACTTTTAATCTTCAGTTTCATCTCAAAGTAATTGTATCTTTTCCCCCACTCTGAACTTAGAAAACATATTATTTCATACTCTCCTTGATTAAAAACAGTTGGAAGAGGAAGATGGGAGTTTACATTTTTAAAACTTTTTTGGAAAAAATCTCAGGGACTTTATTAGTTATTTGATTTATAGTCTAGTGTAAATATCTTTCTATGCTACGGGTGCTTTTGAAATTGGAAATGATTAAGCTCAGTGATAAGAAAGTGATAAAAGTGAAAGCACACTTGTATGAAATTAGTGGTATTTTTCTCACCTGGAATACTTGGACATAGTTCTGCTCACACCATATGGAGAAAATAGAGCTAAAGTTTTGAAAAGCAAAGGAAGTGGAAATAAAAGTTGTAAGCTTTTGAAACAATATCACTGGAGGAATATTTATAGGTCCTGGGGGGAAAGTTTGATAGAAAGGATGTATCATTTTGTACTCGTATTATTGTACAAATTGCTGTCCAGATGCTCTAGAATCAGGGCCAAACATGCTGAGTGCTGTGCCATCGATTGCATATTATTTAGAGATGCATTTAATGAGGTTGACAATATACCAAGACAGCAGGGAGAGTGCATGCAAAGGTGACAAGAGCTGTAGACACAAAAGGTCAGATCACACATATGGAGCATTTCATGCATTTTCCTTTTTCCTCTTTGTATTAGAAGAAGAAAAAGTTCCAAGTATTCAAACAAAGACCAGGTTGAGGGGCCAAGTCAGAGGGTGGTCATGGTAGGCTGGCTACTCTCCATAGTGATGCCAAAAGTCATTTGGACAGTTGGATAACTGATCTCAGCATTTGAGGAAAACATGTTCTTGGCAAAACAGCACCCCATGAGGTCAGCACAGAGATCATCACAGAGCTGACTGGAGGCATAATTGGAAAAGATCATGCACGCATACCTTTGTGCTACATATATGTATATAATATATGCATAGAGATAGTTTAGCTATCCATCAATGTTAAAAATGACTTTTGTGAAACACAGTTAGAGAAATGCTGGACTAAGGACAGAGGGAGGGAGGCAAGATGCTTAATGCTTTGAGAGAAGAAAATAAAATACCATCAGAGGGCTGAGTCTGTGGAAAGCTGAGGAAGCCTGAGAAGTGAGGAGGAGGGAGCTGTCAAAAAACGACAGCACAAATTTTCAGCAGGATGATCTATGTTTGCCTTCATTTCTAGTTATCTTCAAGTGGTGGCTAAATAATAGGAGGACAGCTCAGTGGTGTTATTTTCCACTGCATTTGTAGTAATGAGATGACAGATTTCTTATTTAGAACCTTTTTTATTTCTCACATCCCTAATTTTTAGATTATCTGCCTTTCTCTAGAATCTTTCCTCTGAGGGATACGAGAATGCGTGATAAACATCTTGCTTGGCCCACAATGCTCTGTAGTGCAGGCATATATTACATCGCATTAAACAACTGCCAAAGCCGAGGTTCAGAAGCCCAGCCCACTTGTCCTAGGCTAGATGGGAATGAACAGAGACCATCCAGTACTGCTGGACAAGCCACTGCCAGCGAGTTCTTTCTCCAAAGCTTAAGACTTTGGTAGGAGCATATAAGGACTTGGGAATGGTTCAGTGGAGAGATCAGCACTGGTAATGTCAGTAAGAAAGCTACTCTTGATGTCATTCAGATTAAGCTCCCATCCAAGTGCTCTGCTCATGGTAACAGCTAGCTGTATGGCTTAGATCATGGTTTTCAGTGGTGTTTGACTGAGGGCAGCCACCAGCAATCATAGAAATCATAGAATGAGCTGTAACCTAGTTACTGCAACCTTGTAGGCTTGGAGTTGCAATAGCAAATGAGATGCGAATTGGAGATAGATAGATTCCTGTCCTCCAAAACTACACCATAATACAGTTTGCGTGCGAGCAGTAAATGTTTAATTCTCATTTTGTGTAACTTGCTGGAACCTCAAAAGGAAATCAGTGTTCTTTATAGCACTGAACTCATATTATACGCAACGACTACTCGTATGAGCAGCTGTCTGTACAATGCAAGAAGTTTCCAGACACTGTAAAATTGGCTTTTAAAACTATTCTCCTAATGTTTTGGATCACATTTAAACCTTGAAATTGCCTTGATCTTTGTTCTCAGACTTGTTTGCTTGTCAGAATTGAAGATGAAGACTGTTTTTCATATACTTAGGAATGCAAGTGTTGTAATTTATTTAGAAATCTTCCTGTCTAGGGAAAAAACATCATATTTGGGAGAAATGTGTGTTTGCAGCATCACAGAAACTGCCATACTCTAACAGAAATACTGTTCTATCTACTTGGAGAAACCCTTAAGAAAACTTACTTTACCTTGCTCCCTCTCTCCTTGAGGTGAAGGAAATGTACCCTGGAGATAGCTGTATGGCTTACGAGCTTTTCTGGAACAAGGTCATTTTGCTAGCTAATTGGCACAAAAAAAATGTGACAGGTGTGACAATACCAAAGGTGTTTGTAGAACAGATGAGGGGTTGTGCAAGAAGTCTGGGAATCATGTAGTCCTTACTGGGGAGTTTACATTTTTATGGGAGTTGAGAAGGCCAGGGCACTAAGTGCCAAGACATTTTGGACTTTTTTGGTAGGCAGTTGGGTATTCTGGATTTGCCTTAGGAATCTGTCTGTGTACCTGGCTGTAGCACAAAAGCTGATGTCCTTGTTACTATTCTCTCCATCATTCCTCTCTGTCATTTATTTTGTTATAGAAGAAGAGGGAACCATTGAGCACTTCATATTTTAGGCTCAGCTAGGCGGGAACAGTCTTCGACACCGTTGTTTGTGCGTAGGTATGAAACATATGTCCTAATCTCTTTTGGCAGGCAGTGCTGCTCTATTAAATAACTAACCAGGATTCCTCTGTTCTTTCAGTTCCCAACACAATGTTTTTGCAGCAGTGTTCCTAGTCTCTGCGCAGCGATTTTACTCTTCTTTACCAAAAGACAATGAGGCTTATTCACTTAATGCCTGTAAAGACATTTGTGAATCTGCTAACTATAACAACAACAAAAAGTCAGCTTATTGTCACAAAAGTCAAAAAAGCATTTCCACTGATTTGAATAGCATTCTGTAAGGATCTTAAATGTTACCTTTGTGGGAGGAAACAAGACGTTGAATTTAGCCCTAAATCCGAATTTCTTAAAAAAAACAACGGCTGTACCTTATCACCTGTTACTGGGCATTAATTACCTATTTCCACCTTTCCCATTAATTGAGAAATTGAGGGTATTTTTAACTGCCCATGAAACTGATAGATCCTTCACAAAACTATTCTGCCAAACCTGCTATTCTTTGAACAATTTGGCCTGGCTCAGTTTTTAAATGTTTTTCTCTGTGTAATATAATCTTGTTTGCAGACAAAACACTTCTAATTTCTAACATAAGGATTTGTTCTGTTTTCTTTGCAAGAAAAATTAGTGCCCTGGAGGCTGGTAAACTGTGGGAAACAGTAATGAATTCTTTGCTAGTTTTGGTGTTCAATTCTACCCCTGCAGTCTGCAATATAGAGAAGGCTTGAGGAGCTTAGCAATGAAGTTGTTCCTATGGATTAGTAAATAAAACCCTGAAAATACTTGCTTTATGAAGTTTGTTTACTGAGGCAAACCTCCAGTAACATATGGGAACACCATAGCTTTGCTGCTTCTTGCCTGTCACATCTTGCCTATCATGGGGGTGTGTTGATCGTGAAAGCACTTACTTTTGTGAGATAAATGGTGCAGGTTCAGGTCCTTGGTCAGTAAGTATTGTGGCACAGAGATATGGTTATATTCCAGTTCTGCTCACTCTTAGATGGATGTAGATTGTCTTTTGCAAGACAAGGTATAAATGAGAATAGTAATGGAAATATTTCCCACTAATCCAGTGAAAGGAAGTCACTCACACAAAGCAAATCAATTACTGGTAAAACCCTGTTAATAGCTAGGACAATTTATGTTGTAATTGAGCTAGTGGACCTCATTAAAGATGGTTCCCCAGGCTCCAATACTGTATGCTGAAGCAAACATGAAATTGAGTTGCTTAATTATCCTTGTGTTGGATTTTTTTTTTTTTAGCTCTCTAAGTCTCTGTGGGAGAGGGAGGAGCAACTGTATGAAAGAATTAGGAATTGATGAGTATACTACTTTTAAACAAAAGAAATGGCCAAGAGTGTGGGATTTTAAACTAGTGACTTTGAACCCTGAGAGAAGCACAAACACAATAAGAAGAGTTTGTAAATCACGGTCAACAAAAGGTTTGCTCGGCAGCAGCTGCTGAGAAGCACTGCGAGGTTTTTTTTCCGGGTTTCAGAGGAGGCATACTGAATTATGCCTTTTTAATACCCCAAAGCACCATGCTTTGTTTGTTTTTTTTTTCAAACTTAAATACACATACACGTCAAAGACAATAAGATACTGTAAGACATATAGAATAATGAAAAAAAAGATTATCTCTCCGGTGTGCCTCCTTTCATTTTTTTATGAAAATAATATTTTCAAAATAGGTTTTCCAGAGTAGGGATGCTGTGCAGGCCAGGAGCAGCAGCAGCCTCGCCATACCAGCAGGGCTTTGCAGGAGAAGGAGCAGTGCTGACTCTGTACTGCTCCTTTGGGATGTTGTGAAGTGGATTTTGAAGTCACTTGGTGCAGAGGAGGATCTGACCTTTATAGAAAAATCCTGTACAGTGTAGAAAATTTGTTTTCTACTGTTGCCCTCTGCTCTCCAGCTGCTGACTGAATGCAGTCTCAGTGGATATTAACTTACCTTCTGGCACGTACCTCTTGTGGGAGGAACTTTTTCCAGCAGATAGTCAAAGTACGTCTCTGCTGTAAAACAGTATAGGTGCAAATATCTGTGGAGAAGATGTTACAAGAAAAATCTATAGGGAATAACATATGAAGAAGCTTATTAAATTCCCTGTTTATGAGTACTAGGACTTCTCCATCAGCATGGCTCTTAATTTACTCATCCCAGAGGAGATGTGGATTAGCCATGCCTGTTCTTGCAGCTTGCTCTAGGTCTACATTTCAGCCCTTGATTAAACCTCCATTGCCTTAACTGTGGTTGCCCGTCACCCTAATAAGTACCATTTTGTATCTTTATTCCACAGCTAAGGGCTGGAAGTATGAACTATAACAAATAAATTACAAGGCTAAGTCGTATTTGCCTCCTTCCTGCCTGTCTTCATCTCTGAGTGAAACACTCCTTTCTCATGGTGGGGGATTGGGGCAGGTTTAGCTCGGTTGGTTAGAGCGTGGGGCTGCTAATGCCGAGGTCGTGGGTTCAGTCACTGTACGGGGCTACGCTGAGGGTTGGACTAGATGATCTCCAGAGGACCCTTCCAACCTTACCATTCTATGATTCTATGATTGCAAGCAGTGATAAAAGTAATCTTTATCTGCAAAGTGGCTTCCCTATTCATTTCCCGAAATAGGTGGCATTTATGGGCTTTAGCTGCAAACAGAGAGCTGCCACAGATTGGTGCTGTCACAGATAAGAAAATGTAAGAATTTGGGATACTTTACAGCACGACTTTCTCAGCACAAAACCTTAGCATCTACATAGCATGAAGCCTTGTGGGCAGCTGATATTTTCGCCTTTGTTTTCTGTCAGTGACATAACATCCGCCCTCTCCATGACAACTCATTCCCCACACATTTAAAAATGAATTGGAGCACCTGGCTTTCGCTCTGCAGGGCTAGGGCTAACCATCTAATCATTAGACCTTTCAAGACCAGAAAAAGGAATGGTACAATATGGCTTTCAGCAGTCTTAAAAAAAAAAAAAGAAGAAGAAGAAGAAAAAGAAAAGAAAAATCTAACCCCAAACGCTTTAATGTTAAACATAGCAATACCTCAGTGAATACCAGCTTTTGATCTGAGGCAGAATGTGTTTCCAAATTCATTTCACGCTGTGCTGTTTCAGTGAATATAACCACTTCACCCAAGGATCTTACTCCTAGACCTTCCGCTAAACCTCAGAATACAACGTTAGGACAGACGATTTCTGCTCTCCTCCCTGCCCTGCCACACAGCCACAGTATGATGGGCCAGCTCCGCATTTAAGTCTTCTGGAGATTTAACTGCTAGTGAAGGCAGCAGCTCCCTCATCACACATGGTTGCAGTTGCTCCGGGATGAAGATGCTTGTACTGGTATAGCTTGTGCTGAGGCAGCCAAGTGCAGTAAGCTAGAGTTGTCCTGTATTAGTGTGACCGTGCTTGTCCTTGAACTGTTAACAGCACAACTGTGGTTGTTTTTAAACAAACAGTTTCTTGGCTCTCATAATCCAGAAAGTGCCTTCAAACAACTTGCATCCAACTTACTCAAAATTCAAGTTCAGCAACTGAGTTGTCCCTGTCTTTGAAATAGTAGGTCAGCAGTGAAGACCAGAGTCTTGACTGGAGATAGGCAAGAAAACTAGCCAGAATTCAAGTACTGGGCGGAATCATGTCCTAGGTTTGTGTGAATGTCCTGCCAAAGCTGTGTAGACAAATTGTTCCAGCACCCCCTTTTGCTTCTGTTTATTATTAATACTATATTAATTCCCAGCTTCACTTCAGGAGGTTTCACAGCACTCTGCTGATGCTTTCCAGCCTGTGTGTCTCTGAGGAGAGCAATAAATCAGGGAGGTAGAGGGGTCATTGCAATCAAAACTTGAAGCAGAGCGGCAACCTGGTGAATTCTCCACCAAAAAAAGAAAAAAGCTCCAGCAGGACTGAAGAGCGAGTGCCCCATGCAAGTGCTCCTTGGCAGCTGTACAGCTCTCGCCCTGCCTCTGGGTAAAGGGAAGCTGAACGCTTCGGGCTGTGCTCAGTAGTAGAAGTCAGTCAGGTAGTGCCCAACCAACTGCAAAAACAAGGGTACTAGAAGGCATGGAAACCACAGTTTCTGTAAGTATTCCTTTGACTGGAAAGTGCTGGATTGAACCAGAAAATTTTCTTCTATTGCAAGTGTGGTCATTTGATGAAATACTGATTTTTTTTAACTATTTTAGTGGGTGGAGAATAACAGAAACACTTTTTTTTTCCTATTGAAAAAAATGCACAAGCAGATTTTTAGCAGTTGGGGACAGCAATATCTAGGATGTTCTATTTCTGCTTTTTCTATCCCTTTCTGTTTCAGAAGAGTAACAGCCACTGGTTTACTATTTTGCTGAGCTTCCTTTCTGTTCCACGGGAAGAGCCAGGGTCAGGTCTGTGACCCTGAGCAGCCAACATGTGATGCGACTATCTCTCGAAAGCAAACGGATCTTTTAGTGCCAAATATTTAGGGCCAAATATGTTATCTGCCCTCCATGTTCAAAGGTTGCAGGAAGTAAATGGTTTGAAATTGTGATTTTTTCTTTTTCTTTGCCATTCACTGCAGATAAACTTTGACATTTGCAGTAGCTGTGTTTTCCCTGCTGTGATACAACATTGTCACTGTAAAGCCAAATACTGATTTAGAATTGGTGTCCAATGTTGATTTTAGTCTAGTATTTCAGAAGTCTCCAGTGAGGGGAATGCAGATGATTGCAACTTTTCTGATGAGAATGTTGGTTTTCTTTTCAGTTAGAAAATGATGACTCACAAAAACTGAAACTTTGTTTTGTGGGAATGGACCAGTTCTGCTGGGAAACTTTTTTTGGGAAAGGCTTCTCAGGTCCAGGAAGGAATTTTGGGTCAAAATGTCAGGCCCTTTAGGGGAACTGGTTGTGTCGTGGGTAAAACATTCACCAAGGGCAGTAGAGACCTTAATGCAGTTTCTGGATTTATTAGCAGAATCCTCCTACCTCACAGCAACTGCTGACTACTGGCCTGCTGGCTGGAAGAGGATTGATTTCTCTTTGCTTTGTCCTTGCAACAAGGTTTGGGAAGTATTTGTTTTTTCCTGAGACAGAAGAAAAGAAATGAGAAAATGCTTGTATCTTTTTCCTCTCCCGGAGGCTGAATGTCTTTTCTGAACTATATGAAGTTTTTTTTCTTCTGCTTGAATGTGCAGTTTTGAACTAAAAAATGTATCACGCTATGAATAAGGCATGGATCTGGAAAACAAGAGAATCAGCTTCAATCCTCTATCACTGTGTAATCTTTTACAGGTCACTTGACATTTCTGTGTCTCTGGCTGTGGTCTGACAAATAGTTTTATCAGCAGCCACAACACTTAAAAGTGAGTGGCCTTTCCAGTCACTCATTCCCACCACTGTGTATCTCCTTTGGATGTGTCCATGCTTGTCAGTGCCTGTAAAACCATCCAAGATGTATCAGCCTGAGGATCTTCTCTGAGCTTAAATGACCTAGTTGTTTTTAATTCAAGTACTTCCACTCTCTGATTAACCATGTGACTGCACAAATGCTTGCTCTGGCACCACTGACAAGATGGCACAGGGACAGGAACAAGCAACAGGAGGGAATAGAGGGCTGCCAAAAGCAAGTTCATTGAGATATGTCCTGGGTTTTCCTTGTGCAACATTAGTAATAGTTATTTGTCATTGTGTAACACTAGATCCATGGAATAAAATGCCAATTTAACAGCTAGGTAATCATAAAGCTGCTCATTACGATTTTTTCAAACATTTGTCTGATTGCTTGAGTAAATGTAGTCCAATAATTACCAAGTTTGAATATTTTCCTGCCAGCTGTTCATCAAGGTATGAATCAGCTGGTTAGTTTTGGGTGAAGTTTTCATTAGGATTTAAGCTCCTTAGTCACTTTTCAAAATGTTTCCTTCTATCCTGCTGTCTAATCTGGTATCAGCAAAGCAGAAATCTCATTAATTAAGGACCTTTTATAATCTGCTCCCCAACCTGCAGAATGCATTTACCATTGCTGCTCGCAGGGCTGAGTGCAAAGCGGGATGTTGTTGGTCATCTGGAACATCAGCCACAACACACAAAGGGACACACTCAGGCTTCTGCCTGTGGTGGATCAAATTGTCCTGTAAGAGCGGGAATATCCTGTGTGGTCTAACATTGGAGTTTCAGCTACGGGCCAATATCAGTATCCACCACAGAAGGTGGACTGGTGGGCAGTAAGGTTGGTGCTGAGAAAGCATCCTACATGTCAAGTCTGTCTCCTGTACTATTAATATGCCATTGGTATGCATTAAGAGAAGACCTAGAGACCCAGAAACCAACTGAAGTTGCTGAGTTTGTGAAGATGGCTATTCAATATTTAAATCTAAACATGATGATATGTGACTTCTAAAGGACTGTGACAATTAGTCTTCAGGAAGGCCACTGAAACTAGTAGGCATGAGCTAAGTAATACAGTAAGAGTGTGAACTGAGAAGAACCTTAAGGAGAATCGTCTTATACATTCTTGTGTATATCCTTATATGTTCTTATGTATATCCTTAAACGTCCTTATATATATCCTGATACTTCCTATAAACAGACAAAATTCAGAAGGCAAAACTGAGCACCATCATAGCCCCACTGGTGTCAGGTTTGTTCATCAAGAGGTTGCATGTCACTGGGCAGCACACCTGAGGGGGGTGTGTAGTCCGAGCCCATCCCTCCCTGTGGACAAGGACAACCTCAGGGCCCTCAGGGACAGCCAGGGATGGGCCAGTGCAGCAGGAATCTGTGGTTGCTGATTGCTTTGCTCTCAGATAGCTTCTTATAATCATGGCATTATAATCATGGATTTATCAGAATACGTTTGTAACATGTTCATTTTAAGCTGGTTTAATGTAGAGGGTAACTCAATAAGGCTGATTAAAAAAACCCAGCAAATCTCCGTCAAGAGGAACAAACCTGACATTGGCCATAATACATGTGCAAATGGCAGAATATTCAATATTTGCTAGTAGACTTTTTTGTAGTGTTAGGGCACATCTGGCTCATCCTTGCGGGTTTTTGAAGGCAGGTGCTCATGGTAGTGCATATTTTGCCATTTGAACGTGCCTTCCTCTTTTCTTCCTAGGGAATGGCTTTTACACTTGAAGAGCGGCTGCAGCTGGGAATTCATGGCCTACTTCCTCCTTGCTTCTTGAGCCAAGATGTCCAAGTTCTCCGTGTCATGAAAAACTACGAGAACAAATCTAATGATCTAGACAAGTACGTCCAAAAAGTCTTACCCCATCCTTTTTTTCCAGTTCTTTAAAGCCTTCAGGAAGATTTGAGGATCCTATTTCAAGACCCACAGATTTCCTTCAGGGTCACTTTTTTCCACTTGTCAATACTCTGCAGCACCAAGAGTATCTATGCTGGACAGTCTGCTGGCACATCAGTTACGTGCCATCCCAGTCCCAGCATAGCGGTATTGCTTTTTGTACTACCATGTTGCTGGAAAGCTCTCGTATTTGTGTGGCAGTTCACTATACCCTGTTTGCATGTTCTTCATTGCATCTACACAGGTTCCTCAGGCAGAAAATCATTCCCAGTCTTTCATAACCTGCTGAGTTTTTAATTTTTCTGTCTGCAATTTGACAAAGAGAAGGAAAACCCTTTGTGCAAATGTGACAGTCTAAATTACTGAGTGATCACATAAAGCCAGCGATGCACATGGAAATCTGGATGACACTAAGAGTGCACAGTTGATTTAATGTTTTTTTTTTCTAAAATAATGTTTTAAGTATTGCTCTTTCAAATATAGTATAGCTAAATACTTGTTAAAGTGTTTAGTGATTAGTTGAGACTGCAGGATAAAGGAGAGAGAGGTTTTGTAGAAATATCTTAGGAAAGACAATGCTTTGAAAATTGCTTATTAATACTTGCATATATGTATATATAACCCTACAGATTATTTAATAGATTTAGATACTACAGATGATGTCCTGTTCTGGCCCTGAAGACTACATTTGACCTTTCCATTGCATTTGTTTCTGATGTACATTCAGAAAATCTAAGGATACATAATGGGTCTGATTTTCAGTTCTACTGAGTCTTCGTAAGCTGTCACTGAGGATGGTGAAGCTGGATATTCAGGTCCTCTGGGAAATCTTGCTCAAAGTGTCTGTTCACAGGCTAGCACTTTGGAGTATTAAAGATTGAAAGGATTGACTAAGTACTGAGTGAACTGAGTACTGCTTTTAATGAAATTGCCAACATGTAAAAATACTTATGTGTACGTGTTTCATTTTACTTTTAAGGTACATAGTCCTTATGACATTACAAGACAGGAATGAGAAGCTTTTTTACCGAGTGCTGACCTCTGACATTGAGAGATTCATGCCCATCGTTTACACCCCAACAGTCGGCCTGGCTTGTCAGCAGTATGGGTTGACTTTCAGGAGGCCACGGTGAGTGAAGTGAACGTTCTTGCCCCTTTTCTTAATTTGATGTGTATGTTTCTTTTGATTTCAAAGTCTGTCTTTCTGTAGGTGGCCCAAAACATCTAAATCTTGATTCTTGATCAAAAAATAGTCTATCATCAAGCAACTTGATATGCGTACATTTAGTGATGAGCTGGCGAGCTGAGAACAACTCTGCCTTCTTCCTGTAAACAGTGAACAGAGTGGTTTTGTATTTAAACAGGACTGTGCAGTCTGCAACTTAGCTCCCAATTTCTCTCTGAACTTGTGGTTGCACCACTCCCCATCTGCTGTCTCCAGAGCGCTCAAGTTCTTTGTGCTGTGCTGGCCTTTGAGTAATATTTGGATTTTGGATGCATTGTGCTAATTTGAAACTTTTGTATGCATTTCCACAAACTACCCTGTAAAAAGCATTTTCTTTGGAGATGATCCTCTGCATCAGTGCCTTCCTCTGTGCTTGAAACATAGAGTAAATTGATGCAACATTAAATAAGTCCTGTGTACCATTTTGGAAAGCCCTATTATGCATAATTCCTTTAAATGAATTATGTTTAAATAAGCTGCTCATTACCATTCTGAAGTAGGATTTTTAGGCTTATCCTGAAAATTCAATAGTAAGTTTGAGATTGTCTTAGCAAGCTTTTTATTTTTTGTCCTGGAAGTGTTTAGGAGGCAGATAAATACTTTAGCATTTGCTATAGAAATACCCATACTGAAGGAGTGCAATAATACTATGTTTGAAAAGTATGAGGCTTAACTGCAGTTCAGCTGAGAGAAATAATATGAGAGGTGAGGAAACTGAGGCAAGTTCCAGCAAGTCACTCAAGGTCACAGTGGGGATTGTGAGGCAGACCTTGCAGATGTCAGGCCTCCATATGCAGATAATGACAAACAACATATTATGGATACAATTATCTTGTGCAGCCTACTTACCATCGAAGTTTCCAGTAAAGCCCCTGTTTTCCTTCATGTTGCTGAATTGCTGCTCTCTCATAGAGCGAGTCTTCAGGGTTGTTTTTCTGTGTGTGTCTATCTCAAATCACTGTGTCCTGTATTTGGGGAAACCAGAAAAAGAATTGCCTCCTTTACAAGGGGAGAATGCTTTCTTACTCTGGGTGGAGGGAAAGAGTAGCAAGGATAAGAGATTTCTGACTGTCCCCGTGTGTCGATTTGTGAGTGGTGTATAGCAGGGAAGAGCGCTCATCAAGAGTCATACCTGGCAGCTCCTGACCCATAGCCCCATGCACAGCCACTGCACCTCTGCCTCAAGTCTGCTTTTACCTTGCAACACAAGTTCAAACAGTTCTGGGGAATTTTGCTTCATTTAGTTTCTGGTCATCTTTCCTGATGCTGGACTCCTTCTACAGTTGTTTCTGTTGGAGAAGTCCTCTTCCTGTAATTCATTTCTTTCTTATTTTTGAAACTTAGATTAGGATGTTCTCATAGCCTGGCAGTTTTGCTGCTAAACCTGGACTTGGAACTGTTCTGGATTCCAGCCCATGGCTTCCGCAGAAAAGGGCAAACTGTCATGCTCCTTAGCACACTGAATTTCCTTTGCCAGGGAGTTTGTTTCTGTGAAGAGGTATAGTGAATTTTGACCTAGCCTCAAGTTTGATTTTAATCAAAGTTGTTTTAGCAAAATAGCTTTTTTGTTCCAAAAAATGAGGAGCTATTATATCATCTAAAGTGATGAAATTAAAATGAGAAGCATTCATACTTGTCTTTTTTTTTTAAATCTGACTCTTATTGTCTTTCAATAAATATTTTCTCTCCTGGCGCATAATATGTACTTCAGGAGCTGGCTTGCAAGACGCTTAGTTCAGAGTAGGATGCCAGTGCTTTCTGCTAAAAACGTTGGGACCTACAAATCTGGGGAGCTCTGAAATTAAGATATAGCTTTCAAATTCTAGCTCTTTCCATGTTTGTTATCCTAAGCTTCACTGACTGATAGTCGGAAAAGGTGATTCTTCTGAACTTTTTTCTGTGTGTGTATGTGTATCTAAAGGGCTTTAAAACATAATGATGGCCAGGTAAATATTATATTCTGAAATATTTCAATGTTATTTTAAGGAGAACATAACACCTATTGCTAGAGAGGATTTCCAAGCCATTCAGTTGCACTTTGGTGATACAAGAGACTGTATCATATAATCCTGTTCATTAACTGATTACATTATTTTAAATCTGCAGTACAGTTGCACTATGTAACCCATTCCCATACTTAACTATCATATAAGTAGAAAGTCTTCTTCCCCAATATGTAACCTAACTGTTTTTTGCAAATTTAATCCTCTCTACAATAGCCTTTTCACAGTAGAAAACAGTTACCATGTTCAGTATTGTGGTTTTCTTGCCTGTAATTGGTGCTGTTCTGTTCTCCTTGTTCTACTCTGGATTCTCCTGTTTGGCCACATCTCTCTTGAAATGCAGCATGGAAAAGTGGGCACTGTTTTCCACATGGAGGATCTGGCAGTGCTGAGGAAAGAGGAGCAGTTACCTGTTAGCTTTTGCTGACACGTCCCGGCGTGCCCTCGTCTTTCACAGCTTTATCACTCAGCCGAGTTAACACTCTGTGACTGGTTGCTACAGCTTGCATTGTCTTCTTCTCCCCTTGAATCTTCTCTTCTTGTCTTTGATATAATTACCCCACCAGATCTCTCTCTCTTCATAACTCTGCTTATAATTTATCCCTGGAAATTCTGGAATTTCTTCTTGGAATTTTGTTTTGCATAAGTCAAACTTGTACAAGAGCATCTGAAATTACTCCTATAAGGTCCTGCGGGGCTTCTCAAATGAGAATACATGTATCAGTGTTTGTATGGCTGCAGATTTTGTTTGCCAGATAATGCTGTCATAACTGTGGGGCTCAGTGCCTCTTTTACCTTTCCTAGTGCATGTAAACTCTTAAGCATAGATGTTGCACCTTCACTTCTGTGGGTCTGGAGTTTGGGAGTTCTCCTGCTGGATCAGGGCTCCAGCATCTTCTGTGGTAATGGACTCAGCTGCTCCAAATGGAATCAGGCACCTGCCGTTCTTTCATTAGAAAATGCTGTCAGACAGTAGTTTAAAAACATAGGTTTTGTTTGTTAAGCAGTAGAAAAGAGCAGCTAGGGGAAAAAGCACTAGCAAACATCCAGCTCTTTGCATTGTTACCTATGACGCCCGTAGTCTCATCTTGTTTTGCTGATATGCTAGGCAAAGCTCCTGTCTTTAGATGCCCCAACTAGTTGCTGTCTCTGTCTATCCTCCCCAAACTCCTATTGCCTTTGTTTTCAAAAAGAGTCAGTTTAATTTTTCCAAACAGGCTTTTATTTTCGTGTGGCCTCAGGCTTCTTCCTATGTGGTGAAAACTCAGGTTTTTAGAATGGTTGGAGGAGAGATAGAACCATCAAAATATTAAAAACAACATTCTGGCACTATCTGCTAAAAACTCTGAAGTTTTTGCTGGAATGTGTCTATCCTGAGTCACATTTTTCCTATCTAGTTTTCCAGACAGCACCCTCCTGAGTTACCAATATTCATTTATTCTAAGTCATGCAATAATCATTAAAATCATCATGCCAACCTACAGTATGTTTTTATAATTTACTTTATATATTTTAATACAAACTATTAATAATCAATAAATATGGGATGAAGTGCCAAGCAGTAGCACCTATGTCACAGTTATGGTAAGGACTCTGTCAAAATCTCTCTTCAGTGCCAAATGAGACTATTGTAAGCAAGCCCTGAGAAGAGCAACTATGTCAAAATCAGAAGTCCTCCCAGCCTCTGATCCTGTCTGCCCCAGTGGCCACTAGTGGGTGCCTCAGGAATAGTATAAAATAATAAAATATATGGTATAGGCAAATATGCTCACTTCCTTGGGTGCTTCTGAGATTTTGCTCCTCATCAGTTTATGTGTCCGGGTCTTGGAGTTTTGTTATGAAATACTGCTTGCACTTTTGTCTTCAAAAAGACTTTTGTCTTGGTTGTAGTTTGGTTTTGGAAAAATAGAGATGACTCTCAGGTGTTTACAGTTTCAAGCCCAAAGCACATTGTTATAAGTTATGTCCCAAGGTATATCAGGTATAGGAGTAATTCCAGATGTTCAGGGTGATCCAGCTTTAAGGGAGATAGTCTTGCTGAGCAGTATAGGTTCAGATGCTGCAGCTGCACATACATGACCTTTGAGAGGGGGCTGCAAGAGCAACTTTGTAGTCTGTCTTCTATGGTGCTCACATGCTTTGTGCACAGGGCAGCCTCCCCAGATCTCCAGAGCAGGGGGGCCCAGTGGCACCCATCGCTGCCCACCAGCATGCCAGCCCTGTCATTCCACAACCACATGAAACTGGCACAGACCCTGAAAGCTGCAGTCCCACCTAATCTGTCTCAGGTTGTTCCTTCCTCTCTTCTGCCACCCGTGTGCCTGCCCATGTGTCCATGCAGCTGTGAAATGATTTAGTTCAGGGGTAAACTTAGGTCAAGCCAAGTTTTTTCAAGCCAGACTGGTGGTAATCCAGATATCCAGTTCATCATCAGCTTCAAGGAGAGTTGTGCTGGCATGAGGAAAGGCATGCACAGAAGCAGGATGAAGCTGCTGAGGACAGTGCTGCCTTTCTGTGGCTGCAAGTGAAACCATGCCGTAACCCTGGCACCCTGCATGCTTTGGGGCAACCTCCAACTGCTCTGTGACCACACTTGCAGGTTTACTGGCTGCAGTGGTGATGAATTGGGTCTCTGTCAGATCTGCAGAATGCAAGGGAGGGATTGTATTAGGTGCTAAGGAAGGTGGGTCTTGGAAGTATTTGGTTTTCAAAGCTGGGGATTCCTTATACTCATCAGAAGTTGGAGCAGTGGGAGCTGAAATGTAACAAAGCAGGGCTAGCACCTTTCTGAGACACTGGAAGAGGAAAGGAAGGAGGAATCGTAGTTCTTTGATCTTAGTAGTAGAAAGTCACTGTTATTCTAGAAAATGCTTCCACTTTCCCTAAAAGCTTTGAAATACTGATTGAGAGTCTTTTCTGCTTTGAAGATACAAAATCTCCTGTGATTGCAAAGCAAAGAAGTCCATAGTAGTATTATGAACATTTTTCCTTTTTTTACTTTTTCTTTGTATTTTAGTGTAAAATTTATTTCAGAACTTACTATGAGAGTCTTAATGCAGCACAGGACTGAGCATGTACAATGCAGATTGAAAGGTATCCTTTGAACTGGAGGATCTCTTTAAATTGTGACTATCTTTGAAAACATACAGTGACTCCATACCTTCTACAAAAAGAAAGCAGAGAAGGGAACTGCTCTCAGGGCACAGGACCAGGATTGTATAATAGTAAGCAGTAGTTTATTATAGTGATATAATCTTACAAACTTTGGGACACTGGATAATTCATGAGCATGCTAACCTTTGAAGATATAAAGTAGTCTGCTTTAAAAGACCAGTAAACTGCTCTGCAAAAGTTTCTGGCATCCTCTGAGAGATTGCAGGTAGGACTGGAAGAGGCTAGTGTTACCTTCAGAGGAGAGCTGTGGGGACAGACGAAAAACCTTACTCAAGTTCACTCTCCGTTTCTGGAGATATAAACATTCTTGAGGTCTGACTGCAGAACAATGAGAAATATGTTGGGATGAAGCTGAACCCGGAGAATGAAAGCTAACAGGATGCAGATGGTGCCAAAATTAAGTCTGACAGAATACTGATCTTTGTCTCTTATGAAAAATGAGCAAGTGAAACATCAGTCAGTTCACAGAATTGTCTTGTCAACAGATCCAGCTCTGCTGAGTGTTTTCGTAATTGTGTTACACAGTCTGAGCAGCAGGAGAGAAAATTACCTGCCATATCTAGACACTTCAAAGCCAAACCAAGTGTAAGTTAGAACAGAGGTCTAAATCCCATGGACCTGTCCCTAACCACTGAATTGTCAGTGCTCACTTTTCTATAAGACAGTGAAAAGCAAGAATGAGTAAGCAGTGGGAAGACTAGGTTTTGAATAGTTATGCTGAAACTGGTGTGTTGAACTCCAAGGACATTTTTAAGTGATCTTTACTTCTTGCAATAACACTAGTTGTCATAACATCTTGTTGCCACCAGCAAAATTCAGACTTCTTCCAGAAAGAGCTGAAGTCATTGTAACAGAAAATGAATGTACTAAATCATCCATGTTTATATAATATCACCATGAGCAGGCTGGTCTTATTACAGGCTGAAGGGAGGGATCTGTGGAAAGTGTTGTGGGGACCATGAGTAGCCAGGAAGCCCTGAGAGGTTAGCAGGGAATACAGCTGAGAAACAGTCTCAGCTATGGGGTCAAGTTATGGAGCAACAATGAGAGGACCCTAGCTAGAGGAGGTAAGGAGGAAGCAGGTCCCACTGTTAACTGCTCAACCTGTCTAGAAACCTCTACTGAGAGATAGCAGAGTGGTTCGGGGGTTCCCACAGCACTTTCTCCCTCTGTACTGACCCCACTTTTTCTAGGCATAGTCTTTTCAACATGCTACTTTGTTCACCATTCACTTCAGGGGAACGGAGATCTGAGCTATCCCTTGACATATGGGTAGTAGGGTGGATATTGTTGGGATCATGAGGATCTACCAGGATTATTACACGGGGTTGGAGTGAAAAAGGACTAAAATCCATTTTTTCTTTAGAGAAACAGTCTGTGCTTCTCTTCAATCTCCAGTCTTCTCTCTCTTTCTCCCTTGTTTTTCTTGATCAAAAGGTATGTTCAATAGCTCTGAAACTCTAGGGAAACTTCCATACACAAGAAATAAAATCCCAGGCCCATGAAGTTAACAACAAAGTCTCATGGTAGTTTATGTAGGTCAGACTTTCCTCTGCTGTCAGAGATGGTTTGAACTTCCATCTTTTGAAATCCCCTAATTTACCAAGAGAAGCTCAAAGGAAGAGGTGAAGCTGGCCAAAAGAAACAGGTTGACCTGGAGTAGGAAATTCAAGGGGACATGTTCACATTTAATCTAGCATAAATCTATGCTTCTGCCACAAGGAACAACCCCACCTTAAACAACAAATGTCAAAGGCAGGGAGGGGGGAGGAGAATTATTTGGAATAATGAATACCAGGATGTAAACTGGAGGGGAAATAACACTGACCATCATGTAAACCTTGGACAGCAATATCCATTGGGCTGTGAAACAGTGTCTGATAGACTATGCCTTATGATTTGGGAACTTTTTCAAGAGGAGCTTTTCAACTGTTTTTCAACTGTTTACTTTACAGATTATTTATATTGCAAAGTAAATGATAAAATTTATAATGACCTATTATTTTATGTGATGCTGCAAGATAACTGTGAGATGCCATTTCATGTTGCTGTAGAAGGGCAGTACTTTTACAAGGTTGATTCCCCAAGATAGAATATGCCAGTTCAGATTAATTTATCTGAAAACAGATTGCTCTAATATAGTCAAAATAATATTTCTTTTCTATGTCAAACTTTGTCCTAATTCTGTGTTCATTCTCAGGGCTCCCTGCAGTGCACTTTAAAAGTGAAGGTGTGGGTCTTGGAGGAATTTTCTCAACACAGGAAGGAAATATAATCAGGCTAGGATTTAATTTAACTTCCTAGGGAGTCTTTATCCCACCATGACCTCTGTATTATCAAGTGAAATAAAGTACAGTATGTGCTTACCAGTTAAAGCAGACAAGGGCTCCTTGGTCAACATCACTGGGCAACAGCACTGATTGCTCATCTTGACGTGTTTCTCCTTGCAACTCTGTAATTTTCCAGTTACTGAAATACTACCAGGCTTCCATCAGGCAGGTTGAGTTAGGACTCAGGCTCCAGAAAGGCAGAGAAAAAGAAGCAATCAGCTCCATACTTGAAGCTATTCTGGAACTGGGGAGTTTGAGCCGCTTGAGTGTGATGGGCTCAAGTGCAGCAAACAGTACTGAATTTGAGAAATGCCAACACTCACTGGTTGATGTGATCCCTGAGTGGTGGCATCCTATGTCTCATTTCAAAGACTGGTCTTTATCCATATGCATCTATAAATTTATGTATGGATAGCAGATGAACAGCCTGATTTCTCCTCTCCCTGCTCCTCTGCAAGAACGGAGCTCTAGGTGCTGAGGGTGAGCAAGATTCAGATCCCATGCTGCAGAACTACTTGGCTGTTTCCCAGCCATTGACTCCAGTGGGAGCTCAGTGACTACATCCTTATGTAGACATCCTCAGAGCTCTTCATAAATACCACTGTGGAAACACCACTGCTGAAAATGAACAATGGAAAGAAATTGTTTTCCAGAGTTTTGAAATACAGTTAAATGTTGAATTATGCTATGACATGACAGTTGTCTGGTTACACCCTTCTGAGTTACCCTAGGAATGCTTAAAAACAGCCTGTCCTGAGAGTCCAGGAGGTACAAGCAGCAAATCACAAGCCAAAAGCAATGTGTATGCTCACCTCTTCCCCTAATTACAGACTATGGATCTCAGAGATCTGTTGGGGACCCCCTGCCACCCCTCTGCTTTCTCACATTGTTGCATATCAGCAGTTACTGTGCTGGTCTTTCTCCTTCCATGCCCACTGACAAGGGCCATGTATTTTTCAGAGTGCTCCTGACTAGAAGAACTAATGAATTCATGATTCCTACTTATTTCTGTCCACCTTTCCCTAACACCTCTTCTCTGTAAAACCTGCTGTTCCCTCTCATGTCCCTCATTCCTTTCCAGTAGGAAAGGAATCCATGGTAGTTATTCTCACCAGATCCTGCCTCTCCCCTTCCTTCTTCCTTGGGGAGCAGCAGGCTCAGCTTTGGGTGATCTGCTCACTGTCCTCTCAAGTTTCCTGTCTGGACTTTTTTAATACTGAGACCCTTTCACTTTTTCATTTGGTTTCCCTTACAATCAGACTTTTTTCTCCTTTTCTCTGTCTTCTGTTTAGCCCAATAGCATTTTTGCTAGGCTGGGCTAGAGAGGACTCGGAAGGAACGAGGTATGAAGCAGCACATGCTGTGGATGACCAGAAGCTAGTTAATTGTCAGAGGAAAGACTGCATGCCCCTCAACAAGGTTGTGGGAACATGAATTTTCCCTTTATCCAAACAGTGAGTTTCAAAAAAAAGGTGTAGAAGCAAACATCTTTGAGACCTTTGCCTTTTTGATAAATTTAATAGGAATCATCTAGCAGGTAAGAGGAGAAACAGAGACAGAAAGATCAAATTGATCTCTCCTTTCTTAGAAAAACAGCTAAAAATAGTCCTGAGTGTTAATAATAGGGCAGAGTAGGACGCAGATCTGAAAGCTTTGCTTTAGGCTCTGATCTGGCCTTTCCTACTGTGGCAGGGTCTGGAATATGCCAAAGAGATTGGAGGGCTGCAGCTGCCCCTGCAATCTGCACATGTTGGTCTCTGAGTTTGGAAGCAATCATAGAATCATAGAATCAGTAAGGTTGGAAGGGACCTCTGGAGATCATCTAGTCCAACCTCCCTGCTCAGCAGGGGCACCTACAGCATGTTAGGGTTGCATCCACGCGGGCCTTGAAGATCTCCAGAGAAGGAGACTCCACAACCTCTGGGCAACCTGGTTCAGGGCTCCGTCACTCTCACAGGGAAGAAATTCCCCCTCACGGTCAGGCAGAACTGCCTGTGCTTCAATTTCTGCCCATTGCCTCTTGTCCTGTCGCAGGGGACAACTGAAAAGAGTTTGTCGCCGTCCCCTTGACACCCTCCCTTCAGGTACTTGTACACATTGATAAGATCCCCCCTCAGGCTTCTCTTGCCCAAGCTGAAGAGGCCCAGCTCTCGCAGCCGTTCCTCATAGGGCAGGTGCTCCAGCCATCTGAGCATCTTTGTAGCCCTACACTGGACTCTCTCCAGTAGCTCCATGTGTGTCTTGTCCTGGGGAGCCCAGAACTGGACACAGGACTCAAGATGAGGCGTCAGGAGGGCTGCGTAGAGGGGCAGGATCACCTCCCTCCAGCTGTTGGCAACACTCTTCCCAATGCGCCCCAGGAGACCATTGGCTTTCTTGGCCACAAGAGCAATCACTCTGTTCCTGATCTTTGGCAGTTTTCTACAGCTTTGCTGTGTTGAGTCCCTTATGATCGTGGAGATTACACTGTGTGAGTTTGAGTGTTTCATATGGTGAATTTTTTGTTATCATGCCTTCAAACCTGCGTCTTCTGTCTTCCTCATTGAATTTTGGTTTTCTTGGCTAAAATATATTATGACAGTCTTGAGAACATTTGTGCTATTAAAGCAATCATTCATCTCATAGATTATTTTAAATTAAACCTTATACTATACTGAAATTACAGGATTCTGTAATTTCTGTCTTAAAAATCTCTGTATAGATTTCGTTAGTTGATGACTGTGCTTGATTTCTGTTACTTTTTCATCAGTACCTCGGAGAACTGTTCAGTGTCCTACAATTTACAAAGAAAATTATATAACACAACAAAAAGTTCTTGGCTTTTATTATAAACAAATCTGTAAATACAGTGGATGAATCAACCCAGTGATCTTGTCCAATGTGATGATTAATTGTACTGTATTTAGACAAATCAGTGCATGCTAGGACATACTTTCTCTCCAAAGGCTATAGCCCACAGGCATTTAGAAGCTCACACTCTCTAAAAGAGCCAAACGATTTTTAAAGTTTGTTTTGTTACTTCGAAGCCTCTTATCCAGTTTTGGCAGAGATCAGAACCCAAAAAATCAACAATATGCGTGCAGCTGGTGGAAATGTCTCTAGAGGCTCATGTTGCTCAACCTGTCAGTTTTGTGTACACATGTTGAAAGTGAAAATAAATAAACAAATGTGGGGCTTTGCTGAAACCTCTTTTTACTGTGTCTGTGGCACGAACCAGCCTTGCATCCACAGTGCTGAGTCCTCCAGCATATTTCTGGCAAAACAGTGACAATTTTTCACAGCATATAACAAAAGCTGGGGCCATCAGCAGATCCCTAGCTAATGCATGTCCTCTTTGCAGCTATGGGCAGCCTACGGGTCAGCTGGACTGGGACATATTTTTACCAGACTCAAAAGAGCACAGAGTGACTGGCATCAGCAATCAGCATCCTTTTGCAGTGACAAGTCAACTTGTCTTTTTCATTCTGAGTGTAAAGATAATTTATCAGGTGAACTTCGACATTACTCTGAGACAATCTTGCTCTTAACAGCAAAACCAAGCCTTTAGGTAAAGCAACGTTTGTGATCAGTGCAGAAGGTCAGCTTGCACTGTACCCGTCAAAGTCCTGCCCTTTGCTGCACTTGGTATCTCAGTGTAGGTTTCTGACCACTGTCTCACAGCTTTTTCAGAGTGCTCAGCAGCAACCCTCTGCAGGCTCAGATGTTGGCTAAGATCTGACTCATCATTTTGGTTTGTTTTTGTTTTTTTGTTTTTAAGTAATGACGTCCCATGGATTTCCTACACATTCTGAGCAAAGTCCTGGCCCTATTAAGTCAAAAGAACTAGGAACTTAAATGTGGACAGGATTTCGTCATGCTCAGGTTTTGAGTTGAGATGCTTAACCTTTACTGCTGAACATTTTTGTTCTGAGAATGAGCCTTTCCTATATGGACAGAAGCATTGAATTATAATGCCCGCCAATTTGATTTAAGACACAGTAGTGTAAGTACGTTCATTTTCCTTAATGCTATCCTACCCGGTACTCTGTCCTCTCCTCACCTGTAGAGCAAGTTCTCATAGCACGCAGACTAGAAGTTAGGGAATGGAAAGAAAACAAAAGCCTGATTTTTGTTGTTGTATTCCTGATTTAGTCTTGCAAATCATTGCAGACGGGTAAGGTAGCACACACACATGGAGCCAGGCTGATTGCAAGGGGCTCTCTCCTGTCCTGGATGGCAAGCAATGAGAAAGTATTTAGAGCATCAGGGACCTCAGCTGCCATTTTCATCTACTTCCCTTTGTCATTCCCTGTACACGGGAACAAGTTGCTGTATAAGATGAAGGCTGGTAGGCAATTAAAATATCTTTGAAATATCTTTTTTGAAGTGCAGTAACCTAGGCTGATGGACTGATTTCTGTGCATAAAGCACATGGAATTTTCAGCTGAATTTTTGTGTTCTTCATGCTAGATACCAAAGCCTGAGCAAGACTGACCGCTACAATATATGCAAATATTGGATAATACCATACAAATACCTCCTTTCTTCACTGAACAAGCATCTTTGTCTTCTGGGAGTAGTCCTCACAGAGGAGTGAGGGAGGGGAAGAAAAGTGAAACTGGGTTGGGTGAGTGTTTGTTGTGCTTTTCAACACCTGACAACTTATGATCCACTAAGGGAAATTCGTATGGAGCAAGGACTAGAGTCCTTTGTCTTCATGCTAGTGTTCAAATCAGTGGACGAGTGCTGTCTTCTGTTTCGCTCTTCTGTGGCTATCAGCCAGGTTGGTAAAGCTGGTGGATATACGTGCTGTCGCCTGTCATTCGCGCCTGGTAAGTGTAGAGAGGTGTCTGGATGTAACTAGGCAACTGAAGTTTGGGGTTTGCTACCACAAACTATAGCACAAAGGAAGACTGTAAAAAGACCGCAGCACTGTGGTCAAAGAAGTTTTCTTGGAGCCTGATAAAGCAAACGTAGAGGCTAAGGCATTGTTTGCATTGGATTCCTGTTTGGTTGTATGCCAGAAGAAACAGCAGGCTAGGAAAGTGGGTAGAAACAGCACCAAGGAGAGTTGCAAACACAGCCACAGAAGTCCTGGTAATTGTGACACCAAGGAGAAGCTGTTAGCGAGAGAGAGACTTTTGTTTAGGAAGGAAGTGACAAGAAATTGGGGCTGTGAGGAATGAAATTGCATAATCTTTCCTTGTTCCCCTGTGTGTTTGGGGAGATGAGGTTTTACACATTCCCAGTAAATGAACACCAGTGCTCTAGAGATACTTGCATCCATCATACATTGTTTCTTCTAATGGAAGTAGTTCACAAGGCAGCATTGCTAACCACGGAGATCAGAAAGGGGAACACTACTTCAGCTTTTTGGAGAAGCAGCTTCTCATTGAATGAAAGAATACAAGAATATTTTTGTTTGCTAACAACTGAGACGTGTTAAGACTTGTTCCTTCGCAATTGCTGGCAAGAAACGAACATTATTCCTAAAAGCCATTGCCATCATCTGTCATTTCCCACTCTGGGGATCTCCGCCTCAGCCTCCCTTGTCTCTGGATTCTTTCTAATATGAGTGTTGCAGTTCTGGGATTGTCTTCATTTTGAATCTTTTATAATGCCATCAGCATGGTCAAGATTTATCAGGTACTGAGCACAAACACAGGATTTTTCCAGTGGTTCACATGATAAGTTGTGTAGCTTGGTAACTTATTCCTGGAACACTTCCATGAATTCGACTGGAACAAAACCAGAAAGAAAAAGAAAATGGCCCTGGCTTAGGGATGGGAAACAGTCTCGTGGGGTCTAAGTGAACATATCCAACCCCTTTGGCAGATTCTGCAGTCATGATTGCAATCTGCCAGATCCTGCAGTCCATTTCAGACAGACTGACTGAATTGCTGAAATCCACACAGAAATCCTGGGCCAGTGACAAACTAAGAAGCTTTAACACTCCTTGAAATTCCCTGGATCCTTATAGACATGCTAACTGGCACATAAAAATCTAGTCTAACTTCCACCATAACTGAAGAAGTCTGTAATGAAACCAGTGATTTTAAAGGGATGGATAGGAGGCCGAAGCTCTGAAACCCCTGATGAGTGCAGGTTGGAGCACTCCCCCCTCCGTGTTACCACCTGCAAAATAACAGCTCTCAAGGTTATTGTTTAGCCAGAAGTGGTGGCACGGTTTGTACATCCTGGCTTGACATTGGTAGGGTAGTTAATTTTTACTAAGCTCTATTTCTGGTGAGTATTTTTATGCCTTTGTTTGTGTGTTTGTTACAGCTAACTGTGAACGCAGATTCTTCTTTGTGAGGAGTAAAGATACACAATTGCCAAATCTGGTTGTGCCATTAGAGTGTTACTTGTTCATCTGAAATGTTCATCTGCTTGATCAGGGAAGTTGGACGAGATGATCTCCAGAGGTCCCCTCCAACCTCAACCATCCTGTGATTCTGTGAATTAAGCCACCTGCTTTTGCCTGGAGTAAAGTAGGGAACTGTTTTCCATCTAAATTCCTCCATATGTGTGACGGTAGAGATAAGGTGCTAGGACTGGGGACCTTGTCCATGGCATGGCTTGATCAGAGAGCGGATGTGTGTCCATAGCCATTCTCTTTTCAGAAAAGGATCCACAGAAATTACCTTATTCAACGGGAGATAAACATCAAGTAAACTAATATTAAATTAATATCGGATAAAAATAATGTTAAAGGTATAAAAAAATCAGTGAGGGATGTCTCTTTTGGCTTATTTATCAGCTGTCAACATGAATTTGGCTATTTTAACCCAAGCCAGTCTGTTCTCAGGCAAAACCTATAGTGGTAGTAGTAGTAAGTGTCCTTTTCCCAAGCAACATAATGAGAGCTGTTGTCAGATTTTAGAAGACCCAGGCTGAAATCTCTCTTCTCAGACATCTGGAGCAGGGTTTGGAAAGCAGCCCACTGCCCTCCCAAGACAGCACTCGGAGCCAGGAGCTCTTTTGACAGAGTGGGTATTCATCCTTTCTTGTTTATATGAAACAACTAGATATTCACCAAGCTACAGGACAGGTGATGGGTGCAGAGCTGGATTTCAGTTTCTGCTGCAAGCACTGGATGTCTCTCACAGGTTAAATAGCTCATGGGTTCCTCTCAGCACTAAAGACATCTGAGTAGATGAAGCATGTTTTTAGACTCTCGAGTAATAAGCATCTCTATTATATTCAGAAAATACTACATTAAAGTGGTAACATTCTTTTTATAAACATGTTGTAACTTGAAATACCTGCAATGATATTAATAATTTATGCTTTTAATCCCTGCTTATTGAGTTATTTCTGAAGGTAGAAGGCAGGAGTACAATAATTCCTTTTTATGGAGATTAATGACTATGAATAATGCCTTTGAGGTAGGTCATGTGTGTGTGATTAACTTGTTGGTTACTGGACACAGTTTTAAAAAATTACACTGAATAAATGGACCAGTACTTTCCTTTTCTTGCAGTTCTGATCTTTCTATGTGATTGAGACTTGGTTAGTGTAGAAGCCATCACTGTTTTATTTTTCTTGTTTTCAAAGTTGGGCTTTTTCATTAAGATCCCACAGTTGACTGTGGGAAGATATTTGCCCTCCTAGAAGAGTCATATGAGGGATGTCCTCACCGGAGAGCGAAACTAGATTTTGTTGACTTATTCATTACTAGTATGGACTTACAATGGAAGTTGTTCTCAAACGCCTCTAAAAATGAGCTTTTTTCTAGCTAACATTTCACATTAGAACCCTCAACCATGACCAGATCTGAACTTACTGGAGCTGAGCAACAATAGGGACATGTAAGCATCAAACACGTATTTCTCTGGTGTTCCAGCTGCTTTCTGACACAATAGTAGTCATTGGTGTAGCTCCTGCATAACTGCGGAATTTCTGATCAGATAACAAGGCAAGGAAAATGAGTGCCTCAGCCTCCCAGGAGGAGTCAAGTTAGTCTTTGATTTGTGCTGATTAGAGGATACTATAAACAGCATAAACAGTTTAATATGAAACACATATGGAAGAGACTGCTGCTTTGGGGTCAACCCTGCTAAAATGGAGCTTAAAATGCCAAAATATCTAAGCAGAAATTAATCAATGTAAGTAATATTATCCTGGAATTGGAAGTATCTATGGTAAGGATGCTATTTTGGATTATAACAGCGAAGAGGAGAAAATAAGCTGCTGGTCTAAAACACATTCCAAGTATACTGTCTTCCAGATCCTAATTTTATTAAAAAGATGGCATTTCTTTAAACAGTGATAACCTTTGATTTGAGAAGAGTTTAACCTTAATGTGATCAGGTACACTGTTGTTGCTGCAAATACCTGACGCTGAAGTTTCATCCAAACATTTAATTTTCTGTTTTGCTTTTTATATTTCTGGGTGTTTTTCATTAGGTGAATGCAGGTGTTAAAAATCTGGGGTCAGATAATCAGGTAGAAAAGAGTGTTTTAAAGGCAAGTTTTGAATGGTCAAGGCAAATGCAATAGCAAATATTGATCCAAGTGCTTATATTACAAGGGGCACACATGGGGAATGCTTTGCAGTAGTCATCACTGATTTTAATGCCAAGTGAGGTGCATGGAGTTACTGAATGAAGTTGTATACACATATCAAGCCCATATGACGAGCAGCCAGTGTCTCCATATCTGTAGCCATAAGGCCACAGCTACTTGTAGAGCCCAGACTAGATGAACAGAGGGAGACAGGCTTCCCTTGAAATGTTTATAGTTCCTAGAGACAAAGAGCAAGAGAAGAGACAGTTTCAAGGAGCAAAACAGTCTTCTCTGAGATCAGCTGGCATAGATGGCAAAGACTTTACAAAGACTCCACCCTCCTCAGACCCAGACTGGTGTCCTTGCTCATGGGACTACTCTACATCATCAGGAACCTGCTCAGGTTGTATCTAACTTTAGCTCTCTAAAGTGTAGTTGTTAATATCAAAAGAAGTTGTCTAGAATCACTGTGTAATTTGTTTCTGGAACATAATTAATCTCATTCTGAGTAGACCTCTGAACTCTCTGAAGGGCTTAGAAACATTCAAAGTTCTTTTGACTAGAGAGGGATGACTAGTTCAGAAGTAGCTGTCTTTATGGTTAACATCATTACCTGGATGAGAAGAATCACACATTCATTGTTTGAGCTACCAGCAATAAGCTTTTTGTGAAAGAGCTATAAGGAGATTTTAAGTAAAATCATCGTCGTCCTCTACATTTAGCAGAATTATTTTAACAAGAAAGTTCTTTGGGGATAAGTCTAAGCTTGCTCCCCAAAACAAAGAAATTTCACAAAGGTGGAATGTGCAATACCTGACTGTTGAATGAAGCTGCCGAAGAAACTTGAGGCTTAGTGTTGTGAAACGAAAATTGAACTTGTATTAGCTATCCCCAGATGCCTCATTTACATGCCAGTGAATAGCCTGTGTTTCTGCTCAGTAGCTTATTTCTCTGCATTTTCAAGTTTTACTTGTTTTATTTTATCTTAGAGTTGCTGATTTTATTACAAGATTTCTTTTTCTTTCTTAGGGGGTTGTTTATCACCATTCATGACAAAGGACATATTGCAACAATGCTAAATTCTTGGCCTGAAGAAAATATTAAGGTATGTATCATGTCCTCTGTGGATGGGGAAACTATAGGGAGTTGGGTGCAAAATGGGATATTAAATAGAACTGCTTGGCATTATTACAGAATTGCTGTTTAAAAGGACAAGATATAAACATTTCCTCCCTCAAAAAGTTTCCAGGCCAGCAATTGCACCCCAGAGACTCTAACATGGATCCACTGAAAAAATCTTTATCAAAAGTAGCAGGACCTTGGTGCATAAGAAGAGTGTGCATTGTAACACATTTTTGCAGGACGGGGCCCTGGCCAAGACTTGAAATATGGATATTGAAGAATTCTGTGGCTATTTGCCACTATCTAACTTTTTAAAATATACTAAACCTCTTAAGGTATCTGCGTAGTTAACTTGCTTGTGGGATTCATTCCCAAATCCAATGAGTCATGCAGCCTCCAGAACACCGTCAACTTTCCAGATAATGTTTGATAGCAGCCGAAAAAGCTACTTACTCTCCACCCAAAAAGCAATCTTTTGAAGTGTTTTTCACTAGAGCTCAGGGGCAGGCAAGTCCATGGCATGAAATAAAGTCAACAGTAAAGACAGGTCATGCCAAACACCTCCTTCCTCAATTTGAAAATATGGGTGCTTGGGATTCCCTTGACTGTGGACAGAACTTCAATCTCATATCCATCGTCTGTTTCTCCCAGAAACAAAGCTGAGCAAACCTTCCAAACGTTTTCCATTTCTAAGAAAAAGAAACAGTATTTAACGTGTTTCCAGAAAAAGTAATCATATTCCTATAACCTTGCCTTTGGAACTGGGGAGAACGAATGCAGACTAGATATTTTGTCCTTACTCTGTCCAAAGATCTCAGTATTTCTGGTTCTTTCTGGCTCAGGATTGTTAGCACAACTCTTCATGGTGAGAGAGATGGTTTTACAGTTAGGGGAGCTGGCACAGGAAGGTTAAGCGCTTATTGAGACAGCCCCCTCTGGCATCCAAAACAGACGATAGGAAGTGCAGTGATCCGTGGAAGAGATTCAGACTATCTACTTTCCTAATCTGCCAGACCACAGAGGCAACTAATTCCATCAGTATTTCTGTTTTGAACTGCATGTTTCCATATATGTTTGTACACAGAATTCTCCTTGTCTGAACTGGTAGCACTTGAGCACTGTTGTGATTTTGAGATAAGTAGGGAGGCACCCTGAACTGCACCTAAGAGGACCTTAGTTTTTCAGGCAGGCTCAGAACACATGGACCTCTAACAGCAGTATTCTGTTAAAGGCAGTGGAGAAATACGTGGAGATGCTGCACCACATTTTGCCTCATGGCAACAGCACCTGCCATGGAAGTGGGAAACCTGTGTCAGAGGCTTGGATCCTATTCCTGGGAGGGCTGGAAGAGTGCTCTGCTGAAGTTAGCAAAGCCTCAGCCAAGCTCTGATCTGACCGCTCTGAAAGAATCACAGTGCTAGAAATAGAATAAGCTAGGAGGAGGCCATTTCTGATCTTATTCATGTGGCAGCCTGTTTTTGTGTTTCTATTCCAAGGTTGCTAATGAATCTTGCCATGAAGAGACACTGGATAAAATGCACACAGTCCTAATCTTGCTTATTTTCTCTCTCATTCCTCAATCTTTTTCTTTTTTCTATGTTGTGACCCATCTACCGCAGGAGGGACACAGGGGTTCACGCAGGATAGCTTTGTGGTGCGGCATTGTCCTGGGGAATGGGAGCTGTGGGTTCAAAACACCTCAAGCTGGTGGGAGTCCAGAAGCTGTATCTCTGGTTCATCGACAAGTATGCTACACTGCAGGCCATGGAATGGGCCTGCCTACCCTCCCTCTCTCAATAGGATGCTTATCCTGAGAAGTGCATGCAGTATTTTGAATCTCAGGCAGATAGAGATATTCAGACTTGTCCTTGAACATACTGTTTTCTGTTGGTGAGCTCAAGGCAGAGCCTCAGTTCCTCCTAGAAAGCTTGACCTCGTATGATCAATATAGAGACATGGGGATTATAACAAAGGTACTCACCTCTCTTCATTGCCCAGGGAGCTTGGAGATGAGCTTAGGGTGCTGGATCACTCTGCTGGTCTAGATGGCTGCTCCTTAGGCATTGCAATACTGAGCTGCTCACCTACAGCATGTGGCTGAAGACAGCCTATGGTCCAGATTCATCTCAGTTTATGTTAGCTGTCTAAAGACTCAATGCCTAATCTCATCTTGTTAATGCTGCTGTAATGATCAGTAAAGAGGAAGATGAGCATCTTCAAAGAGAACTAACATCTTTCATCCCTTACCAAAACAGGTGTTGGATGAAGAAGACAATCTATGGAGATTTCCATCCCTCCCCATCAACTATCAAAGAAGTTTAGAAATTATCTAGATAATTGGCTTAAACTACAAACCTAACTTTTAGGCAAAGACTTGACCAGAGTCAAGAAAGTTTGTAGTACTGAAGGAGGTAAACAGGTTCCTAACTGTTAAACCAGTGGTTCAGTTAGAAAGATTTCTCTCCTCAGACAGAGCTTCCCTTGCATGCAGGCCTCAGGTTGCCTGCTCTTCAGCAGCCACTCGTACCAAGGCAACTGCTTCCACCCTGTGTGTCCTTCACAACAATGTCCTGTTTGTTGAGTGTTGATCATGTAGTGGTAATTGATTAAAAATGTTATTTTAATGTGCTTGCCAGTCACCAAAACTTGACTTTTTATTTTTTGAATCCAAAGAACTATAAACAAATATTAATCGAACTTCCTCCCTCCAATACACACAGTAGCAAATGTCTTTCTTGCTGTATTTTCTGATTTCCTGTATTTTTTAAGTGTCCTGTACCTTGAAGAGCTTTGGTACCTATACAGCACAACACTTTTTAAGACTGAAGAAAGGTACTTTCTCTGATGGGTTTACAAGTCCTGTTGAGAAGTTTTCAAGCTGTACTTAACTCTTTTTTTCCAAAAATATCCTCTACATAGTTAGAATTTTGACTTTTTTGTATCAACGTCAGGATAGACCAGTCTCAGTGTATGCACTCACTATTTTCCATATTCCAATTATTGCCTTCCAGTCCCAATTGCATCCTCTGGGTGTGGAAAAGAAGTGAGGGCACACCCAGAAACAGATGGAGTCCACTCAAAAAAAGAGACTTTCCCATCACTGACTAATACTTCTCATTGACTCAGAAGGAAAAACAAATCAGAAAGTGTCCCAAAGTGAAAGAAAGAGTATTACTGTCCTGGTTATGAATCTCCCCCAGAAGGGCTTCTAGCCTAAGCATAAGTGTATAGTCCTTTTAGTTTAAACAGGTTTTTCATTGAAGGTTCACTTTGAGGCAATTCTAACTCCTAGAGACAAGAAACTGGCAACAGTACAACAACAAATACTCTAAATAGAGCAGGACTGTTTCAAAATAATCCCTGTTACATATAGATTGTCACTATTATTATGTGCATTACAAGCCTGGAATATATCATATACATTCCTGCCCTAAAACTACCAGAGGTTTTTTTTTTTGTTGTTTTTTGCTAAAAGGCAAAATAGATGTAAAAGGAAAAATAAGTGCACATGTGCCATGTGTATCTTTTATTTCTCCTCAGGCTTAATCCTGAACTAGCTAATGTAGTGTAATGTAATGTAACTCTTTTCTCTCATTACAAACAATAGATTAAATTAAGGCATAAAATGTCCTTGGGAGATATATTGGAGATGTGTATAGTTTATGTTGAATAAAAGCATCTGACTGTTGATCATGAAGCCATAGTGCAAAAGTTTAAGTCCTTTCACGGTTTCTCCCTTTAATCATCTGAAATAGGCAGGAAAGGACACTGAAATAGGAAAATGGAGAAGTTCCTGGAGAAAACCCATTTCTAAACAAGGAAATGGTTCTCCATCCTACCAATAAAATGACCTGTCTTTATTGTCTCCCACAAAAAAAAAGTACATCTGGTGAAATGTGCTCGTGAGCTTCTAATCCCTCATTCTCTTTATTTCCTACTGAAGCACATCTATGCATGTGTGTATCCTAAGTTTGGCGTTAACTTTGCAGATGAGCAAATAAAGAACTTTTCCACTGTCTTTTCCTTTGAAATCCAAGCTAGACTGTGCTTTTGAGTCACCCGCAGTCCAGTAATCCATTTGATGTGAGCGCTCTGTTCTCTGAAGTGCTGTGACAGCATTGAAAGTTGAGGTTTGTTATTGTATTTACAGCTTTTCTCCCCCAGTGGGAGTGGGCTCTGATATCTTCCTGTTCTTACTGGGTTGCAGAGCTGCCCACAAGAGTGCCTGACCCTGGGGACAAAACTGACATACATAGTAGTTAACCTAAAATATGTGAACCTTAGTCAGAGCTTCTTGTTCCTTCTAAAGTCTGGATGATGTGAAGTGTAGGTTGCATAGCTCAACTTTGGACTTCTAATTTGAACACTGTTAAGCAGGCTTTTATTTCTTGTCACAAGGAAAAGATACAGTAAAGACAAAAGCAGAAAGATATAGAACAGAGATTTGGGTGTGGTAGCAATTGCTGAAATGCAGAAGGCCAATTGTACAGAGTTAAATGACAATTGTTTAACTCCCAGTTAGGTGGGGAAAAAGTTTAATATTAAAGTTTAATATTAAATATGTAGTGTAGGAGATCTCCCCACTAACTGGAGATATCTATGGCCCCTTCAGGTGAACAAGGTTCCCTTAGCCCCCTTTATAGTCAATAGAGTGAAACAGATACTTCTGAGTCAGGGTGAATCTGATCTGTTTTAGGTCTGTTTAGGTTTAGGTTTCATCTCAACATAGAGATGAGTGGAGTTGTGCCTTAATAGTTTCTCCTTTTCTCTACTGATTGTAAAGGGAGTGCAGGATTACTTGCTCAGATGAAGACACTTGCAGCGTAAATGACTCTGGTGAGAAGAGTCCTAACTCTTAAGAGGGTTTAAATGAACTTGTCTAGATGAGAGGAGAGTGTGTGGACATATGCCTCCAGTGGGTTAGTACGGCCCCTTTGCAGCCCATGCTGCTAACAGTGCAAATGACTTCTTTCTGCTTGCCTTGCAATCACAAGACATCTGCTAAGTAACCATTGACCAATTCCCCTTCTACTCTTTTTGCTTCTATTCCTTTCTTCTGTCCCTCTGAATGTCTCTCTTCTTTCCTTATTCCTCTCCCCATTTTGGGTCATGTCTCTTGCGTACTCGGTGAGACACCAGAGGCAAGAGGACCCTGCTTTGCTTTAATTTTCTGATGTTGGCCACTTCACAGTTAAACAGTGTGAAGACATGAGCTGATTTCTTCCATAAAAGCAGTTCATGATCAAAGGTGGTTTTGCACAGAGCTCTTTTTCTAGTAGTCCAGTGACAAAAGAGGAAAAATCAGACTCAGATCTCTTCTATGCAGCTTCTGACTGTACAGCTGGGAGTGCACAAAGAGCCATGCTTGTTGGGTTCTGCTGCAACACAATTGTAATGTTGGTGAGCAGAACTGCTGTACTCCCACACTGAGTGCAGCTTACCTATTGGTCACGTTGTCTCCCCCAAAATGAACAGCCCTGTATCATCAATAGCTAATTAGCATGGCATCTTGTAAAAGGAACAAATACGCATTGCACAATGTAACTGGAAAATAGCATTAGTATGAAGACAGTGGAGCTGGTTTTGCTACTGGAGCCTTGGTAACACCATACAGTAGTGTCTTTTAATCCTCCTAGGCTATCGTGGTGACAGATGGAGAGAGGATTCTCGGATTAGGCGATCTAGGAAGTTATGGCATGGGTATCCCAGTGGGGAAGCTTGCTTTGTACACGGCTTGTGGAGGAGTTCACCCACAACAGTGTCTCCCTGTCCTGCTGGATGTTGGTACAGACAATGAGGTAAGACTTACAGTTTTTCATGAATCTGATGGTGGAGGAATTGTTGAGATTGATGCTTAAGGCCAGGTCCTTAAATGTGGAGGCAAAGCCAGAGACGTCCAAGATCAATGGCTAGACCAGCACTACAGGGAAGTGGCCAAGTTGCATTCCTGTTTAATGATCAAGAAGCTTTTCTTATGGAGAGCTGAAATAAACACTGAGTAGCCTCCTAGTCCACTGGTGAGAAGACTCAGAGCATTACTAGTTGGAGCTGATGGGTCAGCTCTATCTTTCAGCGTGGCGAGGTTAAGTTAAAAGATTTCAGCCAGGAAGATCCAGATTTATTCTTCCTGTGGTAATTGTGAGGAAACAGACAGATGCCCGTGCCTGTGTGGAGGTGATGGTATTCCAGCAAACGGAGAATCCCTGGTGGGTAGTTTGTGGATGATTAATTTCAGTGTTTTGTCAGATTGCACACTTTACTGCACATGATAAACAGACAGGAGGACTCCATCTGTTTGCAGATTTTTGCCTTATGACTCTGTCTCCAAAAGGCTGAAATGCAGCCTTTTAACAATGCCAGAATGGACATCTGTGAGGATGTCTTTTTTTTTTTTTTTTTTTTTAATATCCTATAGTTACTTGTGATGACCAGGGCTTGTCCACAGCTGTAAAATGTACTTCTGTCTCACTTGATCCTAAGTAAATCAAACATATTTCTTCAGAGAAATGACAAATCTGGGGTATAAAAGCTTTAAACTTGTGTATGAAGATATATGCTTCCATGAGTGCCTGACATTCTCAGACACTCATTTGAGAGCTGAATTTTCAGCACCTCTTTCACTCAAACCCCAGGTCTCTCATACTAGACACTTGAAAAGAAAGCAAGCAAAATCAGTGGTTGTAGATGACATCTAGTATGAGATTCCCAATCATTTCTTCTGTCTCTGGTCCCAGAATTCTTGTATCCTTTTGGTACAGTGGCCAGTCCATGGAGGACCTGGGTACAGGTGCTTCCCCATCCACTGCTGAACATGCATGACCATCTGTTTCTACCTCAGTATGCAGAGGGACACTGCAATCCAGAGCAGCACACTGGGTGGTTTTTAGGTATCCTCAAGGGTTGCTGGTATCAGAGGCAGGGGCTTCCAAGATCAGTCTCCGAGGTTTGGATGCTTTCATCGTGTCCAAGCTCCCATGTAGTTCATGTGTCTTGAGGCTTTTCTGTAGAAGCAGTTTCCAGAACTGGGATTAAGATATAAGAGTAACACAGTTTCCAGACCTGCGTTTTGAGCATAAGTCTCCCTCATAATACAATTAATTAATTAATTAATTAATTTAATGACTTTCTCATGTGCATAAATCCAGCCTCACCCAACCCTAAGCACACCCTAGAAGCATTCTGACCTGGATGTGAGCTCATTCTAACGTCGTCATTTTGTCGGTGCAGAAAGAGATTTCCGATAGACATTTATCCTATTCATCTCTCCCTGTTAATATACGGTGAGCCTATGGTGACTGCTGCTAGTATGGGCAACTCAGATAGACTGGACTAAATATAGCAGTTTTATTATATTTTTAACAACATTTCCCACCTCGTCTTTCTGACAGACTAGAATACTTTCACGTATTCTTTCAGCAAAAATGTCTTTTTTTCAGAGCTTGGCATTTCCAAGCTCACCTATGAGAGAATTTTATACTCCATGAACAGGCCCCAGAGCACTTAGACCTATGTGAACAACTAGTGAATTAATACAAATGAGTCTGCTTTCTGTTTCATGCACCTAAAGAATTAGTGTATCAAACACAAATGAAAACCTCTTTCATCTTTCTTGCTAAAGGAAAACAGCTGTGGCTAGAAAAACAGATCTAATTTTAGTTCTGCCAACATTTTGAGCCCATATGGCTGCAGGACAGTAGACTGGTGGTGGGTTGTCCTCTTCTTATATTGATGATTTCAGTTCCTGAAATCAGGAAGGAATTCTAGTTCCTTTGTAGTGACTCACTGAGGTGTTGGCCCACCTATCTCCTGCCACTGTCTGTCCTGTGATTTTCCCCGAGCTATTGCTGTTTCCATGCTGAGCCAGCCCTTTGACATACGGATCCTAACTTAACACCTGGCCCTTTTTTATATTCACAGCAGGAGCTAAAAAATAAACTGGTCTGTGGTAAGAAAATACTCTGCTGTGACAACTGCAGATAACTATTTCAGAGTGCTAGCTAAAGGGCATGGGAACTTTCTAGCAACTGATTACTGGTTCTGCTCAGCTCTGGGATAGCTCCTAAAAGCCTAAATGATGGGTCATTTCAGGTTACTGCAGGCAAACCTCAGTGCTCAAAGCAGTGTTTCATCAACACTCTTCAGTAAGAAATCAAGAACTGATTGAGCAGCAAACAGTCCCTATGCAAGGTCATCTTTATTCAGTAGCAGTGAGAGAGACCCCTTAGTAGAGTGTCGTGGTAGACTATTTCTGTTCTGGGGATGCAGAGCTCCATTTCCTATTGTAGTCCAACAAACACTAAGTTCCTCTGACTGTGTCTTCACAAAAAGATGGTCCATAGCACGAGTTAACTTGTCATGGATCTGGAAGAGCTGTGTAAATGCATAATGACTGAAACTAGTATGACTGAGAGAGACAAATGTTTTGGGAGGCTAGGACATAAATCTCCCTCCAGCCATGGAAGAGACACTGTCAACAGAATTCCTTTGTGTCCTAGGCTCTCCTGAATGATCCACTCTATATTGGACTGAAACACAAGAGGGTTCGTGGGAAACAATACGACGAACTGATTGATGAGTTTATGGAGGCAGTTACCAACAAGTAAGTGGGATTGTGTACATGCCTCCTCTGAGCTGCTTCTATTTAAGAACAAATGTTGCAACTCTTGAAATAAACATCAGTCTAATTGATTGTCCAAGCAAAGAAAGGTCATTTAAATGCAAGTCTCCTGGGTGGTCTACAAATGACTCTTTGTGCTTGAGCACTCGTACGTCAAGATTATTTATATCTTCAGGGGACCAAAATGGGGCTAACTATTTATATCCATTTCCTGTCCATACAGGCCAGAGGTGTCAAGCATATGCCCTGTAGGCTGTATCTGGCCTCCATCATGCATTTACAGGACTCACTCAGCATAGGCAGAATCTAAACTTTAATTAGTTTACATTTTGTAAAGGAAGTTTTTATCATTCACTATTGTAAAGGAAATCTAAATGGAAATAGCGTAATGTTGTCTGCCTGAGTCTGCAGAAAGCTTCTGTCTCACTTACTCTGTAAAAATGCAAGCTTCCCTGCTGACATTGAAGCCTGTGGAATGAGGAGGCCAGGATTACAACCATCATCTTTTTAATCACGGGACAGACTGAGCACATATTCCCATTCTCACTGGCTGGCTGAGACAGATGATTTCTGATGTACCAGGGAGTCTTGCTACAGACAGAGCTGGGAATTGCATCTCAGTGCTGTCTGCGCACTTCTTGTACTGCATTTATTTCCTCCATGTGGAAAAAAAGCAGCATTTTCTGCCTTTTCTGAAGCAAAAGATAATATGGATTGGGAATGGCAGAGAGCTGCAGTCTGTGCCTGATTAATGGCTGCTGCATGTCTGTATGTTGTAGGGTCTGTTCTTTGCAGCTGAAGGAGCTGTGCTTGATCATTCCTCTTTTTTTCTATCCCTAATGGTCTGTGTGTGTCTGTGTCTGTATGTGTTTATGCAGAAATGGGAGGGTATAGGTGGTATGTGTGTCATCAGCAACCAGTTCATTATGTCTCCCTTGAGGTAGGAGACGTAATGTCCCCTGGCTGATGGCAACACCTAGCCTTCCGCTGAGAAGCTTATCTTTATGTTTGGCCTGACTACCCAGCTGACTATGTGTGGAGGGATGTAGGAAGTAAGGGCAGAAATGCTGAGGACCATTCGATCATAACTGATGAACCAAGTTTTGAGAGAGGTGAGGACATCTTGGAGAGCTTCGACATCTGTTGATGCGGTGTATCTGCAGCTTTGTACAGCACACTGTGCGTATACAATGCTGCTTGTAGGGCCGGAGTCTGTCTTTTGCTGTTCAGCAGCATGATGTAGACATGCCCCATATGACGTAGGTCAGTACCCTTCAAGCTGCAGTTTCCCATCTACTGCACAAAGGTACTTGTTTTCAGTCAGTGTTGTAACTGCTGTATCTCTAAACATGAACACAGTGTCAGTAATGATGATAGATACGGAATGAGAACCTGGATCATGGTCTCAGTTGTCATAAATTTGGCTCTGGGATGTATGTTTGCAGTGTAAAATGCAGAGTTCGTTGCACCCACTACTCCTGTGATGTCAGTGACACCTAGAAGGACAATTTACCTTTTCTGTACTTGCTGCTGGAGGGAAAAGATTGGCTGTTAGGAATTTTCCTATGTTTAGTTTACATGAGCTAATCTCCACACTGAAGGGGGAAGGCACTCAGCCACCAAACAAGGAGCTCCTATCTCGTGAGGAGGTGATGTCATGTCTAATGCTTTAATCCAAGTACTGGGAGTCAAGTTCCCAGGGGTCTCTGTCCATGTTTTTGTATTTCTCACAGCCAGGATGAATTACTTGAACACAGTAAGGCCCAGAAAAGTTCTCTACAAAGTGAGGGCATTCCACTTTTCACTGTAATCCCACTTTGTAAAATTCGCCTTTGTAGTTCTCCATTCACATATTCCATTCACATATGTGAAGTGTTTGGAGATCCTTGAGTGAAAGGAGCTATTACCCTGTATGATTATCATGACCATCAGCATGCTTTTTAAGAGTTGTTGAAATATGATCCTGTAGTAGCTCTGGACTGGGGACTATTTCTGCTATCAGCCTGGGTTTGGTTAACTTACGTGGAGCAGATTCGTTTGGTCTCAAATTTCCAGTGGAATGACTGGATGCAGCCCAGTAGGAATCCCCACTTCTGTTACAAAAGGAAGCAGTGATGGTTCAGAAGGGCAAGACCACACTACTTTATTGTAGCCTGCTTCCTTGTTTGAGGAAGCCTGTGAGTGTGAAATGATGTGATCTACTCTGATTTCTCATGCAAATGTATAACATCACGTGGGAGTTTATGTATCTGTGGAGGAAACTTCTGGATAGTCACAAATCTCTTGGAATTTGGGGGGTTCTTTTTCAGCTGGATGTTCATGCAGAAATTCTGCCTACTTCTTGAAGGTACTTCACTTTCTTATGGAAAGCATTTGTCAGTTCCTTTGCAGGAGCACCTCCCAGCCTGTCAAATAACTGCTGGCTCTAGGGACATTTGTCACTAAATTGGAATGTGTCAGAGCCCACAGGAAAACCAGTAGAGTGAAGATTTACAGTTCTAATGGAATAATAATATCAAGCAGATGTCAAATTTCTATAGCAAGAAACCCCTGCAGTCAATGGAAAGAGCTCCTGGTCCCATAATAGCCACCTGATAATGGAACTAGGAGTGCATCAAAGGCTTCAGAATACTAATACTTAAAGTATTTAGAAATAAAGTGTGACTTCTGGGCACTTTTAGGTCAAATAATTAAAGAAAGCCCTTCCTGGAACATCTGGATGAAATATCTGCATTTTCATGGTGCTTAAACCTCCATTCATTACTCTTTCACCTGAAATATATAAAATGACTTCCTAACAAGAGTTCCAAATCCTGCACTTCGCTCCTCTTGGGAGGGAACCACATTGGCCCATTCAGCTTAGCTTATGACAGAATGAAGAAGCCGGGCAAATTGCTGTTTTCTCACAATGAGCAATACATTTTGTGATGGAAAAATGCAATTCTCATATTTTTCCTTTTCCAGTTTAAAGGGGTGAAAGGCAAATCAGCCAGTTTTGTTCTCGAATTGGTATACTTTTGTAGGCTGGAATACTCCCCTAAAGTGAGTCCAAGAATCACATTAGAATAACCCACAGAATTTCTAGAACCTGCATAAAGGAGAAAATTAATGTTGAAATCAAAAGAGCCACAGGAGATGCTGTGGTATTGGCGTATGTTCTCTGGGCACTCAGACCTCTGACACTGTGATGAGGCCCAGTCTCTACAGTAACAATGTTCTTTAATCCTCAGACTCTTTCAAGGCAAACTTCCACTGCAGGTTTCTTTCTTCCTTCTCTCTTTCTCCTAAACTAGTATTGGAGTTATATTATATATAACCGTATAAACAACTGGACCGGTTATTTATGTAAGATCCTCGATCTCACTCTGTTCACTCCTGTGGCTTCGTCATACAGTAACGGTGCAGCTCACTGGCTCCAAATGGCCAGAGGTGTTGACGGATGGCTTGTCCCAGAGCTCCAGCCTCCGTTTTGAACGCTGGCCTCGTTCATCTGCTGACAGATGCTGAGCACGCAGCCTCAGACTCCGGGAGAAGCCCTTCTGCACTCCAGCAAACCGTATCGCAGCAGCCTAATCAGGCTGTCATAATTTCACCTCCAATTCCTCTCCCATCACTGCTTATTAACAAGGTGACTGGAGAAACAGAAATTTTCTCTTTTATCAGCCTGGGCCATATGGCAGAGCACAGAAAACAACAGGAGATCAAAGCTTGATTTTTCAAAATAGTAGAAGTGGGAACGTAGGCCTACTGAGTTTTTTTCTTGTGTTTGTTTTATACCTGTTTTCTGTTTGCCTAATCCCTTCCCAGTGATATACCCACAAACATACCAAGCAGCTGCAGATCAGGTTCCTTGTGCTCTCCAACAAGCAGAGCCTGTTCCCCAGTAAGCCACCTCTGTTTCAGCAGTTCACTGATGGTGTGGCTCACAAATTCAGCAGCACGTTTCTGAAACAAAATCACCAGTACAGTTGCACCCGGTGTTATTTATTCAGATGCTATTCAAGTTAACTAGTAAATTGATCCAGAAAGGCTAGACTTAAGTGTCTAGACATCACCGGCATCCAAAGCCCTTGCATAATCCTGCTGACATCTAAAGTCCCTCAGCATCTGTGTGTCTGTGAGTAGGCCTGCACACACTCGCTAGTGTGCTGACGGGGCTCAACTGCTGGTGGTTTAGACCCACATCAGTCTTCATGGGTATACAAGATGGATATTCTCCTTGCCCACCTCTGCTAATCACCTCATCCAGAGGGACTCTGACACCTCTAGAAGGGAGAAATGATGGGGGTGGGAAGAGCCATCCCTTCTGTCCAATATTCCAGTTTGCTGCTCTTGCAGCTTCTCTCTCAGCTCCAATCAGTTGTCTCTGAGTTGCTCTGTGGAGATGGTCTCCCTGTTCCACCTTGTTGGAGACTGCTCTGGTTTCATACAAGAACTTCCTTTTGGAGCAAGAACCTAGGTTCCCCCAGCCCTCTGGAGTGCTCTCCCCACTAAGCCACAATACTGGGGCAAACAGCAGCATGTTTTCCTTCATCTTCTCACAATCTTTAAAAAATAAGATTTTTAAATTTTTTTTCTTACCTTTTAATTTATAGGCTTCAGGTGCCTAACTCTAGGAGACAGGTGTCTCCTCCTGATCCTGAGAAAGATGGATATGTCTCTACCTTTCCCCCAACATAAGGCTCTAAGTTTCTGAGCAGCAGCGCCAGCCATTTCCAAGTGTTTTGCCACCTGGCACAGAACAAGAAGCCATAAGTGTCAAGGGTGGTGGTTACTGGCATAGTTGCACTGACGGGTTGTAGTACCCACCACTACCCATGTTGTTAAGACATTTAGTTGGCAAAAATATTTGCGACCATGACGTGGACCTTGTGTAGTAATTCAGTCTACATTTGATGTTGGCAGTAAGACTCTGAACAGAGGTTGGCTTCACTTAATTTCCATTTCTATTAACAAAGTTTACCAAGAAAACTACTTATTGATTCTCCGTTTCTCTTTCCATGGGGCCAAAAACTAGATGCACCTCTTGCCAATCTCAAGCAGGGGTGAAGAAGTTTAGAAAACCTGCAAACCTGTGCTGTCTAAAATGACACTTTGTAATTAATGACTGAGAGCAGGAAAAGATGCGGTGGTACCTGAAACAGAAGAGCATCTGTCAGCTCCCCAGTGACCTTCTTTGTGTGGTTTGTGTGATACAGTGAAAGATCTGAGCTCATCAGCCAGCTCCTGGGATCTACTTTTAACCAGCAGATGATATTTAATGTTAAAGGACAGTATTTAGGCTTTATTATCCCGACTTTCTGCTACTGATGAATGACTAAGCTCCAGATGTGCTGCTACAAGATCCCTGTGGTAATGGACTTTCATACCTTCCCTATAAATGTCTCTCCTTTGGGATACAGCCATGTTACAGATGCTGAGAAGCCCTCTGCCTCAGGCTTCCTGTCTGTGGTTTTCCACCTAAGCTACATTTACTACAGTTGACCTAGGAGGATGTAGCTGGAGAAGATCTGCTTGGATAGAAGCAGATGGTGAGGCTCCATTTCTTGTCTGTCAGAGGGTAGCTCAGGGCTGCAGCTGAGGGTTAGCACTAACACGGTTGTATCCCCTGCTTGTACCCTACTCCCAGGAAGCCTTGTTTGTCCAACTACAGCCTTTCTCAGACACAGTGCAAGAAGGATGAAATCACTCTGCATAAAAACACAATAGCCATGTCAGCCCTTAGTGCTAGACTTAGTGCGCAGAACTCATGAGAGGTTGTGCAAGAGGGCTGTTTTTTGTGTCTCTAAGAACTACAATGAAGGCTGATTATAATTTTTCAACATTTTTTCCCCAAGAACTTTATGATTAATCTTGGCTCAGTCTTGTATCCTGTCGCTAACAGTAGCCAGTAACAGGTGCCCAGGGATACAACTAAGAACAGGAATGCATGCAATAATACTTCCTTGGCATACACCCCAGCTTCCAGTAATTTGAGATTCAGGGATTTCCTGCTATCTTTGTGCTTCAGGGGGTCACTTTCATTGATTTAGCTTGCACTGAATCTGCAGCAGGCTTTATGCCTCAGAGCATGGTGGTTGTGTTTGTGTTGGCATGAACATAGATAGCCATATTCCTACCCAGTGTTAGAAATAATCTACAGCCCAAGAAGATGGTGAGACAGGCAGCAGTTCCTGTTGGGTTCATGACACAGCTCCTTGGCATGTGATTTCTAAATTCTGGGACTTAGAGCAATAAATTTTAGGTTGGCTGCAACTGATATTCTGGTTGTAGAAAGCTCCCTTCTGTTGGCTCACAAGCTCACATTCTAGCATGAACAACTGCATTTTTGTTTCACTCATGACCACTGTCATAACTGCTACATCTGCTGTAACAGTCGTGACTTCTAATGTGGATCCTTGGGTCCTATCAGTCTACAACCCTGACTCACGTCATCACTGTTTCAAAAGAAATTAACGGGTATGGTCATATTGTCTGGCTTATCTCTTCATCTCTCCTTTTATCACTGTTAGACTCTTTAATTGGTGATATAAATAGTGCCATTGAATCACATCTTCGTACTGAGTTTACCAATATTCTGTATTGAAATTGAAATTGAAATTGACATTGACATTGACATTGAAATGAAATATTTTGTATTGAATTTACCAAAATTTTAGTTCTCATTGTCAGTTTTTAAGGGAACGCCTGCCTGCCTCTCAGCTATGTGAAAGTCGTAACAATTAAAGGCTTTTTCTGATGTTAACATCTGTCTGCAGCCTATAAACAAACAAATGTTGCAAGCTCTCTCTGCAAACAATAGTACATTTGCCTGGCCCCCTGCCCTCCAGGTAGTAAACTTGTCTCTCTTTTGACTCTACATATCTTGGTTTCCTCTTGTTGGCCGGAAACACATACAAATATGCAGACACTGCGATCCTCAAGTGGTATTTCCCAAACATAAATGAGAATAGGAAAAGCTTAGCGTTCTGGGAAATGCCTAAGCATTTGGCTGATCCTGTCTGTATAACCCTGCCTATTACGAAGAGCCCAACAACCACATGAGAGCTGCCACTTAAGGGACTTCCAGCAGAATTAGAGGTGAGAAGGAACTGGATCTCCAGTAGCAAAAATGAGCCTCGGCATTGCGCCCTGTTTACATGGGATGAACAATGCTGGTTTTTACCTCTTGGCCCCAGTGTTTGCTTATTTTGGATTGTTGTCTCTGGCACTATTTCTAATGCAGATAAAAGAATATCTTGTTTTGTGTGTTGAGTCAACTGTGCTATGAGATGGCTCAATATTCTAGTTTTATTCACCTTTGTTTGTGAAGACTCAGTTTGCAAAAACCTGCCTTTTCTCTCTCAGAATGTCCCAGCTGAATCTAGTCTCCTTTTCTGCCAGCCTGGGACATACTCAGCCATGCCTTCATAATGTTGCTGAGGCGCAGGGGCACTTTGCCTTTCATACCCAAGGAAAATGCAGATTTTTTAAGTCACTACCTTCCAGTGGCAAAGCTAGAGCCTGGCCAGAGCTGAATGAGGAGTCATGTGGGCAGTGCTTTGCCCACTTCTAGGTTATTTCTTTTCTAGCTACATCTGTCCTGGTAAGCAAGAGAGGTCAGATCCTGTTTTCTGGTCCTAAGGCCAAATGCCATGGTTGTTGCTGCCCGTACCCATACTGCTTAGCTCTCTTACGACTCTAAAGCCATCAGCAAACTATCTCTTGAGGAGGTGCTTGATCCACAGTGATCCTGAAAGTGTCGTCAGGAATTCTATGGCAAAGTACTAGGTGGCCTGGCCAAAAGCACACCAAGAGTCACACTAACAATTTTATGGTAAGAACGATCTCAGGACAGTGCCCAGACTCAGGTGCTAGGTTTCTTTAATTTGCTATAGTGGACATCATAGTCTTTGGTTTTCCGGTCCTGAGTGCTGATCACTTGCCAAGCATTATTTTTTCTGAGTACAAGCTCCTTTACTGTAATACTGAAAATCAGAACTTTGATTCCCAGTTTATCAAGCAGCAATTAGAAAATGTCAAGGACAAAGACAAAGATGTTTTTACTCTTTGCCTAGTTTAACTAAAGACTGTGAGTAGGAGTAGCAGCACATCAAAGCAGATTCCTTGCATCATGAATGCGTGGAAAAAGCTCTATAAAATAGTAAATTCATAGAGGGTTTGGAACTCCCATCCTGTGACTCTTTCCATAAAAAAAGAGGTCTATTGGACTTTCTTCCAAAAATAATTTTTTCCATACACGTAGGAATGCTTTATAGCCCCTATTCACAGTAAACAAAAATGCCTTTTTAGTATTGGTCAGCAAAGGCTTTGCACAGGTCCCCAGGCCACCCTTGAAGTTCTAACTTAGGCTATTCAGTCAGATGCTTCTCAAATTCTAACTGCTGCCTCACAAATTTTTTCCTCTGTGACCTCCTGACTTATAATGAAGCTGGATGAATTTGCAGAGGTACGTACAAATGAGAATGAAAGCATCACGTTGCATAATCAGATTGTTCAGGCAATTAAGAAGTGCCTTGAATGTTGAGGCTAAAAGCAGTGTCATCAGGAGAATATCTGCCTCCCACTGCTGGGATTCAGGCATCTTTTATTCCTCACTTTGTACTCATCCAAGAGAGATATATCCTCTGCAGAGGATACAGACTTTACTAACAGCATCTTTCTTGTAAGTTTAGTGGAGATATTCAGTGTAGCTCTAGGTTAATCATAGCTGTAACAAGACAACTGTACATTGATAAACAAAGCATGAATCCTTGCTTGTTTTCCAAGAAACGGAATAACTTCCTGATAAAGCTTTTTAGTCAGTAATTTCTACAACAGACTTGTACTATTTTACGTATTTAGCTTCTAGATTCATCCTTCATTATGATGACAGTCTTACGCTATTATTGTGCTGAATGGTGTATTATTTCACAAAAAGTCCTGTTTATGCACAAATGACCTAGTGAGGCTCAGAGATTATACGCTAAAGTGAGTGTATGAAACCATTCTATAAACCATGGTGTCACTGAAGGCTATTTGTGCTGGAATGTTACTGCAAGGTATGAGAAAGAATGTCAGAACTTGAGTCATAGTTATTTATGGCACAGAACCCAGAAAGGTGCTGATGCAGAGTAACAAGACAGCAACATAATTCCTACCTTGAAAGACATGTGATTTTTTCGTGAAGAAAAATAATTGAGACAGTTTATTTAAAATGTTTGTTTCCAGTTCTAAAAAATGGCTAAACAAATTCGGAGGTGGTAGAGAACAGGTGTCCCCAGATTGTGGTCTAGAAGCCAACAGTGAACCAGGAGAAATGGTAATTGTATTAAATCATAACTCTTGTAGTGTCACCAATTACAAATTTCAGTATTAATGCTAATGTATTTGTGATAGAGTGAGGACATAAGTGAGGTACTGTTTTTAGAGAAATTAGACTGAATGTTAGAGCTGAAAAAACACACATAACCTTGAGCAAAGGCTCTGCAGCAGGTACAGCATAGTTTGGGTTGTAACTCCAAAAGGTCTCACTTTTGCTGAAAAGTGTGTATATGTAGTGGAGAGGAGTTAAGAAATTAACTTGGATAATATTTAGCCTCTATAAAACATTTTGCTTTTATATTTTCTCTCCATTTCTATCTAGCGTGTGTGAATTCCTTCAAAACCACCTCTGTGCTGTGTGACAGGAGCAGAAATTAACTGTCCAAGCTTCCTTTTCCACAGCTAGCAAACATAAGAATTCCTCATGCTCACTGGAAATACCCATTTTCACAAGGAGACATTAGTCTGCAGAGATCCCAAGTAACGCTCACTTCAGTGTGCCCAAGAGAAGGAGGAACACATCTGAATCCAAAATTAGATGGTCAAAAAACAAATCTTCATCGTCTGGAAGAGGGGAAACATGGGGGATGGGAGAAAGCAAAGTGGAGGTTGGCCTTTGCCTTTCAAGCTACCTTGTCATTCTAATATCCCAGTAGTCTATATTGGAGTTTTGCTTTCGGATAAAGCCTGGGTGTTCATGTCCTGAATGCCAATAGAAGGAAAGTAAGCTCTAAAGACGAGTCACTGAGAATCAGGGTGAGATTACTGGAAGGAGCCAATCCTAGCTGGTCATGCCTTTCGTGGACTGGAAAACATTCAGTCCTGATGTGACCTGCTGCTGCTGGCTTCAGAGCTGGAAGCTAGGCGATGAGTCACATGGATTGATAGAAGCATAGAAGAGCTCATGAGAACTGGGCAACATGCCAAGCAGGCTGACCTCAGGAGCTTCTTCCTGCCAGAGAAGCTTGCAAGATCTCTGCATGGCCACCCTCAATGGTTGCTACAAATTTAAAGATACTGAAATGTGGTGAAGTGGATCTTCAGTAATCTGTATTTAAATACTTACTTTGCAGTCACTTTTTCTATAAAGAGGCATCCTGCTTCTGTAAACATTAAGCATATTGTAAACGCTTAGGTAGGTACGAGCTGGGGCTGCATTCATGTCAGATCTCACAAGTTAAACAGAGCAAAATTTCTTATTTGCTGGTTAGACAAATGCACACGCTACTAAAAATAATTCCTCCAACAAAAAAAATCATTATTTATGGTTTCTTAATAGAAACACCATTTTCCAATTAAACCTGATAATTTTACAAAACTAATTTCATCAAAATCTAGTTGTTATTTTTGAAAATTGACCATGGGAGGAAACTGGACAATGTATTTCACTCCATTCTGGAATATGTCCATGTACTGTCATTGAGAAGCACTTGGATAACTTACACATGGGACAGAGCAGGGCAAATTCTGTAGAGATCAAAAAAGAAACCTAGATTTTGAAGGAAAGCATAACATTGCAGTTGAGAGGGTGATAAGCCTGTGATTTAGGGCACATATCACAAACTTAAGATCTTTCTGGACAGCTGTGGTAATTAGATAATATGAGAGGTGGGGATTCTCTCTCCAAAAATAGTTGTCTAAAGTTAGACATCTAAATCTAAATTAGTCATCTTAGTCTGTTTTCACAGCAACTGTAGAGAAAGAGGCACCTCTAGGGATGTTACCTACTTCCATTTTCCATGTAGACTGGCTCAAAGAACTGACCACCAGACGTGCCTCTTTCTCTCCAGTGCCTGAGAAGGCAGGCAGAATTGTGTAGTTCAGCATCAGATAGACAATTTTTAGATTTGTAAAGGTAGTGAAAGGAATCCCATTCCATGCTGCTTTTTGTTGGCTGAATTCCATGTAGAGGCACTCTGACCAATCCTCCCCTTTGCATTAATAAGTATTCTCCACTTTCTGTCCTAAGATGGATTTTTTTAGCATTGTTGCATATTAAAGCACTTCTATGTTCAAGTCCCAAGTTGGCTACATTTTTCTTTTGGATGCTACTCAAATACTTTTTGTAGAGTGCTCTGAATTCCTTTGGGATGAAACAGGTTACACAAATCTTGAGTTACTGTGTTGTGGAAAAAGGACAGCAGAACTGACTCATCATGTTGATACTCACAAGGATGTTACTGCAAATGGCCCCAGCAGTTGTTTTGTTCATACTCCTGCTAAGTTCATTCTGAGGCTGACCACGTCATACTACAATAGACTGATTGCACACAACCACCAGCCTGCTGTCAGGAAAGAGCAATAAGAATTAATGGATGGATTTCCAAGAAAGGGCTCAGTAAGTCAGCTGCCTAATTCCTGTTTAGTTTGCACGAATTTGAGCTATACAAGTTCTTTAAAATTTTCTCAGAACCTCAGTAAAATGGGTAGTCCTTGAGGACTAGAATCTTGAACATGATCCCAAGATTCCCACATGAAATTTTACCGACTCCTGAATATTTTGTTCTTTCATCTAAAGCATAGCATCTTAGGCTTTTGTCATGACCAACTTGGAATCTTTATTGATAAAGCTTTAATTCTCAGCTTTGCAAAGTAAAACTCGAAAACATGACTTGCTCATACTTTAACAGGCTCAGAGGCCATATGGCAGAGTAAAAGAAAATAATCCTTGAAAAATATCTCAGTGAAAGTATTTTTCATTTCATCAATGTCCTGTTATACTGAGGAGCGCAATGAAAAAAGAAGTGTTTATGGGCCACCAGACTTCACTTGTACTCTGCTCAATACAAAATGATCAAGGACAAAAATAGAAGTAGCTGTGCACTGTCTCATCACCTGAAGACAAGGTGTATACAATAAGGTGAGAATTATCTGCTGAAAACAGAAAAAAAAATGTTCAGGTTAATTAATACTCTTGCAAATTTTACTCTGTAGTCAAGGAAATCCACTCAACCTTTATGCTATTTGAAGTGCTTATCTCACACACATTAATGCTGGCTGGGATCATTGATTTTATTAAGAAAGACAATAATTTTACTTCCTCAATGATAACAATAAATAATAAGACTACTGTTAGAGAAACAGTTTCTACAGCAACTAAAGTTATTCAAAGATTCTTTTCTAATTCTTTTCTGCAAGATATTAGCAGGTGTTAGGAATGGTGTATAATCTCCCGCATAGTCTTGTTTTCCTTACACACTGAAAATCATAAGAGAATTATCCACTGTAAAACTGATTTTCCCCAATACTTTTTGTATTCTTTCTTTACACATATCCCATGGAAATCCAAAGTATTTCTTTTGAGTTCCAAGGCTTTACAAAGAGAAGGAGGCCTAGGAATCTTCATATATTGCTTTTCAGAGTCTTCCTCAGCATTTCAGAAGCAATTTGATACTCAATGTCTCCTTAATAGCTGCCAGGATCTGCAATGGGGAGAGTTAAGGTGCATAAGCGATCTTTCCCTGAAAGACTCTGTGTACCTTGTAAATAATTAGCAGCAGGCTGATCACAATTTAAGAGCATCTTATAAAAACTGGTGAGGAATTTCAATAGAAGCCACTTGCTGTTTAGCCTTGTACATGTCCTGCCATATAAGGTGAAGGAAATAATTTGTCGTCTTTCTGAATGATATGAAGCTTAGTTTCTTCCCTCTACAGTATGACAAGCTGTTTCCCCCATCTCAGTATCCAGAACCTGCTGAATTACAAAGCCTGTTGGTGCTCTGGAAAATCAATGCCTAAACCTTCATGTCCTGGGTGAGGGTAGTGTAACTGTGACAGCGTTGTTGCACAGTGCTGTTGCTCCTTACAGCACAGTAAACAAAATGAGAAGTTGCTGCCTTGCTGGCCAGCATGACCACTCATATTTGCATATGTCTGCCTAGAGAGGGCTCGCTGAAATCTGATATTGCAAAGCATGAGGTAAGTATACTTCATAAAGTAGGAGCTATCAGATGACCTACAATAAAAATAGCCTAATACTGAAAGCAATTTTTAAATACACCCCTTCACACCCCTTGTTCTCCTTCAGGAGAGAGGGAATAGCTGAATACTGTGGGGACTTGGCATGGTGATCCTTCTCTGATGTTACCCAAATAGCAGAAATGGTTCCCAGACTGGCATTAGGGGGCTTAGTGAATAATCAACTGAACATGAAGTCCCAGGGAGATGTTTCAGAGCAGATGAGGAGGAGGAAGAGGGGCATGATTTTTATCTTTGTGCTTCTTCCGTGCTGATTAAACCAATTATGTGTGTTTTCTAGACATCTCCATTTCTAAGAGATGTTAAAAAATCAGACCAGTTGCCTAAAATCTAAGGGCTAAAAAAATGCTTCTTACACAGAAAGACTTATCTTAGTCTCTTGTATCATCCCCAGAAGAAAGCTGAGAAATAACTTGATTGCCGCACATAAATATCGTCATAAACAGAATTATCTGGTATGTAGGCACCAGTAAAGCAGAAAAGTAGAACAAGAAAACAGGTGGTAGTGGTTACAGGTACATGCTGTTTACAGGTGAGACACGGACCCTGAGCAGTGAGGCTGAGTAACTAATGGAAGAAACTACCACATGAGGTGACAGTCTTTATCTCTTCATGTCTTTGCATCAAACCTGAGAAGCCTCCCAGGAACTGTGGATTAGCAAGCACAAACTATTCTAGCACATGATTAACAAAAGGAAACATTATGGCTTATGATACTAAACAGGTCAGATTAGGTGGTTTAAAATTCTTTCTGAGTTTAAAATCTGTAGGAAGGGAGTGACTGGAGGGCCTGACAAAAAAAGCATTTTCTGTATATGATAAGTCCCCCTGCACACACACACCTTAGCATGAACCAGGAGGTGACAGTTACATATGTGTGAGAGGGAGGAGGCTGTTTGGGGACATCACGACTGCACATGAGATGAGAGAAGTTGCCTTCAGTCATTGGACCTGCCATGTTGGGTTCTCCCGTGTGGATGTGCCACCAAGTCACCAAAGTCATCAGAGAAGCTGAAGAGATCCAGAAGGTCCTCAGGAGCAAGGATGGATACAGCACCACGTTCTGTGTGGAGTTTCCCCTCTCAGCTTCCTGGGAACGCTGAGCTGGGTCCCTGTGCTGAGAATAAGTATGGACACTGCTGCTGTATAGTAAGTGGGGGAATATGTCACCCTCTCTGCAGTCTTAGTCACTACTCTTTTGAATCTGAATCACTTTTAGAATCAGATACAACTCTAAAATCATTGTGGCACTTTTCCGAGGGGCAAACACAGGGAATATGAAGAAAGTATAAAAGCCAACCCTTTTCCCTTTTCGAGGCCAGAGGGTTTATAAAGCATGAGTTTCTCATGACGGATGAATAAAGGAGCACAATGCACGTGCTTATCATTGTCTCCTTGCTGACAGATGTCCCCGAAATGAAAAATAATATGAAAAAAGTTCTAGGCCTTGCCAGGAGAGCTGACTGCCCACACTACGAGTGCCATGAAAAGAGCTTTTCATGACTGGAACTACGGTTCTTAAATGGAGCATGTTTTATCTAGTATCAATTGCTAGATTAAAGCATGGGTGTCCCCTACCTCACATTTCAGTGGCGAAGGAGGGAAGGCTGAATGTGACGTATGTAAGGCGATGCTGCCTTTGCACTGCTTGCAGTCCCAGGGAGGCTCATGTCTTCATTACAGTGCAACTATTTAGACATTGCTAATAATTGCATTACTCATTCCCTGTACTTCTCCCAGTGTTCATCATGTTAATGTAAAAGAGTATTCATGGCTCTTTCAGATTTTATTAGCAAAACTCTAACGCAGCCTCGAATCAGACAAGTGCTGAAAGTGGACAGATGTGGATCAATCTGTAAATTACCCAGTTTGAGGAAAACTACATATTTGCCCTGACTAATACTGGATAATTAGGGAAAGGCTGCAGTTATTTCCTGCCTTTCCTCAATACTTGTTACTAGCAGCTGTTGCTCATCTCCTGCAAAGCAGCTTGGTGGAGAGAAGTGTGTTTCCAAAGCACAGAAATGTAGCTGTGAAATCGCATGTGGAAGCAGTCAAGTCCATGTGATCGTACAAGCAGTTTCTCTACTCATCTTTCAGTCACCTGAGGCTGAAACAGACACTTGATGGTGTCCCTTTAGCTGAGGTTTCCTTTGCAGTTAGATCTGCTGTGGTGTGACATGACAGTTGCAATACTGATCGCAAAATATATACTTCAGTTTGAGATGCTCATCAGTAAATACCACTCTGAAAATTTCTCTTATCAATAGTCCGAAAAATGTATACCTATATGTAGGTACATAGGTGTATATATTCATCTCCCTTTGTGCTCCCTGAATAGATGAATTGTGAATATAATTTACTCTTATTTAGAGATTCCACATTTTTGAGTGTATGAACCTTGAGAAATGCATGTTCTTGTTTGGTGCTACTGTGATGCAAATCTGTTTACGATACTATTATGCTAATCCTAACAAAACCTACTCCTAACTATTACGCTTAAAGTCCTAACAAAAGATGTACATATTATCCTATGTTGTGGAAATATTTTTATCAATTTTTAATTACCCTTTGACTTGCAGGTATGGCATGAATTGTCTAATCCAATTTGAAGATTTTGCCAATGCTAATGCTTTTCGTCTCCTCAATAAATACCGCAACAAATACTGTACATTTAATGATGATATTCAGGGTAAGTACATTTAGAAAAATGCAAACTTCACCTTTACCTTCTCATGAAGAAAGGTGATTAAGATCACAAGACTGTTTATTATACAGTTCTCAATGGCTGATGAACTTTAGAGTTTATACATAAGCATTTAAAAATATAAACAAAAACACAGCAGTCTTAAGTCAAAAAGTCAGTCTCTGTTTCCAGTAATTTAACTGTTCATTGCAGCAGTGTTGTTCAAGAGAGAAAATGGATCATGTCCTTTAAATTATTAAGGTAATTTAGAGAGTTCCGTTAATTTTCTATATATAGTTAAGACAATGCTGAACAATGCTGACTTTTAACAGTTGTGCAAGGTTTTCCTGACCCATATGGTCATTAGCTGATCCTGGCAATGCCCCTCTATTGTTATCCTCCCTATTACATGGAAAAATTATAAGGTAAAGCAGATTAAGCAAACTTTATATTGAAAACACCCTGATCTTGGCATTGACTTTGCTTTAAACCACTGGAAGCAAAGTTTGCCTATCCATTAGGGACAGGATCTTCCCAACTCCTTAAAAATAACCCATGCTTTTCCTACTATTTTTTTCATCTTTTCTTCTTTTTTCTAGTCCTGCTTGGCATGTGCAGAAATTTCAGAGATTTGTTGTTCTAATTGTATGCAAGTCAGTTGGACTCATCCTCACTTGTACTTGAAAGAGGCTGAAAGAAATGCCAATGTCATTTTTCACACAGTGCTGGCTCTTGTGGGCAGTCTTTCCAGCAGTGTTTCTGTATCTATTGCCCATCTAGCAATGTTTGGCAGTGTTGTGTAACAGATCATTCGTAGCTGTCGTGGCCCAAAACAGGACTCTAACTTGTGGGAATACAGTTGGTGTGATGAGATGCATGATCCTGCTTGAAGACACTTTCATGAAGAGGTTTTAGAAGCAGAAGAACTTAAGGCATTTCAGAGAAGGTGAGATATATGAGCTGGTATTGATTTAAGAATATTGGTTTAAAAACACATCCTAGGCACAAACAGTGCAAGTTAGGTCAGGCCTGAGTTGTATTCGTTTAAACTTATTGCCCGTTGCTTAGCAGGACTGAATACGAGACAGCCCAGCCTGGCCTAACACATGCACGCACGCACACACACACACGCACACACAAAAGGAGATGGGGGAAGGAAGTATAAAATGCTCCACTTAATCTCCCTTAGGCCTCCCTCTTGCTGCCCCAGCGCCTACACAAACAGAGAGCACTTTTAAATATTAATGCCTCCTTTCTTTTGTCGCACAAATCACTGTATAGCCAAAGCTGTCCTACCCCAGCAGACTTAAAATTACTCAGACCCCTTCTGGTTGCAGCCAGCCTGCTGATGCTGCGCGGGAAGCCTGCCAGGTACCACGAACCGAACCGGCATGAGGCGATTGCTCTTATTAGGAAGCTCATTAGCCTGGGAGCTAGCAGGAACTGGCTCCCAGCACTGGCCATGTGGGAGTTCCCCATTAAGGGAGTGCTTCTCCTTCCTCTATGGGGCAATGACATCACTCCTTTCCCAGCTCTGTCTGGGTTCATGCAACGGGCAAGAGCTACAGTTTCAGCTATAAGAGAGAAAATTGATTGTCACTTCTCCCTCTTTCCCAGTAAAGTACCAGGGCAGTGCAGCAAATGTGAAATTGGAGGGATATGAGAATTCCTTTGATTCTGCTCTTCCTCCTATAATTTTGCTCGCTTAACTATACACGGTGATGAAAAGAAAGTATACAACTAAAAGATCTTCCAAAGGTGTAAACTCTTATGAACCCTTGACACGGACATCCTTGGATTCCTGTTTCATGCAAGAAAGTTCATACAAGCAGAAAGAAGTTATGTTGGAAGGGACCTCTGGACCAGCTGGTCAAACCTCCTCACTCAAAGTAGAGCTAATTTCAAACTTACATTCAACTTTCAACTTAAATCAGGTTCTCTGGGGCCTTTGTCCAGCCAAGTAATTTTGAATATCTCCAAGACTGGAGAACGACAACCTCTTTTGGCTTCCTGTTTCAATGTTTGCTCATCTTCCTTGTGATTTTTTTCCTAATATCTAATTGGAATTTCCCTACGTTGCCCGCATCCTTTCGACATACACCTCTGAGAAGAATCTGGCACCGTCTTCTCTGCAATCATCAGAATAAAGTCTTAAGTCACGAAGTGACTCTCCTTTGGTTCCAGTAATTGTAGACAGCAATTAGATGTCCTCTTAGCCTTCTCAGCTGTATCAAACCCAGGTCCCTCAACCCACCACATATATCCTGTATCCTCCCACTCTAAGAATGTTGATGGCCCTCATCTGAACTCACTCTAGAGTGACAGCCGTTTCAACCATTATCCCCAATTTGTTACCATCCATGAGCTTGCCTGAATGCACTCTGTTTTGTCATCCAGGTTATTAATAGATGAATGGTATCGACCTCAGTATTGACCTCTGAGGAACTCTTGTATTTGCACTTTATACCACTCACCACAACCCACTGAGCCCAGCAGTTTAGCCAGTTTTTCACCCACCTTACAGTCCACTTACTCAGTTTGTATCTCTTCAATTTGGCAGCAAGTTTGCTATGGAAGATCACTTCAGAGGTCTTGCACAGGTCAAGGTAAGCAACACCAACCATCTTACCTTTGTCTGCATAGCCAGTTATCTCATGATTTGCCTTAGGAAATCCATGCTGTTCTCAGTCATGTTCTTGTACTTCATGTGCTGAGACATACCATCCAGTAGGATTTGCTTCGTGATCTTCCCAGGGACTGTGATTAGGCTGACTGGTCTGTGATTCCCTGGTTCCTCCTTCTGGCCCTTCTTGAAGTTTTAGTTGGATGTAACATTTTTCTTTATCTAGTCATCCAATTCTAGCTCAGCCTTGCAACATGTGTAAGGCATGCCCAGAAGAATCAGTAGGAGTCTGTTCCTGGGCTGAGCAGAAGCTGTTCTACAGGCTAACTCAGGAAAATGGAGAAAAGAAATCTCTTATGTGTTATTTAATTCTGTCTGATCATATCATTCAAAAGCCTTTCACACATATGGGCAGGGCAGAAAGAATAGTGCACAGAAGCATAAACCCTGGTATCTCCTGACTCCAGGCATCTTGGCGGTCTCTTAGAACTAGATTTAATGCATTGACAGCTTTTACCACTGATTTTGAGTGTTTTAGATTTCTCCATATCTAGCTTGAAATTCTGTGAAGAGACTTGATTTCTAAAATAGGCAAAACAGCTGCATCCTACAAATGAGACTTTTTTAGGGCACCTCAAGATGGGAAACCTTAATCACTAGCTACTTTTAAAATGCTCAGACCTTTGTATTTCCATAGTCTCTCCACTATGGGCTATGGACTATGCACAGGGATGATTCCTTTCCACAGAACCTCTCTTGAGTCTTCTCACAGTCCTTAAGGCAATGGTTCCTCTTTTTTGTTGGTTTCTTGACTACTTCATAGTCTCATAATGTCTCTGGAACCATCAAGCACCCTTATCATTATCTAACAGATAAAGATAACCCTTCCAGGACACTTTAGGAAACAGTGTCTTAGCCTGGAAGAGTACTGCTCCCAGGTCTTAGTAGGGTTAAGAACAGCCAGACTCCAGAACTACAATCCGAATGGCTTCAAACATTTGGGCGGTTGGAAAGCAATCCTATGCAAACGTGGCCCATTTTGCAGACACGTTTCCATATGCTTTGAGGAGCAAGCCTAGTTTTTGGCAACACATTGAGTAATTTCAGCGGATTAAAATGGTACAGTATCTTAGTTTGTTGTTTCAGCTGGCGTGGAAAATGCATCAGTAATTATCACAGGAAACTAAGAGGGGATAGGGGAGGGAGAGGAGCACAATAGGAAGGGAGCACTGGAAGATACCGTGCTGCAGAACAAAGCAGGCTATGTCCTGCCAGGCAGCTCCTGAACAGCACACTTTCCATGTGGGGTTTACCCTGGCTGAAGATAGATGTTCTCTCTCCTATAGGGATTCACCATTACAAGACCCTTTTGGACCTGTTGTGCCCAGCAGCAGAAAAAGCTTCTGCATTTTTCCTTGATATTTCAGTTAACTATTTAAGGGCCAGCTCCTAGACTCATATCTGAATCAATCATTGACTGCTAAACAAGCCGTGTCAGAACAGCCCAGCCTCACTGTCTTTGGGTTTATTGGAGCAGGGCCAGAAAGATCTGATCCATGTGTTCTGTCAGTTCAGGACTGTTACATTTGGTCCCCTTTCCCCTCCTGCTTTTCTTGTTCACTGTTTCCTTGTTCACTAAATGCCATTGCAAGCTTCTTTGCAGTAAAGAACACCATAAAATACATCTGCATAAAGATTTCTGTAATCTTTAGGTGAAGTCTAGGATAAGGAGGCAAAATGGAACATAGTAAGTCTGTGCTTTGAGCTTCTGGATTATGTGGTTGCCATAAAGCGATAACAGAGCCTCCACTGCTGTGGTGGGGTAGGGGATGCTTTCTTGAGAAGCTGCCTGGTATCATCTGCCTTTATGAACATGTGCATTTAGTTTGTTGGAACAGCGCAGCGTGTTGCAAACCCACAGTCACCATATGTGCTGTCTGGCAGACTGCACAGAATGGAGGTACAGAATGGCTGTACCTCCATTTGAAGGTAATACTACTGATCAAGGTTGTAGCATAATTTTAAGGCAGTGCAGTTTACAGTCCAAGCACTTTACAGTCCAAAGAGAAAAATAGGCATTTAGAGATGACTTTCATTTGATCTTCGTTAGGCATCTACTTTAGGTTGAGATCTGCATCTCTGCTGTCAGACATCACACCTCCACCTCCAGAGAACATCTTCTGAGTCACCTGTGTTCCTAAACCTGTTGCTGGAAAAAGTGAATTCCTTCTCTGAGCATTGATGCCTTGCTTGTCACTACTACTTTCGTTCACATGGTCTGCACTATTTCTAGATTTGCTTTCTTAATGTCTTTCTGAGGCCCCTTGGGGGAAGGCTAACAATAACCAAAAGCCATGGAGGTGAAGACCTTGATCTGCAAACACTTAAGCAACTCTTTGCTTCAACTTTGTTGTATTTAACTTTTGATGATGTATTTGGAGTGCATCTGGACAAGGTCCACCTCACTTTCCAGTAACGCTGAATGGCAACTGCTTCAGGGAATTAATGTGAACCAGGATTTGGAAAAGCTCTGTGCTTGCTCTGCATCCATAAATTTAGATATATTTTCTTGGCTACACTTTCCTGGAGCTGTTAAACGGATGTTTGCTATTCCTTGGGCCCTAACTTTGGCATGGTTTTGATGGGGTAATGTGTAAGGAGGAGGGGCAAGGGTAAAAATTAGAAGGTGAAGTTGAATTTGGCCATCCTTTCCTCCAGTATGCTGTGTTGCAGGCAGAATCACCTGCGTGGGCGTTGTATAAAGAAATGGGCATCTGTGTGGGTGCATGCTCCCATCGCTGCTGCTATCGGAAAGAATTGGCTCAGCCCAGATGCTAGTTCTGGGCTCTGAACAATTCACAGCTGCTCGGAAGTTCTCCTCTTGCTCTCCCATGCCACACAGCTCTCTTGCCACCATGCTATGGCAGATACTCTGCTCCACTGAGACAGGATATGGGTCAACAGGGCCAGGGCAGCACCAGCACATAGCAAGGGGGGGAAATCTGGTTCCCAAACGTGCCCAGTGTCCTTGTTTCCACTCATGTCCGCTTAGCCACTGGGTGCTTTCATATCTGGTACAACATACATACATACATACAACCTTGACATCAGCACTGGGCTGGACTTCCCCTGCAGTGTTCGTGCCAGCACTGCCTCTGACTCGGTATGTGAGACCATTCATCTCTCTGTCTGCTCTCCCCACTCTGAAAGTAGGATAGCAGTCCTCAGATATGGGTCAGCTGAGCAGGAGGCTTTACCATTTGTGCCCCATCTTGAAGCGGTGAAGCAGAGCCTTTCTTCTTGGTTTTGCTCCAGTGCAGCTCCACTGACATCTATGGGGCTTGTTCTGACTTACACTAGTGTACCTGGAAAATCAGTTTCAGGTTTTTTTTTTTCCTTAACGTTCACATTATTCTCAATGTGCCTGAGTCTTGCAGATTAATTCTTGCTGGGATTGCCATTTTTCCAGAATGTACTTTAATTTTAAATAGCTCTTTTCTTTGCTAGCCCAGTTACTGTGGACTCCCTGGAGATGACCCTGAGATCTACTTGCTATTTTGTGATATTATCTTGAGCATTCACTTCGAGTCTTGAAAGAATGAGATGATTTCTGAGTATTTTCCTTTCTTCTCTCTGTGACCCTCCGAATCTCCTCCCCACCTCAGATACAGACCAGCCAAGCTGGCTCTTGCTAATTACTTAAGGAAGTAGTTATCTGCAATATTGGCATTCAGTCTCTTTGAAAAAACAGAGAGATTAACTTGTTGAAGGATAGTTGTTCTTTTCTTGCCAAAACTCATGGTGACAGCTTTTGTTCCTCCATCTCATTTTATGGTCTTTTTAGAATTGAGGCACACTGATTAGCCAATTCCTTATACAAACCAGCTGTGAACCCTCCTCCATAGAGATGCTCTAATGTTCCATGCTCTGAAGTTTTAATTATTAAAGAAAAATACTGAGCTGAGGCCAAGGTACAGTAACTTTGTTGCTTGAGTAATGGGGGGTTGAGATGCAGTTTGGGAGACATGGAAGGACGAGAAACTCGCTGGTGAGCGAGAGGAGCGTTATTAGGAATGGCAGAGCTGAGCAGAGTCCTGCTGTTACTGCGTCAGATCTGTAATGCGAGCTCAGGGAGCCGAGTAAGGGCACACCCTGTCCCCGGCTTCCGCTAAGCGAAACGCGCATCGCGTTGCAGACCCTTTCTTCCCCTACACCCCACTCCCCACATGCTTGCTCACAACATGTTTGAAAGGACTCAGAGTCCCTCTGCAGAATGTTCCACAGACGTTTTTCACTTGTTTAAATGGATTTGCAGACCCAGACAGAAACCAGCATTTGTCCCATCAGATGCCTCAGCAATCGCAGGGTAGAAAGCAATTTTGCCTGGGAGAGAACCAAGAGAAACAAGATACTTCACCAGTTACATTTCTTCTTTTAAATATTTCCCAGACATATATTGCCACTAATGCTATGACCTGTCTCAAGACTAACACTGTCCTGCTGCAGTTGTTCCACTTTCAGATTTTTTCCTCTGATCAGCCACCCGGTCCCACCCACACAGGGATGTGGACACAGCTGCAGTAAGCAGGGGGAGATAGTTCCCCACCGTGCGTGTGTGCATATGTGTAGGTGTTCACAGTCTTTCCACTGCATGCCACAAGTGTGGCATTGCTGACGACTGTAGGAGTTTGATCTCTCCCTACTTCTTTGCAGTTCAGCCTGCTAGAGTGGGATCCCTCTCTCCAAACTTTATATACCTGCAGTGTAAGTGGCTACATGTCAGCCAGTTATTTTAGCTCACTTAAAGAATGATGGTGGTAAAGAGACACTTGTAGTACGCATTTCACGTGACCTAATTCAGATGTCTGCTTTAGGATGAGCAGAATCATACATGTTTGTTCAGAGGAGTCCTGTCTTTAGGATCTGGTATGGCAGCAAACCAAGCGGTCCTGCTGATTATAGACTTACTGAAGTGAGGAGAGTGAGCATGAAATAGGTATGTGACATGTGTAAAAAGCAAAATCTAAAAAGTATGAAATTTTCTGAGGTTCCTATAAATTCCTTGGATGTTCATTATCTTTCAGTCAGATGGCATGGCCTTTTGCGAGGTAAATATACTATAAATGTGGCTTAAAAAGATAGATTTCGTACAGAAGAAACAAGAGGAAATTCTTCACATATATCCTTCAGTTGTCTGAGTTGACAAATGTTAATATTCAAGCATTAGAGCACTCAACAGCTGTTTTTCTCCCCTGCCCAAGCTCCCTTTTAAACTTACTGAACCCAGATGTTCCGTATCTGGTAATAAACTGATACAAACTGTTTTCTGAGCCAGTGAAGGGAGTTTGTCCTCAGTACTGAAGTATGCCTCTCAAGTGATTCCTTGCAAAAAAGAGGCCTAAGAAACCACAATCTGTGATATTAAATTGTTAGTCTAGTCCATTTTATACCTAAAACACGGATGTTTGTGGTGCCATCAAAAGTGTTAAATGATGCTGTTGCATTGCTGAGGCACTGACGTCTGCTGCAGGAGCGTGGCCATTGGCACTTCTGCTAAACCAGAATCTCTGTTAGGTGGCACTAGTTTTTCATTTAGAGAGTTAGACCAGAACTAAACAAATCTGAGTTACAAGAGGAAAACTTTGGTGATGTGATGGTACTGACAGTCATTTTTGTTTTAAACAATAAACATTCTCTTTGTCAGAGTAGCTTATATCAATCAGTTCCCTAAGCAAAATAAACCATCTCAGTAACAGTACTTTTCTGCCAGAATAACTGCTCATGCTAGGTTTTCTGTAAGGTTTATGGAAATAGCAAGAGAGAAAATCATTCCCTGATGCCATGATATACCAGAGGTTTCTGGGTTAGCTTTGGCTTTTGCACTACAGGAGCAGGTAAAGCTCCCATTTATTTTCCACATCCTTCACATATGTAGCAGCACCATCTGCTGGTTTCACTGTTCATGGTCATGCTTTGGCCATTAACTGCTCCTATTTAGTTTGCTGATGTGTTTGCTGGTGCCTGGTAGCACACCAGGCTGGCTAATTAAAACCCTGCTCCTATGGACTGATAAGAAAATAGGAAATGTTGGAGGCTTCTTAACCTAAAAGAGTTTGGGTTATCTTCTGAGGATAAATATTTTGAAGTGGGAACACACTCAGATTCTGTAGTGACAGGGCCTGAGAAAAGGGTTCCTACCACAAGGTTTCTAACAGCGTACCGTACGCTGTTACTGTCTACTTCTATTGTAGACAGTCTTTTTGCTACGAAGATCATCTCACAATGTTTCTCTCTTTTCAGGCACTGCATCCATTGCAGTAGCTGGCATCTTTGCAGCCTTAAGGATCACAAAGAACAAGCTCTCTGACCATAAGTTTGTTTTCCAGGGAGCTGGAGAGGTAGGAATGTTCTTGAAGTTTGTTCCTAAATATCACCTAAAATCAAAATTTAGCAAAAAATTAACCATGAATTTTTTTGTAAGGCTTAGCTTCATGAAGACAAACCACAGAAGCAGGTCAATTGTCACCAGGCAGGAATGGGCCCCACAGCTGGATCTGGTTGATGCATAGAAGTTGCATCAGTGATGCTATCTCGCAGTGATGTTGTGGCCTGTGAGTCCTGGGCAGGCCTCTTGGATGTTATCAGGCTGCCCATATATCAGTGGGGCTTTAACATGACTTGAGCAGAGTCCCTTATGAGGCAGGGTGCTGCATTAGCTTCAAGGATACTGCTTCAGGACCTCGGGGATGGTATTGAGGGAAAAACAGAACTTCTCTAACAACAAAGTCAAAATGATTTTGGCTCAAAGGACTGTAAGCCTGTCCAGGACTGCTTCTTCCTTCAGGTAGGAGTGAGAGAAAAGTGGATTCTTCCACTGGCAGTCCTTCAGATGCAGCACTTCCATTTCTCCTCTGTGCTGGCATCATCACTAATGTCCTCATGTTTGGTGTATGCCCCTTGCCCTCCCCTGCAGCAGCCAGATGAATGATAGAGATGGCCTTTTCCTGCCAAGGTACCAACTCCACTGCTGCAGCCTCAGCCACTTGGAGAAACCCACTGCATTTGAGGAAGTCAGCCCTTACTCTTCAGGCTGGCCCAGTCCTGTTCAAATGGGCAGCCTGCTCTGCTGGACTATTACTTTTTGGTTTATGGTAGCACCTGCAATGCTAAAATATGTCTTATGCCAAGAGTCTGTACAACCACAGAGCAAAAAGCCTCCCTGCTTTCTGCAGTGCAGAGTGGCCCAACACATCCCTTATTTAAAAACTTTCTCCAAAAGACATTGCTACCCCAGTGAGATGTTTATTTACTGCCTCTGTGTTCCAGGCTGCGATGGGCATAGCTCATCTCATCATCATGGCCATGGAAAAGGAAGGAATTTCACGAGAGGATGCCATCAGAAAAATCTGGATGGTGGACTCAAAGGGTCTGATTGTCAAGGTAGATCTGTCTCTAATGCTGAGCTCCACTCCCCTGCACCTCCCACACCCTCGAGTGAGGCCAGAGCAGGCAGATGCTCAGCCCTGCAGTAAGGGCTGTAGTTCTACCAGGGTCGATAGGGCTGTTCTTGCTCTCAGCAGGGCTGGGTACACATTGTGGGTACAACAGTATACCACTGACTATCCTAAAGGCAGCGCTTTGGACTCAGCCACTTAGTAAAGCATTAGGATACTCAGCTGTCTCAATAGCTTTGTAATGCTAGATGGCCCTAGTTACCAAGCAGTGTCAGAAGTATTAGGCACAGCAATGTTGTGCCCTACTTTGTCTTCCAGCATGGCTCAGCTCCGCTCTGCACTCCCTGGGTCCTCAGGGCCTCTGCCCTTGTCTTCCCTAGGCTCCAGGAGACTTGTGTTACTTGCACACCTTCTGCCATGCCAGCCAAATCCTTCCTCTATGCAAGCAATGCATTTTGAAGGGGGTGATAGAAGCAGAGGCCACCCCACATGGCATTGTGTCAGCTACTCAGTGCCTGACTGGTTGGTGCTGAGAGACTGCTTTAAGGAGCCTGGTTGAAGAACAGGGCTGGGAGAAGGAATGAACTGATGAGTTACTAGTTGTGTCTCCAGTTTTTGTCAACAGCCCTAAATTTGACTCTTTCTTTTCCCTCACAGGGGAGGAGCCACCTGAACCATGAGAAAGAGATGTTTGCCCAGGACCACCCCACTGTGAACACACTGGAGGAGGTTGTGCAGAAAGTGAAGCCTACAGCAATTATAGGTGGCGTTCCCTTAATGTGACCTTTCTACCACTGTTCAGATCTTAGTAGAATTTCTGTCTTTCTTGCAGGGCCTCCTTTTGTTCTCCCAATCAACACACATTGAGCTTTTTCTGCCCCGATTTTGTCAGCTGAATTCTCTACATCCTTTTCTCTTAGACTGTGAGGCACAGGCTTCCTTTTTGTTGGACCTGTAGAAACTCTTACTGCCAGGGCTGCAGAGGAAGTTGTCAAGGCAAGGCAGAATCTGGGGCTCTCAGCACTGAGCAAGGTGCAGGCAGCCCAGCCAGGACAAGGCTGATGGCAGGTACCACAGGCAGGTCTTTGGGAGGGCACTGCAACCAGACTATCCCCAAAACTGATCTCTATCCTGCCTGGTGGAACAGAGGGCTTTATTTTGAGATAGGACTTTTAATCTCACCGTAACATGACAGTGTAACATTCCTGCCAGCATCTTCAGAGATGGAGTCTTTTCCCTCCTGCAGTTCTGTTAGCATTCAAGAGAGATAAGTGCAATGCAGTGAACTCAGAGAGTCAGAAAGCACCTGCTCACTCTGCTGTTGTTGTTTTAGGTGTTGCAGCCATTACAGGTGCCTTCACTGAGAGGATTTTAAAGGACATGGCAGCGTTCAACGAGCGGCCCATCATTTTTGCCCTGAGCAACCCCACAAGTAAAGCAGAGTGCACAGCGGAGCAGTGCTATCGCCTCACCGAGGTACTTGATCTCAACAGAGTGAAACTGGGAGCGCATGGCATGTCCTTGACCATACCAAGGACAACACAGCGGTGCATGGTGGGAGGACAAGAGACAATGAGCATATTTTGAAATGAGGATTCACACTGGTTATAAAGAAAAATCTTTACACTCTGAGGACAGTCTGACAGTGGAACAGGGGCCCAGAGAGGTTATGCAGCCGCTGTCCTGGAAGTCTTTCAGTACCCCACTGGGTAAAGCCCTGAGCAACCTGGTCTGACCTCAGAGGTGACCGTGCTTTGTGCGAAAGTTCAGACTAGAAACATCCTGATGGTCTCTTCCGACCTGAATTACCTAGTGATCCTATAGAAAAAAGCAGTTGCTTGCCTTGCCTGCTGCTGTCTGCTTGAGATACCACATCCTCCCAAGTTACTCGCCCCTATGTTTTTTCACCCTGGTAATTTGTGTAACAGTTTTGTCACCCAACTCAGACCTAATGTCAGTCAAGAATTATTGCCATGTGCATTGACCTGGGGGAATGAGGAGGCCTTAGCTCACTCTCCACTTTGCTCTCACTTCCTGCTTCCCTGTTATAGTGCCGCTGGCTGGGACAGTTACACTGCCCCCAGGTCTTCACCCCACACTTTAGGAGCCTCTCTGCACTCCAAAGACAGTCAATAGGGAGGAAGAGAGACAACTTCTCAGCAGGTTCAGAGCACCTGCAGTTGAGCAGTGCAAACACCTGCTCAGTGCTTGGTACGGCTGCATGGCTCTGGTGACCAGGCCCTAAAGGACTCTCACTTAGACCTGGCTGTGATGGAGACACTTCCTGCTGACTGGCTGCAGAATTGGCCACTTTGTCCCCTGAGAACAGATTGTGGAGAGCAGCAGAAATGTAAAACATCTTTTCCACATTTGGATGTCTCTTTCTCTCTCTTTGATCAGGGCCGGGGAATATTTGCAAGCGGGAGTCCATTCTCGAAGGTGACCCTGCCCAACGGACAGACCTTCTTCCCTGGCCAGGGAAACAACGCCTACGTCTTCCCGGGAGTGGCGCTGGGAGTCATTGCTTGCGGGGTCCGGCACATCTCTGACGATATCTTCCTCACAACAGCAGAGGTTTGCAAGTGGCATTTCACTGTTGTTTCTAAAAAAAAATGATAAGGTGCACATGCACCTACTAGATGTATTTTCTAGAACCCGTTGAGTGAAAAATGTACAGTCTCAGCAAAAGGCTGTAGCTTTTTCCAGTCTCAGGGAAGTCTCGTGTTTCCCTTGTGGCTACAAAGGTGCTTGCAGGAGGTGTGACAGGGCTCCTTCGTTCTACATGACTGCCATCCTTTATACCTGTGTTCAGGACCTGCCTAAGCAGAGCGCTTCCATTGTCCTGGCTCCAGCTTTAAGTCTGGAATGAAATCCTACACATACGCGTTTGGAAAAATTCAGCATTTGGCACTGAGAGTTACTCGTCTCTCCATCATTGCTGGGGTTTCAGTGTTTAATCCTAGTGAATGTGGCACATGCTTAAAACTGTCACTGTAACGACCTTCTTCTTCTAGTCTATTGCAGCTGAGGTCACAGAGCAGAACCTTGCAGAAGGACGACTATATCCCCCCTTGGATAGTATCAGAGAAGTGTCCTTCAAAATCGCTGTGAAAGTAAGAACTCATTTATTTCCACTTTCTGTGGTAGAGAGGGGAGGAATTACCATTTTGTTTTGTGATTTTTATTTCTGCTTATACCGTAGCCTAAAGCAATGATTCTCAGGAATCCAGTATTCATGGCAGAATTGCTGCTTCCATTTTTCCTATCATTAAGCTCCAAATTTGAAAAATGCCTCCTGATTCTGGATGTCTAACAAAGCTGTGCTTTATCACTTGGAGTTGTGTTGCTCAGGACTTCCAGAAATCAGATTTAGGGTTAACATCAAATACGGAGTAAGTTGCTAGAAGGTTTTAGGCTCCAAATTGTTGTGAAACCTGTCCTCCTTTTGAATTTGATAGGAATTTAAGCACCTAAATATGGTTTTGGATCTGAGCTTGCTTGCCAAATTTGGGGATTTTTGTCTGGTATACACCTGATTCTTAACTCCTGCTCAGGCTTCCAAAAAAGCAGCATGCTCCAAGCAGATAGAGCACCCACTGAAAATCACATTGGCCTGATGGGAGTTGCTGAGAGATGAACAGTGTGTCTGAGGAGCTAAGGCTATGAGTGGTGGTGATTAAATGGCTCTTCACCTCCTTTAATTGTGCACTGCAACCATTTCACTAGGGCAGGGGAGTGCATTTCTAAGCAGCTAATAACTAACCACAGGCAGTTTTTATTCCTTCACCGAAGGGATGAAGCACAGCTGACTCAGGGGACTGCACAAAGAGAAGTGAGCAAAACAGGCCACAGTTTTGAAGGAAAAAAAAGAGGGAAGGTATGACTAGGGCTGAACTGCAGTTATTTTCAACTGGGCACAAGAATAAACATGTCAGCATTATTTCCTCACCTTATTTTGCGTATCTTTTTGCAGGTTGTTGACTGGGCCTACAAGCATAATCTTGCTTCTTGGTACCCCGAGCCAGCAGACAAGGAAGCCTTCGTGAGACGACTCGTTTACAGTCCTGATTACGATTCGTTTGTTATCGACAATTACAGGTGGCCCGCCGCAGCCATGCAAACGCAAGATGTATAAGTTTTTGTGAGAACTGTTTTCTCTTTTTTCCATCAGTTCCCTCATTCATATCATTGCTGACATAAACGCACCTCCAGGGTTGCAAAATGATAAATGTAACTGAATCCAAGTCCTTTTTTTTTTCTCTCTTACTTTCTGCTGCCTTTTCTCTGTGGGAGCACATCAATAAGGAATAAAACAGGGCCAACACTGGACGCTCAGTACTGTAAGGAGAAAGAGCAACTATAAATGCAGCCTCACACAGTCAGCTGCAATGCAGGCTTTGCCATCATATAAAGTGCTGTAGCCTCCTAAAACGGTGTTGCCACCTTTGCAGTCCTTCATTTGAAAACATGACTTCTGGGGTGTAGAAAAGCAGGTAGAGAGGGAGGCAGAGAGCCCTCACAAGTGACAGGAGTCCTGCAAAGATGGACATCTAGCTGAAAATATTCCTAGGGATCATCTTCTCAAAAAAAAAAAAAAAAAGAGACTCAATGACTTCTTATCAAAACCATGAGTCTAAAATGGCATTGTTGTATTTTCTAGCACTCTGGTCCCTAGTCAGTAACACTCATATCAGTCAGGAGTATCTGCCACTCCTGAAGCCACTGGCATCTTAACAGGGGATCCTCTTGAAAACCTGCCACACCAACAGTAGCCTCCACACAGCTGTAGTTACTGCTGAGTTATCTCTCCCCTCACACTTCCAGAGCCCTACCAAAATCCCTCGAAAAGTAACATGAACACAGCTGGAATTCAAACAGAAACTTCTTTTAGAGAAACCCCTGGAGGCTGTGACAGCGATCTGTGATTGTAAGGCTTGTTCTTGTATCTATCACACTCAAACGGCAAGCCCAGGATACACGGGCTTATTCCAACAGCCCTTCCTTGCCTGGTACCAATACAGCATGAATGTTCTCAGGGAATATAGTAGGGTTTCCACTTGTGGGTAGCTGTGATGGAGAGGGGGTGGAGGGGAAAGAAGGGCAGTGTTGGTTAATTAGACTATATCAATCCTGCATCCTCTCTAAGGCCTTAGCAGCTAACAGCTTGCCTTGCACTCCTGCTACACTGAACTGACCACCCACAAAAATGCTTCTTTGCCAGGGGCTTGAATCACACTGCTCAAAGCCTTTGTTTCCTTTTCCAGTGTTAGAATCAAACAAACCTGCTACTTTTCCACAGTTTGAATCCTAGTGGAGAGAGGTCCCTAGCTTACTGAAAGACCCCAGTCCTGTCTGGGCTGGCTTGGAGGCCTGGCTGTCAGCCCAAGCTGTCCAGAAGCTGCATGCTAGATGGGATGGAGGTGTCCAGTCAAGCACTGCAAGTGGTTGTTCTTAAGGCCCAGGTTGCCACCTGAGCAGTCCTTGGGCTCCTTATGGGTGCATTCTGCATAGGAGCCCCTGTGCAGTCCACAGGCAGTTCAGCCCAGCTTAAGAGGTGCCTGCTTAACCTTACTTCCTCACTCTCAGCTCTGCTGTTTTCTGCTGTCTCAAGAGAAGACACCTGGGGCTGGCCCAGAAGCCAAGTGTCCTGCTCCCAGGGGCATGCATGTGCCGGGAGCTCGGAGCCTGCCTCTGTGGTGTGCATCTCACAGTCCCTTGTGCACACTTGCCATTCTTTGCCTGTGGACCTATGGACACTGTGAGAAGTGTGCCCATGGCCCCACGAGAGCTGGGCTCATTAGCAGCCCTGCCCATGGCCTGCTTGGCAGATGCTTCACAGACAAGGAGTTACAATCCCACCCCAAACAGCTTGACAATGCTCAGAAACTGTCTGCTGAGCTCCACTACTGAAGGTGGCCAAGGGCAAAGCCAGCTCCTCCTGCCAACCTACACAGGCCATCTGAACCCCCTTAGGCCTCATCCACCCTTCTTCCCCTCTCCACAGCACAGGTGTTCAGGGACCAGCTGAGCTCCAAAGTGGTGGCTCTTCCCTGTGCAGACTCACAGCTTCCACTCCACAAGCACCATCTGCACCTGTGCTGCCCTGAGGCTTAGGAATGTTCACACAGCTTCTGGACCAGCTGTATGGCCTGAGCATTTCATGACTGCTTGGTCATGAAATCAGTGCAAGGCAGTGGAGCTGCTAGCTCTGTTTTCATATTGCAACAATGGCCTTCCATAGGGTACGTTTCAATAGGCCAATACAGCTTTATTTTAAAATTCATCTCCAGTTCATTCTTCCAGTGTGCCAAAAAGAATGAAAAATCCCTGCACTACATGTCATAGGTGATGGGATTTCACCCTTGTGGCTTCTCGAGTCTTGGCAGCTGGAGCCTCAATAGCAGCACTGCCTGCCAAGGGGAATTGGGGTGGCCCAGCCTCCACCAAGGCCACAGCGCTAGGTCCTAGGCACCACTCCTACAGCCAGCAGGCAAAAGTGCTCAGCGTAATCACCAGTACCCGGGCAAAAGGCACCGTGGAAGCACAGGGGCCAGGCAGGGAGCCAGGTGCTTTGCCATTACCCCAAATTGAGAATAAGCCCATGGAACCTCCTTTCTCCCCATGGGGACAAGAATTCTTCAGCTGTTCTGCTGCCCAAGCTGCTCCCAGAGGACCCAGGAGCAGCAGTGGGTGCAGGCCCACGAGCAGAAGCCCAGGTCACTCCGGCGCCCACCTTGTACGGACACCCCACGCACACGCTCCGTGCCTTGTTGCATTCTCTGCTGGACACTACCAAGGAAGTGCTGCACCCAGTCGAAGGCCCGCTCAGAAGGGCTCCCTTTTTCACACAGCCGCACGGAGGCCTCAGATAGCCCTGAGTACTTCTCACTGCCTCCTCAGCGCTGTCACAGTGGGATTATGGTGATACTGCCCATAACTGTGAAATAAGAGAGGGGAATCCCAACAGCTCTTCACTTACCCAGTTCTCAAAGGCCAGTATGTTATAAGGCCCAATTGGTTACTCCAGCTGGTAACATCAATCTTTATTTAGCATCTTTAAGTGTCTTTTAGCACTGGGAAACACATCTCATCTTTGCTGAAAGTTCAACTCCTGCAAGGGGGCAACACTGACCCCAACGCTGGCAGTGCACAGCCCTCCATGGGGACTTGGTGGTGCCATGCCCTGGGCCTGGCCAGGCCTGCAGAAAGCAGGGACCGTTCACGTGGGTCCTGTATGTGTGTCTTCACGCCAGGAAAAAAAAAAAAAAAAAAAAAAAGTGTCAAGGTTTAGATCCAAGGAGAGAAGCCAAAAAATGCTTCCCCTTCTTGAACATGAGACCCCATTCCTGAGGTTTCTTTGCCTGTTACAAGGTATCAGGGTGGGAATGACTTTCTTTTCAAAAAGGTTCTTACACAGCTTCCTCTCGTCTATTCACTCTTCTCCTTCCTCTTCACCTCTGCCATGGCCTGGTTAAACACTTGAACTTTCTGGGTATTTGAGGTCTGTGCCTGACTTCTCAGCTATTTGGCAAGGATAGAAGAAGGGAATACCTTTTAGATGGAGGGATGAGCAGAGGAAACTTCCTTGGATAGCCTGGAAGCATCTATGAGTGCACAGCCCTTCTCACAACAGTCACCCCAAGAGTCTTCTTTTTCAAGAACAGCAAGCATTAGAGGCTTCATCCCTTGGCCAAGGAAGCCCAAGAAAAGCCTGTGCTTTGTCTGTGAGCTCCAGAGGCCTAATTCTTCCATTGCAGGTATTAGAAATTGCAGAAACACAGTTTATTCCTCAGCATAGCAGTTCTGCTCGAGCTCAACTTAGCCTCACAAGTAGTGAACCCTCATGGACCTCGGCCCCTCAGGGACGTCTGGGTATGGCTGGTTCAAGCTTGTCCCTCCCCTGGCATCCACTCCCAAGAGCAGGCAGACCCCAAATGCCAAGATTGCCTGAGTGGAAGGAAGGGAGGGTCGAGCCATGCCCTCAGCACTGCAGAGGCCTCCTTTTGTCCTCCAAGTCTGTCTGAGGGCTTCCTGCTCCTCACAGGGAAAAGGCAAGCCAGAGAGACAACAGTCCCTCTTGGCTTTGGAGGCAATGATAGCCCTGGGACTTGAATACCCGTGACCCTGGACTGCCCTGCGGGAGAGAATAGCTCTTTTGGAGGATGTTTTCAAGTACATACCTGAGCCCGCTCCTTGTCAGATTTTGCCCTCCGAGCCTGATAATCAGTCCAGAGGCGCTCCTCCTCCTCTTCTCTGTGTCGTGCTTCTTCAGCCAAGAGGGCCCGGAGCTTGCTTTGCTCTTGTTGCATGCAGAGGTAACAGATTTCCTGCAAGGCCATATAAAAGCAACAGCAGCAGCATGAAACTCAGCTCCTTTGGATATTGCCTTCCACCACACTGCCAACACCATCTTCTGGCTGACATGAGAAAGCAGAGGTGTAGAAGGTAAGAGAGAAGATACAAGGTACCATAAATTTTCAAGTAACATCCAGAGAAAGCCATTCAATGTGAATATTTGTCACAGGACTTTTCAAGGGTCAGTACCTTAGAGCTGTGTTTTTTTAGCAACGGCAGAGTAATATGGCACAGTAATGACACAGATGCCTACAGAATACCTGTCCTGCTCTCTTATGACCATCACAGACAGGGACATCTGCTTGGGTCCTGGTTTTAGAAAGGCGCCTGAGCTTGCCTTCTTCTCCCTTCTTGCAGGAGCTCCCCTCCCACAGTAGCGGCAGTCTGCAAACACACAACAGGAGAGGTTTTGTCCTCACCTTCAGCTCACTGCCTGGGTGCCACCTTCTGCCCCGAAGGCAAAGCTGCAGGAAAACAATATTTGGCAGAAAGCGGTAGCTTCAGCTGTGCTTCTCAGCTGTGGCATCACATCTGGCGTGCTCACATGCAGACCTTCTCCTCATGGGGCAGCGAGAGCAATACTGACGCTTCATATGACAGTCTCCCTGCACTGTGAGTTACACAAGCGACTGCTGGGAGGACCAAAATACTGCAGTAGGTTCATAAAGGGGGTTCCTGCTGGGGAACAGAGGAAAAGAAGGAGACAGCAATCTAGTGTGCAGAACAGTCCTGCCGTGGGTATCTCTCTGGTGCTTCTCCTGCCACAAAAATAGATTTTCCTAGAAAAGAGGCTTCACTGCAGGCAGCCAAAACAAGCAGCCTGTCACAAGAGCATGTGGAAAACCCCCTCACCTTCTGGACTAATTCTTTCTTCCGAGTTGCCAAAGGATGTGTAGCTTGGAAGTCAAGTCAGGAGAAAACGAAGCCAACACAAGAGTCCACAAACATCTATTATACCCTTGCCCTCCAGACTTGGATGTAGTTCCTCCTTGTGACACACATCAAAAGCCTTTCAGAGTCCATAAAGACACTGTGTCAGTAGGAGACCACTCACCACACAAGAACAAGAGCTTAGGCTTTCCTTCCTCCATTTCTCCAAGAGTCTCACCTGGCAGAAGGCTCCAGTTCTTTGCCCATCTTCGCCAGGCCCCCCTCTGTCTTCCCTGTGGTTACCCTGTTCGCAGACAGAGCCTCTTCAGAGAGGAGGTAGCACTTGCCAGGAGAAGTCCCTGCAAGGAGGCAACAAGAGGGTGACAAGTCGACCAAGGAGTGACTGAGCCTCCCTGCCTGACAGTTTGGAAAAGGACTACAAAGGGGCTAAGAAAATCACCCGCTCCCCAGGGAGTGTTAGATCCCTTCTGACACTAGCTCTTCTCCCCCTTTTTGTTTCTGCCACACAAATTACTGCCTTTCCTCCCCGGTAGCATTTCCTGTGCAGCATTTCTCCCCTGCTTCATCTAGTGGGCATTCTGGGAACAGGGACCAGGTGGGAGATGCTGGTGATCTAAATAGTCTGCCTAGGGAAGTAACTTCAGCAAAGGGGAAGATGAGCTCTGCATTCATTTCCTAGACACACAGATGTGCTCTCCAGGCACTTCCAGGCCAAAGACACTAATATTGGGAAGTTTACAAGAACTTACCAATGAAGGGACAGGGTTCAAAGCTGCTTAAAAGTGCAGTTGCATTTGGCCCAACTTAGAATCCTTTTCACGGTTATCACAAGACAAAGGTCTCATCACAGGAAAAGAAACGGGTTCTCCAATACCTCCTCAGGTAATGAAGGCAGACTTTCTTACACAGACTGCGCAGTGATTTTCTTACATTTCTACCCCTTGCTGCCCCAGCTGACTCACAAAAGCAGAGAACAGTTTGCATGGGACACCAGGGAACTCCCAGAAGAGTCCTTGAGCCTAATGAGTCAATCAAGATTTACCATGCCAGGAAAATAGCAACACAGCAAGGGCTGCATCATGAACCAGGCATTTCAACCTGAGCTCTCATCTCTTTGCAGTAAGGACAGAAGTGCATCAGGGAAGCTTCTGTGTGGAGCTGGTGCTTCAATTACCTTTGCTGTTAGTGCTCTCATTTTCCCTTGGCAGCTGTTTTGGGTGGCTGAGTTTTTCAGTTCCTTCTCTGCTGGATTTGATGGGAGGTGGGATGTGGAGCCTGATCCTGGAACCAAGAAGAAGCCTCCAGTTGGAGTGAAGGGCATCACACTTCAGCAGCACAGGACATGGATGGATCTGGTCTTTGTTCCATGCGCTGGGAGATGGCCTAGTCATCACAATGCCTATCTGAGAAGCACTCTTGCAGGTTGATCTTTTCACCCTTTCACTCATGGGAAAGGGAGGGAGCAGGCAAAGGGATGGAAAATGTTGCCAATGGTCAGTAATTTCTGCTGAAGTGGAGTGATTGGGCATGTCAAACATGATTGGTTTTCCATGTTCACCTAGGCTTTGACACACCCTTTCCACAAGAGCAAGGGGAAGTCTGGAGTGACCATGAGCTGTTCATTTCCAAGCAAGCTTCTCAAGCAGTAGATCTCAGCGGCGCCAGGGAGGCACTGGGAAGCTGTTAGCGTGGCCAGCCAAGGGCTACAGAAGCAAACCTACTCACTTGGGAAACACAATGGTGCTGTCAGAGCGAGTCTGGGAAATGGCACTTGCTCTGCTTGATATGGCTGAATCCATGGTCCATGGCCTCTGCAAAGGGATAGAGCAGATGAAATGATTCTAAGTCAGTGATCGCATTGCCACGAAAGGGAGCAATTGATTTGACTGCTAAAGAGAGAGGAGGCCTTGCCAAAGCCCTTGACAAAGGTCTCCTTCATGCACATTGGCCCCTTCTTATGACCAGCAGAAGCTGCAGAGTGAAGAAGTGATCCTGGGCAAGAAAGCTGCCTAGCTTTCTGCAAGGGCGCGAATCAATAGCCTCAAGCAGGAGGAGGTTTTGCAGCTAAGGAAGAAGTTGGTAGAGGCAGGCAGGGAATAAGGCATTCCTGAAGCCAGCTTTTGTGCCTACTGGGACTTGTCTCTCTGTCTGTGCATTCATGAGCAGAGAAAAAATAATGCTTAGGGTTTTGTGCCCAAAGACTTTCCTGATATTCAACCAGCTGCATCTGAAGCATACAGGAACAAGGAAACATGTTTTCCCTTGGCACGCTGTCTAAGAACTGACAGGGCCAAACATCAAGCATCACTAAACCATGGGGTTCTGTCAGGCCATAAAGGTAAGAGAACAGAAACGCCACTGTCACTCTACTTCTCCTTCTACCCTTTCCCTGAGTGTGCAGGGACACCATGCTGGGCACTGTGCTTTGACACCAGACAGCTACTCTTCTGTTCTCCTATGGAACCAAGACCCCTGACCCTTCTCAAGGAGCAACCTAGAGAGCACTTGCATGAAGGTAGAGCATGTCTACCCCAAGTGGCCAACCCAGCCCTGGCAGACCAACCAAAGCCAGCTCAGCAGTCTTTTGGTGGGAAGATTTCCACATAAGGCTTTGATAGCCCTGGACGAAAGAAAAACTCACATGAAGGAGAGATTTTGTCAGATGTCCTGTCCCATCCAGGGATTCCAGAAAGTCCTTGTAAAACAGCATTTTGATTTTGTTTCCTCGGACAACGAGAATGCCAAGGCCCTTGAAGACAAAGTCCACATCATGCCTGCTGGCTATGGTACAAGATAAAAAAAGCAGGCTCTCTCGTACACAGCCCTCCACAGTGTCCCGAGGAAACTTGGCGTCCAGTGAGAGCTGGACATAGTTCAGGAGGACAATTGGTGGAGCACCTAGAAAAAAAATAGAGACACAAAGTCAATTAGGCAGTCCAGATTCAGTAACACTACAGCCTCAGGCAAGACTCTGCCCGGCAAGGTGTAGCTGAATGCCCTGGAGCTGTTCACAGGAGATGTTTGCTTCTGTCTTTGCTGGCATCATGTCAAAACACCCTGCTGATTGTCTGCTAAGCAGACAGCAAAGGATGTCTTCTATATAGGAAGAGAAAAAACACCTCAGCCCAGAAACAGGATGAAAATTGAGAGAGCTGCAGGGCATGCAAGGGGAAAATGGCCAAGATCCCACCACAAGGCCACCATAACCATTATTCTGACCACCCCTCAAATCCATCAGCCAATTCTGCAGCCCCTTGCATCAGGGCCAGGACACAAGGGGGTTAACTGGAAGGGAGTGCATGTTTCAACACACAGAGCCCCAAGGTCTTGGTGCCCCACAGGCATCACTGATGCTACAGCACAGCCTCACTGATATTTACCACACCCACAGCCATGGCAGCATTGACTTGGGACTCCAGTCAGCGGGGTCATGAGTCTGTTTTTGTCTAAACTCCAGTTCCCCTCTCTGTAGCAATGTTTCCCTACAGCTGATTGCATGTCACTTTGGTCTACAATGGTGCTATCAGAGTCACCATGACTTCATGTCTGGCATTCCTTTTGAGGAGATCTGGTGCAACACAGCAGGAGAATCTCAGCTGTGACCAAATCCAAGCTGAATAAAGACCTCCACTAAATTTCCATCAGATGGTAGGCACCAGAACACTGAAGAACAGTGAAGAGGATTCATCCAGCTCAGAGAGAGCAAGTCTAATTCAGGCCAGATACTTGCAAAATGATCTTCTCAAAAATTGCTGCATATGGAGATCTCTAAGCCATGAGCTTAAGCAGTTCTCTGCACCTTTGGAAGGAGCCGTGCACTTCCCATTGTCCTCTCAGACCAGCAATTCCCTAATGCCACAAAACCAGTACAAAGAGAAAGCCAAGGCTCCTTACCAGGAAGAATTTCTTTAGTGTATCTGAACCCATGAATCCGCGCAAAGTTCTCAGACACTTGAAAAACAGGCTTCAGGACATGCAAGAGTTCATAGCCTCTCCCAGGCAAATAATGTTTAATAAGGCAAAAGATCCCCAGTCCAATTACTCTGACACCCTGAAAACACAAGAGAAAGAAGAAGAAGGAGAAGCATTGCAGAGCTGGACACAAGCCCCACACAAGCAGGACCTGCAGAGGTCAGTGATGGAGCTTTGTGACCTTTCCACTACAGATGGAAAGGCGTCCAGATGGTATCCACTTTGGAGAGTTCTGCTGAAGGCTTTCCTGTTCCAGGATTTTTCGTCCTCTGCCTCTATAACAGAGTTGGCAAAGCACAAGCAGAGCAAAGACCCCTGGCTAGACAAGATCCCAGGGGTTTCCAAGAGAGGGGAGACACCCTCTGAAAAAGGGTCAGGTGTGCCTTTCCAGTCTTCCACTGCGGGACACCCAAGCTCTAGACACTGTTGATCAGTATCTTGTATTAGAGCTGAACTTTGCCATCTAGATTTGCAGAGAAGTAGGGCCAGGACACTTGGGTACTTCTGGGGTGTTTTTTTTCTGCACAGGAGAAGATGCACTGCAGTCGGTGGCATGGAGAGGGAGGCCAGAACTACTGAAACCACCAGAGGATGAGAGGATGAAGAGACTGCTGGGCCCACCTTGTTCAACGCAAACTGCTGGAGGATGTAATGAGACACACTGTCCCAGATTTTCTCAACATCTGGAAAGCAAGGAAGAGGTAGGTCATACTCCATGTCAGCATACTCACAACTGTTCAGCACACTCCTAACTGTGAGATAGCAGGTGCCAGGGTCATCAAACACTCCCCAGACCCCTCCCCCATGAATAAATACATCCTTGGCAGAGGCTGCATAACTGGGGTTTCCACTGACATAAGACCATAAGCCTCACTGTGACCCTGGAGAAGGTTGGGCACTGAAACAGAGCTCTTGTAGGTAGTGTGGACACAGGGATCCATCCATCTGACACTCCACAGTTGAAGGTGCCTCCAAGTTCACATCTGTGCTGAGATGTTGAGCACCAAGAGAGCAGTGATTAGGAGAACAGGTTACTCAGAGGGTTTGTGCAGTTTTTGTCATTAGAGGTTTTCAAGCCCCAGCTGAATAAAGCCCTGGCCTCCCTGGTGTGGCCTCACAGCTGAGCTGCTTTGAGCAGCACTTTGGACTAGTGTCTAGGACTGGCGTCCCTTCCAACTTGCACTATCCTGTGACCAGGACACAGGAGCCCTGGCTGCCAAGCTGATCCCCATGCCAATAAGGTGCCCTCTGCCAGCTCCCTCATTTCAGCCACTGCACAACCATCTGCTCTGGGCTCCAAGACAGTGATAGCTAAGGGCTGTAATCTAACAGCACTCATCAGATAGCTCCTGAAGGCCTTACCATCATCAGTGAGGTTCATAAGTGTTGGAAACATGAGGCGGCCAGACCACAGGAGAGGAGCGTTCTTGGCATCCATCTTGCTCACAGCCTCCTCTCCTCTCACTAACCAGCTGTCCCTTCTTAGGCTGCTGCCTCCTCCCTGCAAGGTAGCTCCTCAAGAGCAAAGCAGTTGCCAGGGCAGCCCCCATGACATGGTTCCCAAAGGCCTTGCAGCAAAGAACGAGCAGGTGAGTGGAGTGGGGCTAGGCAACAGGGGTGCCACTAGGACACAGCCAAGCCCACTGTTACCCGCTCCCATGTGTCACAAGAGAGGCTGCAGCCTTCCGGGCCGCAAACCCAGTCAATCTCTGCATCCTTGTTTTGGGGGTTGCCCCAGCTGTTTTGGGGAGCTGCCCCCCCCTCCTTGCAGTGCCTTCCTCTGGCCACGAGGTGACAGCATGCTCTCCAGCTGTTCTGTTGCCCAAGCTGCTCCCAGAGGACACCAGGAGGCACAGGCCCCTCAGCTCCTCTGTCTCAGGACTTATTTGGGCCTGCCACGTACACACATCCTATGCACATATTGCATGTGCTCATTGCATTTCTGTTTCTTGAAATTCCATCCATCTCATTCTGAGATCACTTCTGGCAGCACAAGCACTGTCATGGGCACAGCAGGAAAGCTTAATGGAATTCTCTGATTCTACAAAGTGCCACCTAGGTCACACCAAAGGGTCCCAACCACTCACCCCATCCACAGCTCATAACCAACCATGGCTTCCGACTAACACCAGTTGCTGCCCCTCTAGAAACACACAGCTTGGAAATGTGTGTTTCACATCCCCGGGTATCCGGAGCAGGAGCAGGACACCCCATTGCTGTGGTTCCTCTGCCTGTTCCATGGCCTTCTGGAAAGGTACCCACTGAACCTTGACAATGAAGTTGCTTTTTCTTTCCGAAAGGGCTCTTCCAGAAATTGCTCTGCTCTCCTCAGTTTTACTTTTCATTTCTGCAAGAATCAGGGTGACAGCATAATCACCTGTAGCTGCAGCTTTTCAGGCAAAGCAAAACACAGCTTGTGCTTTCAATAGAGATGCTCTCACACAGGAGCTATCATTCAAGAGCATGGAAGGCATGACAGCAGGGTTTAGTCATGTTCAAGACAGACCCCCCTTCCAACAGTCTTTTTTTTTCCTAAGCAAGTCAGCAGGAAGGGCTTCAGCTCTCAGTCTTTGAAGCCAACAGGAAGAATGCCTCCACAGCCATTGGCTTGCGAGTAAACCCTCATTTTTCTGTTAGACAAAAGAGACTTCCAAAAAGCAGCTTTTATGCTGTGAGAGCAGCTTACTGGTCAAGCTAACAGAGGAAAAAAGTGAATCCAAAACAAGAAAAGAGAATGCACAGAAGAGCAGCACCATTGCCTCACCAAAGCGCCTGATTTCAGGACAGTGAGCCTGGACTCCCCGGGCATGCTCTTACCACAACTAGTAGTGGATAAGGACATCTTTAAACAACTAAGGAAAGTCTCTGAATCATAGGCTATCCTTTTCATCAGGGACTTCAACCTCCACAATGTCTGCTGAAAGAGAAACACTGTGGGACAGAAGCAGTTAAGGAGATTTCTGGAGTATGTCAGGTACTGGACTGGACAATCAGGGGTGACACACAGCTGGATCTGCTGTTCACTACCAATGAAGAACTGGTTGGGAATGCAATAATCAATGACACCCCTGTCTGTACAGCCCATGAGATAATGGACTTCAAGATCTTGAGGGAGTGAGGAAGGAGCACAGACCCTGGATTTCAAGTGAGTAGAGAGCAGCTTGTTCAGGGAAGAGACAGCTGAGATCATACAAGAAGCAGCTTTGAAGGCCCAAAGAGTTTAAGGAGGCTGGCAGCTCCTTTAAGGACAACATCCTCCATGCACAGGAATGATTCATCCTGGCACCCAAGAAAGACAAGCAAATGTTTCTGGAGTCCAGCTAGTTAAAAAGGTCATTCTTGGCAGAGTTCCACGGGAAAAAAGGTGGTATACAAGACATGGAAGCAGGGATGGGCAGCAAAAGTGGAAGTTACCAAAACTGACCAGGAATGGAGCTTCATCATTTTATGAGAGAAATTCTAGAACATTGTAGTCAACAGTAGACCCCAAGCCCAGCTGGCAGCACAAGCCAGGGAGGGGACCAGCATGTGCACAGCAAGAGCTCTCAATGGAAATGCTCTGCTGGCTTTTAGCAGGCCACACAGAAATGTCCCGACCACTCACTCTGTGCAGCTCATAAGCAACCATCACCGCCTACTGTCCCTGTTTGTTGTTCCTCCACGGCCAGACAGCCTGGGCGAGTGTATTTCACTTCAAGGGGGCTTCAGGCCATGGCCTCAGCAGCCAAGGGGAAGAATACTTCTGCTGCTTTGGGCTTTGCAGGGTAAGACCTCCCTCTTCATGTACAAAAAGAGATGCACATGGAGCAACTTTAACTCTCAGAGAGCATTTCTGGTGAAGATAACACAGTGCATCTGAAGCCCACCTGGGGTGAGGTAAAGCTGAATGTCTGTGCTGTTTCGAACTGCTTGCCCTACCTGGGCCCGCCCTCTCTCATTCCTTTCCCTCCAAGCCTGGTACTCCATCCACATAGGCTCTTCCTCCCTTTCCTTCTTGAGCCTCTCCTCTCTTGGGACCCTCACAGACTGTGGGTTCGGTTTGGGGCCTGGCCTTCAAAGACTGCTTGCGCTCCCCTTCTCCTCCCTTCTTTGTGGAGCTTCCCTGTGGTGGGTCAGATGAGTTCTTTGGATCCTGAGCAGAAGGAGGATTCATACACATGAGCTTGCAGAACAGTCAAACTTCCTTTATTGCTATAAAGGGCTCTTCAGCTTAGAACAGCAAATGTTATAGCAGATTTCGGCACAGAGAGTGACTCACCGCCTTTGCCCAATGGAGCCACCTTCCAGCATGTTTTCCCTGGAGTCCTTGAGTGAGGGCATCCCCAACACCAGCTGGGGTGCCAATCCAACAGGCAAGCTGCAGATCAGGGTCCACATCTTTCAGTGATCTGTCCTGTTTTAACAGCCTGTGGACTACCTCACTTCATCTCGCAGTGGGTCTCCAGTCTATCATGCCCATACACACTATCTCTGCAGTTTAAACCATCCAGTCACAACATTTCCTATATTTCCTGTTGTTGAGCAAGTCTGTGGTGTCACTCATATGCAGCACCTTCCTTGAACTAGTTCCTTTGGGTTCACTCTGTTTTTTGTGGGTTTTTTTTTTTTTTTTTTTTTTTTTTTTTTGTGTGTGCGGGGAGCTAAGGGGAGGGCAATGTTTGAGGGCATCTGCAGGTCCCTGCCAGGCCTGTGTCTTAGTTCTGCATTGTACAGTATTTGGAGCTGTGATGCACCCAGGACTTTGCTCTCTGTGGATCAACCCCAGCATGACCCTGTTTTGGAGGCTACACCATCTCTGAATCTGTTCTTGCCTATGCAGGGGGTCTCTATCCCCTCACACAGAGCCAACAACCTGCAAACACACAAGAGGAGGAGTTTCTCCCATGGCTTGCGTTCACCACCTGGCTGGCTGCATCAGTAGCACAAGGCACATCTCTGCAGGAACTACCTCTTATCTCTTCTCTGTGCTCAGACCCATGAGGATGCCACAAGCCCGAGCCCTATCACTCAGTTGCAGCACCAGCCTCCCTAGGCCAAGCTCAGGCACCCAGATCCAGAGCCTCCCACCAAAGAAGAGAGGGAGGAATCTAGTCCGCTGCCACACCCTGAACTCTGCTCTCTGCAGAACCAGTGAGTAGGTTCCTTTGCAGTTACAGAGAAGGAGAAAACAACTCCAGCCTTCTGCAGCCAACATCTGCTCCCTGACACATGCTTGCATGGATCTGGCCTTGGAGCTTCCTTCTGAGAAATGCTCTTTGTGGAACAGCCCACATGCCGGAAATGGCAGCAGTTCCCTTTCTTGCAGTCTTTTTGCAATTCATTGAAGGCAAAGAGCATAGGCAGCACAAACTGGATGGGCAAACCCTCTCCCCAGGGCAGACCCCGAACACCAAGGTTGCCTGAGTCCAGGGGAGGGAGCTTCAAGCCATGACCTCCAACTAGACTGCACCTCTGATCACAACCCTCTGAGGTCTGCCTTTCAGCCAGTTCTCAACTCACCTCACCGTCCACTCATCTAGTCCACACTTCCAAAAGGCTAAGTAGCATGTACTGCAGGAAAGCTTATATATCAACAGGATTTAAGCACATCCTTAAAAATACATGTATACTATCTTTCCCAAAAGAGTTCCAACCTGATAAAACAGGTGGTCTAATTATACAGTAGATACCTACCATCTACTTAATAAAGCAATAGTCACAGAAAAATAAAAGTTTTATTTTGTAATTATAAACTAATTTGCCTCAGCACTGCTCTTAAAGTGAACAGTTCAAGGATCTCTGAAGCAGCACATGCAGAAGCCTCTGATTCGATGCCTTCAGTGAATTTCAGAAAAGTTAATTAATTACAGTACGTAAAAACTTGTATGGAGAGCAAAAATCTAATCTTGACATCTGCTGGACAGAAGGTATCAGTGCTTGGAAATGGAAGCAAGGTGCATTTTATAACAGCAAAGAAAAATAAACTTTGGAACATCTGACTAAGAGCTGCAGCAAATTCTTCATCACTGGGAAATTTTATGCAAGGCTTGTGATTAGCACCACCAAGGCACCTAATGGTTTGTGTTACATAAGTGGTCTCATAGATTAGTGCAGTGGTTCCTGTCAGCTTTTCAGTCCAAGAACAGAGCCTTTTTGTCCATGTATGACTTAGTTTGTTTATCATATGAAGCAAGTACCATAAAAATCACAGTATTCATCCTGCATGGTGTAACAGGTTGCAAATCGTTTCTGGCGAGGACTGCAACGGACAGAGAGAAATTGCAGGTTAAGGATGAGATTTTGATTTTCACTACCAGATAACGAAAGCAAGCCGCTCAACTGAATCACACTTTTTCCCAAAAGAAACCTGAGCTCCCACCTAAATTTCGAACATTTGCAGTAAACCGACGGTGTGCAGGATTCAGAGTGAACCACTTGAGGGCTCCAGAGGACTTTCATCTGTAGAACTTGCCTGGCTAAGACTGTCCTGTCAGTGGTACAGCATATTTTGCCAGAGATTTAAACAGGGCATGGATTATTTTTTATTGCTCAATCCTGTACAGGAAAAATCTCCTGTAGGTGTAGAATTTAACAAAATCTGAAATTGCTATGTGGCTGCCCTACGGGACTCATTAACAAGTCAAAGAGATTAGATCTCAGGAAGAACACAAGTTGAATATTGTGGGACTTTGAGTTGCTGTGTATTTTGTATTTTGTGTTCTAATTTGAAGTGAGGGTATTTATAAGCTTCATGTCTACAGCTGATGATATTGGATTTCTCTGTTTTGCTCTCCATTTTTTTTCCTCTGGAACAGAAAATGGCCTTTACTCCTAAGTTCATCCTTTCCTTTAAAAAAATCATGAGGCAATTTGAAACTAGTGATAAAAGTAGTATAAATATACAAGGGAAAGATATTAATATGGCAATATTAATATCTCTTTCAAGCCCAGAAAGGATCACTGTGGCATCCTAATGGGAGACTGAGCCTAGCACTGACTGATAGGAAAAACCTTCACTTTTCTTTGTGTTTAGTTAGTCATCCCTCTCCTCTTGTTTAACTAAATGGCATCTTATTTGTAATTCCAGCTGGTATGGATTTAGTCAGGGAGAGGAGCTTTTCCCGTAGGATAACACAGTCTTCCTTGCTTGAGAAGGCCAATCTCACCTCAAAGCTGGGGTCTTGTTTGGAGCACCCTGCGCCACAGTGGGCTGCATCACCAGCGGTTCCCCAGCTTTGCAGTGCCAACACTCACCGAGACTGGACGTTCAGCAAAGGGGATCTGATAACCACAGGGTCTCTGAGTAATACAGCAGTAAAAAATGTGTCAGGGCAATATTCATCTGCCCAAACTTCTGCTTAAGCCCTTGTGCCTCATGTTTATTGTCAGCTGATGCTAGACCTTAAGAGCCATCTAGCCAAAAAGACATATTAAGCACAGTTTTGGGTGAGATTCAGGCTATCTAGCCATCACCTTTGTGCCTGCTGGGCATGTTCTTGCAAACAGCTACCCCATATCAAACCTCCACCCTTTAAGCCATTTTCTGAGGCATCTTAGTCACAAGCCTTGACTTAATGTGCAAATCTGAGACATTTCTTTTGCTAGCACTTCAAGGATATGCTTGACCTTTCAGTCCTGAAAAGAAAATATTGGTAAAATCAGTAACTAATGACTGACTTTGAATCACTTGTCCCAGATAGGTGGATAAAAAAAGAAGCTAAAGGTCTAGCTATTAAACAGAAAGGAATGGTTTTCATTTTCTTCACAGAGCAGCTTGGTCATTAAAATACCTAAAATGTAGTAATTGATTTATATTCAATTACTTGAGTGCATAGAAGCAATTACAGCTAATCTTTAAAGCCTAGTTCCACTGTGAAATGTAACTATGCAAAAAAGCGATTACTTACTAGTTATCCATTGATGAAAAAATGGTGTTAGGAAGATGGAATTTCCCTTTTGTTTAGAATTTCCACCCAGTTTTACCTATTTGATACCTTCATTGTGTATACTCAGAGCAATAGGCATGTTTACTTTGGACCTAATGAATTCAGCTGTCAAACCACTGACAAGGAAGAGATTGCTGGAGCAGGAGGGACTTTATCCACAAAAAAATTTATAAAATTGTAGACACTATCTGATAACATTCAGAAAGAGATTTACCTGAGTCCATCTTAACTCAGAGTCACCCCGAAATCATATAGTCAGTGATCAGAAGAGTAAATTGTATTTTCTGTAAACCCTATAGATTTGCTTTGGGAATCTCTTGAGAAGCAATTCACTAGTTCAGTATGAACCTTGCTTTTAACTGTTTTTTTTTTTTTTTTTAAGAGTGTTTTTCAAGGTGGGCACTAGTTTTTGAAAATGTCACTCTCAGTTTTAATTGAGTCTACATCTTACTACATACAGCTACTATCATGAAGGCCTTAACGCAGCTGCATCCCTAAAGAAACACTAGAGATAACTTATAGTTTCAGCAGATCAAAGAGACATAGGAAGAGAAGGAAATATTATTATGCATGTCACAGTAACAGAGGATTCAGGATAGCTCTCAAGGCCACCCTGAAGTGTTGTCTCAGCCTGAACCCAGAGTAGACACCTGAACATACTCATGCCCTGTCTGCTACAGATCCCTGTGCTTTGGCTCTACCTAGGAAGGTCTCAGCAGAAGAGCTGACCCAGCAGATGTAGGCAGCATTGGATTCAGTTCACATAAATTCCTTCTTTATTTTATAGTGTAACAGAGACCATCTCATGTTTGACAGTTAAGAAAATGAGGAAGGAGGCAAAGCCTTGGCCACTGTCTCTTCTGTGCTGCTAACTCGAGCCCAGACACTTCTGTCTCAGATGTGAATTCTTTACATTTGAAGACTGTCTTGGCAACATCAGATTAAAAATAACTCACTGTGTTTTCTCCACTGTGCAGGCACATAGAGGGCTCGAGCAGTGGGCCTGTATCTTTTATAAAGCTGAACAAAATGAATCAGTAATGATTACACCGAGCTTCTACTCAAGAAATAGAAAGTAGCCGTGTTGCCTGTCTGCGGCTAACTCATAAAGATTGTTGTCACCCAGTATCCTAGGTTTAACTCACTGTTTATATCTAGGTCTTTGTACACTGCCCATCCTCATACTAGGGCTTCCTCAGCAGCACATTAAAATAAACACGTTTGTTCAAACAGCGTGGCGTGCTGGTGGGCCAGCTCAGGAAGGTGACTGGTGGAAGATGCCCACTCAGCCACAAATTGAAGGTGTGCAGTATCCTACAGGATGCCCTGAGCAAATGGCAGAGAAGTTGTTTACCTGACTGCTAATGGGAGAGGTAAAGTCTGTCAGTCTTCCCATTACCACTCCCCAGCCTGGTGGGGAGTCACGGGAATAATTTTTTGTAAGAGTTTCTACTGCTGTGCTGTTTTAGGCAGGGGATCTGTTACTTGTTGCAGTAGGTGGACTAGCCATACGAATTTCTGGATGAGAAATGGCACGCTAGTTATCTCATTGCCTTAGGACAGACTGGTTTGGTAGTAGTGCACCCCAAACTATAGTTGAAGATGGACTTGGGCTATGATCACAGGCAGGAGTAATTAAGGCAGAACGGGCAAACGGGGACAGTTACCTCTTAATCTACCTCAGCAGGATTTGTCAAAATTACTTATCAGAACCCTAAAACAGAGTAGCAATTAAATGCTGCATACTAAGACCAGGGAATGACCATTTAAAATACCAGTATGAGACATCCTGACACACACAACATGCACTTGCAGGGGCACCAGAGCATGGTACTATAAAGCTTGAATCTCACTCTCCTTTTCTTTTCACAAATCAATCCATATTTTCACACAGGTCCAACACTGTCAGGGGAGAGTTGGACATGGAGGGAGGGCAGAGTAAAGAGTGTGGCTTCAGCTGCCTCTCAGGGGTCACGGAGATCTAATAGAGATCCCCATCTCAGAGAAGGAGAGGTGAGGAATGTCTGCATCCTTTTTACTAATGTTGTTCGTACAACTACATCAGATCATCAAAGATGACTCATTATCACTGATGGTGATACTGTTATTAGAGCAATCCCAAGCTCAGGTCATTAAAAAGTTAGTTTCAAAAGCCCATCCAAAAAATGAGAGAATCTTTCTATTTCCCTGAAGAGGCTTTGGGAAAGGCCCAGAGTGTTTAAATCACAGAATACTGAAATGTAGTAGTGGCTATTTGCTGTGAACCCTTTGTTACTCATCAGTACATCATCATTAAAGAAAGGTAGACTCCCTCACCTGAAAAGAGAGCAAAGGTTTCTTGTTCTTCAACACGTCCTTTATCATCTTTGACTACATATGAAATATTGTACAGAGTTGTATATGTCTTTCCACCAAAGACTCCAATAAGATCAGATAATATGGGTAAAATACACCAGCAACAAAATGGAATACAATTTATCTGGGGAACTGGATGAAGACTTTGTTAAATTAAATATTTTGATAGTCTGGCATTGATTGAAGTAACTAGAACCCACTTTCATTCACTTCTTCTTTTAAGGAAAAAAAAAAAAGTTTAAAAGGCTCAGCTTTAGTTCTTATGGACCAACTCCTTATAAAAGTGCACCAGATAAACCAAAACATGCTGTTCAGTTACAGTATCTTTTATTCTTACAGATGCTCAAGATGACACTTTCAGGGTTGCACTGGAGAAAGCGATTTTCCAAAGAACATTTGTGACTGAGGCTTTTACGCAACATTTTATGTGCCTAAATGATGAAAGTGGGGAAAACCCCAGCGACAAAAAGAGCCCCCCGCACACGAAGAGCATGGAAGCTCCAGCTCCAGCAGGTGGCATCCCTCGGTCTGGAAAAGAAGCCATCGCCTCCTCCCCAGGGGGTGCAGCAGGGCCCGCCGCACTCTGTAGAAGTTGCACACAAGGTCTTTGTTGGCTCTCGTTGTGGGAAAAACTGTTTAGATGAACCTAGCCTCTGTGAGCTTGCCTCTAGTGTCAGCAGACTGTCCCTACTAGGTACTCTTCAAATACATCTCGCAGAAGTATAGTGGTACTTCAATGAACACTGATGGGTTTGTTTTTTTTCTTTTTTTTCTGTGTAAGCTCCTGTAAATGAAAAATTCCCATTTAAGGCCTTGGACCTTTCACCAGAGTACAGACTAAATTGGAGGTGAAGCAAGACATCTGCAGCCCTTCCTCACTCAGCCTTACTCCTGGCACAAGGAGCCTGCCCCAGCTTTGGTTATGTCCGCAGAAGACCCCTTCCAGCCTGGGCAGCGGCTGGACCAAGCTGTGATGCTGCTTTTATACCAGCCCCACTCCACCGACTTCCACAAAACTGCTTCTCCCACCGATATGAGAGCAATTCCAGTCCCAAAAGACTCATTCTGTGCTTCTGCACACCTTTACAAGGTGGTGGATCACCCTTTACAAGGCAGCAGAGCACCCCACTAATGAAAAACAGCACTGGGTCAGATTTGTGGCACATTACAGCTGCTTTGAATAAAAGGGTCTGGCCTGTGCAGAACCAAACCGCTCAGTGTTGCTAACGGTACACAGTCTTTTCCAGAGTCTCTTCCTGGAGACCTGTTAGACTTTTTTTCAGGCAAAATCACACTGAAGTCAGTGAGACACTTGACCGACAGCAAGGTCACCTCGGCAATCAAGACTGTATCCCAGGTTAATATAAAATTGCATATTGAGCTTGTGAAACAAATTGCTCAGCAAAACAGTGAGAACAGGTTGTTTTTCTCTTAACTGAGAAATTAAAGCCTGCCCCTGCGTTATTCTTGCATTATAAACTCCCCACCCTGGTCGCTCAGAGTGCTGAAAGCATGCAGCCTTCATGAGCATGGCTCAGGTGAGAAAGCTGGGTGATAAAGTATCGTTACACTAGATGCCTTAGCACAAAACCATCGATCTGAAATACCCCGAGCAGCTGTCAATACGTGCTGCAGATCCACATGCTTGAAGCAGTAACTAGACAAAAGAAAAGAAAAAAAACTTACCAACTGAAATAATCCTGAAGTCACGTCCTGTCTAGATAATCTAAAACTTAGTTAGGCATACACTACACTTGGACCTGGCAATACACTCCTTACAAATGCAAAACTCCCACTCTATTCACTGGGAGATTTGCCAAAGCGAGGAACGCAGGAATGAGTTCACAAAGTAGGACATTGTACAGTCCTCTAAATGAACAGTGGGTCAGGATTAACCTAATTTGTAGCTACCTTGGCTGGACTCGCTGCCCATTGTCCCTCACACATGAGCTCTTTAAGCTTAGTTAAATAAACGACAGCAAAATTATACTTCAAAAGTGCATTTCCGTAACAACATAACAGCTCGGCAGTGTTCAGCTATTAGACGACTGTGGCTGTTTGTCAGTCGTGGCTCCCTTCTGTACCGCTTGTGGAGCGCCTGGGGAACCTCGGGAGCAAAGATGCAGCGTAAGCTACAGCTTTTGTTGTCTAAGAGCAAAATTAAGCCAATCACGGAAAGAATTATGTCATGGTTTATTTCCAAAATACCTTTTATCCCCTCTCCACACAGCTCAATTTCTTGACGCTAACTTTCTTAAATCTGAGTTCATCAACGGAAAAAAAAAGTGTTTCCTTTCTTACATTTCTTTTAAACGATAGAAGGCACAAGGATTTGTTGTCGCCACAGGCAAAAGCTCAACACTTGTCCATATGGGAATCCCGTTTTAAAAACAAACAATCCAATTGGGATTGGCCGGAAGCCAGAGTGCAGGATTGCCTTTTAAGCCTTGCGTCTCAATAGGAAACCTCGGAGTAATTTGATCTGTTTTCATAAACGTAACCATTTTCATCCATTGCCTTTGTAGCGTATTACCAGCCCCGTCTTTCTAGTAAGTAAAAGAAACAGCCAGTACAAACGAAGGCAAGAAAACACGAACAGCCGGCCATCACGGGTAAAACACAGCATCTGAAAAGATTTAGGGAAAAAAACAAAAAGACAATAACCGCTGGCCTGTCTTAACTTCTGCCAAGAAACGATTACAGAGGATGAAGACATGGGGGGAAACGCTAGCACACTGCCGTCCAACAGTAGCACTCATCACAGAGCTTGAATCTATTGTGTAGCTTTATTTTATAGGACCTATCATAGACTCTTTTACATAACTTAAATGATTATCAGATAATCTCCTGTACACAACGACACCGAGCCGCATCGCCTTCCACGCTGTGACACGTTCCTGAAAGAAATCCAGCAAGAGTCTGCAGGAATCGCACTGCTGGAGTTGCTACAGCACACCTCGTCCAGAACTTAACGCCGCCGATTAACGTATTTGTCACTGTAAATTGCTGCTCGCAACATCCTGCGAGACACTGTTAAATTTCAGGATTTGGTAGCAGCGGGGTGTGTGTTTGTTGGTTTTTTTTTTTAGTTTTGCTCCACTTCATATTTTTTTTCCTTTTTCCCCTCAGTTTTGCGTCCCCGGCTGGAAGCCCGCCGGCGCCGCGGGCCGCCGCAGCAGCTGCCTCGACGCCTCCGGCGGGCGGCGGGGAGCTGCCCCCGCGGCCGGGTGCCGGGCAGGGAAGCCGCGCGGGCCCGGCCCGGCCCGGCCCGGCCCGAGGCGCCGCCGCGCGCAGGCCCTACAGGCCCGAGTAGGCCGCGCGGTGGTAGCCGTAGTCGTAGGGCAGCTGCGGCGGCAGCGGGCACTCGGGGAAGAAGGGGCCGAAGGCGGCGGCCAGGTGCCCGCCGGGCTCCTCGGCGGCGGCGGCGGCGGCGGGGGGCGGCTCGGCGGGCGCGTAGAGCGGCGGCGCGGCGGCGGCGGGCAGCGGGCGCAGCGCCTCGGGCGGCGCCTTCTTGGGCGGGCTCCAGGGCGGCTCGGGGTAGAGCAGCGCGCCGAGCAGCGCCTGCGGGGCGCCGGGCAGCGCCGCCGCCGCCGCCTCGTAGAGGCCGGGCTCGAGGCCGAGCTCGGCGGGCAGACGGCCGGCAAAGGCGGCGTCGGGCGCGGCGCCGTGCTCGGGCAGCAGCGCGCCGTACTCGGCGCCCAGCAGCTCCAGGAACTCGGCCGCCTCGGCGCCGCCGCCCTTCTCCGCCTCCCTGGCGCCCGGCGGCGGCGGCGGCGGCGGCAGCGGCGGGGCGCGGGCGGCGGCGGGCAGCGCCGGCTCCGTGAAGAAGGAGGGCGGCAGGTTGCGGTCCCGCAGCGGCACCTTCCGCCCGCCGCCGCCGCCGCCCTCGGCGCCGCCGCCCGCCGCGCCCCGCCGCGCCCCGCCGCCCGCCTGGTGCAGCGAGTCGAAGAGCGCGGCGAGGCTGCGGCTCTGCAGGCTGCTGCCCGCCTGCGAGGCCTCCCGGCGCGCCGCCGCCTTGGCGGGGCAGGGCGCGGCGGGCGGCGGGCGGCCGCGGGCGGGCTCGGGCGCCGCGGCGGCGGCGGCGGCGGCGGCGGCGGCGGGGGGCGGCGCGGCGATGATGCCGGTGCAGCGCTTGATCTGCTTCTGCAGGTACTTCCTGTGGTTCACCTTCCGCTTGGACTTCCCGGGCTTGTCCAGCGCCAGCTTGATGTTGCTGGAGGCCGAGTCCATGAAGCTGAGGAGGTCGCGGGCGGCCTCCTTCAAGTCCGCCGCGTCGCCGCCGCCCTCGTAGCCCTTCTCCAGGTCGGCGTAGCCCAGGAGGCCGCCGCCGGCCGGGAAGCAGAGGGAGAGCAGGTGGTGGGGGCTCAGCAGCGCGGCTGGCGCGGCCATGGCCGGCGGCGCGGCGCCGCCCGCGCCGAGCTCCGCAGGGCTGCGCGGGGCCGCGGCGGCGGCGGGGAAAAGGCGGCGGGCGGAGGAGGAGGAGGAGGAGGAGGGAGGAGGGCTCAGGCGCGGGGCTGGCCCGGCCCGGCCCGGCCCTCTCCGCCTCCCCGCCGGGCATCGGGGGTGGCGTGACGCCCTCCGCTCCCCGCCGCTCCGCTGCCCCGCGCCCGGCCGGGGGCGGGCGAGGGGGCACCGGCCCCCGGGGAAGGTACCGGATCCCCCCCCCGGGGCAGGTACCGACCCCCCGGGGCAGGTACCAGATCCGCCCGGGGCAGGTACCCACCCCGCGGGGCAGGTACCAGATCCCCCCCGGGGCAGGTACCGGATCTCCCCGGGGCAGGTACCAGATCCGCCCGGGGCAGGTACCGACCCCCCCCCCCCCCTCCGGGGCAGGTACCCACCCCGCGGGGCAGGTACCAGATCCCCCCCGGGGCAGGGACCGGATCCCCCCGTAGCAGGTACCGGATCCCCCCGGGGCAGGTACCGACCCCCCGGGGCAGGTACCAGATCCGCCCAGGGCAGGTACCGACCCCCCCCCCCCTCCGGGGCAGGTACCCACCCCGCGGGGTAGGTACCGGATCCCCCCCGGGGCAGGTACCAGATCCCCCCCGGGGCAGGTACCGGATCCCCCCGGGGCAGGTACCGACCCCACAGGGTAGGTGCCGGATTCCCCTGGGGCAGGTACCACCCCCCGGGGCAGGTACCAGCTCACCCTGGGGTCAGGTGCAGCCCCCCCCCCGGCCAGAGGCACCCCATCCCACCAGGACAGGTACCTGATCCCCACCCCAAGCTCCCCCCAGGACAGGAATGCCGCCCCCAGACCTGACGCACAACCCCTGGGCTGGACGTGCCGCTCCCCCGGGACACGTGCGCAGCCCCCCGTAGTCCCCGCGGGCCGGGTAGCGCTCCTGCGTCGCAGCCCTGCTGGACCAGATCCCAGCCCCCGGAGCAGATAGCTTCCCCCCCCTGCCCCGACCCCGGGTCCGTGCGGACACGCGGCTCCTGGGCCACCCCCATCGTGAGCGCGATGCCGGACCCAGCCTCGACCTGCTCCCCACACAGCCTGTGCGGTTCCCAAAACGCCCCACATCTGCATCAAAGCCAGCAGTGCCAAATGTCCTGCGTGGATCTAACCACGAGGGCCACAGGAAGGCGGGCTCGCTGCCACAGCGACCAGCACGAGAGTGCAGCGCGGCTTGCAGCAGTTTTTTCTTCCAAGTGCATGGCTATGCACAGTACTTCAGATACTGTATTTTCCTAGTCCGCTCAGGTCCTGAGAAAATCCATCTCTGCAATCCAGCAGAGATTTTAACAACTATTTGCATGTGTTCAGCAAAGCAGATGTACAAATCTTTCATAGGGGAGGTAGAAAAATTACTTCCTTTCTACTGTATACTACTGAAGACAGCTCGCAAAGAAACTGTCCTGCCTCTTTGGGGAAATAAATGGTTAATTTTGCCTTAGAAAATGTTTACATGTATTTTTATTCACATGTATTGGTTTTATATGCCCAAACATGAATAAAGACATACATGGTTCTGCTTGAAATAGATACCGAGTGAGTTTTCTTGGTCAGCATTGATTCATTAGAAGCGGAGTAGTGTCACGTCAGAAGGAAAAAGCAGAAAGAAAGCTCAAATAAGACGTTTTTGCAAGGGGGTTCACCCACGTCTGACCCGATTTGTACACACAAGTCAGCAGTAGTCAAAGCCTCCGGGTGAGGGTGGCAGACGGCGCCTCGCCATCCCCATCACAGTCCTGGCCTTGTTGCCCACACACACGTCGTTCCTGGGGTTCGAGGCACCGTCCGTGCTCTCCTGGAGGCTCCCAGCATCTCCTCTGGGGATTTACTCTTGAGCACAACCACGTAATTGAAGCAAAAGCCAGGTAGGTAGTAGGCCATAGGAAATTCATATATTTAGTCATATAAGAATGACATTTCTCCTCAAGAGAGATTTAAATAATTTAGCTTGTGTGTCAGTGGTTATCTACCCGAGCTTTTACCAATAGGTCCCATGAAGTCCTGTCAAGCCTTGCAGCCCGCTCCGAGTCCTCTTAATGTGAAAATGTAAAGAAAAACTTGCATATTCCCAGATAGTTTTGCATCCCCTTTGAGGGCACTTGGAGTTGCACCAGGCCTTGGAAAATGAGCCTCGCTCCCTGTCGATGCAAGCGCAGCTGGCTTGGGACTGTTTCCTGTCTGACCAACATGAAACCGTTCTGAAATACTACGAGCACCTCAGCTGTATGGTTAGTAGCTTCCACCGCGTTATACTAGTGATATTTCATAGCCTCTCAAAAGGGGGTTGCTAATGAGTCTGGGTGGCATTATATGCAGAGTGGCTAAATATCCGGTGGCTTAGAGAAAAAAGCTGAAAGCCCTGGCTTCTATTCTGTAAGGCTGAATTCATTCAATTAAACAGCTTTGAGAGCTCAGATACGCTTTAGCGGGAGACTTCATTACCTCCTCAAAACTGGAGAGTATTAAAACAATTGTCAGGCCTGCAAACCAAAGTTTGCATTCAGTTGTGCTCAGCAGCCAAATTTACATATTCCAGGCCAGATTTAGAGTTTTAGAAAGCCTTCATAATTGCATTAAACATGCTCATTCTCTGTGTTCTTTCAAGCAGAGCTGATTACCCCAAGTTGAGCAATGCCTGGAGGGAAATTTGCTTAGCCACATGATGTCAACAACTTGCAAGGAGCTAATTTTTTTTTCAAGGAAATCAGAGTTTGGTCATTCCTGCAAAATGTCTCTCTTTACCAGCAGCTGTACGAGCCAGCGCCTGTCTTACGCCTGTGCTTTTTTCAGGATTGCTCTGGAGCGGGGTGGCTCTCCCGCGCAGCCAGCAATCCCGTCCGACTCATGCCAAGGTCCGCTGTTAGGGAAGGAGTAACCCTCGCTCTGCGGGTCGGGATCACAGCGCCAGAACAACCGCAACCCCTCACAAATGTTTGGATTAGACATCATGATCCGTCCGGTCTCTTCCCCTCACCAAGAGCAGCGTTCCCACATCCCGCGCCTCCCTCCCGCGCGGCACCACTCAGTGCTCTGGGTAAGGGGCACTCTGCTACTAATTTCTTGCTTTCTTTTGTGTAGGAAATGTATCTGGTTTTGTTTATTTTATTGCCTATCTTCACATAGGAAGCAGCAGCAGCTTGACCCGCTCTGTGGTTAAAACCAAGGCTTTCCAGAAATACGCCCGCGGCTTTGGACTCAGCTTTGGGAGGTGGAACCGTGGCGTGCACACACACCGCGAGTTGCAGAGAGCGAGGACCTGACGAATGGTTTGCACAAGCCACAAACTGAGCTCTCAGCCGCGCAATGAAGCCCTTACTAATACGAACAATTTGTTATCCGTACAGACTGAGCTGAGCAGAAAAGAGAGGTTGTCCTATGCAGCAGAAGCATTAGCCAGCAAGCAGGGATGCCTGGCATAACTTAGTGCTGCCTTTTGGTGTCATTGCTTTAGTTGAGTAGCTCCTGGCTCTAGGTAGTCGCAGCGTGCGTCCTCCTGACCGCGGCGGACCATTCGCCTCGCTCCGACAGCAGAGTCGATCCAGCGCAACGCAGGACACGGGGGCAGGATCCAGCCCGAAGGAAACATCTCAGGCTTTGGCCCATCACTAGCAGCACCTTCTCCCGACGAAGCCCGCTCCAGGCACGACACGGAGCTCAGTCCTCCCAATTCCCAGCGCTTGTTTGCTTTTCACCAAGGCGTCAGGAAGGCAGCGTGAAAAGTAAGAAAATCTCTGTGGCAGGGGAGGAAAGCCTTTTTTTTTTCTTCCCCACCCCATTGTATGGGCCCATATGGTTATCAAGTTATGGGAAAATCTCTCTGCCCAAACAGGTGTCACTGTTCGAAACATACAGTCTCATTTCCTGATCGTGTCTTAATCTGCTAGTTGGTTGTGAAAGTTGATTTCTTGCACATTCTTATATCAGTGGGAATTTCTGCCCTTCCCTGACAAGTATTATAGGCAGCCTTTGACATACAGCCCTACAGGACCTAAATAGGCTGCTATTCTTTCCCCGCACTGAAAGGGAGCTTTGTGCCAGGGATTCATTAAACTGCACTGCACAGCCCTTCATAAATGGGCTCAATAATGAACAGTCGATTTAACTGGAAAAGCTGCTGGAGCTGTTAAATTAAAGGGAAATAAAGTGCACTTCAGGCTCAGTCTGCCAGAAGAAAATGTTGACCTAAAAAAAAAAAAATCTTCATTTTCCTGCTTCTCTGCAAACGGTCTAAAATTTTCAGGAAGTTTATACTCGCAGGAGTTGGAGAAATTTAGAACGTATCAGTTTGCTTCCCCATTATCAAAGAAAGAAATACTGACAATAAAATTTTCAGCAGGTTCAGAGAGGAAGAGCATATTTAATTTAAGCCATGAAGCATGAATATCCATCTAAATTTAGTATATCTGTGTAGACGAAAGGTTATGTAGCTTATGCAGATCCAGTCCCCACCTGCTTTAAATCGCTACAGACCACTTGGAATGACTCAGTCAAAATGTAGCAGGTATTTGGTTCCTTCTTTTAGGGTCTCAGCTTTGTAAGATGCTATTTTATTAGAACGAAATTGTGAGCGGACACAGGAGTGCAGAACTGGCGATCTGCAGATGAGCGCTGTTTTCCTCTCGCACTCCCTGGATGCCGTTGTCTCGGTTTCCCTTTCCCTTTTCTAATCCCGTTGCCCATTTGGTGTTCTCCTAAAACACATTCCTCCCCAAAGAAAGAGCGCGGAGGTGCTCGGTGGCCCCGCTGGCACCGCTGACAGGGCAACGTGTGTTTTTAAGCAGCACATTGCGTTGGACAGAGCCGGGCAAGGGCAAAGCACAAAGCCATGGTGTCCTTATTTAGGGGATCAGCACTCCATCGGGAAGAGCCCTAAAGGCTGTTCTGACCCTCGCTTGGGCTGGCCTAAACTCTGAAACACCAGAGGAGACTTCTGGGTTTCAGCAAGGTACTGCTGGGTGTCAGAGGCTGGCTGTAGACATTCAACCTAAGACTTTTTATATGTCTATTTTAATCAAGCAGGAAAAAACAAACATACAAGGATTATAGCTGGTGGGTGACTTCAGGACCTCATCCAATTGACTTTGTATATCCAGAGTTCGTGCTGGAATCAAGTCCATAAATTCATCAGTGGAGGTTGTATTCGCTGCTCGCCAGCATATTCTGAAATACCGGGGATCTGTGCAGTCTGGTCCTGCAGCGCCCTAATCGGGGAACGTGTTGCTTATAAGGCAAAGGCAGCTTTGCCCAAGTAAGGAGTGCAGGACGTAGCCAACAACATATGGCCCACACTTCAAGGGAATATATTTAATCTGATGGATGAATAGAAAAAAACATCATTCAGCTGAGCCTGACTCACCTCCCAGTTTCATACAAGTGGAATTCCTTATTTCAGTGCAGTTACTGCACCATAAAACTGGGGTGAATCACTCTTCTATCACTCTCTTCCATCACTCTCCTTCATCCGGACAGCCGTAAATGTTGTTCCATACTTTATATACATTCAGCGTGAACGGACTCTGTCTTTGGGAAGGTAGACTGGATACTTCAGGAGAAAAAGATCAGAAGAAGCGTACAGTGGGGCAGAAAGCATATCCACATCCCTTTCCTGAGGCGGTTTGTCCGAAAGCAGCCCTCAGCCTCAGAGTCAAAAGCTTTGTGTTGCTTTCACTGCTATGGAGTGTAGCTGTTTTCTCCTTATACACACTACATGTTTGGGAGAGCAGGATTTCCTTTTGGACACATTCGTGCTCATTTTCCTCAGAGGATGGTGACTTTTATCACTTTTGTACAGTGCCGCAAAAGTCACAAAACCATGGGCTTTTTTGCCTGCCATGGAAATACTGCATTTGGTAACCTTTGCAGGCTGCTTTCTTGAATGCAGAACTGATGCACCGGGTCTCTGTCATCACTAAAGAGCTGTGGAAAAACATCATTTGCATCTCCGGAAAAGAGTTTGGGAGACTGGAGTTGTTATTTCATTTCATGATGTCCTACTCAGTGTCCTATGTTAAGCTGAAACGTTGAAATATTTTGTATATATTTTTATATATTATATCAAATTATTTTGTATATAACATTGAGAGACCTTTTCTTCCTCAGCCCCTACACACTCTGTGAAATTCATAGTATTTTATTTTCACTCACAGACATTTCTGCAAGTAAATGTGGGGGTTTTGAGATCAAATTTGTTCCCTTATTTTCACTGTTTGTACTGGGTGCTGTTTGGAAATACTACAATGTGAAATGTGAGATGAAAGCGCAGAACAACTAATATTAAACCATCAACTTGTTTGTGGTACACTAACCCTTTGCTAACCTCTCTTTGCATGGCAGAAACTGGTATATGACATCTCATGATTCACTGATGGTCCTTCCAGTAGGTGCTGCACACTTTGGGGAAGAAGTTCCTCAAATTTCATCTAGTGCAAATGATGAGGATGTGGTAGCTGCTGCAAAAAATTGTCTTCACATACCTCAAACTGGTCACTGAAACTAAAAGCACCAAAGTGTATCTCAGAGGCTTGAGCGTATGCCCTCCGTAGGATGAAGGAGAACCTAGGAGGGCTGGTTGTTTGTGCATGACGCCTCACCGTCATACACAGCCTGAAGTCAGCACTTCAAAAATAATCTGCTCATCCATTATTTAGACATCTAAATAAGGATCGAATCTGGCTCCCAGTGAAACAATTTCCACTGACTTCACTGAGTGTCAGATAAGCCTAATTAATGGATCTAATTTTCAGAACTGCTAAGCATCAGCTCCTCACATGAATTCAGTGGGCTGGTCCCTGTCTCTTCACCCTCTATTTCAGGACAACCAATTTTCTGGAGCCAGGAAACCCCAACCCAAAATGCCCCTGTGGCCAGGATGCCATCCCAGGGAAAGCAGCCCATATCTGTCAGGGAGGTGAGGGGCAGAAGGGGGGGTCGCATGTCTAGCTCCGGGGCAGGCAAGGATGGAGGCAGGGATGCAGCCCGGGACACTGGTGCTCTCAGCCTCCAATACCCTTGCAGGTTCACTTCTTGCCACCGCACGTTCACTGGGACACGTACATCTTCCCTAGGGAGCAAGCTGAAGCTCAGATACTGAAATAATAGGAGATATATAACTCGGTGGTAGGCAGTATGAGTTTACCTAGAGGAAAATCAGTGTTGGCATGTTACAGGTATTGCAAAGCTTTTGTGTTACAGGATCATCTTTAAATGATAGTCAGCACTAGCCCAGCCTTTAAATGCTTCAACACTCTTTTCTTTTCCGAGACTTTTTTCCCAAAAAGGTATGCTTGTAGAATGTTTTAATCATCCTTTTTATCATTCTTTCTTTGGAAACTATCAGAACTGTCACCAGTTCTGCCTGGCAAAAAGTGGCCATTTGGAAAATCATTTTTCAACAAAAAGCCCTCATTCCTTACAAGTTTGGTAAACAGCCGAGATGTTTTTCTATTTCCAACCTCATGTCCCAACTCCTGCAGCACTAGACTACTCCAGGGAAGACTCCAAGATCTGGAGCTAGACCATGAAAACATCTTGCATGAAGATCTGACATACACGTCACCACACATATTCCTCAGGAACAGGACAGCTGCTGCACCTTGCCGGTGGGAAGGCTGGGTCCTAGCGCTGAGGAGCAGCTGTCATGCCATGGGCCAGGTCACAGTAGGAAGATACTGTGTCTTGCAGGTTGGAGATGATGCACAGCTCGTCAGCAGGTATATGGAAGTAACCAGAACTTCTAGCAACAGGGTTGGTCTCCTATGAGAAAGACCTGTACGTGCTCTAAAGGTAGCCTGCCTTCCAGCCCAATTCACTGCAATGCCATTTAAATGCATGACAATATGCGTTCAGACTTCTCCTAATTGCACAGTGGTCTTTTAATACAACATATAACACACAGAATAATGTACACATTGCAGACGGCAGATAATGGACCCAGATGAAAATGCCCTGCATTGGTGCCCTGCCTCATTCTCAGAGCCGTCTTGGCTAAAATGACCTCAGTGATTTCCTAATATTGCGACTATAGCTCCCCGTCCAAAGGTCCCTCCACCTCCTTTCAGCCCTGCTATCTTCACTGAGCTGATTTAACCCACTAACCAGGCAGGAAACAATTCAAAGTGTAAAGAAGATAGTATGAGCACACATCATGGAACCACCCAACATCAGTTCCAATAAGTTCCTGTATTTTTTTCATAATTTATTTTTTCTTTGTTTTCACCCGCTGAAACATCTGCAGAGAGTTTAATCCCTTCATGAAAAGTAAACGGTCCCAAGTTCCCTTTCTTATAGCAAAAATAATCCTGACGGCTGCGCGGCACATTGCAGGAACAGGGTAGGATGCATTTCCAGCAAGAAGAGGCTGAGATAGGCACCAGTCTGCTGACCTGGGGGATGGCCATCATGGCCTGCTTCCACACAATGTGTCCTTGGGCCACCTTGGGTCCTACAACATTCGCCACAGAAAGCCCAGACCCCAAATCAGTACGATGCAAGTGTGTACATACCTAACAGCAGCCACCCAAGTCAACTGCTTGACTTCAGTGGGATCACTCGCATCTTAAATTTAAGCATATTCTGCTGAATGGAAGCTTTCGTTCCCAGAACGAAACCATCCTGTGGCACACGGCCACCTTTTAAATGTTCATTGGATCCATTTAGAGTGTCAGCCAGAAATGCTAGCATTTTACTTGCCTGTAAAATATCTAGAAATTAAAACCATTATATAGACATACTCTAATGTATGTGTACATTTGTATATGTGGGAGCACTCTACTACTAGGAGTTTTACATACAGGAAATACATATGGACTAAAAATACTATTAAAGAAAAAGAGAATTCATCTGGAAAGCTACAGCAACTAAAAATATTTGCGTTTCAAATAGCGAAAATAATTTCTTAACCAGATGTTTTCAGGCTTTTCTGAACAGAGCCGCTCGCAGATTGTTCCCCGAATTATTTCATGTTTAGAAATGGTGGCTTGTTAAAAGCGAGAGCGGGACTGAGCACAAACTGCCATTATTATGCAAATAACCCCGGAGGAAAAAGGACAGTGAAAATGATAGCACTGATCTAATTATCTGCAGGCCAATATAGCTAAGTCACTGAAAGAGGCCCACAGAAAAGGCTGCCACAGAAACACAAAAAACAGCCAGAAAACAATAAGGAACTTAGCAACAGTATAAAAAACGGACTTCTTTCTGTGCACAAAGAGTAGTTTTATGAGCATTTTTCTTGCTTTCAGTTTGCAGAAAAGGTTAGAGCACATTTTAAATTCTATGCCAGGAGTTTTTTCCCTGCAGCCCCTACGGCTCCTCTGGCCGCTCCCATCCCGGCGCGCGCCCGGCGGTGGGAACGTGGCCCCGCTCGCGTGGATATCGGCACGCGTGCCGGGGGCCTGCTGCCATCAGCAAGCTTTGCCGGCGGCGCAAGGCTCCTGCAAGACTCTGGGGGTGTGATTTTGGCAGCGCCCAACCCAAGGCTTGGACCTCCATCGAGACTTTCAAGCTTTTCCTTTTTACGGCTTAAGGTTTCCGTCTTCCCTTGCAAGGCGGGTGCTCACGAGAGGATCCTGGTTGGAGGATGGAGGTGTTTTCTGCACTGCTCATCCTCCTCCAGGTGATGCTAGTGGCTGGGTTTGGTGGCCCCTCCGTGGGGAGTAGCTCTTGCGGGCTGTACTCGGGCACAGCTGTCCCCACAGACGGAGGATCTGTCAGAGGAAGGACTATGAGATGACCTGCACCCTGGATTGCCAAATTCAGACTCTGGCAAGCATTAGAAAAGACCTGAAAAGCCACCAGTCATGGCTGCTGAAGACCGCGCAAGAGCTTCTCACCCTAAGTTCCCTCTCGTGTCAATGGAGAGAAACAGGCAGCTCCAGAGTAACTTCTTTGCCCTATTTTAGTCATCCACCTTAGGGATGAGTTGTGCCCTATGACTGCCTCTGTCCTCCACCAGCGGAGATAGGAGCCCTCATGATGAGCCTAAGCAAACTAATCCCACCCTCAATAATCCCACCTGTTAAACTGAGGACACCTATGAGCTCTGTTGGATGTCCTTAGGAGCTACAGGTGGCTTAACAGTGCAAGAGAGTTGACTAATACATCCTGAAAATGTGTTTTATCAATTCCAAGATCACCACCTTCATTTCAGGGAAGCAAACTCTCAGCTTGTAACTCTTCCCATTCATTGCAGGTTTGAACTTGATGGGGAACAAAACTGTAAAGAGAAAATGCAATTCATCTAATTATATAGCATCCAAGTTTTCTAATCCCTTGTCCTCCCATTTTTAAGCTCAGCTCTGATAAGACCTCAGGATAGCTACGATTAGCCTCATGCCAAGAATGTGCAGGCACTAAGGCAAATAGTTGCCTTTGAAAGCTGCAAATTTGGTAATCACTGTCCGTATGGCTGGATTCACTAAACAAAATGAAGGTAAGGAAGGACAGGATCTTCTCTAGGGCAAGGCTTTAAATTATTTTTTCTGGGCCTATGAAAGGGACTTTTAAAAGCAAACATGGCAATGAGAATTGAATGAGAATATGGCAAATTCATTTGACTTTGTGGGGAGAGCCATCAACACAGGCAAAATATAGTCTTTTGGTGACATCAGGAGAAGGAAGAAGAGAAACCACTGGGAATTCTGACTGGGGGAATGCGTGGAGAGCTTTGGGAGAATCCTCAGCAGGCTCAAGGAAATTATGGGATGTGGAAGGCCTGCAGGGAAGGCAGATGTCCCTCTCCCTCTCCCTTCCCTTCTCCCAGTCTACTTCTTCCTCTTGCTCACCCCACTCAGCAGCAAGCTGGACCCACGTCTCAGCATATCCTGCTCCCACTGGATTTCCTGTCACCACCTATTGCCCCACACTGAGAGAAGTGCTTCTCCTTCCACCAGTGCCTCTAGCGTTTCTGATGCTGGAAGAGGAAGGGGTCAGGGCAGGATGGGGCTTTCTTTCCACAGGGCAAGGCCATACAGGCAGGCAGAGGAGAGGGGAAGGAGAAGAAAGACCCAAGGCTGAGGTCAAGGTAGGGGCAGCAGCTTCTGCTGCTGAGACAAGGTGCCTTCACGGGAGACTGTGACTCCTTCATCCACACCCTGGTCCTCTGCCGCAGCAGGAGTGAGGGGCTTTACCGGTAGGGGAAAGGATGAGGAAATTCAGGCTACTGGAGTGAGTTGTCTCTCCTCAGACACAGGAAGGACAGGCACTTGACCACTACTGGCAGGCTGCCATCCTAGACAACTGCCTGTTTTGCCAATGAGTTGAGTCAGTTCAAGACTTGACAAACAGTCAGGCATGCAAGATTCAGAAATACAAACTCTTGTGTACTCAAGTCTTCCCAGGAACTGTTTAGTCCTGCTTGGAGAAAGTATGCTGAGGTTTTTTTTGTTTGTTTGTTTGTTTGTTTGTTTGTTTTTTAAATACCATCTCTCAGGCATCACTTTTCAGCCTGAGGCCTTCAGCTTTTACTGATTTTCAAGTCGGACCACTAGAGTTGACCCAATGCAGAGTGACCACACGACACAAAGCATGATGCATTATTTAGAGGTGGATTTTCCTTAGAAGCAGGGTAATACAGGCTTCATGTAGGAAGAATCAGGGGGAGAAAGAAGGCAGAAGGACTCAAAGGAAAATGAAGATGACTTTTGGAGAGGATAGGCAGCTCCACCTCAAGCATTCAGTTCTTGAGATACGGTTTTCCCAAGTGTTTAAAAATCTTTATGGCTAAAAAGTTTCTGTATCCAGGCAGTGAATGCTCCTTGCCCTCCCACCCAGTCTGTCTCCAAAGAGAATAAATGAAGAACTTACTTACACTGCATACGACTCGAATAGAGATCTATGAAAACATGGATCAAAAAAAAGTGTATTGGTCTGGGCAGCCAGATCTGTTAGATCTGTCTTTCTAATCTGTTATATCCCTAAAGAGAGGCTTACTAGCCACCAACAGACCAGGGTCCTACTGCCATCATCCTGTTCTCCTTCCACTGTCTTGGTCCCAGCTCCCACGACCCTTTTCTGCGGTCAGCAACAGCATCTGTGCAGCTTCATGGTGAGCCAGTCTGAGGAACTAATCAAAGCTTCAACTCTCCTTTTTTGATCTTGTCAGGTCCATTTGACTCCAGATCAATTCCCTAGTCCACTTCACTGCGTGGCTGGATGAATGCTCGTACCAGCTTTTCCTACTCTACATACCTCTTGAAAAATACAGATTAGAAAACAGCACAGAAAGAAGAAGCAGAAGCCAAGCCAGTGTGAAGAGCATGGCCAACATTTCTCCAAAATGGTGATCCAGTTGCACAAAGTCTTTCTGCATTTCAAGATATAATATGAAATGGTAGAAGGAATAAATGAGACGAAGGAAACTGCCACAAGTACTAAGACAGAGAAACAGAAGGCCCTCACTTGTTCCCTTCATCTCCCCGAAGCACTGCACCTTGGTTTTACTTCACAAAATGTTCCCAGAACTCATGTATTTTGGAGGAAGGTTTGAGGGATTTTTTAATATTCTTTTGGGGAGCTGTCATTTCTGTGAGTAATCTGTCAAGGTCACAAAACAGATTTTGGTAGCAAAATTGGCTGTGTCAGATAAATGTTAGTCATGGTGATTATCTGCCAAGGAGCGCAAACAGGCTACAAAGCGATAAGAGAAGCTGCTGGCACCACGGATCCTGTTTAATTTTTTTTTCCATGTACATGGAATTTAATTTATGCAGGCTTTGCAAACAACATCTGATCACTGTGTCAGATGGTCCAGCACCAAATCAGCAGCCTCCAAACTTGTACCTAGACAAATTCACCTCAAAATTTGCTGCACTAGAAAGAAATGTAAGAGTTTCAACTCTTCTTTCTCAGAACCCTTTGTGCGTTTTTTAGGTCTTCTACATGGCAGGTTTCTCCCCATCCAATCTCTTTTGTGACATTATGTACCTAATACACCGCATTCTTCCCTTCTTGTTTTATTTTGTTTTTTTTTTCTACTTCCCAGGCCACTCTGTTGTAAAAAAAATGACATCATCAGGGAAATATCCAACATTTGAGCTGATCTAAATTCAAAAATACACCGAGTAGTGAATAGCATGGCACAGCACACAAAGACAGCTGACAGTCACAGGACATAGCAGCATACCTCAGGGATGAACCAGACTGAATCTATATTAGTCAACAAGGACCATGAAAACAAGACTTAGGTGCAGGTATTTAAAACATACTTTCATCATTTTGTTATGTCATACATTTAATTGCTTTCTGCATTCTCCAGCTGCAAAATATATGCCAGTGAACGGCAATGATTTTTTGTACCCTCTATGAATCTACGAGGGAAGTTCAGCCTCAGCACCCCGGACACTGCACCGCAGCAACACCAGGCCAAGCTCTGACATGATGAGGAGTTGGACCACACAGGCTAAAGTCCACAGTCCATGATTTGGACCAGGGCAGAAGTGCCGTTCCTGTTGCAACAGGCAGAAAGATCCCACAGTAACCCCAGGAGGTTAACTCCCACTCTCTTATGACACTTCCAGATTATGGGGAGAAAGGAGCTGAGGGAAGAAGTGAATCTGTGAGGACATCCGGAATTAGTGACTCCCTCTGGGGCTACTGTGCAAATCAGGACATCATCAGAAAAATTAATGGTAAAAGCTGCAGATGAGGTGAAAATTGTTTTGACAGCCATCACCTTAGGCTTGTTTCTACCTTACAATTGCACGTTACAATTTTCATGTTAGGCTTACACAGGCCCAGAAGACACACAGTGGACCATAGAGCCCAGTAGACCACTCTGCAGCTCAAAGTCTCTGAGACACAAACGGCAGGAGGATGGGGAGTGCTTGGGGGAGCGTTGTGCTGCACTTCCTCCATCCTTATGGCTCTTCCCAGGCATCTCCTGGGAAGGAGATCGATGACTAAAGGAGATGCCCAATTACATAAAATGTGTAGTTCAAAAGGGTCTGCAGAGCATTCATTTCATGTGCCATCACACACCGTAGGCCTGGACATAACCTCCAGCCCAAGATAAGATCAACATCTGCAATGTGCCTCAAGACAGATGGAGAAACTCCAGACACCAGTGCCTGCACAGCTGCAGGAGCAGGCAATTAATTGAGTAAAATGCCCAGATGATGCTATGAAGTGCACTAAGCTCTTCTATATAGCAGATTATAATTAGAAGGTATTTAAAATGATAATTCAAGTATATAATGCAAAAGAAGTTGTCTTATATGTCACCCCTCATGTTTAAGATTCATTGACCGAAGAGCAGACATGCTCCTGCAGCCTAGTGACAGAGATACTTGCATGGGAAGAGATGACCTGGGTTCTGATATCTACATATCTGATACCCCAGAGCCATTTTGGTATTTTACATAACAGACCACACTGCCTCCCCTCTCACTTCCACTTTATGTTTTCTCCTCTTTCAGCAATGATTAGGTTTTCTTTGTAGCTGCATCCCATGCCAGATGCCTTCACCGTGTCCCTGTTGTTGTTGTTGATGTCCCTGTTCCACCTTAGCTGCTGCTGACAGAGAGACAGGAACCTTCTGCCTTGAGGTTGAGCCCCCAAAAGAAGGACATTTTATCCACTGGGGTTTCATCTGAAGATCAGATTTAATTTCCTGCCTACAGGGTCATTTCTTATGTAACATTGGGCCAAACACTGAGGCACCTGAAGCAGGCACCTGAAGGTGCCTGATGTCCACCAACTTCAGGTGTGACTCAGGGAATGCTGCCTAAATTCAGAAATGAGTTGTGATGGTAACAGCATCCAGTGCTGCAAGACCTGAGGGAGAAAGTGTTACACTTGTTCAGGTGTAATCCCTTCCAACTAAATCCGATCAAAAAGAAAAAATAAGTTATAAGAAATAAAAGCCCTTAAATGCTTTAGACATTTTTTGCTATTTTAACCACATTTTCCAGTTTCCTTTTCCCCATCTATCACACACATTTTTATTCTTTTGCTGCTGGAAAAAAGGGGACAAAAATGAGAGAAAGAAAAATAAAGAAGCAAAAGAAGGAAATGGTAAAACAAATTCTTTTCTGTCTTGGCAGAAAAAAAGTCTTCCCAGTTAAAAAAAAAAAAAGTCAGAAAGTTTTTATTTTCAATAGAACGCTTTTGGTAAAACAATCTCAGTTAGAAATGTCAGCCCGTCCTCGGTGACAAACTGTGCTGACAGCGGAGCCGTGTTCTTGTTTCTGTAGCTGTGGCGGTCGCAGAGGCACATCGGGCGCATCTGAGCGCTTCCTCCCCAAGGCGCATCTCTGCGTAGCCTCCCTTCGGGTGCCGCGGGAGCCGCCCGCGGTGTCCCCTGCCGCCCCCTGCGCTGCCATCCTTGGCTGTGGGCTCTGTGCATGTGTGCTGTGGGTTTTTCAATTTCAAAGCAACCGTGTGTGGACTGAAGCGGCTAATTACTTGGGGCTGGAATAACCTGGAAGGTGAGTGGTGAGAGGACTGTTGGATGCGTGGTCCTTACCCCTCTTGAGGACACAAAGTTGCAGCCTATTTACAGGGGGGCAGAAGGTGCTGGCACATTTTTAGGAGCTGATCGTTTCCTGATCAGAGTTATCCAGGGGGTAATAGCACAGTGATCGTTGCACTAAAATCCTGTTCTTCATCTCCACTTTACCCAACCTTCAAGTGCCCATAGCTGGTCCTGCTGAGACCTTCACAGTCGCAGAAGGACCCTGCGGCAGCACCGCGCCGGCGCTCAGCCGCGTTTCCCAGCACTGCGAGCAGCAAAGCAGCGAGGACAGGATGCACGTCGCCCTCTGAAGTTCTCACGACGGTTTCCTTTAGGAGCTGCTTGTTAACTCTTCTCGACCCAAAACAACAACTTGGGCCACCACCTCCCTTCCCAGCGCTGCGGCCGCTCCCCGAGCGGAGAAGAGCGTAGCGTAACCCTCCTCCGTGCGGTGTGTGGTCTGCTTTGGCGTGTCGTCATGCAGACAGTGCAGAGACGGGGGGTCACGCGGGTCATCAGAATGCTAATAAGAAATCTGATTGATGAGCCGGTGCCCGCCTGATGAATGGGATACTTAATTAATGACTTCTGCTCCGCTTAAGAAAAAGTTTCCCTTAAGTCTCGTTCCTCTCTTTCTTTTTAAAAAAAAAAAAGAAGAAGAAGAAGAAAGAAAGAAAGAAAGGAAAAAAAAGAAGAAAATCTCTATAATCCTAAGTTTTCCAAACAACATAAAGGGAACTTCAAAGACAGACATGGTCAGTTTTCATGCGCTGGGTTGCTTCAGTGATTCTTTCCTTTCTTTGTTTACAAGGGCAGCCAGGCTTGATTCCAAGGCTGAAAAATAAAAGGCCGTATTGTTCAACTAGATTTGGGATTTTTTTTACAAGAAATTTCCTCCTTCCCAGTAGGGCAATTAACTGCTTCATTTCTAGGGCCGTGAACACCAAACTGTGCCGTCGGCCCTGTGAAAATTTGCAATGTGAGATTTCTGCCAAAACACAGCTCCACTTCGGAAACAAGACATACTATGTAGACACTATTGTCTCATTAAAAGCTAACCAGCCAGCCAGGATTGTTTTTTGCAGGGAAATAAAAGACTGTCAGGGAAAATACCTGGTAGGCACTTCGCTGAGGAACACCAGACCGTGCACATTCAGCGCAATTCGAATGGGATTTCGAACTCGTAATTAGCAATGGGAAAACAGCAACAGTTTCGAGTGATCCCTTCCGGATTGATTTGGAAGGTTATTTCATGCTAAATGAATAGCAGCAGGAAAGAAGATGAAAAGAACAAGAAAGCCCCGCACGAATGAATTTTTTCACTCTGAGGTCTTTTTTAGGAACCGACTCAGCTGCGGCTTTCACTGCAGAACAAGTCGCTCAGTATCGGCGGCAGCCAGATGGGAGAAGGGGCTGAAGCCACGCAGGCGGCAGAAAGGGGCCGGCGGGGCGAAGGGCCGAGGAACAGCTCCGAGCTCTGCTAAATCCTAACCCCTCTGCCCAGAGCCACCTCCACGGGGAGAGCATCCCGTCGGATGCCCAACCCATTGCTAAGATGTTGAGGGAAGTGGAAATCATTCACACGCTTAAGGGTTGAAAGCAATGTAAGGAAATTCTTGAGCCCAGGAGCTGCGTGTGGGCTCAGAAGACCCTGCCCCTAGGCTGAATTTTACTGGATTGTGAGAGCCAAATTTTGATATTTTACTGCAGGTCTTGTTTTAAACTCCTCCACAATTCAGTATGCATTTGATACCATCTGCATATTCAGTTGTGGATTTAAATACAATTGAGAACCCTTTCTTTAAAGAAAAAGGGGGGGGGAAGGTTTAGGTACACTAAGAGCACAGGAAATCGATGTGTTTTTGAGATTTGGACACATAAGAAAATGTGCCAACTCCAGCAGAAGAAACAGCAGGCACAGTTCTAGCCTGTCACCCAAACCTACACACTAACACCTCTATTCTGGCTTCTAAAAAAAGAATGGATGAATTTTCAAAGTGACTGGACACCTACTTTGGCCAAAAGGCTTAGAGCACCAGTTACTCTCACTAGCCTCACTGCACGATGGACAAAATCCCACTTGCTAATATCCTACTTACAGGAGATTTAGGAATCCCCCCTATTTAGGTATTTTATTACCTGTAAAACACAACCTGTTTAAAGTGAAAGGCAAGCTCACAGCCACCTTCCTTCCTCCGAACGTCACTCTTTGCAGATCGCTGGAGTGATGAACTACTTGATTTTGTCTGCGAGGCAACCCCTGCACAGCAGATAAGTAGCGAAGCAGTAAAATAAAATGCAAATTTGTTCTCATTTTTTTGGAACGGATGTGGCCCACGACCATTGCTTTAAGGAGTTTGAAGGAGTGCTGGTTTAGTTCAAGCCCTTTGGGTATCTCTGTGCAAGAGGAAAACCTTTCCAAGGGTTAATAAACAAACACACTTTAAGTGCATTGGCCAACAGGAGGTCAGAGGTGTGGGAAGGAGCAGGTTTCTGTGCCTTGGAGAGAGCCCGCTTCATACACATGGGTTAAAGGAAAGGGAGAGAAAAAAGCAGGACAAGACCTGTTAGTTAATGCTGGGCAGTCAGGAAAAACCAACCTAACATTTTAGCACCCAGAGCTGATTTGCATTTGTATTGGACACTTGGGGAATACTGATAAAACACTCTTTATATTTCAGTGGAATTCAGGGAATATCGGTGGCAACATCTGTGCATAAACACAAAAGGGAAAATAAAAGTATTTCTGTGATCCTGCTCTTAGGCAGTTACAGTGATAGCATCAGTCTAATGCATCTCTCCCCCTTTCCTCCTAGGGGAGGAAAGGGGTCTCGCCAAGAAGAAAAGCAGCAACAGCACAAAATTATACTTTTGAAGATGGTGGGTGTGTGGGGGAGAGGGGAGTCAAGGAGGGAGGTTAGATGGAGGATGGCTGTCACTAATGATTTATTTCTAAATCAGGAACAAGATGAAGGGCCTGAAGTATGAAATTAACACCAGAGTTCTCGGTATCTTTTGTGGCCAATGTCTGAGAAAGTCTTCCTGGCGGCCCGCTGAGCACTGGCGGCAGGAAAGCAAACCAAAACCAAAAACCAAAAAAGACCAAAAAGCAACACCCTCTGACTGTCAGGAGCCAGCTCAATGAGTCAGTGTGGTATAGATGAGGAGACCTGACCTTATGGTGTTCCCCCATCTTGGTGATAAAATCTGCCAACCCCATGGTGTTCCTTGACACTGGTGTGTCCATATTCAAGCCAGAAGGGGAATGGCTTTGGGCAAATGACAGAGAAAAGGGCTGGATACTGGGAAAAAAACGTGTTGCTGAAGAAGAGCATTGCCCAAACCATGGAAAAGGCCATAAAACAAAGATGAGTCATTTGCATCTAATGAAACATTTTACATGGCTGATCTGCTTCTTAATCCTCCAGTTGTGGCTTCTCACCATGGAGTCAGGACACACACCTTGAACATAGAGCTTGGGCATTGCTTCTTCTGTCTCCCAACTCTCTATCAGGAGGCAGCAATCTTTCTTTTTATATATATATATATATATTTATATTATTTGATTTCTACTGTCTCCTAAGCATCATTTCACTAAGACTGGATTTGTTCTTACGCTTTTTTATTATGATAGCTGCAATGTGCTTAAATCTCAAGTAGCTTAGAATATAGGAACCTAGATCCCACACAATTCCCAAAGAGAGATCTAGTCAGACTGTTTTTCAGGACTGCCTGGGTCTGTAGATTCCTAAATAAATTAAGAGCCTTCCTAATTATATTCAGACTATTTTTCTCTCTCAATTGCATTTCCCATGCAGGGTCAGAGGCTGTCCTGGGCAGATGGACACTTATTAGCTGCTAGAGCGCTGCTGTAATTCTACTTTTTTAGGTGACTAGTCACCTGAAGTCTACTTAAATCTCTCAAAATTTAGTGTCAGTAAACGCCATCTTTTACTCACTAGTCTAGCAGTCAAAATGGAAGAGTATAATTCCAGATATTATTTGCCCCAAGTGAGAATGGCTCTGTACCGTCTCACTTCCCCACCACCACCACCCTGGAAAGATTTCTCATCGTGAATGTATCATGTGAGCCACATGAAGAGCTGGCACTAGTAGACTATGTCTGATGAGGAAAGCCACAGGCTGGTCTAATGTCAGTGCAGTCGCATTTCAGAGGCAAAAGTCTGAGACTTAATTAAATGCCTTGGTTTATGATCTGTTTGGCTTCCTGACCACAGGGAAACCTGCCATAAATAAGTTGTGAAATAGCCAAAATGGTGACCGATTTTTTTTTTTTTAGATCCTGCACCTCCATAGCGTTTGCCTCAGGCAAAGAGCATCCTTCCACAGGGACCTCACTGCACTGCCAGGCAACCCCACTGGAAAGCACAGATAGGACCTGGTCACATCCCAGTGCCCATCAAATAGGCAAAAAACAGTGCTTGGACACTTAGACGTTTCTTCAGAAAAAGCAGGGAAGGATCGCATGCTGCCAGCAACACTGAAAAATGAGAGCCAGGCTAGGCACTTTGGGTTTTTGTTCAGTAGGAAACATGAAAGCCAGTTCAAGGCACGATTCTTTTCTGTCCTTGCTCACGGGGATGAGAGCCCTTCGGACTGTGCTTTGGCAGCCCCCAATCCAGTAATGCAGTTATAATCTAACACCAGAATCAGCAAGGCCAGTTAGAGATAACTCCTCGGCTGGATGGCGGACTGTTGTGCAGATACGTCTGTGTTCACTCCTTGCATGCCTGGCGTTCAAAGGACGAACGAACTGGTCTAGAGCACTGGCCACCACCGGGCAGCTCCACATGGCTGCACTGTTTTGTAGACACTGACTAATTTTGCGCTTTGAAGGACCAAGCAGAACCAGTAATTTCATTACACGCCCCAAGCCAAAGTGTTGATCCAACTGCTCCTGTAACAACTTCAGCCTCTGGCTAGAGCAATGCTCCATGAAGGCAGTAGGTGCAGCCTGGTGTGGAGGAAGGTACCCCAGGACAGCAGTCACCAGCAGTGACCTCTCTCTAACACACACACACACATACATGTGCATACACACAGACACACACACACACACGACAACAGCCCAGATTTGTTATTGTTTCAGCGTAATAGCTCTGGGGCAGACCCTTCTCTGTTATAAACCAACATCTGCTATTGAACCCTGAGATAACGGCAAGCAAGCCTCTCCTCATCTTGTAAAAGTCCTTTTAAAAGACACCTCATTATTTAACCTCATGTTAAATAAACGGTGACTTCCTCTGCATGAGGAAGAGTCAAAAACAGGGAGTTTTTGCTTGTCCGTTTGTTAGTGGTAAATAACACACAAAAGCGTCACAATAAGTAGCTCTGCCATTTCACAGCTGAGAAACAACTATAAGTTTACTTCAGATAAGTACAGCTACATACACAGTTGCAAACATGAAGAGCGGCACCCACGTGCCTAGAATCAGTGCACCCACTGCAGGAGAGGCTGCCTCGGACACTCGCTCTCAGGTTACACCTACATCCTTTTTATCCAGGAAGTCTCAATTTACAAAGACAAATTTCTGAAGGGAATTTGCTGCCATTTTTAGATGTTTTGGAGGATGAGGGTGAGGAGAGAAAGGAGCAACTGAGCTAGCAGAGGTCAGGACCCCGGCATACTCTGCTGATCAGATCCTGAGATTCTGGCATTACCTTCTTTTTCAGCTGACCCAGTTTGAGCGGTGTGACTGCTTATTCCCACGCCACGTCAAAGAAAAGGTTTACATTGTTCACTGGATATTAATTTAAATTATTCTAGGGCGCTTGGAAACCATCTCCCCCCGTCAGTCTCCATGGGGACTATCGCAGAGGCTGGTTGATATAAATGGCCAGACACTGACACATCAGCCTTCCTCCCCTTCTCCTTCAAACTGCCGTGAGCAATTTTCACTGTCGGTAGAAGGAGATGCACTCAGACATATTTTGCTGAATGACTTGCTGAGATGGCACAGATAGATAGGCAGATAGATTTTTTTTTTCACTCATTAAGAACCGGTACAATATCCTGATAGTACTGGTTTCCATTTGTTCCTTAGGTTCACACGCTTGTGTTGTGGTTCTTTTCTTCACACCAACATCCTGCTGTTTGTTGATGGTATTAATAATATAACCAGCAGGAGACTGTGCCCCCTGGGGTCTGGCCTGTCTGAATAATTATTGAATGACATTAGGGTTGTTCTGTAAATTACTTTGTGACCTAGGAATTCAGCAGGTTACCGCTATAACTCAGGCTCTCTCACTTGATTGCACTTACCTCCTGCTGCCCTGACATTTATTAGTCTAGTTTGCGTAGCAAGAACTGACTTCATCTGCTGGGAGGGAAGGTGGGAGCCATCTCTCTCCTCCAGCTTGACCTGGGAGGGCCTGGCCTTTTCTAGCGGCCCTGCTTGCAGAGATGGAGAATAGGGAACAGGTCTTTACAAGGAAGTAATGTCCTTCCCTTCCTCCCCCATCCCTGAGGCAAATGGCAAAGTGTTAGAGGGTAGCCAAGGAGTCCAGAGTGCAGAGTTGCATGCACCAGCAACCACAGAGGTCCAGGCAGGCCTCAGGAAGAAGCACTTCAAGTCACAGCCCTGTTGTGAATCCTTGGGTGGCCTGAGACACATCACAGGAGTAGATCTGCAAACTTGACCTGGACATTGCAGTGACCTCTTGCTAGCTAGAACAGCCACATAAGGCCTTTCTCCCCTCCCTCTCCCCAGGGAAAGCCAGCAGGGTGAGCAGAGTGCTGTGTAACCTACACAACAGAAGATCCTGATGGGTGCGAGGTGTATCAAACCTTGCAAGACTTCAGCATCTTAATGCAGACATCCTAGGGGACCAGTCAGGATTCACATTCCTATACTCTTCCCCTGGAGCAAGCCACCTGAAAAGCCCTTTCTTTGAAAAGATAGCTAGAGTCTTTTCCTTCTGGAGAAGAAAGAACACTATGCATATGCACACGCACATACACACCTCGTGCTCTCACCAGGAGCTGGGACCACCATTCCCCCCTCAGACTGAAGGGATATGACTCCACATCACGCAGAGCCCCCCTCAGCCAGGAATCTAGAGGCAAGCAGTGGATCTGTAGGATGCTCAGAGGAACACCAACAGGTGATAGACATGGGGAATTGAGTTGACTTCCTGTCAAACTGACACTTACACAGGCCTGGAAGCAGAGTTCTGGGTACTCAGAGAAGTCTAGTGTTAGAAGTAATGACCCTTTGAACTGTATCTGCCATCAGTCTTGAAAATCCTCTGGTGTCTCCCCAGATAGAGTGGCCAGCCTCCTTGGGAGCAGTGAGCAGCCTTGTACCATCTGTTAAGATCTGGGCAATCATATAATGCAAGAATGTTTATAATTCCTTATCAAAAAAACCCAGCCAGGATCTCTCTGGTCTTACTCTGGTCTGAATTCTTCACTTATGAAATGGTGATAGAGTGTCTGTGATATAATGATGGTAATCCAGTACATAGTTCTCTCAAAGAGTCCTTTGAATCTATGATGCATCCTCCAAAAAACTATCCTTTGCAACTGGGAAGGCGGTAGCCCAGGCAAATCTTCCCTCCATCCCAGTTTTTTGGACTGTCCTTAATCATTAAAGCTGTTCCACAGTCCCTAGCAGAAATGACAAAGCTCTGATTTACCATGGCACTGAGATTGTGGTAATTGAACGACACTTTTAAAAATCATTAGTATAACTGCTGTACATCAGAGCTCTTCAGAGCAGAGCAGAGCAGAGCAGTGTGGAGCATTCATCATTTGTTCTGGCAGCTGGAAAGAATTCAGCTACAAAATCCAATGTCGGAGCTGACATTGTGATGCAGTCAGCAATGATGTGGTCAGAAAAGATGTCATACAGCAAACTTTCAGTGCTCAAAAGACTTCAGAAAACAGTTGCTTTTAAGACTAGTCCACACATATCTTCTAGGACAGAGATAAGATAGAAAATGTGCTGTTTTCAGGTTCCAAGTTCTTCCTTGTTGTTTCTTAGTCTTGCAGATGACACCACCCTGAGGGGAACAGTTGATACGCTCAAGGACAGGACTGCCACCCAGAGAGACCTAGACAGGCTGGAGAAAGGTGCCAACAGGAACCTCATGAAATTCAACAAGGAGAAACGTAAATTCCTGCACCTGGGCAGGAAGAACCCCTGGCAACAACACAGTCTGGGGACCAGCTCCGCAGAAAATGTCTTGGGGTCCTAGCGGATGGCAAGCTGAGCACGAGCCAGCTGTGTGCCCTAGCAGTGAAGAGGCCAACAGCCTCCTGGGCCGGATGGACAGGAGCAGAGACAGTAGATCCAGTGAAGTGACCCTACCCCACCGTTCAGTGCTTGTTGGACCACATGTCAAATACTGCACTCAGTTTGGGGCTTCCTGGTAAAAGACTAAGATTGATTAACTGGAGTGAGGTCAGCAGAGGGCAACCAGCACAGTCAAGGCTGGAGCACTTGCCCTGTGAGGAGAGGCTGAAGCAGCTGGGCTTGTTCAGCACAGAAAAGAGCTGGATTCAGGGGCACCTAACAGACCCCAATGACTACAAGGGTCATGAAGAAATCTCTTTACCATGGTGCATGTGGGAGGCTAAGAAACAACACATGTAAACAGAAATGAGAGGTTCAGATGATAAAATTCTTCCTTGAAGAACTGAAGGAAGGTTCAGAATATAATTTTTTTCTTCCATGAGGACAGTTAAGCACTGAAACAGGTTACCCAAAATGGTTCTGCAGGCTCTATCCTTAGACCTTTTCAGGACAAATGGGTAAAGCCCTGAGCAATCTGGTCTAACATTATAGCTGATCCTGCTTGTGAGCAGGAGGTTGGACTAGAGACCTCCTGAGGTCCTTCCTAACCTATGATTACTGATTGTACAGCAGTTTAGTGGGGAGATCCCAAGGCCTCGTCCTGGGACCTCTTCTCAGATTTTGCACTTAGTCCTTGAACGTTGTCTCTCTTCACAAAAGAGAACCCAAGCACAGTAGTAGGCCCATGGTAGTCAGATCAGTTTGTAGGGTTAGCTCCATGCCCATCTCCATAATGAGGATATACTGATTTTGAGGAACCTCTTTTCTTATTTCTATAGCTAGTGGTGAGAGGACACAGCTCATTTAAATACATAAAACTGGAAAAGGCAGCAGCTCATTATATTTTTCCTCATTATGTGCTGTTCCTGGGATGTTTGGATAATAGATTACAAAAGGCAACCTGCTTGCTTTGGCTATACAGCTAAATCCATATGCTGTAAAGGGTTCCAGGCAGGAAGCAATCACAATCAAAGGGTGATACTCAAGCTTTGTGAAAGCTTTTCTGCTTATGTTTATCATCCACCACTATTGCTTTGAAAAATACTTTCATAGAATCATAGAATCAGAAAGGTTGGAAGGGACCTCTGGAGATCAGCTAGTCCAACGTCCCTGCTCAGCAGGGTCAACTACAGCATGGTAGACAGGGTTACATCCAGGCGGACCTGGAAGATCTCCAGAGAAGGAGACTCCACAACCTCTCTGGGCAACCTGGTCCAGTGCTCCGTCACTCTCACAGGGAAGAAATTCCCCCTCATGGTCAGGTGGAACTTCCTGTGCTTCAGTTTCTGCCCATTGCCTCTTGTCCTGTCACAGAGGACAACTGAAAAGAGTTTGTCCTCGTCCCTTTGACACCCTCCCTTCAGGTACTTGTACACATTGATAAGATCCCCCCTCACTCTTCTCTTCTCCAGGCTGAACAGGCCCAGCTCTCGCAGCCGTTCCTCATAGGGCAGGTGCTCCAGCCCTCTGAGCATCTTTGTAGCCCTACGCTGGACTCTCTCCAGTAGCTCCATGTGTGCCTTGTCCTGGGGAGCCCAGAACTGGACACAGGACTCGAGATGAGGCCTCACCAGGGCTGTGTAGATGGGCAGGATCAGCTCCCTCCACCTGCTGGCAACACTCTTCCTAATGCACCCCAGGAGACCATTGGCCTTCTTGGCCACAAGGGCACACTGCTGCCTCATGCTTAACTTGTCGTCCACCAGCACTCCCAGGTCCTTCTCTGCAGAGCTGCTCTCCATAAGGTCAGCCCCCAGCTTGTGCTGGTGCCTGGGGTTATTTCTCCCTAGGTGCAGGACTCTGCACTTGCCCTTGGTGAACCTCAGGAGGTTCCTCTCCGCCCAACTCTCCAGCCTCTCCAGGGCTCTCTAAATGCCAGCACAGCCCTCTGCTGTATCAGCCACTCCTCCCAGTTTAGTATCATCAGCAAACTTGCTGAGGAGGCACTCTGTCCCCTCATCCAGGTCATGGATGAAGAAGTTGAACAGCATTGGGACCCAGTACTGAGCCCTACAGGATGCCACTAGCCACAGGCCTCCAACTAGACTCCACACCACTGATGACGACCCTCTGAGCTCCGCTCTTCAGCTAGTTCTCAATCCACATCACAGTCCACTTGTCTAACCCACACTTCCTGAGCTTCTCTAGGAGGATGTTATGGGAGACAGTGTCAAAAGCCTTGCTGAAGCCAAAGTACACAACGTCCACTGCTCTGCCCTCATCTACCCAGCTAGTCATTCCATCCGAGAAGGCTGTCAGATTGGTTAAGCAGGATTTCCCCTTGGTGAATCCATGCTGGCTACTCCTGATCACCTTCTTTTCCTCTATATGTCTGGAGATGACATCCAGACATACTTTAAAAAGGTGGAGGTCCTATGTACAATACTAACTGCTAAAAAAGCACTACAGTATTTCCTAACATTTCTCTAGACATGGATGCCCCTTCTGTTTCCAAATGGACATCTAGGAATCAAATAATTCAAAAGCAGGACACAGACCTATGAACTTGTTATTGCGGCATAGCAGAGGCATGAACCTGCAGCACGTTAGCTGGTCCATGGTAACTTCTCAATTTCATTCTCTTGTTATAATTGTGGGAATGACAATCAAGTTGCTTTTATTAACCAGAAAGTAACAGATTGAAGGTGGGCGTTCCTATGCAGTAGCTGTAAAATGCTGGGTTCATTCAGCAGCTGGGGTCCCACCATAGCTGCCCCTATGCCAAGGAGGCTTGGCATGCACTCCCGAATCACTCATCACTCTTCTCTGCTGTTCTCTCTTTCAGAGCACAGACATGTCCATCCCCACTCAAGCTTCACCCTGTGATAACTTGTTTGCAGGTCCAAATCTTTCCAAAAGGTTGATACTGAAAATGTGACCTCTGGACACTTCCCAAAATTACTCTTCTTGGCAACCTCTCCCAAACGTACACAGCATAGTGCTACTTTGCCAATGCACAAACACAGGCAGATCTGCGTGCTGTTGGAGAGCAGTTGCTCAGCAATCTCTAACAGACAACGATCCGGCCATCCAAGTAACCGAGATCCCCATGCACTCAGCTCGCACCATTCAGAAACGAGAGAGTGCTGCTGTATTTCACGTTCCAGGGATGTGATTTTGCATGATGTGGAGGGCCCTTTATTCACATTGCAGTCAAAGGGAGCTGAGGGTGCTCAACAGCTTGCAGGAACTGGTCTGGTATTGGTTACACCCCCAGCTATTTGAGGAAAAACTTGGCCTCTCAAAGCTCTCTGCCTCTCTCCTGTGCCTTTGTGTTCTCTAGAAGGTGAAGCGTAGGGGTATAAAAAGCTGCAAACAGTTCCTACCTCTGGAGACCAGGCATTTACTCTAAGAAAGAAAGACCAATTGCTTCCCAGAGCATTGTCCATCCACATTAGAGAAGGGATTAAGCAGATACATTCAGCTATTCTAACAGATTTTCTTTAAACCTTGAATACGCCTCTCACACTCAGTAAGATAATCACATTAGTTTTGTCATTAAAAGATCCCTTTTATAGAAAGTACCTAAACCGCTTAAACCACCCAGAGAGGTCGCATACATTAGAAAACAACAAGACAAACGGAAGGGATTTGCTATTCCTGGTCTTAGTGTTTCACTGCACCTACTTTCTAAACTGGGGGATTGAACTAAAAGACTTTGCAAATTTTCAGCAGAGAGGGAAGCACCAGAAAGCCGGGCAGCAGCCGGCCCCTGTTCGTGCTGCCAAACCCCCAGGAAAGGAGCCCCTGCGGTTACAGATGAGAGAACAGGGCCCTGCCAGAGGAGCACTTGCTCCCCACCGAGGTATCGCCCTGTTATAACAGATGCCTATAGCCAACACATTCACAGTTACGGAGGTATCCAGCGTCTCTCTAGACATTATAACCAGAGCATCCTGTCAGCCAGCTGGTTGCCCTGGGCCCAAAACCCAACTGCAACATAACCAACGACTACCATACTTATTACTGCTTTGGGGAACACATGGCAGCCATGCAAAAGGTCCATGTTCTTGCTCTTGGCTGCTGTGAGCAGCCTTTCCCTGCATCGCATCTCAGGACATGGGTAAATCTCCAGTGCAGAGAAGCCTGTCTCTGCATCTGTGTGTTGGTGAGTCAAAAGAGTCCAGTTTAAGATTTGATGTTAAAAATTAAAGGTTGACTTTAGGCTTCTACATTCATATCTTAGTACCTAAAGGCACAGCTGCAGACTCAAAGAGTACAAATCTATTGATATCAATGGAGGCTGCAAGCAGAGTCTCAGCATCTTTAAACTGAAAAATAAAAATATCCTAATTTTTCTTTAAAGACTCAAAGGAGAATTTTGAAAAGCACATAAGAACTGTATATTTATCCTCTGTAAATGCAAATTTATCATCCTCATTTTAGATCTTTTGCCTTCAATGCTCAGGCCCGCCTGGATGCAACCCTGTCTAACATGCTCTAGAGGTGACCCTGCTGGGCAGGGAGGCTGGACTAGACGATCTCCAGAGGTCCCTTCCAACCTTACTGATTCTATGATTATTGTAATTACTACTGTAATACAACATAGACATAGATTCTGTTAACCTGCACTGGCAAAAGCAAACAATTCAGCCTTTTAATATGGATAGTCTTAAAGTCTGATTCATAAAGAATACATCATTTTTGTAAAACAATGACTTTATTTTAAAAACACATGAGCAAAAAAATACAAGGCTAGATTATAAAATATAGGGACAACACAGTAGCAACACATATTAATATGCCATACGCTAACATTGATGCCACTATCATAGAAAATGGAATTCAAATAAAGCCATCTAAATGATCACTTTATAAAATGGTGTTAGGGACTAAAATATTACATACATAGCTTCAACTTCAGAAAGATTTATATTTTATGGAACATCCATTCAGCAGTTTATTTAAAACCATATGACAATCGTGTTTCTCATCCAACTCTGTGAGGACCCATTTTATTGCTCCAACAACACAGATCTGTCCCCACAGCAGTCTTATTCTAATAAAAGTAACTCGTCAACTTTGTCAAGGCTGCAAGTGCAAGTATTCAGGTCACAAATGTGAGCAGTTTCGGAGAGATACCATTTTTGATTTCAACTCAAGCAACCATAAAAATGTTTCCTCCAAACACATGGTTTCACAAAATGCATGCCACGCATTGCATTGGCTGAAGACAGCACAGATACGGTGTTCTGCTGAATCACAGGAGAGCTATCAATCTTGTACCATTGCCTATCAGCTTAGACACAGCTGGTCCTTTCTTGAGGTAGGCTTGGAGTGTATGATCCCCTGAGCTCTTTCAACCCTATTTTTGTGGGTCTTTCGTATCATCCTCCTGATTGTCAGAAAGACATTGTCAGAAAGTCCTGGAAAATGTATCAACTGTGAAAAGGTTAACATAAAACTCTTTAGGTTATTGATGTTTCCTTCCAACTCCATAAAGGTTGGATTCATGACAGCTAAAATACTCTCTTTAAGAACAGTTCTTAAAGAGAACACTCTCTTTAAGAATTTACTTTATTTAAAGTGCACTGACATTCATCTGCAACAAATGCAATCTGCAAATCTGCAGTCTGGCGCACAGACACTATGGGATGCAAAACGTGCCCTTCATTCTCTGTATGCACATACTTCTGTGATTTGAGTCATGTTCCAGGTAAACAGAGAGGCTTTCTTTTCCGTAGCTTCCTTTGACAACGCAGTATTTGATTATCTTCAAAGTTAAAATTACCTACAAACACAGCAAGGTGCACGCAGAAGCTATGTAACTTCTTCACAACCTGCAGCCTTAGACCTCACTGATAAAATATTTCAGGCTGCACAGCCTAGTCAAACCTCCACTTGCCAGGTTGGCAGGTTGGTGTGATGCACCATTAAGTCAGTCCACACAACCTTCACCACTGATATGCAGGAAGACAACATGTGTTTGCAGAACTCCAAATTTGTCTGGGCAGAAAAATTTGTGTCCTTACAAAATAAAATCCAGTTCCAGAAGCTCACATTTCTATTGGCACAAACTGCAGTTTTAGAAGTAAGAGTCATGTTTTAGAGTTATCATTAATTCTTTTTTTCTTTTGCATTTTTCTGATCCTTGGAAAACATGCATTTTAATTCAAATCATTCATGACAGCAAGTGTATACATAAGCCTGAGAGGAAATATGGCCCATCACTACATGATCGGGGAAGGGAAGGGGGAAGACAGCAATTTCCAAACATCTCTTTAGAGTGTGGTGCTGCTAATGCCAAGGTCGTGGGTTCAATCCCCGTATGGGCTACGCTGAGGGTAGGACTAGATGATCTCCAGAGGTCCCTTCCAACCTTACCATTCTATGATTCTGTTCTCACCTGCATGAAACAAGCAGGCAGAGCTAACATTTATATGAGGCAGCCAAACAACAGTCTCTCACTAGCATATATAGATCAGTCCACAGATTAAGACAAGCAGTTTTGTTTTTAATACAATTTCTCAAAATTCAACATTGAAAACGGCAGGGTTTAAGTTTCCTTAAAGGCAATTTTTTCTGTTACTGAAAAGAGGAAAAAAAAAATAAAGCGGGGGGGGGGGGGGAGAGGAATAAAAATTTAAATTACTTTGTTTGAAACTAACTATGTTTTCCAAGCAATAAACAAGTTGTTTCCTGAGAAAGAGTAAGTTAGCTGGTAAGGGAGGACGAGGAGGAGATGTTAAGATCATTATGATAAACAGTGGCTATTAATTTGGAGTGTTAACAGCCCACTGCATTAATCTACCACATTCATCTCCATACAGCATTAGTTTATTCCAAGAACATGCACTCAGAACACTCTATGCCGTTAGTGAGAGCTGGACCAGGCTCTTGCTTGTTCAGTTACAATCCATTTGTGATCCCAACATCTATATTTATGCTTGTAAATTCTATTCCTTGCCTTTCAGTAAAAAAAATATCATAAAGTAATAAATTCTTAGGAAGCAACAGTATTTTTCTAAAAAAAAAATTGACTTATAACTCACAGTTGACTAGAAAACATTAATTTTTTGTTTTAAAATTTTCAAGGCCAATACATCATTATAAAGTACATGAGCAAGGGAGGGGAATATATTTACATCATGGTACCAGGCATTAAAAAAAAAAAAAAAAAAAAAAAAAAAAAAAAAAGATCTATCGGAAAAGGGACTGCTTTCAGTCAACAGTTTTAGGCAAGTTCTGAATAGCTCTTCCTTTTACCCTTATGATTCTTCTGTGGTCTTGCTCTCTGTATGCTCTGAAGTAATACTCCTGTTCAAAACAGAGCAGGAGAGCTTCACGTTGCTGAATCTGAACATAAATGCCAATGGTTTAAAACTGTTTCTAGAACAATACAGCAAGAAGAGTATGCCAGGAACTATCAGAAGAATAGGATTCACAGGAGTTCATTAAAAGACAAAATTTCAGTGTTAGGTATGCTTTGTTCCCAGAGAATGGAGAGAGAGTGGAAACAAAAAAGGCCACCTGGTGTCTTAGGAAAATAATCAACTATCACTAAAGCTGAGAAACTTTTCAACAGAATTGGAGTTTTAAGAGTCTCAGCTCAACAAGCCTTGCCCACATCTTTCTGAAATGGAATTGTCCTTACAACTGCAAAGAATCCTTTCTGAAGGAGCGCTTCAGCATGAATGAAGCCAAAGCTGGAAAACGAGGGGATTGCCCCAGCCATTTATTAACGTCAAATATGCAGTCTCATGAATCAGGGCAGTTTGTCCATTTTGGAAGCTTTACAGAGAGCCCTAGTGCACCTGGCTTGTTGAGCTCCGCATCATGCTTTAGGCTGATCCAAGAGGATGGCTGCATTCTACGCTTTGAATAGTTTGTCCCACAAACTTTTTTTTTTTTTTTTAAAAGGCTTTTATTGAAGAGCTATCAGCAAACAGATCATGCAGAATTTCAACAATAAACAGAATGGGGAGGGGACTGCACACAAGGCACAGCCCCTATTATTTGTCTCTTCCTAAGATCTGGCCAGCACAAGTGTCACATTTGTTCTTCAAGAGAATAGCTGAGAAAGCTTCCTGATTTGAAAAAGCTAAGTGTTTGTACAGAGGACATACACACACACAAAACACAGCCAGAGTTTCTTTTTGGCTATCATTATCACTGAGGCAGATATTCTAGGGTTAGAATAAACAGCAACAGAAGAAGTAAAATCCTAGTGCATGCTCAGCAAGCTATCAGCAAAGAGTTAGGGACCAGCCCTGATCATACAGTACAGAGTAGAATGGAAAAACCAGTTAAGGCAGCTTTGATTAATACACTGCCAGAAAACTAAGGAAAAAAAAATATTTACTTGCTTTCCAGCACTGATTCCCTAAAGGTAGGGGGTGTTTTTGTTTTAGGTTTTGGAGGGGTTTTTTTTTGGTTGGAGGCTTTGTTTGTTTTTAAACAAACTGCACAGCCAATTTCCTCTTCCCTTCCTTACCTCTCCAACAAACAGAGATGATTTTTGTTCCCTCATTCTCTCCATATCCCTGCCATGACAGTTTATTCCAGCTGAGGATGTTTGAAATTCAATGCCACTGAAGGCAGCAGGAACCATGGACACTAACGGAACTGCCATTTAATCCATGCACACGCTCTCCAGCACCCAGGACAATAATCTAATGCAGCCAGGAAGGCATCAAGCTTAAAACAGGAACTCTATAATAAGGTGCAGCATTTGGAAACAGCAGAATAGGAAAGCAAGCCAGAGCAGGCAGCTCAATCCATGCACTTTATTAACCAAAGCTGGTTACTGCAGAATGCTCTCTATCCGTCTATAACCTTCTCCTCTCCCGGGCACAAGCATCAGTGGTTAGCATTGTAAAGGAGGTGAGGAAGCAGGAGTGAGACAACTGCATGATAAGGCCTGGCCCTGCTCCAAGCAAAGCCAAGGGAGGTATAACAGCCACAGTTGTTACAGTACCACTTCAGTGGTTATGCCTGGCCTTCTCAATCCACTGCTTCATATAATGAATTTCCAAGGCTCGAGCTTGCTGCACAGATGCGGGGTCACAAGGGTTGCGGCTGCGCAGATCCAGGTGATGAGCTCCGTCTGGGATCACAATTGCCACAAGGGAATCGGTGATGTTCTGGGTCACTCCCCCTGCAGACCACGGATCCAGGCCACCATTGCTGTAAGGGAAATAATACCTCATTAGGGTACATCTGCACAGCAGTCAGTGAAGCTGCAGCTCGTATCAACATAACCGTGTTGACTTTCAACTAGTTTTGCGTATGTGCTGACAGAAACAGACCTCAGCCCTGTGTCAGTGTCTTGTGTCCACCCCTCCTCCTAGATGGGCTGTCTTGACAGAGGTAGGCAACTACTGCCATCAAGGATTATCTCCTGATTCAGGTAATAATCTATAATAGTGCCAGTCTCTGGAAAAAAAAAAATCTGTTGTCCTTGCCATGGTCATGAGAAGAGGCTCAGGTTCCCCTGTACCAAAATACACTCAAATTCTAAAGCCAAAGCTCCTTGCTTTCCTCCTTAAACAATCAGTCAAACTAATAGACAGCTCAACCCTTCAGGGCCTGAATTTTCAGGCAGTTCTACCTTATGCTGTCTCAGTCAGGTACCAGCTTTTTTTTTTTTTTTTTTTTTTTTTTTGCACATAAATACTTAGATCTTTTGTTACTACCCTTACTTCTCTTAACAACCACATCAAAACAAAGCTTTTACTCCACTGAAAATTGTCTCCAGTAACTCTTCCTCTGTGATGGGGCAGTCTAAAGCGATTTACTCCCATTCAGTCAATGAAAAGATTCCATGGACCTTATATCTGCCTCCAAATAACGCCTGATCCATGGAGTAAGCCGAAGGCTAAACTGAGATTAGAGCTTTGCACCTCTCATTCTTAGTTTTGGATGCAATCTAGCAATCCCTAGAGCCCTTTATCTTCCTTTATCATACTGTTCTTACTAAATGTGGCTCCATCTTCCTGCACAAAATAGCCAATGTCCATATACTTATGTAACCACACAAATCTAGATCTATTCCTCACTAAAAACATTAGACCTGTCGACAAAAGAAAACAGTAGAGACAGATTACTCTACATTAGTTAGTGTAAGCTTCTAGGAGCAAGAACTGATAAATGAAAACACCATTGGACATTAACAGATATCCAGCTAGAAAAACACCACAATGAGAGCACCCGGAATCAGAGACTGAGTAAGAAGCGTTTGTAGAAATAACTAGAAGTAAAAATCATAAGCAGTTTGAGATAATATTTTGGATAGGATTCTATGACATGTTTCTTCATTGACAAAAAGTATCCTGAATTTCTGTAATTATTTTCAAAGGTTCTAAACGTGACTGAAATTAAGAAACATTTTCTGTCTGCAAAACAAAATGCACACAGAAGGCTGCCCAATAAGCAAAACACTGTTGATTTAAAAGGTCATCTGAATCAGCACAGCACCTTGGCAACAGGGAGTTAAGTTGCTGAGAGACCCAAGATGTACATGGACTTGGATCTTCTGGTCCCAGTCATGTGGAAATTAGGCATATCACAAGAAAAGAACACGTCTCTGGCTTTTCTGGGAGCTGCTGGCTGCATCCTCTGACACTCCTGCCAAGTGATGGCACCACATGCATTAAGGCAGTTTGAAAAGTGACACTTGCTGGGGGTGGCAGTGGGGGGGTGGTGGGTGTTCACCACAGAAGAATCCTAATGCTTAACAGTTTTACAGGATAAGAATTCAGTAACAACTAGAATGGATTATTTACATGCTAAAGCTAAGCAGGCATCTGAAGTGCTCAGTTGTCCATCTGAGGGGACGGAAATTTTGAGGTGTAAACAGAAGTAACAAGAAAATAAAAAACAAAAAGAAGTATAAAAATCAGCCCTTTCTTTCTAGCAATGGCAAGGCAAGTAGGGCTTCAGAAATAACAAATTCCAATGCAAAATATCAGCCAAGAAGATCAAGTGAGACTTCCATGATTGGATGTCTTAATATACCATTCTCTTTAATTCCATCATACTTCCAAGACAGTACAAATAGGATCCTGCCTGTTGCACAGCAAAATATTCCCTTTTCTTTGTCTCTTTAGAGCCTCCTCTGCCCTTCAGCCCTGTCCAGAACAAGCACAGTTTTACATACTCCTAACACTGTTTGCATATCCTATCTATTTAATTCTGTGTAGTAAGTCCACTCCCTCCACAACTACCCAGATTAATTCTCTAAACTTTTCTCCCCTTTTCTTCCACCAGGCATTGTTCTGCCTTCTCCTTTACTCCATTCCCTTCTTTTATGCCAGCAATCCCCTCTTTTGCACAGCCCCAGTATCCCTTCAAAACAGAGCCTTCATGTTCTAGGCTATTTATAATCCCTGCCTGACCCTTTCCAATAAAAAAACTGAATAAGTGGGTGCCCTAGCTTGGAAGTATACAAGTTCAGCTATGATTTGTCCAGAACGAAAAGTTTCAATTTTAGGACTGTGCATACCACAGTTTTATACTGTTTGGTATAATCTGTGATGTTTCTGGATTCAAGGTACAAGAAACAAATTCAGCTCTGCTAAATGCATTCAAACTACTGTCACCCTTCAAGGCTACAGTAAAGAAAACATTTTAAACATTCCAAGAATAAAAAAGTCCACTTCAAATAAAATTTTAAATTTCAACTTAAATTCTCATTTACACTAGGTTGACTTTGACTACCACAGTATGTTGATGAGACACTACAGCTCTCTGCCGCATACACAATAAGGGCATTAAAATGCAGACAGTTTCCATCACAGTATATTTCTATGCCAACTACAGAACATATTCCAATATGAATATCAGGAATGGAAATTGCTGACAAAGCTGTAATGAAACCCCCAATTTCCTCAAGCCAGCATTTTAATAAAGGTACACATCATAGGACAGGCAGGAAACATCTGCCTATAGTCTAAATAATACCCATGCACGAATAAAAATTTAGTAAGGTATCTCTGTAAAGGTACCAAAGTGGCAGTGGGAATTCCCAAGTCAACACTTGAAAATTCCAGTAGAGTTCCAGGGTGGAATCTGGAAGGTGATCTGCTGCTAGCAGAGGGAGAAGTGGTAACATGAGTTTTAGCATCCTGGCTAAATCCCACCGTGGCTGGATAAATCCAAACTACAGCGGTTCTCTCTAAATGAAGTATTCCTCCTTCCCCATGCTAAACTGTTGTGCAAGTTGCTTGACACTTCTGCATGGTGCTTTTTACTCCACAGCAGGGCCTGCATCCCCTGGTAGATATAGGGATTTTTTTTCCCAAAACATTCTGTGGTGTTTGTGGATAAAAAGCTTTTCTATCAAATGTATGGTGTTGACAATGTGTTTGTTTGAAGAGAAACAACTCAGCTTGAGATCCAAAGCTTTGTGTGTACAGCACTTACTTTTTCATTCATTTGGTTGCTTTCAAGCTTTTCTCATTTCAAGCTCCTTCAGTTGGCATAAATCCTTAAACACTTAGATTTGTTTGTCTATTGCTTACAAAGCAGAATTCTAGTGTACAGAGCTGTGGAACCTTGGAAATAAGGAAGCTTGCAGAAATTAAGTTAGATCAATATTTTTTCCTATTAATAACCACAGAATTTCTCACTTTGGAGTAGACATCCCACTGGGGCAGAAACAGCAAGAGAAAAATGAGAGGAAAGCTTTGGAGCCAAACAGACCAATGTTAACGGCTGAAATCCAGAGAATAATCCCCAATTCAAGCCAGGACTTTTTACTTTTAAAATACACTGCTATTTAGCAAGTCCAAAAGACTAATTCTGATTTTTGTTTAAGAAAGTTTGTTTTTGAAAAGGCCTTACACAATTTGAACAAGAGCAGAGGGATACATCTAGGAACTGCCCGCAGTGGGCAATCAGTAGAGTGAGTCAGAACTCCTCAGGGCACAGGCTCCAATTGTCCTGAAAATGGGTTTATTAAATGCCTCCCTACCATCTAGCAACCTAACGAACAGCCAGTACTTAGCTGTTCAAAATTCATATCACCTCACAGCAAAGTACAGCAACATGAACCTCCCTTTGAAGAAACTAGAACAGAATTTAACCTCATTAGAAACAAGGAAAGTGAAGGCTGAGTAGAGAGCAAGCAGCATGCACTAGTTTTTGTATCTGACTGAAATACTTCCTTCACTTTTTGTCCATATAGGAAGGTGTTTCAGACCAATTTCTGGTACATTACTAGTATGCCTTGCTAGAATAAAAACATCTCTTGGTAGTGGAGTCTTAAGTAATTTTGTTAAAACTTAACCCAATTATCACTAAAATAAGGGAACAATTAGTAGTGGTAGGAAAGCCCCTCACGCTACTTCTCTCTTTCCCATATCAAAGAGGAAGAGGAACACAACACCAACTCTCTGCAAGACTATCACCAGAGCAACAATTTTAGTCATCAAGATCTTGTGTTATAGCTAGAGCTTGTTTAGACTTTCCTTTCACGTGCAGGAGACAGTGCTTTGGCTTCATAAAAGCTGGACAGATTTACCAGCATGAGAAACCTGGACTTTGGCCACAAGATAAGCAGGAATCCACATGGGAAGAAAATTACTTTTGGCAAAATCCCAAGCTAAATTCTTGTTTTAGAGACACACAACCAATGACAGAACAGTTTGTTTCTTTGGTCACTGCAGATTGATCATCTTACTCTCAAGTGAAACATAAAGCACCACCATCATTTATTCAGCTGGAATGTTGGAAACAGATGCTTTGCTACTCAGAGCAGGCTCTCTGCACTGACAGCCCAAACTGATGGAAGACACTACTCTGGAAGCCAAAGCAAAGCTCACCTGAAGACGATGTTGCTGTGTGAACTGATGTTTTTCCCTCCATACATGGAAAGAATCCAAGAGGGCCGAGGCCTCACTCCCCACAGTCTGAAACACTCTTCTGAAAGTGCATCAAAGTCCCATTTCTGAGGCTCAAACATGTCATTGACACCATCTGTGCACATGGGCATCACCATCTCAGTGCAAGCCTGAAAGAAAGAGCAGGGCAACAAGATGTATTCATGGGAGACTGTCCAATAACTGCAAGTGCAATATTTAAATGTAAAGCTCAGACAGGATTCGATCAGTGATTACCAAGCTATCAGAACACAGATAAAGCAAAGGCTTTATTTTCAACCTTAAACTATTCCCTGACCTTAGTAGTAGTAGCTAGAAAAAGGAAAAGCAAACAAACAAACAAACAAAAATGCTATAGCGTGGAGGTCTCATACTGCCCACCAGGGTAACTACACAGTCCATTCTTGCTTGTCTTCTTTCCCAGGTGCCTTCAGAAGCACATAGGAAACAAGCTGCAGATTGAGGAAGTGATTTTGATGAGCCCAGCCGCCATATTCTTTGTTACTCATGTGGTGGAGAAGTGAACACAGCCCTAACTTCCTCAGAGAACAACTCAAAAATCTGCACATTTCCTGGGGCCGCCAGGTGCAAAAACCAGGAGGAAACGGCCAGGAGTAGACTGTCACAGCCTGAACACCAATTCAGTTAGCTTGGTTGTGGAAGCAGCTGCCCTTCTGCTCAGAAGAGAGGTTTGTATACAAAGTGTTGCACATGCTCCATAACGGAGATAGAGAGCAGAATGCCCTGGACCCTGTGCTAAAGAGATGCCCATTTTTATTGCCAGCTTGATAGGAGAGAAGGGGTCTCGAGGAGCTACAGCATAAATAGCTTTATTTGAGAGAAATCGGTATCAACATATCCTGGCATATTTGCATACACAAATTGAAGGGTGTGAGGGGAGAAGATGACTAAGATGCTGCTTCTGTGCATCATTTTCCAGTTAGTATATAGAATTGAAACTCAGTCAGGCAGATAACAAAAGACAACACGGACTTCTGGGGAAGTAGTTTCTCTTGTGCACTGCCCTCCCCCAGCTACAGCCATACTTGCTTCACATTCACATTTTTCATCATTAAATTACTTTATTATAATAGTCCTTTTTTTTCCCCTGTATGTTTTCTATAGGACAGAAATTAATATCAAAAACCTATTTTTAATAGGTAACTATTTTCTACAATGACAGCATAGCATAGTGTTCATCACTACTCTTAAAGAGAAAAACATACAGTTTGCAATTGTTTGGAGAACATCTAACAACATGAACTGCCCATGAAACTATGAAAATTGATCATAACCTCATTCATTTTCAGTTCTAAATCCAGCCTGATTTTGAAGGCTTGGGTTGTGTTTAAAGCTATATATCAATAAGCACAGAGTAGTGATTCTGCTGCAGCCCCATCAATTTAAATCTGGCCTAGTGTGTTGCCAGTGGAATGACTTTAATTCCCATGAGCTCTAGCCCCCCAAAAAACTCAGGGAGTTGAATTTGGAGAATGGAGCACATACCTGATAGTACCAACCCATCTGTCCCAGATTCTTTGTTGCAGTCTGAGACATGTCAAAGCACGAGGCTTCTCCTGAGTAGTTGTAGTAGACGTTTACTGCCTGGAAAACATTCTGCAGCAATGACTTGTCCGGAAGACTGGGATCCGTCAAGAACTTGCAGACTACCTATTACAAAGAAGGAAGATGAGAATCTCAATCTAAAGAGATACAGATTAAAACATTATACCTGATGGGATATCAGTTTCTTTTGAAAGTACAGTCTTCTGTACTTCCAGATAGTGTCTTCCTATGCAATTATATACCCTAAGTATTATCATAAAAAAATTACAGTATTCTATTATGCAGTGCATTCTACTACGAAGAACCTGAAACTGTTTCCTGATTTAGAATTTAAGGAGTAACTTAGCTTTTCAATTCAATGTCCAGTATTTAAAATAGAGAATACTTAATAAAGAATAAGTGGCTCTCCTGGAATGAAAGCTATTACATGCAAATATATGACAATGAAGTCCCAGGCCCAAATTGGGGTTCTCTGCAATTTGCCATAGTATAAATGGAAGCATCTATGTCAGGAAAGGTATACATATACATATATATACATATATAAGTGCTATTATATAACAGTATTATAATATTTGTACTTCTTCATATTTGGAAAATATAAGGTGGTATAATGAGAAACTGTTTTGCTGCTGAAGAATTAAGAGCACCCTTGGGTAAAGTTAAATTCAGAATCTTAACTATGGACAGATCACACTAGAGCAGAAAAAAAAATACCCAGAAAACCCCCAAACCACTGCACCAGAGATTTTTTGCCTCACAAAATGTAAAATAGACAATATGCTTCCTGGCAGAGCTTCCTCCTTACCCCTCTCTCATAGAATTGGGGTCAACACAAGGACAAAGGGCAAAGACTATGTATTTGAGCTGCTAGCCCATTAGCAGAATCCAAAATTATTCCTGCAAGAAGCAAAGGATGCACTGCAACTCTAGAGCTGTTCAAGCACAGGGTTATATGTGCAAATGGTTGACTTACAGGATTCCTACTAGTTCCATCTGTTACCGGTTATTAACAGATCGTTACTGGAAATTAAGTAGCAAACTGTGCATCTTCCAAGAAATGAATTTATTATCCATTTCTCCCCCATTTAATCTTTTCCCTCATTTTTATCATGGAAGCTCAGGAACTGATCTCTTCCTTCTTCCTAACAGACAGGGCCAACACATAAGTCTCATATTTTGCCATTCCAAGACGGTTTTGTTATTTGGCTAGCTTAGCCATCTACTCTGAATTTAGCAATTACTGGTTTGGAAAACTCTCTCTCATGAAAATACACACTGCAGACAGATGATAGTACAGAGGGCTGCAGACAACCCTGTATCCGAAATTCAGACGGTGTGGTGAAGCAGAGATCAGTATTTGTGAGAGAACACAGGCAGCCAACACTAGAGAACAGATTAAGTGATACATATTCAGCTACTCTAACATACTTTTCCCCCTTTTTCACCATCAGTCAGATCAGAAATCCTGTTTCAGAGAAAGTACTGGCACAGTTTGTGTCACTCAGATTTCATACATTACCATTGTCCAAAAAAGCAAACACCTTTTCTATTTTAGGTTTTACTGAGTTATATCTCAAACAGAAACAGTGGTGAAGGTGAGCACACTTCTCATGTTGCATTAGGTTGATAAGAAAGCAGAAATTATCTGAAAGTGTTCATACTGTCCTCTGAAGACAGCTACACAGGATTGATGAACATCCATTCCTTTCTCCATTAGTCAGCTCTAATCAAGAGGAATTCGATATCTTCATTTTATTTGTAACAACCACAATTTAGCAGCAAAAATACTAAGTGTCATTTTATCCATCTCACTTGCCTTCACAGTAACCCAAAGACATGCAGGGAATTCAGACACTAACAAGAACAAAAATTCCAAGAAAACAGAAATATGGGAGAAAGCACTGCAGAAAGCAAGCTTCACAAATGACATTTTGCTAGTGTGATAGTTCTGCTTAGAGAAGTGACTCTACAAGGAATACACTTGTGGGGAACCTCATTTCCTCTCATTAGTTTGCTCCCATCAAAAGGGACATAGGTTAGACATTTTCTCTTTGCAAGCTCTGCCAGCTAAGCTTGGTATCAGAATCTCTAATGGCATATGCTTTTTCTGTGCAGCATTTATCCTTGAGAGTAGTTCTGCAGGCCAGCTGAGATTTTTCAGTCATTTCTGCCACTTTTCTTTCTCTAGGTTCTTGATATAATCTATTAACCCTACAAACAGCAGTTGGTCAGCAAAACAGCTGATATACAAGAAGGCATTGCCCCTGGTTCTCCTTTTTCAGCTCTGTTGTCTTTACAGAACCAAAAATGAAGAGAAAAGATGCATACAGAAGGGGAGAATCAGTTAAACTCCTTCAGCAGTAAAACCAAGCAGAAAAGACTTCAACAGCCCAAGCTCAACTGAGGTCTAGAGGATATAGGCTCTCAGTTACCTGTATAGGCCAAGCTGGCAGAGGCTGTAAAAAGTCAGCTTTGTAGGGATAGTCTACCATAGCCAAGTTTACCCATGTTTCACTCAGCCAGCTCTTCAATATAGCAGCATCCTGAAGATTTTTTAATGGGCTGCACAAGTGAAATGTGCTGGAAAGCCACTGCAAACCTGCATCTTAAAAACAAAAACAAACACCCATGGAATTAACATTTAATGTATCCGGGTCAATCACACATAGGTCAGCTCTATTTTTGTTTTAAAAAATTATATATTTCCCTTAGTTTAACTAATCTATGAAATTATTCCATATACTTACAAACATAGCAGACTAAAATTTATTCAGCATCTATTTCAGTGAAAGGAAATATCCATATGCTGAAACGTACAGATTGTATGTCATAACTAAGATTTAACTTTATGCAAAACAACTTAAAACAAACCCCCCAAAAATCACAAAAATATCCCCCCAACACATACATTTACAAGGCACTTGGCATTTTAAGAAAGGAAGTAACATCCTCTGAGGAAGGAAAAATCATTTTGAATCAATTGGTTCAAAATGCAGGGCCTCTTATTTGATCTTCCAGAAATATGCTTGCTTTTTCTTCCATTATTTTAGCTGATCTAGAATTCATCCATTTCAGCTTCCCACACTAGTCAGCTAACTTGTGATACCAGGCTTTCTCTTGTAGGATTAGGAACTGAAGTAGCAAGAGAAATGGGTTTTTGAGTGTTTGGGGTTTTTTTTTTTTAATTCCTGTGCTGTACAGTGACCCCAGTTGATAAATTCACTCAAGCATCAAACTATAAGAACTGTTATTATTTTCTATTTCCAATTGCCTCAGTTCCTATTTAAACTACTTTTTAGAATAAAGACACCGTTCATTCAACTTTGCCAGAAAGGAATATGAGTCTTGAAGTTCTGGTCTGGAGTCAGCTCTTACCTGATCTTAAGTGATGTTTGGATGTTCTGAATCACAGATAAGTGAAGCAACTGATCCAACAAGACAGACCGATTTAAAAAAATAACACTGAGTCCATTTCAGAGTTTTGCATGACTAAGTATAGCACCTTCTCCCCCCCCCAAAAAAAACACCCCACAATATATATACAAGTGTATGTCATAAGCAAGCTCACTGATTTTATGAAATCATAATACAATTCAGACCATAGTTACCCTTGAAAGAAGTATTGGTGAGATCTTACCTGTTGAGGAAAGACGGTTAATGGCATTCCAGGAATTCCGTATGCTTTCTGAGCAGCCCTTCCCACTCTTTTTAAAATCATTAGTTACTATACTGAAGTAAGTGCCACAAGGAACCAAATCACCAAACTGCCAGATTGGGGCTGAGGCTGCCAGAGCTCTACAAATGCAGAGAGGATTGTCTGGTGAAACATATGCATTCTGAACCTCTGCAAAGCGATCTTCCCTCCTTTCAGCAATACCATCCCCACAGCCACTAAGTAGCATTTATAATTCTGCTCAGACACTCACTCCTAGCTAAACTAACTAAAACGTTGCAAAGCTATTCCACAGGTCTGCATGCAAAGGCTATTGAAGGTTACCAATCTCAGATGCTAACATAAAGGTATCAGTTGATACATAAAGTAGAAATTTAGAGATCACTTACTTTATGTGTCATTCTCATTGAGCCTCTAAGGCTTTCACATAGGCCTTGTTCAAACTCAACTAAAGTGAGACTCCCTGCCCACAAGAACCTATTCTCTAGCAGACAAGGGGGGGATTATTATTGTTTACCAGGGGGGCAACTGAGGCATTAAAGAGATTAAAGACCTGCCTCAAGTCACCAGGAAGTCTTATTACTGAATTAAGAATTCAACACCAGACTCTGGAGTCTGGTGTCACAAGAACATTTTGCAATAATACTGAATGCAGTTCAAAGGGGTAGGGGGTGGTGGAGAGGACAAAAATCAAAGGACACTAAAGAAGTTAGTTACAAATTCAGTGTTCATAGTGACTGTTTTTATAAAACTAACAAATAGATCTGAAAAGACACACCAGCTAGTACTTGCTGACCTACAGTTGTCTTTATAAGGAAGAAGTACCTCTTCTCAAATTCAAAATGACTTAACTCCTCCTCCTAAAGGTGAAAAATTCAAGTCAGCTTGAATTATGGTACTTGTCCCAGTGCCATAATATTTACAGCACTGAAGTTACAAATGCTGAAGTTACAAACGCCCAGAATAATAACTGCTCTGTACTCAAGGAGGACAAGCACACTCACCCAACTACCACGTGGGGGTACTTCATTCTAAACCAAGCTGCAAGCATTCCTCCATAAGAGCCTCCAATAGCAATGACAGGACTAAAACGAGCTCCTACAATGTTTTCCTTTAAGTACTCAATTAGTACCGCAAAGTCTGCCAGAGCTTGTTCTGACGTCAGGTAATTCAGATGCTTGGAATCCTGAGGCAAAGAAAGCAGATGATACGCAACACGGGAAAGACTTACAAAAGCAGCCCTTCTCCTCCTTGTAGGAGCTACTGAGTTCTAAATCTGTGTCTGATAACAATGAAATATTCTTTGTAGGTATTCCTTAAAATGCTAAAAAACACCAGACTTTTTTTAAACATCCTAGAATTGAGGGTTAAAAAATTGGATAGTTGTATACCTCTAGCACATCTGAATCTTATTCATCTTACTCAGGCAAGCAGTCATTGCACTGGCACGAATTACAATAGGCAGAATTATTTTGATATAGATCACATCTAAAGAGGAAAAGAAATAAGACACTTACACTGAAAGACTCATTTCCAAAGGGTAAAGACTCTCCATAATATCTATGTTCGGCAAATACTAACATGGCACTAAGTTCTTCAGCCACATCCCACATAAAGCCCTGGTAAGAACAAAAAAAAAGACATTTTAACAAGTTGAGAGTGAATTAGTCCAAATGGGCTGCTTTCAGTCCAGGTCAATTGAACACACATTCTTTGATTAGGAAGATAACACTATCAAAATACAACTAGAAAGACAGAGTGCAATTTGCTTTTACGGTATCATTGAAGTAAGAAAATACACAAGGCAGATATCTACCAGGAAACATGCAAAGGTACTTGTATAAATAAAAATGCAGCAAAACAGTTAGCAGCATTGTTTTGAGGGTACACTCAGACAATCCTGCCAGAAGTCCTATGGCACAGGCTTAACCCCAAGGAGGAGGGGGGAAAGAATCCCCCCATTATTTTGATTTCTATGGACTTTGAATACTACCATGAACCCCTTAAACCCCTTAAAACCTTTTCTGTGTTTTCTATTAGCTTACTTCTCCTTCTGTAAACATAACCATCATTGTAAACTTTCACTTTAAACTATATTCTGACGCTGTCTCCTTGCTCTTCCATATTTTTCAGTAAACCACTACTGAAAAGCAAGGATTGTAATTCAGCAACAACTTGTTTTATATGTACCGTGTTATTGCAGAACCATGTGATGTCTCCTTCATTGCCTGTATAAAATAGTATTGGTCCATTTCCTTTCTTCCAGTGTTGATCTGCTATTAGATATCGCTGCTGGAATGTAAGATTTTCATCAAATCCAAAATGATCAATCTGTCAAAGCAAGAAATAATATCTTCAGAAAACTAAAACAGATCATGCAGTGAACTGCAAGTGGTGGCAGTTACTTTGCTGAGGAAAAAAAAGAAAAGTTTTAGTAAGATCAGAAAATCTAAAACTAAATTCACTTACATTCTTGGATTCCTAATGCATCAAAATCTATTTTCCTCTGCTTTATGAAAGGAAATCAACCAGGATTTTAGGTCTATACATTAAGAGAGAAGTGTATTTTCAGGTACAAGATACACATGCCGTTTTTACAGTACTATATGACATGGAAATGTACTGAATGCATTCAGGAAAGCAGAAAGATCTGCTGAGGGATCACACAGTATTCTGAGACTGTACTAATAAGTAGAGTCATTGTCCGCCAACATCTACAGTCTTAGAAAAATTCCTGACTAACCTTAGCATAAATAATATAAAAAAATAAACTTTCACCTTCTCTGTCTTTTGGCATAAAGTTGAAATTTAAACAGATTCATGTCAGAATGCTGTGCGTGCTTTTTTGTTTAATTCTTAGGGGGAGAAAACTAAATTCTCTAAAACTAAAACTAAATTCTCTGCAGATCTTATGCTATTGACAGATTTTGCAGATAGTTTTGTCAAGTGCTTCCCTCTCATGGCAATTTTCATTAGTTCACATACCCTCCAGCATTTCGCCTTTCCACCTCCCTACCACTTTTAGAAATAGTCTAAGACATCATTTAAAAAACTCAGACTCCATAGTGTTAGCTTTATGGCATCGTTAGAAATACCCTTTCAATTCCTAAGGTCAATTTTTCAGCTTTCATTCATATTGCTTTGTATGCACTATCCTTGTCGACCCTTTCGCAGTTGTATATCTATACTTGATACTTTATTGAAATTGCTTTTATAGGGCAACTTGCTGCATGGGCAAAATCTTATTCTGGAATCAAAACACCCACACAGGCTTTTACATAAAAACAAAAAAGCAACCAAACAAAAAAAACCCACTCTTCCAGAAGAGCTATGCTTGTTAGTTTTCAGGTATTCTCGAATCCCAGAGCATCACTATTTTACTCATCAGTTGTAAATGACCTGTGATTTTTCTGTTTTGACTTTTATCCGCACAAAGCATCACCTTTTCTTTCCATCCTGTTTTGTGCTGGCTCAATCCATCTGACTGCACACGTCAGAGCTGCCGGTGGTAAGAGCCTGACATCTGCTGGCTTAAACATCTCCGCTCATCCCATCTGCCTTTATGCCAAACTGCCAAATTCCTCAGCTGCCCTAGGAACAAACTTTTCAAATTTTGTCCCTTTTGAGAAGATCTGTAGGTTAATGTTTAAAAAGAAGCAGACCACATCAAACTCAAGCACTAGCTGCTACTGTAGTGAACTAGCTGCTAGGCAGATTTCTCCAGCTCCAGAAAGGGAGCCTGACTCTCGACCTCCAGGATCCAGCTACTCTACACAAGAGGTCTATGCCTACTTGGGCTACAGAGAATCTAGGAACTTATTTATGCTAAACACTGCTGCAAGTTGTTGTTTTTTTTCCCATTCCCCTAAACTGTCTTAAAGCTTACCCACTGTTGGGCCTAAAGATCAGGCTCAATCAGACTGAAGCAAGGAGACAGCTGTGTGTTGCAGTTCAGTGCTATCTGAATAGCAGGAACAGTTGAAGGTCTGTGTATTATCTTGATATACAAATAAGAGAGACAAGGTCCTCATCCTGAATGAGTTAACCTCATTGACTATTTCCAAATCTAAAACTATTTTACGCACGTTCTATATTTTTGCTCAATGGGACAATTTGCTACTTACTCATAAGCACAAGGCAATGTTATTGTGCACATACTTAGAGGATTTTTCACTGATTTCAGGTCTTGAGAACTTATGCTGAATTAATTTTACATGTGTAACTACCATGGTCTTTGGTAAAATTCAAGTATGTATGTATTTTTCCTGAATACTTACTCTGGATACTGAATACTGAACTTACTCTTTAGATAGTTGATTTACTAGTTTTCTTCTGCTGTGATCTGTCTGTACTTCCACTAAACAGAGAAGACCAAAACCCCAGTACTCCAGTGAGCGTCTCTCAGTAACGACAGGGAATAAAGAACAGGAATTTAAGTTCTCCTTTGCCAGTTTTACTGGCAAAGTTGACTAAAGTGGCATGATTCCACCCCTTGATTACATGAGACATACTGCAGGCTCACTCATTGCCATTAGTCACTTCTTTCTTCTTTCCCATTCCTCCCTCAACCTGTAAAATTTGCATAGGCTTTGGCAGCTAAACTGCCTCTGTTCATTCTATTCATAGCACAAATCATAGAAACAACATAACAGATAACTGAGACCCAAGTCCAAATTTCTTCTCACTGCCCCCCCAGAACCTATTACTCAATAGAAGACCAAGAAGTTTACTGCTAGATGATGCAGTTTCTTATCCTGTAGCAACTTGTCTTTGCAAGGGTAAGATACATAGCACTACCAGAAAATAAAACCTAGTATCTGTAAAGCAGAGAGAGAAAGATGCCGTAAGGACTAGTTACTGACAAGAAAAAAAGAATTTCGGAATCCAAAGGATCAACGTGCAATTTGGAAGTGTACAGCGGAATAACTCCTCACAAGAGCAGCTATGTTTGAAAACATGCTAGGACAGGCTGGGGAAGCGTAAAATTGTAAAGTGAAACATTATGGTACAAAAGGAAAGCTGTAATCCAAGAGCAGCAGATGGAGCTATCGCACAGCCAAACTGCACCGCAGGAACCTACATGGCTCCCACAGGGGAGCTACCTGTTCTCGTTCAGTAAGGAGTTTCTTCTGCTATGTGTTAAAGAACAGACACACAAGTAAATGCCATCGTGTGTTGAACTATATTCTACAATTCAAGTCACTCAAATTTTTGGTGTTTTTTTTTTAAACAGATTTTATTAAGAAGTCGAACCAGATAATTTTTTTCCATACTTATGCAAAAGGAGTAAGACAAGAACACCCACTTTTACAACCAAACTGACTAATGAAATAGAATAGACCAACAGCAAAAGAAAACAGTTTAATACACATTTCAATACAATAAGTGCTGGTTAAGAGTAACACTGGCAAAAGCATATTAACATATATAAGACATTTCATAACTACAGTTACTACCAGGATGAGATTACATGTCAATAGCAAATGCAAGGTCCTGAGCCACCTCATATAACTCTGAAGTTGCTCTTTGAGGGGGGAGTTAAACAAGATTACATGCAGAGGTCCCCTCCAAACCATAATAGTCTAAGATTCATCTAAGACATAGATGTCTGAGACGTCATAGATCAGGCTAATACAGCCTCAAATTTTCAAGCTTCCCTGAACAGTGCTACTTAGTAAAATGGTTAGAAATAAGAATACAATCATCAGCAGCAATACAAACCATACTCTCCGAACTACAGTAGCATTTTAGAAATGCAGCTATGATGCACACACAAGAGTAGTTCTGACACAAATTGTCATTCGTAATTTTGGCAGTACCATTCTAAAAGAAGATAAATATAAGAAAAGAAAGGGTACTGGAAGTAAGAACTTAAGTTTAATGCACACTTCTCTAAACTAAGATGAGCAGAATAGGAATGGTTTGGAGAGCTGCAGCCCTAAGAAAAGGGAAGCAAGCAACAAACTGTTCAATGTACAAAAAAATCTTCATTATTAAAAGAGGTCATCTCTTTTTGTCTATAGTTTTGACCCAAAAGTTGCACAAGGCTTTTGGGAAAAACACCTACATATAAACAACAGATTGCTCGGTAGGCAGCCAACTCCAGATGGAAGACTGCAGCCATTTCACAAAGCACTGCCGCAACTGCTGAGAACTACGCATACTGAGCTTGACTGAAAATACAGGTAGGCAGCACAAGCCATTTTGTCTGAGGCTGATGAGAGCTCCAGATGCCAGGTTCAGGTCAGTCACTTTGCTCTTCCAGCTCAGAACTCCTCTCTGTAATGAAGTACAGCTCATTTGCTCAGGATGTGGAGCTTTTTCTGGACTGGTCCACTGAGCAAATTCTCATTGGAAGGAAGGCCACAGCCTTCCTCATCACCTTCCGCTCTAAAAACCAAGGCCCATTTCTGCCTTTGCCTTATATGTACACGTGTATCATGTGCTCATGCTAAGCTGCCAATGATAATTTGTCTCTGGGGTTTTTGTGTTTTGTTTTGCTTTAAATGGACTTCCCAGTCTAGCTCCTCTCCTACACACTTCTCCCCTGGAGAGCAGATGAAAAGACAAATGCACAACAGACGTTAATCTGTGTAATATACTTCTGGAAGTATTCAGAAACTACAGAAATGAGTGAAGTATAAAAGACAAAACATGACAAGGGGGCTAAAAAAAAAAAAAAAAAAAAAAAAAAAAAAACACTTCTTCCTCAGCAGCACCTTAAGATCATTAATGACCACAGAGTCAGCACGGCTAAGCTAAGCTTCCTCCAAAGGAGATTACCCTTCACAGACTAGCGTCTAAACAAAAAGCTGTGGTATTCTTTTCCACTCTCGAGTTTCTGGCAAGATTACAAGCTTCTGAAAGTCCTTCTGTCAGGTCTTGTATTCCAGTTCTCCAACAGAATATCCACGCTTGTGAAAATGTAAAATCAGTCACCTAGTTGTTTACTGGTGAGAAGCCAGAGGATTTTAAGAGACTTCCACCCTCTAAGCATTCACAGAGTTGTTTTGAGTGCTCATCCTGTCTAAATTATTTCCTCAGGATAGAAAGATACAGGATAGTCTGAGGATATCCTCTGACCATGAACAGCAGCATGGGCCCTGAGCCTCTGAGATTTCAGTGATGTGTTTCTATTCCTGGCTTTAGTCTTAACTGTCTGTAAGACTCCAGTCCAGTTAGTTATCCAGTTAGTTAGCTATCATTTTTGATTCCTCTTAAAAACATTTGTTTCTTCCGTTTAAGTTGTAAGCTTATGAGGGCAGAGATGGCCTTGCTATCTCTGTACAGCACACTATTCAAGGTTGTCCCAAATTTGTAAAGAGCACTACTATAAATTATTAAACATTCACAGAATAGTTGAGGTTGGACTAGATGATCTTCAGAGGTCCCTTCTAACTTCCCTGCTCAAGCTGGGTCATCTAGAACATGTTAGACAGAGTTGCATCCGGACAGGTTTTGACTATTTCCAGAGAAGGAGACTCAATCTCTGGATAACATGGTCCAGTGCTCTGTCACTCTCACAGTAAAGAGGTTCTTCCTCATTGTCTTGTACTGGGAAGTTCCACCTGACTCATATGGAGCTACTGGAGAGAGGGCAGCGCAGGGCTAAAGATGATCAGAGGGCTGCAGCACCTGTCCTACAAGGAACAGCTGCGAGAGCTGGGCCTGTTTAGCCTGGGGAAGAGAAGAGTGAGGGGGGATCTTATCAATGTGTACAAAGTACCTGAAGGGAGGGTGCCAAGGGGACGGTGACAAACTCTTTTCAGTTGTCCCGTGTGACAGGACAAGAGGCAGTGGGCAGAAATTGAAGCACAGGAAGTTCCGCCTGACCGTGAGGGGGAATTTCTTCCCTGTGAGAGTGACGGAGCTCTGGACCAGGTTGCCCAGAGAGGTTGTGGAGTCTTCTTCTCTGGAGATCTTCAAGGCCTGCCTGGATGCAACCCTGTCTAACATGCTCTAGGTGCCCCTGCTGAGCAGGGGGGTTGGACTAGATGATCTCCAGAGGTCCCTTCCAACCTTACTTTCACAGAACCATAGAATCAGTATTTATCAGGGACAGAATCTTGATGTCATTGGAAAGTTTTAGACTCCCTAAAACAGTGGGGCAGTTCAGAGGTTTAAACATGATGAATTAATGATTAAACAAAATACAGACACAGCAATGCATGTTTCTATACATTAATTGATACTAACTTCTGTCCAACTGTTGATGAACTAGAACAACAGTTACCAATCTTTCCTCAGCTGCCAAATGAGCTCCTTGAATAAGCTTACTTGCACCAAAATGAATGTAGGCTTAAATGCCTCATCATGGAAGCATCTTATGATGCTGTTTTCATGAACACATTTGTCTTCTACTATAATCATGCTTCATGTTTTTACTGAAGCTTCTTTTATGCTGCAGAAACCATATCATCTGCTTTAAAGAAGCTGTAACCATTCAAGGAAGTCTGTTTTTAGCAGCCTATTATTGCAGTGATTAAAAAGCACTGACAAAATTTCAGACATGATATTGCTGTGTATCATACAGTTTGGTCAGGCATTTCAAAGAAAAAGGCTGGGAACGTTTGAACAGCTATGTTGCAGGAAAGCAGCAGGCTCTAGTCATGTCAGGCCTTATTAGAAACAAGTCCCTTCTCATATGGTATATGAAAAAAAGGTTATTTCTATGTCAAAAATCTAAACTAAAGAGAATACAAAGAACAAGTTCTTTTTGAAGGTCAAGTTGTCAAAGAGTTTTGTGCTGTAATTGAAACTGCAGATTCTCCTTACCATGCAAGATAAAACTCAATGTGCCTATGGACTTTAAAACTTAAGCAAAAAAATCATCCAGTAGTCACAGTAAGGCCATAACTCCTCATTACGATTTATCCAGTTGGAAGGACAGTCAAAGGTTCCAGTCCTCCCAGAATTTCCTGCCCCACAGTTGAGGGTGGCAAAGCTCCAGTACAAGGGTTAGATCAAATCAGGAGATAACAAGAATCACTTCATTCAGCTTTACTGCTGACACTGCCATAAATATTTTTCAATAGAATCATAGAATCGGAAAGGTTGGAAGGGACCTCTGGAGATCATCTAGTCCAACCCCCCTGCTCAGCAGGGGCACCTAGAGCATGTTAGACAGGGTTGCATCCAGGTGGGCCTTGAAGATCTCCAGAGAAGGAGACTCCACAACCTCCCTGGGCAACCTGGTCCAGAGCTCCGTCACTCTCACAGGGAAGAAATTCCCCCTTACGGTCAGGCGGAACTTCCTGTGCTTCAATTTCTGCCCACTGCCTCTTGTCCTGTCACACGGGACAACTGAAAAGAGTTTGTCGCCGTCCCCTTGGCACCCTCCCTTCAGGTACTTTGTACACATTGATAAGATCCCCCCTCACTCTTCTCTTCCCCAGGCTAAACAGGCCCAGCTCTCGCAGCTGTTCCTTTTAGGGCAGATGCTCCAGCCCTCTGAGCATCTTTGTAGCCCTGCGCTGCCCTCTCTCCAGTAGCTCCATGTCTCTCTTGTCCTGGGGAGCCCAGAACTGGACACAGGACTCGAGATGAGGCCTCACCAGGGCTGCATAGAGGGGCAGGATCAGCTCCCTCAACCTGCTGGCAACACTCTTCTCAATGCACCCCAGGAGACCACTGGCTTTCTTGGCCACAAGGGCACGTTGCTGGCTCATGGTCAATCTGTCATCCACCAGCACAACACTCCCAGGTCCTTCTCTGCAGAGCTGCTCTCCACAAGGTCAGCCCCAAGCTTGTACTGGTGCCTAGGGTTATTTTTCCCTAGGTGCAGGACCCTGCACTTGCCCTTGTTCCTCTCTGCCCAAATTTCATTGCTGCCCTGCTCTTCGCCAAGCAATGACTAGACTTGTGATCCTGAAAAAAAAAATCAACCAACTGTGCAAATTTGGAACAAATTACTACAGCAGTAAGTACATTGAATGTTCACATCATCGATGCTTCAGTTCAAGGCATCATTATCTTGATGAGATGCTTCCATGGGATAAGGGGCAAGGAGTAGGGAACCAACAGGTCAAATATAGATTACTCCAGGCACATTGTTCTGTAAGGCTGAAATAAGTGAATAGATACAAAACACCAGCAAAAAGAAATTCACTCTTGTGAAAAGTCTCAGTCCCATAACAGCCACAGGCCTGTGACTTTTTCCTCATCTTTCTTCCAGACAAAATTACAACCCAATCAATATTTGGAAGATTTTGCAATACTTGGAACACTTGCTTCAGAACAGAGAACAAATTTGTCCATGAAGCTTCAATTTGTCACAAGATGAAGCTGTGTAACGAAAAACAAAAACCTCCCATCTTTCTAGTTTTGCTGAGATAATTCTGAAGTTTTGAAAAAGAATAATTAGCTAAACAAAACTTTCCAAAATTTGATTTTCCCCAATAAAACTTGTTTTCATTTGTAAGGCTTCCTCAGCCTTTTTTAAACATGTATCTGGGGAAAGTAAGCATTTCAGATGTAGGACAAAATATTTTTATTTGGACAAATTAAAATTTTATACCACCTCTACCCCTCCAAAAATTATTTAAAGTTTTGACAGCTTTATTTCCCCAGTTTTCAGAGCTACAAGCAAAATTGCTCCATTCTATTATTTTCTCAGCTCTAGTTCACCACTATTATTTGTGTTTTATTTTCTACAGATAATTCTAGGCACATCAGGGGAATTCATAAAAGACAGACAAGACAATGTGAAAAATGAACAGGATAACTGTCCTGTCATCCATCCAGCTGTTCTAATTATACAAAGCACAAGCAAGATAACACTTCAGTACAGGGATGTCTGTTTATTTGCATGAAAAGACACTTAACAATACTTACTTAGGACTAAGTGTTAAGAATTTTACATATGCCGCTGTGGATCATTTATTTAACAGCTGCCAGCTTTGTTGAGCATTTGTGGGTGAGGAAGAACCATTTCAGAAAATAAACAGGGAAGAAGCAACTACTCATACACGCCTTACACAATAGCAAAAAAGACTAACCCTACACCAACTGCTACTCTGTCATGTTTGCAAAATCCAAAACACCAAAAAAAGCAATTATCTACTTACAGGGCTTTGAGATACTGGTAGACCAGACAGTAGGAAGACAGTAGCATTGGGGAAAATATGTTTGGATCTCCGCAGCTGATTTTTTCTAGTTTCTCTAGAGATTGCTCTAGAGAAACAACATGCAGGTTTGTTGCAAGCTCTCCAGTAACTGAAAACTCTGATGAACATACAGCTACACACCAGGTCTTTATATCATTGCAATTAACACCCAGAATTGAGTTGAGTCACAGATGCTTTTCTTCTCATTGCAAAGCAAGTTTTCTGTTAGAAAGATCTCAGATTTTTATATGAAAAGATTTTTTTTCTATTTTCCTCTTTCCACTTCAAAATAAGCAAGAACATACTGTAATGGACTAGTTCTGAATCTGTTCAGAACAGATTCTGAATCACTGCACAGACTTTGCTAATAATTATTTGCCATCAGCTTGTAGAACAGCAAGTTCCTGCTAAGGAGCTGAAGGAATCTTGGGTTCCACCATAGTAACTGTAACTTGCAGGAATGAAAACTCTACACTTGTAGGTGGCCATTTATCACTGCACAGAAGAATATAGTAGGAAAGCCAGCATCTCCAGAGCAGCACATGGTTTTGAACGGCTTTTGGGGAAGACCTCATTTTCAGGGAATCAAATAGTAAGGGGAAAAAAAAATTAGCTGCTATGAGGCATAAATCAAACATTTTGTTAATGCTGTTTTTGCTTTCATTCACTTCCTGTAGTTCAAGCTGGACTCAGTCCAAGTCCCACTTCAGTCAAAGGGCCTCATGCCCTTCACTTTCTGTTCCTGTTATCTTAACAGGAAGGTAGTGCACGAAAATTACCATGCAAGCCTACTTCTGGCTAGCTTTTTCACACTAAGTCTCTTTGTGGACAACTTTAGGAAGGTTTTTTGCTTCACAGTGCAAGGAAGTCTACCCCTTTTGGAATCAGAATTGATTAATCAAGACAGAAAGGAAGTAAACCAAGCATGCCCAGATGAACTGCCAAAGGGAAAAGGCTGTGCACAGTTATGTCCTTATCTTTATATACCCTATACATCCCAACACACGTAGGCCTTTCAGTGAACACCCTCCTCTTCTGAAAAGAGATGTTTCTTAGATCTTACTCTACAAAAACCTTTTCCAGGTCATTTTCCACTAATCACTCACCTTAAGCCTGACAGCAGTCCACTTACACAGAAACAAGGTACAAAGTTTATATGAGATAGAAAAACAGCTGTTCAGTCACCTTTAGAAAGAGCAGACCAAAATGCTGTTCAGTCACCTTTAGAAAGAGCAGACCAAGATGTTTTGCTCTCTGAAGTTGCTCACTTGGCACGTTTAGAGAACAGCAACCAGACCACAGCACAACTGACAGTTGTATGTATGGCCACTTCACCATCATAGAATGGTAAGGTTGGAAGGGACCTCTGGAGATCATCCAGTCCAACCCTCAGCGTAGCCCCGTATGGGGACTGAACTCATGACCTTGGCATTAGCAGCACTACGCTCTAACCAACTGAGCTAAACCTTCCTCCTCAAAGCAATCTGTGCTCCGTTAAGAGTTAAGCTAGTTAGCTCAAGCTAGTTGGGATCACAGAATCAGCAAGGTTGGAAGGGACCTCCGGAAATCATCTAGTCCAGCCTCACAAAGATTCCCTGATACTAGTTCCACTGGGGCTTGAACCCAGGACCTTTAGCATGTAAAGCAGATGTGAGAACCACTACACTATCCCTAGTCAAACAGCCATACAACAAGTACCAGAGAGCATTCCATGCATGTCAGGGCTGAACTAAGAGCGTGAGAGAAAATATTTAAGTTTTAAATAAAATTTTAAACCCCACATAGTACAAGAAAAGTAGGACATTATCTGCTGAACTATGCTGAAGAGAAACGCAGTTCTTATTCTCCATATTTCAGACTTCACATACCTGGAAATAAACAGATTAACCATTTTTCAAACATCTCCACTGAGTACACTCTATTTTCCAATTAAACTTCTGAGTTTCACTGCTTTAGATATAAAAGCTATATGTTCCAGAACTATAAGTTTTTAATCTTAATATTAGTTTCATTTTGTCCTAAAATGAGAAAAAATATTGATCAGTTACCCGTTATCTCAGAAAAAAGTTGCTTAGCAGATGAAACAGCATCTACAGAACAGCAATGTTACAGCCAAGAAAGGAGAAATCTTCTGTGTTTCTGCAAGTTTCAGAACCACACTTTGGATATGCAAGAATCCAGAGAGAACAGACGTGCAGAACCCCCACACCTTACTACCCCATCATCTAATGGCCAATTGAAATAAGAGACCAAGGTTGCCAGATTCTGAATAAAGAATGACAGTCCAGAAGTACAAAAGAGTACCATGGTTTAACTTTTCTATAGATTGTCCATCCCAAAAAAAACCACAAACAAAACAACAAACAAGAGTGACAAAGAAAATTAATCTTAAAGAAAATTAAGATACTTCTGATTTTGAAGGCTTAAAAATAATCAAGTATGTAGCCTATTATCTCTCACAAATATGACATGTTACAAGTTATCTGCATAGTCCACAGGGACTTTTTGTGCTGTTGGATGGTTTTGATCTCTTCAAACAGGATGATGAAACCAATCAGACCTTTAATATCAAATTCCACTTTGAACACTTCACGCACGCATTTCCCTCTCCCCCCCCCCCACACACACAAAAAGAGAAATTTAGATCCATGGTTTCAGCTACTGCAACTACAAGAAGCTCAAAGACAACCAGCGCAAGTCAGCATAATTTCAATGAAATTAACAGTATTCATCTCTGCTGAAGACTCCATGCAGGTCAAGTATTTATAAATATCTTTCTAAATCAGCTATTTGATATTTAGTCCTTTAAGCTTTCTTTATTGAAGGAATCATTCAGTGACTTGTTATGGCTTTTTATGATTAAAGCTAATGCTGCTTGGGAGACAAAAATACTTATTTTCAGAGAGAGTAGTGACTACTGACACTTTTTGCAGTATTAACTGCTCCCTTGAACAAAGACTGCAAGTTGTGAGGAAATTAAATGCTTCCTGTTTAATTTGAGAAGCTGATGCCTGTACTGTGACCTGCAGATAAGTAGCGCATAAAAATAAAAATTCACTAACAAGCTTTAACAAGTACTTCCCTGATTTCCTGTCCACTGAGCAGGAGCTATTGTTTTCTGCTTATAGACCTGGTTTATAGCTTACAGCTCCATTTTTAAAATCACATTATGAAATCAGAATGAGAGTTGCCAAGTCCTTGATGAGTAAAACATACAATGTAAGTAATTCACCAATCATCATCATCACTTCTGTAACTATTAACATTACTTTTAACAGGTATACATGGGATACACAAAAAGCACTTTGTTTTTTCCTTTACCAGAAGTTAAAAGGGCTATACTATTATGTTGTCAGACAAGAAACAAGTCTATCTCAACTGTTCCCAACACTTGTTACTATTCTGAGAGGCCAACCTGAGTCACAATAAAATTGTTAATCAGAATTAAAAGTGCTAACCTCAATCTGTCTTTATAAGGGAGTTTGAGCCCCGTGGATGAGGATTACCTCATTAATACAAAAACACTATACAAACACAACAGTATTGTGTGTGTGTGTATACACACACACACACACACACACACAGAGGTATATATTTAGTGACATTCACACACAATCTTCAAAGCTTCTAAGACTGAAAAATGCAGAATTGGATTAAAATACATTTTGTTCCTTAATTACAAGATTCATTCCTGTGAGTATTACAGATGCAACATTTAAGAGCAGAACTCCACCCTTATCTTACTTCAAACTAAGACAACTTTGTCACTTCACCTCACTTTTTATTCTCCTCATTTAAACACTGATCTGACTGAAGTCAGACTGTGTATGTTTGGGGGAGGAAGTAGGGCTGTAGTAGTGGTTTTCAAGTGAATCAGAAAAATTGAGATTCATTAGTTTTCTCTAAATTGACCATTCCTGTAAGACAAGAAGCATGTCAAAAACATAGCTTCTCCCTACCAGTCTTTCTCAAATTGTCTTTTCTTCCTTGAAACCTGCATTCTAACTTCTAATCATAAGGTCTACATTTTCTATGCCTGAAACATCAGTCTGTAATATGAAATAGGATACTAAAGACACCTGATACAGCTGGAAAAAATCAGGATGTGCTGCTTCTAAAACTTTAAAAGCATCAACATAGCTTCCTTTTATGAACACACAATTTGAAGTGTGAATGCTTATAGAGCAAAAAGATTTGCATATGGCTTGACTAAGATACAAAATACATACATACAAAAATAGAAATTCATTAGAAGCAACTAGAACTTTCTTCTGAGAAGTCTATGAAAGATTGAACTTGACTGAAGAAACAGGCTTGGGAAACTTGCTAAACAAAGTTTGATTTGTATATGTTGCATTGGTTCTTAGGCCAATTTGTAACAGTTTACAAATGATACGATCACAAAGTATGATTGTGGTGAAGAATACACCAGCACATTAAGCCTTCCAGAGCCATCAATCATGAAATTGGGTGAAGACAAGTTACAGTCACTCTCTTTTTCAGAAAAGACAGTTTGTCCCTGAGATGCATTCAAGTATCAGAAAATTTAAGGCATCATCCTCTCAGCAATATTGCACATAAAACATTAAAAATTCACAGGCTATGAGTTTTGTAATACTGCTACGTGTGTTGAAAACATGAATATAGAGGTACAAGGGAAGACTCTTCAAAGGTCAGAAAAGCTACTCAATTCCTGACCCTCCCCACTATGCTAAAGGACTACACAGGCAAAGAGAAGGAGATGGCTCTTGGATGACTCACCAAGCCTTTCCAATTAGTTTGCATTGTGGTCACCAATACAGCTGTCCAAAAAGAAGTCATTCAGACAATGGTTTTCTGCTTGTAGCTCTACATAGCTCTTTCTTTGTAAAGTTCAACTTTAAATGGAATAATTTAACACCTAAACTACAAGCAGTCTTCTAGTAAGCAAGCTATTAAAGCAGAGGCATGAATAGTCTTACCTAGAAAAGACACACTACTACATCGTGAGAGCTGAAAAGGAGACCAAGTCCACCAAGACAGATGTAGTATGTTGATATAAAGGTGTGAGTGATATGACAGTTTCTTAAAAGGGCTGTCAATTAATCTATGTTAGCTTAATTTAACTTTATTCTGGCATAATTTCATTCAGGCTTTGAAGAACTGAAGGGCTGGAAGTGATTGGCTACTTAAGGGGGAAAAGTCACATCCCAAGTATTTTTAAAAAGCAAGTTGGGGAGGAAGAGCTTCTAAAGACAAAGAGTGAATAAGCCAAAGTTACAACAATTAAAAGCTTGGAAGAGAAAAAGCTTCCACTCTTCATTAGTTATATTCTACACATTCAGCAAACAAGATTTGCAAGCATGGACATACATGGGCCAGTAAGCAAGATACTGGAACTAAAGATCCCAGGCATACTGACCTAGGCACTGTCCAACCTAATTCTCAGTGTTCTATATTTTAGTCCTGTTAGCAGAAATGTTTGGCAGTTAAAATATTAAACAGGAAGAAGTTTAATGTAAGTTAGTGTTAAGATGAAATATCTGATCCTGCTACTTCCCAATTTTCATAAGAGCAAGTTTAAATCATTGCCTTTCATGAAACACCAACCATAAATCCACAACGTTACAGAAGGCCTATATGCCTTCGTGTCAGAAAGCTCCACTTAAGCATTCCAATTCCACTTCTCCTCTGTAATGAACTGTTTAAACAATTCCCTGTGAACTTATGTACAGAAATTCTAAGCTGCTGAAATGAAGTTCTTCAATGTGCCAAGTTAACAAGCTGTTTGTAGTGCTCAGGAGCTAACTCTTGAGAAGCAGAACTCATGCAAGGAATCTATTTAAACCTTTCAAAGTCGAATTTTGTGAAAGTGTGAAGTATATAAAGCCTCTATTCAAGAGATTTTTTTTAAATACAAACAGACATAAAAAGAAATATTTTTCTTTCTGACTTAGCATAATACATTGCTGTATTACAATGTCTTTTTATGCTGCATGATTTTATAAAAATAGTTTTATTTGACATTAAAAATCATTAAAAGGAAAAAACAAGAATCAAAACAAGAACTTTAGCTAAGAAGAATCAGCAGTAAGGAGCAGAAACAGATTCATGTTGTAAGCATCTTTAATATTAATTATTAAACAGTCATGTGGGGTAGCAAAGTATCATCATCCCTATTTAATATGTTGATCAGTTTAAACTGAGATACTGGAACTTGCCTGAGGTAACAATGAGTTGGCAGTGGGCTGGGACTAGACACAGGATGCCTGGTTCTTACTTCTCAGTTTCTAGCCATTAGAACTTGAGATGATCTATAGCCTCACTCTGAGGCTTACAGTGCTGACACTTCAATTAAATGTCAAATCTTAGGAAAACAGGAGGGATTCAAAAGGGTGGAGCGAAGGGAAGTCACTGAAATCCTATTAGTGATAACATCACAGTACTTATTTTCCACTACGGAGTCATAACGTAATTACAAGCTCCTAGACATCAGCACTAAGCATGCATTTTATGAGGGCTGAAGAATATGCCTGTCAGTTCTGCACACTATGCTACTAATAAGACTTTTTTTTCTTTAACCTTTGTGGAATTACACCTCTTATGCAAGCATTAGAGCTTTTAAGTGGCAGACAACAGGATTTAGATCTTTGATGTTATGAATTCAAGAATATATGAATATAATGTCTCCTACCACATACTGCAACACTAACATATCTTTGGGCAAGAAAATTGAAGTTTTAATGGTCTGTTAACTCTTCTCCTACAGCAGCCACTCTTAGCCAGTATGATTTTGCTTGAGGTGAGAAGAAACATGGAGCAGAATCCAGTGAGCAAGATGTGGCACCATCTTTCATAGTGTGTCACTGTCACTTTCCTCCCTTCTTTCATCATCTAGCTGCACAGATCTCAGATACACAGAAGCTCTGCCACTTTGTGGGCAGCCGAATGGAACACTCTGCCTGTCTCCCATGCTCTCCACAGACACCTGAAGAGCCAGATGAAACAACTCAAAGAGGGTACAGGGACACAGGAATAATACGGCAGTGACAAAGTATGATTCAGACCACAGCACACAAATTGTATCACTGATACTATGACAATATCAGCAATGAATGCACCTGAATGATAGGTGTTACATTTAGAGTTACAACACTACCACACTGATATCCTGTCCAACACAGGCTACACATTACAGAAGGCCTCTGCAGCATGTTATTGAAGTAAGATTAACAAGCACCAGGAGAACTCAGAGTCACTGAAATCTCAAATCACTACCTGAGTGACTGAAGAATATTAAATAGCGAGACTTTTAATGCATAGAAGTCCATGATTTATGCACAGAGCCCACTGGAAGAGGAGAGTTCCCAGCCTAGAAACAGCCAGCAGAACAGCAGTATTCTCAATACAGTGATTTCTGAATAAAACTGTTCCCAGTCCACCTCTTAGGGGCAGAACGACAGAGGAGCTGGATTCTGCAACTATTTTGTAGCTATCCAGAGCAGGATCGCACAGCTCATCTTCCCTTTGTGTCTCTTCCCCTTGAAGGCACACTCTCTCCACTTCGCTCTTCTTTTTTCCTCCCCGCCCGGCCGGGACAGGTGCCCGCAGCCGTTAACGGTCACCCGCGCGCGCGCCCCCCGCCACGGCCGCCGCGGGCCGGCTCATACCTGCTGCGCGATGTAGCGGATGAGGTAGGGGGCGGCGGCGGCGGGCGGCGCGGCGCCCCGGCTGTGCGGGGCGGGCAGGGCGCCGGGCGCGCTGAGGAAGAAGAGGAGAAGGAGCGGCAGCCGCGGCATCGCCAGGACGATGGCGGGGCTGCCCGCCCCGCCCCTTTATAGCGGCCCTGCTCCGCCGTCCCCCGCCCCGCGGGCTGCCCCGAGCCGGCCATGTGGGGGCACGAGGCGCGCCCGGGCCGCCCGGACCCGGCGCGGGGGCGGGGGGAGCCGCTGCGCATGCGCCCTCTCACCGGGAGCACTCGCTCGGCACCACCCTCCTAGGGGAGGGGCTATTCCCGCAGGAGGCTGGGGGGCGGAGATAAAATATGGGCCTTCTGATTGGATAGCGAGTTATGGATGGCTCGCGCGAGCGGTCACGGTTGGCCGCGGCGGCTGCTTAAGCGTGCGCTCCCATTGGCCAATGAGCGGGAAGGTGCGCGGGTCAACCTGCTCCGGCTGTAAGGAAGCAATGATTGGCTGTTTAAGTCACGTGCAGCTCCCCCAGACAGAGGGACATGTGAGAGCAAGGCTGGTGTCCTCACTTGTTATTGGACGGGTGGGACGGTCCTTCCTGGAGGTTTGTACCGCGATTGGGTGAGTCCCGCCTCGTCCCCGCCCCCTAGCAACGGCCCTTAGCAACCCCACCTCCGCCCTTCCGCGTTCCGGGCCCTGCTCAGCGCTGGCCTCCAGCGTGGGGGCCGGGGCCGTTACGGTGCTAAAGCGCGGCGCAGTCCGGCTCGGCGTCTGGGTGAGGCTGAACACGCTTCAGTAGCTGCGCTGCTCCTGGGCGCTGGGCATAATTTAACACTTAAAACGCTGAGAGCGAGCGGGAGGCGGGGGTGAAGCTCGGCGGCTCCCTCTGGCCTTCAGGTCCTGGAGCTGGGCCAGAGCCTGGCTGGCTCCGGGAGGGCCTCAGCGCTGCGGCGGTAGGAGGCTGGCGGCTACGGTTAAAATTCGCAGGATGAGGCCTGTCAGAGCTGTTCTTGTGTGTTTGGCTCTTCTTAGGGAGAGTCTGAAGTGGCGAACTCCCTAGAGAGCATCAGCCACTGAGCGAAACTTAGGTGAGAAGTAAGGAAAAAACCCGGCTGTTGAGGAGGAAAGTGCTTTGGAGTCTGGGGATGGAAGGCACGTGAAGTGTTACATGGTCCCTGGGTGGGAATGTGGGTCCAAAGATACATTAAAAAAAAAAAAAAAAAAAAAAAAAAAAGTCGGTTGGTACTTTTTTAATGAAAACTTAGGTCCAGTTAACAATCACACTTTTTCTACCCAAGAAAATTAGACTTAATGAAGCCTTTGGAAATACGTACTACACTTTACCTCCCATATTTTAGTAAATTCTTTAAACATTTGGTAAGTTTTCCAGAATGCATCTGCGTATTTCATTTAGAAACTGCGAGTAGGTAAAAGTATACTTTGATTGTATGGTTTTGAGTTGAAAACTAGTTGGATTATGAAAAACTTGGTGATTTCTGCGAGTCTATCTTATTGCTATGTTCTCTTAATTCAAAATCAGCTGAATGGCTGAATGAACCAAGGCCTTGTCATCTATACCAACTTTCTAGTGAGAATGTCAAACATCCATACATTGATCTTAGTTACAGATAAACTGTAAGTGATTTTGAATGAAGCTTATAATTTAAACCAAGTCCTCTGATGCTTTTATTTGATTACTTTGGAGCAGACGTTTTGATACAGACCTATATTTGTTTCCCCAGTCTAGCAATCTGCACAGAAGATAATGTGATGATTCACTGATGATAACCAGAAAAAAGGGGGGAAAGGGAAGGGGGAGAAGGAGTACTGAAGTCACAAATGTAGAAATTACTTGTGTTCTTGTCTTTTAAACCTCCCAAGTAAATAAAATACATATTTGAGACAAAGAAAGTTTGAAATAATTTTGGGGAGGAAGGGAAAAGAGGTGGACTCTGTGCTTTTGACAGTTTTTTGACTATCCCATGCTTTACAGAACAAAGCATGGATAATTTTGGAGCCATGTCTTAAGGAAATGAAAGAAACTATTCTAAATAAATATAACACTTGAGGGTTTTTTACAAAAGCAACGTTAAGTCCCACACATTGTCCTGTGTTATTAGATTGTATCATAGTTGGCCATTTGTGTGAAATGTTGTATAAACATGATGAATGTTTGCTTTTTAATGCATATTTTCAAGCAGCTTTTTCCCCCCCTTCTTTTTAAAGGTGTAATTAAGGCTAAGAGTAGACGTTGACTGAATTGGGCTTCTGCTGCAAACAGAATCACTATTTCCTGAAGGCTGCCTTTCAACAGCAACAAAAAATCCAACCAGCAGCAGTCTATGTTAACATCTCATAAAGTGAGAACTTGCTGAACCATTTTGAGGCACCTCTTTCAGGTGATGCTGTAACACATGAGTGGTGGGAGAGCACTTTTGGCTGCCTCTGTAATTTCCATCCAAAACTCCTGCTTCGTCTATCCTGCTTGTCAAAGCTGCTTTTCTAGGCTGATACTGGATTCTAGGAGGTATGTTGTATTTAGGGCATTGCAAACTGCTAATTGTGGGTGGCTTTGGGTCTCTGGCAGCTGAACATCTTTATGGATCAAGAGCTCAATTGTGTTAAGTGCCATATCAAAGAACAATTTAGGAACAAGTGATGTGTGTTAATGGCTTTCAACTGAATCCCCTGCAGTCCAGTTCTTCAGTGCTGTTCTTGTGTTGGAAGGCATTAGTGTAACTGAGCAAAGCTGACTTAGGACTTGATTTTTAGAGGCTCCTAATTTTTTTTTCCTCATCCTGTTTGTGTAGTGCATCGGGTTATCTTATATGACTCTTCTACTAACTGTGTGTCCAGAAACACAGGCTTTCCTTTTTGCTACCATTGTTATATCACGTCTATCATACAGAAGAACATCATATCAATAAATATCAGCACAAAATAGAAGGAGCTGCCATTGCAAAGCAAGGACATTTGTTGTTTCAAGTGCTAAGGTAGAAGATAAGATAGGACTGTTTCCTGCTTTTTTTCTTTTTTCTTTTGAAACTAGGTACTTTACTAAAGGTACAAGAAGATTTCCAAAAGAAAATAAAATACAAATAAACAGGAGCGCCAAGAAATTTGAAGTTACTCCCCAAAAGGTCCTTTAAAGCACAGTGTAACCCTCCAACTTCACAACAGGCTAGCGTTTAATAGACCTGTAGAAGAAGCCAGAGGGATTTAGCATTGATAAAAATGCTTTGCTGAGTATAGGGTAGGATTAATGCCACAAGGGGCAGAGAATAGGAAAAATCCTGTAATTTATAGTAGTGTATCTGATATATTATTATAGTGGCACATACAGCTGCAGATAAATTCTTACTTCAGCAGTGACTAAGAGAAGTATTCAATTTTTTTTTTACTTTACTGTCTTTTGTCAGGTTTAACTGTCTAAAATGTGGCTGCACAGGTGAAGCTAAAGATGCAAGCTACAGATATAGATTGTCCCTAAAGATTGCTGACACTAATGATTTGTTTGACATTACTGTTTTTGGAAGCTGCTTAGATCCGTTCTTTGGAATCACTGCAGGAAATTTGCAGAGGTAAGGAATAGATTGCTGCTTAACCATATAACTGCATCCTCCTTCTCCCCTGTCTTAAAAAAAAAAAAAAAAGAGATGATCTTGGATGGTGGTGAGAGAAGTGGAGAAAAAGTTGTTAAAATTGTCCCTTCCAGAATTTCCTCTTTAGACATCACCATGAGAAAAAGCTTAAGGATTTAGGCCATGTCTGTGTCTCCACCCTGTGTTCCTACCCCCAAAATCTTCAAATTTCAAGATGGGTTAATTCTGTGAAGGAGATTCTCCACTGTCTATTGAAGGCAGCTACCAGATGCTAAGTGACCTTTGCAATTTAGTTGGCCTCCTCTCTTGTTCTTCCTTTCTTATTTGAGATGAATGAATATTTATCTAACGGCAAATTACTAAGTAGGATAACTTTTCCATACATTTTTTCCCTCATCACTTAAGAAGAAAAGTCTTAAGGTACAAATAGAGACTTTGTTTTGAACATTCTCATGGCAGGCATTCTACATTAGACCACTGTAATATTTTAAACTATGAAAAACAACTATTTGCATGTCTTAACCTGGATGCTGCTGTTACCATAAAGATGCAGGCAGGAAGAATGTATAAGCAATATCAGTATTATAATACACAAGTCAGTGTTGGTACAAAATTCACAACCACCCATAGAACACTGAAAATTATGTGTGCGTTAAACCTATTCACAGTGGGTTTATTTACTTCCATTTCACTAACAAATTAAGCGAACTAAAAAAATTTGTAGGTTCATCCCTCACCTAGTTTTCATTCCATGTTTAGTTCAAGCTAACACAGGGCCTTCTATGTTTCCTGCCTATATTACAGCTGAAATGCTATGCAAGGTTTCCTATGTTGATGCAATACTTCTATGCATTTTTATTCAAGGTATATTCAAGACCTTAATCAGCTGTCGGGAGAAACAAATAAAGATACTTCTCCAGGAGTGTTAATTCAAGCAGTTGAAACTTGTTTCATTGGAAAAAGATTTATATTTGGCGTGAAGGTAACTTCTAATCCACATTACTCTCATTATAACGATTTCTTTTCATTAGCTTGTGGCCAAGTGGGAGCATAGACTGAGTTAGCAAACCATTGTATACATTATCATTTGGGAATACAGAGGAGAAAACTTAGGGCTAGGACACAGGAAGAACTCTATTTATTTTTTTCGTACTGACTGCCAGATTATTTTAAAGTAATTGGATTCAGAAGCCATCTTGAATGACAGTAGTCAACAGTTAGGATTACTTTTCAGAGAGCCTGGGCAACTCCAGCTCCTGTGCTGGTCAGTAACAGCTTGGAATATTTTTGTTTTGTTTTTTGGGTTTTTTTGTTTTTTAAAAACAACAAAAAAAATCAAGCAAGAAACAAAGACTGTCTTTGTAAGCACTGCCTTACCTTTTCATTGTTTGCGTAGTCTCCTGGTGTCTGAAATGTAGGAAGACACACACATGCACCCTGCAGCATTTTGATACTTCTGGTTTAAGGAAGTGTTTAAAAATGTTGATTAAAATAGAGCTGTTCAGCATAAGCATCTGTGGCTCTTTTATGTTTAACAGACTAGAAAATATTAAGAACAAATATTCCAATAGAAACTGTCTTCCAAGTTCTGTTCAAATGAGGCTTATGTGAGTCATTCATGTTATGAAGTCTGTAAACTGAATCTCATCTGGAACAGGTTTTTATTTTGGACAAGGTGTGTGTCTGACACAAGGTTTTGCCTAGTGCACAATGTCTGAATAATGGGAGTTGGAGGGCCTTGTAGATTAGCCAGAACCATTGATCAGTTCTCCGGGGCTGATGTATTTACAAATGCAAGTAATCCTTCTGCGTATCAGCAGCCTTGCTGCTGTTCATGCCTGCACAAGGGGCTAAGCATACAGTTAAAGAGCATTTGCTGAGCCTTTGGGTACAGATGTATCTAAGCAGTTGCATTAATCTATGCATACAATTGCATTCTCCCAAATAGGACTTAGAGTTAATATAGTGTGTGGGGGGGGGGAATTGGGGGTTGTTTTGCCTTTTTTTTTTTCTTTCTTTTAAATAACTTATCTAAAAGGGCATTGTCCTCAGCTAACAGCTTTTAGCCACAACTTTTACCCACTGCATAGACTGGGGGAATAGGGGATTGCTGAATCTGAAGGCAGCTCTATCTGCTTTGGTCTTCTGGCATTGCCAGATCTTGAGGGGGAGGGGAAAGGTTATCCACTTTTCAAGGGATTAGGTAATTCCTTATGGTTTTAGATGTTATTTTCCACCTGAAATTTCCATATAGTGAAAAGCAAATGAATTACAGGTGAAGCTCCTTTGAAACACTGCTCTCTAAGTAAATATAAGAAGATAAACGTTAGAGCTTATTTCTGTTTCATGGAGGCAGTGCCTAGGAAATATGCTGGCTTTGATAGTTGAGCTGCCAAATCAGGTATCTGGTACTAGAATACTTTGCTTCAAGTACTGCCCAGTGATTGGGGCGGAGGGGTGAAAGCATTAAGCAGCTAGCCAGTTGCACAGAACACCGCTGGAGGAAGACCCAGAGTCCTCAGTGCCCTAATGGGAGGGAGAAAACTTGTGTGGAGTCCTTTCTTAAAATTCTTAGTTTTTCCCAGATCTAAAAAAACCCTCTGCATCATTGCAACAAACAAAGCACCTCTTACTGTTATGCCTTTTATCAGCCTTGCTAGTGCTTATTTTCCAGAGAGTACTGGTTTGTGACAGTTTCCTCTTCTCTTCCTTGCAAATCCTGACAAAAAGTGAGACCAAAATTTAAGCCTGACTTGAAAGTGATGCCTTAAATCTTTATTTTTTTGTCTCACAACAAAACACTGCACTAATTTTTTTTTTCTCTGCCTGCAGGGTTGTGTGAGTCAAGATGGAGGGCATTTTGTTGGCAGCAGCATCTTGCAAAACTGTTCCAGAATTAATAGAGGTACAAAAAACCTTACAGCCTGCCAGATCTTCCTGCCAAACACTACTGTTACTGGCTTTACTGTTATCAGCTATTTCCATCAGCTCTTGCAGTGTGCAAAATTCGGGAACTGCAGTAGCAGCTCATACTTACCTGATGCATCTTCAGCTGCAATAGATCAGCCTGTCAGTGAGCTCAGCAGCTTGTCTAGTCTGAGCAGAAATTCCTGTTTTCTTCAGTCTAGTGGCAGAGAAAGTTTTTTAGGGTCCTGGCAGCAGTCCTTCAGCCTGACTTCGTCTGTTGCTTGGATAACTGCAGAAGACTTTCCATCTTCAGAAACGGAAAAGCTGATGAGTGAACAGAATGAACAAGAGGAGAGGCCTGTCTCTGAAGAATCATGCACTGTAAGCCTCAGCAATCAAACTCTTTGGGATTCACAGTTTCACAGCTCTTCTGTGAGGAAAGGGAATAAAGAGGAAGATAATGAATCAAGTTCACAGTCTAATCATATTAACATTTCTGCACCTGACAAATTAGAGGGAATTTCCTCTTCAAAGACAGAGTGTTCATTTGATAATAGTTCCAGGTTATTACAAAATCTCTTGGAATTTGGGGTAAAAAACACTTACCCAGAGAGTAATAGTGGAAATGACTGCTATCCAGAAAAATCCCCCAACTCCCTTTTTTACAAAGGAGACGCATCACCTTCTGATCATGTAAATGTAGCTGAAGTGCCTCCAACAGATTCTATGCTTTGGGATGAGCTCCCTTTCTCAGAAAGTCTAAATGAGTTTTTAGCCAGAATAGAAGACAAGAGTGTTGTAACATCACCCAGCCTTGATACAGGGAGACATGCCCTTGTTCAAAGTAGCAAATTGGATACAAATATTATTAAATCATATCCTAAGCAACCCTTGGTAGCTGGTAATTTGCATGAAATGAGCATATTAGGGAAGTTCTTGTCACCAGTGGAAAAGGCTAGTTGGGAGAGCATGTCTTTGGCTTGCTTTCAGTCAAATGCAAATCTTCCAGTTGATGAGGTATCACAATGTGAGTCTTTTTGTAGTGCTTTGTCTTTAACTACCAAAGGACATGAAACATCTTTCTTTAGACCGAATCCACATCAACTAATTCCGTCACAGACCTTGCCAGTTGCATCAGAGCCTTCTCCATTCACGAGTAGATCTGTGCAGTCTAAAGAAGCAAATATTAGCATTTCAAACTCTGCTTGTTCTTTCATCAGCCTACAGGGTACTGCTGAACACAAAAAAACCTTATGTTTACGAAGCAGCAAAACAGCTGCCTGTGTACCTGGTGCACATGATAGCTGTTCAGTTGATTGGGAGAATAAAGAAAATTATTCTTGCATACCAAGCCAAAAAGCAGATCTTGCATGCTTGGGGGCATGGGACTCTGATCCAGCAACTCCCAGTAATACAAGAAAGACATATAAAAGAGAATTAAAGCCACTGACAGAACTGCAAGAAAATACCTTTAGAAGTATAAATAAGAGAGAGATGCTGTGGAACAGTGGCTGCCCTGAAGGCAGCTACAATGCTTCTGCTGATCTCTTTGATGCAAGTGAGATAGCAAAGACAGTAGAATTCTTAAATAAATCACATAACTCTTCCTTACAGGAAGGTGCTTTGACGGAAAAGGGCAGAGCTGAATTGGCTGTAGATGTTCCCTGTAACAATTCAAAACGTAGATCATCTCTACATAGGTCCCCTCCTACTTTTAGGAAACACAGCACACCGGCAGCTTACTCCTTTTGTGATTCAGAATGCAATTCAGTAACTGCTCAAGACTTTGTTCCTTATTCACAGTCAACTCCCGTAGCAAAACCTCTTCAAAAAATATGTCCTGTTGGGGAAAGAAGCTCTTTTGTCACTATATTCACTCCTAAAAATCTTACTAAAATCCATTCCAAGTGTAATCAATCAAGGCCTTCCTTTCAAAACACCCTGCTGCAGCAACTTACTGGCAAATCACTGAAACGTGAAAGGCCAAGTAACAGGGGAGACAAAGAAAGTAATAGCTCTGCTTCACTGCGGTCAGTTATCAACAGCCAGCTACCTGAGGATGACTTTGAGTGGATCCCTCCATCTACAAAGAAAAGATTGAAACCAACTGCATCTTTAAATTTTAAAACAGTTAGCTTGGCTACTGACTTGCAATCAACCTGCAAGTACACTGACAGGAACCCTACTTCTGAAGGGAAATTCAACAGTGGAACTATGTGCTTCAGACGTGATAAATTAAGCTCTGGGAATACAGCCAGGATTCTAACAACTCCTGTATCTGCAGGTGTGGCCAAGGCCTTGTTTTTAAATGATACGGTCCTGGAAAATTGTTCTGCTTTAGAAAGCAAAAATCGCCTCTCGTGCAAATTCTTCTGGGTGTATATTGGAAGGGACAGCTGGCTGGTCTCCCGAGTTGTTCTTCCGAGCCCGGAGCCCTTTTTTCCAAAGGCAAAATACTGAAAAATGATGCTTCTGTACTGTGTTCTTTGTAATTATTTTTAAGACTTTGGAAAGGACCCAGATGAAGAGAAGAGCTGCTTAAAAACAAAAACTTATTTAGAAACCTATTATTGTATGTGTTCCTAAGATGAGTTATGTTTATTTGCAGAGTTTTGCACTGCAGAGATGTTGGATAAAATGGAATTTTGCTGTTGCTTTGTTTTACTGTGGATTAAATCTAAAACGTGGAATAAATGGTTATGTAAATGTGTGAGCATTTAATAAATCTCATTTTTTCAAGTAGAGTTAGGTGAAATCTTCTAAGGTTCAGTGTTGTCTCTTCCTCACAGGTAGAGCCCCTGGAATCCGTGTCCACTCCAGTTTCTTACCTGATGAATATCTGTAGAGGGACCTAGTTTTCCTAAAAAGAATTCATCACAAAATACCATGCAGGAGTCTTGTATTTGGGCACATACAGGATCCTGCTGACTTGTGAGGGAAGATGCTGTACTGAGAGGCTAATAGTAGGTCCCAGCTTTCTTGTAGGCTTTTTCAGGCTAAAGACTGCTGGTGCAGACTCCTGATACTGTGTTTCCTCTTCCTTGCTTTGGAATTTTCCGTATTTTCCACTCAAAACAGCTGCATTTGGGATGCTGGAGTAAAGAAGAAAAATCTTGTGGCTGCTGCAGCAAACTGGTAGGACATGTCCCACAGAAGGATGTTGGAATCTGACAGCACAGGAACCCATCGGTCTAGAAATGCTGAAGAAGCAGACCAAAAGTTATCTGCAGTGACTTTTTTTTTTCCTTTTTTCTTTTTTTCTTTTTTTTTTTTTTTTTTTTTGAGGCATAAAATAAGTATGTACCAATACATTGTAGTAATTGTTTTGACTGGAGACTGGGAGATTTCAGTTCGTTCTTTGCTACAGGTTAGATGTTATGATCTATTTATTTATTAGAGGTCTCTCACTGTTATTTCTAATGTACCTACTTAATACTCAGGTCATTGCTTGTTCAGGAGAGTCTTGTGTCTCTGCGAGGAGCAAACTCTCAATGCTGATAGCTGTACAGAGGCGACCTCTGGCTGAGGAAGTCTAAGAATCAGAAGTGGCTGGAAGTTAGAAGAATATTTTGGGAATGTATCACTTCTTGCTAATCTTGTCCGTGTATGTTTTTCTTAGTGTCTGTTCTTCGTCACTGTTGGGATTCAGGGCTAGATGGCCTTGTACTGTGAATCTGTATGGCTTTTCTAACCTTACACTCTCTTGGTCTCACAATAAGAGACTCTGGAGCCCTAGACTACATGTTGTTCCTTACCCAGTGTGTGAGGAGAGTTAGGTACTTCACTGGTGCACAGGGTATGCACAAACCAGCCTGCTAGGCAGATCCTGCCTAAGACAGCCAAGAAGACCATACTTTGAATGGATGAAAAAAAAGTCCTTTGGAATTTGAGCTGTACTCTTCCTGTGCATCTCTATTCTGTAAAATTAATAACTTCCCTGCTCATTATTTTTAGGACACTCAGGAAAGTATGAGTGCAGTGACTCTCTCACCACCTTGTCCTCCACTACCTTCTAGCGTGAATCACCATTGTGTAGCTTACAGGTAAGCCTTTTCAGTTTCTCAGTCTCTACCATAAGTTCTGCACCTTCTGTTCAAACCCATTTCTTAGTGGGAGTGAGAGGGAGCAAGAGTGGAGGAGGTTGTCTGAAGTTAAAGGAGTTTCTTAAGCAGAGCATTAATGAGATGCATCCTCCCTTACCAAGGGTAAGGTATGCTGATGCTGCAAGTGATCCTGCAGAAAATAACCTCATGCATACACAGCAAATCAGCATTGGTAAATATACTTCATAAAGATGTTTGATAGCAGTCAGGGTTTTTTTCACTACTTACTTACATTTGAGGAAATTGAGGCTCAGAAATTCAGAGACTTGCCCAATGTTAAACATAGAGGCTTGTTCTTGCGTATTACTGAAAAATCTTAGCCAGCAAGCCATCTTTTCTCCTTACTATCCTACTCAGCAAGTTACTGAAGCACAGACCAAAAGTTCTTCTTAGTGTTAAGGGATGCTGGAACAGTAGCTGGCAGTGGGAGGAAGCAGGCCTGTATAAGAGGATTCCTCCTACAAGTCAAAGCCTAGGTCTCTGCAGTCCCTGGATCCTAAATATAAGAAAAGGAAACAGATGCAGTTATACAAAAAACAAACAAAAAAGACCAGAGTTAAAGATAATTTGATATCTCAAGTAACATCAAACATCTTACCTGTGACTGTAGTCACTTGTTAAGTGTTGTAACAGTGGTCTCTGCCAAGCCAGCACAGCAGTGATACACATGCAGATCCCTATGCAGGACAGGACTTTCCTGACACAGCCAGGGAGATGTGATAGTAGTAGCACAATATTCTAGGCTGTGGCATAAGTGAGCAAACCTAGGTCTGTGCGTGTACCTGAATTTGCCGATGTTACGCCTGTTCAAAACTTGTTTAGAGTATCAAACGAGGTTGTCTTTGCCAGCTGGTATCCATGCCAGGCAGGCAGTGCAGTTGGGTGCAAGCTTCAGACACGTGTGCCTGAAATACATACGACTACAACATGTAAAAGGGAGACTCCTACTTGCTATTCAGGCAGGCAGCCAGAGGGTATGGAAATAATCATTTCAGCTTCAGTGCTCTCTCTATTTCAGCACTATTATGGGAATGTTGCCAAAGCCTGGGGTTTACTTTAAAAGAAGATGTTATAAATACACACTTAGGATGAGAGCGTGCAAAACTATTTCAGCAGGGGCTGTGATTCTTTATAATAGAAGACAATTTGGCCCTTGATTTCCAAAATATATCCTTAATTTGCCACAACACTATGAGAGCAGGAGAGAACTTTTTGCTGCACATCATTACTCAGAGACGTCTACTGTTGTTCACTGGAGGTCTGACTGGTTGGGTTGAAACACACCTGCTAAGCAGCCCAACTCATGAAGTAACACCTGATCTGCAGCATTTAGCTAAACAACAGTAAGTTCACAGCAAAGCAGAAAACACCACTTGAATAGGACACATGCATGTACAAAGTGGGTTCAGATCACACTAGCTGAACTATATACTGTCACCATGTTTTATGCTTGCATGAACTCAATGACACACTCTATAGTGACGGGACTCACAAGGACAGGCAGCCTGACCCCCTGGGAGGAACACCACACTGCTGGCTGTACCCAACCATTATCAGGGATATGAGAACACCTCTGAGGAGGCAGTTTGCTGAGTGAGAAGTGCTCAGAAAGCTGTAGCTGTGCATGGCTGTTCAATCAAGCTGCAAGACAATAAAGTTTTCTGCCAATAGAATTGGCTACTGTAGAAAACAATCTTTGTTAGAGACTCAGTACTAAGATTAGGGAAGAAACATGAAAGACAAGTGAATAACAAGACTAAGTCCTGTTACAATAAAAAAAGGTGATGACTCAGATTGCCTTAGCTTTCAAAGCTAAAAATCTCTGAGCTTCGAGGGGAAGACGGGGGACAATGTGCAACATGGCTTCAAGGGTTGCCTCTCAGATTGCCTATGACTTCAGGGATTCAGAAGGACCCTGAGGGAGAGGAAGGCCCCAAGTGATGTGCTTGCAGAACACACAAGCCCCCTCTCCCCCTTGTGAAGGGCTTTGCAGAATTCTAGGATGTCTTGAGTAGGGGCATAAGAGCTGTCTGAATCATACAGATCTTTTTCAAAAGAATCTAACGTGTAACCTCCTATGGAACAACCTAAATAGACCAGGAGATTTGAGCTACTAAAAAAACTCATGGGAGGCAGTAATATTGAACTACACAGTGACACTGAAAACAAGACACTGAAACCAAAAATGAGTTTCTTACTTGCAAGTAAAACCCTACTTGATGAATCTACATTAGGGGAAGGGCAAAAGGAGTGAGTAATTCAGCCTACTTTTTAAATCTGCATTTGTATCTTATATAGAACAAACCAAAGAAGAGACTGGAAGTCAAGAACAGCATTACTCATTCCCACATCACTGGCAACAGGAAAGCCCATGTTGAATCATCAGAGATCAGCAAATAACAAATAAAGCATATGACTGAAACTAGTTTCATTCTGCTGCAGTCTTGCACATCATGCAAGACCATGGAATATGGAATAACTGGCTCTTTAAGGACTTTGTAATGAACTGCACTTTCTTTGCAATGAACCTGCTTTATCATGGGGATTAGTGCTAGCTGCATCAAATCTCTGGCATATTAAGCTGAATCTAAAACATTGCTAGAGTTTCTACATTGTACATTGTCATATACCTCACAGCTTCCTGATGTAAAATCTTGCATCCAACATGGAGTAATTTTATCCAGTGGATGATTCACCCACCTAATACAGATAAGTGGTAGCACTGGTGCAAGCTGATATTATATAATTCTGGATTTTTGTATGCAAAAAGAGTAAAACCTTGTAGGTTTAATTTTCAGGGTAATAAACTCTGAAACAACATACCAGCTGTGTGATCAATTCCCTCTCCTCAGAAAGCCCTAAACGAAGACTAGAGTTTAAATCAAGTAGAATTGGCTATAAGATACTGTAGAAATTCATGCAGGGCAGTCGCATCACCTGTGCTTCATGGGAGATGCCTGCACACTCTTACCAAGACCAAAAAGCACTGTTGCGTGAAAGACCCTTGTCAGCGAGCTAGCTGGTATCTTTTGCAGAGCTTCATGAGTGCTCTGTAGGAAGCACTGGCATGGGAGAAGATGGAGGAGAGGAAGGAAGCTGTATCCTTTTCACTTTCATAGCCTGTTGGTCTTGCATCTGTTCCCTATGCAAGTTGTTCCCTTTTTTGCAGGGAGCCTATGTGGTCCTACAATGTTTCCTAGTCCTATCTACACACACCAATGCCTGCCACAGCAAAGGCTTTCTGCACGACATTGCTGTTCAGCCGCTGAATAAGAAGAGTGCATATCCAACACATTACATCTTGCAAGGAAGAGCAGCCTCTCAGCACCAAGCAGATGCATGCACAGAGCAATCTCTACAGCATAAGGCTGACTCAGCTGGGCACCTGCGAGCACATGGTTGCTCCACAGCTCAGGTCTGCTGCTCTTCACCTTTCCCCAGGAAGGAAGCCTTCTTCCCCACAGGCACCACACTCCAGCCCATCTTTTTCAGTGAACACTAAGTCACATACTGTTTGATTTTTAAGGATGTTTTTCTTAACCTCCCTTTATCTAGTTCCCAGCCAGAGGCATGCAGAGACTTTTCCAGTACTTGTTTTATTGCTGATTCAAGTTGCCAGCTTCCTGGGGGATGTGGAGCAGATGGTCTGGCCCTGATGTCACAGGCACTTACCAGGGAAAGAGCTTCAAGGTCACTAGAGAAGGCAGTAGAAGACACATGAGGTCTTCAGTCTTCACAGCTCATTTCTCAAAATGAGTGTGAACAGAAGTCATCCTTGATGTGGAGTAGAGCACAGGGAAGAAATCTTATCCCCAGAATGAGTCAGAGCACAGACTTATATATCAACCAGAAAGATTACAGACTGGTAGGAGACTCCACTTTTCTTTTTTTTTTTTTTAACAGAGGTCTTTTCAAAACGATTCAAGTCATCCAAAAGGGCAGTTCGTTAGGAAGCTCCACTACAAGGCAACTCTTTTCTTCTATAAGCATGAAAGAAAAGCATGTTGAAGGCTGGAGAGAAGCACTAGAACAGAACAGAGGCACTTAAGCAACTACAGGTTCATAACGACCGTGAGTGAAAATGCTACCTGGCCTCGGTCAAATACTGCCCTCTAGTGATCACAACTGGCATTTCACACTTAGCTGTGAACTCTCTGGGTTTAAACGTAACTTTTTCTTTTGCTCTAGTGGGAAGGGACATTGCCCCCAAGGACAACAGCTCTATCTTTGCTCTTGCTGAGAGAGCCCAAAGCTAGGAGAGTCGTGGTATGCTGAACCGAAGCAGAAAATCCTCAGCAGCCATTCATTTGTTGATCCGATATTAAATCATGTCCTTCTAAAGTGAATCAATTTATCTCATATGTATTTTAAAGGTAACATTGCTTTGCAGATTTTGATCAAACAAATCAGACATTTAAAACAGCAGGTGGAAAGGATTAAACATTTATTTACATACAGATACATATGTAAGCAATTCCTAAGTATAAAAAGGACATTACAAATAAACATGAAGCTTCATACATTCATCATCCTGGTCATCCAAAATACATTCCTTTCTCAACCCCACTGTACCACACTTGACAACAAGAAGTTAAAAAACAGACAAGTCAAATGCTTCTGACAGTTTAATGATTCACAGTTTGGCAATTTGCTAACACCTATACTTTTTCCAAAGACAATATTCCAGCAACTGAAGAGAAGTGCTCTGACCGAATGTAGTGCATTTTCACCACTGAAATGGTTGTGCTTGATCAACAAGAAAGGTGTCATCTCTTCATCCTTCTGGCTATGTGTTTAGAACGTTTAAACAAATCAGGATTCTTACTGAAATGCTATACATTGTGCAGAACTCATTATTGTTGGGAAAAAAAGAACAGATCTTTAAAGAACAGCTGAATGTGTGGGAAAATCTCCAATCCAGGAAATTCCTTTAATCCTGTGGCTTCACTGGCATGGAAGCTGCAAACAGAATGCTGGGTTTAGCCTGTAAGCAAGCTTTTAATCTGCAATTCAAACTACAGCTGATGGTATAAAATGTACTTAGTTCATGCTGTAAAAGCAATTACATGCTTCATTACTGATTTATTAGTAATCAAAGCTGAAGATAGATCAGCTTTCTCTTCTGTGGAAGAAAAAACCCTTTATAAATCTCTAAAATTTATTGTAGCTCTTGGGAAAGAGGAAACATTTTAGACTCAATCTAAACAAAACACAGAATATGAAGAACTTGTCAGTTAGGTAACATTACAAAGGGGGACAAGCCATTAAACATAAAATTAAAATGCCTACTCGAAAGTATTAATGAATTCAAAGGAGAGCTGGGTGAGCCTGCATAGATCAAAGGCAGTCAGAAAAGAAATCTCATAATCTGCAAATTCACAGAACAGCCGAATACGTGCCACAGAACAGAGTGAAGTGGAAATGAAAAGGAGCAGAAAGAGCCTCGTGCCACATTGACAGCTGAGTGACTGCAGCTGCTCCAGTCTCAGATTTTTTTTTCTTTTGTAAACATCTGTGGGGAATGAAGTGAATGTGACATATCTGCAATGCATCTTGTTATGTTGAAAACCCATAGTACATTTTAAACTCTTTCTCTAATATTCAGAGATAGACTTGTAGCTCAAAATCATTTAACAAGCAAGCTCAGGGCTTACTCACTTGTCACATTAGATTGCCCCTTTTTCCCCAAAAATGTTGGCTTAAGTAGCTTTCATTTTTTTTTCCTTCAGTGCTGACTGTTTGAGAAGACCAGCTGTAAGGCTTTCTTTCCAAAGAGCCTGCAAGAGTTGAGGCAACAGCAGTGCCTGAATTCACTGTTACTTTCCTTGTTGTTTTGCTCTTACTCCATTAAAATACCAAAACAATATTCCCCTCTTCCTCTTTCCCTGTAACAGCTTGGCTGCTGGGGACATCAAGACCATTACATTTACTAAAGCTGGTGCCAATGATGTAGCCCAGCCCCTCAGAGATAGTCACCTCACGGCAAAAGTGGCAGCTCAGAAAGACTCTTCACATCAGTTGGCACATCTCATTGGATTAAGAACAGAGTCCACCTTCATACTGGTAATTTACTTACTTACTCCAAACCTCCAATGGCTCTTAACATCCGAATCTCTCACATTGGTCCCATAAAACCTTGCTGGAAAAGAACTTCAAAGAAACTGTTCATATCCAGGAAACATTAATAACTAGCCATTAATGCTAAAACAGAGAGAGACTCAAGAGTATACACCATAGCCAGTCCTGTTATCCATGGACAGATGAGCTGAACTGCTAACCATGGCTACACTCTTAAAACCACAATAAGCTTTCACTGACAACATTTAGAGCCTAGTTATACTCATGCTGTCATCTTGGCTTCTACTTTATCCCAAGTTGCTGTATTTGGAGCTAAATGCATCAGAGGCGAGCTTTTCTCTGGATCTGCAGCTCCTAGCTTTAACCAAACTTAACTCACATGGCACACAGTTTTTACGTATAGTTTTAGTTGCAGCTCATGCACATGGTGGAGTGGTTGCATTCATGAGTGATGAGAGCTGGTAATTATCTCAGCTAGACATAGTGCAGCGTAGCAAAAGGAGGCTTTGGGACAGTTCAGCTTGGTGATTAAGACGGTAAGTCAGATCAACACAGCAGGCTACGTTTGGAGTCTTGCATCATGAATTCACATCAGTGTGATGACCTTGTCGCCCATTTTCCTAGCCAAAACAAATCCTAAATTATGACCATCAACATTTCAGACAATTTCTTACTCACTAGGAATTCACAAGGTTTCCTCAAAGAACAACTTTTCTAACTGAATAAACTCAAAAAGGTCTTCTGTATATATATTCTTCTTCTATATATTCTTCTATATATTTATAGGAGCAGCACCTATGAGGATTACTGGATACCCTGATATTGGAAGCAGAGAATCCTAAAGAACTCAGATGAAAGTCGAATTCAAAGCATCTCTTATTAAAATCCAGAGCAATCAAAATCATGCAGTATTGGCTATTAGCCACGAGAGGGTGGCTCTGTTTGTGCTCATGGCCGTATCTGTGATGGCACCACAGCCTCCCCAGGGCAGTGCATCTTGCATGCTCACTCTGGTACTTCACTAGCTTGAGAGTTTTGCTCATTTTCTAAGTGAATTCTGTCTCTGAACATAGAATTTTGCCAGCTCAATATCTTAGCAGGATTTACGGACAGCTCTTCATGCTGAAAAGAGGACAAGTGGAAAAGCAGCTGAACAAACAGCAGTCCTTAGGGATAGTGAACAGGGCAAAACCTAGTATTGACTACAACTAATCACATCCCTTGTCAGCAAAAACTCAGGAAAGGCTGTTGTCCTACATGTGTGCACCCACTCTCCTCCTGCATCACTAATTTCCACTTTCCCTCTTTTCAAACCACTGTCTGCAGTGTGAACCTCAGTCTGCTGCTATTATTGCTGATGCTGAAGGAATTCAATAGCCATTAACCAGTCAACCCAGACTAGCAGGAGCAGACTGTAACTGCTATAGCTGTTTCCAGAGACAAACAGCACTAACAGGCTAATGGATTAAGAGCTGTTTCATGCATTCTACAGCAAAACCCAAGTAGCCTTTCTGATAATGTTATATGTGTTTTTATTGAATAGTAATCATAAAGTCATTTAGCATTCAGCACAGGCAGGTAACTGACTGCATGCGCCAGTGACTTACCTGGCAGTCGAATCAGAATCTCAATGTGAGAAGTGGGAAGGGACGTAAAACACCCTGTTCTTTTCAGAGCTCAAACTTTCACTATTTCCATCATAACTCTTGACCTTGTCTTTCTCCTGAAGAGGAGTTAAGAAGCTTTTCCTTAACGCTTTCTTTCTTATGGGAAATACAACTAGGAACAGAAGGCAGCTGCAGCTTCAGGAAACTTGTGGTGTAAACAGCCAATGCAAAGTATTAGTGAGAACACTTTACAGATAGTGATCTGAAGCACAGAAAATGTAGTGGTTTTTCCAAGATCAGCTTGACTAAATCAGCAGCTAATCTGAAAAAAGAGTTTCGATCATCTAGTTTTCAGAAGGTGCCTTTACTAATCTCTCCAAACAGGTCTGCTTTGTCTGCAGGCAAACACGTGTTGAACATACGTATTGGCTTCTCCTTGGAGCTAGTCATAGTAAGAGGTTTAAAGAACAAATAATGTAATTATGAGACTACTATAAAATTTTATGTTCACTCAGAAATAAGATAACTCCATGACTGTGGCTATATTGTCTTGAAAAACACATCAGCATTTAGCAACTGCACTAAAGCCAGCATCTTATACTCTCATCAGTAGGGAACATTTCCAGTCATATTTGGCCCTACCATATCTCTTGTGCAGTTTTTGGACCCTTGCCCCAGCAAGCATCATAGTTTTTCCTTACTCTTCTCTTGCAAAAGTCCCTTCATCTAGCTAGAAGGTGTTTGCCATAGATGGAGAGATGATTGCCATAAAACTGAGAGTTTTTTTTTTTTTTTTTTAATCTCCTGGTATTTTTCAACTCTTTGACCAACGTGCCACAATGTTAAATTGTCATTTGTAGTTGATAAAGCTCCTCTTCTAGTTGTAAAGCCTTCAGCAGAGGACCAGATTGCAGAAGAGATTAGCCCTCAAACCCACAAGGAGAAGTGGGTTCTATGCACTAAAGATAAAAATTAAAATGCATAAAAATAACTCCTGCAAAGGAGTTATCATGACAAAATGTCACTTACCAAACAGCTAGTTTTTGTTAACTTGGGGGGGGAGGCAAGTTTCAAACTACAACTTTGGCATACAGCCTTAAAGCACTGACCATGTAACCAGTTTCCTTTCAACCCTGTAATAATCTGCACTCCTAAAAGACTTAAAGCACTCGGGCCCAGAATAAATTTTGAAAAGAAGGATTTCAGATTTGTCCGTGGAGAAGAAATTTACCTTATTGCCCTGTCAATTCAGTTGCAGCACTTCACTGGAATAGCACATCACTGTCCGGAGATTGAATTCTTGAAAGATTTGCTAGCAACAGAACAGACACTTGCCAACTGGGAGGCAGCTAGTATACAAAATCATCAGCTAAGGGGTAGGAGAGCACTGAGAAGAGACTTAGCCTTTTAGAAACCTCCAAGTGAATATTCAAGTAAATAAAGTGAGCAATTTTCGCTATTTGATCAATTCCGCTTGTTCAGTCATGATGATGCATTAGTGTTCAATCTCCAAAGACGATGCAAGGAGCATTTTAAAATGCATTTGTAATGGTACTCAGCAGGAATAAACAGTACCTGTCCAACTCAAAAATCAGGTTTATGCCTACAATCATTATTCATTCTCCATTTATTCCCATCTCACTGGTGTTTTAACATCATTCCCTCAGTGATGTGATGCTCAAAAATATTTCTCTAATATTCTGATTTTCACTAGCAACACATTTATGTTTATTAGCATTGATCTTAAGCCGCAGGAAGGTCATCCAGTTAGGATAGCTCTATCACAGAGGTGTATATATCTCACAGAGCTTTTTCTGCATGTGTTGCCTGGCCAGAAAAACAAACAGTTAAAGGCTGAGTTGTCTCTATCTTTCCTTCTGTGGGGCACAAATTCGGCTCTCTCATACTTAACTAACAGCTTTCAAAAACACACAGAAACTTCTGAAACTTCTGCAGGCTGAGGTGATGGGCCTCTCTGTCAAGTCAGTTTGAAAGCAGCCAATAGCTTCCAAATTTCGCAGAGGAATGTTTTGGAAGATTGGGTAGATGAAGAGGGTGTTGGACAGTTATACCTGAAGCTTTGATGCTATTGGAAAATAAGGCCACCCATACGTGCTGCAGTGAGCAGTCTCTTTCCCCCTTGATTACCTTGATCAAATAGCCCTGCCTTCTTTGTTAGTAAGTTTTATGCTTTCTGACAAGGTCCACCATCTGCAGAGTAAGAACTTTTACAGATTAAATGTATGTAATATTGATTTCTAACTCCAGTATTATCTTACATATAACCTCATGAGTCTTGCTTTAAACAAATACTAAGAGCTATAGAGAATCAGCTCTTTCAGAGCTGAATGGTCTTTCGGAGTTGGTAGTCCCATGCATTTCTAAATCCTCTGGGTTACCGCATGAGCAGAGACTAAAAAGAACCAGTAGAAGCCAGTGTGACATTTCCCCAGCATTTAACACTTAGAGCAGCACTTCATAAAATGTTACTTAAGTGACAAACAAGTTTTGTACCACAACTTCTACATTGCATTTTGACCACAACTTATGAAAGAAGGAAGTGACCTAAACAGTGGCAAGAAAAATATTCATTAAAATGGCTACATTATACAGTACTCTCCTCTCTCTCTCAAACACACAAACATACAGTTAGTTTCCATTGGAGATCAAAGGCACAATATGATATAGCCCAAAGAAGGTTGGTTGTGTGTTTTTTTTTTCTTTTTTAGGAAAATGAAAAAAAAGCATTTAAAAATGGTAGTGTTTTTTTTTTTTTTTAATCTTCAAGAAGTACTTGTTGGCAGCTTTTTATGTCAATACAAAAGCTCAGTTATAATCACCAGTAAGTGCCAAATGATATTAAGCTGATTAGTTCTAACTTATAGCATATCACACCCATGTTATTATCAGGAAAGTTTCATCCAGACTAGCTAAACTGATGTCAAACTTTTTTTAAAAAACATTGTTCTTGTGCGTATTAACCTCTCCTCTAATTTTGCTTTAACGTCAACATGTAAATTTGCAATGCATTATTAGAGTATGGCACTAGAGGTGTAATAACAAATTCCATAATGCTTCCACTCCAGGGGGTTTGTAGAAAGAAATTGCCTTAACAGTTATACATACACCAGAGTCTGAGATGTAAGACTACAAAGCATCAAGTAAATTAAGTGACTCTACAACCCTGAATCTGAAAGCTACTCTAAAGAGAATAGATGCCAGGAAAATACCTTTAAGAGCTTCTCAGAGTACAGTTCCACATGGTGATTGCTGGATGAGTTAGACACAGAATGATACCACTTGCAACCTGTTGCTATTTCCACTTAGCGTAAAAAAAAAAAATTCTACAAAACTGTATGCCTGCTTCTCAACAAGAACGGTATCTACAAGCTTTATATTTACTCAAACATATTGCAGACTGCCATTTAAAACTGTGCTCTCTTTGAACCCTTATATACAATCAATGCACACGCAATATTCTGGTCAGGTCTGGCGCATTTTTTCCAACTCCAGTAATAAAATTTCCCAAATTTTTCACATAAGGACATTACTAAGTAGGGAGGAGGAGAATTTGTTATTTTTTTTATTATTATTTCTGGAAAGTCTTTTCATCCTATGTTGGATGTCAAAAAAGCACAGTCCCTACCCACCATGTTCAGGCTAGAAAAAGAGGTAATGAGTTTTTTTTTTTCTTTTTTAAATGAACAGTGCTTATTAGTGTTCTTTTTCCTAATTATTCTAACTTACACATTCAGAGGACAGTAATGTAGTAAGACTACATTTGGTCTATGGAATACTTGCTGAACTGGTAGCACCAAGGGGAGCAAGGGAGTTGTATCCATATCTCTTCTCAAACCATTGTTTGGAAGTGTTGCTATATATAACTATTCTTTCTTTTCTTTTTAGATTTCATGTTCATGAAAGTGCCTGTAGATAAGAGAGATAATACTGTTTCAAACACCAGAGTCCTCCATGAAGATGTGTGGACAGACTCTACAAACATGTCCTAAAAACTCATTGGCTGGCAGCCCACAAGATTGCCAGTACAGTCCAGGGTCAGCATTCATTTCCTCTCTTTCTTTTTTTAAAAAGGACCAAACACATTGTCCTGTAAGAGAGCATTTGAACCCTTCAGTATCTTCAAGTGAGGCTGTTCTAGTCTCCTAAAGAAGGAAATACAGCAGCTCATGTTCTCCATTTCATGAAGCACCTTGTACAATTCTTCTTTTCCTATCCAACTCCAGCGACTGCAAAAAAATTAAAATTAAACCATGTTATATTCTGCTATGTTGCCATGCAGCTGGAGCTGTCAGCCTGCCGTGCTTCTAGATCTGCAACCCGACTCACGGTAAGTCAGATGGGTCACAGATTGGCAGGAATTCCTTTAAAGGAGATGAATCCCAGAAAAACAATCCTCTTGGCCCACGGAGGACAGGGAATCACGTGCCTGCTCTTTAATTAAAATTACAGCAAGTCAAATAGCTGATGCTTTTCCCCTCTCCTGGTAACGGAGATGCCACATTGTTCACAAGGGTGTTCTGTCGTGCCTCACTGATCAACCGACAAGCTAAGTCCAGGAAGAGTTTTTCCACATTATCTGATTCTTTTGCAGAGGTTTCCAGATAGTACATGTCTTGCGCTTCAGAAAATTCTGCAGCTCTTTGTTGGGACACTTCCCTCTTATCAGCTAAATCAATCTTATTACCTGCATTGATAAAAGATTTTAAAAAGGGAATTAGACTTCCGAGACAAAAGGAACAGAAATGGATCAGCAACGAAGTAGTTTTTGGTGCACAGATAGGGCTTTTGATGGGAAATTCTTAGTGCCAGCCCTCCCCTCCAAAGAGCAGATTCCCTGATATGTGCAACCAAGTTCATTTAATGTCAGGTCATTTAACAGAATATGCCCTGTGAACATACAAGTCAGTTAGCAAACAGATGCATTAGTGCTAAATTAAAGCTAATCAACTGACATTAAAGGATTTTCATTTTAATAACTATTGAAAATTCTCCTGTTCTTGCTCTAGGGAGCACTTAAAATGTCAGGTATAAAAATGTCAGGTAAAATCAGGTAATGGGATGCTAAATGTGATATTTTTCATGTAATTATAAGCTTCAGAACAAGCCCAGCACAGAAGGCTGCTTTCCTGTTTTAATGAAATATTCCTGTGAGTGATATGGCTGTGGAGCCTGGAACATGGATGGGCTCAAGGGTGCTCATAGAACAAGGTGGGTAAAGAAATCAGCCCTTTCCTTTGGGAGCTCACTTTAGTAGACAGTTGATTAATGTCCCAAGCAAATGTCTGCTACAATTATATCCTAATACTGCCACTTCACTTTAAACGTTATGTCTTTACCATAAATTAATCTCACAAAAAGAGACCAAGACCTGTGACTGCAGGGGACTGTGTGTCCAGGGATTCAGCAGGTTCAAGAGGCAACCTCCTCGACCTAGTGTCTACCTCCTCCAAGGCTACTGTGAGGATCAGTAGGAGGAAAAGCTCTTTCATGCTTTCATTGGAGAGCCACATCTCACTGCCATCCATTCATCTGAGATGTCCTTTTTTTACGATAACTACTTGAACACAGTATATACACCAAAGTTACATTTATAAACAGATCATCACAAGCTGGGTAGGTCATCACTTGTCAATCACTAGCAATCACTTGTTAATGTAAGTGGGCTATTGCTGGTGCCATCTGCAAAAGTGTGCACAGAGGCTACTAGCATTTATATTTTATGCCGTAACTGTTGATAAGAAACTTAATGTTCCACAAAAATCTATGTATACATCTGTCAGTCATTTACTAATTATTTCTGCATTATTTGTACAAGTCTCGTATTCTTCTTAGGCAGTGTAATGAGTTTCTGGTATGGAAGTGCCTTAAATCCTAACATTTATGTGCAACAGCATTGGGGCATGTAAAGCTCAAAGGATTTTTAAAAATACCATATTTTTCAAATGAAATTGATAATAAAGATACTAGATCATCCTGAAGAACTTTATTATTTTTAATGGCAATCTATTAATGAGAAAAGGACACTGCAGTAAAAAAATTAAATACCCCCCACTCCAATTTTTTGGCTTTTCCCAAGTTAATTTTTTATTGTTCTTCACATACTCTGGGGCCTTTAAAGGTCAGGTTCTGACTGCCAGATTCTGAAAGGAGAGCCAAGCAAAGCACAGGCAGGCACAATACCTTTCACCTTGCTTGTAGCAAACAGATGGCATGAGGTCTGTTTTAGCTTGAACTGAAGCTGCTACAGATAGATGGTGGAAGCTATATTATCTTTAGTTTCACTAAAATCCATGGGAAAAATGTAGATTTCCAGCTCTGCCCCACCTATAATTTTAGGATACACACACCCTTGGAGTTCTGCCTCCCAGGTCTTGACCCACTCTGGCCAAGACACCCGCTGTCCCACAGCTAGCAGGGTATAACAACCTGCAGGCGTTGCCAGCTTCAGCAGGTCCCCGTACCTTTGCAGAGATCTCAGCTGGGAGTTGCAAGGGAAAGGGCTCTGTGGTTAGCTTTATTGGTAGCTGCACAGTCACCATTTTAGTTCAATCTGCAGGAAGTATCCACCTCTACAGGCAGAAACCTTAAGCCTGGGAGAAGTCCACCCTTTGAGAAGTAGCTGTTGCTGTCCTGCACATCCTCATCAGGGCACTGGGGTTATCCACAGCATCCAAGCAGTGGGTCATCTCATTCAAAGGGACCAGCTGCACCTTACACCCATGGGCTGTTACAGCTCCAACTGGCAAGAAGAACTATTGTATCCACCTGGAAATGCTGCACTGCTGTATCTGTTTGGGATTCTTGCACTGTCACTTAATGCAGGTGTTGCATTTTCCCCCTGCTAACACCTCCGTCCGCCTTTGGCTCTCAGCAGGGTCCCAACACACACAGCTCACGACCTCTCCTCAGACCCACCCTTTGAAGGATGGCCGGCACTTACCGACTAGCACAGTTATGACCTTGTTGCTGGCGTATTGCTCTATTTCTCTCAGCCACTCGGGAAGACATCGGAAGGACTCCTCACAGGTTATGTCATACGTCAGTATTAACGCGTTGGCGCTGCGATAGTAACTCTGCGTTATGGACCGGAATCGCTCTTGTCCTGCCGTGTCCCAGATCTGCAGCTTTTAGCATAATAAGGGGAAGGAGGGAAAGAAAAAAAGAATAAATTTAACATTCTTTATTCGATAGCCGCACCCTTTTGACCTAAATGCCTTCAGGGTAAAAGCAATGCTGGGAAAGCACTTAGCTCTTCTCCCCTTTGGCTCCCCTTCCCCCAACAATTTTTGTTTCCATTTCTGCATTTACAGATTGAAATGCAAGGCACAAGCTCGGATGGTAATCCAGCCGGCATCCCTGGGAAGCCAAGGGTCCGCAAGCTTTCATGTAACTTTTGGCATTTCGCTCAGCAGCGGACGGAGTCAGCTTTGCCAGCGTGGAGTTATAATGCAGGCACTGGAGGGAGAAAATCACTTCTCAGGCTCCTTCCCCCGATGTCCAACGGGCGTCCTGCACCAACAACAGCGTCCATCGCAGAAGCGTTAGGAAAGCCTCTCCTCTAGCTCACAAAGTTATTTAGTTCTGTCGACATGATGTATCAAAGGGGTAGAAACCGTAGGAGCAAACGGAGAGCTCAGACTTGCAGCAGAACGCCGATTCAAGGTTTCTACTACATCTCCCCTACGTAACTTGGGATATATCACCCAGTTGTTTGCGACCTTTCTTCCCAATATGTAGAAGTGGTTAACAACACCTTCTCTATACAGAAGAGGTCATGAGGCTTAACTGATGCTTGTAAAGCTCTCTAGGGCCAGGAATACAACATATAAGACATTTCCCAGTATGAATTAAACTTTTCTGATTTTTATAATTTGACCATCTGATCAATTTTTTCAGTATTTCAAAAATGCAAAGAAGCAAATACCCAAAATTAAAATATTCCAGCTTCAGAGAGTATTTCTCTGCTTCATCTGTTATTTTTAAAGTGCCCCTCTCTGGAGCAAAGTATATGAAAGGTTGATTTCCAGACAGAGTTTTTTGTACTTTGGGCAGCAGAAGTTAAAATATTTAGGATTTTTTCCATATGTCGCGCAGCCCATAACAGAGCAAACGTTATTCTCGCTGAGTTCCAAAGCTGAACCACATCAGTTAATCATCATAAATACGTTATTTTGAATTGAGAGCCCTCAATAAAAAGCTTTCAGACATAGAGTATCATTTTGAAAAAGTACATTTTTGCAAAAAAAATAATTTGTGGCTCATTCACGACTCCTAGGCAACTTGCAGTCTATTCCTTTGGCAACCTGCGTTTAGATGGCTGACATGGCACCTGCATTTAAGGTATGCAAAGCCATAAGTGAAACTACTTGCATGTAAAATACAGACAGCAACCAAGCCCTCTTTAAAACAGATCAGCCTTCAAACTCTGACAAATTGGGGGGAAAAAAACACAAATAATTCTGTGTTGTTCATCAGTTTCTCAGAAAAAAAGCTTATTGATTAGTCTACTTGTTAACGAGTTTATAAATTCTTTGCATTTATTCAGAAGATCTCTGAGACAATAGGGACTTTTTATGTGGCTGTGTTCTGCCACTGCTTTAATACAACAGCTTTTGAAATCAAAATGGACTGTACTGGGCTGCTTTGGGGGAGAAGGTCCTGACTTTTGCTGTGAATCTACCTGCTAGGCAGGTACAGACATTAGAAGAAAAGCCCTAGAACTTACAACCACAGATAAAATTGGCTTTGAGACAAAATGAGTGTCTCGCACTTTACCCCACTGAATTTATTTCTGCCAAGTGAAAGACTTGACAGCAGCCATTTCACTCGTCTCATTTTGTCAGAGCTACCAAAGGCTGGTGGATGACTCAGCCTGCAAAAATCCAAGTTATTTGGATGTTAATTTTGGGAATTTTGGGAAGCTCATGCTTCCCCATCTCCCAGCACTTGCATACATGTTTAGATTTATGCACATGAACACTTCTGCATGCACAGTACGATCACAGATGCACACAGCACAGCGCTGTGTTTGCAGCACTGGAGACGTTCATCTCTGACCCGCATTACAATTGCCATCTACTTGGCTCGAATTTGTGCAGCCTCTTACAAAGTGCATATGCTAAGCATATTTTGGGGCCTGTTAGAAAAGCTCACACAGACCAAAAACCCTTCTAAACTGCACAGTGCTGTCTCACACACTTCACGACACTGTATGTAAAGAACACGAAGGGAAGCAGGCGCTCTCTTTCGTCTTACAGTTGGTCCGTCATTCAGCATTAGCAGCTCTTCTGACATCCGAAGCGGCTTGCACAGCCCTCGTGCTAGCAAATCCTTCTCCACCGACTTTAGAATGCAATTCTGAAAGCTAGGAAGTGATCTTCCCAGAAATCTATCTTTTCTTTTTAAAATTTAAAACCTTTTCAGTAAATAGTGCTGCGCTCTGATCCTGGATTCTGACAGACGTGCAGGAGACACTGCCCGGAACGGAAGCGGAGTCACAACTCGAGCGCTGTTAAATGCACTAACGGCCACAAAGCGCTCAGATTGAGGAGTATGTTGGTTTTATTGCTCTGTGCTCTGAGTCATACTGCTTTTCCCACTAGCTCATTCAGCGTTTATTCCTACCAGCATTGTTTATTCAAGAAGTTTTAGATCACTGCCTGTTTGCACTCATGTGAGAGGTGGAAAGGAACCATTTTGTCTTTCAGACTTTGGAAAGATTGTTCAAAGGGGTGAATTTATAGTATTTCTTCATACACTGGTGACTTCTGCTTTCTCCACTGATGGAAGAGGGAGTCCTTTAACTTAACAACAACTCTTATTTGACTTATCAACTCTTATATGAAGATTCAACAGCTAGCACTTACCAACTGCTCTGTTGATCTGATGGTTACCTGTGTATTTGTTAGATGTTTTGAAGGCAACAGGGATTTATAATGCAAACAAGTCCACACTCAGCTTGTACAGCCTCCTTGCACAGTCCCTGTCTCTGAGTTACCCACGTTGGCATAACTATGTTCACAACCTTCTCTCCATTAAAGAGTTTGCACCCTCAGGCCAAGCAGATTATGTCACAGGTACAAATAAAACACAGACAAGTCCTTGCTGAAGGTAACTCCACTTAATTTCAACCGGCTAAGAAACTGGATCTCAAATACAAGCTGAGTTACCGGGGCTCCATCTTTGCTTGTCAAGGTAGTGTTGCTTGCCTGCCTGCTGCTCTATCCCACTTGCAAAGCAATGGGCAGCACATTAAGTCGGTCCATATCCTTATGTAGATATTGATATCTCCTATCCTTTACTTGGTTAAACTGTACAGTCTTTTGGTCAAGGACTATCTCTTGCCACAGGCTTCTACAGCTCCTCACGCAGCAGAGTGAGAGCCTGCAGGCATTATCATAGGTTTTCCAATCTGTCCTGAACTTATGAACACGATACCCATTTTTTTCCTCAAAAACTCTGCACTGAAAAAATGGGTGGAGGATTAAAAAAAAACACCCAGGACTGAAAATCTGCGCAAGCCCACTGTCTCCATCCCACCACTTGTATGAGCTTAAAAATGGGTCCAGATCTTAAATCTAGTCACTGCCACACTGCTGCAGGTTCTTCTACTTGCTCACCATCAGACTCTGTGTAGGTAGCAAAGAGAAAACAGCTGTTACTCACTTCCATATCCTTGCAGTTAATACAGGCACAGTAATTCTCAGAGTAGTTTAGGGACCCTGGACATCTTCTTGACACCAGAAGCTCATATAATCATATTCTTCTCCCACCTCCTGAACACCACACTAGCTGTGACTAAACCTCTACTAATGAATTAAACAGTGCCAGCCAACATCTCTGGGCACTGCCCCCTAATCCTGTATCTCATTAAATTGTTAGATTGGGCTCTGGCATGTTTTGGCCTGGGTCAACTAGTTCTCTGCCCAATGATATCCAGCTTCAGTTCAGGAACTAGCACAGGACAAGGACAGTTTCCGGCAGGCAGTTTGGATAGGACTACCCTGTTTTGGAGGGAAAATGGTTAATAGTGTGGACATAGGTCATTGTTGCCTTTATCCTTAGGCCTGTTGACTTAAGGGCCAGTATTGCAACAGTCTCAACTTCTCCCACACTCATAGCTCAGCAGAAGTTGACAATGAGCCTTCGCTTTGCAGAACCCTCCCCCATGCAAGCCCAGAAATCTGCTCTGCCCTCCTCCAGTAATCTCAGGAGCTCAGCGGGAGGAAACCTTCATCGAGCACATCCCAGGAGGGATGAAACAGATTTCAGCTTACCAGAAATGCAATAAAATGGAGATTGCATTGAAGTGGTTCTTTGCACTTCCATAACCCCTGCCAGCTAAGATCTCTGTGCCTTATAAACCAGAACAGAGTTTTGCAAAACCTCCCCTTTTTATTTTCTTCCTTGGAAGAGGTTCACTATTATGATCCTTACAGTAGTTGGGAAGAGGGGCACAGAGATTAAGCGTGATGCTCAGCATCTTCTGAGCCAAGACGCAGAACCTCACACACCAGTACCTGTCCATGGGTCTCCTATCAGCAGGATGGCTGCTTTCAAAGAGAGACCTGAACTGCTATCTGACTTTAAGCTGAGAATCATCAGGTTCCTACCTTTACTTTTTCACCATTGATCTCCACAGTTTTAATCATAAAGTCAACCCCAATCGTGGCTCCTTGACCTGGTGGGAAAAGCCCCTGGAAGAAAAGAAGAGTTTCATTAAGTTCTATAGCAAGACAAAAATTTCTCTGCATACCAGTTCTTACCCTTTTCCACCCCCAATACTATTCCACCCATGTCTCCTTTCCCGGACACTTCTTTCCAATCACATTTAGATAGGAAAACAGCTCTAAATGAACAGCACTAAAAGGTGCAACTGGTTGTTGAGTTGCCCCAGGCAGGAGGAATGGGGTCTGGCAAAGCTCTGCATGCTGATCTGGCCTCAATTACATTGAAAATCCAGTGCAGGAGAGAGCAAAATCTGCTTCTGCATCTTGTGGGGAATAAAACGAACATTTCACATAGTACAAAGGTTACCATAATCCAACCCCACAATGTTTTCCTTGCTTACAGGTCCCTAATCCTGTAGAAAGCAACTGACTTGAGGTAGGAGAATAAACAGGAGAAGAGAAAGAGGACAAAAAGGGAAAAATAGAAGGAAAAGCCCTTTTACTTCTGTATAAGCTGCTGATATTGGCAGCCTCTCTGACCCATTTTTGTAACTCCTTTAAAGAGATGGGAACAAAACTGTAAGGAGGCAGGATTAGATGAGATGACTTTGCTCCTGCAACCTCATGCCTCTTCCCCTCCAGTGTGCCGCAGGAGCGTCAAAACGCTTTTCGGCCAGGTCCTGTGCGACAGGCTCACGAGCCTGCACAGCAGCTCAAGAAAAATGGCGAGAGCTGTTATCAGCACTGCAGCAATGCCAAGAGTCTGTAGCTGTCACGTTTCTGGCAGCATTCAATCTCGATGCCATCTGAAAGGAATAACAGCAAACCAAAAAAAAAAAAAAAAAAAAAAACACCCCAGAAAAGAGCTTTTTGATTTCTGGTGTCCAAGCCTACAAAGTCACGTAGATTTGGGGGCGTATCCATCTCTTACACCAGCAGCAGCAATAGTGCTGCCAAAGCACAAGCAGCAGCAGAGCTGGCTACAGATTTCCCAATTAACCCTTCGGGCCCAGTTTTATTGCCATTAGCTATTTACGCTCAATAGGAGAGCATGTTAAACATTACTACAGTTTTAAAAATGAAACTAACAGTTGGAGGAAGTTGCTGACAACTCCCAGTGAAAACTTAAAAATAAACAAACAATCCAACACTGCAACAAAAACAGAACTAACATTATATATTGCATCATGCAAACTTCTCTCAGCTAGGATCACAGAAGTCTGGTCCTTTACTCACCAGCATTTAAAAAAAAGAAAGGCGAGGGGAAGACAGTTCTTAAATTTTTGCATTTAATTGATTTTCTGCAATTAGGGTGACAGATAAGGTCTGCCAATGCCCAATCTCAGGCAAGGTTTTCTGGAGCCTATGCATGTAAAGCCACAGAAGCAGGGAGCTCAGGTTTTCCCTAGGCAACACCAGGTCTCATTTTATTGCCGGCAGCCCACCACAACAGACTTCAAGTCATGCTCTCAGTAAAACTCTAGAAGTATAAACTCTTTAGAGTCTGATGTTTAACAAAATACACTGGCCTGGCAGCCCTGGACCCTGAAATTATCTAATTGTCTAATAATTAAGAAAAAAAGACATCTTTTTGCACAAGCAGACTGACTTACCTCTTCAGCCTTGAAGGGATCAGATAGAAAAGGCATACTGGAAAGTGCACCAGAAAGTGTTCTGGTCAAAACCAGGAGGAGTTTTTACAGTAGTTTTAGAGAAGACTTTCCATTGTAGGAGGGGGATGTGTTTTTCTAAGCACCAGGACCCCAATAAGCTTGCCTACGGCATTAGTGAGGTATCGTTTGTGCTGGTGAGGTTGCTATTAGTGACACGTGCCCTCAGAAACGCAGCCAAGAAAATACCTCACTGCTGCACTGCCAGCAGACACCTTAGCTCGCAGTCACGGGGTCCGAGTTACTTTAGAGCCCATTCCTTGTCCGAACAGGCGCAGTAGCATTCCCATCTCCTTGGCACACACGCGATGGACACCCAATCTTACCTGAGTGAAGCGACGGACTAAGCAGGTCTTCCCCACACCAGCGTTGCCAATTAAAACAATTTTGAAGAGGAAATCATAATCTTCCATACTCATTTACGCAGCTGCAAGAGAGAGCGCAACACAAGATGAGCCAAAGCGCCAGTTGCTCCGTGGTCCAACTTGACACCCAACGCTCTTGCCAGGCACTAGCGGAGAGGAGTGTGGCAAGTTCTGGCTCCCTCCCACCTGGAGAAATACCCTTTCATCCCTGCTGAACTTTATTCCTCCAAATCCTCAGACCAAAGGTCACGCCAGCACTCACACGGCTTCCAAGATAACAGAGAAAGGCTCCTTGCACTCCAACACAGAGACACTCCTCACGGACCTGCCTCCAAGCAGGCAGAGTCCAGTCCACCTAGTCAAGTCGCAGCTGGTGTGAAACCTTGACCGCGTTGCAGCTCTCATGCCATCCTGCTAGCTCCCCACAAACGCCTTACACCGATGGTTCAGCCTTATGGGCATTGCTACATAAGCCTGAGCATGACGTTTCCTAGATTCCTTCTAACGCTTGTTTCACTGATGATTGCGCCCACTCCAAAGGACAGTCTAGACCATGCCACATTGTCTGAGAAGACCACGGAATTTATTTCTGCTATGGCAATACCCAGAAACCTGCAGTGAACCTCTCGACAGCACCGGAAAAGGTGACAGTAGGGGTCTCTTGAGGGACCTCCAGCCTGCAGTTAGCAGGACACCAGTTGATGAGATGGCCAAACAGCAGCACCCACATGTTGGGCCACAGCAGCAGGAGGACAGGAGAGACAGGAAAATTAAAAATAAGATCAGCAGTGTTTGGTATAAGGACAAAAAAAAAAAAATCGCACACAGAGCCCAATCCAACATCTTGCACCTGAGTGTGCAGTTGGCACCAAAGCGAGAGGAGAGGGTTGTGATGGTCAAGACAATTTGCAACAGGCAGAAAAGATTAAATCAGAGATGCCAGGCTGAAAATCCACAGACATGGAAGCAGATCGGCAGTGTCCTTGCCTAGCTGTGGCCAGGTACTCGTGTCAAAGAACCAGGTAGCACTTGAGATCAGACAGCACGAGGGACTTAGTCAAGAGAAAGATTTACAAACCATCACTGGAGATACCGGAGAATAGGCTGACGGGGTATTAGTACTTACAGGACAGGCACTGGATGAGGAAGTAGAGCCAAAACCAGGAAGCTTAAGAGATGAGAGGAATAAGAAGAAAAGAAAAAAAAGAACAGAGTGAAGAATTTCAGTTCCTCAGTAAAACCCTAGATGGTTTAGATTGCTTCTATGGAGCTGCTGAAGAGGGAGCTACCACCACGTGGCAGCACACCAGACACTCCCAGCTACAGGTCCAGTCTCACTGCACAGCTGTAATAGGGCTCGTAACCAAACAGTAAGAGCAGTCAAAGAAGTCACAACAAAATGACACTGCCTGAGTCGGTCTGACGAGGGGCACACCAAAGCATCACCCAAGGGTCCAAGCACCACCAAGTACTTTACACACCAAAAGGCAGAAGAGGTGGAGGACTGATTCAGCTGCTTTGCTTGCATGACCCTTGGTCCTTCCAGGAGCCTACAAAAGGGTAACCGCTACCAGTCAGTGACTAATGATCTACATCACATCAGCTGATGGTGAACAGGGACATAAGTCACTACACCACACAGACACCTCACCTTACCAGGGCCAAACTGCACTGCTAGTGACACAGCTCTGCTCCTAGTTTACTGAGCTGCAGCTATGGTCCCTGGCAAAATCTCACAAAGCGATGCGTGTCAGAGCAGCACAGATGAGGATTTAACCAGGCCTTGCTCTAGCAGGCAAGAACTAAGCAGTTCCCCTCTCTCTCAACATGGCGAAAGCAGGACCTTAGAAGTGCAAGTTCTAAAAACTTGTTCTCATTTTTGAGGGTTGTTATTTTGCACAATAATTCTATTTTTTATTTCCTGGCACTGGATAATAATCACATTACAAAAATGTCAACATTACTCTTAAAATCAAATTAAGTTTTTATATTAATATACAGTTTCAAGCTTTCAGACTAGCCAACATGAGAAAAAATGCAATCATCCATCAAAAGTTATTTACAAGCACTGCATAATTGTCTCTGGGATTCTTCAAAGCCTCAAGGGCATTGCTCCCTGGAGCAATTTCAGTTATATTATTTATACCCTAAACAAGCCAACATTCAAATTTATCTTCTCAGGAAGCTTAAAAATAAACTTCCGTGGCAGATCTTTAAGCTCTACATTCACAAACGTTAAACAGCTCAGACATACCCTAGAGTCATGTCTGATCCCCTTCATTAGGCTCCAAGACTAATCATACATGTTACTAACCTAGAACTGGAAGAGGAGCCAAGGCCGTAAAACAAGCAATACAATGAGCTTAAACACCAGAACTAAAGCGATGCAAAGAGGGTGCGGTGGAAGGGGAGGCAGAGAAGAGGAGAAAGAGAGCAAAGAAGAAAGGGAAAAGCAATTTGGGAAGTGGAGGGGACAGATGGGGCTGAACACCATTGCCCCCACTTGTCCTTTTCTCTCTCTCATCACTCCCACCCCAGTTATATAGGTGGAAGGGAGAACATTATCCCACTCCTATAGGCACCATCTCCAGCAGCATCACTCCCATTCGCACGGAGCACCTGCAGTCACCTCCTGGCCACAGATGGGCTGTGGAAACCCAGCTCCTGCTGCGTGGGCCGTGGGAACCTGCCTCCCACCGCGGTGCACGTGGGCCCTTCCCGCCGAGAATGCTCCCACCAACTCTCCAGCCCACAGAGACAGACGCTGACTGCCCTTCAGGGACGGACGGACAGCGAGCTGTCATCTTTGGCCGCTCACAACATTCCTGCTGGGTTGCGGGGAGAGGTCCATGCAGAGCCAGAGCCCTAGTTACAATTTCCTTGCTTTAAATGTGTAAGAAAATTGGTATTTCTCCTCTCTTGCATACACACACACACTAACCTATTGCACAGCCAACAATGAACAGGCACAAACATTGCATCAGTTACTGCTATGAAACCCTCTTGCTTCTGCACTTTGAGCCTTTTGGCCAAGTGACCTTTCCTCCAGGCTCGGTCACAAATCCAAGCAATTCCCTCTCTCAACAGAGAACGCACGTCTCAGCCTCGGTCCTTGCCCTCTGCAATCAGGGAGTGCAGATCTCGCAGAAATACATCACACTATGTTTTTAACACAATTCAGAGGTCAGGTTTTTCATACCCTTGGGGCCCAGCTCTGCTCCATTTCACCACAGCCCATCAGTATTTTTCTACAGTTAGTCATTCTAATTTGACCAAAAGACTGGTCAGACTCACCTGCAATTAATATTCACCCAAGTAGCAGGTGCATTCACCTTTTCTTCCCCGCTGTGTCTGTGCAAGATGACACAAGCTAGTGTCATCTCCTAAAGAAACATCTACAAAAGGAGGCACAAAAGCCATGGGCTGCCTTCTCCCTCGTTGCTAACACAATGGCAGAAACTTGCCAGACCTTCCCACTTCACCCAGCATCTCAATTACTAGAAACTCTCATGTGAGCATGGTCAGCAGGACATGGCCTTTTGTTTTAACTGGCCATGGGGTCTTCAGTGCCTATAAATGGGAGAACAGTACAGCTGATGGAAGAACAAGGTACTCTCTCACCTGCTTCTCCTGTTCACCATGTGCCACAAGGCAAGAAATCGTAATCTGCAATAAATACACACTCCAGGGAATAGAAATTACAAATACGTTTTAGTTTACTCCCCAATGTGATTTCTTCTCCTTGCATTTGCTCCATTCTTTGCTCTACCAGTTCTCCCAGATCCAACTCAGTTTATTTCCTAGGGTTTTTCATTGCAGTTTCTGCCATCTGAACTAGTTTAACCTTATTTCTGCAGTGTTTTCTCACCCACGGATTTGGGTGGGTACAGAGGGTTCCTCCTGATCTCTGATTGCATGACATAAGATGGACTCTGCCCATGCCCTCCTTAGTGTCTTTTGGGTAACAAAGAAGTGGTAGAAATACAGGGCAAAGATTCAAAGGTTATCTGGGAAACAGTAATCACTTTGGAGTGGTGAAGCTCTCCTTTGCCCTTCTTCAACTTCTATGTCAGCATCACTCTTCGCAGAACCTCAGCTCAAACTGCACAAAATACACATCACTTATGAGCAAGGTTGATGTCAAGAAATCTCTGGCACTTCTCTCTGGACTCCATTGCTTCAGGAAGACTGTTCCCCTCTAGGCCTGGTGAGCAGGCTCTGTGATAATGAACTCACTCCAGTCATTTTGGCTTATGAAGCCAAAAGTAAAAGTTGGAGGCTTCAAAGGAGCAGGCTTTCTCAGGTCAACCACAAGGTGTGCCAATCTCTGTCTTTTGCTCTCCTCAATGATCACAAAATAACTTGTGTTCAGGAAACAAGATGAACAGAGACCTCAGTCTGAAGTCAAAAGCTTTTTTGTCTGAGAGAGCACATTTGTTTTAGACTAGCAAAACAGGTGCAATCTGTTACAGCTACACCTCCTTGGTATCTCAGTCCCTCTCTAAATTATAGAGGTCTGTGAGTCTATGGAGCAGCAGTTCCTACCTCTGCTGGTCCAGGCGACAGTATAGATGACAGGTAGGGACATAATCTTCTCTCCACATCAGTCTCACCTAGAGGCTTTCATTTCCTGTAGCTTTGAGAAGTTTCAGAAGATTTCACAGGCATGTCCTGCTTACAACCCATAGTTTGGGGACCGCTGCTGTCAAATTTTTGCATTACCAGAACACGTTTAATTTAGACAAGTGATGCAGATCCATGCACAATCTTAGGTGGCTATCCACAGCCTACAGTTCAATCTACATTACAAAGGCAGTACCACATGAGGTGGTAAGAGGTGAAAATGAGGCACTAAAATATGCCATTTATTTCTTTGGACTACAACATACCACAGACAAAGCCAGGAATACAGATAATTTGAATTCCAGTCCAGAGTTCTATCCCAACTCACACCCTTATGGTATTTTGGAGACCTATTGCTTCAATTCAACACAGAAAAAGAACCATAGAATCAGAAAGGTTGGAAGGGACCTCTGGAGATCACCAAGTCCAACCTCCTTGCTCAAGCAGGGTCACCTAGAGCACATTAAACAGGGTTGCATCCAGACAGGTTTTGAATATCTCCAGAGAAGGAGACTCCACAGCCTCTCTGGGCAACCCGGTCCAGGGCTCCATCACTCTCACAGGGAAGAAATTGCCCCTCACGGTCAGGCGGAACTGCCTGTGCTTCAATTTCTGCCCACTGCCTCTTGTCCTGTCACACGGGACAACTGAAAAGAGCTCGGCCTCGGCCTCTTGAAACCCTCCCTTTAGGTACTTATACGCACTGTCTGCGACCTCTTCTATCTGCTATATCTTTAGTTGGTCAGAGCAGGACTTGATGCATTTACATAATCCTTATTGAACAGAGATTCTGTTCTTCATTATCCAACAGCTATAAAGACAGGCAATCATTCAACAGCTACAAACAAAAGGCAACTTACCTAAACTACCGAAATTCAAACAGTAGTAGTTACGTATATAGGTATAATTCTGAATACGTTTGTGATATTAGCAGGAAATTCAAAGCTAAGGCTAATATTTCAACTAGAAAAAATATTTCTTGTAGGCCAGGAAGTTGCCAGGAACTCAGATTTGGACCTGCTGTTGTATTACATAACACAGGCTAAAATATTTCATTTTGAGAAACCTGCTAACCTAAAGAGACTCCTTGCACTTGGCAAACAAGTTCCCAGCTCATACTCCCTCTGTGAACAAGCTGCTTGCAGAATCTAGTCTTTCCCATCTCCTTCCCATCTCAAATGGGCAGGAGAGCATTTTCCCAGTTACCAGCACACTGGGAGTCACGCCGGCCAGCATTAACCACTCCTCTTCCTCAAGGACTCTCGTTTATCTAGAGGAGACAGGACAGAAATGGATCTCAAGTACAGAAATGCTGTAACTCTAAGTGGAATTTCCCTAGGTAGAAATCCATATGTATTAATGCATTATGCATTTTTTTTATGTTCATGCACTACCTGCAGACTATTTGCACATACACAGCAAACCTAGCAACTCCAGGATGCAGCAGGTTTATAGCTCAACAGTTGACAAACGCAGGCACAGCAAATCCATCTGACCCTTCCAAGAAGCGTGAGGCTACCAGGCAAGCAGCACAGGGACATGTAGGATCTCCCTACATGCAGACACCAGTTGGGACTGGTTCACAGGTGTCCATTTTCCAAAAGTCTAGACAAATCTTTTTTAAAAAAATCTGCAAATTGCACCCAGACTTTCCAGCTGGAAAAATATCATTTTGGGAAAAAGTTCAGCCCTGCCCAATAATTTTATTTGGAAACATTCCTGCTTCTCAACCCATTGCTCAATACATTTCTCCTATGGAAATCCAGGTGGCTTTCCTGCCTAAGTGGCAGGTATAAGTTTATATGCACCACAAGGTATGATCTGTCTCACAGAGACAGTCCTATAAATAATTTTTAAAACTCCAAAATTGCATAGTTGGATTTAATGGCTGTGCAGAACACAAAGTCTCTCCCCTTGCCTCTTTTGCACACCAGGGAAAATCTGCAACTCACTGAACTACTGTGGTCAGACCTTGGTTCATACACTACATGGCTCCCAGGAGCTCATATATGTGCTAAGGAGCAACTCATTGATCGAGGATTAAGTATTTTCACCATAAACTAATAGGTAAAAACAGCATAAATAACATTTCAAATAAAAAGCCTGGGAAAGGAGCCCTGCTTTTCTCTTCAGGGTGAACGCTTGGCAGGAGCGTAACATTCAGCTGTGATGCCCACACTCGACACGAGAGTGCTCAGGTTTGCCATGAGCCATAGCTGGGCACCAAGTCTTTTTTTAATTATTGGAGACAACAGACTGCAGAACGCTACCTTGGTTTGCATGTTTTATCCTAATGCTCTAGGTCACAGATCTCATATTTCACATGAAAGACCAATCCTTGATCTTTCACACAGTATTTGCATTGCCCTAATATCAAAACAAATTCATGCCCAAACTGTCCACCATTGGGTGAAATCTTTGAGGGAGCTCTACCAGTAGAAGTATCAAGAGCCAGATTAACATACGTCCCCAAACATTTTGGGGAGGACAGTGGAACAGTTAGGGAAGTTTGGCTTCAACATGTCCCTGAGAGGCAGGGAGGGACTCTGGTCTAGTCTCAGTCCCACCAAAGACTCATGAGCAATCAGGTAAATCACAGCTGCTGTGGTCCACTCTCCTATCTTCTGGAGGGAGGAGAGACTTGACGACATTTGTAAAACACTTCTAATGCAAGGGGCTATGGAAATGCAAAATATACAGACAGCAAGCTGTAGTCTATCAAATATATTTTAGGCTTAAACTAGTAATCAACAATTGATTCTCCTCACACAGATCAGTTACTGCTAAATTCTGTGTTATTTAACGAAAACATGAGAGAGCGAGGAAAGGAGAGAAAGGTAGAGAGGACAGAACTTGCAAAATTACAAACGGATTTTTTTTTTCCTTTCTATAGGATTGAAAAGATGCTGAAGCACAGGTTCACAATTCCACATTAGCAGCTGACCAAACAACATACAAGAAAAAGCACTCCCAGCACACATACCATTTTAGGAAAACTGTTTTCAACAGCCCCACACTTCATTTACTGACACAATCTGGGTTCCAACTACAGAACGTCAAATCAGCCAATGCAACCTTAATATACTCTTACAAACACCTTTCAAGACACTTGTGGACATGGATACTCAATAGTGCATGCTCAGAACAACACTGCATCACTTTGGGCCACGTCTGAGCAAGCCATTCAGCCACCAAGGTGTATGAGGTGCAGTGACTCCAAGGCATTTGTATGGAAGAGGTTAAAAACAGCCAGCACAGCAGCAGGGCAGACTTTCAAGTGTGGAAAACTGCGCTGCCAGAAATCCAGCCAAAAATGCCTTTATCTACTCAAATACAACATTTTCTTCCCCAAGGACAAAAAAAAAAATTATATATATATATAAAAGCTACAGCCAAATGTTTGCTGGAATGTATCTTGCATGGCAAAGCCAGGAAAGCTTCATATGGCCAATTCTCTGCAACAGAAGATAAAGCTTTCCTTCCAAAAGCTGCCATTTTAAAAGGCTGCCATCCCCCACGGGTAAGCCAAAGGGAAAAGCAGCAATGCCACCTCTTGCTACCTCTTCCTTCTCCTTCCCTGCAACCATCATGCAATTCCTGAGGGACATACAGCCCCCAAACTTCCTTGCCTCCCAAAGGGGATGGACTGAGGATGCCATTTCTGCTCCAGCACTGAGACCTGGCCACCAAAATGGGGAAACCTATAAGTTAGGTGAGAATTACTCAGTTTTTAGGAACCCGAAAGCAAGAACAGGTCTAGCCTCACATGTGCTCTCCACGTTGCTGCCCAAGCAAGGTCTCCGTAAACTCCAGCTCCGCTGGTGGAAAGCATATGTTGTGAAGTCTGCAGGATGGCAAAGCAGAAGTAGGAATGATTCACCCCTGGTATGCAAGAAAGCTTTGTGCGGTGACTGGGTAAAAGGCAAGGAGTCTCATGATGCATTAGTTGCTGGGTAGGCACACTTTGGAGTGGAGCTGCGGCTGTATGTGAAGATATTTTGACACTGTGTAACAGAGCCCTGATGAAATGCTTGTAAGATTAGACTCCACATGATACCAAGGTTTTTGATAAGATACTAGAAAAGCTATCACAACTAAAGGATCTTGATAAAATATTTGTAAGGCCATTGTGACCGCAAATGTGGAAGTAGCATAAAAGTAAGTATGTTACTAACCACTGACATCAGGCTCCATAAATGTATTATGAAATATAAATGAGTACGTGCATTAGATATTTTTATAAACTATGTCTAAGGACATTTTTTGAATTTTAACCATAGTGATATATCTCACTGCTGTTGATCATCTTGTTCTGATTGTGCCAGAGGCTGTGGTATAAAAGAATAAAAATCTTTGTTAATGAAGTTTTGTTTTGTTAGAATGCTTTTTAATGTTAAAGAATAAAAAGCTACTAATTCCACCTCTTGATTTCTGCTCAAGTAAGCTCGTGATTTACCAGGGTTTACACCACTTGCCAAACCTAGTAAAAATAAATGGTCATTAAGCCTTATCTACCCTTATTTTTAATGTCCAAGCTGCTGCCAGTAGGTACATGAATCTTGGGCTGGGTCCATGTTGCACTAAGCCACACTATGGTAGGGGCATACTAGGCTAGCGTCAAGCAGCCTTGAGGTTTTGGGTTTTCTTAGCTGCCTTGGTTCACTTTGACACCATGGGTGGGTGGCCAAACCCCACATCTTACTGAGAGTTGAGGCTCCATCATAAGTGCAGGCCTATGCTTGTTTCACAGCATGAAGATATCAGAGAGCTTAAACCTGTCTGAGACCCTCACATTTGGTCTCACCTAAGAAATCTCTCCTTGCTGACTCTGGCAACTGTTTAGGAGGGTAGATGTGGGGGGTACAAGTCTAGGAAAGGCATTTGATCTGTTATAGATAAAAAAAATCACGGTTAATGGTAGCTAACTCTCTATAGTAGAAGTCCATCAGCTCAATACAGTTGAACTTTCAGAACATCAGCAATGAAACCTACTAACAAACATTCATCACAAGCACTGGCACAAGCATGTATTTATCTGAACTGTACTAGCTGCAGATGTCCAGTGGAGCTTCACCTGGGAGAAACCTGTCCCACACAATGTTATCAGTCACCTATAGATAGCCACCAACATAAAACCAGTACCACCACTCCCTTGGGTTAGGCTCATGCTAGAGATGCACCATGTACATCAGCCCAGATATGTTAGCTCATCGTGTGGGGTATAAGCAAAGAAACCAAAACCATACGTTCCCCAAGAGACTGTTGTGTTAAAAGAAGTCATTGGTACAACCCTAATGAGAAAGGGTCTATTTTTCCTTTGCATAAAGAGGTGGTGGAGCTACATTGGGAATGACTCTGCTAAATGTGCTTGAGGGCTTCACAACTCTTACGTGGACTGAAGCAATGGCACAGACAGCAAATGGACCCTTGTTCTAGGCAAGTCAGGGTCTTCCAACACTACAAGCATCTACAATGTGAGCTGGAGGGATGATGGGGTAGTCAGACATCCTTGGGGGGCCTGCAGGCTGGGATGACATCATGTGAGTGCTCCTCAGCTGCTTCAGTGCAAAGTTTTGGGTAAGTAACCCCTGAAGTGCGTGAGAAATCCAGACATGGTGTGCTGCAAACTTTCAGGCAGGTCACTGAAACTGAAAACAGGCACAAATAAACCATTTCAGCTGCTTACAAAGTGACTAGGCTCCACGGTGTTGTTTCTGGACCAGGCAGAGAAAGGGCTGACAGAGACCTGCCACACAGATGGCCACCTTAGGGTGGCAAGGAGACTCTGATCTTTGCTGATGGTGACCTCCACCAACCTAAATTTGGCAACAGGGACAGGTGGAAGCAATAGTTGAGCAACACCCAAAGGCAAGATGTGGCATCACTAAAAGTTTTTGGGAGCAGATGAAGAAAAATTGAGGCTTACAAAGGGGCACCAAAGAAGCACAGGAATGGCAAAGGATTTTTGCTACTTTGTGTAGTAATGCAAAAAATAAAAACTGTCACTGCTGTATTAAGATGACAGCTGCTGTTTGTTCAGAAGGCAAAAAAGCAAATAGCTTTCAGCTGCTGGCTCCGAGACTAGGGACAGACAGCAGATCTAAAAGCAGCTTTTCAGACTACAGGTAGCAGCTTGCCAGAGAAATAATAATAAATTAGGAATACCAACAGTAAAGAAAAGAGCTAACAAACAAGATAAAAGTCACTGCCTGTCTCACACACCAGTCCTGACATCAGATTTCATCCATTTACTTTACTGTGCTAGCATTCAGACAGCTACATCTCTGGAGGAGCAGACACAGCACCTATTTTTCATTTATATCAAATTCAGTGTGCTTCCTATATCTCCAGATCTCTGAAAAGGAGACAGATATAAGCTATGTCCTATTAGACAGTTACATGCACTTGTGTTAGCAGTTCTCTTAAAATAGCAAAAAAATCAAAGTCAAAACTGCAAAAAGCCAAGATGCTACAGCTGTAAGAACTGTACGTGCACTGTCAAAGCTGCAAAAATTTAAAAAATGTTTTCCTGAAGCACTTGGACCTATAACACCTCAGTAACAAAGCTTTTCCAAGGCAATTCCTTGAGGAAGTTTTCTCCAGCAACAAGCACAAAGCTCTGTTAGAGTAAGAATTAGCCCAGTACAGGTAACCCACCTTAAATCATAGCCTTTTGCATTTGGGATTTCTGGAGCAGCATCTTCCCAGTGACTGGAGAGCAAACAGGAGGCTGGAACACCATGCTGCCCTCCGCTACCGTCTCCACGCATGGCCTTCAGCAAATCATTTCACTGCTTGGTGCTTTCCTTTACCCATAGGTAAAATGGAGCAACACAATTACAAAATGGTATTTTGCAGAGCGGTAACATCTACCATTTCTCAGTACTTTACCCTGAAGATGCGGGAGGCTCAGGTCAGGCATAACAGCAGCCAGTTCAAAACGCACTTAAAAATAAACTGGCCGTGTTCATCTCGCTATCTTGTTTGCCCCTGCCCTCAGAGTTTGTACAGCAGTAAGAGAAACCTCATGTGCCATTGCCACTTATAGACTAATTCAAGAGCATACAGCCTGCTACAGAGCAGGAAAAGGTGGGTTTCAGGGGATCTTTTTTTTTAAACACATGCTTATACAGGGACATACAGGGATGTCAACCCTCGAGACCATGTTTTGTTGTAAATCAGCCAGAGCCGCTCTTAATTACATCAGCAAAAATTTGGGGAGACTGTCGTCTTCACTGAAGCTACTCCCGACTGAAATACAGCTAACGAACAGGACTGGTGCCACAAAATCAACCTGACATCCACAATTCCTGCTCTTTGCAGACACATCCCAGAGCTTCGTCATTATAGGAAAGTATCTTTTCTGTAACTAATAGCTCCATAATGGTCATTTCATATGAGAATGGCTCCTGAATAAGATTTTAAGGATACCGCAGGTCTCTTCATAGAAAAGAGAAAGATATTTATGTTCTGGCCAAATTTCAGCTCATATACTAACATCTGCCCTCCCCATCCCCATTCCCCTCATAATTTTAGTTCGTTACAGTACTTTTTGCTTGTCCTGAACCACTGCAAGAATGCAGTTGCTTCTCCAGCACGGCTATCTGCTGCTAAAGCTTCATTTCAGCTCTAGGCTAGTTGTGTTTCAAGACACTGCACAGGTTAAAGTCTAAACTAAAAAATCCTGAAGGCAAAAGGAGAGTTGTTATTGGGACCCTTCTACTCTAGATTTCCCACCACTGTAAACAGACGTTCTAGATTTTCCTAGGTAGGCAGCACTATATTACATATAGCAGCACATAAGATTGAGAGATGGTCCTTCAATCTCTTGGCAGGAACCTACTGAAATTTTGACTTCTTCGATATTAGGAAGCAGAAAAAAATTATTTCCTTTTGTTTACTTAAAGCAAGTAGCTTCAGCACCGAGGCCACCATGACGTGCACAGTCCTGGGCCTTGCTGCCACTGCCCAGCTACAGGAATGCAAGCAGAGCTTGCACACAGCTTTACGGTCGTGGGGACAGGAGCTGGTATATCTGCAACTTGTTTGTGACCATTTATTTTTGTTCCTTAGCAACAGAGCAGTTCTTGAGTTTTTCTGTTTTGAATCTATATTTGGTGTCCTGGGGAAATTCCTCAGCAGAAGACAGCAATTTTTAAATGGCACAATAAACAGTGGGAAATCAAGTGTGCTGATGATGACTGCAATCCGGGGCTTTTAGTTAACGTGAAATGCTCAGACCCGGAGCTAGTGAGAGCTCTCTCATGGACCTCAATGGCAGCAGAATCAGGCATCAAGAGTTGCATCTGTTACGTTTTCTACCTTTGCTAAACTTCACCCTGATGTAAGAACACAAGGGGATTTATTGGGTTATAAAGCCCATCTCTAGAGCCCTTTGGGTGACATGCAGACCAACACCTCCCTGAATCTCCCCACCACTAAGCAGCACTCACAGGTCTCATGACAATTTGGCATTTGCCCTGTGTAAGCCAGGACTCGGGTATGGGTAATGCCACCATCTCGGAGCAAAAGAAGAAAAAAGGTTTCAGTACAATACAACAATTCTGAGCTAAGACACTGCTCTTAACATGAATCATGGAAATATCAATATCCCTCCAGTCTCTACGGCCCCTGAGCAAGCATGCAAATTAAATTCTACCTAATCTACATGAGAAAAACAAATAACACCTGATGTTTCCCAACTCTGTGAGCAACATGGCCTTTAAAAACAGATTTAATCATAGGAAGGATAGCAAAATCGCATAGCTCTGCAGTTTCATGGGTTGTCATGGCAAATGAAAATCCCTGACTCTCCAGCTTGTGTGTTTTGGAGGAAAGGGAAAAACAAAATGCCTTTTTTCATGACTAGAAAGGAATGTTTTCCTAGCAATCATTCTGAACCCACTCTATGCTCTATACACACAGCTGCTATTCCCAGGAAAAATGTTTGCTCTCCGACTTACTGAAGAACCACCCGAAAGTCAGCGAATACAGGCAATTCAGCATAAGCAGACATGCAGAAACTGGTAATGAGAACCACGCGCTTTTATTTGTGACGACTTCTTGCCTGCCAAAGAGACAGTGCTGAATTAACCACCAGGATCTCAGCTGCATCAAGGGAGCTCACTGGGGAGGCCAACAAGGTACCACATCAAGAGAACCGCACAGCTTCCCAGGTTTCCTCTCCCATTCCCATATGCCCCAGGAAATTCAGTATCACGGCAGCATTTCTTGCCGTACATCCAGTAATAGAAGCTGCTTGAAGTAAAACAAGAATATAGGTATTTCTGCATCTGTTTTAATCTGAGTAGAGGCAGGACATAATTTGGCTGTAACTTCACCAGCCGGCCCCCGGAGAGTTGCTTTTTTCCCCAACAACGCTGCACCGCCTTTTGTTCTTTGGCTGGGCGCTAAAAGGTTGGAAGTCCAGGACATCCACATGACAGATTTACATCATCCATTCCGCCATGAGGCTTATTCAGTCACGTTTACTCTCAGCCCTTCCCCTCCTGCAAATCTTTTTTGGTACTGGGCTCCAAGGCAAGGCCTTTCGTCTTGAAGGAACAATGCGACCCTAAGGAATAACGGTTATTACATGGTGTTGTAAGTGGTGCTTCTCTGTGGTTGGGATTTTTTTATACCACACTTCCCTGCCCTTATCCGTACAACGGCATGGAGGAGACCAGAAGTTGCACAACTGCACACATGTGATTTGCTGGAAAGCAACCCATTCTTTAATCAAAAACACAAGGCTCCCTTACTTATATTCAAAACTCCACCACCCCACTCAGAAGATCTGCATCTGTACATCAAGGGCAATATCTGACCAAGGTGATCAGCATTTACTACCACACACTATTGAAAAGATCTTGTAGCTACGAGAACCCAACTGGACCAGGCTCCTCCTTACCCTTCATCTGCAAAACTCCTCATCGAGTTGCAACTGGGGATGGCAGGACAAATCAGTTAAAATTAGCAAGCTTTTAACAAGGATAACCAATTTGGATACTTTACTTCTTGGATAGGAGGCAAAAGAAAGAATCATAGAATCAGTAAGGTTGGAAGGGACCTCTGGAGATCATCTAGTCCAACCCCCCTGCTCAAGCAGGGTCACCTAGAGCACGTTAGACAGGGTTGCAGACAGGTGGGTCTTGAATTTCTCCAGAGAAGGAGACTCCACAACCTCTCGGGGCAACCTGGTCCAGTGCTCCATCACTCTCACAGGGAAGAAATTCCCCCTCACGGGCAGGCAGAACTTCCTGTGCTTCAATTTCTGCCCATTGCCTCTCGTCCTGTCACATGGGACAACTGAAAAGAGTTTGTTCTCACCTCCTTGACACCCTCCCTTTAGGTACTTGTACACATTGATAAGATCCCCCCTCAGGCTTCTCTTCCCCAGGCTGAAGAGGCCCAGCTCTCACAGCCTCTCCTCATAGAAGGTTCCTCATCTTTCTCCTCCCCAGTTGAGCATCTCCTAGGACAGGTTGTGGTGCGGGCTGCTGGCTACCAGCCCAACCTTTTGTGTAGGAAGTGTCCACAGGCCAACATCAAGCATGGGACAAATGGATTTCCATGATCACTATTCAGCTTCAAACCACAGCAAATCTACCCGAAGTCTCATATGTTAACCCTTACCCTAAGCCACACCTCAGATAGGAAATGTTGAGGTTGCTAAAAATCATTGGAACTACAAGCATATTGCAGGAGACAAGGAGGCTCTAGCCATTAGCCTACAAAGTCAGGCAAAAGTACAGAGGACAGGGCCTTCCTGCACAGGACAACGGGACAGAATACCCTTCAGCATCCCTTCCCTGCAAGGGTTTCTGGCGAGCACATTCGATCCTCTGGCTGCTTGAGGTCTGGAGCATTTTTGAATTCCTACGCAAGTGGGTGGATGCTGGAAGCGAGCAAGAGGACAAAAGGGGAGTTAAAAAAGTTATGTTGAGAAAGACAAAGGAAAATAAGAAAAACAAAACCAAGTAAGAAAAATCCTTTTATTAGGCTGGAGTTGCTTGACAGTGCTGGAGCACAGAATAAACACAACTTCAGCCCTTTATGCTATAAGGATATGACAGAGTAAGTGTTTTTTATCCTGGAGCAGGAGGCTTGGTCCTGAGGCTACTGCCAGCTAGTTACAAGGAGGTTTTCAAGTCTTAACAGACAATGCTGCAAGATGGGGTTTTTCTTCTTTTGTATTTTTGTTTTTCTTTAAAAGTGTTTCAGTCAAAAAAAGACTGCATTATCAGCTTCTTTTATACATATAAATGTACTCTGACATTTTTCTTTAGGAAATGGCTTATCAAAGGAAGTGGCATGTAACAGACTGCTTGTGCCTTTGTGCAGATGTGGAACATCTTATGTTTGTTTCTTGCAGCTCCCTAATTTTATACAAAATAATTCAAAGTGCCACCATTTGCTCGTTAGCAGAATGGGCAGCAGACTGCCCAAAAGCAAGAATATTTGCAATTCAATACCAAACATAAGGCATTTTCGTTTAGTAAAGCAAAGACTTCCCTCTTAAGGTTTCAGCTAGCCGTCTATGCTATCAAACACAACCAGAGCCTTACGGTTCCAGCATAGTGCACTTCCACGAAGCATAAGGCCATGCAAAAGCACCAGACTGCGCTGCACAAGCTGCCATTAGAGTTACGATTTCAATTCTGATGAAGTCTAGAAAGGAGAGCCTTCCCCTAGAAGGTATTTCTATAATATATACAACTTTCAATTTGCAACAGAATATCCGAGATGGCACCATAAAATCAAGAAAATAACAGATTTATCCTCACAGCAGGGAAAACAAAGAGCAAGAGAAGTGAGAACACTGGATGGTTTTTCTGGCTCTGCCAGCAATGGCTTGCATGACACGTCCTCTTACCTGACACTGGAGAATTTAAGCTTCCACATGTGACAACAGGCCATATAAGCAGTCTCAAACTGGTGCTGTAAGACTAAAATCATGCACTCTGCAAGGCTCTGTTAGGAACTTTTGCAGAAGCATTATCTTAACACCTAAGTTCAAAAGCAGATTTACAACATCATTGATTTCCTCCCATCTTCTCTCTGAGCACAGGGTGTTTGCAAAGGCTTACACAAATTTGCAACAAATTAATTCCCGTCAGAACAAATGAATTCCAGCTTCAAACTCTTTTCAGTCTATTCTGTTCTTCCATCTAACATCAGTGCAAGGGATGACACTAAACACCAGGTATTTTCAGAATTAGCATGTCACTTAACATATTGCTCCCCCTTAACAGATTGCCCCATGCTCCCTTTCAGCATAAACATCTCAACATCTCTGCAATTCTCACATGCAGAACAACTTATATTTAGCCAAGTTAAAGCAGCACTCGATATATATATGATAACAAGCAGAAGAGAAGCTATTGCAGTGGTAAAGAATACAAGAATGGTAACAAGGCTCATGAAACAGGGTTCCTCCAGAGGTACTTGCTTAACCGGCAGCACCCCAAATTGCTACACTGAGAGGTAATATTTTATAGCTGTAATACCTAGGTTTAAATATATATATATATATATATAGGTAGAAAAAAAAGTCCTGCAAGGCAGTTTCCGATGATGGCTATAAAAGGAAGCAATAAAGGATATAGGATAAGGAAAGGATATCTGGATATATCAAGGATAGGATATAAAGGATATATAAGGAAAGGAAATAAAGAATATATGAAAATACAGGGAAAACAGGAAGGACACAGGATGGATCTGGGATCAGACCAATACTGCTAGAACAAGAAGGCAGGAGCCCAGTACAGTGAAGGAAAGCTGGAAACTCAGGCATACAAGGGGCAGGAAGCATTGTGGAGAAATGCATTCAGAGAACGAACTGACAAAAAACCATCCGTGACCCTGGAGGACACTCGCCAGCTACCCGTGGAGACAAACAGCAGGGCCGTTTCAGGATTACTTCTGCCAAAAGTTAGGAAACACTCCATTTTTGGAAGGACAAAGGAGATGTGTGTTCTGTTGAAACTGTGTCAGATCTGTGAATCTCAATTCAATCCTAAACACAAATCAGATTTCAGTGAAAAATCTCGGTGCCAATCTGAACAATGCTCATTACAACACATTGTACAAAACAACATGGGAGAACCATGGAAATTTAGGCATTAAGTGTCAAGCAACACATTCGTGGTGCAAATACAAGGGGACAAGTTTAAGCATTGCTTTGGCATAGAAGTTTAGGTTGGCTCATGGCAAAGACAAGTATTCTGCATGAAGAAAAGCGTTTTTGTAGCCTTCAGAGTGAAGAACTTCATCTCCGCTGAAGAAATCCAAGTTCTCACTGTGCGCTCCCTAATCTGCTTCTTTGGTTCACTGCTCCGCGTCTGCTGCTCTGCAGTAGCCTCACATACTGCCTGGGGTTAAAGCTGGCAGCTCCAAGCTTTCACTTAAATTGGTTCAAGTTTCTCTTCTTGGCAACTAATAACCTCTCCTTCCCCTCCCGCTCTCCATGAAACTGGGTAAGCATCGAACAAGTCTTCCCAGGTACAATACCCGGGTAGCAGACGATGAGGATTTTGCAGAAAGCACCGTGTTTGCATTTGCTGGGTTATTTGCTACCCCTGAACACAGAGTCAGGAAAGACAGGGCATGCCCTGAGGAGCCGGGCTGTGCCACCTCATGCTAACCCCAAACATAGCAAACTAAGGCCCCAAGCACAATTACAAACACAGTTGCCTTCACTCTTGATACAAATACACTTCTGAAAGTAGTCCAGATCCCTGTTGTAATAGGCATGGGGAAATTAGGAAGTCGTGATTTAAAATATATTATTGTATTAAGGTAAGTTGTTCATTCATCATGCTCTTACAACATCCAGCAACACAAATATAAAAACTACTAAGACATCTGTTGAGTTCTTCGAGAAAAGAGGAAGAATACTGTAGATCCTATATACGTGGCTTTTCAGCTTAGACTGTTCTTCTCTCTTTTTTTGTTACTTGCTATTTGTTTGCATCTCCTTATGCATTGTATGAGTTGTATTGATACAAGGCTGTACAAAAGGTGAGGTTTCAAATCAGAAAAAAAAAATGAGTGCTGTGTTTTGGAAGAATATATTACAGTCTCTCTGGTCTACCATGTTGAGGGAGACCTCTTGGCATTTTTCAAAGGTCAGAGATAAAACTCAAGAACTTTATTCAACATTTAACTATCGCAGGCAGCGAGTATGGAAGCAAACACTGCACCACGTGCATGCCCACTCATGCACCCTTTGCATTTTAAAGCAGAGCATCAGCTGGGCACAAACAGCCTGTACTTCATTCTAGGTCAGCACTGCCACTCTGGGAATAAATATTACATTCTTCCCCCCTTTCCTCCTCAAGAGTAAATTCAAATTTGAATTACCACAAAATCTGAGATCAAAACCAGGCTGATGACCTCGCTGTACTCCATACTATAGCTCCCTCTTAGTGAGATTTTCCACCTCCTAGGGCTTTCAGGACACACAGGCAAGGCAAGAGAGCTGAACAGATAAAGTGACTTGCCCTAGCTCGGAAATTTGGGAATAGCCTCTCTGTAGGCAGACCATAGCTAAAGGCTCTATTCATTGGACTGTTTCACCACTTCTAACTGTTTCTGGTCTCCTCCACCACCACCACAACCCAACACTACTACACTTCCCTTTACTGTCTGTATTTTTTTCTTTCTTCTTTGACTCTCAATCTTGATACCTGTCTTGCTCTGTCCTTACATTGCATTCTCTACATTTTTGTCTTTGTCTTTCTATTTTTGTCCTTGTTCTGACACTCCACTTTTCAAGTAGTAATTCTTATGTAACAGTTACAGCTCCCAGAACTGAGAAGATAATTCTCTCTTCCTGCATCTCTCCCCACCATGCCTAGGTGCTGAAGCATGGGAGCTCCTCATGGCTGCACAGCTTTCCCGCAATCTGTCTCAGTTTCCCAGCGCAGATGGACCATATTCCACTCTTCTGTAGTTGCCTAAATCCGCCTCCAGCTGCCCTCATGCCATTTCCTTCCCCATCACTGGCAGAAACAATTTTAGTCCTGATTTAGTGTTCTGCGGGCACAGTTGAACTGACAGAACAGAGAATAGCAAGAAAAATGCTATTTTTTCTTGCACTCCAGGTTACAAGACTCCTGGACAGCAAAAGCGTCATTGAGGCTGTTGGCAGGCTTAGAGCTCATTTGCATTTGGAAAACTTCCGCAATTAATAACCAAGAGAGCTCCAGGAGCTGACGACGAACACCCAGGAAGTCTTCCAACTTAAAACAGACAACATCCACCTCTTCTTAAACCCCCTCCTCCTTTTGCTGGAGAGAGCCACCCTCCCCTCCCCAAGTGAAGCCTGGCCAACACAAAGATTTGCTGTTAGCGCAGGTCATTCATTTGGAGAACTGGCTTAAACTGTGCTGGCAAAAGAGCTTTCCTGCGGAAGTACATCAGCGAGTCCTTCTAGGATAAAGAAAGTCCCTTCAGAATTAATCTAACCCAACAGTTGGGTTGGACACGGTGACCATCCTCCTTTGGCCTTGACAAATCTCGTCTTGCATCACTGGCAGCCACTCAAAAGCCACTGTTAACGAACAATTTTGGCGGTTCACAACTTCAGGGTTTCGCTTTGCTCCTCCTTGCTTCCACTGGCTCACCCGTTCCTGATTACTTTTCACATTTTACAGTCTACTCCACATCTCACTAATTATCAGCAACACATAGCAGCCGTTTATCACGGTGTGCAGTGCCAACTATTCCTTCTCCACCCTGCTTCCGAGACAGCCACGAGTTTCGCAAAGAATATTAACACACAAAGATATCGGATAGCCCTGGAAGTTACACTTGCTTCATTTTCTATTCAGGTTTTCTTGTTCTCTCCAGCTAAGAAGTAAAACTTAGCTAAACCTTCATAAATCATTACCTGCCACTTTTTCCCATCACATACACCATCATCACAAAAATTTTCACAGCACACACCTTCACACTGTCAAGCACGCTCTTCCTCACGCGTGGGAAGATCTCCCCATAAACATCCACCAAGCTGTCTCCTCTCAAAGTCATCTCAGGCTCTGCTGCCTGCTGTAAGCTCAAAAGGTAGGCAGCCAGCAGGCTGTCACTGCTGCTCAAAATAATGGTCTCGCTGTTCCCTGGCCTTCTCCTGGCTGTCTGGGACCCTGATCTGCTGTCACTCACTGTAAATCTCTACAAGATGGGAACAGATTCTGCTTTCTGTTTGCCTATATAGCAGCAGGGCAAGGATGGAGCCACTTAGTGCTACTGCAATACAAACGAGCAAGAGTCAGCAAAAAGGATCCTGCTCGATAAACCACCTGGGGCAGTCCATGTCCGCATGTGTCTACGTTTAAAGCAGGAAAGCTTCCATCTTGAAGTTTACTGCAACTATCACTATGCAGAAATGTCAGTTTGTTATCCACACACCACTCATTTTCCCGCGAGTCTGATTCATGGTAGATGTTCCAGCTCCATCAGGTTGAGATGTACAGATATACACTTTAAACTCACTGTCAAGTTCCTTGCAAACATCACGACAGCAAAGAATTCAGAGGAGGGATCAGAACAGTGTAATGAGACATTTGTAGATGCTTTCAGGGAATCCTATGACTGTCTATAGAGAGGTCTTCCCAAGCAAGAGCAAAAGTATGATGGAGAGTATCAAGACTTGCCTAAGGACAGTCAAAATAGTGATTAAGAGTTGGTCCTTTGTAAGAGGAACATGCAGCAGTCTCCAGGCACACTCTGAAACTCTGGGAAGCATTTCAGTTTAGATAAAATAAGATTGCCTTTAAAAAAAAAAGTTGGAGAGTGAAATGTCAAAATCTTCAAAGTTTCAAGTGCCAGAAAAACTATAAAATATCCTACACATTAATTTTTAACTTCAGTTATTGAGAATAATTCACATTCTCAGCAACAAACATATCTTGGGACATACCAAATCCATCTGGTTTCAGCATATAATATTTTCCAACATATCCCCCATCACCATATGTATCAACACATATTAAGATTCAATTAATACCTCCTCCCTTTAGAAAGCGCACACAAATTACAAGCCCTTCCTTCCTATGAGGCGATATATGCTGATTACTGAACGGCATTCTCTGCAATAATTCTCCTCGTAAAGCAGATCAATTGCCTTGTCCATTTGAAAGGTGCATTTGAAAAAAGCCTTCGTAATTAGCAACGCCTGAACTTCTGGCATTGAATTTGCTCATGTATTTGCAACGTTACCTTTTTCTGCATAGTGCTGCTTAAAACCCCATCACACCTTCCCAGACAAAGCTCCATTAACATGCAAATGAAGCATTCACACTCCTCGTTCATCTGGTGCACAAACAGCAGGTCCTATTTGGGATGGTACACTAATAATTAAAGTCATAAGCAAAGATAATAAAAGGATCAAAATGAAACAGGTTGGTTATACATGTCACAGTGATACTTGTGTCAGCCTCTCCTCTAACTAGTGTAGTATTTCCAGGATGAATTGATTGTAGCAATACGGATGGATGAATGAGATTCTAAAGCCAACAAAATATCTCTGTATTAAACATTAATGCAGTCATTGATTGTCATCAATACAGACATTTAAAGCATGGGCAAGTGTAGCAGTGGGAAGAAGATGGCTTAACAAAATATAAAATTTAGAGGGGTTTAAATACGTACAAAGACAAGAATCTTGGACTCAGAGTCACAGCACCACAATATAACCAAAATACACACTTTTACCACATGCTATTATTATTTGGGAAGCACACTCGCTGTTTAGTTTTTATCATAAAGATTGGCAAAGCATATAACTCAGAGACAAAGGCAGGAAGCCCAGCCTGGACCTGCAGTCTATTGACTGCTCAGTTCATCAGTCCAGACCAAGCCTAAAGATCATACAACAAAACTTCTCCATACCAGGTGAGCTTTGGACGAGCATTGCCAGACAGGCATCCGAACTCAACAAGCTGCCCTCTCCTCCAAGTACTATGCACATTCTAATCCTATGGCAAATTGGCATTTGCAATCATATAGCCAGGCTGACCAAGAGCTTCAAAAAGTTACTGGAGAAACAACTATTTCAGCAAAATTACAAAAATGATGCTATTTCTGCAAACTTTGTTACCAGCTGGCTAGAGGAGAGATCCCCAAATTAGCATCTGCATTGAAACTAAGGTGGACTGGCCCCTGATTTTTTCTTTTTTGTTTGGCTGCAGCCAACTGCTCACTCAGCATGTTAACATCAGTCCACCTCTAGCACTCACAGCAGCCACACATCTCATCTCTGCACGGTCCTGTCATCGCTTCCAACTGTAGCTACCAATTCACGGGAACTGGTTTCTGGACCTCTCCAGCTTGATTTTTTTAGTGGCTCCAAGTCCTCATAGCCTCGGTGCCCAGCCCTGGCACTGAAGGCGCTCAGAATCTCTTCAAAGCATATTCTCACCCTGGATGCACAAAGGCTGAGGAACCTCTAGTTAATAAATGATTTGACAACTTTAGCCTTAAGTCAAGTCTTTTAAAGCACCAATATGTGACACAGATCTAGCAGATTACACTCTACACAGTGGTACAGTCTTTTTTTTTTTTTTTTTTGCCTGCCTTTGCAGAGCTAACTGAAATGTCTACATCAGCCTCACACAAGTTCTAGTTCCCCCATCTAATCATGGGGAGAAATTACCTGCTCTGACAGTACTTCTAAATCTGCCTATTTCCCTCCAAAGACTGTCTGGGATCTACTGTAACAACACTCAACCTCAAACAACCTAATTTTGGTGCCTAAAATTCAGGGGAGATGCCAAGGCTCCGTCTTTATGCAGATAAACACAACTGAACATCATAAAACCTTAGCCAACATCTCTGCAAAGATACTTATGCTTTCTAAAAGGAAGCGGGGTTAGCAAAACTTAAATTCTGCAGTAGATTATCTGGGTTATACCTTCAATTTCTTCAGATGTACAGAACAAACGGCAAGTGCCTGTGCAGCCTGAGCCTGGTCTGTCACCTCCCTAAGGAAAGGACACTATCGGCATGGCCGCACCAGAAGGACATGGCTGAAATCACACCGTTGTGCCACAGTACCCAAACAGAAGACCTCCAGAAATGCATACTTCTTGCAGAAAAGCAAAGAAGCAACACCCCAAAAGCAAACAGCTAAACTCTTTTGCTTAGCTAGAACTGAACCAGCATTGCAGCATAGTGGGATTGCAGCACAAATGCTGTATGTCACACGAGAGCCGCTTGCTCTCTAGGAATCGTGATTCACACTAAAGCTAAATATCAATTTAGGTAGTGAATTCTGCCTTTCCGTTGGTCTTTCCAATTAACTCTGCTGTCCTCCATTTAACTCTGTGCTACTTCCACTGCATACAGTATCATTTCTCTCTCGGTATTTTGCTGTATACAGCTGCCAACCATATTACAGCATCCATCACGCAGCACCTCACTGCTAGCTGGCAGCTGATAAGGTGATAGCTGCACTTAGAGCAAGTCTTTGGAGTCCTTTGAAAGGAAAAAGCACTGCATAAACTGAAATTATTGTCACCTATGGACTAAATGCAGTTAAGAATTTGCTAGTGCTCATGGCAGAGAATGGAGATGTCTGAAATACTGATCAGTCTGCGATGGAGAGGCTGAGGAACAGACTTCATTAACACTGCCCATAATGCTTTTCATCAGCAGCATACAATAAAACAGTGATGAATATTCACGGTATCCCTCAGAGGTTATCTTCATTTTACAGATGGATGCAACTAAGATGCAGGAAATTTAAGTGACTTGCCTATATCCATAAAATGGTTAGATGCAGAAGAACTCAATTGTCTTGCCTATAAAAAAAGAAAAAAAAAGTCTTTCTAGATAAGATTAAAAATTATAGATTTACTTGCAGTAAAACTAAAAGAAACTGGTATGTCGCAGATCATTAATGGTTTATCCCTTTTTCTCTCCAGTTACTGCACTGGTTACTTAACTGGTTTTTATATTACCGTAGCACCTCTGGATTGCAGATCACTTCAGATTCGCATGGCACAAAGTAGGGATTAATGGATAAAAGCTCTTTCCTAAAGGCCTGACAACTGATAATAAAATGCAGCCTATAAATATAATACTGGAATGGTCAGAGAGAGATGAATGGCTTGAAGAAAAGCACACCAGAGACAAACGGGAATGGACTAATGCCTCAGAATCCGTGGGATACCGAGACCCATAATTAAACTAGTTACCCAAGTTACCACTCTACATTGTGAGAGAGGTATTTTTAAAGCATTCTTGTATCTGCAAGAACTAATGTCAGCAAGCAAAATGAGGAATACTGAGAAAGAGGTATTAAGACGATGGATTTTTTTTTTAATTTAGTTTTATACATTTCTCAGCAGAGTTTGACATTTAAACAGGATGGCCTGGTTACTAACGGCTCCTCCGTGAATGTATGCAACCTGCTTCCCGGCACGCTGACTGACAGCCGAGATAAACAAACAACAATCCATGCCAGGTTTTTCCCCCTACGGCGACAGCTTTTGTAAAAATGCAGAACTTAATGAGAGACTTTATTTAATATTTATTTCACAATCAGCCTCGTTTATTCTAACGGAACCAACCTCAGCCCACAATGATTTCCCCCCCCCCCCTTTGGTTATTTAGCTGCACAAGTCAATACTCAATATGTTTTGAACTTCATCTTTGAATTTCTAACTTGGGGGATTTTTTTTTATATAGGTGTATTTTTATTAGTTTCTAAAGATCTGAAATTTCTATGCCCTTTAGGAAGAAAATTTGCTGTTTTATTTACACCTTCATCCTTTTTCTGCATTGCCACACGGTATTTAAGTGGTTGAAAGCGCACACAGTAGGTGCCTTCTCCATACTTCCACCTGCCCTGTGCTGCTCACGTTTTTGCATCAATTAATCATCTGCATGGCTGCAAAGTAAATTAGTAGCCCCAAGAAAATTAACTTAGCATAAAAGATTCCTTTTGCTTTTTTTTAAGGTTGTTTTTAACCAGGTAGTTTCCTGATTCAAACTGTTCAGTGGATAGAAACACTTAAGTGCAGGACACCCCCCCCCCAAAAAAAAAAAAATATCATTCCTACAGAAAACAAAGCAGTTTCCACCTGATTTGCAATCTCCCACTTCTTTTGTGGACAGGTCGAACAGAAATAAGTTATCCTCTTCAGTCTAAAAGAGAAGTACTAAACTCCACAGTCCCAGTTTGTCTGCTGAATCTAAAGAGTTAACAGGAATCTGGGCTTGTTTGGGGGTTTCTCTAAGCACATGTACATCTATTTGAGCAAAACGCTACTACTACTACTACATTTTAGAAGTGTGAATACTGCTGGCCTGAAAAAAAAATGGGCACAGTTCCCTGTGCAGGGGGAACAAATTGTTCAGAACAAGGACAAATGCAAGAGAAATCAAGCAACAATTTCTGATGTTTCAAGCTTCTCTTATCTCCAACTCAGCACAGTTTTATTTTATTTTAAGAAAACAGACCCCAAATTGCTCAGGAATTGCCCCATAGCTACGTAATTCTCAAGCCCAAATATCTGCAGTGGGGATTTTAGTTATCAGATGTGTACGCGAGAGATCAGAGGGTGCCACGGCCTTCCACCAGCCACCGACCGAGGAGATTCTGGAGAAGCACGGAGGACAGTGCAGACATTCGCTTCACTCGAGCGGATTTTAGACAGAGAACATCAGAGTTGCAAACTGTGTTAAAATGACCCCTGCACGGTGAAAGCACTACTCGTTCTGTAGTCACACAGCAGAAACACCAGCGAGATTACCGGAGAAGAGCAGCAGACCCCGAACCCATCACTGGGTTAAACTTCCAGCCTGCAAAATTTGCTGTTTTTACCTCAGGGAAACCAGGATGCAGAACCAAACACTGGAACTGCAGCCGTGCGTTCTCGCGAGTTCAGGGACGTACATAAATCCCAAGCCTGTCCCTACTCTCTTGTGAAAGCTATGGACTACTTCAATCTCCACTGGTGTCTTAATTAAAACTCATTAACTCAGGTAAACCTGTGGTAATACCTCTTTTCCACATGACACGATGCACCATGAACTTCGGGGGCAGGTGCAAAAATAAGAAGGCTAATGTTATTTCTCTTAACCTTTTTCATGATACACAAGAACAAGCAGATATTCCCATCATGATTTCAGGAGGAAAGAGAAAGGCTATCTGATCCTCACGTCCAAGTATTAGTCGTCTCAGGATGGAACAATCTGCTGCTTTCTCCAGAGGATCTGGTGAGGATACCAAATGAGTCAAAAAAAAAAAAAAAAAAAAAACACAAAAGGAGTCTCTTTTTTAAAGTGGCAGCCTCCTCCTCTCTCAGTTAATCAAGCTGGGTAGCCAGTTTAACAAAGCCTGAATCTCCCATGTTAGAGACAGTGGAATTGAAAATTCCCTTCTGTCACCAGAAAACAGGAAAATAAGCCAACACAGTACTTTGTTCTCAGCATGGAGACCCCGAAGGGGACTTCCTGAGGTCACTAACAAGAATTCAGATTAAGCAGCAAATTAATGAGTTTTTCTTGCAGACAAATGTTTTTAAGGAGGTTATTTTAAGTAAATATTCCCATGCTGCATCCATGTTGCAGTCATGAAAATACCATGCATTAGACCCTGGAAGCGTAAGAGATGACACTATTGGGAACTTATCACTAATTAGAAGTGAAGCTGGCTTCCTTTAAAACCTTCCTAGATAAGAAGCCTCGACTGATCTATTTTCCATTACTCCGAGTTCAAGCAATGAAATTTAAATCACACAGAAGTGCTAATGATTATTTTTTCAAGTCAGGTTTTTATTACTGAAAGCATTTCTTTACACCACAGCAAAACCAAAATCGAGGGAGGGTGTGCGTGTGGGGGGGTTAACAACACGATTTCTTTTTTCATCCTGACAACCTCTTTCATTTCTTTGATGATTTGTAAAGCTGAAAATCAGCATGCACCTTTTGACCAAAGATGTCGATTTAAGTTCCTAAATGTGGCGCTCTCAGATTTTTCCTGCAGCTCTATCACTTCCATAGCTATAGATGAACAGGCATTTGGAGCGAAAGACTAATTGGTAGAAAAACAGAAGCTCTCACAAGCCCCTACGCCTTGAGTTTCACTGGCTATAGGGCAGAGCATAGGTGCAGGTTTGCTAGTCACACACACACGCTCGTCTTTCCCCACAGCATCTTTTGCAACTTGTTCCTTATTGGCATTATGTCTCTTTTAAGATGAGAGTCTCCGTTTACAACATTCCCTGGATTCACTGGCAGTCAGGGAGCATCCAAGCCTCCCAGGTCATTGCTGAACGTAGCTATATAGCAGAAAAGCTGTTGGGAAGGGGAGATGCATTGGAGGAGGGGGAACGAGGAGGCAGATGGAAACGAGTATTTCTGCTCTATGGATGCGAGAGGCTTGGTCAAATGTGCTCTGGAAATACCTGCAACTGCTTGTCATACAGATCTGCATCTCTGCAATAGCTGTCAGATGCCCTTTTCCTCCCCATTTCCAACAGATCAAAGCCAAGGCTGATCACCACTCTACCTGGATCAGGGGTGTCACAGCAGTTCCCTTTTAAAAGGTAATAGATGAAATACTTGAATCAATTTCAATAAATTCAAAGAACTACTTGAAATGTACACTTGCTGCCTTTTGAGTAACTGACCTTTTGCTTAACACAATAAACCAAATTGTATTTTTTGCCAGGTAACTTTATAATGAATGAGGAGCAACACAGTAGAGAAGCAGGTCAAGCCGCCGGGGCTACATGTTCCACTATCCACGGACTATGTCTTAGTAGGACCCAGTTACCCAAGGACTGCTTGGCTATTGGGCACTTCAGCATCTCTTACATCTTTGTATTTGTATTTATTTATTTTTTTTAAGGACTGCTCAGCCTGTAAGATAGTTTGAGAAGCCACATACAAGCGCATCTTTTTTTTTTTTAAATGAGAGTTTTCCTTCCTCTTCCCCTTCACATTATTCTTTAAGTATCTGAATAATTATATATATACTTTTTAACTTTGAAAAGAGTACAGTCAACTTTCACTTCAGCAATACCTAGAAGAAAGTATTTCTGTTAAAGCAAAAGAAAATAAAAAGGATATCCTCTAATCTTTTGCTGGAGAGTAGCAATTTCAGTAAGGCTCTATCTACCTGGAGCAATACGAGGCCTTACTGGAAGCTTTTTCCTCTGCACGACTATTCTCTAATTAGTCTCAGGACAAAAAACAAAAACCAAACAAATAAAATCTCCACACAGTTAGTTTAAATAGGTGTTTTAAATTTCATCTGAAGTATATTAGGGAATAGTGCAAATCAACATATAGAAAAAGCGTGGTGCAGTGAGAGCAGCAGCTCTGGGAGGGTAGACAGCAAACAGTAATCAAGTCTCAAGCTGTTTGCAACCTAAACACCTATCAATGCAACCAAGCGCTCTGACGGTTTTATCTATGCAGGGTGAAATCAAACAACAGTACATCACAAGTCTCGCTAGTACCTTGCTTTTGCCCTACATTCAGGGCCAACGTTTAGTAGCAGATTAGTTATGCAACTACTCTAACAGTGACACGTATTAACGGAGGCTTGATTGCGTTTAAATACTGACAATTTTTAAGGGCCACGTTCATTCCTGCTGTACCTTAACGATTTCAATAGATTGAGTCAAACATTCCTCTGACGCTGATCTCCTCCCTTTGATTTCATAATTAAAGAAGAGACCAGCTAAGAGGCACGAGGATTGTCTCACACACTCGACAGCACTGTTTCACACTGTAAGGCAGACATTAATAATAAAATTTAGTCAGTTCTTGACAGAACAAATTGGGGGGGGGGGAAGCTGAACGACTTGCTGCAGAATGAAATCACAGAAACTGCAGATGAAATCATAAGACTTAGGTCATCTAGTCCACCTTCAGCCAAAGCAAAGCTGCTGCTCACCACCCTTGTTCCAAGCTTCATTTAAATGAGCTGCTGATTTTGGCGTCGGAAACCCATCAGGAATACAGAATATTTTATAGTCTGAACTATAGCCCTAGCACATCTCCTGCTCACATTTCTGTATCTATTAAGAGTAAAGCTCGTGTTCAAACTGCAGAGTCCTGTCCTAAGGAATTTATCTAATTCCCAGCTATTATAATTTCTTGCTCAGCTGTATTTTATGTGAAAACATGAAAAGCCAATCATCAGCCCTTACCCCCAAGAAAGAGCTGCATGTATACCTGCCCGGGACATATCACAGAAATTACAGTGAGTGCTGCACTTTGACTGATGGATGCCACCTTTTGCAAGAAGGTATCTCCTCACCAGACCCCCAAAACCTAGGCTAGAAAACCAACATCTTCCCTTTGTTCAGCACTGTAGGAGAGAAGAAAACAAAACTTGGGAGGAAAAAAAAAAAAGTGAGTCTGCTACAGCCCTCCCTCTCCTGGGGTCCCCCATCTCACCAGTCTTTCGGACCCCCTCTATGCATTAGGTGTGAATCACTCCAGCATATTAGGGGTGGCTTGAACCTCCTTCTGCAACAAGTCTGCGATGAGGACAATTTAATACAATTTAGGGCATGTAGCCAACACTTGCTGTCTTGCAAAGGCATGATTTCTGGTTTTACAAATATCACAAATAATGCACTTTAAGAACAGGACTACTACAGGGAGACCAAGAGACCAGAGATCCGAATCAGACCAGAGATTGCAGCTCTGACTCCCCTTTGAGACTCCAGCCACTAATAAGACACTGAAAAAAGTAAAAGAACAGAGAAAATACCTAACACTACTTTCCTGGGATAGTCTCCCAGTCCCCAGCAACTGGCATCTTGGGGACTTCTTGAGTCAAGTCAAGAAATGCACATATTGAGATCTTTGCAGGATCATGACCTAAATAACTTGAGGGCAAGGGCCTGTGAGCTTGTCTTTGCCTTTTCACAGCAATCACTCATCTCCTGAGCTTCGAAGCTTTGGCCCATTTTTATGGGGTCTGTATTTCTGTTGCCGCAAGGCAAAACTTCACCTGGTGATTAGCATGGATTTCTGAGCTACATTTTTAATACACTTACTGCTGTACTATAATATAGCTTGAAAATGCTACCACACAGGACATTATTAGAAGTCTATCTAATCAACCAAATCCAGTAATTTGGAAGAATAATAAAACCAGCATAAACACCAATACCTACATGTAAATAAATACATACACTTAAAATCACTAAATATGAAGGCAGAACCAAACAGGGATATCACAAAAATTGTACCATTTTTCAAGTACAATCCTTCTGGCCATGGATTCCCTACTTGTTCGGCAAAACTTCTGTATTCATATTCCCCAGAATAATTCCCAGGCTTTTAAACTATCACTTTTATACTATCGTTTCATTTCCAGTGCCTTTGGTTCATAGCTAAGAATCACCGCTGTAAAACTTCACCTTTTGTAGCCAAGATGGGAAACCTTATATTAGGTTACTGGCTCCCTCCTTTGCAAAGTAAAAATAAAAGAGGAAAATGCCATTCCGGGATTTTTTTTTTTTTTTTTTTTTTTTTAAGAAAGACCAACCCAACAAAGGCATCTGCTGCATGCACTGTTTTTCTTCCCCTCTGAGTCAATAACAAAAGGGAAGGAAGGAAAAAGAATAGAAAAAAAAATAAAGGCTAGGAGGAGGTCTGGATGCAGAATGGCCACCCTTCAGGAATTTGCTGGCCAGAGGAGAGGATGTAAGCGGCCGGGCATCGCGCACCCGGACTCCCTGACCATTGTGCTGGTGTTTACAAACACTTTGATCCAAAGAAACAGGGAGCAGCATTGTCCACCCTGCACTCATGTCACCCGTCCCTCTGTGCGGCGATCCCAAGGAAACTCTGCCAGAGGACAAAACAGTGTCGGTTACACAAGAGAGGCGCAGAAGCAAATACGCAGCAGAGGGGGAGGAAAAAAAGAAAAACAAAAATCAGTTCGGCTGTAGGCTCTCCTCCTGCTCCCAGAGGAGGCTCCAAACCAGGCTTTGGGGCAGGTTAACTTTGAAGGGCGCTGGAAGATGCTGACAGCCAAGATGAGCAGGACTCTCCCACACGCATGCATTTACCTGCCACCGTCGCCAGCATCATCAAATTAGGTGCTTTGGAAGCACAAATAATTGCAGCAATAATACGGGGGGGGGGGGGGGGAGAGAAATCCTGAAGTTTTGCACAAAAGAAAGAAAAGATATATAGTATTTTGCACTGACATCTTTGCACTGTTCACTCGGGAGACCTGAAAAGCACCTGACAGAAACAAGAAACAGGAAAAACGAACTAAAGAAAGAAAGAAGGAAAGCAGTCACACCAACAAAACGCGAAGCTGCGCCGGCAGGACCGCGGAATTCCCGAAGAGCTCCTCCTAAAAGGACTTTTTAGCGCGGCTCCGCGGGCAGCAGCGAGCGCCGGGAGCCGCCGGCCGCCCGGGAGCGCGGAGCGGCGCGCTGCGGCCGCTCATCTCCGCCGCGCTTTCCTCTATTCCGTTATTATTATTATTATTATTATTGCTGTTACCGCTCCCGGCAGCGATGGCCGCACGGCGCGGCCCCGCGCACCAGCGCTTTACCTCCGCGGGGGAATACGCGGTACGCGCAAGCGAATTGGGGACAGAAAGAGCAAAAAATGATTAATTTTTTTTTTAATAGAGATAAATAAAGGAAAGCGCGGAACTCACCTGGCTTGGGATTTCCCCTCCCTCCCCACGACCATAAAACGAGGCGGGAGCCGGGGTGCAGCCAGCCGGCGGCGGGAGCAGGCTGGCAGCCGTGGGAGGGCGGCGGGGCGCGGGGCACCCCCCGGGGCCGGGGCCGGGAGCGGCGGGGCCGGGCCGGGCCGGGCCGGGCCGGGCCGGGCCGGGCCGGGCCGGGGCGCGGGCGGAGGCCGGTGCAGGGGCCGCCCCGCCGGGCCCGGCGCTGGCGGCGGCGGGAGGCGGCGCCCGCGGAACACAATGAATCGCGACGCGCCCCCGCTCCCTGCCCGCTCGGCAATGACATCACCTCTCGCGCCCGCCCGGGCGGGGCGAGCAGCCGCGCAGCCGCCTCCCCATTGGCTGGAGCCCGCCGGCACCGCTGCCTTCTGGGAGTTGTAGTTCCGCGCCCGCCAGCCGCCTGGCCTCACGGGCAGGCGGGGACTCCAAGTCCCGCGCTGCTCCGCGCTGCGCAGCCGCAAGGAGGAAGAGCGAGGAGGGGGTGGAGAGGGAGGTAGCGGCGGCGGCGCCATGTTGATGGCGTTGGCTGCTTTTAGCCCAGGGGGAGAGAGGAGGGAAGCGGGCTAAAGTGTTGGAAAAGGGGGATGAGTGGGGCACAGGTGTTCTTGCAGGGGCCGGAGGGCACAGGGGAAGGGGGCGAGCGAGGAGAGGGTGGCTGACGGGGCATCGGAAGACCTGTCGCGGCGGCCGGTTACTGCTGGCAGGGGGCGCAGCGCTGGGCCCGGCCCTTTCGCTCGCCCGCTTTGCGGGCCGGCGGGGAGCGGCGCCGCTGAGGTGGGTCCGTGGAAGCGGCGGCTGCGGCGTGGGCCGGGTGCCGCTGGGTTTGGGCAGGGCGCTGCGGCCCCTGGGGCGGTGTGGGGGACGTGGCCGCCGGGGGCAGGGGCAGGGGAGTGGGATTAGCCGCACTCCGTGATCTCAGGTGCAGGGCTGAAATCACGGCCTCGCCGTGCTGGGGCGGGAGAGGCCCTCGGCGGGGCGCAGGCCAGGACGCGCCCGTCTCACGAGGCCGGTGGGTGACTGTGCTGCCCGCTCTTGGGCCCTTTCAAGGGTTGTGGCTTGGGTCTGATGTTTGGTGGCGGCGCTGATGTTGCTCGCCGTCAGCATGTGTGGCTTCTTGTGCCCAGCAGGAGGAGCTTTGCTTCATCCTAGAGGCAGATCCTCTCAGTGTAGACTGTAATACTGTACACTCTAGAGGCTTAAACTAACGTCGAAGAAGCTGATGGGGTGAATGAGATGGTATAAGACCTTTCAGCATGGTGTGGAAGCAGCCAGGTTAACTTGCATCTGTATTTTCTTACCTGCGTTAGCTGTCTAGTGTTGGTATGGTTTAGCCTGCTGATCAGCTTTTAGATGCTCTCTTGGGTTCAGCAAGCCCTTGCACCCAGCATACCTTCTGGCTGGTTTGGAGGACAGAGGCTAGATTTTGAGCAGTGGGTTGTGATTTCTCAGACTGAACAGTCATGCCTGATCATACCAGGCTCCCTGCTGGGGAGTAGGAAATGATCCTTCTGTCAAACTGGAGATTAGTTAAATATCTGTTAATTTTTAGGAGCTTGGTGTTCCTTTGCTAGTCCTGAAATGATTTGTGGAGGATCTTAACTCAAAACTGGGAGGGAAGGCAGACATTGTTTGAAGGCTTGTATGGTTTGTGAAATAATGCGTGTGTAAAATAATACGGTTTCTAGTCACAGCAGATTCCTGTGAAATAAAGTGCTTTATTGCTTCAAGAAGATACTTCATTGAAAGGAGTTAAGAAGAGTTATATGGGCTTCCTGGAAATTCTGGCTAAAGCCACGTAGTGGTGGAGTAGCTTAGGAAAAGGGGGTTATAGCTTTATGTTTTTAAAATACTTTGGCTTTTCCTGGAGGTAAGTACAATGCATTTACTGCATAAATGCTATGCAAAGTACAATGCATAATGCTTTGCAGTAGTAGCGCAAAGGTGTAGTATCCTATTTGCTATGTGGTACGGTCACATGCTGGAGGGAGGCTGTCATGACAAATGGTTTTTGGTGCAATTATGAATAACTTAACCTAAGCCTTGTAGTCTCTTGAAACTACAGCAATACATTATATATTCAGTTCTTTCATTTCCTTAAATCCGGTTCTGTCCAGCATTTAAAAAAAAAAAAAAAAAAAAAAAAAAAAAAGAGGGGGGGAAGATCAATTCTCTGCCTTTCCCACTCATTCTCCCATAAAATGTCAGTTGTGTTGGGAGAGGAGCTGCACCTTACATAGCTGCCCTTCTCTCCCTGCCCAAGTTTGTCCAATTTCGCTAAATTCATTGCTAGAGAAAAGGAGGAGAGAGAGAACATAATAAACTTTTGCTCATAAAACTTTCAGTGATAATTGCACAAATTTTGAATAATTTTGGATTACCAAATATATATAGCTTTTGGATTACCAAATATATATAGCCTTATTTGTTTCTTTTCTTACTCTGTGTTCCTGTTGTGGATGAATTATCTTCTGGATTAGTGGGGGTTTTTGGGGTTTTTTTTTTGTTTTTTTTTTGGGGGGGGGGGGGGGGCAAGGTGAGGGCAGCCATTTTAGACTTTAAGCCTGTGCTTATATTAGTGCAGCTGCTCATTGAATAAGGATGGTAAGTATTGTGATGGTGTAATTGAGGGGGGTTCTCTAACTGGAAAAAAAGAATACTAGATTTTTATGCAAGTCAAGTCAACTGACCTTATGACTGTTTACATTTTTAGTTAAATTACTTTAGTAACAATTTGTTTCACATGCATTGATTTTCCCCCCTCCTCACCTCTTTCACAGTGGTGCTTCTCTGGGGAAAAGGCATGGAAACATTGTTTTACAAGTACAGTTCTTTCAATGCTTCAGTATTTCTTCAGTCTTTCAGATGTTTCTTCATCTGAAGATACTGCTGATACCATAATTGCTATAGCCCGTTGAAATGTGGAAATAAGGAATTGACTTAAGCAACTGCCCAGGTGAATGCCTAAGGCAAGAGACAAGTATGGTAGAATTCTGCGTGTTTTATAGGTCACTTTCATCAGTTCAGGGGTGCCTAATATTTGTCAGTGTGTGGATTTTGCTTGTAGATTACAACTTGTCAGAGGTTCTAACGATGAAGCCTGTGTCACATGTCTGAAACCTGCATATTCTTATCACACTGTTCATTTAGAAAGTGCTAATGTCAAAGTCTCTTTTGTGACCCGACAGGTCTTAATTGCAAGATCCGTAACGGGCACACAAACAGGCTGCAGACTGTGGAAATACCCGTTGTTTCAACACTTTATATAAAAGGCTTAAAGTGACACGAAGGCTGCCTTTGGCATTTCTTAAATACGTAGGTGGAGTCTGTTTTAATGCCATCTGTGAAAACTTAATCCACCCGATGGTCGTGAGGCTACTATGCTGTTGCATTTGTTTGTACTTGGACTTAGCATCCTATGCTGCAGATCCTGCAGATTGTCTTTGCTACTAAAGTGATTTTAGCCATGTGGGTCTTGGGTAAGCAGCCACCCAGTGTCCTGCAAGCCCCAGAAGAGGTTGGATGCTCCTGCAGGAGGGATAGGGAGGATGAGGATATGTAAAAACATGTAGCTACTCTGTTTGTCTTCTCAAATTGCTTAGTCGAGGTCATATGTAGGAATCTGGCTTCATCTCTCAGCTTTCATTCTGACAAGTTACTTCTTTTTATGGAAACTTCAGGGGGTTAGCTGCTATAAATTCAGCCTTTACTAGATAATTATTAAAAACAGGTCTGCAGACTGGATGAGAAATACATGTTTGAGGTTAAACATACACAAAATAAGAAAGGTTGAACCTTTTACCTTCACCTGAACTGTGAATTAGGCTGTATCATAATGTAATTTTAAGTGTTTGATACCACAATATCAACATCCATGTCAGTGCACCACAGCAAAACTGCTGTCAAAATGGTGATTTCAGAGTTCCTGCATATTAATTGTCAGTCCTTATGTAAATTCTTGCTACATAAGTTAGCTGGAGTGAAAATTTGTGTGCACTCAAAAAGTGGAGGATTGTTGTTAAAGACTTGATGATGCTGACTGACTTGAACTGTGCTAGTCTTGGCACATAAAATACCATAAAATGCAGTTTTCTAAGTTACTCAGCCATGAAACTTTGTAAGAGCTGCCCATACTTTCTTGGTAAGGGTATGGACTGGGAAAGAAAAGTGAGAGTTGAGAAACTTACAGACCATTGCCTTTTAGAGCCTGTAATGAGGGAAAGGGGCAGATTATTTAGCTTTCAAATTTCTGCTCTGGTTTTAGAAGCTGAAGAAACTGCTCTTAAGGCTTTTGATATATAATGGCTCCACATGGCTTCAGGATGGTTTCCTGAAGAGTTATTGGGGCTGCAAAGTAACTGAGTCAATTCAGCATGAGATAAGTACTTTTATATACTACATGAATACTTTCATATGGTGTTATTGTTTCCCAGTATCTTAATGATAGCAATATAGAAAGAAAAGTATGTTTTTAAGTACCTTACTGTCTACTCTGTTCTTAAGGAGAAAGTTTGGAAAAATACAGGTAAGAGAAAAAGGCTTCTATCTTCCTTCTTAGTTCTTTGACTTTGGGAAATTCTAGTGAGGCAAATGTTTAAACCAGTTTCTAGAACATAGGATTCCAGGGTAGCTGAAAGCTTACATAGAGTTTCTCTGAAATAATTGTAGTAACTGATGAAAACAAGATACTAACAGTTACATGTTTGTTCTTTCTCTCTCCCCTTCTCTCTCTTTCAGCACAAGAACAGTGCTTTAACAACTGTGAAGAGCTTTAAGTAGCATGGACATGTTCTCTAACTGAAACATGGCAGCACTTCAATAGCAGTTATATAACAGGAAAGGAGGTGCAAGCTGCTGCAAGTCCCTGGATTCATAGGAACTGGTTTCTGAAAGAACTGATTTTTATCACAGATAAAAACTCAGATTCTTTCAGAATTTTTAACTCCTGTTGACTTCAGATGAGACCTAATGGCAGTACTGAATCAGGAAATTACTTCTATCCTGGGCACTGGGGAAGGGGATCCAAATAGGAGATTTATAAATGCTATTCACTGTGATGGGCCTGGGGGAAAACAGGCCATCCAAATGTAAGAGATTGCAGATGTGAAACTTGCTCCTGGGAAAAGCACACTAGTATTGCCCAGAACTGGCTAAACAGAAGAAACTTTGGAAATTGTGTGTGTTGTGCTGCTCCTTCTTGTTAGGTATGGATGTATTTATTCAGGTAGGATGGTCTAAAGTGACCATTGAAAACTAGGATCATAGGCAAAAGAGTTTCCCATTTCTGATGAGAGTATATGTTCATCCATGCAGTTCAGAACCACCAGAGCAGCATCAGGCTTGAACAAATATGATAATACTGCCTGCTTAAAATAATAGCCTGGCTTGGTCCACCTGACTCCTGCTGAGCTAACTGACTTACTGCGAAGCACTGTACTGAAGACTTCCCCACCCTGAACTGCTGGAGAATTTGACACACAAATGCAACTTAGGGTTCAGTGCAGGGTGTAAATCCTGTGGTTGCCAGCATTTTAATATATTCAAAGATGGACCTTGCAGTTAATCTGGGAAAAGATGAGAATGTGCTGAATGTGTGTGGTGTGCACTTCAGTACATAACTCACAGTTAAACTAATGGATTGCACTAAGTTGAGTATTGTGATGAGGTAACACTAGGTGTGGACCCCTCTCCACACCACTAATCTTGGATGGATCTATTTTTGTATGTGTTCAAGTAAACTTGAGCTGGTAGCTGGCAGTGTTTTTCTGGCAAGCCAGTCTGCATGTCTGTGCCAGGGAGATGAGACAAGCTGTGATCTGAGAAATTCTCAAGCATAGTACCAACTCTTGAAAAAAAAATTTTTTTGAGTCACAGTAAACTAAAAGCCCACTAAAAATACTTTTTTAGCAAGAAATAATTGTAAAAACACAAAGGATGTTGTGATAAGATAATGAGAGAGTTACTGCAATCTTGAAACACTGTTCCTCATCCCTGATGAGGAACACCCCCTAAAATAGCAGGGGGGGGGGGAGGAAGAGCAGAGGGCAAAGTGAAAGCCATAACCAAGGATAACAATGCAATGTTACAGCTATTTTCCATCAAATTGTGCACCATTATGTATTTCTAAGGAAATCCTGCAACTATGTGGATAGGCTGGGCTGCCTGACTCTACATACTAGTGCTCAGCTTCTCTGGGGAATCAAGTTGCAGTGACACAAAATTATATGTTGCTTTCTATATGATTCAGCTTAAAATACAAGCTTTTGGAGTGTGAGTACATAAACAATAGCACACAGAGCATTCCTTCACAGAAGCCATTTAATTTAGGGTAAGCAAACACTGCACTAAAGGGATTAAAACAAAAACAAAAAAAAAAAAAAAAAACAAAAAAAAACTTGGTTGGGTCATCTCAATCTGCTAATGTACCTGATTATTTTTAATTTGCTTTTGCCATTTTTCTTCAAATAATCTCTGGAAAATGGGGAACAACAGTAAGCATCTCAAGTCCCTGGCCAAATTTCCACTGACGTGGTTTCATTTGCTTCATTCTGTCAAGTAATTTACATGTAGTGTCCTAAGGATATAATTTAGTGGAGTGCTAGTAAGAAGCTAACCTGTATGTCTTGGCTTCAGTCCACATAGGTCAGATTTATGTAAGCCACTGAGTTCAGTGGCTACTCTTAAAAGTCCCTGGTTTCCTATTACGCTATCCCAGGGAAGAGATAGTGTCCTGCTGTTCTTGCAAAGACTTTAAAAAGGGTACTTTTGCTTCTCACGTATTACATGACGCAGAATCTTCTGTATCTTACTGTTATGTGTATACGAGACTTGGGGCTCCTAAAGTGAAAGGGGTAGGCTTTCAATGAGTGACAGGTCTGGCACGCTCCAATATAAGACGGATTCTTAAAACTAATGTAGATAAATTAAGCTGACCTCTAAACTACCTTGCTCATAGCACAACTGGTTCCCTATTCTCAGATTTTGGTTTTGGCCATACTGGAGTTGTTTTGTATCCAGTATGGCATGCATTCTTGGAGAAATGCTACCTGAGACCTCTGCTTTGAGCTCACAGGGAATGTAGTTTCACAACATGGAGGCTTTGAATCAGAATCGTAGAATCACGTTGGAAGGGACCTCTGGAGATCATCTAATCCAACCTCCCTGCTCAAGCAGGGTCACCTAGAGCACGTTAGACAGGGTTGTATCCAGGCGGGCCTTGAAGATCTCCAGAGAAGGAGACTCCACAACCTCTCTGGGCAACCTGGTCCAGGGCTCCGTCACTCTCACAGGGAAGAAATTCCCCCTCATGATCAGGCGGAACTTCCTGTGCTTCAATTTCTGCCCGTTGCCTCTTGTCCTGTCACATGGGACAACTGAAAAGAGTTTTTCCATGTCCCCTTGACACCCTCCCTTCAGGTACTTGTCCACATTGATAAGATCCCCCCTCAGCCTTCTCTTCCCCAGGCTGAAGAGGCCCAGCTCTCGCAGCCGTTCCTCATAGGGCAGATGCTCCAGCCCTCTGATCATCCTTGTAGCCCTATGCTGGACTCTTTCCAGTAGCTCCATGTCTTTCTTGTCCTGGGGAGCCCAGAACTTGACTCAGGACTCGAGATGAGGCCTCCCCAGGGCTGCGTAGAGGGGCAGGATCACCTCCCTCCACCTGCTGGCAACACTCTTCCCAATGCACCCCAGGATACCACTGGCTTTCCTGGCCACAAGGGCACATTGCTGGCTCATGGTCAACTTGTCATCCACCAGCAGTCCCAGGTCCTTCTCTGCAGAGCTGAGTAGTGGTATTGCTAGTATAAAGCAGTCGTTAGCTACTCTCTGCCACTTGCACGCCTGTGCCCTGGCAGACAGCTATCATAGCAAGCTATCAAAGCTGCATAGCAAGCTATCAGCTTGTTAATCTGGGTGTGATGCACCCCACCCTGTCCTGTGTATGTTTTTCTTTACCCCTAGGGTGGAAGTGGAGGAAGTTTGTATTTGTGTGAGTTTTTAAAACTTGGATCAGATCAGATTTAGAGCACTTTTAAGACAGCAATAAAACCAGGTGGCAAGTATACAGCTGAAGTCAGGTAGTGTTTAGGCTTTGTTGCTGTGGCCTGTGTTTCATTAAACTGCATCGAAGGATGCTGGGGAGGAGAAGCAGCAGTATTTCCATTGTGCACATGCATATTAAGTATGTTTTTTTCTGCTTTGTAGGTCTCTGACCCAGCCATGTGTTACACTGTGTGTAGCTTTCTGATCATGCAATTGTGGTGTTAGAAAGCCTGTAAACAGCATTGGTGATTGCTAGATGTAGTTAAGACAAATCACAACAGGAGAAGAGAGCTAGAGTAAGATGTGGAGAAGTTTTTTTCCATGTTTCTGTCTTTTAGGACTATTAGAGTCCTGATTTGTTATAATTATGGAATTGTAAATTGCCCCAACACACCTGGCCAAATGCATCTTTTATATTTAATTGAAGAATAGATCTGCAAGAAGAGAATTAGATGTTGAGCTATATCGTAAATGATGGATGAAAGGCATAATCTCAACTTTGTCAACATTTTTGGACTCTTCCTGATACAACTGAAGGCAGATTCCCTACTATGAACTTTTTTGTAATGCAAATATGATTTGTTGCCTCTGTTCTGATAGTAGTGTATGTTTTCCTGCTGTTCCAGAGTGAAATGTGCAGTGATTTCACTGTAATTGCTCTGGTTTAGCAGATTTCACATAAAATAATAATTGAGTCCCCTAAGAATTTGATCATTACTGTTGTTAACCTTTCTAGAAAACAAAGGAGCAGAAGTAGAGGCAGATGCAATCCTCAGGTGAATTGGAGGGAGGATGTTGTGCAGCCATGTGGGTACATCTCACATGGGATGAAGGACAATGTATGCTTTACTATTTCATATTAGTGAAGTCTGTTAACCCTCCTACAAATCCCTGCCAATTAGAGCTCCTTTCATCATCAGGGTAAATTGTGAATGGAGCAGCTACCCAATGTTACCTCCTGGAAACAAGCGGATGAAGAAGGGAAATTTTAGTAGCTACTCTGGTCCAGTGAAAGTGAACAAATTTGGTTATTCCCCTCACTGAGAACTAAAAGAATCAAGCCCTGAAAAGCCTAGTTTGTTGCCACCTGGGATGGAGTATCTGTTCCCTCTTGAGAACAGATGGAAAGTGACAATTAGTTCCAGACAAATACAGTTTACATCTGAATCATTTTGTGTGAAAACTTCTAATCTTGCTTTTTTTCCCTAGCTCTCATCCATGAAGAGGTTGTAGGTTAGCCTTGTTGGGAACAGATTGGCATGTGGCATGCTTGGCCATGGAAGCAGGTGTATGTGGGGTCTCAAATTCCCAGCAGCACTGTCTTAAGCATTATTGCTCTTCAGAATGGATAGCATTGCCGGCATTTATTCTGAGTGAAGTTACAGCCTCCTTTACATAGGTTTTATCCAGAATACCCCAACCCTTTGCTTTAGTCAGTTCTCTGACTGACTGATAAATTTAGGCACAAATCATGACACGAGAGCCTTGGTTTGGAATAGGCCTGCTTTTTTGTAATAGTCATACTCTCTGGCATGGGTATATCTGCGTATTACGGTGCAATCAATTTGGCAAATATTCGTTCCTCTTCAAGCAACCACGCAGCTGAATAATCTGTATACTATGCTTATACTGTACATGCACAACCTGTAGGTATTCTGCACTTCTCTAAGGCACAATGGGATGGCTACCCTCGTCTTGAATTTAATGCCCAGCAGCCATGCAGTGATGCAGCTGTGAATGTACAGCATTATTTTACTCATGTCCATCAGCCATGCATGGAATTTGGTTTTGTCACCATTCTATTTCTTGACAACAAGTACTTGAAGGGAGGGTGTCAAGGAGGTGAGAACAAACTCTTTTCAGTTGTTCCATGTGACAGGACAAGAGGCAATGGGCAGAAATTGAAGCACAGGAAGTTCCGCCTGACCATGAGGGGGAATTTCTTCCCTGTGAGAGTGACGGAGCCCTGGACCAGGTTGCCCAGAGAGGTTGTGGAGTCTCCTTCTCTGGAGAAATTCAAGGCCCGCCTGGATGCAACCCTGTCTAACATACTCAGGGTGACCCTGCTTGAGCAGGGGGATTGGACTAGATGATCTCCAGAGGTCCCTTCCAACCTTACTGATTCTATGATTCTATGATAATGCATAAGTGTTAAGGTAGGTTTTGTGCCAACATACAGGTTGGGCAGACATGGGCATTTCTGTCCCCATGCCTTCTGTGTCTCCCTTCCAGAAACTCATGCCCTTCCAATTTGGGAACAACTTTTAATAGATAGGGGCCTTTAGCACAAGCTGTTAGCCTTTAGTGGTAGGGGGCATTAATGTGTCTTGGCATGCCATCAGATGAAGCTTGTTCTTAGCTGACTGGAGAGAGCTGCTGTGCCTTAAGTAGTTCATAACAGAGATGTGCCCAAGATGTCTTGTGTGTGACCTCTACTAAATTTGACCAAGCGCTTTGTCTTTATCTTCTGTCTAGAGGCAGTGTGATCAAATATTCTCCCTTTGCCCTACAGTGGTAGTCATGCAAGTTATTAGGGTTTTGAAATCCTTTGTTAAAAAAGGAGACTATGATGAGCTCAGAAACAAAGGTGGCTCTGCACTTCCTTTGAAGAGTCCTGCAGGTCAGGTATTGAAAGAAGAAACAGATTTGACCATTTTTAGTAGATGTTTCAGCTAAATAATCCTTAGAGAAGCCCTCTGTATTCTATGCAAGTTATAATCATTTTCATTTCTCCATTTTCTACATACACACTATGTTCATTTTTATGCAAAGGCATATAAATGATATTTCTTAGTAAGCATTTCTCTTTCATATTTTTTATTACAGCCGCATGTATCCACATGAGATAAGTGAGGAATATTTGAATAACAAATGCTAAAATTAGGTCACAAATCACAAGAGTTACTTCAGAGGATCTGGGTCCCATTCTGTCACATTTAGTGGGCAAATTGTTTACACCTCTCAGGACTGTTTTGCTCTGGGTGACATCTGTGACTTTCTAGCTGCTGTGTTGTTGACATCAACAGTTTTATTCTACTTTGGCATCTTCTTTCTCTGGGGACAAAAATCTTTCTTCTGCTTCTCATTAAAGCTCTGAAAAAGATAGATCTAATAACACTTAAGAGGTAGATGAAAAGTGCTTTCCGTGTGCCAAGTTTTGTATTTTGAATCTTTTCATTTAAAAAATGTAAAGTAGCACCTTTCATTTCTTAAACTGATGATACCTGGGATAAGGATGAGTTTATTTCCCCGAGGTTAAATAGACCTCTTCAGCCACTTGTTTCAAATACTTCATTTACAGGAAGACAAATACAGTTGCTCTAATGTCCAGAGGCATAACACATCCACTCCAAATACTTAGTATTTTCTGTAGTGCTCAGTCACTTGGAATCATTTCCTTGCTATTTTCCAGGAGACAGTGATTCTTGCCTGATATTTGCTTGGCTGCTTTTCTCTACATGGACTGTGAGCATTGTAATTGGCTATATATTTTAAAGCTAGTTTCACACTTGGTCATCAGTGGCAGTTTATTGAGATTTAGATACTCCTTTTCCCAAGCTTTGCTGGGGCAGCCTTTGATGAACAGGCTCTGGGTGGGGTTTCTTTAATTCATAAGCTGTGTAATTATTTCAGCTTTAACTTTTAGATGGCTGATTTTTCTGTTGTCTTGGAATGTGGTACTAAAATCCATTGTTCGATCAAAATTCTGGCTTAGGGCTAAAGATGTACCATCTTAGTACCTAAGATGGCAGAAACTTAAATTTTCAACCACCTGGTAAGACAAAATACCATTTTGCAAATGTCAGGTGAAGACACGTGACCCCAACATTGCTAGAAACCAACCAGACACCAGCACTGAAATGCAGCAGTGAAAAAAATCATTTTTTCAGCAGGTCAGGGAAACCCAGCCCTTCTTATGATATGCTGTGCCTAAAGTGTTCTGCCTAAAACTTGTCATCCCTTGGAATGTTGACAACACTTAAAGAGGAAATTCAAACAATTACATTACATCTGTAGGGTGTCACCATTTTAACACACTAGGGAGTTAGTAGACTACCACTTTTTTAAGGGTTAGCTTGGAAGGAGTTTCTTTCCTTACATATAAAATGTAATTTTTTCAACCTTCCTGTAATACCAATTTTAACTACTAGGTTAGCCATTTTCATCCATGCTTTGGGGCATCACTGAAAATGTTTCTTTTGCTTTTCTACATCCAAGACATAAAGGAGCTTTGTGTGTGTGTTTTTTTTTTTCTTTTTTTTTTTTACAATCAAATTCATGAGAGGGAGTCTTGATTATTATTCAAGATAGGAACATGAGACTTTATTTTTTTAATAAAATGAATGCATGCACTAGCTTATAGAGTCAATGATCAGGCAGGGATTGTGGTTTACTAGCAGATCTATTTTGTTTACAACAGAGAGAATATGTATCACATTACTGGTCATAAATCTTCTCCCCCTAGGGATGTGGCCGTAAGTTGGAACCTGAGGGTGCCAGGGAGGGCCAGCTGCAGCGCGGGTGAGGGACCGCAGGGTTACCCCGCGGGGCGCAGGACGCAGAGCACACGCGATGCCCTGTAGTGCCGACGGGCAGCGAGATGGTGTGAGCGCCTCCATTGCCTCCACCACTCGCTTCGCATCTCTGATCGAATAATTCTGTGCATCCAGATACCACACGGTGCTGCCAAATGCATGTAGGAAGTATCGGGCTATGGCAGCTTTGAAATTAGAGACGCTGCTGTAACTGATGCGGCTCCTCTACTGTATTTGTGGGCATCTACCAGCAGAGGGTGGCTACCGGAGTGTTTCAACATTGCTTTAAAACATTTTTCACTTCATAGTGAGTGTAACAGCCTTAGTGCCTTTTTTTTTTTTTTCCCTAATCCTCCAGTTACCTTTATTTAGGGAATTACAAATATGCAACAAAGTTTTTACCTAAGCTTTTTATCATCTTGCTTTGTGTGTCTGTGGTTCTTCCAGCTGAGAATAGCCAAACATTATACATATACATACAGGAGCCTGCTCCTAAACATTATTTGTGCATGTATAATTACTCTCATGTGGAGTCCCACTATCTTCCACAGTTAATCACTAGACAGTTAATTATGTGAGTAGCTATTATACAGGAATGGGCTCAATTCTCATGCTTGTGTGAAACTAATTTGTCTCTTGAGATGCTTGTTCCTTTCTATTGACTACAGAGGGAGAAAAGGCCAGACTGGTTCAAAATTATTCTTCTAATCGATACACCTACCTTAGATAAATTTTGCCTGTTGTGTCTATAGGCTAATGTTACTAATATTGGGTAACACCTTGCCTAATTTTTAAAAGCCTAGAGGTACTCATCAGATTTTATGTGATCTGATTTCATATCCAGTGGCATGAAGTATGATAGTTACTCATGTAATTACTAGGGAGTCATTAACTTTTCTGGAATCAGTGGATCCATATGGGAATAATAGCACATGTATAAGTGTAGTTCAGGCTGTTGTTGACTGAAGATCTGTTAGGAAGCAATACACAGTAAAAGGTAGTAGTAAGTGATGATGGAAAATTTATCATGTTCATGAATCGTGGTTCATATTCTGTGTTAATGTCCTGCAGACAACTTTCCTACACAGTATTTAGGTGTTTTTAAAGGGTTTGAACAAAGCTTTGAAAATATCTATTCTTGATTTCAGTTGATTTATCAGTCAGCTGGAGTGAAGGAGCTCAAAGTTCAAATCAGGCTGTAGTCAGCTGTAGAGAGCAGATTTGGTGAGTCACAAAATCTCTAAAGTAATTTCACTTACTTAAAAGGCAAGACCTGTATTTTTGAAACTGAATTCCTGTTTAAAGTGCTTTAAATTTAAAAAGCTGGATCCTAGCAGTTCTCACTTTAAAACTGTCTCAGAAGCATAGCCTCTCTTGGAGCAGGCAACATTCTGTCAGCCTGCAGGAAAAGAGCAAACTAGTGACCAGCTCAAGCAAAATACTGAAGATTTACAAGGCATCTTCCACAACGGCTACAAAGAGATAATATCTCTCTGTCTTCCACAAAGCACAGGGAATACCAAAAACAAGAGTAAGGTTTGCATCCACCTCTTCTGCAGGGGTCAAGCCTTTGGAACCAGCTTCCAAAACTATGTCCGCAGTACAAGGATGTTTGATGTATTAGAACACAGAGAAACGCCACAAGAATGATTAAAGGATTAGAGAAACGGGGTCAGGAGGATAAGACAAGGTTATAGCAGACACGGGGGTGTATCCATGACACCAGCATATGCTGTGGCTCATCCACAACAGGTTTTCAATCCACGCAAACAGTACAGAAGGATCTGCAGGAGTTTGTGTGCTCAGCCCTTGAGCTCTGTTCAGGGTTACTAACAGAGAAAGTCTTGTCTGTGATTCCTGGCTGTAAGGACTTGTTAGGATACCTATCGTCTTTCAGGTTATGGAAATGACCTATGATTTCTAAAATAGCCTCTTCCTGTTTGCGATACTTCAGTGAAATATTGAGTCATCTCTAACCCTTTAGCCTTCCCTGTGCAAGCTCTTTCTCATTTGCTGTCTGTCCCTTAAAATTTGAATTGATGAAAGTGGACAAAGATTTCCCACCACCACCAGCACAGGAACTAGTCTGAATTTTTTTTCACTTTTGGATGAGTTACTGCCTTTTCTTGAGGAAATGTTTTTTGAGTTACACCACTGATGTTTTGAATTGTAGTAAAAAAATTAGCTTTATGCAGTTTGGGCTAAATTAATGATTTTTTTGACTATTTGATTTTTCCTAAAGTAAATTGAAGTATGTCAGTGTTTTAGCCTTAACCCCTTTCATTGAGGAGACAAATTCTGTTTTGCTTTTTTTTTCATATGATGACAGTCCAACCTATGCAGCTAGATTAATTGTGAGAAGGTCATGTTCTAGCCTCAGCTTGGTAAGAATGTTCTTTGGCTTCATTAAACAGGGCCAAACTATAAGGAAACTCTGTCCTAAAACTGTATTGCAGATCTGTAGATAATAAGACCAAATTTGTTCAGATCTATGAAATTACATCCATTGATGACCTTATCTTAGAATCTAGTTCAATTGGTTTTGGTTCCACCTACTAAACTGGTGAGTTTTATTATTGCTTGCCATCCTAAAGTCTACTTGCCTATGAAAACCTGCTTCACAGATCACAGTCCCCATAAAGATTTTTTTCTGCCCTTTGTGCAAACCCTTCTGGATTTTGTAGGACTTGCAGTAATTTGTTTGTATGCCCTGATTTTATGTTCGAAGTGTCATGGCTGCAAACACTCCTGTCCTCAGCTTTTCCAGCAAGTTGTAGGCAGCTTCCCAGTTAGCTTACTGACTTGAAGTGGTATCTTACTCACAAAAAAAATATGTATATATATTGTTTTGTGTTGTGTGAGAAGGCACCTAACTCTTCTCCTGTAGTGTACTGAGCCCCGGTGCCTAAGAGGAAGTTCTAGATTCAGCTGGAAGATGGAGATTTGCAATGCTCCACCAGATTATGTTTCACAGCCCTTTTCACTGAGCTCCTAATCCCCTTGAAATCTCAGCAGTAAGGCATCTGACCCTTTGAAGGCTGAGATGGAGAAGGTTTCTGAAAACAGGACATAAATTCTTTAATCAGGCTTTCACAGTTGGAAATTTTAGCTTTTGTTCACAAAATATAGCATGGGTTAAAATAAAACAGGTTGGATGTTCTCATTTCTTATTCAGAATGGCTCAATTTATTTTAATTTCACCTCTGAAAATATAGTGTCTGGCTGCAAGCTGCATTTACAGTGGTTATGCAGCCTGATGGGTGTGTTGACAAATAGCTGAAGACCACAGAACTATGTTATTCCTTTGTGCCAGAAAGATGTTCCTGTTCATCTCTTGGACAGTGTCATAATTCACTTAGTGGTCTTAGCCCTTATGTCGCAGCTGCTTGAAGCTGATAATGTATGACCTCATGAATATTCTAGATGTTAGTTGTATAGTCATCATGCCTTCCTAGAGGCAAGTCTTTTTGGACATATCTCACAAAGAAAGACATTGGAAATTTTGGACATTATCTCACAAAAACAGAACAAGAAAAGTGACATCAATAGGAAAAAAGAGCCAACAATTTTCCAAATTTGAACTACATTGCCTTTGCATACTGAAAATTTAAAATTCCTTTGACTAGTTGTGGAAGTTTTCAAAATCTTTGACAAGGAAAATATGGATGTGACATGTTGTTTTCTCTTATGGAACATTTTAATGGCTACACTCAACTTTCCCAGTAGGCTCTTACTTTCTTAGAGCAGGAATTTGTCCCCACTTACTTGATTTGGAGGAACTTGCTGCCAAAGTCAACAAGGAAGGATTTGACTGTATGGACTTTAGCAACAGGGAAATTGTGACATGACTACAGAGAATGTGTGCAGGGAGGAGGGGCTATTTCTGTTTCAAAAAGCAATTTCTTATTGGCAAAACAAGTTCCACTCTTTCCTGCAGATGTCTTGTCTCTGTCTTGCAGCAATGCTAAGATGTTTCTTCTCGTCAGAAGCCAAAGACAAGAGATTTACTGTAGTAATTATATCTATACACATGCTATTTTAACGCTATTGCTATTAACAGAATGATTATTCTGTTTAGCTGAACTAAGGCAAATTTTTAAAACTAGCCAGGACTGTAATAATTAGAAGTCTTTGCAGTTATTAGAGGTTGTTTTTCTGCTGAGTTCACACACATGCTGCAGAGTCTAAGACAAAGGAAGGAAGCACGCATTGGTACAAAAGCACACTAAAATATCACTCATTACCCTTCTGCTAACTGGTCATGGGTGATTGGGGCCAGGCATGTCTGTTTTCCAAGAGAAGAGAAGTCACTGGCACAAAACCTGCATGTACAGAAAATAATATTTTTTATACTCAAAAATCTGTGCTAAAGCAATGGAGGTGCTAAGCAGCACACAGAGCAGTCATATCTTTTGGAAATGTACACTCAAGAGCCCAGGAGTCCAAAATCTGTCTTAAAGCAGTGGTGAAGCTGGTAGGCAAATTCTCTTCCTCTCTCCTTGCTTTTACTTGGAACACTATGACCAAAATTAATAATTCACCATGTCTTTGCACGCCTGAACATTCACTCATGCATAAAGAAAAAAACTTGGAAGAATTTTGAAAGCACCGTGGTAACTGGGACAAAAAACTTGTTTAGCTATGAGTGGAATGTGCTCTTAAAAATGCAAAATAGCCTTAAAAAATCCCCCCAAACCTCCTCAAAAAAGTGTTTTTAGGTCAAAAGCTAACAAGATGAGCTATGAGCTCTTACTATTTCCCATATTCTTCATAGTAAAGATCTGGCGTTTTAAAAATACTGAGAACATGACAGCGATTGACAAATAAAGACTAGATGTTGAGGAGATACTGTGCTGAATAAATTTTATTTTTTTCTATAAGACACAGCTGATATTGATGTAGGTCTTGCATTTGCAATCTCAACCAGAAAAACAAGATAAGTTTTCTCTACAAAGACCTTTACACGCCTTGCTTTTCACACTTGTGCAAGCACACCTAAATGGGCCATATGCCTTAGGGAAAGAGATTCTAAGAAATTAAACAACTCTCTGCATTTCTTGTGTTCAGCTTTGTTTCGGTGAAAGCACGTCTCTTATTTTTAGTGTGTGTGCAGTATGTGTGAGACCATGTTTCCACTGTTATTGTTACTGGATCTGAGCACTACCGGTTCACCAAACACAGAGGTCCGGCTCCAGTTAGGTGGGGGGCACATGACTGCATTTCTGTTGAATTACTCAGAGCCTGTGGTACGGACTTTATAGCTGGTAGAGGATAGGTGATGCCTGCTGTGACATAAAGCGACAATGGCACAGAGAGACAGAAGCTGTAATCGCATTAAGCATGCCAGCACAAAATTAAACCAGCAAAACTTTTGAAGAAATTTTAGCTGGCAGCGCAAGTTAAAGCTGGGTGTGCATAGCAGGTTATGGCATAGCTATTCTGATACCAAGGACTCCAGTGTGGGATTTACTGTGTCATCAAGCCACAGTCAGAGAGAAGGAGGGTGAACTGTATCTTTTATAGTTGCTAAAGATGGAAAACACTCTGTTGCTGGTATGCTCTGCTCAGTGAAAAGGCCAGTGCTATTTCAAAACTGCTGTTGGAGATGATTCAACCACCATTTGCATGTTACATCTCTGAGAAGATTCTGTGTTACTGCATAAAGTAAGGGGAAAAAGCACAATGGCAAATTGATAACATACACTGACGGTGAGATTTAAGGGAGATGCACGTGCGTTTGTTTAACTGCATTTCATTGAGCTAAGCCAGGTTACAGTTACTGTTTGCTTGGATCATTTAAGGGGCCTAAGACCTAAACATACTCTTAATATCATACAGCCACTTCTGGTAGTCTCCCAGTGGCATGTTAACGATGTTAATAAAATCTGCTAGCTAAATACTAGCTGGGTTTTTCTGGTTAAAATAAAACTCGTCTTCATTAAATTTTAAGATAAAAAAATCTGCCTTTCACTAGGTTCTCTGGTTTTCTGCTGTATTAATTTGATGACTGGATAATTTAAATCAGTAATTTATTGACCTACCTGAAATCGCAGCCTGAACTGTATAGAATGTAGCGTATTGCTTTGTTTCTCAATTCGTTCGGTGAAATTGTAAGTGAATTGAGTAAGTAACATATTTTATGAGATTTACGTTCGAGCACTCACCAGTTTTATGCAACCCATACATGGGATACAAGACCCATTTACTTCCTCAGATTGCAACACGGGTCCCAACTCCGGAGGGTGCGAAATCGCCAGCCTCGTGTTGCGCCTGTTTCCAAATGACTCCCAGCGTCCCTGACACAACACAGACCGTACCATCGACAGCACGGGCAAAGGTAACAGCTGTCTTGCAGTGTTGAGAATGCAGCTGTTTGTCAATTATAGATATATTAGATATAGATATATTGCTTGCCTGCCTTTATTCGCTTGCATAAATCAACGGAAGACGTAGAAATGCCAAATGTGCCTACAGCAGATGCCTTTGGCGATATAGAGCCAGTTTGAAACAAGGCAAAGTAGGTGGCTATGTAAGAGCAGCTGACTTCTGCAGGGCAAACCAGCCATGGCTGTTGGACCTACTTTTGCAGCCTGGAGAGGTGGGACATGTTTTGTTCATTTTTGCTCGTTTTATAGATTGTGTTCCTTTAAAAGGCTGTGGTTTGGCAGCAGGGAGGAAGACTGCCTCCTTGTCCTGTCTCAGATGCTGCAGCCCCAGGTGGACCTGTCGACGCAGGACAACAAGCCTTTCTGTGGAGCAAGTAAGCATGATGGGTTGGTTGAACCATCTTAAGTGTAGGGACAGAGAGAGGCCTTGTCGAGGAGCCTGCTTTAAGAGCAGAAACAAGGAGGTTTTCTGAGAAAAGCAGGGAGCAGTGAGACACCTGGCCTGGAAGATAGGAGAAAGGGAAAGCTGGGCTGTGCGGAGTTTGTTGTAACCTAGGAAAGTAGTAAAGAGTTGCTCAGATGAGAGCAAGTCTGAAAGAAAGGACCTAAAAGGAAAGGGCCTAAAGGACAGAGAGAGAGGGAAGAGTCATTTACCAACTTCCTGTTTTGCCTCACTTCAAGCGTTTTCTATTAAAAAATGTTCTCATTTATGTTCTAATAAAACCTATTTTCTCAAATTGAATGCTTTGTATTTGGGGAAATTCACTGTAAAGAAGAACCGGAGGTACCTCAAAGCTCTGCCAATTTCTACCATAGTGCTAATAGCATTACATATGCTGTTACCTCCAAAATGACTTTGCCTGCCTTCAGCTGTTTTACAGGGATTATAGCGTGAATCCCTTAGTTACTTTCTGATAGCAGCGTTCCACTCCTCGCGCTTTGTGTATTGATTTGCACATTTATAAAGCAAATTGCAAAACATAGTGATTTGAATTTAAACGCATTGCTGAACTTTGGCCCGTAGGCGTCAGGTTGCAGTTACGATCATTCGCATTGCCACGTGCCAGGTACAGAGGTAAAGACCAATATAAGGGCAAGGCAAAGGAAAAACAGACTCAGAGAGCACCTCAGAGCTAAGTAGTGTTACCAGGCTATATTCATCAGTCTGATTTTTGCCCTTTCAAAGGTTTTTGTCTTTGTAAAGTGCATCGCATGGGGCCCTTTATTAGAGATGCAGAGCTTGAACAAAGCACTTACTGGTTCCCGTATGCTTCTTAATGTGGTAGTGCGTAATTTGTGCAGTGTTTCCAAAAGCATGACTTGAGACAAACAGCTACATGGGTACTTCCTTATTCCTGTGACAGAGGAAAGAAGAAGCAAGAATTCTGCTAACAAGAAGAAAAAACAGTCACAAATAATCTAAAAAAGATTTTATTTGAGCAGGAAATAATGTTCCTGTTTATTGTTAAAGTCCACTGCAGTCTGGCAACACAGCAGCAGCTTTTGAAATACCAATATTCTAGAGATGTTTTCAGTAGCAATGTATATATACACACATACACACGCACACACACACACACACATATATATTTATATATATGGAATATCTAGGGTACATTTTATTTTGGGGATGGATTCTGGCACCCTTGATAGTGTTATGGAGCACTGAAGTGCTTAATCTGACACAGAAATACATTCTGCTGACCATTTGTCTAAATAAATTAAAAGTAATGCCAAAGTACCTAAACACTATATCATCTCAAATAAATCGTACTCTAAGCAAGAACTAATCATGGCCAGGCTTGTAACCTATCCAGATTCCTGTCTCACTTGGAACATATCCAAATTATGATTCTTATAGTATATCCAAATTTACCAGATGCTCCCAATGTAAAGAGAACAGCTTGTTAATTCATTATGGACTGTTTGCCCATGATAATTACTTTACAAGTTGAGTAACGTTTACTGAAAGTATTTTTTTGGACCAACACTGTTCGTGCGTTAGTGCAAACAGGCAGGGATATTAGACAGCTATATGTTCCTTTCCTTCTTTTATATGTAGATAAACTATAGCTGGAGTTTTTCTCTCTGCTAGCAATTCACTCAAGTGGATTTTAAAAACACTCGAGAATTAGTCCAGGAGTTTTATGCTAGTCTTGGCAAAGAACATTGTGAGTACTTCTTTAACCACCCCTGCTTAGATCAGCAAGTAAATAGTTTTTCTTTGGTTATCTGTGGAATCCTGGGAAAGGTTACGCTTCAGTCCGGCATTACCGGGGCGGCGAGAGCTTTAGGCACCACCTAAACCTGAAGAAGTTCCTGTGGGTTTATTGTTCAGCCTTACAGCCCCCAGGAGCCTCCCCGTCCTTCGCACCCCCTGGCCACCTTGCACTTTGCAGTACAAGTGAGGTGGCTCTCCTCCTCCCATACTGAGAAGACGACTCCGTTACAACCAAAACAGGAAGCTTTTTCCAAGGATCCCTTGGCACGTGAATGCAGCTACGATGCTTTGGGGCGCCTCTGAAGCTGGATGCAGATGGGCATTCTGGCTCAGAAGTCCTCAGGAGCAGCATAAAAAGGTGTGTAATCGTGTCCTTCTGCTTACTCTGTCTAAGATGAAGCTATGTGTCATAAGCTTAACATTAAAAGGACTAAACAGGTCACTTGGTTCCTCTTTAATTCTTTTAATCCTCTTACAAGATACAAAATAGGCTTAAGTCAGAAACTGTTCTTTAATGTAGAAGGTTGCTAGTTTATCAGTTTTGTGGTGACAGAAGTTCTCCCCTAGGAACACTGGTTTCGCAGAAGCACTGATATTATTCCACCTGTCAGGTTTATGCCTCCTTACTCAATATCCATAAAGATTCCTGGGAGTCAATTACGATCATAGCAGCAGGAATAGTCAGACTGCAGTTAAACCTTCCAGCCCACACAGGGTAACAGGAAAATCCTGTTTGAAGAACAGGGGAAGAGCCTGTCCTGGGGAACAAGAGAGAATGTGTCGATAATGCCGAGCCGCTCCACCCTCTGCGTGGTTACTCTGGTTTAAGTGGTGACTACAGAGTCTGGCCCGCTCTGATTCTTTATATTCTTTTATATGCTTTTATAGAGGAGGGGGCTGTCTACAATGAGATAAGAGGGTTTGTCACTGAGCTAGCAAGAATTTTGTTTAATGACCAAATAGAGGTCTCCGCAAAAATGCGTGTTCTGTGGCCAAGGTGTGAGTTTTCTTGTCCAGATTGAAAGCCAGGGAGGGAAGAGCTCCAGGGCTGTTGTCAGGGCGGACAGATAGCAGCACAAGCTGTCCAGCATGGGAGAAGGAGGAAAGAGGATCTGGTCTGGCCCCTACTCAAGGCCCCATGAGTGTAATGTTGGCATACAGCTGCATTAAGTAAGGGTTAAAATGCCATCCTTATAATAGATCTTTCTCTTCTCCAGAGAGATGTTGGAAACTTTTTGCAAAACATTGCACCCACAAAGAGTTTTCACCACACTATGGAGCTATGGTTGGTCTAGTAGTGTAAACACGACCCCAAAATTGACACTTCCACACATAAGGGTACTTCCAGGCATACGGGCAAGCGAGAAGGGATGCCTAGCCAAGAATCACAATGTTTCTTCCCAGAAAGATACCCTCAGGAACAATATTAAATTCACTTTATGGAGCTTCTTTCTAATCTAACCAAAGGGCCAGAAAGAAAGATCCATCTTATCTGTGGATTTCAGTGAAAACTACTTTGTTTCTTGTCAGCAAATCTAGTGGACAGCGTGCCTTTGTTTCATTAATAAGATCTAAATATTAGCCTTTAATTAACCCCCTCTGCAAATATATAGCAGATATTTCAGTTTATCTTTTTCTTCTGCAGCAGGTAACCAAGATAATAGAGGGCAACATGAATTTATCTGAGAGAAATCTTATCAAACCAAAAGGAATCCTTTAATGAATGGGTAAGAAGATACCCACAGAGGGGAAAAGCAGTAGAGATGTCCACTCCTGTAGGGCTTTTGTCTCTTACAAAATGTTCTCCTAAGCAAACTAGTTGAAATTTCCACTGTTACATTAACAACAAAACTGCAAAACCGTTGTATAACTGTACTTGGGCAGTATTTATCAATGGTTCATTGGCAGAACAGAACGATGTTCCTGCAGGGGTCTGTCTTGCGTCTGCTTCTATAAACAAGTAAAGGAACAACTTTTCCTGTACACAGCTTTGTGTTTGCACGATTCTTTTCCCCCCCAATGGACTTCAAAGTGCTAGTGCAAAGATTAGATGCTTTGTTGCTAGTCAGATCCTTACAGCGTGCATGGCGTTGTGCTGGCTGTAAATTAATTACGTAAATCTCTTCCAGAATTTCTACTAGGTTAATGTAAGGAGACATGCAACTTCAATGCTATCAATGAGATGTGGGATCGGATGGACTTGGTCTTTGGAACTAAAAAAGTTAAACGCCAGTCATCTTCGCTTCCTTCAGCTTGGAACATGTAATAAAAACTTATTTGTAAGCATTTGGAAAATAACAAGAAGAGGGCTAGCAGTTAACATGGATTTATGGGCAGATATTACAATCAAATTTCCTTCTAAAATAGACTAACAAGACTCATAAATAAGCAAAAATGAGTAGATATTAGATAGTTCCACTTCAGTAAAATTTTTGCCATATGTAGTATTCTCGTAAACAAACTAGCTGAAACTCTTGTAGAGTCAATAAAAGACTGTTTTTGTTCATTGGCAAAACAGAAAGGTGTGTGTACAGGGGCCTGTCCCACATCTGTGTTTGCTTAATGTTTAATCCACTAACAATATGGATGATGCAACAAAAAAATACATGTATGAAATTTGCTGATAGTGCAAAACTATGAAGGTTTGCAAGTAAAAGGGGGGTGTGATTCAAATTCAAATCACTCTTGATAACTGGAGTAACATTTAAAAAAATTAAACTCAAGAGGGACAAGTGCAAAGCTGTACACTTAGGACTGAATTAGGAGTTGCACAGGTACAGGATAAAGAGCAACTTGTTAGGCAGCTGTTTTTACAGAAGGATCTGGGAAGTATAATCACAAATATTGCAAACAAAACATCATATTGTTGTGCCATTACAGAAAATGGCCAACATCCTACTAGTATGCTGGTGCTGTTTTAAGTAGGTTGTGGCTTCTTCATCTGTGCAAGCTTATATTACGCAGTTCTCTGGGAGAGAGAGATGGGTTGGATGACCCCACCTGGTTTCTTCTAGTCTTGTTTTTTTTTCTGATGCTATAGTTTTACTTATGAATTTGGATATTTACAATTCTACCTGTGATTACAGACACTGAGACATTCCTGGTTAGTCTAGTTTAATTCAAAAACTGTTAATATACTTTGACCAACATGCTTTCCATCATCACTCATATCTTCACTCTTCTGCAATTGTTTTCTGTGGTAGCAATGGCAGTTGCACTGCTACCAGAGGATAGAGGAGGTGGTCCTTGTCCTGTGGTGGAGCCATATGCTGTCACTGTTCAGAGTGGAAACCATAAACAGAAGTCTAGAGCACTTCAAGCTGTGTATGGTTTATTTTACATAGTTGGCAAGCTAAGAACATTTCCACAAAGGGACCTAGGAAAGTCAGATATGTTCTCCCAAAATTAACTGTAAACTGTCAGTAAGCTGGTTAATGCACAAACTGCAAAAAAAATATGGAATATCCCACAGTTAGTCACAGAGGGGGGAAGGAAGGCCTGCCCAGCTGTGCAGCAGCTCCCAACAAATTAACTCGGCAGCCACCACCTCCATTAGATGCTGCTGACCACTGAAAAAGGCAAAGGAAATCAAAGAGCTAAATGATTTTCTTATTTTGATACACATTGCATAAGGTCCAGTGTGCTGCTTACCAGATCAAACTGAGACATAACGGAAAGGTCAGTCCATGATGTTAGCATGAGCCAGGCCAGCTCCGGTCATGTTAAACACAAATAGGACCTACATAGTGTTTCACAACATGCACCTTGTTACCCACAAAGATCTCGGATGATTGAATCGCTGAAGGCAGATGAGAACTCAGGTTACCCAAACACTGCTGCAGATTTCTCTCCCACAGTCATCTACCCCATATTCTTTGAAAACAAATGTAAACGTGGATGATGTTGCTGCTGTTGTGGCAGAAAGAGCTGAACTCCCAGACCAGAAGGAACAGCAGAAGCTTGGTAGAGAGGAATATGCACTGAGGATCAAACTGCTGGTTTGCACAGACTGGAAAACCTCAGAGTGAAGCCGGAAGCTTTTAGAACTTATACAGAGGGAAACCTCTTGAATTTTTCTAAAGAAGAGTTTTTTTAATAGTTATACAGCTTAATTCATGTTCTAACAAGCAGAGTCAAACCTGGTTCCAGCACAGTGCATGAACCAAACCCAAATGCCATTTTTACTGAGCTGTGACAGCTGTTGACAGCAATGGTTACGTGGCAGTGTCTGTCCCAGTGGCCACTGCTCACCATATGTGCTGACATCCAGTAAAATCTGAAACACGAGGAGATCTTTTTCTGTGTTAATTCCCTAGTGTTTTGTGACAGCCTCCTCGGTGGCTTTGCTGCAGTGTGGGACAACTGGTAGAGCGTGAAGTGATGTGATATGAGTGGTTTTAGTTCAGCGACGAGCCCCTCCCATTATTTTTCTGAAGAACTGTTGACTGAGAAGGTTGCTGATGTTGCCCCCTCCCCGTTTTTTTTACAAAAAAGACTCTGAAATGAAATGCTTTGAAAATGTAATGTATTTTAATAAACATGCCCTTCACTCTCTCAGGTATGAGTTCCATCTAATCACAGCTGTTTTCCTCTAAGCTAGATTTTCCTCTAAGCCTGCTTATAGGGAAGACAAGGAAAGCAGCCCAGCAAAAACGTGAATTATTTATGCTCTCGCTGAAAGCACGAGTCGTGTCACTAGAGCCTTGTTTGATCGAATGGATCTGTGGAGACAGTTTCTGTAGCAACACAGAACCTTGCCCGGCAAAATGTCACACAATCAGTCACAGAGCAATTCAGAGCAGTAGCTGAAGATGACATAGAAATCCCAAAGAAAAATACATCTGGGTTTGAGTCCCTCATTCTTCCAAGATCCAACAAAATGCTAACTCAGATGATGAACTGTTGGCCTGTCAACTTGGCTAATTCGGGTACCGGTAACAATCTAGCTGTGACAACACCAGCTTTTTAAAGATTATACAAGCCTTTGTGGGAATTTGGTAACTCCTTAGCATCAGGAACACATGCTGTTGTCACTAGTACCGCAGCTAGTTAGAATTAGTTTAAAGGAAGATGGGGTTTGCAAGAGCCTACCATCACGCCTTTAGTTGTTATATAGACATACCAAATACTGGGTTTGATAATATCGTCCAAAATGTTTCAGAAATCCGGGTTTTATGCCATCTTACTTAACATGGATTAGTAAAGACAGGAATATGTGGATTCAACAGGTCTTTCCCTGTCTATCATTAGCCTTTGATCATGGCTCACTGTTGTTTGCAGTCTGTCTGCCTTCTTCTAAAGATGAAACCATCCCAGTGAAAATGTTACGGAAATTGCAAGCTGTCAGGGCTATCTTGCAAAGCTCTGTAGGGCAATAGAGTAACCTATCAGTAGCTGTGTCTAGACACACTAAACGTATTTTTCAGTATGCCAACTTAAAAATTTCCCTATTATCAACCTATCAAATTATCATTTATTAAATATACTAATTTGTCTTAAGAAGTTCTGAGGATGTGAAACCCAAACCCTACTTAAAATGTTCCACTGTGCGAAACTTCTTAAATACAGAAATGTTAATCAGTGATTCCTTTATCATGCATCTCCAATTTAGCCCTCTTCATTACCACTCACTAGTAAAGCAAACTGAAAGCTAAGGAAGGGACAAATGGAATTTCTGTGCTTTCCAGAGTTCATATTTTAATTCCAATGTTTCCTGCAGTCTCACTGTGTGAAGAAAACATATACTCTCTGCATTCAGAGTAATATTTAGGTTCTTAGCTTTAAGCAGGAGATAATTCAGTTATAAAAAGCTTATGGTTATCTTTTTTTTTTTTTTTTTTTTTTTTTGGCCAGAGGTCAAAAAAGTATAATTCTAAATGTGAACAAAAATGAAGGAAGCTTCATGAGACAAGAAGTGATCTGACCAGTAGAGAACTGGGGCCTGATTCATAACTTTCCTGATTTAGCAATACCAGAACTATAACAAAATACAGCAATCGATATTGCTGGCAAAAACTTGTAGTTTCAGTGGCAAAACATCTTCTGTTTTGATATAAGCAGTATGTAGTTATTGTACTGATTCAAATTGTATCCCTGCTCTAAGACGATGTACCAGATTTTCTCCTGTAGCTACACTGGCAAACTTTCTAGTGGAGACTGTTCTACAAATAAACTGCTGAAGAGTGTGAGGCTGATAAAAGCAAAGCTACTTTGGAGACTTGACAAGAGCATGAAGCTTTCCTTCCCTTTGGGAGGAACCACAAAGAAACACTGTCTGCTTCCTTAAGTGAATCTCTTCTGGAGAACAAAGGATTCCAGCTCATATACTGCGTCGTAATTTACATCTAATTAAACCAATCTTTAAAAATTTACAGGATGTTTGTTTCTTTAATATCTGTTCTTTTTTCTCCCAAACACGTTAAGAATTATGCATTTTTTTTCACTTTGCCTGAATGAAAAGCAGCAAGAACATTTCTGAGTGCCTAGAGATCGTTGTTTTTTTACTTGCCTAGCTCTAAAGCAGTTCAAATTAATTTTATTAAACTTCCCAAGAAAATTCATCTCAAGTATAAAAACAGGTATGAACATTCTCCACCACAACTATGAATGTTTTGGAAGGTTATAAATTCTTGGAAAAGACTTCTTACCAAGATGCATTTTCCCATGTAGTACTATAATATCACAACTACCCAGCAAGATTTCTTTAATTATCAGTTGCTGGTGATTCTCAGGTCAGATCAATTACAAGAAGGTGTATCCTAAAAGCTTTTTAAGGAGACTTAGACCAGCAAAAACTTCAGCTGCATCTGTAAAAAGGACTTCAGCTGACAATTATGTCAACTGGGAAGAGAGATGCACCAAAAGGATTTCTCACTAATGATTTCAGCAAAGCTATGCTTTTGATGGAGTGATTTCTGTGGTCTTGAGGGGTGGTTCTAAAAACACATATATGAAGCATGTTTTTGCAGGCATACATATATCCATAATCTGGACATATTGTTGATCCAGTAAAATAACCAACTTTTCACTAGGCAGTGAAAAGGCATTTCTCTGCCACTCTTGATGAGCTATTGCAAAAACTGCTTAATCCATGCAGTGCTCCCTCATTGCACATCCCGTTCAGCATGGGTGCCCACAGGCAATCTCCAGACTTCTTGCTGGCAACCTGTAGCCCTCATTCAAATCCTACTTGCTTCATATTAAGACCAGTAAATACAAACTAGCAGCATACTAAAATCCTGGATATGCTCAGGCACATAGTGTACTTGGATGCAGTGTTCTGCATGTTGTGGAGGAGAGCTAACTGCCTTCCCTCCTCTCCAGCTTGATGATTTGCTGATTAGTAATCAGCAAATTTGGTTCTGAGGGTGGCCTTAGACCACATGATAACCACATACAGGCAGTTTTGCTAGTGTTATTGGTTGTGCTCCAGTAATTAGTATAAGCTAGCATGCTAACTTACATATATAGCAGTTTCAGGAGAAGGTAGATTTCCCCACCCCCACATCCTTCCCTTAGCAGCAGACCAATATATACTGTTTTTACCAAACACAACTGGGTATAAATTATGGCGTGACTCCTGGTACATAATTCATGTTGGTCATAGGCAGTTTTTCTTCAAATAGCTGTCCATTTGTCATGGACAAGAATTGGTTTCATAGTCAGTTCTGCTTCCTCAGTCTGCCTGAGGCAGAAAATTTAGTTTCATTTTCTTATCTTGTGACGACACACTTTAAAGGAGAAGTGGTATGTACAAAGTACAGCATTTCTGAGTTTACAGGAACAAACATGAACACACATTCAAATAGGTAGAACCGAAATGTTGTTTATTTCCCCCCTTTTCTCTGTTTGGAAAGTCGAATTCTTCAGAAAAGGGATAGAAATATAAACCTAGAAACCAAAATACATTTTTATCCAGATAAAATAGCAAATAGCAGCCCTTATCAACGTTTTTCCAGGCCTCACTTTTTGCTCTCTTTTCTACTGCAGGCACCCTTTTAAGATGATTTTTCTCTCACAGGAGCGTTTTGCAATGTGTATTTTAATGAAGCAGTCACACACGGCCTACTTTTAAACGCTGACAGTTCTGCACAGCTAATAAGTAACATGTAGAAGGAGGGGGTGGGGAAGGAACCACTCCACCTTAAAAAGCTTTGCCAAACCAGCAACTTCCAAGAGGAATCGGCCGTTACTACCCGTGGGCAAATCTCATAACCGAGAGCAGTTTTTTTTTTTTTTTTTTTTTTTTTTTGTTGTTGTTTTGCCTGCACTAGTGTCCCGCTGGGGTAGCTAAAACGCGAAGCACCTTCTTGGCGCTGTTTATTGGGGCCAAGACCTAGGGGCTTTGATCAGGCGCAACCAGTTAGCAGGAGGTGGGAGCGTGGCCTCAGAGGAGGGGCAGGCCAGGCTCCCCGCCGCCCCCGAAGCAGGGGGACCGCGAGGCCTGGGACACGCTGCGGAGGTCCCGGCGAGCGGGCAAAGCCCCCACGCTGTGCTCAGGGCCGCTCGTCACCCCGGGGCGGGCTTGTTGAGGCGGCCGCTGCCGCCCGACGGCTCGCAGGCCGGCGCCAGGCCGCGGGCGCGCCCGCAGGCCGCGGCGTTGCCATGGCGGCGGGCGGGCGCGCGGCCGAGCCAATAGCGCGCGGGGCTTCGCGCGGCGCAGCAGCGCGGGAGGGAGGGAGCAGAGGAGGCGGCGCTGCGCGGGGGAAGCAATCGCAATTCGGAGCTTCGAAGAAAGGCGGGATTACGCGGAAGCACCAATGGCAACTCCAGCCAGTACAGGAAGGCGGGATGAAGAGGCACAGCGAATCAGAAGCACGGGAGTAAGGCAGCGCAACCAATAGGAAGTCAGAGCGCAGAAGCGAGCGCGGAGCCTCAGCGCTGGAGCCAATCAGAAGGCACGAAGGAGCGTCAGTCGCCCATCAGAGGCTGCTGTGGTGATGGGTGGGCCAATCGCAAAGTGAGCAGACGGGGCGCGAGCCAATCAGGACGCAGTAAGTGAACAAAAGGGGCTTTCCAAGCAACCGGCCCCTTTCCTTAGAACAATTTCACATGACGCAACGGTTGGAGGAAGAGGTTCGCGAGCCGTAGCCGCCGCCGCCATTTTGTGAGCGTTGAGACTGAGTCGGCGGCGGCTGAAAGAGCAGCAGCACCGACGGCGCCACCACCGTCAGCGGGAGCCGCAGCCCGGAGGATGCGGTAGAGGAGCCCAGCGGCAGCGGCGGGGGGGCGGCATCGCTCGGCGGCGGCGGCAGGGGATCGCGGGGAGGGGGCTCTCGGTCGGTGGGTCGGGTCCTGGTGCGGGCCCCGGTCGGAGGAGCATGTCGGCCCCGGAGAGCAGCGCTGGTAGCAGCGAGGCCCGGGAGGACGCGTGCCGCGATTACCAGTCGTCGCTGGAGGACCTGACGTTCAACAGCAAGCCGCACATCAACATGCTGACCATCCTGGCCGAGGAGAATGTGCCCTTCGCCAAGGACATCGTCTCCCTGATCGAGGCGCAAATCGCCAAGGTTTTTATATTCCACCGACTACTACTCCTACCTATACTGCTGGGGGGGACAGACCGGGGCAGCGGGCTAGGGCGGCCTCGGGGGCTAGGAGAAAGGGCGTGGGGGCGAGGGCCTGTGGAGGGGCGCGGGCGGAGCCGGGCAGGAGCGAGCCGAGGGGAAGAGCAGGAGGAGGAGAAAGGGAGTAGAGAGGGGGCAGGGGAGAGGAAGCGACGAGGGGATGAGAGGGATGTGGAGACGAGAAGTGGGGCGAGAGCCTCGGGGAGGAAGGGAGCCAGGTGCGGTGAGGAGACTAGTGGCGGGCGGGGGTGGCTGGGCTCGGGAAGGGGAGGGCGGCGAGGCAGGGGGCTTCAGGGCACACAGAGGCAGCGGCGGGGGGCAGGCTAGTTAGGGGCGAGCAGAAGGCCGGTTTTCGGCGGAGCTGGAGGGCGCTAAGGCTCGGGTGGGGAAGGGAGCGCCCTGGCCGAGGCACTCGGGGAGACGGTCAGGAGCTTGGGGTCGCTGCCGGGGGAACAGCTGGAGGGAAACGAGTCCCAGATGGGATCAGGGAGCACGGGGCGAGGCGTCGGGGGCTCCTTCTTTCACCGCTAAGCTTAAGCTCCTTCTTCTACCCCACCCCCCATAGGGAGCAGGGGACTCGAGGGAGGGGACCAGCCCCCACACCACCCTGCCACAGAGGAGGGGTGTGCATAGTAGGGGAGGGTTTGGGACATGCCCCACCAAAAGCGCTGGGAGGGCAGCGTGGCTCGGGATTTAAGTCCCGTGTAAATAGCAGACACAACATGGCGGCCTGGCAGTGACTGGGCAGCAGCACCTCGCCCTTGTAGCTGGGTTTTTCCCCTACATGGAGGCAGTATTTCAGTGTCACTAATCCGGTATCTAAATATTTAACAATTTCTACAGTAGATGAGTGTTGTGATCATTAGGCTGATTGGGAGGAGAGATTTGTGGAGTTTTTTTCCGAATAGTTTAAAGGATTGAAAATAAGATTGAGCTTAACATTCAAATTGTCCACTTTTTAAAGACTAAATATAATGAGTTTTAAGTATTAGTCATAATTTGGAAGATAGGACTTTTTTCCCCGTGCTTACTTGAGACATTAATTGGGGGCCCCTTATCTTTCAGAAAAGTTTGTGGGTGAAAGGTGATAATTGCTCCGGTTAGAGAAGTGTGTGTGTGGTGGTCATGGGAATTGTTTTATTCAGCCTGATCAGAGAAATTTACGTGGGTTTGGGATAATCTCTTTGGATTTCAGGAGATCTGTGCCCTGACTAAAGCATAGTATTGTGTGTGTATTTATTTTGGCTAGAGAAGTTTATTGGTTGAGGGATGGGGAAGAAGAAATTCTCCCTGACTGTAGAAACTGCAGCAGCCTGTAGGATCCTAACATGGCGTCTGAAGGCACATGATATAAAAAGAAGGGAAAGAGGAGGCTCCCTCTGAGCCCAACCCAGGCAGTTGCTGACATCAGTCAGCCACAGCACACGGATGGGGGTTTACTGCACCTTTTTAACAGGAGATTTTTATGTGGAAAGGGTTCTTCTTTCACTCCCCCCTATTTCTGCCAGTCACCCCTCCCCCGTTGTTTCCCTTGCTCCCTCTGATACCAGGTGTTCAAAGGCTTTTTTCCTTTGGCTTTAAATCATGGTTTATAATGGTGAGAATTGTACTGTTTAATCATGGGGAGGGAAAGATCTCTTAAGTTATTTAATTCATCTTTCTATCGATGCAGGATGGCTTTTTAGTGTTCCACAGACCTCTTCCAGTTTAGTTTTAAATGGTGCCAGTGGCTGAGTTCGGCCATTCTTTGGGGAGGTGACATCATAATCTAATAGATCTCACCATTATATCTCTTAAAGGGCAGTGGATGTATATAAAATGATTTGTGATAAATACCAATGCTGTCAAATTTCTTCATTTTTGAGTGATTTTAGAGCCTGCCCTGAAGTGTGTTTTTAAAGATGTCTTAATCCTGTATCAATGGTTAGTTTTTCCTAGTTACTGTTCGTGACTATGGTTATACGAGGGAAGTTTTTAGTTGTTCCTGGGAAAGTGATCTCCTTTACTAAGCCACTTTTAAAAAGTGTTGCCTGGAGACAGTTTGTTTAGTGTAAAACTGAGTGGTCTGCTTTACATTTTAATAAATGGTTATGAAATGTGTGACTGGTATTATAAAATTTGTAAATAAAAAGTGTGAAATATGTATTTGTCTTTTTATTTACCATTGTATAGTGCAGAATCTGTTTCCAAGACCCATTTATGTTATTTTTTAAACAAATTTTTTCACAAGTTTGTGACTTGGGGTTCAGTTACCAGATACAATTTAAAGTTGAAAGCCTTTAGGAAACTAATAAAAAGAGCCACACATTTCCAACAATATTTTTATGCTTTATTTGAAAGAACAGTGGGAATTCTATAATGAAGTCTTTAATATCATGTTGATAAGCTCAGAGTTAGTTTTCTTCTGTGTTCTGGTGATTATGCTGAGCCTCCCTGCTTTTTGGTTAGTGTCACGTGGGTGTCTTGTTAGGGAATGCTTAGAGACTGCCTGAAAAAAAATACATTCAAACCTGGGATTCCCTTTTGTGGTTAATTGAATATACGCTAGCTATCTTGACATAATAAACATTTCCAGAAGTGAAGACTTAAATATTCCAGCCATATTTAAGTCCTGGTTCTTAAAATATAACACCTGAGTAGCTTATATGTGAAGTGGGTTTGCTGCTAAACTTATAATCCTATGCGTCATATTTTGAAATAGGCTTCCTTACCAGATTGCAGTGCTTCTGTGTGTGATTGATTACTTCTAACAGCCTGATGTATAATGAAGGTGATGGTTAAACTTCTTAGAATGCATTTGCTACCAAATGGATTCCCCTGTGTCTCAAACTTTAAGCTTAGCTGAGTATAATGAACTACTTCCATACATAGATGAAATGGAAGAATATAAAATACTATGTCAGTAGCTCTCAGGCATAGGTGCTGGTGAGAGCTGTGTTTCACCAGAAGCTGACTTTGAAAGTCAGTAGCTGTGCACTTGCAGTGTCAATTTTTTTTATAATAGAAGGCATTCAGATCAGCTTAAAATAGTATTTTTAATATGCCATTGTGCAGACAGTATTAAAGAAGAAACGAATATTTTATGGACATTTTAGTATTAGGTAGCTTTAGGCCTGCAGTCTTTTGTTTTCTGAGGCTAGAGATCTGTTTGTTCTAACACCATTGCATATTAGCTCATTTACAGTGTTCAGCATTCAGATTAGGTAATACAACTGGTGTAAAGCATGCTTCTAATCTGCTGTAATCAGTTTTAGCTATCTTAGGGTGCACTTTTTTATTTTTCTGATGTTTGAAGATACATCACCTACCTGTTTTGTACTACTTTTGATGTGCATAACGGCAGTAATCTTCCCTGTAATTAACATGAAATCCTTAACTCCTCTTCAGTATTAAGTTTCAGGTCATAGTAATATAATGGGATAAACTTAATATATTGTAGTTGAAGACACATTTAAGAGTGAGAAACCACTATGATTTACCCATACAAAAGTATTCTTGACTCAATTCCCCTCTATAAGCTGCCTTAATTAAGAAGGAGTTAAATATAAAAGTGTAAAGCAAGAGCACTTCCACACACTTGTCTGGACAAGGGGGTTGTGAAGTAAGGTATCAATAATGAATCTACTAGCCTGTCCTGTTTAAAACTAGCCTTTTTAAAATGAGCAATGAGTGAAGTTATTCTCGTTTTATCCTGAGTTTACCAGATGGTGAATGGGACTTAAGTATTATGAATGGATGTTCTGAGGGGATTACGGTTACCACACAGCTTGTGGTGGTGTCTTTTCTGTTGTCCACTTCAACAAGTCTGTGTACTTGCTGATGCTTTCTGGAACTTTGCTGTGCCATCTGCTTGTGAAGGCCAACGGTGGGCATTAAAATCATTTTGATTTGGGCCAGTAGTACTTCGTTTACATTAGAAGTTGGTCTAGCAGTCCAGCGTCACCATACTTCTATTGCACGAGCTTGGTACAAGTCTTGAGTATGAAATTAAAAAAAAAGGCAAACCTCCTCTTGTAACAAAGGTGTGTCCAGAGTATGAAGACTCCCTTCCCTGAGAATCGTGGTTGCAGTTTATGAACTCATCCGTGCTCTTACCCAGTCAACTCCTTGACTGAATTTTGTTTGGATGTAGGACTTTGTTTGAACTGTGCATTTTGCATGAATCATGAAAATCTGACTGTTGATACCTGCAAGTGCCAAGAGAGAATGGGACTCTTTGCTCCATTTCTTTGGATTACAGTGAAATAACTGACCTCTTCTGCGTGTAATTTGCAAAAAGACTGTGACACTCAACATAAAACCTACATCTACAGAAGTCACTAATTTGGGCTTTTTGCCAGAAGTCTGACTTGTGTTCTCTGAAATCCAGAAAAACTGCATCCAAGGAGGTTTGAATTATAAGCAACTTTTAGAAGTTCCTTCAGTTGCTAACGATGGTTTCCTACTAACTTGAAATTCATTTCTCAATGGGTTTTGAAAGGTTACACTGAGCAGCAATATTGTCTCGTGAGCTTCTTTTTTTTTCTTTTTTTTTCTTTTTTTCCTTTTTTTCTTTTTTTGTCCAAAGCTTTCATACACAAACAGAATAAGCTAAGATATTACTACTTTTTTTGTGGTAGACACACTGCCCTGGTACTTTGAACTGAGTATCAATTTTCCAGTTTAAGTTTTTGTAAAAAACAAAAATCCCAAGCAAATCCCTTTGTTTTTATAGTGGCAACCAAAAAGAGAGGTCTGTATTTCTGGGATCGGTAATCCCTTTATTTAAAAAGCTTAAAGTATATTTTTATTGTACTAAACTTCTCAGTTTCTTCTTATTACTCCAGGCTCCTGCATCAGAGAAGCTCCCAGTTATGTACCTTATGGATTCCATTGTCAAGAATGTGGGAAGAGAGTATCTTACTGCATTTACTAAAAACCTAGTTGCAACATTTATTTGTGTATTTGAAAAGGTATATACACTTTCAGAAAAGTTCTGTATTCTAAGCAAAATTTGTTCCTGGTAAAATAAATACATGCTTTCAGTTCTGGGTTTTCTTGGGTGGTGAATTACAGGAGTTGATTGGTTTTCTTAAATCTTAGTACTGTTGTGTATAATGTGAAAGGATATTTGTGCTGCTGTCGAGCATGTAAGTTCTGTGTTTGCTGAAAGCTGCAAAGTTGTATTTAATTCATAAATTTCTGTAGTCTTCCTTTCCAGGCAAGATTTAATAACAATTTTTCATTAATAATTGCTTCCCTGGAAGGACTTTTCATAATGTATAGACTGATTAAATATAAATTATTTATTTTTAAGATAGTTAATAGTCTTTATGCCAAGACTGTACTGAGACTCAGTTTCTTGTGAATTTCTCATCTCTTGTCTATTGTGTAGTTAATTAGGTTAGTCTAAATTACTTTATTTGTAATGTGACAATGAGTGTTTGAACTGTGAAGACTGAAAAACATTGACACCTGATACTCTTCTGGTGGTCTGTGATTAAAAAGAAATGTTAGGAGGAAGGACTCTTAGATATTGCTGTATGATGTTACAAATAAGTGTTCAATATCACTCAACGTTGAGAACTGGTGCCAAATAGTTTCATTCGTTTTTTTGTTCTTAATCTTTAAACCCAGTGAAGTAACCATCTTAGTCCTTAGTAAGAAATGCAAATCAAAGTCCAGTTTTTGAAAGACTGGACTTGAATGGGTTTAATTTGGATCAAAAATGAAGGGTTAAATTCTGATTTCTTGCATGCCATGATAAGAGAGCTGCATTTCAGGATTGAGATGAGAGGATCATTTGCCTGTATCTCTACATATCAGTAAGGATCTGAGATCTCAGTATGCTTTATATATGGCTTTCAGATGTGAAATGGGTGACTAATTAGGCATGAAGCTTAAACTCCTGTGTGTTAGAATGGGTAGACAAGTAGAAGTTCTACTTGGTTTTTTAGTATTATATTTTAAATACTCATTCACTGAGTTGCATTTAACTTTCTTGCAGCTGGAGCTCTGGAAAACAATTTTTTGAATTTTGTAGGTTAGCTGTCTACTGAGTTTACTAGAGTGCTTTATTTATGCATATTTAACATTATATATATACAAAGTAGCGGTCACTTGTGATAGCTTAGCTGGTAGTGTTACAAGATACAAGTTGGATTCCATCCTTGACATTGTTACAAATTTTATTAGTAAATGGGCCCTAAGGTACATTTAAAAACTTAATGAAGTCAGATACTTTTGTACAGACATTTCAGCAGCCTTTGTAGCAAACTTCATATCCTTTTGTTGAAACTTGGATAGAACTGCCTAACTAACTGATAGTTACGTACTACTTGATTTTATTGAAATACTTAAAAAAAAAAAAAAAAAAAAAAGGGAAAAAAATCCCTCCCCAAAAATATTTCAAGACTATGGTATGTCTTGCTCTAATGCCTTAAAAATAAAACTGCAGGAGATGATGTTTAAGGGCCAATATTTAATGACTGATTTAGCATATTGACTCTAGGAAAGCTATGTGTTGTATCCTCATTTATTTTTTTTTATTTTATGTTATTGGGTTATCAGGTAAATTAGGAATTTACTGCAAAGTAAAAATTTAACTTGTTTTAATGAGATAAATAAAACTAATATTTAATGAAAAGATAAAATACGGACTAGACCTACAAGGACATTTCATTTGTAGTTCATAGGTATAATTTTGCAGTTCAGCTGAAATATAATTGGCTTAATTTTACCTAATACCCTTTTTGTTGTGTTCATTGGAAAAAGTTGTTTGGTGACTGAACAGACAAGAAGCATACTCTGATTTTGTTTTGTGATCCGTCGTTTTCTGATTTGCTGGTGCTTATTATATACCATTCAGCACAGGCACTTGAATACCCTGTTGTCTTAAGGGCTCTTGCCTTCCAGTATTTTTATTACTTTTTTTTTTTCACGGAAAATACGCAAGTAAAATGAGAATTTTGGTAATGGAAAAGTTGAAAGGAAGTTCTTATAGAGAATGATAATATACAATAAAACCTTCAAGTGGCCTTGAAACAACAATTCCACATTGAAGCTTCTAGTATTGACTCTGTTGGTATAGATGTGAATCATAAAGCACATCTGCACTATTTATCAATTCTGCCTAGGCAGTTGAATGTGTTAAAATCACAAACTATTGATATGAATATAAAATAACTGAAGTAAGTTTTACAGAAAAGTGTGAAAAGTTGTTTTATATTAACTTAACAAGCCATAGAATTGTTTTATTGTTTTAGGTGGATGAAAATACTAGGAAAAGTTTATTTAAATTACGCTCCACATGGGATGATATTTTTCCTTTGAAGAAACTATATGCCCTTGATGTCAGAGTCAACTCATTAGATCCTGCTTGGCCAATTAAACCTCTGCCCCCAAATGTGAATACTTCTAGCATCCATGTGAATCCTAAGTTTTTAAATAAATCGGTAAGTTTTCATGCCTACTGTATGAGCAGATGGTAATACATGTAGTTTTCATTGCTTGTATACTGATTTTTTTGACAATTTAAGTAAATTAATAAAGAAGTAGCTGACCTTTATAGACAGGTAAGGTGAATTTCTGAATTCAAATATTTGCTGGGCTTGGTTTCTGTATTTCAGAACTGTATCTTATGTTTCTGAACATTAATAATTTTATATGAAATGATGTGCTGTAACTTTCACTGTGGACAGACTGTAGTGGAGCAAAAATCTTCAAATATTCTAGTTATGTTTTGCATTTTAAATGCAAAATATATAACTTCATTACAAACTTAAATCTCGCTACTGGATCATGATAGCAGTTAAAGGAGATGGAGTTAGTTGATTCCATCAAGACTCAGATGTAACTTACTTTTTTTTGTTTGTTTTATTTTGTTTTTAGCCAGAGGAATCTACTGCACCTACCTCTGCTGTCACTTCTGGTGCCTCAACTCCTCCAGCTGTTCCTGAAATACAAAAGAATTTGACACAGGAGCAACTAATAAGGCAACAATTACTTGCAAAGCAAAAACAGTTGTTAGAACTTCAGCAGAAAAAGTTAGAGCTGGAGCTGGAACAGACTAAAGCACAGTTGGTGAGTAGGGTAGTTGATGGACCTCTCATAGGTGGGGTTTTTGTTGCAGTTTCTTTTGAATAGCACCTTAGCTATACTGCTAACTGCAGTAAATTAAATTTTTCTTAGTTCTAGACAAAAAAGTTGTTTTAGAATTAGAGCAATGAAAGTTGATCTTGGGCTCTAAAACAATATTAAATAAAAATCTCACTGTTTTTAATAAAAACTGAATCAAAAAGGTGAAGTTTTTGAGAGTTTTTTTTTATTATTTCTACTCTCCAAAATGATGCCTGCCTATGATCCTGATTTTCCACCTTTTTTCATGGGTTATAGCACACCAGGCTTTTTCAGTTACCTTTGCTCCTGTTCTTCTGAGAAAGTTTGGAGAATCAAGATTCTTAGCCTATAAAATCTGTTTCCTCATCAAGTCAGATTTCTTAAATGTGAAAGTCAGTTAAGCAATGTTATTTCAGGTTTGTAATTGAAAGTCTTGTTGCACTGATAGTTGTAAAAACATCTTGATGGTATAAAAATATGAAACTAAAGCACCCTGAAAGTCTTGAAATAGGAAAAATAACAGATGTGTAGCAGCTTAGTTGCCTTGAGCATATGGAGTGTATGAAAAAAACCTAATGTTGTAGTGCAAACATGCTCTTACATCAAATTTTCTAGGATTGACTTTTCATTTATGTTTGGACTTGATCTTTTGTAATGGTACTGCATTATTTTAAAACCTGTAATCAGCAATTAACAGGTCACTTTGAGATAATTACCTTGTAAGCATGTCTTTTGAGACATTTCCATTGGTAGATTTCGCTCCACAGAATATCAACATCACTGGACAGGAGTTAACAGGCATTTTAATGCTGCTTTTTTCCTTTCTATTCAGGCTGTTTCTCTTAGTGTTCAACAAGGATCATCTACTATAGCTTCAGTTCCAGCACCTTCCAAGCAACATATGTCTCAGACGCCTCATATGGCAGTTAAACCTCCTCATCAGACTTCTGTGCAAGCTGAAAAAAACAAACCATCCCCAAGTCCTCCACTTCATGATATCAAAATAGTAAACAGGGATCCTAGGCTTAATAGGATGGCTCAACATTCTTCTCATGCTAAAGATCAGTCTCATAGGAAAGAATTTTCATCAAATGCAACCAGTCAGTCTGATACCAAGGCAAGCAAAACGGCTCAAGCTGAAAAGCAGAACTCATCAAAGCAAGAAAAACTGAAAGCAAGTGAAAAAACACCGAAGAAAGAACTTGATCAGTCAGAAGCAAAATCTAAATCACCATCACCTTTGAAAAACAAGCTACCCAGTACTAAAGATACTAAAACCCAGGAATGTGAAAGCACAAAAGTATCTGAAATCAGTAAACGAGATCCAAGATTGAAAAAACATCTTCAAGAAAAGCCAGAGGGCAAAGAGGAGGAGGTGAAAGACAAGAAGAAAAACACAGAGAAAAAAGAAAAAGAGGAACATAAGACATCGGAACATAGACCGGTAGGCAGCAGAAATAAAGTAATTAATGGTGTTGTTCAGAAACAAGATGTGGCTACAGAGGAATCAGAAAAACAAGGTGGAAAACAGGGGAGATCAAGTAATAGAAAACGCTCACGATCACGCTCTCCTAAATCTCGGTCGCCATCTACACATTCTCCAAAAAGAAGAGATAGGAGATCACCCAAAAGAAGACTTAGGAGTTTGTCTCCTACTTCATCAACTCCTAAAATTGGAAAGATACGTCAGATAGGTCCTAAGCAGTCTCATGTTGAAGAATGTGCACAAGCAGCAAGAGATGAAAGAAATTCTAATAAACGAAACCTTAAACAAGAGGTGCGAGATCCAAGGAGAGTGAAAAAAGCTCAGGAAGATAGGCCCCAAGAAACAACGAGCCAGCATTCTACAAAAACCTCTCCTGATCCAAAGGAGAATGCAGAAAACTGGCAAGGGTCCAAATCAGGCAAGAGGTGGAAATCTGGTTGGGAAGAAAATAAAAAGTAAGTTACCAACTTTTAATCAATTTCTGTCTGAAGTCAGTGGAAATTTTCCTGCTGACTTCAGTATGCTCAGGTTTGGGAGGCAATGTTCAGATTGTAAAAATGGATTATTCCAATTGTTAACTTCTTTTATTAGTAGAACATGGAAATAATGTATATTTAGATTCTGATGTGATTGTGGTGTTTTGCTACAGTTAGATTAAATTGGAATGTGATAGGTATGTCCTGAATAAAGGAGTAATTGGTTTTAAATGTTTTATTGCTTTCAGCTCACAGCAGAATGAAGAACACCAAGCACTTGGTAAATCCCCTCACCAAAGACACCGGGAAAACTGGGCTGCTAGTAAGGGAATTTTGTCACCCCGAGCACCGAAGCAGCAGCACCGCTTAAGTGTGGATGCTAATTTACAAATTCCCAAAGAATTGACATCTGCAAGCAAGAGAGAATTACTTAAAAAGGTAATACTGACTAATTTGTATTTATAGAAGCATCCTGGATGTAGTTGTATGTTGTTTTAGAAGTCTGAACTTTAACTTTAATATTACAGGCAAATGAACGCTTAGCATCTGGTGAAATAACACAAGATGAGTTCCTTGTTGTAGCTCATCAGATCCGACAGCTGTTCCAGTATCAGGAAGGAAAGCACAGATGCAATGTGTGGGATAGCCCTACAGAAGAAAAATGTGGTTTGAAAAAGAAACCTCTTCTATCTGATGCAGAATTAACATATTATGAACACAAAGCAAAATTGAAAAGAACACAAGTACAGCATTCATTGTCGCGACTTGATCTGTTAGACCCTGATGATATTTTAGATTATCATATACCTGATGCATTACTTTCTGGAATAGAATGTGAGCAAGCCAAAGCTAAGCGTGGAGTACAGTTTGACAGAAAAGAACCATTTGGGGAAAGATCCAGGCGACATTCTCCTGTAAGTGGCAGTAATAGACCTTTTCCTGATAGTCTTTCACCACTTGAGAGTCGACGAAGAATTGAGGAACAAAATGCTACTAAAGGAGCAAGAGGTTCTAAAAATTTCGATCCTTATGACAGCTGGGGAGAATCAGATGAGTTTAGAGAAGCTCTCAGACAACAGGGGAAGAGTACACCAGAGTTTCAGAAAATAGATGGTGATGCAATCTGCAGATTTGATAATCGTGAAGAAAGACAGCTTCTGGGGCAAGCTGGTATGTATTTTTGCCTTATTTTAGTGCTATTTAGTAATTTGCAACATTTCAGCAATTAGTTAATGGTTTTGTTTGTTTAGGTGTTCGAGAGGAACCAAGGTCCCCATTCAGTGAACGTTTCAAGAGAGCAAGGTATGAAGATCCAGACAAGGCACCGTTTTCAGAGAGTCCAGGATCAAGATTTGGAGGCATTGAAGTAAAACAGAGAATAAGCGCACTGATGGAAGACAGATCTCTCTTTGATGGCTCACCGAGACAGCCTGCTACAAGAGTTGGGGTAGATGGACCAGGAAGTCCTTTTGTTGATGGTCCTGCTGCTGGTTCAAATTCTAGAATTGATGGGCCACCTGGACAGGCTGCTATGAGATTTGAGGGGCCTCTGGTAGGGGGAGGTGCCTCTCAGTTTGACGGACCACTGGCAGGAGCAGGGGGAGCTGGAGCCCTAAGATTTGATGGGCCACCAGGGCAGCTGGCAGGGGCCCTCAGATTTGAAGGACCCCCAGGACAGGTTGGTGGAGGAGGTCCATTGAGGTTTGAGGGACCTCTTGGGCAGATAGGTGGTCCTTTGCGTTTTGAGGGGCCAGCAGGACAGCCTGTAGGTGGTCCTAGATTTGAAGGACCTGGAGTTGGTCTCAGGTTTGAGGGGCCACGTGGTCAAATTTCAGGTGGTCTCAGGTTTGAGGGACCCCATGGTCAACCTCTGGGGCCCCGAGGTCAGCCAGGGGGTGGTCTCAGGTTTGAGGGACCCCATGGTCAGCCCTTGGGGCCTCATGGTCAACCAGGGGGTGGTCTCAGGTTTGAGGGGCCACACTTACAACCGTTGGGGCCCCATGGTCAACCTGGAGGTGGCCTCAGATTTGAGGGGCCACATGGTCAGCCTGTGGGGCCCCATGGACCATCAGGTGGTGGGCTTAGATTTGAGGGGCCACATGGACCGTCAGGTGGTGGTCTCAGATTGGAAGGACCAGGGGTAGGTCCTAGGTTAATTGATGGGCCAGCACACCAAGGAGGGGGTGGTCTTAGATTTGAAGGTCCTCTGGGTCGAACTGGTCCAAGATTTGATGGCTGTCATTCCGCTGGATTTGATGGTCAACCTGGACAGCTATCTCTGCTGCAAAGATTTGATGGAATTCATGGACAGCCTGGCCCAAGATTCGAAAGAGCACCTGGCCAACAGGCACAACCACGATTTGATACAGCCATACCTCAAAGATTTGATGGTCCTCACCAGCAGCCCTCAAGGTTTGACTTGCCCCTTGGCCTTCAGGGTGCACGTTTTGAAAATGTAGCTAACCATCCTGCCTCAAGACTAGAATTGCCACCGTATGGACAAAGCGGTCCATTTGGTGAACATCCCAGCCAGAGCTACAATGGACCATCTCATGGGATGCAATTCCAGAGACCTGAAATATTTGATGGTTCTCCAGGACCAAATTTCAATGGGCCAGCTGGCCCAGGAGCACAGAATTTCCCATTGAGAGCATCTGGACATTATTTTGATGAAAAAAGTCTTCAGGGTCCTCAATATGGAAGCTTCAATAGTATGTCAGTGGGAAATAATCAGGTAAGACTTGATTGTACTAAATAAGGTAGTCTGAAGTGTTACTGTATAGAGATTAGTAGTTATTGTTCCTCCTAAAACAAGGTTTTTCTGATAAGCAGGGAGGCTGGGAACTAGTTTCAGACTAAAAATTATCCTTGCTAAGAAGTTTTTAGATTACTGAAGGCAGTCATACACTATTTTTTTGAAAAAGAAAAATCGGAAAAAAAGATTTTTACAGTCATTTTGTAGCTGAGAAGGTAACTTGAGGAAGTACACTATTTTAAACTCACAAAACTAATTGGAAGTCTACTATTCTCGTTAAGTTTACTCAAAGTGAATTCTCTGTAAAGCCTGGAAGATAGAATTATGAATATACATGATTAATCTGTTCGGTGCGGAATTACAGTAAACCAAAATAATTGTTACCTTTTTGAGTCAGTATTGATGGTAAGACTTAAGAGAAATCTCTAATTTGGGGGAATTGGGAAGGTTTGGACATTGTTGAACTACACTTGAAGAATGTTCTTTGTACCAGAATGCTTTGAGGCCTGTCAGAAATGCTCTTTTTCAGAAGGGAAAATGATGCTGAATGCTGATGTTCATTCCTTTCAGTTGATTACGGATAGAGATTTTAGTGGCCATTTTTTCTTTGAGGGACAAAAATCACATATGAGGAGTGAACTGAACCTAATCCAATTGTGTCCTGCTAACCTCTAGAGGGATGAAATTTTAAACAATTTTAACTTTCTTAATAAATCCAAAAGCAGTTTGCAAAGAATATTTTTATTAGAAATGTATTCTAAAAATTATTTCTCTATCTGGAGTTTACTGCAGTTAGTTTTTTGAAAACATCCTGTTTTCAGGATGATTTTGGTATAAGGGATACTATTTTAATTACTGTATAAGAAGGAATATCTGTTTACTGAAAAATAACATTTTTTCATGAATGGTCATCAGATTGTCCAGTTTCTTTCTGATGCACTCTGTTTTATAAGTAAGTAATATGTTTAGAAAATGTGATTGGAATTTGAAGGAATTGATTTTCAAATTTTTCAAATTGATTCAAATTTTGGAATTTGAATAAGTAAAGGAAAAGTATATTTTATTTAAATGTTAGACATAACATTCACTGAATTTTTTCTGATGGGAAATTAGAACTAGAGAAAGATTATGAGCTCATTTTTTGACTTCTCAATACTGAACTGATACGATATGTTCCTCGAGGGTGTTTAATATAGCTAAAATTGTGAATGCCTAGAGGTTAATAACTTGATTATAATATATTTTTTAATTTTATCATGCAAACAGTACATAAATATTTACTTTTATAGGTGTCTCTTATGTCTGCTCAGCCAGGACCTTATGGCCAAGGTCAGCAGTATTTACCAAATCCTGGAAGCTTTGTTCAGAACCCAGCAGGTATGTACCAAAATAATGAAAATAACAATAATGAAGTAATAACCTTTTTGTTTCTTTTGGACTGTTTTGTTTATTAGAGGCTATAAAAATAAACATTTCGTCCTATCTTGGTGTACTAATTCTGGGTAATTCTAAAGGAAGCCTTGACACTTAATGAGGTGCTAGTAGATGTGGTATCTATATTACCTGAATTCGTGTAGGGGTTTCCCTCAAACACTGAAATGTTTCATTAGTTTTCATTAACTATATGGTTATGGGTATATAGTTGGGCAGAAAAAAACTGGTCTGCTTTTGAGAGAAGGAAGGGATTGGTTCATAGGACTGATTTGCATTTGCCAGGTGATACAAAACTTACTAGTACATGAATGGTTAGTAATGAAAAGCTTATACAATGTCATGAATTATTAAAAGCAAGTGATCAAGTAGATTAGTCCTCATAAATACTTTAAGCATCTTTAAGTGAGAAAATACTACATTTCAAAAAACCGTATTCAGTAGAAATCTGTATGCCAAGAGCCAGCATAGATAGCACTTAAATATTTGCATTATGAAGGAAGCTGCTACAAGAGAAGAAAAAGTTGGGAGGAGCGTGCAGCAGAGAAGCATGTTGCGAAGTGCGTTGGTGGAAATGAAGTAAATTTTTGAAGCTAACCTTTTGTCACTATGAATGTTGATATTTTCTCCTTTAGGAGCCCTTCCACATTCATACCCTGATAACCACCTTGGTCAGCTTGATGTCAATGAATTGTTTGCTAAACTGCTGTCAACAGGAATCCTCAAACTGTCAAAAACTGATTCCACGTCCGCACGTATGTACATCCATTATGTTCTAACTTCTCAGTTTATGCATAACCTAAGTGCAGCTTTTTTTTAATGGAACTTTTTTCTTTGGAAGGAATTCAGTGCATCTGAGGAAGTAAATTCTTAACTTTTAAAATGCATCCTGTAGTTTAATTTGTACAATTAAGCTATGCGAAGCAGTGAGATGCATCTTTGGTGCTGCTGCTTAGAAACTTGTTCTTGATTATAATCAGGTTCTTACCAGTTTCATTCTGAAATACTTCTTTCTCTAAATACGAAATATTAAAGCCAAAGACTTAGGTGAAGGTATTGAAACACTGTTTTCTTCAACTCAGGTTGTAAAGAACTAATTGCATTTTGTATGCTGTTTATAATGTTAGAAGCTGAGACTGATTCAGCTATTACTATGCACATGCATTTTAACATAAATTGTTTGCATTCATATTTCAATAAAAATACCTTTCAGGAGTTCTTTATTTTTTTACAGTAATGTACTGAAGTTTTGATAAGATCATAATTTTCTATTTTCTAGAAGTGAATGAAACATCAGCCCAGCCAGCTGCTGAAGAGGAGGAGGATGATCAGGGTGAAGATCAAGATGTCCCAGACCTCACTAATTTCACAGTTGAAGAACTCAGACAGTGCGTATAGTAGCATGATACTACAATGCAGTAAGAACAATGACATGGCAATATCTGTAGAGTTAATCCAAGACAGCTGAGAGCTTTTAAAAGATCAAATGTCACTTTGTTACCAATACAGGAGGACCTGCAGTTTTTGGTTCTTTTGTTAGCCTAGCAGAATTTGAGGGAGGAAAAAGGGGAGATTAACCTGAGTTATTTTTATCTGAGATGCATGTTGTGATTTAATCAGCAAGATTATAGAAATTGAAGACTGTTAACTTCCTTTACCAGTGTTACTAACTTTGTGGTAGTTTGCAAAGCTGAACAAATGCTGGCATTACTGTAGTATGCATTATTAGACCCTTGGAGCTCCTAGATGTAAAACTAAGACCTACACACTGATATGTTTCTCATGAACAGATAATGTGCATGTTTTCAGTTGATCATGTTTTGAAAATCAGGAAAATATTTAGCTATGTTGCATGCTTTAACTGTATAGAAGATTAATATTTTTTTTCTACTGTTGTGATCATTTGAAGCAACTTAATGAGGAACTTCTTCTTACCTGTTACTTTTCAAGAAAATGTTAAGCCTGCCTTTTTTTTTTTTTTTTTTTTTAGGCGTTATGACAGTGTTATAAATCGACTATACACTGGAATTCAGTGTTACTCATGTGGAATGAGATTTACTACTTCACAGACAGATGTTTATGCAGATCATTTAGATTGGCATTATCGCCAAAACCGCACAGAAAAGGATGTTAGCAGAAAAGTTACACACAGAAGGTGGTACTACAGTTTAACAGTAAGTAATGGAATGTGTGTTTTGATTAAATTAAAAGCCAGCTTTATGTGTGTGCTGTAGGACTGTGGTTGAATCTAGAATTACATCATCGCAGGTGTTTGCCTTTGATAAACAGTGCTGCTTAGCTATTTCAAATAGTTTTTATAAATGCCATCAAAACACAAAAGATAATAAGCAGTTTAAATTGTTAGTATCTTTTTGGTATTAATTAGAATGGAATGGAAATAGAAAGTGTTTTTTCTGGAGAAAGTTTTTTGAACAGCGTAGTACTGTGAAAAAATGTATACTGTATAATGCATGTGATGAGCATTTCAGTTTTTAATGAAGAGACTCATTACATATACTACTTTTTGAATGGTTTTTTTTGAGCTTTGCTTTTTAAACTTGGATTTGTGGCTACTTGTCCATGTCTGAGTGTGAATGAAAAATTTCCATTAGGACTGGATTGAATTTGAAGAAATAGCTGATCTAGAAGAACGTGCAAAAAGCCAGTTTTTCGAAAAAGCTCATGAAGAGGTTGTGTTGAAGACACAAGAAGCTGCAAAAGAGAAAGAGTTTCAGAGTGTCCCTGCTGGACCAGCTGGAGCAGATGAGGTATGTTTCAGCTTGCCTTCATTAGCCTGGGTAGTGAGAAGGATTTAATACCTTGAAGAATTCTACAGCATTCTTTTACACAGTGTGTTAAATATAGCATGAAGTTTTGTTCTTGGGCCTCTGTGTCATTGGTTTTATATTTGTTTATGTAAGATTGTTTCCTAATAGCAGATAGTGGTGTAAATTACCAGTAGTTCAAAACAAAACAAAAAAACTCCCACCACCTATTGATGATCCTTAGCAAAACTGAAGTTGGAAATGCGTTTTAATTAACTGTGTGTGTCTATAAGAATAGTAAATTGAACAAATGAATTGGAAATGGTCCTTTGTGGTTCAAGTAACAATTGTCTTACCTAGTTTGTGTTACTTTTTGCATTTTTTTTTCAGTAGAAGGTAGGCATTAGGACAAAGAAATACCTCAGTCTTTTGACTTGAAAATAACCAGTAGATACATATTTTATTAGATGAACTGGAATGGTATCACATACAAGAACTGTCAGAATCTCAACTTAGTTTTCACATGCTAACCCTATATGAAACTATCTATCAAGCCCTGAAAGCCTTTGTTTTAATTTTGGAAAAAAGTACCTCTCATGGCTTGTTTTCAAATTTGATTGTATGGCAGAGAAAGTATTAAAGATGTTAATGTTCTAAGCAAAAGTTTTCCCCTTTTAACTTGAAACTCAAAGTTGAGGTAGGGGTAAGAGTGAAGATAATGCTATAAGTAAAATTAACGGAGTTTCTTTACTGGATTGTGTTACCTGGCAGCAAAAGAACATTAGATTGTTACCAAGTGTTTTGCAGAGACTTCCTAGCTTAAAGGGCAAAGCTTACTGTTCCCAAGTTGACAGCTGTCTGCAAGCTATGATGATGATAGTTATTGAATCTGCACACTATACTCAAATTTGCATTAATACATGTTTTCTAAAGTTGCTTTTAAAACGTGGAAGCAAGATCATGTTGTAGGTCAATATGTTTATCTTATGTTAAAAAAAAAACTTTGATTGTCTCAGTTGCATTCTTAAAGTTGATGTGTTCAGTATATTGTTAAAAATCCGCTTTATATATCTCTGTTATTTTAATAATTTTCCAGAGTTGTGAAATTTGTCAAGAGCAATTTGAACAGTATTGGGATGAGGAGGAGGAAGAGTGGCATCTGAAGAATGCTATTAGAGTAGATGAAAAGGTAATCTGATTTTATTACATGTGATACTTGTTTAGAGTTCAAAAAAAAAAAAAGAGTTGTAGCAAAAAAATGTGAGGGGAAAGTGATGATTTTCATTCCCCATGGATTCTCTGGATGGTTTTGCTGGTGTCCAAGTACACCAATATCTCAACCTTTTAAAATGCATGAAATCTTGATTGTATTAGCATAGGCTCACTAGGGTTCCCTCATGCTGCCTTGCTAAAAGAAAGATAAATGTGTATGTTGGTTCTATTAATTCTAAATACAGCTGTAGACAAATAATTCTCAGCACTTACCAGGCTTTTGTTTAACTTTTCCTACCTAAACCACGCATGCAATCTTTTCTCAGTTAGTTATGTTTGACTGTTATACTTTGCCTACTTGTACTATTATTTTTCTAGAGGGATTATAATATGTGTAATCAAAACTTTTCTGTTCATGACCAGTGCTTCTACTATAAAATAAGTATATATTTAAGTGTACAACAATTCCTTTCCAGATTTACCATCCATCATGTTACGAAGATTACCAAAATGTAAGTGAACCCTTTATACTCTTTTTAAAGCATTTTGAGTTGGTTTTGCTTGATTTCTGGCTTTGCAAATGTATTCAGAATATGCTACCCATTTCTGTTGCATATGACTGCACAAGGAATTGAGGGCCCCAGGCATGGGAAGTTTGTAATACAGAATTACCTGAAGATGTATTTTTTGTTATGATGTAGCATGTCAGCTTTTGTCTCACACACAACTAAAGAGAAACCGTGTTTTGAAAACGTTCTGAATTAATTGCTGAGTGAAGTGCTCGATCTTAGGAATTCACAAAAAGAAATAATTGATGTTGATGTGTGTGTAGACATTAAATTTTTAATGATTTGAAAGTTGCAATGCTTTTGGATATAGCTTGGAATGTTTTATGGTAATGTGTTATGTGTTTCATCCCTGCTTGGATGATATATTTTCAAAATAATTGTAAAGTAATTTTGTCAGAATAAATTGGCTTTCTCAAGGCCTAGGTAAAGCAGAAGTTTGGATTTTGAATGACTGATTATCAACTTGCTGTTTACATTTTGAAAATTATAAGAAGCTACAAATAGTTCTTTTAATGGTGTATTAATGCTACAATAACTTCCATTTTGCAGACATCATCATTCGATTGCACGCCATCTCCCAGCAAGACTCCTGTAGAAAATCCACTAAATATTATGTTGAACATTGTTAAACAAGAAACACAAGAACCCTGTGACTCCCCTAAAGTCAAGGAGGAACCTGAAGACACCCCTACTGCCTGTGCAGAAGAGAGCACATCTGCATCTACAGATATTAAAACAGAACCTGATAAGGTTGAGTCTGTTTAAATAAACTGAGGTATGATTTTTTTTTTTTTTTTTTAACAGAACAGAAGAGCTGCTGTGTTGACTCTGGAAGGCAAATACTTTTTATATGAAATAAAAATGTTTAGCTGAGGCAGGGCCTCAGCTACTGTTTGGTTAATAAATACATTTTTGTATTTGAATTTCTTATTGCCTGCACAGTTTCAGGTGTCATTGTGTGAAAGTTCTGTAGATGCGTGAAAATTTAATGGAATGAAATTGTATATGTAAAAATGTACAATTTTCACATGTGAAAATGTAAATTATAAATAAAAGATATTTTTGCTATATATGGAGTGTAATGTTTATGCACACCATCAAATGAAGACAGTGTTTCTGTATGTTTTTGAGTTTAAATGGAATTAAAACGACCTCAGTTTTAGACCTCTCGCTCAACAAGATTCAGAAAAATGAAAGCAAATAACTTCCTTCCGTTATCTCATTTGTGGGTTATCAAGGGAAGCAATGTAGGAACATTTTCAAACAGCCCACCCTAGATTTCTTTTCTTATTAAATTTATTTGAAAAAAACTTACATACATATCCAGATGATAAAAACATAATCAAAAAGACAGTTCTGGGTAGAAGGGGAAAATTAACAAAGCAACCAGAGTGCTTGATTGTGAACACAAGTGCCAACAAACATTCAATTAACAAACCAGGATGCCTGGTAGTTGAGACATTTTAAATAACTTTTTTGTTAGTCAAACACATATGAATTTAATATAGCTGAACAAACTTTTCTTTAAGTTACAGGGGGAAATAAATGTAAGAATGCTCATTTGAAACATGGTTAACATTTTTTCTTTGTTGGTTATGACTGGACTTAGATGGTAAACCAGATATCCTGAGATGTTAATATTTCTTAAATGTAATAAATAAAATGAAGCATACATTTGAGTGTGAATGTCTTCCTTCCAGGAATGGGTTTGTGTGGGTAGCATGTTTATGGGATTGGAAATAAATGGACATAGAGCATATGTCTTGGAATAAAACTTGAAATGTGTTTTGTCCTCTCTGGCATGTGTAAAGTGTGTAGTTTTAAAGCTGCTGAGAGCAAGACTTAAAAGCACTAAAATTCAAAGAGTAATGTCACAGTGCTAGTGTATTACTCTTTGCAGTGAGGATATTTCAGTGATCAGAATTTCTGTGTGTAAGTAAAAATAATAAGCAGTGACTATGCTGTCTGTGTTTGTCACTATTCTTTCAATCTTCACAACCAGGCTTCAACACTGTAAGCAGTTTCTAAGATGTTAATAGTTCCTTGAGCTTTATCATTTATCATTTTATAATTAACAAGATCTTAGCTATGGTTGTGAGCGTAGCCAGTTCTGGATGTCAACCTTAAAAATACCTTTCAATTAGAGGAAGTCTAGAGAGCATTAAGGGTTTGATCAGGAATAAGTAAATTTGAATGGTGGTATATATCACTGCTGATGGTAGCTCCTGGCTCTGCTGTGGGAAGTGTTGGATGAGTTACTCAGATGTTAAAACGGTTTCTGCCTGGAACATGGATGTAGGCTTGTTCCATTGATACTTTGTGTATAGAAATACCATAATTTTACAAATCATTGACATTGAAATTCACAGAACCACAGAATGATTGAGGGTGGAAGAGACCTTCAAAGATCACCTAGTTCAACCCCTGCTCAAGGTCACATAAAGCACATTGCCTAGACCTTGTGTGGACATTTTTTGAATAGCTCCAAAGATAGACTCTCTGGGCAACCAGAGGAGGCTGAGCAGACATGTTCTGTGTTTTAAAGTCTGAAGCAAAAAAGATAGGAACAAATTGCTCTACCTGTTTGGTGGGGAAAGAACAGAAAGAGTTAAGTTGCAATGAGGGCTTAAGAGGACAAGCTTGAAATCCTACTTGATCCATGTAATTAGTAATGCACACTGGTAAATCTTACAAGGAATAGTTCTTCCTGCCTTGCTTTTGGAGTTTTGAGGCCCTGTTCTCTAGTGTAAGTATTAACCATGGTTATGCATTTCTATGAGACTGGTGATTCCCTAAGCATCAGTCTTGAATGCAGTCTGTCTGTGTTGTGTATTTGTCCCCTCTAGAATTGTGAAAATGCTTTCTTTTCCATCTGGTGCAAGGATATGCGTATGAGGAAGTCTACTGGTGGGCCATGCTTCATTTTTTCTGCTGTGAGGATGGAGCGTAGTGGGACTAGATGAGTTTTCCTGTCACTGTTCATCCTGTTGATCCTGTCATCCTTTTAGAGAAGCAGGATCAGATAGTCCTGGTTTCAGCCCTCTAAAATCCTGCTGGACCAAAAGATTTGAAGTGTGATAGGGTTTTTTTGTTTTGTTTTGTTTTGATTTATTACCTGCAAAGTATTCAAACTCTGTACAGAAATGTTACTAATAAAAATGTTGAATGCAGGCTGTAAGAATATGTGCCTTTTACCTGCAATAGCCTCAAAGTGTGCACATACACTCTCAGAGGCTTCACATTCTGCAGTTTACAAACAAATTATTTGTGAGTAGCTTCCTTCTCATCAGTAGTATTGATTTACTTAGGGGTATGTGATTATATGGAACCAAGGATTTGTGGGTTAAATCTGTTGTTAGAAAGATGTCTGTTCTCTCTAGGCAGGAGTCTTCATATCCAACCTAGCTTTAGGAGACTTAGGGACTTAGCACCAAAGATTTTGTTGTTCTTTTCCTGGGGAGTATCCATGGGGACGAATCGGACCTCATGGAAGCACAGGTAAGGCATGTCCCACTGCCCTTGGTTTGTCTGATCTGTGTGTTCCCAAACCAGCTTTGGGAAGATTTGTGGGAACTTGCTCCCTAGTCCGGCTCAGCCTTCCCTGCGCAAATGTTGAGTTTCCTCAGACAGAGTAAGAGGGGAAGCAGCAGAGCCCGGACTCCGGCCGCCATCCCAGCTCCGGGACGTGTCTCCTCGCGGACGAACAGGGGAGGCTGCGGAGCCGTCCCGGCCGCGCCCCACGCACCGGCTAAGGGGGCTGAGAGGCGGCTCGGTACCTCGGCAGGGAGGGGAGCTCGTACCCCGAGAGCACCCTGCGCGCCGCGGAGAGGCCGGGTCACAAGCGCGCAGACCAGGCGGGCGGACCATAAGCTGGCTGAAGTCCGCCTCGGCAATACGTTGCCGCCATTTCCCGCCCGCCGAGGCAGCGCGCGCCGTCCCCATAGCAACCCCGCGGCGGCGGCGGCGGCGGCGGCGGCGGCGGCGGCGGCGGCGGAGGAGGAGGAGGAGGAGGAGGAGGAGGAGGAGGAGGAGGAGGAAGGCGCGGCGAGCCCGCCGCGCTCCCAGCCCCCGCGGCCGTGAGGGGCCGCCAGCCATGCCAACCGCCGCCGCCGCCGCGCCGCCTCCCCCTCCGGCCGGTGAGACGGGCTCGCCCGCGCTCCTTCTGCCCCGCGTCCTTCCCGGCGGGCTGCTCCCCCGCGCCGCGCCCGGCACCGCCATGGCGGCGGGCGGGAACTGCCCCCCCCACCCCCCCCCTCCTGCGCGGCGGCCGCCTCCCGCCTCGGCCCTGAGGGGAGCGACCGCCATGGCGCACGGCGCGCCGCTTCCCCTGGCTCCGGCGCCGGCCCAGGCGCGTTTATATTGCCCGAATTCCCCTATCTGCCACCTGGGGACCCCGATGAAATTCTGATGAAGTTGCTCAGTGTTGGCGAATTGCGCGGGGATAAAGGGCATAACCGCGGCAGGCTCTGGAAGCCGTGAGGTGGCCGGAGCTGCGCTTCACGAGGTGTTAAGTTTTTTACCTCGCAGCCCCGGCGCTGAGCGCACTTGGCCTAACGAGTAGCTTTTTGGGGGCTCACAACCTCTGTCTCCTTGAAGTACTCCCCAGCTATGCTACGTACGACTGTTCTGCGTGTTACAAAAATACACGGACATTTAAAATTAGCTCATTTCCTCATTCTCAGTGATACTCTTCACATAATTTCTTTAACAAATCTTGGTCTTACCTAAATGCTTACTTTACATTTTTTTTTTCTAAAAAGAGGGCTTTAATGCAAATTTGATAGAAGTTTCAAAAAAATTTACATGGGAAATGTATTTCACCTTGAAGATCAACATATTTTTTGCTAATTTCATGTAACAAACGTTTATGGCACTTTAGTCCCACTGTAGCTGCCTCTGGATAGTTTATGGCAGCTGGAGCCAAAGTATTACACGTCCAAGGGGCAGGCGGCTGGGAAGGAGCACAGCAATGCTTGGAATCACTCTCTGCAGTTTTAAAAGGTCATTTTGCCTTCCAGAGAGGAGTAGGAGACAAAATTCAGTCTGTTTGCTGGCCTTTATGTTTGCATTTCTTCTGGATTAAAAAAAAAAAAAAAAAAAAAGAAAAAAGAAAGAAAGAAAAAACATTACCTTGAACTTGTTGCACTAGAACATTTTGTAAAACACATTAGTACTTTGGCAAGTAGCGTAGCTGGCCAGGTCCTTCTCTGAGGTAAGTCAATATAATTGTGTAATTGGTGCAAGTCAGCTCTCTCTGATGTAAGTCAGCATAATCACAATATAATTGTTCTCCTGACTTGGTGTAATGGGAAGTGACACTTTGGTGGGAAAACAGTGTCCTAGTGAGACCATCTCTTAAAAAAAAAATCCCCAAACATGAAATACACATAAAAATTATTTGAAGCATGAATTCAGATTACCTCCTGAGATCTCTTCCAACCTCAGCTATTCTGTGTTTCTATACTGTTGTTCATGTAGTATTTTGCCCAATGGAGTGCTGGTTCCTAGCTGAAGCTGCCTTTGCAGGGCAGAGAGCTGCAGCTTAACTGGAGGAAGTGCAGTGATATGTGGGACAAGATGATGTGATGTGTTACAGCGCAGGGGGTTGCATTACGCTTAGTCTAGGTTGCTGAAATCGCTTCAGACCTCTTCTCTTCTCCCTTGTCTTCTCCCTGGCAAACACGAATCTGCCTGAGCAGTACTGGCATGCAGTGATTGCAAATTACATGAAAATAGGCACAAGTAAACTGTGAAGATTGTTTTTAAATCATTTTTAGTGCTTTTTATGTATATGGTCAGAAACCTTCTCATATGGTATGTTATTTATATTCTTTAATACTTTTGATCTCAAATTGCTTAACAATTTGAAGCAGTATAACATTCCTTCTTCATGGGCAGAGAAAATGAGTACTAGTAGTACCTTAAGGCCTACATTTTCCTGCTCGCTTGACTTGTAAAAAAAAACTGTGCCTCACCTCTTCAAGACTTTTCTTTACATGATGGAATCTAATGACGTTAGTGCATTTTGGTACTAGAATGATGACCTTGCTAGAAAGGTTCCTGTTATGCTTGGCTATCTGAAATTAGTCACCTGAGCCATTAGATCTACTTACATCACTTATTTTTGTTTACGATTTTTGTCAAACTGCCAAGACATTGCAAGGAGGTTTAGATATTTACCTCACATTGTTACATATTAACCAGTGAAAAGGCCTGAAGGAGAATACAAACTATTTACTTCTATGACCTGGTGGTGGATTTTTTGGGACCACACTGCTTTTACATTTAGAGTGATTCTGTGCCAGTGAATCAATGAAAGTATTATGACTTCACTGGGAGCCGAGTATCAGGATTCTAGCGAAGTGACTGGTGCCAGAGCAATACCATAGTTTTAGTAAAAGAGAAACACAGGATGACTAACACATTGTACGAATTTATTTTCTACAGCAGCTTTAATTCTAACATCAGCTTGTTCTGAGGCTGATTTCTGTAGCTCAATCAAGAGCAGTTACACAGTATGCTTACTTGGAGAGGACTTAGGTGCCCTCCAGCATGGTATGCCTGGACCTTAGCAGCAGGACTGTGACCATGTGGAGCACCTGGAAAGTGACAGCTGAGAGCTTGTTTGCTCAAGTGAGACGCCTTCCTGGTGATGCTCTTGAAGATATGATTGATGAAAGAATTAATGATGCTCAGGGTTTTGAAAGACAGCTAGTGCTGAGGTGGACCTGCTCCAGCATCTTGCACGCGTAGATGGGGTAGCTGTCCTTCCTGCTCATGTTGTGCTTCTTGTAATCTGTCTTCCGGGTGTTATTCATGACTTCTTTGGTGTGGGAGGGGACCTGGCTGTCTCAAGTTTTTGAGTATTGCACTGTTTATGACAAACAGAAGTGGCTAAGGATTCCTGCTAATGAAAGTCCTATTCTAACTCTTGTAGGTTACTCTAAACATTTTTGGTTGTTTCCTTTGAAGCTGACACCCCAATGTTTCTTTGATTTATCACTTATTTCAAATCTCCTAAATGTTGCTGAAGTGGCTAATGGCCCTCTGTTATTCCTCACTAGCTGTCAAGAAGAAGCAAAATTATGCTAGTGTTCACGAGGCAGTGAAAGCCGGTGATGTAGAACAGCTTGCGTCAATGATAAAAAGTGGAGCTGGTATTAACAAAGTGGATATAGTCCATAAGTTCACACCTTTGCACTGTGCTGCACACTCTGGAAGTCTGGAGGTAAAATACTTTGTTAGTGCTCAGACATAGCTTAGGTTTTTGTAAGTTAATGTTTTCTTCCTTTTAGTTAGAGAGACAAGACATGAAATTGCTAGCTCTGATCAAGCTAAACAAATAATCTCTATCTTGTTTTTCTTAGTAAATATATTCACCAGGAGTAGAAGTAAAATTTTTAGTTTTTTGTTGTGCTTTTCTGAAGCTTCAGGCAGTTTATGTACTCAACATTGAAAGATTTCAGAAGTGATTTTCTTACTGCAAGTATAGTGTGGCTTCCCTTCCAGATTCATGGCCTTCTTTTGTCCCTATTAAGTTTTACCCATCATTTAAGGACAAATCCTGTAGGATGTGTACAATATTCTAATGATGATTGCATTGGGCTGGACTGAACCAGATGAGAAATGACGTGAAAACACATTCATTCAATTTATCAGTGTCTTACCCCATGCCTCATTCTCTATAGCAATAGCTTTAATATTTATTTTAATAAATAAAACATTGACTACTGATGCAGAAATCAACAGATACTTGCTACATACATGTGAGGAACTTTCAGAATGACCAAGCTTTTGTATTAAGGATAGCATATACCTTCTTGCTACAACCTCTTGTAAAATTATTATAACAATCTAACCCTGAAGAACAAGGCTATGAATAATTGTATAAAAAAACCATGCCCAAAAGGAAAGGATGCAAAGTTTCTGCTAAAATCAAAAATGCCATTGTTGGAATGTGCAGAAACTGTCAAGAAAATGCTGGTCGTCATGTTGTCAGCCCTAAAAATAGCTCACACACCCTTTTCTACCTCTATAAATTCTGTAAATTTTCATTTGATTCTCCTACTTTGTAATCAGATAACTGAGTTATGTCATCTGTTTATCTCTCACTAAGCTCTTAAGGTTGGAAACAGGAAGAATCAGAGTTGGAGACTGACATAAAGCAACATAATAAATAATAATAATAATAATAGTATCTAATAAACTATATAAATAGTCCTCGGCCACCTTCTGGTTAGTTCATAAAGTTTTTCATGTAAAACAAAAGGAACTGCTGGAAAAAAGTGAATAAAGCAAGGCTAGGCTGTGAAAAGTTGAGAAGAGAGGTGGGACTCCGTACACACAAAAAGCCTAATAAATTAAATGAAGTTTTAAATGTATTTGGTTGTATTTTTCCCCGAGCAGTTTCAACTGGAATTCAAGAGAGCATATTTGCATTTTCTTCAGTGTTTTTAACTCATGCCCCATGATTGCTCTCACAGATTGCATTTTAAACCTGGAAAAGAAAAATTCATAAGACATGCTATAAAATCAATGCTAGGGTCTAGATTACTCGGTCATTCTCCTAGGTGAAGCCTTGAAACTGTATAACTTACCCGTAGCTTCCTAATGCACAAATACCTGGCTAATCCATGCCTTGGGTGTCTTATTTCAATAATGAAGTATTCTGATATGCTTTGAAATGTAGCGTCTACTGAGTTGTGCCCTAGACTCATGATAAAAATAATTTAAAAGACTTTGTTTTTGGTTGTGCAGTGTCTTCACTGGTTGCTCTGGCATGGAGCTGATATAACACAAGTAACTGTCAGAGGCTGGACAGCAGCTCATCTTGCAGCTATCCGAGGTCAGGATGCTTGCATGCAAGTAGGTATAAATATTTGCTCTCAAACAAAGTTAGTAGGGCAGACCTTGAGCTTAGATGAACTATCACAAGGTCATTATGAAGATCAGCTAAGACAGCTCCTAATGGTGCTATGAATATCTTATCAAGCTATCTTTACAACTGGAAGCATGTTACTGTTGCTCTATCTGTGCAAACAGAATTATTTTGTATAAAGACAATGCCTAGAAATCACCCCAAAGTTGTCCTGCTGAATTCATCCTTTTAGTCAACATTTACTTTTTCAGCTTGTGAACTGAACTTCTACTTTTCATTTCTTGTAGGCTCTGTTATTAAATGGAGCAAACCTAGAAGCTCAGGATGATCGTGGGTGCACTCCATCACACTTAGCTGCAGCCCATGGGCAGTCTTACACTTTACAAACTATACTACGAAGTGGAGTGGTGAGGAACTTTTATCTATAGTTCCCTAGCGGAAAGCCAAAGCTTCATATCTTTTTCCAGATAAGATAGACTGAGATTAGAAATGTAGATTCATCATTGTTGACATATTGTTGGAGGATGAGGGAATTTATTTTTAAATTAAATTTCCATTTTTTTAATTGTAAGATATGTTAGGAAAATGTTCAAAAGTTCTAGGGAGAATCAATAATGTGAGAAAACAACATTCCACAGGGATGTCACTAAATAAAGATTGGATACTATGGTTATTGTGATTTTTCTCAGTTGTACTAATCTTCTGTAGTAAAAACTTAAAAAAATCCCAACCAAACCGAGGTATACATTTAAGGAATAATGAGGGATATGGTGACAAAATTATGTCTAAAAATGTACCCTTTATACATATATTATTTAAATAAAACCAAGAACTTATGAAAAATACCTCCTCTTGGAATGAGCTCTATGCACATGGCATGATCTTTGAAAAAAGTTCTTGGATTTGACTTAAACAGTTGAACACAATGAATAGCTGATTCCTATTTATAAGATTTGTCTTGTTTCTAAGTTTCATAAATGAGTGATTTAACCTGCTGCTTTCATTCTAGAATGCAAATGTTTCAGACAGGAATGACTGGAAACCTGTTCATTATGCTGCTTTTCATGGTCGCTTGGGGTGTTTGCAGCTTCTTGTTAGATGGGGAGCAAGTATAGATGATGTGGATAACAACGGAAATCTTCCAGGTACATCAGGATAAATCACACATTTTTTTAGCCTTTGGATTGCAATTGTTGTGTTATGTGATAATTTTAGCAAATGATAAGTAATGCTTGGCAGCAGCATTTGCTAGTCAATTCCATACAATCAGCTTAGTTATTTAATTTTTATAATGATGGGGGAAATTATAAAATCCAAAGCACTTGTCTATTGGGGTAGTTCACCTCCTGCTGCTGCTGGCAAGGATTGGAGATCATGGGTGCTGTAATATCTCACATCAGAGTGAGCTCAGTCTGGTTAAGAGCACTGGGTAGGTGGGCAGCCTTTCCCATAGCTGTGAAACAGTGCATATGCTAGTGGAGGTCATGGAAAGGGAAGGGGAGGTAGGGCAGGAGGCAGTTTCAGCTGGTATATGTTCCCTTTTGAATTTCTGCCAGAGTTTAATGGATGTGTAAGTGTGATCAAATTCTGGCTTCTTCTTGGGCAGGTTTTTGTATCAAACTGTTTCTTAACTGATTCGGTAAAACTCTTTGTTCTCATTTGCTTGTGATCTCATCTTGATTTCTGAAATATTGACATTTCTGTATTATCTGTAAACTGTATTCTTTTTATGATCATGTGCTCAGGCACTTTAGTGCAAAAAATGGGCAGCATTTATTCCTTCCTCTTCATAGTTTGGCCACCGTTCCATTGCCTACCCATACTATTGCCTCAGAATCCTCTTTAAGTTGAATGCTATTGCTTATACCCTGCCTTCTTGTTGCATCCTTTCCCTTTTAGCCTTTCTCTTCTTATGAGCTGTCACATTATTTGTTCCAAGTAGCATAATGTTTTCTCTATAACTCTTTAGAGTTATGTTTTTAAATCTCTTTTTACAGTCGTTGACCCTTTGTTAAACACCGCTTGTCTACTAAACGGGTACCTATGTCTTCTTTTGCAAACTGTTGTTGTTGTTGTTGTTGAAGAATGTGAGCCTGTTATATCTCCCAGCAGGACATTTGGTATATTAGCTCAAGCAGTAGAGGATTATGTTAGGCACTCTCATGACAGTGCAGAAGGTAGCTCTGTTTCCATGTGGGAACCCTTCCCTGATCCTACTGGGGTCATGAAAAACTCCATATCACACTTTTTTACAGAAAGAGGGAGAACACAACACAGTTCCAATTCAATCCTCTGTATACTCTGGTCATTAGGAAATTATTTTTTGTTATTATTTTTTGTTATTATTTTGACATATACAGAAGCTGAATCTCCAGCCTTTGTTCATTTTAATTTGACCATATTGTCATCCAAAAGAAAGAAACTGCTTTGAAATACTGCTAATAAAAGATTAGGTAAGTGGTGTGCTATACAGGTCAAACTATTTTCCACAGTTTCTAAAACAGTGAAGAAAAATTATATCATCTTTACATAATTCAACTTCAAGATTAGATGGCAACGTCATAATTTTACATAAGAGTGTACTCAAAGAAACTTGCTGAGTTTGCAGTGCCATGCATCTAAAACTAAATATATATATATACACACATATATATAAGACTGTTTGGACCTTTTCCATATGTGTGTTGTGGTAGACATTTTAATTACCTATAGCATGCTATTTTTTTCTGAGAACTCATTCAGAGCCCAGAATGGGCTGTGCTCGTTAATGAACTATGCAACATTTTGTCTGTTCTCTATATCCTATATATTTTTTGCCCTCCTAATCTTTTATTTTCTCCCTATATTCATTTTTGGCCCTAGCTATGCATCGTTTATTGCTCACTAGTTAAGCCTGTTCTAGAGAAAATAGTGATTTGATAATGATGCAACACTGCAGTTTTTCACAAATACTATTTTTACTCACTGTTGAGAAGAGCAAATAGTTTTAGCCAGATTTTATAAAAGGCAAGACAAAACATAGAAAGCTCGAGATACCAAATGCCACTGCGAATTTTGTGATGTCTAAGACACTAAGGCAAAGTTTTGCTAAGTTCTTAGCACTGAGCAGCATTTATGCTCACATTGCAGTACCCTTTCACTTTAGGCTCAACTGCAAATGCTCAGCATGCCTGCAGCTCATATGGCACAGTTATGTGTTGGGCATTAGCTAGTAAGAGAGATACAGATTAAAAACCACCTATGTAAAATTCCTTTATGTGACTTTCACAGCATCCTATTGAAACTCTACTAAAAGACATGGACTGAATACAACTCTCTAATGTATTTTTCCCTTGCTATCACTACAGAAAAATCTGAGCTTTTCTGACTGCTGTTCTGCACAGGGCAGACAGCTGGTTAAAAAGTTTAATTCCAAAAGGTTAAATTTTGTCCTTAAGATTTTGGGATACCTGAAAATAGATTTATAGGAGTTGAGTCAGTTTTGCATCAGCTGATTGTAATAGTCAGTATTTAACTTTAAGAAGATCATAGAATCATAGAATCAGTAAGGTTGGAAGGGACCTCTGGAGATCATCTAGTCCAACCCGCCTGCTCAGCAGGGGCACCTAGAGCATGTTAGACAGGGTTGCAGCCAGATAGGTTTTGAATATCTCCAGAGAAGGAGACTCCACAACCTCTCGGGGCAACCTGGTCCAGGGCTCCGTCACTCTCACAGGGAAGAAATTGCCCCTCACGGTCAGGCGGAACTTCCTGTGCTTCAATTTCTGCCCATTGTCTCTTGTCCTGTCACACAGGACAACTGAAAAGAGTTTGTCCCCGTCCCCTTGACATCCTCCCTTCAGGTACTTGTACACAATGATAAGATCCCCCCTCAGGCTTCTCTTCCCCAGGCAGAAGAGGCCCAGCTCTCGCAGCCGTTCCTCACAGGGCAGGTGCTCCAGCCCTCTGATCATCTTTGTAGCCCTGCATTGGACTCTCTCCAGGAGCTCCACGTGTGTCTTGTCCTGGGCAGCCCAGAACTGGACACAGAACTCGAGATGAGGCCTCACCAGGGCTGAGCGGAGGGGCAGGATCATCTCCCTCCACCTGCTGGCAACACTCATTCTAATGCACTCCAGGAGACCATTGGCCTTCTTGGCTACAAGGGCACATTGCTGCCTCATGGTCAATCTGTCATCCACCAGCACAGCACTCCCAGGTCCTTCTCTGCAGAGCTACTCTCCAGCAGCTCAACCCCCAGCTTGTACGAATGCGTGGAGTTATTCCTCCCTAGGTGCAGGACTCTGCACTTGCCCTTGCTGAACCTCAGGAGGTTCCTCTCTGCCCAGCTCTCCAACCTGTCCAGGTCTCTCTGAATGGCAGCACAGCCCTCTGGTGTGTCAGCCACTCCTCTCAGCTTGGGATCATCAGCAAACTTGCTGAGGAGGCACTCTGTCCCCTCATCCGGGTCATTGATGAAAAGGTTGAACAGGCTGGGACCAAGGACTGAGCCCTGGGGGACACCTCTAGCCACAGGCCTCCAACTAGACTCCTTTGCCTGTAGTGCATCAGCCAAATTATACAGAGCATTTTCATAGGGTGACAATATATAATTAATAAGCATTTTTTTGGCAACTTCTTCCCCTTGATGGGACTAGAGGATACTGTGTATTACAAAATAATAAGCATTACCTCTTACTTTGTTATATCCCCAGCACTTTACCTGTATTCAATAACTAAACTTCAGTGTAGCCTGAAGGACAGAGAAGAAAATACTTGACACCTAAAGGAAAGCAGTCACTTCTGTAGTGAGGCACAGTAGCTTCTGCACGTAGCAAATGTCAACACCAATTTAGAAGATAAATGTAATAGATGTACTGTGTATAGACTCTGTTATGGGAGTAACCTCCAAAGACTTTACCGAACAAAGTGAATGTTATTGTCTTCATTTTATAGGTGGGGTAATTGAGATGCATAGGTGGTGGCTAAATGTAGGTGGGATTAAAGCAGAAATGCCCTGACTTCTAGTCAAGGACACCCCTTGCTGCCTCCTCTGCAATGAGTGTCTCCTTAGGACAGGGAAATCAGAAGAACACCACTGCTGAGGAGTCAGATTTCTGCTCATTGAGAAGATGAAACCCCAGCAGTGCACTCTCCTAGCTGGTGGTCAAGGGTCTCTTGGCCATGTTGTATTGTCTCCTGCGTCAGCTCTGTCAGCGAATCTTCTTTGGAGACCCTCTCTTTGACAGTTTTCTTTTACCTTCTTTTGGTAAAGAAGGATATTTTCTCTTTTCTTCTTCCCAAGAGCTAAACTCTGTCCTGGATCTGTCCCGAGCATTCCTTATCCAGCTGAGGCTGCTCTCACTTCTTGTGCAATGCTGGATGTCTCAAGCACTGGCAGAGGAGCTAGATCTGATCAGCAGTGACAACAGTGCTTTCTTGATGGTCAGCAGTGCTCTGTTTTAACATACTATGTTTTCCCTTGTGCTATAGCTCATCTGGCAGCAATGGAAGGACATCTGCATTGCTTTAAGTTCTTGGTCAGCAAAATGACCAATGTTCGGTACACTCTGAAAGCCAGGAATGACCATGGAGAGACTCCGAGGGACTTGGCTGAACGGTTCTATAAAGACAATATTTTACAATATATTGATGGTATTGAAAAACAGGGGGAGCATCCAGAGACAAAGGAAAGTGAGTATGGATTAAGATACTTTAAAAATAGTCAATGTAATGCTACAGAAATACTTGATTCTGGTAACTTGTACGAGCAGGAATATAACTTTTAAATAAGCAATGTGAGCAACAGCTGTTGCTTTCAATACTTACTACACTTAGTGATAGCTAAAGACTGGAATATTCAGTTTGATTTTATAAATGTGTTAGATTTACTCCTAATGGAAATAAAGCTTGTCAATCTGTTTTGCACTGTGAATACCAAGTTATCCATGGTATTGTTCTTAGACTTCACTATTATTGTTCTTGGACTTCACCAGAGATCGTGCAAAATTGTGTAATTTTCATGAGTGTGCAGAATTGCATGTTCAGAGTCCTTTACTTGTATTAAGTAGTAATGTAGTCTAGAAACATCCCACTGAAATTAGGATTATTTGCGAAGCAGTAACGCTACTGCAGTCAGAACAGCCTAAGGATGCAAGTTTGGCAAGATTTGTAAGGAGAACATTCAACAGACCAAAAATATGAGAATTTCCCCTTTTACCTCTAGGCTTTTTACAGGCACTTACTTTTGTTGTCTGCTATTCTTTTGCCATTATACAAATGCATATATATGTCAGTGCTTTCTCTCTCTAAAAATAATTAGGAAAATCAAATTATCTGTTTGGCTAATGTTTTAAGCAAGGAGCAAAATAGTTTATATATTTGGTGAGACTATAAAATTCCAATCAGGCAGGTGACTCCAGTTACCAATTAATTTCCTAACTGTATAAGATCCCTGTAGTCATAACTAAGACATGTTTAGTGAAGTCTGTGAAGAACAGTGCTAGTTATGCATCTGCATTCTAACTGATTAAGGATGCATTAGCCTTGCTAACTACAGCTCTGAAATTTCTATGCATTAGTTAAGAGAGGCAAGCTGTGTAAGATGAATATGAGCATGCTTATTAGAATTCTAGGCATCTGCTTGGAAACATGTGCATTTCATTTTTAGTTTTAGCTTTCCCAGCCCATGGTGCTGCTTTCAAAGGGGACCTCGTAACACTTAGAAAATTAGTGAAAAGTGGAATAATCAATATTAATGAGCGGGATGATACAGGATCCACTCTCATGCACAAAGGTCAGTAATTATGATCTGTATTTCAGCTTGTTACTGTTTGTTACTGACTTATTTGCCTTTTTTTTTTTTTTTTGAGTGGCTGCTTATCAGATAAATTTAATGAAAAATAGCATCTCATTTTCTGAGGGCTTCAAAGGGCAACACGTGATATATGTGCATAGGTGTCATTTACTTTAAAAACAAACTAAACTAGTTGAATTCAAGGAGGAAGAATTTATATTAAAAGAAACAATATGTAAACTGAAAACTAATTTAGTTTTTTTATCAGATGAGATGTAACTTTTAGAAACATTGACTATCTAGGTGTGATGATTTATACCGTGGCCTGGGCCTTTATTTACTGAATGTCTTGGTACTATGGAGATGTGTTTGAAAAACCACAACAAAGTCATTTCATAGTATTCCGTGAAGAAAGGTAAGCATCTAGTATCTAACACATTGATTTGCAGTGGAGTGCTAGCATTACAAAAAAAGAGGCCCTCTTGTATTTTGAAATTTCTTTTGTAATGTCTGAAAGAAGAAATGGAGGAGGAAAGAAAGAAGGAGATATTCTTGCAATCTGTCTGTAACATGATTTCTTCCCGGCCTCCCTACACCTCTTTTTGACTAGATATAAATGTTAGAATTTTTCAAAACATAATTAAAGTTCTCGTTAAAAAATTTGCTAGATAGGGATTTTAGAAGCGTTTCTTGCATTCCTTCCCATCATTTTTCTTGGGTGTTGCTAACCTACAATCGTTTCATCCCCAATCTTTACGTATGATATGAATGTTATGGGGAAAAATTTGTAATCTATTATTGTTGTATTTTGTCGTCTCAGTAAGAAAACAGATGTGACACAAATCCAAAGGTGGTGCTGTTAGAGACGTAATTATTTTTGCTTGAGGGAAAGAGCTTTCATGTTTCAGCCAGCAGGTCAGGTACCATCCTCCAATATGTGAAACATCATTCCTGGGACCATGTTGTAGGAGGAGTAGCCATGCCAGATCATATGATGAGGGAAAGCTGTTATGTTAGGCTGTAAGTGAGAAGTGTTGTCTTGAGAATATGGCTCGAGTTGTGTGTCTAATGTTCCATGCATGAGACTGGGCAGGTTTTGTTTGACTCCTGACCGGAAAGAGTTGCTAATAAATTTCTGGTGCTAGAAGGAGGCACAAAACTAATGATCTTCCTCAAAACTGCATGTACTCATATGACTTGATCATTAGGCTCCTCTTGAAATAGTATCTCCCCATAAGCGTGTTAGTGAACTCAGCCCCTGGGATGTCAAACTGTGCCAAGAGGAGGACATCTTGGGTTAGAAACACATCAAACCTTCTACATCTGACTTTTGTGCACATTCTTTCTATCAGCTGCTGGACAAGGGCACCTCCATTGCTTACAGTGGTTGATTGAGATGGGAGCTGACTGTGACATTACGAATGAAGCTGGAGAGACCCCAAAAGATGTAGCCAAGAGGTAGCACTGCCTATCCTGTAACTCTATCATTTATTTGCTTACTATTTATATATCATTGTCAGCTTTTTTGAAATTACTCCTGATTTTCAGTGATGGAGCAAGAACAGATCAGGCCTGTGAATTCCAGGTCTGAGTGATAAACAAAGCTGTACTGTTGCTGTAAAAAGTAGGCAGTTTAGCTGCTCATAGTTTGTACAGCAATGCTTCCTTAAATCCTGAAACCTCATCTGGCTGAATATCTGGGAACATGAAGAGTTTCAGAGAGTTTCTATCCCATGAGTAGAGCATGGATACATTTTTCCGCCTGACAGTGTAGATTAACTGTTCTCTATGCAGATTTGCCCAGCTGGCGGCTGTGGAACTTTTGACACAAAGAACTGGAGATGGTAATTCTGATGACGAAGAACTAGATGCAAACAATATGAAGTTTTTTGAAAGACATGGTGTGGAAGGGAGTACAGATAGCAAGGAAGATTTAACCCTGGATAAAGCAGAGAAAACAAATGCACGCAGTAAGCACTGTCTTTCGTCACCCTTTATTTGGAAAAGGTAGTCTCAAGACATTGTATTTCTAGTCTCTACCAACTACTGCAGACTTCTTTGTCATAAGACAAGTTGATGGGATCTCTGTGCCATTGAGCATTCAAATATGTTTTAGAAAATTAGAAAGCATCTTATAGGAACATCAAAGCATGAATGTTACACTGTTTGAATCTGCACTGGTGAAGCCACATTAGATTGCATGTTGTTGTTGAGAGCTCTCTTCTGTGTAGGTGTTGGGTGTAGCTCTGGATCTGCTGAGCAGTACAATTGCTGCTGTTTGTGAGACTGTTTTCTAGACTATTAGATTCCGGTATGGATTTCTTCACTCCATGACATGTTACTTACCTGGAGAACTCTGTCTTGCAGTAAGGGCCTATCGCAAGATTCAGGAACTTCGGCAACTTCTAGAAATTGCCTACAGCAACTACAGACAGCTGGGAGGAATAACTGAGGAGGAAAGGAGAACGAAAAAAGAAGAAAGGGAAATTGAGAAGTAAGATTAATTTGTCCCGGTAATATTTAACTCAGTAATGCCAATTTGAAAGCCTTAGTTAAGGATACTTTACGCTCAAACTGCTTTGGCCATTACCTCTTTGTAACTTAGCAACTTCAGCCAGGTCAAAAAGAAAAGGATTTCAGCCAGTTGTCTGGCCATTTCTAAATGTCCACTACCAGGATCAGCACCACAACACTGGTGCAGTATGTTTGATGGGTCCACACTTCTTGTGCTTGTGTAGGATTAACTGTTCTACCTTCATTTTTTTCTGCTGCATATGTACAGTAGATTGGATACATCCTGGCTGTTTTCAAAACATTATGGATGCAAAATACATGTGCACACAGTAGGAAATCTGAAGAAAGGCCCTAGTATTAGCAAGATTTGGATGTTAAGTGCATATAAAGCAGAAATTATTCAAGGGCCTGCTACATTTCTGTGTCAAAGACAATGTACTTCTGTGCTCAAGAATATATTAGATCATATCCACACTACAGAAAAACAACCTCAGCAAACCTGCCCATGCATGTGGAGCACCTTTCATAATATCTGTCTAATTCTCAAGATCTCCATTAAATCAAAGGATTCTGTTTGATGGGTCAGATGACTAGATGGATGGACTAAGTTTCAGAGAAAAGCTCTCCTGTCTATCAGATAATTAAATCTTAAATGATAAAGTATCATCCAAAAGATAGCCCTGTCCTGACCGCTAGCTCTCAAAGATTTGGCTACACACTGCCAGTCTCTGCCACACTGCCATATAGAAAATTATGTCCATTTTGCGGTTTGAGCAGCCCTAAACCAATATGTCATTAATTGGTCACTGCATGGGAGACACTGTGTATCAGAAAGGCTTGTATGCCATAAGAAAGAGATCAGAATTATCAGTCTGTGTAGATTTAGAGCAGGGTATAGGTGTCACAAGGTGGAATAAGTAGTTTTTTTTTTAATGACATTATATGAGCCAGGACATTGAGGATTTCTTTTGGATTCAGCGTATGCTTTGACTTTAGCCTAGGAGTTATTTTAATTATCAAGCCCAGGCTGGAGGCCCAGCTTCCTTAACTTTAAATGTTGGCAGTATAGATACCTGCATCTCAGTTAGTCACCCCAAGTTTCTTTTTAGAGTCTTCAGAGGGATGTAGACATTTTTTTTAGGATATAATCAGAAATATAATTTAGGATGAGATTAATCACTTCTAGCAGTGTTTCTTCTCTTGTAAGGGAGTAGGGTGACTAGCTCAGATGGTGATGGCTATGCTGGAAGTTGAGAAAGCTCTGTTTTCAATGATGAAAAAGTCACTATTGTCTAATGGCAGAAATCAGAGGTCATTCTGGATGCAGCAGCTAGAAAAGTGCCTATTAGAGGACACTGCTGAGGCTCTTAAAGAGATTTTGTTTCCTGTGGCATGAGGGCTAAACCAGAAAACACAACAATTGTGAGGGTCTCTGAAGACTCTGCCTCATCTGTGCAGGCCAAAGAGAATCCCTAGCTTCACACTGGCATTTTGAAACTGAAAGACTGCTTATCAGGGTACCTACAGAGAGACCTGTGGATAAACCCCAAGGTATTTTTATCATATGCGACAAAACCTTCTTTATTGAAAAAGATATCTAATGACAATAACATCTTACTAGATGAAAAGCAGGAGTTGTCACTTGGGAATGTTGCTATAGCAGATTTTGAAGATGGCTGCTTTAGTGCAGGTTTTCCAGCTGTGAGAGGCCTGGTGGGAACCACTGCCCAGTGCTTTGCCCAGGCTTGCCTTGCATGGAAAAAGGCCCATCTTGTGTGTGCCACCTAAGTTTGAGATTTGTCTTATTAATCTCAAGAGTGCATGTATCAGCCTGTCCTCAAGCGCTGGTTTCTCTGCACGAGCATAGACGATTCTTACGGTGTCAGTAAGGCTGACACCACCTGGGAGCTTGGGCTGTGTGAGTCAGGCATATTCAGTCCAGGAAATGTGGTACCTTTTGCTGAGAGATTTCCTGCTATCCTGTTTGAATCTGTGGACCAGACATCTCCCTTTTCCTTTTACCAGTATTTCATCTTTGTAGCCATACTAATTCATCCTGGTACAGAAGAGAGCAGCTCAATTCAAGATGACTCAATCTGAGGTCATTTGCTGACTGTAATAAGAATATATCTGAATTATGCCTCTGCTGACCAGTTCCAGGAATCTCAGTTAATTAAGTAGCCATTGTGAATGTGATAATTGATGAGAACTTGTGCAACTATACATCAGCCAACGCTGCAGCCTCCCTGCAGAAAATGTTATGCTGTCATCTGAGCATTCCTCATCTGTGGTTAAGCCTATAACCTCGGGTTGTGGCCTACCCAAGATCCCACTGGCTGGCTTAGTGTGTGGGAACATGGCTCCATCTCGTGGTCGGATGTGCTGCGTACTGCTGGAAGCTAAGAACTGCCGATGCTGAGATTTTTGCAATGGGTCTTTGGCCAGGAGAATGCTGTAGCTGAATGGAGGTCACTGTACAAATACATTCGGCCTAGAGAGAAGCAAGGGGCTTTTTTTCACCCAGTAGAAGAACTGAGCAGGATTCCCATGCTGGCACCCCTGGGTGCTTTGATAAGATGCTCCATATCTCCCTGAAGTCCTATTGTCATTTTGCAACTGGTGATGGATGGAGGATTTCTCTCCTAGGGTCTTCTCACAGAGAGGCCGGTTTAAGTAGCCCCAATAAAGAGGGACGATGGGCAGTGGAGGTGGGAAGTGGCCTTTCCAGCCCGCTTGTGTGCCAGCAGTTGGTGTGAGTACTGCACTGTTATCTGCTGTGACTAACCTGTTCCTTAGCAGAGGCACAGGAGTAGCCAGGGCAGGGGTTGACTGTATTTTATGAGCCTCTGCTTGTCTGCTTTGCTTTTGGCAGGACTGTGAAGGAGCTGGAGGCCCAGCTAGAATATGAGCGAGTCAGGCGGGAGAAACTGGAGAGCCAGCTGGATGACTACCGCGCTGAGATAGGCCACCTCAGAAAGAGCCTGGAGAAAACCCCCACCTCCCCTGCTCTCCCTCCGGTGAGTGCCACAAAAAGTCGCTTTGCTAGCCAGTGCACAGGACAGAGGTCAGCTCTTGTTGCTTGTGCATGTTTGTCCTCACTGAGATGGCACAGTGCTAGGAAATATCATTAGAATAAATGTGTTGGCAGCTTTTAGCCTGGGACACTGAAGCAAGCAACAACCTTCACTGCATCCTGACAGTGTCTCTGCTGTGAAAGGGTATCAGATACCAGTTTCTCTCTGCACAGCGGAGTGCCCATCTTCTTCATGTTTGTATTAACAAAAGGGAGCAGACTAAGGGCTTAGTACCTCTGTGCTGTAGCTGCAGTGACTAACTGTTCCCCTTGGCTGGTTCCTGACACTGACTACTGGGTGCCTCAGGAAAACTGTCGACTCCTCATCCCTTAGATTGGGCTGGTTTGTAGCAATTGCAGTAGTGTTGCAGGATATTTACTTTGCCTCAGAACTCTCCTTCTGAATTGGTTTATTTTCCTCCTTTTTACACCACACTGAAGTACTGTAATACAGTACTATATTGCTGTGTATAGTGGCTGATTTCATGAGTGATGTTGCATGCCATCTGTTGTCATCTTCATTATCAAGCCCAGTGATGGCAAACAAGATGCAGATATGACCTATTCCTTGGCTTAGCAGAATACAGAAAAAAGTTATAATCTTTTTTTTCTTTCTTTCTTTCTTTTAATACCAAATCTGATGTGTTGCTTCACATCAAAGGTTCACACGCTAACTTTGAGAACACGGGGCCTGGCTTCAGATCCTGCCCTGCCACATAACTTCCACAAAATGATGTGACAGTCAGCACCTCATTTGTCAGGTCTTTCCCATCCAGTCAAACCACAGCCCTGGGTGAGGTAATGAAGTTCCTCCTCCTCTGGCTGGTGGGGGACAATACGCAGTTACGCTGCTATTTCTTTCAAAGATGCAGCCGATATAAGACTCATGGCCCTGTCTTAGGCCCAGCCTAAGGTTCACTGCTGCTCTTAAGAGCTTCTCTTAACTGCCTTGACCATTGTACTGATGCAACTGTTTTTGTAAGGCCCTGTTATAACTGATAGATAAGTCAGGCAAGGACTGTAGCTACTGAAAATGTAGGAGACTTGGATTTAGATTCTTCTTTTGCCTAGAAGGGCCCAGAAGCCCCATCCCTGGGGTGCCATAACCAGCACCATGCCAACTTTCTGGAGACAAAGCTGTATTAATTCCCTGCTCACAGCCATGCGCTACGATTGCTATAATTAAGTATTCATTGGTTCACAGGGAGAGAATGAGAGAAAACAACTTTATAGGCTTATTAAAAGGGATATCAAGCAGGAAGAAGGAAATTTGACCTGAGCTTTACATGAACATTTACATATTCCTTGGACCAGAAATAGGATTACTGGTTAAAAGGGGTAGCATTAGCACCTTCTTCAGCCAGGTTTGAATGATGTCCAGGTGTTTGGCGTGTCCCCACAAGGTAGTGGTCTCCTCTGTTTTCCAACTGTGTTGGGGAAGAATGCTTGGTGAATGTTCTGAGTGTGAAATGAGCATCTAAGAACCCTGTTTTGTTACCATTTAAACTACACATGGCTTTGGCTATTGAAATGGCTGGGGCATTTCAGGCCCCTTGAGAGCAGAAGTGATCCCACCCCTAGGAAGCTGGGAGCAGGAGCTGCGACATGGGTTGTTTTGTGTTTCACTCCTTGGAAAAAGATGGAAAAACTTCCATCCCAAGCATTTTAGTCCTTCTTCTGCCATCTTCTGGTCACAGGGCAACATACATGGCTGCATGTGTAGCATACCTAAGTAAGTTGCAACTCAAAGCATCGAGGCTTGCAGGGTGCCTCCATCACACACTTGTGCAGGGTGCTGGATTTATAGCAGCAAAGTTCTTTTGTCTGTGTCCCCCAGCTTTTCCTCCAGCTCTTCCAGGCAGTAGCTCAAATATCCCCAGTTTGCAGTTGTCTTTCTCTTCACTTGAATAGTTAAACATGGTCTGTGAGGCCTCTTGGCCACAAGAGATCCCTCAGCTGGGTATGAATGGTACTTTTGTAGCTATTATCTTTCCAATATGCCCTACTTATCATCTGCAAAGATTCAAACGGGTTTAAAAGATAATGAGACATTCATAAAACAAATTATCCAAGACCTTTTCTAAAGATGCTGGCTTTGGCTTGTGGGGCAGGGGTGTGTGTGTGTGTGGGGGGGGACTGCTCTGAGCCACAGTGCAATGAGAGCATTACTGCAGTTTTCTTACACCTGTTTCTAGGCAGCACTGTCCTGTGTTCTGACATAGCCACCTTGTACAGCCCCTTCCATCTCCTTCATCCACTTTCCCCACTTTTTTCCTCCTCTTTCTGCCCTCCCTTGCGTAATTGTTTCCTCCCACTATATTCTTGGGACTGAACTTTTCTACACTGAGCTTCTCTAACTGGCCAGGTACCTCCCCACTTCAGAACAAAAGCCACTCTCTGTGCCCACAGGCCACCTTAAAACATTACCTCGCATTACTATTCACCTGGCAACCTGGGGCCACTTTGGCATATAGTGCTGTGTTTCTGTGGTAGAGCAGTGTCTGTAATTACTTAGTTTGCTACTGGTAGCAGTCTGAAAAAGCACATTTGGGTACTGGCTTAACTGTCAACAACACTAGCTTGGATGGAGACAGCTTCTGCTGGGGCAGATTTGTTTTAAAAAGCTTCTGCTTTCAATAACTGCTGCAAACAAGGGTTCTTCAAAATTTTACCCTGCTGTGACGGTCATTCTGCATACAGGAGACTAAGCTGTGCTCTCAGCTTCAGTTTGGCTCCAAAATTATTCCAGTATTCAACAGCTGAGACAAACTCAAGTAGAGCAGAGCACCAGCACAACAGCACTAATCATTGTGTTTGATCTTGGGTATACTGTCAAGCTGAACACTTGATCTATTTCTAGCTTTGATTTTATCAAACACTCTTACCACTCTGAATATTAGCCTAACCACTACTTCCTTAGGGGAAAAAAGGTGTTTGTGCTAGTGTTCCATTGCCAGATGCTCCACAGCGTGTGAAAGTTTACAAGAAATAAAAGCTTCTTTCACTTTGTTCTAAATCTCTTACAAATAAAGGGACAGAAAGTCAAAAACAGGTGGTATAGAAACAGCCCAGAAAGCCATTAGGCTCTTGGCTCAGGCTGGGTTCAGTCATAGGCAAGATTACCAACACGAGGAAGAAAAAGAGCATGTCTAGAACATGTCTTTGCCCCATTTGACAAACTGCAGGCTCGATAACTAATTTTGTTAATATAAAAAATGGTCTTGGCTGTTAGTGCATTTGTTTTGAACCCAATAGTCTCTAGCTATTCAAAGCTGTAATTTGCTCAAAATCCTATCTTATTAGGCAGCCTATTTAAGGAATTGCAGTTTAATGGTTGCGGTGTCCTTTGTTTCAGGAAACTGAAGCAACATCTGATTCTTGCAAAGAGAAAAAGAAAATAAAGAAGAAGCCATCCCGCAGCCCTGGAGGGGTGTTTGTGAAGCGATGCTGAAGAATGAACCTTGTAAGTAGGGCAGGCAGGCAGGCTTAGAGAAAGATGTCGATGCAGGAAGGCAGTTGTGTCCAAAACAGCGAAGCTGGGGAATATTAGACAGTTTTGTCTTACTGCACAACAGCCAGTCCAGGTTCATCTTCTAATCATCTCCCAAGTCCTTCCAAACAGAAGTCACCAGAGGCAGAAAAGCTGTTACATAACTGCCAGGAAGTAGAACAACAATATTCAAGACAGTGCAAAGTGTCTGCATAGCCTCGGTTCTACAGATGAGTTGTGGTTTCGTATCTTTCGGTTTTAGTGAATTTTTTCAGTGAACTTCCTAGTTCTCAGGGATAGAAAATATCTTTAAATCACAGAAGCATTTTTCTAAAAAGCTGTAAGACTTCTTTTCCTATCTCAGTAGCTGTTTAGCAACAACTTTGCAAATTATAAACAACAATTGAAGAGTTAACTGCAGAGATGTCATAGGCCCTACTGGGCCTGAGAAGAGTATTCCAATCTGCTAGGCTATTTTGTACTATTGTCTTACAAAACAGCACCTTACTTCCTAAAATAGATTGGACAGACACTGAATCTTGCTTGCACACTAAGGATCTGGAGAAGAGTATTTGCTCGACTGCAGACTGGTGCCAAGCCTTGCTTTTCATGGAGTTATTCCTAAGCAAGTGAGAAAGGTACCCCTTCACAACGTACCACATGAACTGTACTGCTGGGCCTCCGGGTCTACCTCAGGGCTGAAGGTTTCACTAGGTTATGGGGCATGTTAAAGTTAGAACTAGCAAGCCTGACCTCCATGCCCCAAAAACTTTTCATGACTTTACACATAATACTCTTCTTCCATTAGTATGCTATTGTGAAATTTCTTTTTTTATATTGGAACCTTCATCATTCATAATATTGAGACAGTCTTGATTTCAGTAATAAGTCAGGTCAATAATATAAGACTTTCATAAAAATTAACTCACTAGTGCTTGAATCATGATCAGTCCTCTCAATTACTTAAAGGAAAATTAATCTCTGAATTTCAAAGTTAATGGAAAAAGTAAATCTGATTGTTTTTATGCACATGTGCTATAACAGACTGGGAGAGAGGCAAGCTGAGGAATAGCCTTGTATCAGAGCTAAAAAGGAGAAATCCAGTCTCTAGCACCTACTTATGGGTGTGTGTGGGGGGAGGTAAGGGGAAGGGAAAGGCGAGAGCTGGAGTAGATCAGAGATTTCCTACATCACTGCTGGTGTTAAAATCTCATGTAGGAACAGCACAAATGATCAACCTGAATCTTCCTGAGCACTTCCAGAATGGGTAGTTTACTATAAGATGAATCTGTCTACACGACAGTTACAGCAGACATCAGCAACGGCCTGAAGTCTTGGCTGGTAGCACTCCCATACCCATTTGAGAAATACACAGACACTGTAAAAAGCAGACTCAACCCTCAATAGAGTAGTGCTGTGCCTATTATAAAAATCTCGTTTTTACAGACTGGTAATCTGAATTCAAGTTTCTCAGACAACAAATGTAACAAATTCATTTTATTTTCTTAAATAAAAATGTTTAAATACATAATCTCATGCACAGAATACAAGAATTTGCAAGGTACCAGCAAATTCAATATAGAGAGAATAAAACTGCTATAGAAAAAAAATTGTCACTATCCAAATTTTTATACTCTCTAGCCCATTAAGGCCTACTCTTACTTAAAAGTTTAATCCAGGAAGAACTTGAATTTAATTAAAGACTTAAACTAAGCGTAGGCATTTGTACTCAGCAAAGTGTGAGTGCTTCAGTTTTGAAAGATATCCCCCATTATGTTCCATCTTGGCAATCAAAGTCATAAAGTACTTGCAGAAGGTAGGGGGATCATGATCAGGTTAGTTTAGAAGTCAGTGTGTCCCATTCTTTTCCATGGGATTACAGAACACTCCAGAGAAGTGGGGAGACAGGGAGGAGAAGGACCACCACCACACTAGCAACTTTATTTGAGATGCTGAATATAGTCACATTAGAAGTTAGATCCTATACTCAGAAGATACAGGAGGGTTTATTGGAAACACCCTGTATTACCTGAAGGGAGGAGTTATGAACATTTTTCTGCCCAAGGCTCTACACTGTGAGAGCATCTCCCTTTGGAAAGAATAGTTCCCCTTATTCTGTTGGCCTCTGAAGGTATGGGTAAAAGGTATTAAAAAAATGTATGGGGACATCTTAGTTTTAAATGAGATTTTATATCTATGTAAACCACTTTTGAAGAAAGAGAAATCTTCAGGAAAAGCCTGGGAGTGTGTGTTTATATTTATTACCAATGGGCCATGCTTCAATCCATCAGAAAAGAGCAACAGATTGAAGAAACATCCAGCCCCTATTTTTAAAATTAGGGTACTCTGCTTGGATCAGAGTAGATCTGCTGCAATCTGGCATTAGTATTCCCATATTTTCATAGGCATATCAAATGTTTACTGTTTCCCTTTTGAGAGGAGCTGAGGGCATAGAGAATGTTCTGAAAGACAAAACAAAATTAATTCTGAAACTTCTTAGGAAACACTTTCTGACTTAATGTAGAAAGTCCACTGAGGTAAATAAATTATTGAATAAGGGACAAAGAATAATCACTGTGTATTTACTTACCCTCCTCCTACAAATATTTTGATCTTTGGTGTTAACTATTCAGAAAACTTTTTATGTACAACAAGAATATATATAAAAAAAAGGGTACCAAGATTATCTACAGCTGAAACATGATGGTCTAGCAAATGTTGCGTGGTGGCCTTTTCTCCATCTCTATTTGATGTAGTCATTCCATTTAGATCTATTTCCAGAATCTATAAAATCCAAGTGCTATTGCTAGGCAAGTGAATACCGAAGCTGTTAAAACAAAAGAAAAGAGGTAGTAATTAACACTAAATTTCATCATCATCTACATGCAGAATACTACTACCTGCATACAGATGGAGGGATAATTTTAACTCTAGAGGAGTGTTTCTTAAACCTCCTGAGTTGTTGCAGGAGTGGCAGAAGAATTTTAAATGACAGTGTCCTATCTTAGATTTAATAACCTATCCAGAAGCAGCCCAAACACTGAGATGGGCCATCAAATTAAGCAGTCTGAGGAATTATGTTTTCAGGAACGTTTGTGGAATTATGTTGGATATACAGAACACAACAGGCTACCATAAATTTTACTGATGTTCCCCTGTTTATCATAAATTATAAGAGAAATGGTTAAGACAGATCTTTCATCAAACGTAATTAAAATTAACAAAATGAACTAACGGTATATACACCTGATGCATCATTAGGATTTCTAGGCAGTGCCTCTGAAGCTTGATCTATCTTATAGAACTGTTAAGCTGTTGTTTCAGTTAATGATAGAATAAAGCTAACTGGGTTTGTCTTTGGACTTATTCTCACTTCCAAATGTAATGTGTTACTCTTTTTTCATTCAACTCTAATGCAATATAAATTACCCTAATTATGAATATATTGAGAAGTCAATCTCAAATCAGACTTTGATTTTTCTGCTTGGCAGGGAAAGGTAGAAATACCGCAACACTGAAAATGTGTTTCTTTCAAAGTCTGAATGGGAGGCAGAGCTAGTTGCAGCAGCAAAATACAGTGATATCAAAGCAAGAGGTTCCCCTATTTCCATATTCCATTCAACAGAAGTCACAAGGACTTTCAAAATCTGAGAGCAGACCAACCTACAATATACCTTACACATAATCACAAGAACATGTAAATATCCCACTTCACTCTCAGACTAGTTTTTGATTGTGAGCAAGCTTTCAGGATAACCTGAAGGACCTCAGGAGAGTTTCTGGAGCAACTCTGCCATGTACATTTCTGCAGCAAGGAGAGATACTGGCAGACTAGACAAAGTATTTAGCCCTCCCCGCTAAGTTCATGCTTCTTCTGATCCCAGTTCTGGGCACAATCCTAATCCAGCTGCAACGCTTTCATGCACCTCTCCCATGTTCTGAGTCACTACTGTTTTAAAGGGGGGGGGACACCCCCCTCAACTCCAGTTATCTGCTGCTACACAGCTAACTTTGGGTTCATTTTGCATCAACCACTTGTTTCCACGCCATAGGCAGCTTCAGTTCCTTAGAACAGCAACTGACAGCATTGCTTACATACATACTACAGAGACATAATCACTCTGTTTGCAAGGAGACAAAAGAGAATACAACTAGTTTACAAAAGAAGGATTTTCTAGAACTGTCTCCAGTATTTAAAAACATACTTGAATAAAATGCTTTACTTCCACGGATACTTGCCTTCTTGCCTATCACATACCTGCCAAATAACGTATTGTATCCAGTTTATTAGATTCCATAAGTGTTTTTAAGGAAGCTATTTCAGTGTCAATTTTATTACTGATTTCTGAGATAACACTGTTGGTACTTGAATCCTGAAAAATTAAAAGATAACATATATTTGACTGTGATCTCTAGCCCTTTCAGTTTTGCAAAGCCTAACAAAAATGCCATGCTATCAGAAATGAAAAGGAAAAACACTTTAAAACAAATTTCCAATCTGTCAGTGAAGTAAAATATGCAACTGCTAAGAGATCTTAGATAACACCAGGCAGCACTTCATACAATCCAAGCAGGGTATTAAAGAAGAAAGAAAAGAAAAAAATCACATACTACAGATTTTTCTTTGGTGTGTCTATGCCCAATGAACCTAAAGGCACCACTCTGCGATGTATAGATATATGCCTAAATTTCTGTGAAACACTGATTTAATCATCCACAAGCTATATCCAGAAAAGGGAGGAGAGATACTGAAGATGGGACATGTCTATCACAGCCTCTTGGACTTCAGTGTCTGCCTGCAGGTCTGGGGACTTCCAGCCCCCAGAATTGTTCCTCAGCACTTAGCCTTTAATATTGGGAAGGGGAGCATGGCAGCGCGTATCTCACATGCAATAGCCTGCACATTAACACACTCAAGAGTTACAACTGTGAAGTGGGAGATACGGCTTGCATGACCCCTTCCACCCAAGTGATGTTTAACACAAATCCCACAGACCTGGACAGTAAACAAATAACATGTGAGTGATACTTTTTGTTTTCCTATTAACTTTCATGACAGTTTTGAGCTTACATGACATAAAATAAATACAAAATAAAAACAGTTCCACATTATGAGGCTGGCTCTGTTTAATACTTACTTTCTTATGAAACTCTGTAGTTGCTTCCATGAGTTTCTTCTCTTGATCTGTAAACTATGAATAAAAGGCAAATTACAACTGTAGTAAGTGAAAACAAGAAATAAAAACTGATAAGGGTATCTTCAATGCCCAGCTTACCATATCTGTCACTCTGCTTCTTTCCAAGTTTATATCTAGCTTGCTGTCAGCTCGGATTTTACCTGTTTCATTCTTTAAAACAAATAATGATTATGAAAATAACTGTTTACTTCCCCTAATATACGTGTATATATACTTGCTGTTTACTTACCATTAGCTGTTGTTTAACTTGATCTAATTCAATTTTCATTTTCTACATGAAAGGGAGAAAGAAAAGTATTTTATAAATTCAGAAAAGAAAGTGTTGTCACTACACAGTTACCACTGCATTCACGGTAATTACTCTTCCATGATTTTTCTCCTAATAGAGCAATTTGTTCTTGATTACATAACTTAACTAGTGTGTTCAGACTATACAGCCAGGTATAATCTATTGGAAATTTTGCTAACTGGAAATTAAGGTATTATTTTGTAACAATATACAATGATAAACTTGTTATACTGAGACTAAATATAGTAGAAAAACAAATACCAAAATGCTGTCAAGCCCACCAAAATATGTCTAAATCACTTATTTAAATTGTTACATAAAAATGGCTGATTACTCTCCCTGTACTGTATAATTTATAAGGCTCTACAAGAACTAGCTGTAAATAAAAATAAAGATTATTCTAAGATGAAAACGTTTTTTTCTTTCCAGAGAAACTGAGCAAGTCTTAACAAGTAAAATCTATTTTTATATGATCATAAAAGCCATCATTCACAAACATTTCAACTCTGATAGAAGTATCCATGCTTACTTCTACACAGAAGCATCCATAATTACTCTTACATAAGTATTTTGTTCCACAAAAGATGTTCAGTAGGTATAACTCAACATGTATTACAATTTAACCTCTTAATTTAAAATACTTATTAGTACCTCATTCTCTGCTCTCAAGTTTGCAAATTCACTTTTCTCCAGGATGACCATATCTTTTCGAATAGAGTCTAAATGTGCCATTATCTGCTGTAAAGTTATTTCCTTTGAAAAAACAAACATGTCAAAATGATTAAGTTTCACACTTTCTGGAAAAGTCAAGGAAAGCAGAGATTTTCACGTCTGAGATTATGAAATAAGATGCAACAAAACACAAAGCAGGGTTAAAAAACAACAGGAGAGCAGCTGAATCTCAGAATTTTGTAGTTGGAGTTTGAAAGATTCAAGAGGCCTTTTTTGCAATTTTTTTTGTTTCCATTAAGTAATTCTGAATTTAAGTAAAAAAGCCACAGGTATCTAGGCCAAGCCAGTGCAAGTGAAATACACTAGTAACTTCAGGTTAGTCTTCCATTTTCTTCCCCTTTCAATGAATGTTTAGTACACAGTAAAATATGAATTGTTAGTCTCTATTCAGTTCCTAAATATGAGTATCACACTGTCCTCTCAGCTCTGACATGCAATGCTTACTAGTACAACACTGCAGAAAAAGGTAACCCTTTCCAGTCTTTGGACTAAAAAGTTTAAAATCCAGCTACTAATAAACTAGAGAGAAAATAAAGGAGGAAACATTGTATTTTATAATCTTGAAAGCAATATTTCTATACCTAGTGTAAGGAAGTTATGCTACTGTTTAACATGAGTTAAACTCTGCAGAGAAGGACCTGGGAGTGCTGGGGGATGACAAGTTGACCGTGAGCCAGCAATGTGCCCTTGTGGCCAAGAAGGCCAATGGTCTTCTGGGGTGCATTGGGAAGAGTGTTGCCAGCAGGTGCAGGGAGGTGATCCTGCCCCTCCACTCAGCCCTGGGAAGGCCTCATCTCGAGTCCTGTGTCCAGTCCTGGGCTCCCCAGGACAAGACACACATGGAGCTACTGGAGAGAGTCCAGATGATCAGAGGGCTGCAGCACCTGTCCTGTGAGGAATGGCTGTGAGAGCTGGGCCTCTTCTGCCTGGAGAAGAGAAGCCTGAGGGGGGATCTTATCAATGTGGACAAGTACCTGAAGGGAGGGTGTCAAGGGGATGAGGACAAACTCTTTTCAGTTGTCCCATGTGACAGGACAAGAGGCAATGGGCAGAAATTGAAGCACAGGAAGTTCCGCCTGACCGTGAGGGGCAATTTCTTTCCTGTGAGAGTGACGGAGCCCTGGACCAGGTTGCCCCGAGAGGCTATGGAGTCTCCTTCTCTGGAGATCTTCAAGGCCCGCCTGGATGCAACCCTGTCTAACATGCTCTAGGTGACCCTGCTGAGCAGGGGAGTTGGAGTAGATGATCTCCAGAGGTCCCTTCCAACCTTACTGATTCTGTGCTTCTATGAATGATGACAGCTTTGTGGGATTATGCCTTTAAAGCTCAAAGCCAGCAGAATGAAGAGCTCTCATTCAGACTACAAGTGAACAGTATTTTCTCTACCTAAATCATGTCCTTCAGCTTCCCCTGAAGTCTGACTTTACTTTGTTGAACATGATGAAGTTGCAGCTTTTAACAATCCCTGGTAAAACTTCAGCTGCATTTGCATTTAGGAGCTGATTTTCTCCTTCCGTCTTAAAATATTCAGCTTTAAACTCATTACATTACAACAAGTAGTGTTTCTGACTAACAAAATCCATGCAAATTACATTTGGGATACTGACTTTAAGTGCAACAGGATCCCCAAAAGAAATGTTTCCCCTTTGACTCAAAAAGCACAAACAATAGAAACACACAAATTTTTAGCTTCTTCATCTTTGAGATGTGTTTTAAGAAGTTAGATGAATTTTATCAAGAACAAATGTGAGACAAAAACCCGCTGTAATCAAGACTCAGCAGTTTAAATAAAGTAGCAATAAATGTTTAATTGCATTAACTCACTGAAGAAGAACAGGACATAATTTCAGCTTGCAGAGCCTTTCTGACTAATTATTACTGTGCATCAGTATTATTTTGGCAATTTTTTTAAGATGAAACCTGCCACCACCTCTGTTACCAGCAGAAAAAAAAATCACACTACTACCCCGATTCACTGCCTCCGGATACGTTCACAAGCATCTGCCTGAACACCTAAGCAAAGATGACAACGTGGTACTTGGCTTGTGGGCAGACAGAGGTGTTGAACCAATGCCAGTGCCTTAGTTTATACAAACAAATAAATCAGGGCTTCTGGCTGACCCTGAGGGCAAGTGACACACCACAGCTCAGGCCTAGATCGTTAAAATCTCTTTTTCCTAAAACAAGGTGTCTCTGTCCACTCTGTCTTGCATTTCCTGGCCCTATGCTTTCCTACAAAATGTGCCACGGTCAGGGAGGCTGATATAGTTGGCACAGGCCAAAATCAGGCTAGGGGCTGCACTAACAGTTTAACAGTCTGGATTACTGTGCGGTGATGTTTGAGGCCATGCCCTAGCCATATTTCACTACTAGGACAGATACAGCTTTAGAGATTAAAATGCACAAGTAAAATCACGAAAGTTGTTTTTAGCTTACGAACCAGAAAAAAAAATGAAGCACAACAAATGCAGGATTTGTATGGACAAAGTTGATATCTTTACTACGGCTCAATAAAGAACGGAGACGACTTTCTATTGTTTTATGCAGAGCTTTGTTATCTCTCAGGAATGCTTTCAAAATCCTTTTCTACCCTCAACTGTTGTGAAAGGCTGTTAAAATTTTTGTTTCACCTCAAAGTTTTCAGCAGAAAATGACGCAATCTCTGCACTACACTTATTGCATTGGGAAAGCAGTTCAGGTTCCTGTGAGGAGGTGTTCTGTGTAAGATATTGTTATCCTTTAGTAGTTTAATAGCAGTTGGAAAGTCAGGAAAATCAGTGAAGTGTTTACTAGAGCAAACCTGTCTTTTAACTATGCAAATGTGCATCATTCTATTTATATAACCACACGAGACTTTTTACCTGCTGAGCTTGGGTCACCATATCCTTGTAGACTGTGTCTAAGCTGACATTTGACAGAGTTATTAGTGCTGATACAATGGTCTCTGCTTGTTCTTTCCCAAAGCCTGAAAGACAATTGGAAGATGACAAGTTGAGATAATACTAGAAAATCGGAAGAAGAGCAAGAGCTGCATAATAAACTTGGACTCGCGATTCCTTTACCTAACTACTGCAATGCACAAGTAATCAAAACTGACAAAGAAGAGTCAGTCACTGTGACTTTTAATTAGAAAAGCTCAAACTTAATGCTGCAAAAAATCTGAAAAGCATTGCCTATTAATTTTTAATAAACTAAAATAGTCTGTAGTATGGCTGACAGGAGGACAAAACTTCTGTAAAATGTTTAACTGCCCGTGCATTATAAAAATAGTCCAGCAAAATTTTACTTTATTATAAACTTTTAAAAGTTCTATTAAAGTCAAATTTACCTTTTGCTACAAAGCACACATCCTATAGAATAATAAAAATAAAAGTTAAGTCCACAAATACTGAAATTGTTCTGCAGAGATGTGGACATATGCAAAAGTCCTGATTTTAAAACTGCTGCATCTATTGCTTGTGGAATGACTTCAGATTATGGGATTTTTGCTTTCTGATAGTAAAATTTATACTTTGTCTATAACTTGGTGCAATTTTGATACACTTAAAGATGATGAATGGTGAATATTAAAACCAGCTGTCAGATATAAGCCAGCTTTGATTTAGCGCTGAGGGATTTAGCCCTAAGGATTTATTTCCAGAAATCTAACTGATGTGTTGTATTTCAATTGCTCTGCTTTATAAAATGGGATTAACTAACCTTTTGTTGAAAAGGCAGATTATTTATAGAAATATGCTACTATTTTCTTCTAAAGTACTAGAATTGTCAAGATGCACCATCTGTATAAATTACTGAAAGAGCTATGCATGCTTTATGACAACTTCCTTCCACTACGAGGTGTGATAATATTGCTTCACTTCCTCTGAAGTTAAGAGTTATATAACTTAGTTATAATTGACAGTTGGATGATGAGATCATTTCAACGCTTAGCAGAGATCAACACAGTAGACCAATCTTCACAAATTATTAAAAAAAGAAGTAGAGAACAAAATAGATTTAACATTATGCCACTGTTCAAATCCATGGGACATGCTGTTGACTAACAGTGCTTGTAATTCTGTTCCCTCCTTGTTCAAAAAGGATGCAATAGAACTGGAAAAGATTCACAACAGGGCAACAAGAACAACCAAAAGTATGCAAATGCAGGTGTAAAAGGAAAAATTCAACAGGATAGAACTCTTCTATCCAGAAAAGAATGAGGGAGGAATAAGAGAAAATGAGAGACATTAAATGTTCATTCTCTCTTCGCAAAAAAGAACTGAAGGGGCATCAAATTAACCAAGTGAAAGTCAGGTTCTACATAAACATAAGGAAGTATTTTTTTCAAAAAGGAGTAGACTTGCAGAAGTCCATGCCAAAAGGATGTTTTCAGTGCTAACCAGTTTACAGTGTTTCAAAAATGGAGTAAATGTATAGAATAAATTATTTTGAAGGTTACTAAATACATAAAACTCACATCCAGCTCAGAATACCTCCAAAGTGATAATCACTGGTATGCTTAGAAAGCATAAGGGAATACGTTATATGTATTTGTCCCATTTTTTATGCTTTTTTCAGGTACTGATTCATGGCCGCTGTTAGAAATAGAAGCCAGGGCTAGATGAACCTTTAATCTGACCCAAGAGAGACATATTAAAAAAAATAAAAGTGTAAATATTAAAAATCTATCATAGCACTATGCTGCTAATATTTACAGTTAAAAAATTTAAAGAGGAGGGCAAACTTAAAGAAAAAAATGGAGAACTGTAAAAAAAAAAAAGACTAAAAATATGCATAAAGGTACATTAAGCATAAGCAGCAGAAAAACACTCTGCTTCCTGCCTCCAAAACCAACAGAAACTATGACCAAAAAAATCACATTATTTAATTGAATTTAATGTGATTAATTTAATCATATTAACTTTTCAAAACATTAAATATAAGCTTGTTCTGAAGTAAGGTCAATTGTCATTTATACACACGTATTACACATATCAGTTACATACATGTAAGTCATGTGTTTGTATCTGCAACACTACAATGCCTTACATAAGAACTGTACGTTTTTTGTATTGTTCATAACTAAATGAAATAAAAGAAGCATTACCAATCTGGTTTTAAAATTCAGTTTCAGTAACTTAGGTTACTATTAGCAGTCAATTGAAGGATGTTATAGTAAAGCTTCATTTTTGCTAGAAACCAGTTCCTTAACTGCTACTGGTATTTTACATTTATTAAAGGTAGTATGTTCCTGGAAGCCAGAAGATATTATATAAATGGACATACAGCTACAAACAAGGTAAATCTAACCTAATAGCTTATTTGCATGATTGCAGAGGCATCAAATTGTATCAGATGCTTCCCTTCACATTCTAGAGGCTTCTAACATATTTTATACTATTGACACTTAATTAGATAGTACACAAAGTTACAATACTCAAACTCAAAGTCTTCCTTTGAATTATTTAACAGATGTCACTTACCATGGGCTTCCAGATCCTGCACTAAGGCATGGGTATCAAAAGTTACCTTCCTCTGTTCCAGGGGAGTGATTTCAACTCTTCTCACATCATATGATCTTCTAAGAGCTGTGGCAGCAAAACCTGGAAGTGACAACATATGCTTTAAAACTGTCAGATTCTTTGTTCAATTTATCACATAATAGAGCAACTCTAATTCCTTTCATCATGGAAAAGAAAACAAAGCTGCACGAAAGGTGCAACAAAAAATGCTGGGTCCTTTCGACAGTTTGGTTAAAACACACATCAGAAACCTTTCACACACATCAAAATTCCTTTTCCACAGGAATTTTGTACCAGCTGAAGCCTGTACATCAATTCTAAGTCCATTTGTAGAAGTATTGAGCTGCGCAACAGACATGTATCCTGACATACCAAAAATAAAAATATGACTAATAGTTTTAAAATACATGAAAAACATCTTTTAAACCATGCTCTTACTTTTAAAACATTAGCAGTTCTAACACACTGACAATTGCTTGCTCCCCTAACCATAGTCTCTTTACGCTTTCTTCTTCTATTACTACCCTTACCAGCAAGAGAGTGCCACTGGTAAAGATACAGCTACCATTTTTTTTAAAAAAAACATGCAGTCCTAATATTCAGAATAAGTTTGTTGGTTCACCAGTAAGGTTACTGGGAAATAAAGCAAGATGTGCATACTTCATAGCTCAGAACTCCTGAGTGAGGAATCTGCTGTATTTATTTTGTGAAAGCCCTCCCACAAGCCATTTCCTTGCCTCTCCTACCTCAAATTTCAAGCATATTTTTTCCCTCCATCTCACCTTTGTGGGGCCTCCCATATTACAGACTTCTTTCTGACAGAAGCTTTGTTATCTAAAAAGCTCTATTACTTCAAAATACAGGCTTATTTGAAACCTTTTTCACTGCTGGCTCTCTCCCTTAACTGTTATTCTGTATCTTATCAAGATTTTTACTCAACGACTTTTTATCACTTAAACAACACTGCAGTTATAGTGTACCACTGCTAGGTGTGTTTTCTTATATCCGCTTTAAGGAAGTGACTATGACTAGATAAGCCAGCCCTAGTATAGAAACCAAATTCATATAAAGGTAAATGAGATGGGGGAAAGAGTTGTGCTTAAATGCACAAACACTCAATACCACATACAAATAACTACGCACAACACTAAGCTTCACTGTGGAATAAAACATTCTTTTCCCAATGAGCCCTGATAGCTTTTAAACAGAAAGAGCTTTATGAATAAACACATCCCAGTCCTTCGAGTCTAGTGGATTTTTTTTCCGTTGGGTTGAACGTATATATTGCGCAGTTTCTCTCTTAAAAAAAAAAAAGGAAAAAAAAAAATAAAAAAAGCCGCTCCTGATGGCCTAAACATGCTTCCCCCCCCAGCTCCACGGTCTCTTAAAGCCTCACTTATGCTTTTCACCGACTCTGCCTCAGGCGGCGCCTTGTCACGGCAGCGAGACCGCTCCGCCCCGGCCGTCACCGCGTGCCTCTCGGCAACAGTACCGGCGCTTACTCCTTGCCTGTCCGCGCCCGGCTCTCACCTCTGCGAGCGGCCGGGGGCGGCGCGGCGCGACGCGGGGCCGCCAGGCAGCCGCCGCCCGCGCCGGCGAGCAGCGCAGCGCCCCGCCGGGCCCCCGCCATGGCCTCGCCGCCGCTTCCGCCAGGCGGCGCCTGCATCCGGCCGGGCCCGCGGGGCATGCTGGGTGTGGCAGTCTGGGCGCGGCGCCCCCGTGCGGAGGGGAGGAGCGGCAGCGCCCGCAGCGCCCGCGCATGCGCGCGGGCGGGGAGGGGGCGGTTGCCATGGCAACGGAGGCAGCGCTCCCGCCGCCATTAGCGTGTCGCGGCGGGCTGCCCTCGCCGAGCGGCCTTCGCCTTCGTCTCGGTGTCCTTCGCCTTAGTGTCCCCCCAGAGATGCTGAGGGACGCCAACACCCCCAGGGCACCCAGACTACACCCGCTGGGGGCCTGCCCCAAAGGAGCCCCTGTGTGTCCCAGCAGCTACCCCTCTGGGGCCTCGAACGCTGAGGCAGGCCCGACAGCCTGCGCCTCCTGCACACATCACCTCACGGGTCTTGCCCAGGCCGGCGCGAACAGGCTGGCAGCCTGCCTGAGCTCGAGCTTGCTCTCGCTGTGGTTAGCGAGGGCTCTCTGACCTTGGCGCATTGATTTCTGGTGGCTGGGCTATGGAGCTGTGCAGGAGAGTCGTGCTCTGCGGCCCTTCGTGTGCCCATTTGCACTCGGGAGTTTTGGTCACACCACCATGTCCTTTCCTGTCTCGCTGCCATGCTGTCAGGTGTTTTAGTTTTTTTTGTCAGCTGTCCATTGTGTTGACAATGGGGTAAAGAAAAGAAAACTCTGCTTAAAAGAGAAGGAATCCCAGTTTCTGTACGAGCATGTGCACTGCTCCATCTCACCTTGCTGTCAGGCGCGCAAAGTAGCATTTAAGAGCATTTAAGCATTTAAGCAAGAAATATGTTCCTCTCCTTTGCTGAATGTAGTCCTTCCTCAATGTTTGGAAGCTATAATTGCTGTCAGCAACCTGTCTGCTTCAGGCCACAAACATTTCTTTTAGCTTGGCTAAGGTTTGCAGATGTTCAAGAGGCTGAATTTTGCTTTCAGTTGCAGCAAATAAATCTGAGTTGTTTTAAATTTCAGGTCAATATTATAGAAAACAGTTTGCTCGCTGGCGTTAGAGTGTATGTAAAAGTTGTTGATGCCTCTTGAGAGCCAAGAGGAACAAGCAGGGTGAAAACACATACAGAATACAGCAGATGAAGAAGAACATTGCAGATAATTATGCAGACCACCCTTGCTTGTAAAACATACAAAGAGGGAATATCCAGAGAAATGCCTGTGTTAGCAGGGCTGTTCCAAGAGCTCAGATATTAGCAGTGTGTCCAGTGCTTGGAGTGTCCCTCAGGGAGCACTTAAGTTGAGGTCTGGGTAAGCAAGACCTTGTCTTATCTAGCCATGCGGTAATGAGGACACACAGGAAACCTGCTCAGAGATCTTCCTTGTGAGAGCAGTGATGTTGTCTCCATAAGGCCAGAAAGATTTGTGGACAGACAGAGCCCAGAGTAAGGCAAGCTGCCTACGGTAGGCAACACAGAATTCAGAGCAATTTAGATCTGTATAGATGCGGTCATGGAGCATCCATGCAAAAAACACTAACAGGCCAAATTCAGCTCTGGAGTACCCAGCTGCAATTCTGTTGACAAGCAGTGTGGCATACAGTGACATGAGGGCTGAATATTAATTTCAAAAATGTATCTCCAGGGCAGACCTTAGGAAAAGAACACAGCCCTGAATTTGTCTTACAGATGGAGAGGGCCATGTATCAATGGCTGTATCAAGAGCGAGAGTTAGATTTGTGGTGGAGAGGGCTAATGTGCAGAGGCTAATGGACACTTACTTTCTGCCAGCTGCATTGGACGAGTGACTGCACATAATTGAGCATGTTTTTCCCTCTTTCTCTATTCTCCATTCACTATACCTTAGACATCTGCTATAGGTCATCTTCCCTAAGCCTGGTTCTGCATATCTTAACATCCCTGAATTTAAATGCAAAACCAGACCTGGCTGCAGTTCTTCTAAAAGACAAAACCAAAACTCTGGCTCCTAGTGCTTTTGAATGCTGAAGCTTTGGAACCTGTAACCATGTATGAACTCTGTGGCTAGAGAGCAGAAGAAACAATTCCTATGCCAAAGCCTTACCTTGGGACTGAGGAGATTTTGGTTCCATACTCCCTCCTGATTTCCCATGGATTCCTGTTGACCTTAGCCTAATCACTGAATCATCTCAGAGTTCCCCAGACTGAATAATCAGAATATTAATTTTGAAATTTATTCTTACCACTTTTTCCTCTGTTTTGTCCATTTTGACTGGAAAGACGTGTGATTTTACTATACAGTGTACAGCACAGCCTTGGTGCCTGATCTTGGTTAGGATTTCTTTGTGTTACTTTACTACTCCATGTCTAAATTCTGCTGATCTGACAGTAGCTTGTGGGCAAGGCCTCAACTGAGATGTCATCCGTAATGTTGGTTTGAATACGCCGGAATTTCACTCCTGTTGTGACCTGGCAAGTGCAACAGCTCTATACCAAGATTAAGAATGGGAAAACCAACTCTGATTGCACAGAGCATGCCCAGCACGCTGCTATCACCTTTGAACAGCCTGCCTGACAGACTTGCAAAATAAATCATAACACATTGACTAATTCTCTTTCACTTCTGTACTCACTGTGCTAGTCAATTCAGCCTAGAGCTGCCCTCCCTCACTTGGGGCAGCCCTCAACATTGTTCCTTTGCTGGTGACTGTTTATTGTTTTCTTCTCATTAAAGCCCTTGATCACAATTAAAATCTTTGCCTTTTCCAGGAAACTAAAAATAAAGTCTGTCCTGTGGCCCCTGACAAAAAGCTACCTTCAACAGTAGCCAAATGTATAGATGGAAATAAACAGATCAGCAACTGGAGCTGTCTCTTTGCCAGTCTTTTCCTCATAGTTATTCCAGCGCTCTAATGGGATCTGCTATGAGAAAACTGATTGTTACTTTGGGCACTACCCTCTGTGAACTTAATAGGCAGGAAAATTGTGTGGGTCTGATACATTCTAAGATTGGCATGTAGACTAGCACTTGCCTCCCAAGACTGGTTTCCAAACAAGAATGACTCCAGAGCACACAGTTTTCCACAGCCATGGCTTGATAATCATGACTTCAGTCTTTCTACTGATTGAAGAGCAGGACTTGAACCAGCTATCCCGGTCTTCAATTTTGAATCCTCATGTTGTGATCCGTTCCCATACAAGTTGTTAATCATGTAGGGACTCAGAACACAATGGAAAAATTTTGTTTGATCAAAAAGGCACTATAATTTCAGGATGAAATTTCCATTCAAACTGTAAGGAAGGGTGAGATGATCCATCCAGGCTAAGACCTTGACTCTCCCTACCTCCTAGTTAAATAGTCTACTCTGGAAGGCTGGCTACTCTGGAAGGGAAGAAAAATGGTCTTGACTGAATTTTATCTTCATTTTATTCCCTATCAGAGCAAAATGCAGATTTCAAAGACTGAATATTTTTGCAAAAATATTTTTTGCTTTTAAGCTTGTACTAGTTATAATAAAGTACTTTAGGCTCTCTCAGGCATTTCTTTTACTGCAGAAGTCCAGGAATTCTGAATTTACTTCTTAAAATGAAAGTCAGACAAAAAAAGAGTATTGCTTGTGGTACTTTTTATAACTGGTTATATTTGAACTACTAAGTTTGAGAGCCATGATATGACATAAGATACCTGCGAATAAAAAAGATGCAGTTTTCAACAGTGACTAGCAAGTGTGGATTATCTGAACTCGCCCACCTCTGCATCCTTCATAGAGCCCTGATTCTCTCACAGCCAGCACAGTGCAATGCTTTAAGCTGGACATGTAAAAATTCAATCTGTCAGGATCATTAATAAGAGCAGAAAAGCCTCTTTGTGGATAAAGGCTTGAAAAAAAAATCTTGATTTCTAATCACTCAAAGGTCCCTTTGGGTGACAATTTTCATTCAGCCTTCGTGAACTGTTTGTCTCCATGCAGTGAAAAGGACTGTAGTTTCAATGGGCTCTCTTAGGTGGCTCTTTGATCCTGCCTTGTTTCCTTCTTTTTGTAAGAACCAGTTGGGGGAATCATAATTTGTTCGGTAGCATTTACTCTTTTGGGGTATGACTTTTATTCAGAGGCTCAGATGAGAATGAAGATGGAGGTAAAAAGTGTATGGGATATCTGAGGACAGAAGCGCTGCTACCAGTGCCAGTGGTCTAAGCCAGGGTAGTAAAGAAGGCAAGCAGCCAAGGAAATCACTAGAAGGACATTAGTAGCAAAGCAAGTGTGTGGTACCTATGCTGAGGTTTAACTCTACAGTCCTGCCATGGTAACAGATGCAAGATTCAGCAGAAATGCTCAAACCCAACCTTATTTAAAGCACTGAGTTGCCAAGTCAACAATTCCTGTTGCCAAGATACAGACCTTAGAAAAAACGCCCAACAATAACAACAAAACGCTGTCACTAAGGGAGAAGAGCCCTGGATCCAAGCAGTAACGATGTCACACAGAGACTAAGGATGGCAATTGCTCCTTCAGTGGCATGCAGTCAGTCTTTTCAAACCGCAGAGGTTTCCCTCAGAGGACAGAAAGGCTAAGTGCCCCAAGGTGTTGATTTTCTACTTCAGACAGACACTGAAACAGCAGACTGGTTTTTTGGAAGCTGTAATTTCTAACAGCAGGTACTAGCAACTGAAAGCAGTTTATCTTACTAATACAGAGAGCTGCTTTGGAGATAACAGGGGCTGTCAAAACATGCCATAGGAGGGCAGCAGCCTACAACTAGACAGGGTCGGATCATGAGACTGGGTATTCTGATCATATCCTCCTCCCGCTCTGTTGTATTTATTGTCATTTATACAAACACAATTCATATGCTCTTAGCCACCTGTGATACAGCTTTCACATGAATACTAGTAATACCTCTCAGTATTGTCTGTCAGTCACAATGAGAGCTTGCAGCAGAGATTGCTTCAGGCTGCAAGGTTCTACAAAGGTATTTAAAGGGAGGAGGCACTCCGCTCAAACAGCTGAAAATAAAGAAGGCAAGCAAATAAGAAACTCAATAGAAAAACTGTGAAACCAGTGAGGTGCTTGGAGAGAGGGGCAGTTAATGAGACAACTATTTTTTTTTAACCTTCCCCTCCCACTTTTAATATTTTATAGATTTTTCATCATTCTGCATGCTTCATAGGAGTTCTCTGTTGTCCCCCTTGACTGGAAAATACAGATCAAGGTCTTAGTGCTGTCAATGGTGGTGATATCTAGTCGTTGGAATGTGGGGCTTGAAAGGACCTCTGGCTTGAGTCCAGTCCCTCCACAAACAACAAGAGCACTTGCCCCCATTTTTACCCATATTTTCTTCCCAAACTGGGATTGATTTACCCACCAAATAGTTAGCAAATTCCTTTCTTGAGCTTACATAATCCGTGTATTTTCAAAGCTAGGTGTCCCTTAAACTGCATTTAGAAACCAGCTCTGATTCTCTGTATTGGCTGTATTAGTCAGCATACATCCCTGGATTCAGCACCCAGAAACATCTTCTGGGACCTATGACCAGTGAGTGTCAAAAACAGAGAATAGTCAGCAACAGCAAAGCAAGATACTACTTCATCTTAACAAATGCAACAAAGTGTAACGGAACAAAGAGTTTGAAATGGTAAAAATGTTAGTATGATTGTTTACATTAAATAAGCCATGCACCCATATCAAAGCCTGAGAATAATGAGTAGGGGACCCAGGCAGATGCTAAAGCAGGATCCATCCCTTTTTAGTCCATTTTCTGATGTAAACGCTCCCTCACTCCCAAAGTAAGTTTTTTCTTTTTTCTTTTTTCTTTCTTTTTTTTTTCTTTCTCTCTCTCTCTCTCTCTCTCTTTTTTTTTTTTTTTTTTTTTTTTTAAAAAGATCATTTCCCTGTAATCTGGTGGCACATACTGGTCTTACAGCATTTATTCACATCCGGAAGCAGCACACTGCCTGCTGAGAGATAACTCCAGTGTTATCTTTTCATGGTGCCCATCCTGTTTTGCCGGACTCTACTTCTCTTGAGTAGTTTTGTAGCTGTCTTGCTGCTAGTGAACCGGCATGGGAAGGGAGCATTCAAGGAGCCAGGAAACTTTATTAGCAATGATGGGTGATGCTACTGGGCTCCATCTCAATCCTGAAACCAGAGAAAGGGAGCATCACCCCACCACTAAGTCCTGCAGCACCACTGAGCCTTGGAAAAGACTTTGGCAATGTTTGCCCTCTAATAACCTAAAATCTCTGACTTGACCGGGACACACCCTATGAAAGAGGCCATGGTACAAAGTGGCCAAATGACTTGGAAGCAGCATGACTATTCATCTTCTCCAAACTCTTCTCTACCAAGTGATATTTCTCCCTGATCCCTCCTGGGGCCATCCATCATCCCAAAACTAATACACACCTAGATGCCCTCCATCACTGTGCTCTGGAACCTGCTGAGGGGGGAGCACAATATTGCTGGGTGGTGCGAGGAGGAAGGCAGAACCAGCTCTGATTCCTCTCTCCTCACTACTGAGGCAAAGCCAAAGTGCAAGGTACAGAAGTCCAGCTCAGCAGACAGAGATAGCCCAAAGTGGGACAACAAACAGCTGGAGTATAGAAAACATGCTATTTATGCAAGCATTGTCCTGTAATCATTTCAGCAGTGATGGGGATCACAAATATTTAGGAATATGAGACCTCCACAGTGTTGATCTCATTCCTCATTATAACTCAGGATGAAGTGTTGTGCTCAGGCTCTCCTGTGTTTCAAAGGCAGACTGCACTATACTGGCTACTGAATAGGCTATTGTGCTTTATTACCCTAGTAGCAAATATCTGTCAGAATTACACTCTGATTTGCTTTTGGTCAAACACCTTGTAGGCAGGATGTTGTTACCTAGCAGCTCTCCAAAATAGCTTAAGCCTTTGCTGAAAAGCCACAGGGAAGGGCTGGGGCACTCCAGTCAATTTTGAACTGACTGGGGCTTAGGAGCTTAACTGTAGTTAGGAAATATATTGTGACAGGGAGAAAGAGAACAATTCAAGTGCAAAAGCAAAAACAGAAAACACCCATCTATGTTCCCTGTATAAAGGAACTCACTAAGCCACACTTTCTGGAAAGCTTTCTTCATGAGTACCTGTCGCAGTCTGCTTCCAGCTAGATAAATACCCTTCAGCAAATTAGATTATCCTTGGAATAAACATCCAGGAAGAGGCAAAGGTGTCTGTGGTAGGATAGATCACCCTTCTGCATGATTAATTTAGTTCTATGAGGCTCAGATAAGTCTTACAAAATTTCATCTAGATGGAGTATGGGCAACAGACAGACACACTACAATGCTGTGGTTTGTATTTGTGACACTGTTGACCTTCCTCCTTGTCAGTGTCTAGAATAACCTTGTTTGAGTCACCAGTGGGATGGGACAAATTAGGATAGTGAAATAGAATGTGTTATCAGTGATATATTCAATTATATCTCATCTAAGTCAATGGGGTTGCTCTTGCTCATGTTGACTTGCATCAACAGAAGTATTTCATGGGAGGCGGCACCCCTCTCAAACAGCTGAAAATAAAGAAGGCAAGAAGATAAGAAACTCAATAGAAAAACTGTGCAACCAGTTAGCTCTGAGGTATGATCTCAGGTTAATAGTTTTGATTAAAGCAAGGGAGGAGGAGAAAGTGGAAATCAGCACAGGAATAGTATCTCAGATCAAAACAACCATTTCTTTAGCTTTATTTCAATGTTCGGTATACTTTGTTTTCAACTGCTATTGAGGTTGGCTTTGCTTGTTCTTTGTATACCTGTACTTGGTACATTTTTGCGTGTTCTTTGTATACCTGTAGCAGTGATAAGCCTAAATCCTGTGTCAACATTTCAGCACTATGAAAACTCAATATGTGGATTCAGTGTGTGGCTGAAGGGAATAAAATTCAAGTATGGAAATTATTTAGGGAAAGAACACTTCAGTGATGGGTTGCCCAATGCTTTTCTTGCCTGTCTCTCTGAATTATCTTCTTTCTGCTCTCCACAGACTTGCCATTTACCACACATTCTCCTAACACTAGCAGTTTCGCAGTGTTGTCCATGCCCTGCCTCGTGAGGATCCTGAGGGACCCAGATGCACTGAAGAAGCTGGCACAAGTTCATAAACAAGCACACAGAAATCACTTACAAGTCATTTTATTTACAAGTCATTACAGAAATGGCTGGTAGCTCCCAGTATTTCCCCAGGAGATTGATTTAATAATTCCTGAAGTAGCTAGGAAATTCTAAAGGGGTCCAAAATACTTTGTCTCAGATCATACAGTGCACTTGTACTGTTTTGAGACTGCATAGATATTGATGCATTTCCATGTAGGCATAGTCAGCACCCACTCAAGCCCCACGCTCTGTATCATGGGAAAAACTTGCAGACCAATGTTTTCACAGATCTTCTTGCTTGAATAGATCATACCAGAACTAAGAGCTTTTCACAGACTGGTCAAGTATTTATGAGCCTGGAAACACAACAAATATATTTCTTTGCAAGTTAATGCAAATACAACTGGGATCTTAAAAAATTTAATATATGAGCTTCAGAAAGGTACACTGCTTGCTCTCAGACAAGTGAAGATGTGGAGACATCTCAATTTAGAGTTCCTTCAACACACAGAGGGTGCAGTCATCCTCAACTAGTGAGATTGTTTAGGGAGATACGTCACTGTAGAAACTGCTCAGTTCTAGATGCTCATTTCATCTATCTGCCCAGCCACCCATTGTGCCTTTAACTACATTTTACCGTAAGGACATTTGTGCGACGGAAGTAAGATATGCTACAGCTATATGCAAAATGCAACAGACCTTCAGACTTGACTGCAGCAAGTCATATGTGCCATTGCATAACTGAGTTAAATGAGGTCATTTTTCTTCTGTTCCAGGTACAGTAGTTTACACTGAAGAGCTCTGTCATCTTACACAAATGTTAATTGAATATGAAAATGTCTAAAATATCAAAATAAAAGAGCCCATGCCTGATGTTCAGTCCCCAGGAACCTAAGTAGCTAACTAAATTACTAACAGAGTAACTGTTTTATGATGCAAACACTCACAAATTTAGGTAAATTCTGTTCCCCCAAACATGGCTGTAAATTGGGATTTACTGTAAGGCAGCAAAACTGTTAATACTTATTTGATGAAAATCTCTGAAGTTCTTTATTATAGTTGAAATTCAGCATTGCTTTTCACAAAACCAAATCTCTGTTAATGTCATTCAAGTTCTGTGGATTTTCCCCAGCAGGAAATTTGGCACCTGCTTTGTTACAGTTCATGAATAAAGAGTCTTTTGTTACTGGTCAAGAGCTACAAAAAGGATTTCTGCATCAGTGACTGCCAGGTTGGTTTGCTGCAGTGCTTATAAATGGGGATGAATAAGAAAATCCTACACATTTGTTTTTAATTCTACTAAGGAAGCGGGAAGTTCATTGACCCAAAATTAGGCTAACTCCCAAGAAAACATCTAATCCAATCTAAGGTTATAATACTCCTCTTCAATAGCTTTACTGACTATAGGTAACAAATAGCCAGAAAATGTAAACCATCCCCCTGATCAGGTTGTTCCACTATTTCTCACTTAAAGGGCAGTGTGGTTGTCCCAGAGAGGTATAAGATTTATGGGAGCTAATGATAAGTCTTTTCCACGACTAGGTTTTGGCTTTTTCAGCTTCCCTCCTCAAGTGAAATTAAAGGATAGTGTTATAAACACAAACGTACTTCTGAATAAAGCTTGGTAGCTTGTCAGTTCTGACCTTAAGTATGAGAGGGGGCAAATGACTTAAGATCAAAAAGGCAAACAGGTCAAATGAGAGGAAGCCAAGGGAAAATTGAGTTGGGAAGAAAGCTTGTACTGGAATCTAGACTGTATTTTGATAGTAAAATCAGAACATAGGGGCATAAAATCAGAACATAGTGAGCATAGCTCTACACAACAGATGAGGCCTTTTATCAGGAGCAGACTGGAGACACTGCCTGCTCACACCATTTACAGAAAGAACTGCAGAAGAAGCAAGGGTATAACACTGCTTAGAGTCCGGTAGCAGGTCAGTGGCAAAGACAAGAGCAGAACAGAGGCCTTCTGGCTCCACTCCCAGGATCTAGTTACTCTCTGATCTGAAAACTTATTCCTTTTGCTGCAGTTTAATCATTTGGGCTGAAATTTTATGAACTGGAAATACCATTTGCAGCTGAATTTGAAAAGGAAAATGATTCAGGTCTTTCTGAGCAGGCAGTCCCACATCTTGAGGCAACATGGAAACTTTGGCAGGAAATTAGTTTGGATCAAAGATTGATTGCCTTTGCTATCTTCCCATGGGCACTATCTTACATAATGAAGAGACTACAAGAGACTGCAAGTTCATCGCAGTTCTGCAAATCTGGGGTTAACCCACACTTCCAATGAGCGACAGGGATACATACTTTTATGGCCAAACTATGAATTTTTGTAATTGAAATGAACAGAGATCTTATGGAAAAATATCATTTGATCACATCATTTACAATTGTGTCATAACACATACACACAACATGAGCATGGATAATCTTAAATCTGGCATTGTCTTGCTTGTGTATGCTTGCAATAATACATGTATAATATATGTTTACGTATGCATCTCTGTACACACTATACATACATACATATATATATATATATATAAAGCATTACCGTTGGAAAGCAGCCAACCTCAATACCTCAATAGCAGTTGAAAATAAAGTATACAGAACATTGAAATAAAGCTAAAGAAATAGTTGTTTTGATCTGAGATACTATTTCTGTTCTGATTTCCACTTTCTCCTCCTCCCTTGCTTTAATCAAAACTATTAACCTGAGATCATACCTCAGAACTAAGAAAAGCCTATGGGGAATTTCTGAAATACATGGAAAGAGTGTAAAGAAGCAATCTTGATTTATTTTGCTATGACTGTAGATGATCTGTGCCAGCTCTGTTTTCTATGTTCTAGAAAATTACATATTCCTAACTGATGAATACCAATTAATGGGCATAGATAAATTAGTGTTAGCATCCCTTTCCCTCCCTGCATTAGTAGTTGAACCACTCCCTGGAATAGACCTCACCTAGAAATTGTGCTGCTCTGGGAGCTGAGTTGCTATATTTTAAAGAAATTCTTCATCTTGATGATCATATCTGGATATAACTAATGGCAACAAGCAAGTTGTAATAGGATTAAACTAAGAAAGGGAAGATGAAACTTAAATAACAAAAACATTTCCTGATGGTGAGAGTCAACGCACCTGACCAGAAAAGCTCATCATCTGTCATAGAATCACTTAGGAAATATAAAGTAGAAAAATTTGATATGAGGAGGAATTATATAATCTAATACCTCTTCTCCATCTCAAAATTTTAACAAGTCCTTTCTTCTTTATGTAGTTTAGGACAAAGAAAATGTTTATGAAGAACAAACATTGCTGCAAATTGACTCTCATAAATCATCCCTCTGGAGAGGAGGTGGACTTCACTGAACAAAATGACTGTGACTTAAAAGAACGGTTGGAGCAAAGCATGGTCTGACTGCTGATGCAAGTGACTCATTTTTACAAAGTTGAGAGGAAAAGGGCCTAGACTTCCAAGGATTTCAGGCTGCTACTTTATAAATCTATTTTGGACTGAGACCAATCTTCTTTTCTTTGTCAAATGACTTTGAAACACCTTTAGTTATTATCACATTGCTTCCTCGAAGAATAGTGAAAAGGGATGTGTGTGTGTGTTTGTGTGTATGATTCAGCTGAAAAAAAATTTTAATGGCCATTCTCATGTTATTGATACAGAGAGAGCATTTTGTTATTATTCATTTCTATTACATCGAGTTCTAGCTGAATTTATCTTCCCCAGCTGGTAAACAACATACTTGCTCAGGGATAAAGTGCAGAGTGCATCCTCATTTATGCACTATGCTGTGTGTTTTGTGCATGAGGAGACTGGCAGTCTTTGACTCCTGTAATGTCTAGCACACCTATACGCACCTACAGCATGAGAAAGGAATTGCATGGACTTTCACTAATAAGAGGCATAGGCTAAACATTTCTTTCTGTAATGGGCCTGAAACCGATACCTGAGAGCAAATTTCTTATTGAGATAGTTTGGATGTAAGGAGAGTACAGTCTCAGACTATCAGTTAGAGAAAGCCAGGAGCATTATGTAGCTTGAAGTGAAATCTCTTAAAACCGAAGACCTCTTTTCCCCTTTGCTTCAGTGGGATTTTATCCACCTGAGCCAAGGCTCACATTCAGTGGTAGATGTATAAGCAGAAACTATTGCATTTTTCACTGGCTGAAAACAGTGACTTTTTCCTTCCTTGGCATGGAAATCGGCCAATAATGGGGGAGAGCATCTTCCTCTAGCTTTGAGTCTCTTATAATGAATTTTTTTAATTTCCTTCTTCTCTTATTTTCTCTACCTTTTGGGGATAAAAGAGAGGGCCTCCCCTTTTGTAGGTTGATCTTATCATCAGTCTTCTTCAGGAAACCTCTGACACACTTGGGGAACTAGGAAAGATGTGCTGACATTACTGTTTCCAGGAGTGCATTTGTGAGGCTGAATGTGGTTACCTGCCTGGTCCTCAGGCAGATCAGACAAGCTGACAGATCAGTCATAAGGTAATCTTTAAATAGCTGATGTAGGTACTTTTGGCTAAAAGCTTCCATTGCTCCAGGAGTCTATCAGAAAACATTTTGCAAAGTGTGTCCCAGCTTAGGGAGAATTGGCATCTTCTGGTCTATGACACAATACATCAGCAGAGCCACCACAGATGATTCTGTGACAAAGAGACTAAATGTTATTCCGATTTATATGAACCAAACCACAAATATATTGGTTCTAGGTTTGTAGATAATGAAGGCTATGTAGGTTATGAGCTCAGACCAGAATAACTGTGTAGGCAGACTCCTAAGTGTTACACCATAAAATAATTTAAGTCACTGATAGCAGCAAAGTTTGAACTGCTTCATTATGCTGCCAAGCAAATCTATGAGAGTAACATGGAATCACTTCCCCCAAGCTCAAGAGTGTTGCATTGCTATGAGTAAGAAGTGCATCAAGAGGGGCAGGAGACCTGCATGGGTGAGCAAGGAGCTCTTGGCCAAATTCACAGAAGAAGAAAGTACACAAAATGTGGAAGAGGGGACAGGCTACTTGGGAGAATTATAGGAATGCAGCCAGAGTATGTAGAGATGCTGCGAGGAAGGCTAAGGCCCAGTTGGAATTGAGTCTGGCAAGGGATGTTAAGGACAACAGGAAGGGCTTCTTCAAATACATCAGTAGCAGCAGGAGGACTGGGGAAATGTGGGCCCGCTCCAGAATGGGGCAGGGGCCCTGGTGACAAGGGATACAGAGAAGGGAGAATTACTGAATGCCTTCTGTGCCTCAGCCTTCACTGCTAAGGGCAGCCCTTGTGAATCCTGCAGCCTGGACGTGAGGGAGAAAGTCTGGAGAAAGGAAGACTTTCCTTTGGTTGAGGAGGATAGGATTAGAGACCTTCTGGGCAGGCTAGACATCCACAAATGCATGGGCCCTGATGGGATACACCCACGGGTCCTGAGGGAGCTGGCAGATAATGTTGCCAGGCTGCTCTCCATCATCTTTGAAAGGTCCTGGAGAACTGGAGAGGTGCCTGAGGACTGGAAGAAAGCCAATGTCACTCCAGTCTTCAGAAAGGGCAAGAAGGAGGACCCAGGCAACTATAGGCCAGTCAGCCTCATCTCCATCCCTGGAAAGGGGATGGAACAGCTCATTCTGGATGTCATCTCCAGACATATGGAGGAAAAGAAGGTGATCAGGAGTAGCCAGCATGGATTCAGCAAGGGGAAATCCTGCTTAACCAACTTGACAGCCTTCTCAGATGGAATGACTGGCTGAGTAGATGAGGGGAGAGTAGTGGACGTTGTGTACCTTGACTCCAGGAAGTCTTTTGACACTGTCTCCCATAACATCCTCCTAGAGAAGCTCAGGAAGCGTGGGTTAGACGAGTGGACAGAGAGATGGATTGAGAACCGGCTGAAAGGCAGAGCTCAGAGGGTCATCATCAGTGGCGTGGAGTCTAGTTGGAGGCCTGTGGCTAGTGATGTCCCCCAGGGCTCAGTACTGGGTCCCATCCTGTTCAACTTCTTCATCAATGACCTGGATGAGGGGACAGAGCGTCTCCTCAGCAAGTTTGCTGATGATCCCAAGCTGGGAGGAGTGGCTGACACACCAGAGGGCTGTGCTGCCATTCAGAGAGACCTGGAGAGGCTGGAGAGTTGGGCGGAGAGGAACCTCCTGAGGTTCACCAAGGGCAAGTGCAGAGTCCTGCACCTAGGGAGAAATAACCCCAGACGCCAGGACAAGCTGGGGGCTGACCCTGTGGAGAGCAGCTCTGCAGAGAAGGACCTGAGAGTGCTGGTGGCTGACAAGCTGACCCTGAGCCAGCAATGTGCCCTTGTGGCCAGGAAGGACAATGGTCTCCTGGGGTGCATTAGGAAGAGTGTTGCCAGCAGGTGGAGGGAGCTGATCCTGCCCCTCTCCTCAGCCCTGGTGAGCCCTCATCTTGAGTCCTGTGTCCAGTTCTGGGCTCCCCAGGACAAGAGAGACATGGAGCTACTGGAGAGAGTCCAGTGTAGGGCTACAAAGATGCTCAGAGGGCTGGAGCACCTGCCCTACGAGGAACGGCTGCGAGAGCTGGGCCTGTTTAGCCTGGGGAAGAGAAGCCTGAGGGGGGATCTTATCATTGTGTACAAGTACCTGAAGGGAGGGTGTTGAGGCCCTGGCTATTTTACAGCAAGATAAGCAGAAGTATATGTACCTGGGAAGGGAGTCGACACAGCGGTCAATTAGAGACTGAGCAGATACACCTGGACAATGCTAGTCAACCAATAGCGATGCTTTGTAAAGTGCGTGAACACGTGAGCCTTCTGAAAGGATATATAAGCCAGTTAGGTAGAATAATAAGGTGGGGGTGAACTTGCATCACATTGATGTGTGTGTTCTTTCATGTCTTGCTGATAATGGGCTGTGGCAGGAGGGTGTCAAGGGGACTGGGACAAACTCTTTGCAGTTGTCCCATGTGACAGGACAAGAGGCAATGGGCAGAAATTGAAGCACAGGAAGTTCCACCTGACCGTGAGGGGGAATTTCTTCCCTGTGAGAGTGACAGCACTGGAGCAGGTTGCCCAGGGAGGTTGGTGGAGTCTCCTTCTCTGGAAATCTTCAAAGCCAACCTGGATGCAACCCTGTCTAACATACTCAGGGTGACTCTGCTTGAGCAGGGAGGTTGGACTAGCTGATCTCGAGAGGTCCCTTCCAACCTTACTGATTCTATGATTCTATGAAGGGGAGCAGAGCAAGAGAAAATAAATTTTCATTTAACCCTAGCAGGAGATCAGTTAACTAGAGTGTGAAAATTCAGTGGTGAATTCATGCTATAACAGGAAACCATTCTCACTGTCCTCTGAGGGGCAAAACTGTGTAAAAAGCTGATTGTTTTGTTTTTACTGCCTGAATGAAAGCCACTAAAAATAATTTATTTGTGCTTTATCAAAAGTAAAAATAACCACAGTAAAAACAAGCAGACTTCATGTTGATTGAAGCAGTTCATTTCCTTTATAACATTTGAAAGATTACATTCAAATATTCATTGGTTTCAAAACTTTATTTCCATAAAAAAAATCAAGTATTCCATTAAAAAATGTAGAAAGAAGGCCTCACATATTTAATAGTTGAAAGTACTCATCAAGATAGTTTCCTCAGTTTGTAATTTATGACAATTAAACTATCTGACCAAGAGATTTCATGCAAGCCTGCTCAAGGAAGTCAACTGCTACTGGAGCTTTACACTGGACTCTACAAGCTGCTCAGGGGCATATTTCTGTATGCCAGAACAGACCAATTTAAACAACCCTTTCATCCAACACGTGAAAAATAAAACTGCTCATGAAAGTAAGAGCTCCAATATGAAGGAGACACAGACTTATAAAAGATGAATGAAGACTGGCAGCAACCCAGTCACAATGCTGTCCTCGTGATGTAGGTGCTTCCTGCGGTGGGACTTCTAGAGGTAGGGAGGACTAAAGAGCAGATCGATTCCAGGGTTACCAGGTTTTGCCTTCATATTTAAAGCAAGCTGGCATGAACACAGGGACTCTGTGTGGAGGACTGCGGGTTTGTGAATGTAAAAAAGTTATTTCAGTATGGGAGCTGATATTTTCAAACCCAGGAATGTAGCAGGAAAGACTTGCTTCTGCACTTAGAGGCTCAGAAAAAGCTCCTGAAGAGGCTCTGACATGTTGAATTCTGTGATCTGGGTACTTCTGTCCACTCTGCTACCTTTTAGCCTCAGAATTTCAGCACTGTCCTTTAGAAAGGGCCAAGCTATGGAGCTACAGTGTGGACATCCCTCCCCACAACTGCCCTTAGTCTGTCCAGAGTATGAGCTTAAGCTGATGTGCAAATATGCCTGAACTCTTCCCACTCTCTGCCTGCCCAGCTTCTTTGGGAGCTCTGGAGCTTGGTCAGTATCTTCACCAGGGCATGTGCTTCTCCATAAACAGCATAGAAAGGAAAGCAGTAGTTGTACAGGCACTCATGGACAAAGTATTTGATAAAGAAAACTGATTTACTGCAAAGTTTGCAAGAGTCCTTGCAAGGGTGTTTTCAGCTGGATCAGGTAAGATTCCCTAAACCACCATTCTGCTGAATTCCTTTGTGGAATTCCCTGTGGTCCTGTGTCACCACTCCAGCAGAAGAATGGTCCATTGCTATTGATTATCCTAAACTACATACAAAATACCTCCAAACTGTCTTAACTACATACGAAAGACTGGTCCAGTGATCATTTTTGCATCTGCTGGCACAGTCTCGTCTATTTACAAGTATTCTATCTATGTATAGTTCAGTCAGTTTTGCAGCAGGGAAGTCTCTGGGTTTGCCAAATTCTCCATGCAGGATGTAAATCAACACACTGTAACAAAAAGCTGGTCATGGATCATTCCTCTGATGAAATATGGCAGTTGCTGTGTTAGCTACAGTTAGTCCACATTTCAAAAGTCAGCAGGGAAAATACTGCTGAGCAATGAAAACCTGGAAAGGTTTAGACTGTGTTGCTCTAGACTTGCAACACAGGAAACAGAGTGCAAAATTTTAAAGAGCTTTCACTGAACATAAAATAATGCCAACTTGCTGTAAAAATTAATCATCTTGTGAAATCCTGTCTTAGAAAAAGAATACTCTAAACATCATGGATTCCAGGACCATTTTTCTCCCATCAAAATGTTATCAGAGCTGTGTAGTATACAGGAATCATGAAATCATTGACCCTGACTTACTAGGTGCAGTATTAACTGAACTGATGAACGCAACAAAGGCAGAGAGCTGTGATTTCAGGAACCTTAAGCCTGGCTAATTTTAAAAGCCTGACACCAGTATGTGGTCACTCTTCCCTGAAGATATGCTAATGTGCACTAATCATCTCATTTCTAGGCTCTCTGAACTCAGGTGGTAGCTTCTCCAAGGTAACTCTGAAGGGGGTGCTGTGCATAATGAATGAACTCGGCAGCAGCAGCTCTCATGTGATAAGTTATTGCATAATAGTGTTCAGCTCCTGAAATGGCAAAGACTGGCATTTTGCAGTAGGGAACACATGTTGCATCTTTTATCCAGCACCATCACTTTGGAGACAAGTGCACTTTGAGTGCCTACTTGTTAATGCCCATTCAGAAACAGCTCCAGTGCAGATTTTACTGTACTCCTTGAATAGACATTCATGCTACTGGAGATAGAAAATATTATCAAATGAATGCTCTCCCCCTTTTCTATAAGACTTGTTTTCTCACATCCACTTTGCAACAGGATAACTAACCCCACCAAATTCTGAAACAATACAAAAGGGACAGCCAGGCTCAGGGACTTTATATCTACCTTTATATATGCCTTTGGACATGAATCATCATCTTGCACTATTCTGCTCAGAAGACTTGACCACGGGAGCAGTGTATCTGACTCTAAGGCACCAGTACTGGGTGTGCATCAGAAAGGATAGCAAGACTGTCTGCTCATCCTAGCACAACATTCTTATTTAGGCTGCAGAGGTGCTGTGGTTAAGTCTTTTAAGTCTTCCCTGTGTTCCACCACTCACTGCTATTTCAGCTTAGGATGCTGCAATTTTGGGGACTCTTCAGCTTCAGCAAATGGCACTGACTGCACATCTGGTCTGTAATGCAGGGTTACAAAAGTGACATTTATACCATTTTTATTGTGTCCTCTTTGAATAAAGCTTAAGATTGGTCTAAAGGTTTGCCTACCTCCTTTGAACTTGCAGAGACATTGTGACAACATACACAAGCCTTTCCACTTCATTTAAAATAGGGGCAGCTTGTAGCATCTAGCACTGCTAGCTGATATGGAGTAAAACATAGCTCAAACCTATGTACAAACTGCATCAAGGACTTTAAAGGAGGAACTATGAGATCAGATGACATCGCCATTAGTTTACTCAGCAGAGTTTTCAGTAGGAGCAGCTCTGCAGCCTTTGTAATCATTGACCAGAAGGTTTCTTCCCGCTTGTAAGAAAGAATATAAAATAATGTGTTATTTTGCAAGGCAAAAGCTAGATTTTTTTTTTTTTTTTTTTTTTTTTTTAACATTTTGAACACCTTATAGTGTGGCTTGATTTAAATCATATTCACAAATGCTGATTAAATGTGAATGCAAATAGAGAAGAGATGGATACATTCTCTGCAACTCCCACTCATATATATTGCTAATACAGTCTGTGTTGAGAATTTCAATGCAAGAGTAGCTATGGTTTCTCTAGCAGCCATAACTTTAACTGTGACTGTAATCATCCCCTTGCAAACATATACATTGCTTATAAGCAGTAAGCATCTCTGCTATAGGCCATTAAATTTATATGCTGATAAACACACATAAAAGGTTCAAATTAGAATTGTTGTATGGATCATAATCGAAATACTCATTACAGATACACATTCTGAATTAGATTTAATGGCAAATACTGCATTTATTGATATATGGCCATCAGATTACTATTAAAATAATTCCTTAACTCTGAGAAAAACATACAGATATGGAACAAATTTATTTGGCTAAAAGGTTGATGTTGTAAAGATCAGTTTGAAATTGGGGTGGAGAATGCAGAAGTAAATTGCAAAAGACACTCCCAAGTTTATAACTGTGGCCAAAAGGACAGAGCACATTTTCAGTGTTGCCAAGTTGATTCTAATTCATTTTCTTTTGTTTGAGAAGGGCTGTTGATTACAAAAGATATTCAACTGCCTGTCAGAAGAGCAGTACAGGAAAAAGGAAGGAAATCATAGTATACAAGAACTTATTGTAATCAAGGGGCTTAGTCTGTATGATGTGCATCATTTAAGGTACTCTATCTCATCCAAATCACAAAATCATTTAGGTTGGAAGGGACCTTAGGTGGTTTCTAGTTAACCTTCTGCTCAAAGCAGGGTCACCCTGCTTTGGACCAGGTTGCTCAGGACTTTATGCAGTTGAGTCTTGAAAACCTCCAACAATGGAGAGTGTACAGCCTCTCTGGTCCCTTTTCTGGTACTTGATTCCTCCTGGGGAGGAGATTTTTTTTTTTTTTTTTTTTTTTTTTATCAATGTCTTTTCTGTCTTGCAGATGGGGGGCAAAACAGGACGCTATATTTGAGAAGTGATATGCAGGTACCAGTTAGAAGGAGATGATCACTTCCCTGGCTCTGCTGGCTCTGCTGCTGTTTATATTGCCCAGGAGGCTGTTGGCTCTTTTTGCTACCAGGGCACGCTGTGGGCTCATGCTCAGTTCACTGTCTATCAGGATCCCTTTGGCCTTTTCCGCAAAGCTGCTTCCCAGCCCATCAGTTACCAGCCCATACACTATCCTAGGTTCAGGACTTTGCATTCGTCCTTGCTGAATGTCGTGAAGTTCCCATGGGCCCTTCCTCCAGCCTGTTTAGATCCCTCTGAATGGCAGCTCTGCCCTCAAGAGTATCAAATGGTCCTCTCAATGCAGTGTTATCTGCTGACTTGATAAGAATGCCCTCTTCACTCCCTCTAGGTTATTGATAAAGATGTTAAACAGGACAGGTCCCAGGATAGACTCTCTGATGATGCACTTGTCACTCGTCTCCAGGAAGAGTATGACCCATTAATGACTACCCTGAGCCCAACCATCCAACCATTTTTTTATATATATCTTGTTGTTCACCCATCAAAACTGTAAAATTCTTGGATACAGGAACACTGTGGGGGAAAGTGATGAAAGACTTGCTAAAGTTGAGGTAAATGACATCCACTGCCCTCACTCAGCCATAAATCCAGTCTTATCCTAGAAGACAATCAGGATGGTCAGGCATGATTAGCCATGGTTACCAAGCTTACTGTTGCCATGCACCTGCTTCTTCTTTGTTTGTCTGGACATGGCTTCAAAGAGGACTTGCTCCAAGAGGACTTTCTGCATGAATTTTCCAGGGACTGAAGTGAAGCTGACTGGCCCTGAATTGTCCATTTGGCTTATTTATTTATTTACTTATAGATATATGCAATATTTGGTGTTCCTCAGTTATTGGGAACATCCCTTTATCTCTGCAACCTTCCAAAGATGACAAAGGTCTCAGCATGACATCAGCCAGTTCTCTCAGCCCTCTTAAAAATAACCTGTCAGGTTACATGGACTTTCATGGCTCAAGTTCTTCCAAGTAATCCTTGGCTTAACCCTCAGCCACTGCTGGTTGTTCTCCTCCTTCCTGAACCCTGTTCACATAGAGACTTGGGAAACGTTGTTGGTGAAGACAGAGGCAAAGAAGACATTGCGCCTCTCAGCCTTATCTGTTTCTGCTATCACTAAATCAATCACCCCATTCAACACTGCTTCCACACTTCCTTTTACTACTAATGTCATAGAAACTCTTCATGTTGATCTTGATGTCCCTTGCAAGTCTTGACTCTAGTGGAGCTTTGGCTTTCCTGACACCATTCCTACATGCCTGGGCAATGTTTCTAAATTCCTTCTTTGTTACCTGCTTCCACATCCTGTATACTGCCTTCTTGTGTTTGAGCTCAGTCATGAGTTCCTTGTTTAATGAACTGGTATCCTGTTAGGACTGTTGTTTTCCTGAATATTGGATGGACCATTCTTGTGCTTGGAGGAGGTTGTCCTTAAAGACATTCCCTGAGCTCCTTTGCCTTTTGAAGTTGCATCCCATGGGATTCACTTACCAGTTTCCTGAATAAACTGATGTCTGCTTACCTGAAGTCCAGGATCTGTACTCTGCTACTATCCTTCCTCACACCCTCAAGATCTAGAACTCCACTATCTCATGGTCACGACAGCCAGGGCTGCCATTATCACTTCACCATTATCACCAGTTCTTCCTAGTTAGTGAGAAGCAGATCCAGCTGTGCACCAACCCTGGCTGGCTCATCCACTCCCTGTATCAGTAAGTTATTCCTGACACACTCCAGAAACCTCCTCAACTGCTTGCATCCCACCATGTTGCTCTTCAAGTCCCTCATGAGAACTAGGACTTGTGATACAGAGACTTTCTTGAGTTGTTTAAAGAGAGCTTCATCCACATCCTCACTGTAATTGGCTGGTTTGTAACACTCCCACCATAACATCCCCCTTACTGGCCTCTTCTCCAATCCTGATCCTCAAGCTCTCAACCTGACTGTTGTCCATCCCATAGAAGACCTCCCTTCAGATATCAGAGTTGCTTCTTCATAGAGGGCAATTCCCATCCTCACCGTCTCTGCTTGTCCCTCCTAAAGAGCTTGTATCTATTCACTGCAGCATTCCAGTCATGCAGGTGGTCCCACTAAGTCTGTTATTCTTGCAATGTTGTAGTTTGTGACCACAGGTGGAGCTCTAGATGCTTCGTGTACCTGAGTCAACGTGAAGCTTAGTGTGCATTCATATATTTATGTGATTTTTCTTCTTCTTAAAAAAATATAACAACTATTTTTGCTCCAGATAACTGATTCTGATCTTTTTGGGTCATTGTGTAAATCACATCTCCATGTCATCTTAGGATCTCATTTGAACTGAGAGTCTGCGACATGTCAGAAATCAAAGGGTTAATAACAAAGAAAGAATAAAAGAAGTAAAACAAACAAAAAAAGCCCAAATCTCACCTTAGATCCTGAGAATAAAAAAGGGTACAAGGAGATTTTATTTGAGTCCCTCAAACAAAACACTTTATTGCATGTGTGAAAATCAGTTCTTTCTGAATGGGTCATTGTTGCCATTTTTCTTTGTTGACAACCAAAACAAGCAAGTAAAGCTTATATATTTAGATGCTGGCCATAGCCCAGGAGTTACTGGGGAGGTACAGTGAGACATCTACCCATATAAATGACTTTCAGTATAAGAGCTATTGCAAGTAAGATCTTTCACTAATGATAAACAAATTAGTTTATTTCACATACTATATAAACAGCACACTGAGTAAGAACAATTAGATTCAATAGGACAGGAGATTGAAATATTAGACACATATCTTCTTCTATAATGAACAAAGTCTAGGGAACCTTACCAAGGTTCTAGTTTTCTGCTTCTTCTTGACCAGTTCATTAGAAATTAGCAGCTAATAGACAAGCTATAGGATAATCAATTTTTTAAATTAGATGTGTCCTCATCAGTCCTATGACAATATGGAAAAATCATGCACTGGCACAGTTGAAACTAGCAACAGGGCTTAACTCTAACAGTAAGTTAGCACACTAACCAAGTAAAACCCTTCCAGTTATATTCACAATCCGCAATCAGTTTTTTCTTTGTACTGTTTTTATCCCTCAACCATATGTTTTACATATGCATTTGTAAGACACACCCAAGAATTGTATACTACACTGTGTAATGCAGTCTGCTCTAAATATCTTTTTTTTGCAATAGTTATTAGTATACTTACAGTGATTCTTTATTGCAATTAGCACCAGTGTCAAGTTCAAATAGTTGCAAGATTTACTGCCTGACAAAGCCATCTGAATCTAAAATATCCCTGTGATTTAGCGTATAGACATTTTAAACCCTAATGTATTAATGTCTACAAAAATGCTGTTATTAACAGTAATGGGCCAATTACCCAAAAAAGAAAAATATGTTTTCTCATTACACACATCAGAGTCTTACTTTTATTTCTGTTCCATCAAAGTTTTGTGCGGGTGTTGTAGAAAACGGTAAAACTTAGCTACATTTTTTGAAGGATAGCTGATTCTTGTTGTTATGCTTTCATCATCATCATTGTGAAAAGAACTAGTAAGAATAAAGATAATTAATCATCATTAATGTTTCAGCATAAGCTGAACACTGTAGTGGAGGATGTGTGTCAGATTTTGCTCTCAGCTCTTTCCTTCAGTCCTTTAGAAAGCTTGAAATCAAGGATGGATGTACCTTACACTTAAGTGCACCCAGGGAAGCGTAACCACATGCTGGTTGAACAGGGAGCCACCTAGCTGCCTGTTCAAAAAGAAAAACTGAAATGCGCAGGACAGGGATGATTTTGACCATCTACGCACTATGAAGTCAGATGTGTGAGTCAGGGTTATGGGAAGGCATTTCTGTTTATGTATTCTAGCTAATGTGGTCCTCAACTGACGATATGTCCTTAAGACTATTCTTTCTCAGAACAAAGCAGTACTCTTTGCTTTTCCTGTTAAAATTGACTAGAGGAAGAGATATTGCTGATCTTTCATAGCATAGCTGAAAGGCTAAGGAGGTTGCAAGGATGTAGGAGATCTGAGTTCAGATCAGCCAAAGGGACTCAGAAACACACCTCACAAGAGAGAGGTTCTCCTAGCCTAATCAGGCTGTTGAGGTCTCCCATCCCACAGGTGAATGCTGCAATACTAGGCTGCTATATAAAACGTAAATGATGTGCTGATATTGGCTTTCTTCACACCTGCTGTGTTTTAAGCAATGGTAGTTACATCTCCATGTTATGAGCAGTCTGTGACTCTGTAAGACAGGCTGTGAGAACGTGCTGATCATATCAGGACTCTCAGGGGCTTGTGTATTCCTTTGCCTAATTCTTTTGTTTTAGTTTAAGTAGAAATAGGTGCCAAACTAGTCAGATGGGGCCAGTTTGGGGCATATGCAATACTCTGTCCACCTAAGGAACATTACAATCAAAACAGACTGGATGAGCTGTATCTCTCCTATCTCTCCAATACAATCATAATGAGATCCATTCTTTTGGGAATTATAAAATGATTTCAGGAAAGACAGCATTAACACTAGTTATGAGCTCTTTCTCTCTTTAGCTTTACAGTGGGGGATAGTCATTCTACAAAATTGCACATTACTGGAACATTGACATTTACATTTATGAAATTCGATTGCAGTATCTCTTTACTTGAAAGACATCTAAATGGCTTTTGAATGCTCAGGAACATAGTTCCAAAGAGTAATCAGGGAAGAATAGCGAGTTTATTGTCCAATAGTTTATAGGACTAGGCAGTGCATTGGCCTGCACTAAATATTTCCAGAGAAGTCAACAGCAATTCTGAGAAAGGAAAATGGTCCTGCTCTTGCACTGTGTGCTAGACGCCTGTTGAAGAGTATGACTCACACAAAAGTTCTTTCTCAGGGTTCTTCTGGTGACAAGGAGATCCCAAATCCAGCCTCCTGGGAATTCACCTGTAGCATAGGACAAAATGAAAGTGTAAAAAGACCTGATAGCTATCTTGGTACATGCTGGTGTGAGCTGCAGTCAATCAGAAGTCCAGGATCCAGGACACTGTTGGCTTTAGAGTCACCTGTAAATCATGAGAGTCTAGTATGATGGTTGGGGAATGATACTGCAAAGTCATTCTTCAAACTAAAATACAGCCTCACTGTTGTGCACAGTTAATAAGTCATCACAGCTTTCAATAACTATTTATGTCCTGAGGAGGTCCACTAGCTTTTCTGAGAATATGCTGTTAAAGACCAACAGCGCTGAGGCTAGGCCTCTGCTGTAGCCAGGGAACTGAGGACTCTTCTAACTATGACTGATGTGTTGTTTTCTATATGCTCCCCTTGTAGGAGGTAAAATCCGAAGTGATTTGTCTATATGAATTGATCTAGAAACTGCAAGAGAACTTCAGGAGAAGAGGAAGATATTAATACTACAGCTATATTAATAAACTAATCATGCATGGAAATGTTGCCTGGCTCTGAGGCTAACTGGCATGGAATAACCCATGTCCAGAGCATTAATGCTCCACACCCAAGGCAGCTGCATCCACACTGCCTGTTGTGCATGGTGTCATTTTTGACACCATCATACCCCACATGTTTGCAGGCAACCCTGTGAATGGTTGGCAGGACCAGCTATCCCGTCCTGTCTACCCCATAGGACATCAGAGTAGGAAGTCCTCTCCCACTAAAGACAAAGGTGCCACCATTTTGCAAAACATCATTACCCAGAAGCATGTCAGAACAGGAAGCCATTTTTGGCAACGTCTTACCCTACATGCTTTGATATTGCTCTGCAATTGGCTGTTTGCCTTTTTTTGGACATTATTATGTCTATGTGGTCTCAGAGCCCTCTCTGATTGGCAGCCCATTTCCTTTGGACCAGGAATTGCTCGGATATAAAAATATATACATTTATATACAATATATACATTATACACACACACACACACACACACGGACATTATACAAATATGTATAAATATGTATTTTTTTATACATACAATATGTATATTTCTATATGTGCATATATAAAGTATATACACACACACATTTATAAAGGTATATAAATTAAATGCATATATCCATAAAATTCTTGGTATAAAATGGATAAAGCTTTCTTTAATAAGATCTAATGGAACGAATAAGAAAAGTTTAAATGTGAATAGAAAGTAATTTAACAAAAGTAAAAAGCAAGTTTAGGGCTTTCCACTTTACAAGGTCTGCAGAACAAGCTCTAAAATGTCTGGAGTGGGGGGAATGTCAAGGAGGCAGAGGGCACCAAAAGGTTGGTGGTAGGGGCATGAAGAAGTTGGAACATGCCTGAGGGCTATGGACCCCTCCTAGGAGACCCACCCAAGGGCCCTCCTGTGCAAACTGTCATGTGCAAGATGAGACCAATCCTGTGGGTTGGACTCAGAGGCCTCTGCATCTGGTCCAGCCCAGCAAGATGACCATGCAGTATTACTGGGGCAGCCTTTGTGCTTTGCATAGTACCCAATGAAAAGGCCAATGGACCAGTGAATCACAAACTATATGTTTGGCCTTCCAAAATAAGTACTCTTTGTTGGAGCGGCTTTTCCTGTTTCATGATGCAGTAGCTGTGGTCTCTAAGAGCACAGGTCCACAGGCCGCATCCCAAGGCCTGGATCTCGCTGCGTTTGCGGTAATTCATTGCACGCTCTGTCACCTGTCTCATTTCCAGCACTGACCTAATGATAAGGGAACACACGGCACCAGCCTGCACCCCGCCATGGTTTATGGGTGGCTCTATGGCCCACCCCAGCCACAGCAGAGGGAGCTCAGTAAAGACATCTAATTACCTTTGAGAAGCAAGAGTCCTAACTTTGTCACTTCACCTTTGAAAAGGGGAAGTTTCCTTAAATATTCCCTTAATTTCCAATGAAGCTGTCACTCAGCTGTATTTTTCAGGCATTCATAGTATGTTTTAAGTAAAATGCAAAATTCTTGTTTGGATAGCAGTTTGTGCAATAATTAAGCTTGTAATTGTTCTTTATAGTGCATTTGTAGGTAAAGAAACTCCAGACCACACTGCTGGCTCCACAGATCTGCGTATGCTGACATACTTTAAATTGATAAAGCAAGTTCTGAGGTTTAATTCTGTTAATTTCCATGGAAAGTTCATAGGGCTAAGGAGAATGCATTGTAATCTATTTTAGCTTTTGTATCACAAAATCATCATTACTAGTGAGTGATTTGCAATTCAATAACACCAAAACAACTTGACTTCCTGATTCTCTGCTGAATCTGCTGTCAGTTAGGACTAAGACCCAAACTATTTTACTTGCAAATATGTTGTAGAGTCATAGAGGTTCCAAGAGTATTTTTTAAAAGAGAGGAATTATATTTGAAGGTTAATTGTGACTTTTAAAATGCACATAAATCATTGCATTGCAAGTATATAAACAACCACTATTTTACCTGGATGTTTCTCTTTTGAACTCTTGGTAGAAAAAAGGTGGACAAAGTGATTTAAAGAAATGCTTAGCATATATTCTGTGTTGCACCTTGGACAGCACTCAATGCATCTGTTTCTTTTCTGTGACTAAAGCATTTTTGTATAGAAAGAGTCTTTTCTGTGATCACATTATCTAGAAATATGGCTACCAGGTTGTTGCTGGCAGCATGTTTCCATTTTATTTTGTAAGCTGGTATCTTAAGAGGCTGATCTCAGTGAAAAACAACATCACTTATCTGTACTATGGACTCCAGGGGACTCTTAACTATAGAGTTTTCATTGCTGGCAGTACAAAGAGAGTTGCTTTAAAGAGCTTTAAAATATTACATAACATTAGAATGAAAATCAAAGTCTTCCAAAGTATTATTAGTGAGCTGTGCAGCCAGTAAAGAATAGTCAAAGAAATCATAAAATAGATTTCAGTTAAAAAATGATTTATCCAAAGTTCCTCACAAATCATTTGCAATTTCCAACTTCTTATCCTTGCACAGAAATAATTCTGAGCAAAGAATTGAAGAGGAAGGATAGATTCCATGGACTTCACTGCTTTTAGGTTCTCATTGCTAACAATTTTCTCAAAGTAATCCAAAGACTTGAATTTCACCCCCAAAGATGGAGACTCCAGGATCACGAGGCAGTCAGCTATTTCCCTGCAAGATGTGTGCCATAGGCAACAGTTTTGGGCAAGGGAAGGCTTGAGGAAAGGGTTTGGTGATTGGCCCCAGCACAAACAACGTGGATGGTGGGTCTCACTTCTGCCCTAGTAACTTCTTCCTGCCACTTGTCAGCTCTGAAGAGCTGAGGGTCTCCCTTCACAGGATTCCTTCTCTCTGGGGCTGGGGCTGTCTAGAGGAGAAAGAGCAGTGTTTTCTGAAGGGAGTGGAGAGAGCAAATGCGGGGCAAAGCCCTGCACCGCCTCCCGGCTGGAGAGATGACAGTCTGCCTTTCAGGCTGCTCCGCTGGCCTCTCTCCTGCCTCTCACAAAGAGGCGCTTGCTGGTTTTGCCTTTCAGGGACGGAGAGCGAGGCTTGTAGAACAACGTCCCTGTACCTGCTCAGATCTTTGGTTCGCTGTGACCGTAAGTAACACTTGGAGGACAGTAAGGGGAGTGGTGTGGGCTTGACTGCACGCACACTAAACGTGGCCCAAGCTCCTCTCCCCGGTTCAACTGAGAAAGGTCACGCCAGTGGTGAGGCACAGAGATGCTAAGTGCTCACAAAGGTTGTGTTATCCAGGTGACTTGTGTTCTGCTGAACTGTACTGAAGCAGCTGAAGAATCTGCCTGGAGAGTTAGAAGCCGGGCTGCCCCAGGGGCGACGTTTTAAGCTCAGGAAGGCTCCAAGCACAAACAGCAGCAAATTGCAGGGGAGATCCCATCCCTCTAAGTCTGTCTGCGTGAGGCAGTCCCCGTAAAATAGTTGTGCCTGTAGAAGCGGAGTTGCTCACAGCTTCTGCTGCTTCTACTGACACCAGACTTCTGACCTGTGCTTTCCGCCGAGTTGTGCAGGATAGGGAGCCTTTGACCACGTTGTTGTTGAGAGGGCACTCTGCGGCAGCGTATCCGTATTTCTTTCAGCTCTGAGAATAAGAGAGAAAATGCGCCTGGTTGTGAAGGCAGTGGGATCTGTGTTTGGAGACCACCGGAGTAAGGTGAGGTGGTTGCGGAAGGGATGGTACCGCGGTGAGTGGCAGCAAAAGCACTTCCCTCTGTGTCGACCCTGGCAAGGAAGTGAGAGTAGGGTGCTATTTTGGACGTAGCCCAAGTTTCCGGCTCTGTCCTGCTAGCAGCAGAGCTACTGTGAGGAGGGGGCCTTGGGGACTGCCTTGTCCAGTGGCTGGGACTGCCGAATGAGCAGCTGGGCACATCTTCCGGGTGATGGTTGACGAGCTCTAAGTGGAGCCTTGCAAAGAGGCGGGAGAGAGACTGCCGAGGGGAAGGGGCATGCCGCATTCTTGCATTGGCTAAAGAGGAGGCCTGGTGGTGAAGCCCAGCAGTGAAACCAGAAGCTAAGAAATCTTCTGCCTCCTTGTCAGCCCTCCACAGATCCTAGGGACTTTATGTGTATACCGGTGAGAGGCAGCTTTCCTTGAGCTTTTGGCGAGAAGGACTAATCGCTCCCCTCCTTGGCAATCGCTCCCTGGCAGGTGAAGGCTGCGATCCTCTCTTTCATGAAGGAGCTGTTCTGCTCTGGTGTGGAGAACTGTTTGGCGTGGGGCATGGTGGCCTATATTTTCACAGAGTTCAGTCGGGCCACCAGCAGGCTGGTAAGAGCGGACCTTGACGGTTTGGACTGTGTTCTGCGCCCTTGTGTGTTGACGGCTCCACTGAAGCTGTGGAGGCGCCCAGGCTCTGGAGTCCCGGGTGTCACAAACTGATTGGCATCCAAAGGGGCATGCCCCATGGGTATCTCTGCCGCAAAAGACAGCAAAAGACAGATGCATGGGCTAAGCAGGACAAGCTGGAAAAGCCCTCTGATTGTTTCCTTGTCCTCTGCCCCTCCCAAGCCTCTCCTGTCCTCTCAAGAAGTCTGGGGCTCTGTGTCCTTTCAGGAAGCAAAGGGGCCATTGGCAAATGGCTTTCTTGAGTGTTGACAGCCAGCTCCGCAGCGGGGAAATCCTCGTAGATGGTTCGCTAGAAGAGTGACTTGCTGAAGATCTTAATTCTGCCTGGGCCTTTTCTCGCCAAGAGGAATTCTTGGTTATTCATTTGCTATGAGGCTGCTGCAGGCCTCATATGGCTGCATGGAGAAAAGCGGAAAGGACTCCCACTCCCACTTCCTCCTCCTCCTCCTCCTCGCTGAGGCCAGTCGTGCTATATTTCCAGTGCAGCAAAAGAGCGTGACTCCTCTGGAGAACACAGTTCCTTGCATTTCCTTTGGTGTCACTACAAGAGTGCTCGTGCCACGGAGCACCTCCTGTGCTTAATACACAATCTCCGTGACTGGGCTGTGCATCCAGACAGGCAGTGGCTCTCTGTGGCTCCATTCTGTGTAGCTTTTCCTGCAGCAGGGGATCTGCCACGCTGTTTCCCCCTGTCTTCTCGCCAGCACACTCTAAGGCTTCCCATTCTTGTCTTTTCTCAGGTGACGTGTGCTCCCAAATCAAAAGCCCCTACTTTCTCCTCCTGAAACCCCTAGCCTCCAACTGAAGAAAGAGGAACCGAGGGGAGTGTGTGCAAACGTCTGTCTTGCAGGAGTCAAGAGACCTATCTGAGAGGGAAGCGCTGGAAGAAAGCACGCTTCAAAGTCTGTGCTTGCAAGTCCTTCACTCTCTGGACATCTCAGCGAGCGGGATGGCGAGAGTAAGTTGTCTGAGCACCGGGTGCTCCTTCTGGCCTTGAGGATGCTTTCTTCTAGCCCTCGTCCTCTCCACTGAGAAGCTCTTCAGAGCCTGAGGCTGCGAGAAGGTCATGTCAGAGGGGAGGGGAAAGAGCGTCTTGTGAGTTACAACGCAAGAGGTGGGCTCAAGTGAAGATCAGGGCAGTGGCCTGGAACGAGAAGAGGTAGAGGAGAAAGGCCAGGAGAGATGGGAAGTGGCAGCGTGGAGCAGGGGCATTGGTGGTTCAGTGGTAGAATTCTCGCCCGCCACGCGGGAGGCCCGGGTTCGATTCCCGGCCAATGCAGCGTTCCTATTTAGCTCCGGAAGTGCAGCTTACGGGAGTGGACGGTGTGGTGGATTGAGAGCTGGCCGGAAGGCAGAGCTCGGAGGGCTCTCCTCAGCGGTGCAGAGTCTAGTTGGAAGCCTGTGGCTGCTACGGGGTCCAGTCTTGTTCAACTTATTCCTCAGTGACATGGGTGAAGGGACAGAGAGCCTGCCCAGCAAGTTTACTGATGATCCCCAAAGCCCATCACCAATGTCGGAGATGCGTCAGAGACTAGCCTGGGAACCGGGGCTACCATGGGAAGTGTCTTGATGTGTACACATTTGCACGGTGTGAGTAGGTGTGATCCTGGAGAACGCAGATGCCTGGTGGCTGAGAGCGCAGGAAATGAGTCTTCTAAGTACGGGTAGGTTACAACTGCCCATCCTGCACTCCACTGCCTCCTAGTCTGGGCAAAGACATCAGCACCTTCTGCTGCCCTCTTCTGCCCCTTCTCTCTGGTGTGCTGCCCCAAACCTTGGCTAGGGAGTGGCTTAATCCCAGGTGAATGTGGACTCAGAGCTCTTGCATCCCCAGCCTAGTTCCTGCTAAAGCAAGAATGCCTTTTGCATGGAAGCAGACTTGGGGGAAGTTGTCAAGCTCTTGAGAACATAGGCCTTTTTCCCCACCCCCCTGCAGGAGTGAGGCCTGGGGAGGCTTTCCAGCTGTCTCAAGTGATGCGCTCTGTGCTCAGAGAGCCAGGGAAGTTGAGACCAGTGTGTCACGGGCTTTGACAGTCGTTGATGCATCTGCCTGTGTTGTTTCAGCTCTGCAGTTGATGCAGGAAGACCATCATCCCAGTGTGCAGCAGGCAGCAGCTCAGGTCCTCAGAGACAACTGGCCAGAGCTGTGAAATGTTCAGACCAGCTCGGAGGTCACCAGAGTGCACCTCCCCCAGGAAAGTGAAGGGTGAGAAGGCCGTGCTAGCAGGGAGCCAGTGCACTCAGCTGACAAAAATAAAGCCTTGCTTGTGGAGCAGAAGCTCGTGCAGTGCTCGCTTGTGGCCGAGGCCTCTTGACAAGCCCCTGGCTCTGGCAGGGCTGTTGTGGTGCCTGCGGACCTGCTGTCCTTGCAGTGTGTCTGAGCTGTATGTGTATGGGGGAAGGGAGGTAGAGAGGGCTGTGAATCCTAACCTGACCTTGAACGCCATGAGGTGGTGAAGTGATTCCAGAATGCATATGTGGGAGGGTTGTGTTCTGGCAAGGCGGGGATTGATCTTCCAGAGCCTGGAGGAGTAGCCTCTGGCCATTTGTGGGTGTTTGGACTCTGGTTTTTGTGTTGCTGACCCCTCAGGGGGGCCTTGCCCAAGGAAAACCTGAGGAAGAAGCGAGGGGGGAAGGGGAATCGCCCTTGTTTGGATGACAAAGTGCCAGAGAGGTCTAAGTAAGAAGTCTCCCAGGAAGCACTGGGAGTGCTCTTCTGTTCTTTCTAAAACGTGGCTCCTCTTAGCGACTGGTGAAGGAAGAGCTGCCTGGGAAGACCTTGTGCCCTGAGACGCTCCTCCTGAGCCACAGAGAAAGCTCGGTGATGCTCTGGGGAGGAAGACGGAGGACCTGGGCAGGGCTCTGGCAGGCATGGGACCTGGGAGCAAGCCAGGAAGAGGGCAGGTAGCTGTAGAAGTAGGGGCACACGAGGACTTCGAGCACCCAAGCCTCTACTCAGAAGGGTGCTCGTGTGTGTCACACCCGCAGGCATCCTGTATGGCAGCAGGGTGCAAAATGCCAGGCCCTAGAAAGAGAGAGAGTGGAGTAGTACTGCTTGGGCTGTGGACGGAACTACCCAGGCTGTATTCAACACAAAACACAGCAGGTGGAAAGAGAGCTGATTTCAGTGCATTACTTATGTTTTATGTAGCAGCCTTGTGTTACAGCATTCACCTGTGGGATGGGAGAAGCCCACAGCTTGTCCTGATGAGGCTGGGAAGGGGCTGAGCAAGGAATTGAAGAGGAACGATAGATTCCATGGACTTCACTGCTTTTAGGTTCTCATTGCTAACAATTTTCTCAAAGTAATCCAAAGACTTGAATTTCACCCCCAAAGATGGAGACTCCAGGATCACGAGGCAGTCAGCTATTTCCCTACAAGATGTGTGCCATAGGCAACAGTTTTGGGCAAGGGAAGGCTTGAGGAAAGGGTTTGGTGATTGGCGCCAGCACAAACAATGTGGATGGTGGGTCTCACTTCTGCCCTAGTAACTTCTTCCTGCCACTTGTCAGCTCTGAAGAGCTGAGGGTCTCCCTTCACAGGATTCCTTCTCTCCGGGGCTGGGGCTGTCTAGAGGAGAAAGAGCAGTGTTTTCTGAAGGGAGTGGAGAGAGCAAATGCGGGGCAAAGCCCTGCACCGCCTCCCGGCTGGAGAGATGACAGTCTGCCTTTCAGGCTGCTCCGCTGGCCTCTCTCCTGCCTCTCACAAAGAGGCGCTTGCTGGTTTTGCCTTTCAGGGACGGAGAGCGAGGCTTGTAGAACAACGTCCCTGTACCTGCTCAGATCTTTGGTTCGCTGTGACCGTAAGTAACACTTGGAGGACAGTAAGGGGAGTGGTGTGGGCTTGACTGCACGCACACTAAACGTGGCCCAAGCTCCTCTCCCCGGTTCAACTGAGAAAGGTCACGCCAGTGGTGAGGCACAGAGATGCTAAGTGCTCACAAAGGTTGTGTTATCCAGGTGACTTGTGTTCTGCTGAACTGTACTGAAGCAGCTGAAGAATCTGCCTGGAGAGTTAGAAGCCGGGCTGCCCCAGGGGCGACGTTTTAAGCTCAGGAAGGCTCCAAGCACAAACAGCAGCAAATTGCAGGGGAGATCCCATCCCTCTAAGTCTGTCTGCGTGAGGCAGTCCCCGTAAAATAGTTGTGCCTGTAGAAGCGGAGTTGCTCACAGCTTCTGCTGCTTCTACTGACACCAGACTTCTGACCTGTGCTTTCCGCCGAGTTGTGCAGGATAGGGAGCCTTTGACCACGTTGTTGTTGAGAGGGCACTCTGCGGCAGCGTATCCGTATTTCTTTCAGCTCTGAGAATAAGAGAGAAAATGCGCCTGGTTGTGAAGGCAGTGGGATCTGTGTTTGGAGACCACCGGAGTAAGGTGAGGTGGTTGCGGAAGGGATGGTACCGCGGTGAGTGGCAGCAAAAGCACTTCCCTCTGTGTCGACCCTGGCAAGGAAGTGAGAGTAGGGTGCTATTCTGGACCTAGCCCAGGTTTCCGGCTCTGTCCTGCTAGCAGCAGAGCTACTGTGAGGAGGGGGCCTTGGGGACTGCCTTGTCCAGTGGCTGGGACTGCCGAATGAGCAGCTGGGCACATCTTCCGGGTGATGGTTGACGAGCTCTAAGTGGAGCCTTGCAAAGAGGCGGGAGAGAGACTGCCGAGGGGAAGGGGCATGCCGCATTCTTGCATTGGCTAAAGAGGAGGCCTGGTGGTGAAGCCCAGCAGTGAAACCAGAAGCTAAGAAATCTTCTGCCTCCTTGTCAGCCCTCCACAGATCCTAGGGACTTTATGTGTATACCGGTGAGAGGCAGCTTTCCTTGAGCTTTTGGCGAGAAGGACTAATCGCTCCCCTCCTTGGCAATCGCTCCCTGGCAGGTGAAGGCTGCGATCCTCTCTTTCATGAAGGAGCTGTTCCGCTCTGGTGTGGAGAACTGTTTGGCGTGGGGCATGGTGGCCTATATTTTCACAGAGTTCAGTCGGGCCACCAGCAGGCTGGTAAGAGCGGACCTTGACGGTTTGGACTGTGTTCTGCGCCCTTTGTGTGTTGACGGCTCCACTGAGGCTGTGGAGGCGCCCAGGCTCTGGAGTCCCGGGTGTCACAAACTGATTGGCATCCAAAGGGGCATGCCCCATGGGTATCTCTACCGCAAAAGACAGCAAAAGACAGATGCATGGGCTAAGCAGGACAAGCTGGAAAAGCCCTCTGATTGTTTCCTTGTCCTCTGCCCCTCCCAAGCCTCTCCTGTCCTCTCAAGAAGTCTGGGGCTCTGTGTCCTTTCAGGAAGCAAAGGGGCCATTGGCAAATGGCTTTCTTGAGTGTTGACAGCCGGCTCCGCAGCGGGGAAATCCTCGTAGATGGTTCGCTAGAAGAGTGACTTGCTGAAGATCTTAATTCTGCCTGGGCCTTTTCTCGCCAAGAGGAATTCTTGGTTATTCATTTGCTATGAGGCTGCTGCAGGCCTCATATGGCTGCATGGAGAAAAGCGGAAAGGACTCCCACTCCCACTTCCTCCTCCTCCTCCTCGCTGAGGCCAGTCGTGCTATATTTCCAGTGCAGCAAAAGAGCGTGACTCCTCTGGAGAACACAGTTCCTTGCATTTCCTTTGGTGTCACTACAAGAGTGCTCGTGCCACGGAGCACCTCCTGTGCTTAATACACAATCTCCGTGACTGGGCTGTGCATCCAGACAGGCAGTGGCTCTCTGTGGCTCCATTCTGTGTAGCTTTTCCTGCAGCAGGGGATCTGCCACGCTGTTTCCCCCTGTCTTCTCGCCAGCACACTCTAAGGCTTCCCATTCTTGTCTTTTCTCAGGTGACGTGTGCTCCCAAATCAAAAGCCCCTACTTTCTCCTCCTGAAACCCCTAGCCTCCAACTGAAGAAAGAGGAACCGAGGGGAGTGTGTGCAAACGTCTGTCTTGCAGGAGTCAAGAGACCTATCTGAGAGGGAAGCGCTGGAAGAAAGCACGCTTCAAAGTCTGTGCTTGCAAGTCCTTCACTCTCTGGACATCTCAGCGAGCGGGATGGCGAGAGTAAGTTGTCTGAGCACCGGGTGCTCCTTCTGGCCTTGAGGATGCTTTCTTCTAGCCCTCGTCCTCTCCACTGAGAAGCTCTTCAGAGCCTGAGGCTGCGAGAAGGTCATGTCAGAGGGGAGGGGAAAGAGCGTCTTGTGAGTTACAACGCAAGAGGTGGGCTCAAGTGAAGATCAGGGCAGTGGCCTGGAACGAGAAGAGGTAGAGGAGAAAGGCCAGGAGAGATGGGAAGTGGCAGCGTGGAGCAGGGGCATTGGTGGTTCAGTGGTAGAATTCTCGCCCGCCACGCGGGAGGCCCGGGTTCGATTCCCGGCCAATGCAGCGTTCCTATTTAGCTCCGGAAGTGCAGCTTACGGGAGTGGACGGTGTGGTGGATTGAGAGCTGGCCGGAAGGCAGAGCTCGGAGGGCTCTCCTCAGCGGTGCAGAGTCTAGTTGGAAGCCTGTGGCTGCTACGGGGTCCAGTCTTGTTCAACTTATTCCTCAGTGACATGGGTGAAGGGACAGAGAGCCTGCCCAGCAAGTTTACTGATGATCCCCAAAGCCCATCACCAATGTCGGAGATGCGTCAGAGACTAGCCTGGGAACCGGGGCTACCATGGGAAGTGTCTTGATGTGTACACATTTGCACGGTGTGAGTAGGTGTGATCCTGGAGAACGCAGATGCCTGGTGGCTGAGAGCGCAGGAAATGAGTCTTCTAAGTACGGGTAGGTTACAACTGCCCATCCTGCACTCCACTGCCTCCTAGTCTGGGCAAAGACATCAGCACCTTCTGCTGCCCTCTGCTGCCCCTTCTCTCTGGTGTGCTGCCCCAAACCTTGGCTAGGGAGTGGCTTAATCCCAGGTGAATGTGGACTCAGAGCTCTTGCATCCCCAGCCTAGTTCCTGCTAAAGCAAGAATGCCTTTTGCATGGAAGCAGACTTGGGGGAAGTTGTCAAGCTCTTGAGAACATAGGCCTTTTTCCCCACCCCCCTGCAGGAGTGAGGCCTGGGGAGGCTTTCCAGCTGTCTCAAGTGATGCGCTCTGTGCTCAGAGAGCCAGGGAAGTTGAGACCAGTGTGTCACGGGCTTTGACAGTCGTTGATGCATCTGCCTGTGTTGTTTCAGCTCTGCAGTTGATGCAGGAAGACCATCATCCCAGTGTGCAGCAGGCAGCAGCTCAGGTCCTCAGAGACAACTGGCCAGAGCTGTGAAATGTTCAGACCAGCTCGGAGGTCACCAGAGTGCACCTCCCCCAGGAAAGTGAAGGGTGAGAAGGCCGTGCTAGCAGGGAGCCAGTGCACTCAGCTGACAAAAATAAAGCCTTGCTTGTGGAGCAGAAGCTCGTGCAGTGCTCGCTTGTGGCCGAGGCCTCTTGACAAGCCCCTGGCTCTGGCAGGGCTGTTGTGGTGCCTGCGGACCTGCTGTCCTTGCAGTGTGTCTGAGCTGTATGTGTATGGGGGAAGGGAGGTAGAGAGGGCTGTGAATCCTAACCTGACCTTGAACGCCATGAGGTGGTGAAGTGATTCCAGAATGCATATGTGGGAGGGTTGTGTTCTGGCAAGGCGGGGATTGATCTTCCAGAGCCTGGAGGAGTAGCCTCTGGCCATTTGTGGGTGTTTGGACTCTGGTTTTTGTGTTGCTGACCCCTCAGGGGGGCCTTGCCCAAGGAAAACCTGAGGAAGAAGCGAGGGGGGAAGGGGAATCGCCCTTGTTTGGATGACAAAGTGCCAGAGAGGTCTAAGTAAGAAGTCTCCCAGGAAGCACTGGGAGTGCTCTTCTGTTCTTTCTAAAACGTGGCTCCTCTTAGCGACTGGTGAAGGAAGAGCTGCCTGGGAAGACCTTGTGCCCTGAGACGCTCCTCCTGAGCCACAGAGAAAGCTCGGTGATGCTCTGGGGAGGAAGACGGAGGACCTGGGCAGGGCTCTGGCAGGCATGGGACCTGGGAGCAAGCCAGGAAGAGGGCAGGTAGCTGTAGAAGTAGGGGCACACGAGGACTTCGAGCACCCAAGCCTCTACTCAGAAGGGTGCTCGTGTGTGTCACACCCGCAGGCATCCTGTATGGCAGCAGGGTGCAAAATGCCAGGCCCTAGAAAGAGAGAGAGTGGAGTAGTACTGCTTGGGCTGTGGACGGAACTACCCAGGCTGTATTCAACACAAAACACAGCAGGTGGAAAGAGAGCTGATTTCAGTGCATTACTTATGTTTTATGTAGCAGCCTTGTGTTACAGCATTCACCTGTGGGATGGGAGAAGCCCACAGCTTGTCCTGATGAGGCTGGGAAGGGGCTGAGCAAGGAATTGAAGAGGAACGATAGATTCCATGGACTTCACTGCTTTTAGGTTCTCATTGCTAACAATTTTCTCAAAGTAATCCAAAGACTTGAATTTCACCCCCAAAGATGGAGACTCCAGGATCACGAGGCAGTCAGCTATTTCCCTACAAGATGTGTGCCATAGGCAACAGTTTTGGGCAAGGGAAGGCTTGAGGAAAGGGTTTGGTGATTGGCGCCAGCACAAACAATGTGGATGGTGGGTCTCACTTCTGCCCTAGTAACTTCTTCCTGCCACTTGTCAGCTCTGAAGAGCTGAGGGTCTCCCTTCACAGGATTCCTTCTCTCCGGGGCTGGGGCTGTCTAGAGGAGAAAGAGCAGTGTTTTCTGAAGGGAGTGGAGAGAGCAAATGCGGGGCAAAGCCCTGCACCGCCTCCCGGCTGGAGAGATGACAGTCTGCCTTTCAGGCTGCTCCGCTGGCCTCTCTCCTGCCTCTCACAAAGAGGCGCTTGCTGGTTTTGCCTTTCAGGGACGGAGAGCGAGGCTTGTAGAACAACGTCCCTGTACCTGCTCAGATCTTTGGTTCGCTGTGACCGTAAGTAACACTTGGAGGACAGTAAGGGGAGTGGTGTGGGCTTGACTGCACGCACACTAAACGTGGCCCAAGCTCCTCTCCCCGGTTCAACTGAGAAAGGTCACGCCAGTGGTGAGGCACAGAGATGCTAAGTGCTCACAAAGGTTGTGTTATCCAGGTGACTTGTGTTCTGCTGAACTGTACTGAAGCAGCTGAAGAATCTGCCTGGAGAGTTAGAAGCCGGGCTGCCCCAGGGGCGACGTTTTAAGCTCAGGAAGGCTCCAAGCACAAACAGCAGCAAATTGCAGGGGAGATCCCATCCCTCTAAGTCTGTCTGCGTGAGGCAGTCCCCGTAAAATAGTTGTGCCTGTAGAAGCGGAGTTGCTCACAGCTTCTGCTGCTTCTACTGACACCAGACTTCTGACCTGTGCTTTCCGCCGAGTTGTGCAGGATAGGGAGCCTTTGACCACGTTGTTGTTGAGAGGGCACTCTGCGGCAGCGTATCCGTATTTCTTTCAGCTCTGAGAATAAGAGAGAAAATGCGCCTGGTTGTGAAGGCAGTGGGATCTGTGTTTGGAGACCACCGGAGTAAGGTGAGGTGGTTGCGGAAGGGATGGTACCGCGGTGAGTGGCAGCAAAAGCACTTCCCTCTGTGTCGACCCTGGCAAGGAAGTGAGAGTAGGGTGCTATTCTGGACCTAGCCCAGGTTTCCGGCTCTGTCCTGCTAGCAGCAGAGCTACTGTGAGGAGGGGGCCTTGGGGACTGCCTTGTCCAGTGGCTGGGACTGCCGAATGAGCAGCTGGGCACATCTTCCGGGTGATGGTTGACGAGCTCTAAGTGGAGCCTTGCAAAGAGGCGGGAGAGAGACTGCCGAGGGGAAGGGGCATGCCGCATTCTTGCATTGGCTAAAGAGGAGGCCTGGTGGTGAAGCCCAGCAGTGAAACCAGAAGCTAAGAAATCTTCTGCCTCCTTGTCAGCCCTCCACAGATCCTAGGGACTTTATGTGTATACCGGTGAGAGGCAGCTTTCCTTGAGCTTTTGGCGAGAAGGACTAATCGCTCCCCTCCTTGGCAATCGCTCCCTGGCAGGTGAAGGCTGCGATCCTCTCTTTCATGAAGGAGCTGTTCCGCTCTGGTGTGGAGAACTGTTTGGCGTGGGGCATGGTGGCCTATATTTTCACAGAGTTCAGTCGGGCCACCAGCAGGCTGGTAAGAGCGGACCTTGACGGTTTGGACTGTGTTCTGCGCCCTTTGTGTGTTGACGGCTCCACTGAGGCTGTGGAGGCGCCCAGGCTCTGGAGTCCCGGGTGTCACAAACTGATTGGCATCCAAAGGGGCATGCCCCATGGGTATCTCTACCGCAAAAGACAGCAAAAGACAGATGCATGGGCTAAGCAGGACAAGCTGGAAAAGCCCTCTGATTGTTTCCTTGTCCTCTGCCCCTCCCAAGCCTCTCCTGTCCTCTCAAGAAGTCTGGGGCTCTGTGTCCTTTCAGGAAGCAAAGGGGCCATTGGCAAATGGCTTTCTTGAGTGTTGACAGCCGGCTCCGCAGCGGGGAAATCCTCGTAGATGGTTCGCTAGAAGAGTGACTTGCTGAAGATCTTAATTCTGCCTGGGCCTTTTCTCGCCAAGAGGAATTCTTGGTTATTCATTTGCTATGAGGCTGCTGCAGGCCTCATATGGCTGCATGGAGAAAAGCGGAAAGGACTCCCACTCCCACTTCCTCCTCCTCCTCCTCGCTGAGGCCAGTCGTGCTATATTTCCAGTGCAGCAAAAGAGCGTGACTCCTCTGGAGAACACAGTTCCTTGCATTTCCTTTGGTGTCACTACAAGAGTGCTCGTGCCACGGAGCACCTCCTGTGCTTAATACACAATCTCCGTGACTGGGCTGTGCATCCAGACAGGCAGTGGCTCTCTGTGGCTCCATTCTGTGTAGCTTTTCCTGCAGCAAGGGATCTGCCACGCTGTTTCCCCCTGTCTTCTCGCCAGCACACTCTAAGGCTTCCCATTCTTGTCTTTTCTCAGGTGACGTGTGCTCCCAAATCAAAAGCCCCTACTTTCTCCTCCTGAAACCCCTAGCCTCCAACTGAAGAAAGAGGAACCGAGGGGAGTGTGTGCAAACGTCTGTCTTGCAGGAGTCAAGAGACCTATCTGAGAGGGAAGCGCTGGAAGAAAGCACGCTTCAAAGTCTGTGCTTGCAAGTCCTTCACTCTCTGGACATCTCAGCGAGCGGGATGGCGAGAGTAAGTTGTCTGAGCACCGGGTGCTCCTTCTGGCCTTGAGGATGCTTTCTTCTAGCCCTCGTCCTCTCCACTGAGAAGCTCTTCAGAGCCTGAGGCTGCGAGAAGGTCATGTCAGAGGGGAGGGGAAAGAGCGTCTTGTGAGTTACAACGCAAGAGGTGGGCTCAAGTGAAGATCAGGGCAGTGGCCTGGAACGAGAAGAGGTAGAGGAGAAAGGCCAGGAGAGATGGGAAGTGGCAGCGTGGAGCAGGGGCATTGGTGGTTCAGTGGTAGAATTCTCGCCCGCCACGCGGGAGGCCCGGGTTCGATTCCCGGCCAATGCAGCGTTCCTATTTAGCTCCGGAAGTGCAGCTTACGGGAGTGGACGGTGTGGTGGATTGAGAGCTGGCCGGAAGGCAGAGCTCGGAGGGCTCTCCTCAGCGGTGCAGAGTCAAGTTGGAAGCCTGTGGCAGCTACGGGGTCCAGTCTTGTTCAACTTATTCCTCAGTGACATGGGTGAAGGGACAGAGAGCCTGCCCAGCAAGTTTACTGATGATCCCCAAAGCCCATCACCAATGTCGGAGATGCGTCAGAGACTAGCCTGGGAACCGGGGCTACCATGGGAAGTGTCTTGATGTGTACACATTTGCACGGTGTGAGTAGGTGTGATCCTGGAGAACGCAGATGCCTGGTGGCTGAGAGCGCAGGAAATGAGTCTTCTAAGTACGGGTAGGTTACAACTGCCCATCCTGCACTCCACTGCCTCCTAGTCTGGGCAAAGACATCAGCACCTTCTGCTGCCCTCTGCTGCCCCTTCTCTCTGGTGTGCTGCCCCAAACCTTGGCTAGGGAGTGGCTTAATCCCAGGTGAATGTGGACTCAGAACTCTTGCATCCCCAGCCTAGTTCCTGCTAAAGCAAGAATGCCTTTTGCATGGAAGCAGACTTGGGGGAAGTTGTCAAGCTCTTGAGAACATAGGCCTTTTCCCCCACCCCCCTGCAGGAGTGAGGCCTGGGGAGGCTTTCCAGCTGTCTCAAGTGATGCGCTCTGTGCTCAGAGAGCCAGGGAAGTTGAGACCAGTGTGTCACGGGCTTTGACAGTCGTTGATGCATCTGCCTGTGTTGTTTCAGCTCTGCAGTTGATGCAGGAAGACCATCATCCCAGTGTGCAGCAGGCAGCAGCTCAGGTCCTCAGAGACAACTGGCCAGAGCTGTGAAATGTTCAGACCAGCTCGGAGGTCACCAGAGTGCACCTCCCCCAGGAAAGTGAAGGGTGAGAAGGCCGTGCTAGCAGGGAGCCAGTGCACTCAGCTGACAAAAATAAAGCCTTGCTTGTGGAGCAGAAGCTCGTGCAGTGCTCGCTTGTGGCCGAGGCCTCTTGACAAGCCCCTGGCTCTGGCAGGGCTGTTGTGGTGCCTGCGGACCTGCTGTCCTTGCAGTGTGTCTGAGCTGTATGTGTATGGGGGAAGGGAGGTAGAGAGGGCTGTGAATCCTAACCTGACCTTGAACGCCATGAGGTGGTGAAGTGACTCCAGAATGCATATGTGGGAGGGTTGTGTTCTGGCAAGGCGGGGATTGATCTTCCAGAGCCTGGAGGAGTAGCCTCTGGCCATTTGTGGGTGTTTGGACTCTGGTTTTTGTGTTGCTGACCCCTCAGGGGGGCCTTGCCCAAGGAAAACCTGAGGAAGAAGCGAGGGGGGAAGGGGAATCGCCCTTGTTTGGATGACAAAGTGCCAGAGAGGTCTAAGTAAGAAGTCTCCCAGGAAGCACTGGGAGTGCTCTTCTGTTCTTTCTAAAACGTGGCTCCTCTGAGCGACTGGTGAAGGAAGAGCTGCCTGGGAAGACCTTGTGCCCTGAGACGCTCCTCCTGAGCCACAGAGAAAGCTCGGAGATGCTCTGGGGAGGAAGACGGAGGACCTGGGCAGGGCTCTGGCAGGCATGGGACCTGGGAGCAAGCCAGGAAGAGGGCAGGTAGCTGTAGAAGTAGGGGCACACGAGGACTTCGAGCACCCAAGCCTCTACTCAGAAGGGTGCTCGTGTGTGTCACACCCGCAGGCATCCTGTATGGCAGCAGGGTGCAAAATGCCAGGCCCTAGAAAGAGAGAGAGTGGAGTAGTACTGCTTGGGCTGTGGACGGAACTACCCAGGCTGTATTCAACACAAAACACAGCAGGTGGAAAGAGAGCTGATTTCAGTGCATTACTTATGTTTTATGTAGCAGCCTTGTGTTACAGCATTCACCTGTGGGATGGGAGAAGCCCACAGCTTGTCCTGATGAGGCTGGGAAGGGGCTGAGCAAGGAATTGAAGAGGAACGATAGATTCCATGGACTTCACTGCTTTTAGGTTCTCATTGCTAACAATTTTCTCAAAGTAATCCAAAGACTTGAATTTCACCCCCAAAGATGGAGACTCCAGGATCACGAGGCAGTCAGCTATTTCCCTACAAGATGTGTGCCATAGGCAACAGTTTTGGGCAAGGGAAGGCTTGAGGAAAGGGTTTGGTGATTGGCCCCAGCACAAACAAAGTGGATGGTGGGTCTCACTTCTGCCCTAGTAACTTCTTCCTGCCACTTGTCAGCTCTGAAGAGCTGAGGGTCTCCCTTCACAGGATTCCTTCTCTCCGGGGCTGGGGCTGTCTAGAGGAGAAAGAGCAGTGTTTTCTGAAGGGAGTGGAGAGAGCAAATGCGGGGCAAAGCCCTGCACCGCCTCCCGGCTGGAGAGATGACAGTCTGCCTTTCAGGCTGCTCCGCTAGCCTCTCTCCTGCCTCTCACAAAGAGGCGCTTGCTGGTTTTGCCTTTCAGGGACGGAGAGCGAGGCTTGTAGAACAACGTCCCTGTACCTGCTCAGATCTTTGGTTCGCTGTGACCGTAAGTAACACTTGGAGGACAGTAAGGGGAGTGGTGTGGGCTTGACTGCACGCACACTAAACGTGGCCCAAGCTCCTCTCCCCGGTTCAACTGAGAAAGGTCACGCCAGTGGTGAGGCACAGAGATGCTAAGTGCTCACAAAGGTTGTGTTATCCAGGTGACTTGTGTTCTGCTGAACTGTACTGAAGCAGCTGAAGAATCTGCCTGGAGAGTTAGAAGCCGGGCTGCCCCAGGGGCGACGTTTTAAGCTCAGGAAGGCTCCAAGCACAAACAGCAGCAAATTGCAGGGGAGATCCCATCCCTCTAAGTCTGTCTGCGTGAGGCAGTCCCCGTAAAATAGTTGTGCCTGTAGAAGCGGAGTTGCTCACAGCTTCTGCTGCTTCTACTGACACCAGACTTCTGACCTGTGCTTTCCGCCGAGTTGTGCAGGATAGGGAGCCTTTGACCACGTTGTTGTTGAGAGGGCACTCTGCGGCAGCGTATCCGTATTTCTTTCAGCTCTGAGAATAAGAGAGAAAATGCGCCTGGTTGTGAAGGCAGTGGGATCTGTGTTTGGAGACCACCGGAGTAAGGTGAGGTGGTTGCGGAAGGGATGGTACCGCGGTGAGTGGCAGCAAAAGCACTTCCCTCTGTGTCGACCCTGGCAAGGAAGTGAGAGTAGGGTGCTATTTTGGACCTAGCCCAGGTTTCCGGCTCTGTCCTGCTAGCAGCAGAGCTACTGTGAGGAGGGGGCCTTGGGGACTGCCTTGTCCAGTGGCTGGGACTGCCGAATGAGCAGCTGGGCACATCTTCCGGGTGATGTTTGATGAGCTCTAAGTGGAGCCTTGCAAAGAGGCGGGAGAAAGACTGCCGAGGGGAAGGGGCATGCCACTTTCTTGCATTGGCTAAAGAGGAGGCCTGGCGGTGAAGCCCAGCAGTGAAACCAGAAGCTAAGAAATCTTCTGCCTCCTTGTCAGCCCTCCACAGATCCTAGGGACTTTATGTGTATACCGGTGAGAGGCAGCTTTCCTTGAGCTTTTGGCGAGAAGGACTAATCGCTCCCCTCCTTGGCAATCGCTCCCTGGCAGGTGAAGGCTGCGATCCTCTCTTTCATGAAGGAGCTGTTCCGCTCTGGTGTGGAGAACTGTTTGGCGTGGGGCATGGTGGCCTATATTTTCACAGAGTTCAGTCGGGCCACCAGCAGGCTGGTAAGAGCGGACCTTGACGGTCTGGACTGTGTTCTGCGCCCTTGTGTGTTGACGGCTCCACTGAGGCTGTGGAGGCGCCCAGGCTCTGGAGTCCCTGGTGTCACAAACTGATTGGCATCCAAAGGGGCATGCCCCATGGGTATCTCTACCGCAAAAGACAGCAAAAGACAGATGCATGGGCTAAGCAGGACAAGCTGGAAAAGCCCTCTGATTGTTTCCTTGTCCTCTGCCCCTCCCAAGCCTCTCCTGTCCTCTCAAGAAGTCTGGGGCTCTGTGTCCTTTCAGGAAGCAAAGGGGCCATTGGCAAATGGCTTTCTTGAGTGTTGACAGCCGGCTCCGCAGCGGGGAAATCCTCGTAGATGGTTCGCTAGAAGAGTGACTTGCTGAAGATCTTAATTCTGCCTGGGCCTTTTCTCGCCAAGAGGAATTCTTGGTTATTCATTTGCTATGAGGCTGCTGCAGGCCTCATATGGCTGCATGGAGAAAAGCGGAAAGGACTCCCACTCCCACTTCCTCCTCCTCCTCCTCCTCCTCGCTGAGGCCAGTCGTGCTGTATTTCCAGTGCAGCAAAAGAGCGTGACTCCTCTGGAGAACACAGTTCCTTGCATTTCCTTTGGTGTCACTACAAGAGTGCTCGTGCCACGGAGCACCTCCTGTGCTTAATACACAATCTCCGTGACTGGGCTGTGCATCCAGACAGGCAGTGGCTCTCTGTGGCTCCATTCTGTGTAGCTTTTCCTGCAGCAGGGGATCTGCCACGCTGTTTCCCCCTGTCTTCTCGCCAGCACACTCTAAGGCTTCCCATTCTTGTCTTTTCTCAGGTGACGTGTGAAAAATCAAATCAAAAGCCCCTACTTTCTCCTCCTGAAACCCCTAGCCTCCAACTGAAGAAAGAGGAACCGAGGGGAGTGTGTGCAAACGTCTGTCTTGCAGGAGTCAAGAGACCTATCTGAGAGGGAAGCGCTGGAAGAAAGCACGCTTCAAAGTCTGTGCTTGCAAGTCCTTCACTCTCTGGACATCTCAGCGAGCGGGATGGCGAGAGTAAGTTGTCTGAGCACCGAGTGCTCCTTCTGGCCTTGAGGATGCTTTCTTCTAGCCCTCGTCCTCTCCACTGAGAAGCTCTTCAGAGCCTGAGGCTGCGAGAAGGTCATGTCAGAGGGGAGGGGAAAGAGCGTCTTGTGAGTTACAACGCAAGAGGTGGGCTCAAGTGAAGATCAGGGCAGTGGCCTGGAACGAGAAGAGGTAGAGGAGAAAGGCCAGGAGAGATGGGAAGTGGCAGCGTGGAGCAGGGGCATTGGTGGTTCAGTGGTAGAATTCTCGCCCGCCACGCGGGAGGCCCGGGTTCGATTCCCGGCCAATGCAGCGTTCCTATTTAGCTCCGGAAGTGCAGCTTACGGGAGTGGACGGTGTGGTGGATTGAGAGCTGGCCGGAAGGCAGAGCTTGGAGGGCTCTCCTCAGCGGTGCAGAGTCTAGTTGGAAGCCTGTGGCTGCTACGGGGTCCAGTCTTGTTCAACTTATTCCTCAGTGACATGGGTGAAGGGACAGAGAGCCTGCCCAGCAAGTTTACTGATGATCCCCAAAGCCCATCACCAATGTCGGAGATGCGTCAGAGACTAGCCTGGGAACCGGGGCTACCATGGGAAGTGTCTTGATGTGTACACATTTGCACGGTGTGAGTAGGTGTGATCCTGGAGAACGCAGATGCCTGGTGGCTGAGAGCGCAGGAAATGAGTCTTCTAAGTACGGGTAGGTTACAACTGCCCATCCTGCACTCCACTGCCTCCTAGTCTGGGCAAAGACATCAGCACCTGCTGCTGCCCTCTGCTGCCCCTTCTCTCTGGTGTGCTGCCCCAAACCTTGGCTAGGGAGTGGCTTAATCCCAGGTGAATGTGGACTCAGAGCTCTTGCATCCCCAGCCTAGTTCCTGCTAAAGCAAGAATGCCTTTTGCATGGAAGCAGACTTGGGGGAAGTTGTCAAGCTCTTGAGAACATAGGCCTTTTTCCCCACCCCCCTGCAGGAGTGAGGCCTGGGGAGGCTTTCCAGCTGTCTCAAGTGATGCGCTCTGTGCTCAGAGAGCCAGGGAAGTTGAGACCAGTGTGTCACGGGCTTTGACAGTCGTTGATGCATCTGCCTGTGTTGTTTCAGCTCTGCAGTTGATGCAGGAAGACCATCATCCCAGTGTGCAGCAGGCAGCAGCTCAGGTCCTCAGAGACAACTGGCCAGAGCTGTGAAATGTTCAGACCAGCTCGGAGGTCACCAGAGTGCACCTCCCCCAGGAAAGTGAAGGGTGAGAAGGCCGTGCTAGCAGGGAGCCAGTGCACTCAGCTGACAAAAATAAAGCCTTGCTTGTGGAGCAGAAGCTCGTGCAGTGCTCGCTTGTGGCCGAGGCCTCTTGACAAGCCCCTGGCTCCGGCAGGGCTGTTGTGGTGCCTGCGGACCTGCTGTCCTTGCAGTGTGTCTGAGCTGTATGTGTATGGGGGAAGGGAGGTAGAGAGGGCTGTGAATCCTAACCTGACCTTGAACGCCATGAGGTGGTGAAGTGATTCCAGAATGCATATGTGGGAGGGTTGTGTTCTGGCAAGGCGGGGATTGATCTTCCAGAGCCTGGAGGAGTAGCCTCTGGCCATTTGTGGGTGTTTGGACTCTGGTTTTTGTGTTGCTGACCCCTCAGGGGGGCCTTGCCCAAGGAAAACCTGAGGAAGAAGCGAGGGGGGAAGGGGAATCGCCCTTGTTTGGATGACAAAGTGCCAGAGAGGTCTAAGTAAGAAGTCTCCCAGGAAGCACTGGGAGTGCTCTTCTGTTCTTTCTAAAACGTGGCTCCTCTGAGCGACTGGTGAAGGAAGAGCTGCCTGGGAAGACCTTGTGCCCTGAGACGCTCCTCCTGAGCCACAGAGAAAGCTCGGAGATGCTCTGGGGAGGAAGACGGAGGACCTGGGCAGGGCTCTGGCAGGCATGGGACCTGGGAGCAAGCCAGGAAGAGGGCAGGTAGCTGTAGAAGTAGGGGCACACGAGGACTTCGAGCACCCAAGCCTCTACTCAGAAGGGTGCTCGTGTGTGTCACACCCGCAGGCATCCTGTATGGCAGCAGGGTGCAAAATGCCAGGCCCTAGAAAGAGAGAGAGTGGAGTAGTACTGCTTGGGCTGTGGACGGAACTACCCAGGCTGTATTCAACACAAAACACAGCAGGTGGAAAGAGAGCTGATTTCAGTGCATTACTTATGTTTTATGTAGCAGCCTTGTGTTACAGCATTCACCTGTGGGATGGGAGAAGCCCACAGCTTGTCCTGATGAGGCTGGGAAGGGGCTGAGCAAGGAATTGAAGAGGAACGATAGATTCCATGGACTTCACTGCTTTTAGGTTCTCATTGCTAACAATTTTCTCAAAGTAATCCAAAGACTTGAATTTCACCCCCAAAGATGGAGACTCCAGGATCACGAGGCAGTCAGCTATTTCCCTACAAGATGTGTGCCATAGGCAACAGTTTTGGGCAAGGGAAGGCTTGAGGAAAGGGTTTGGTGATTGGCGCCAGCACAAACAATGTGGATGGTGGGTCTCACTTCTGCCCTAGTAACTTCTTCCCGCCACTTGTCAGCTCTGAAGAGCTGAGGGTCTCCCTTCACAGGATTCCTTCTCTCCGGGGCTGGGGCTGTCTAGAGGAGAAAGAGCAGTGTTTTCTGAAGGGAGTGGAGAGAGCAAATGCGGGGCAAAGCCCTGCACCGCCTCCCGGCTGGAGAGATGACAGTCTGCCTTTCAGGCTGCTCCGCTGGCCTTGGAGCGGGTGCCTCTCCTCCATCATTGCGAGAGGACACTGACACCGGCTTTCTGCACGAGGGCTCTCATAAGCATGCGCACAAGCATCTGTGGGCTTCTCTCAAGGATTCTTCTGTCAGAACAATTCTACTTCATGCAAAAAGTAAAACCCTGTGTGCCTGACACAGGCTCCCCTATCTCCATCAGAAGCATGCTACTCTCAGCTGGCTTGCTCAGGCATTTGGACCACTAATTCGACCCTGGCCGTTCAGGTGATTCCTTTCAGGAAAAGAGTTGGCACAATTGTCAGTTCCCGCAGCCTTCATCCTCCAAATCCTTGGATGAAGACATTGCTCCGTAAAAGCAGAAGAGGATCATGTTGCCTATCATCAGACCGTTAGGCCATTCCGTCCCAATGAAGTAGCACTGACCGCTACAGAGGCAAACAACGAGGTTTCCTTAGCAGGCCCTGGAAGTGGAACACTAGTGCGGAGCCAGTCTAAATGAGAAACTTCCAACCTAATCCCATCAGTTCAGGGAGTGCCAAGAAGGGCTTTCCGGTGAGCGAGCGCGAGGAACTGTGTGAGCAGTGCGACTGACTAACCAGTGCCGATTTCCAGTGTCTGTCTTCTGTGTAAAGTCTCTCCTGCCTCTCACAAGGAGGTGCTTGCTGGTTTTGCCTTTCAGGGACGGAGAGCGAGGCTTGTAGAACAACGTCCCTGTACCTGCTCAGATCTTTGGTTCGCTGTGACCGTAAGTAACACTTGGAGGACAGTAAGGGGAGTGGTGTGGGCTTGACTGCACGCACACTAAACGTGGCCCAAGCTCCTCTCCCCGGTTCAACTGAGAAAGGTCACGCCAGTGGTGAGGCACAGAGATGCTAAGTGCTCACAAAGGTTGTGTTATCCAGGTGACTTGTGTTCTGCTGAACTGTACTGAAGCAGCTGAAGAATCTGCCTGGAGAGTTAGAAGCCGGGCTGCCCCAGGGGCGACGTTTTAAGCTCAGGAAGGCTCCAAGCACAAACAGCAGCAAATTGCAGGGGAGATCCCATCCCTCTAAGTCTGTCTGCGTGAGGCAGTCCCCGTAAAATAGTTGTGCCTGTAGAAGCGGAGTTGCTCACAGCTTCTGCTGCTTCTACTGACACCAGACTTCTGACCTGTGCTTTCTGCCGAGTTGTGCAGGATAGGGAGCCTTTGACCATGTTGTTGTTGAGAGGGCACTCTGCGGCAGCGTATCCGTATTTCTTTCAGCTCTGAGAATAAGAGAGAAAATGCGCCTGGTTGTGAAGGCAGTGGGATCTGTGTTTGGAGACCACCGGAGTAAGGTGAGGTGGTTGCGGAAGGGATGGTACCGCGGTGAGTGGCAGCAAAAGCACTTCCCTCTGTGTCGACCCTGGCAAGGAAGTGAGAGTAGGGTGCTATTCTGGACCTAGCCCAGGTTTCCGGCTCTGTCCTGCTAGCAGCAGAGCTACTGTGAGGAGGGGGCCTTGGGGACTGCCTTGTCCAGTGGCTGGGACTGCCGAATGAGCAGCTGGGCACATCTTCCGGGTGATGGTTGACGAGCTCTAAGTGGAGCCTTGCAAAGAGGCGGGAGAGAGACTGCCGAGGGGAAGGGGCATGCCGCATTCTTGCATTGGCTAAAGAGGAGGCCTGGCGGTGAAGCCCAGCAGTGAAACCAGAAGCTAAGAAATCTTCTGCCTCCTTGTCAGCCCTCCACAGATCCTAGGGACTTTATGTGTATACCGGTGAGAGGCAGCTTTCCTTGAGCTTTTGGCGAGAAGGACTAATCGCTCCCCTCCTTGGCAATCGCTCCCTGGCAGGTGAAGGCTGCGATCCTCTCTTTCATGAAGGAGCTGTTCCGCTCTGGTGTGGAGAACTGTTTGGCGTGGGGCATGGTGGCCTATATTTTCACAGAGTTCAGTCGGGCCACCAGCAGGCTGGTAAGAGCGGACCTTGACGGTTTGGACTGTGTTCTGCGCCCTTTGTGTGTTGATGGCTCCACTGAGGCTGTGGAGGCGCCCAGGCTCTGGAGTCCCGGGTGTCACAAACTGATTGGCATCCAAAGGGGCATGCCCCATGGGTATCTCTACCGCAAAAGACAGCAAAAGACAGATGCATGGGCTAAGCAGGACAAGCTGGAAAAGCCCTCTGATTGTTTCCTTGTCCTCTGCCCCTCCCAAGCCTCTCCTGTCCTCTCAAGAAGTCTGGGGCTCTGTGTCCTTTCAGGAAGCAAAGGGGCCATTGGCAAATGGCTTTCTTGAGTGTTGACAGCCGGCTCCGCAGCGGGGAAATCCTCGTAGATGGTTCGCTAGAAGAGTGACTTGCTGAAGATCTTAATTCTGCCTGGGCCTTTTCTCGCCAAGAGGAATTCTTGGTTATTCATTTGCTATGAGGCTGCTGCAGGCCTCATATGGCTGCATGGAGAAAAGCGGAAAGGACTCCCACTCCCACTTCCTCCTCCTCCTCCTCCTCCTCGCTGAGGCCAGTCGTGCTGTATTTCCAGTGCAGCAAAAGAGCGTGACTCCTCTGGAGAACACAGTTCCTTGCATTTCCTTTGGTGTCACCACAAGAGTGCTCGTGCCACGGAGCACCTCCTGTGCTTAATACACAATCTCCGTGACTGGGCTGTGCATCCAGACAGGCAGTGGCTCTCTGTGGCTCCATTCTGTGTAGCTTTTCCTGCAGCAAGGGATCTGCCACGCTGTTTCCCCCTGTCTTCTCGCCAGCACACTCTAAGGCTTCCCATTCTTGTCTTTTCTCAGGTGACGTGTGCTCCCAAATCAAAAGCCCCTACTTTCTCCTCCTGAAACCCCTAGCCTCCAACTGAAGAAAGAGGAACCGAGGGGAGTGTGTGCAAACGTCTGTCTTGCAGGAGTCAAGAGACCTATCTGAGAGGGAAGCGCTGGAAGAAAGCACGCTTCAAAGTCTGTGCTTGCAAGTCCTTCACTCTCTGGACATCTCAGCGAGCGGGATGGCGAGAGTAAGTTGTCTGAGCACCGGGTGCTCCTTCTGGCCTTGAGGATGCTTTCTTCTAGCCCTCGTCCTCTCCACTGAGAAGCTCTTCAGAGCCTGAGGCTGCGAGAAGGTCATGTCAGAGGGGAGGGGAAAGAGCGTCTTGTGAGTTACAACGCAAGAGGTGGGCTCAAGTGAAGATCAGGGCAGTGGCCTGGAACGAGAAGAGGTAGAGGAGAAAGGCCAGGAGAGATGGGAAGTGGCAGCGTGGAGCAGGGGCATTGGTGGTTCAGTGGTAGAATTCTCGCCCGCCACGCGGGAGGCCCGGGTTCGATTCCCGGCCAATGCAGCGTTCCTATTTAGCTCCGGAAGTGCAGCTTACGGGAGTGGACGGTGTGGTGGATTGAGAGCTGGCCGGAAGGCAGAGCTCGGAGGGCTCTCCTCAGCGGTGCAGAGTCTAGTTGGAAGCCTGTGGCTGCTACGGGGTCCAGTCTTGTTCAACTTATTCCTCAGTGACATGGGTGAAGGGACAGAGAGCCTGCCCAGCAAGTTTACTGATGATCCCCAAAGCCCATCACCAATGTCGGAGATGCGTCAGAGACTAGCCTGGGAACCGGGGCTACCATGGGAAGTGTCTTGATGTGTACACATTTGCACGGTGTGAGTAGGTGTGATCCTGGAGAACGCAGATGCCTGGTGGCTGAGAGCGCAGGAAATGAGTCTTCTAAGTACGGGTAGGTTACAACTGCCCATCCTGCACTCCACTGCCTCCTAGTCTGGGCAAAGACATCAGCACCTTCTGCTGCCCTCTGCTGCCCCTTCTCTCTGGTGTGCTGCCCCAAACCTTGGCTAGGGAGTGGCTTAATCCCAGGTGAATGTGGACTCAGAACTCTTGCATCCCCAGCCTAGTTCCTGCTAAAGCAAGAATGCCTTTTGCATGGAAGCAGACTTGGGGGAAGTTGTCAAGCTCTTGAGAACATAGGCCTTTTCCCCCACCCCCCTGCAGGAGTGAGGCCTGGGGAGGCTTTCCAGCTGTCTCAAGTGATGCGCTCTGTGCTCAGAGAGCCAGGGAAGTTGAGACCAGTGTGTCATGGGCTTTGACAGTCGTTGATGCATCTGCCTGTGTTGTTTCAGCTCTGCAGTTGATGCAGGAAGACCATCATCCCAGTGTGCAGCAGGCAGCAGCTCAGGTCCTCAGAGACAACTGGCCAGAGCTGTGAAATGTTCAGACCAGCTCGGAGGTCACCAGAGTGCACCTCCCCCAGGAAAGTGAAGGGTGAGAAGGCCGTGCTAGCAGGGAGCCAGTGCACTCAGCTGACAAAAATAAAGCCTTGCTTGTGGAGCAGAAGCTCGTGCAGTGCTCGCTTGTGGCCGAGGCCTCTTGACAAGCCCCTGGCTCTGGCAGGGCTGTTGTGGTGCCTGCGGACCTGCTGTCCTTGCAGTGTGTCTGAGCTGTATGTGTATGGGGGAAGGGAGGTAGAGAGGGCTGTGAATCCTAACCTGACCTTGAACGCCATGAGGTGGTGAAGTGATTCCAGAATGCATATGTGGGAGGGTTGTGTTCTGGCAAGGCGGGGATTGATCTTCCAGAGCCTGGAGGAGTAGCCTCTGGCCATTTGTGGGTGTTTGGACTCTGGTTTTTGTGTTGCTGACCCCTCAGGGGGGCCTTGCCCAAGGAAAACCTGAGGAAGAAGCGAGGGGGGAAGGGGAATCGCCCTTGTTTGGATGACAAAGTGCCAGAGAGGTCTAAGTAAGAAGTCTCCCAGGAAGCACTGGGAGTGCTCTTCTGTTCTTTCTAAAACGTGGCTCCTCTTAGCGACTGGTGAAGGAAGAGCTGCCTGGGAAGACCTTGTGCCCTGAGACGCTCCTCCTGAGCCACAGAGAAAGCTCGGTGATGCTCTGGGGAGGAAGACGGAGGACCTGGGCAGGGCTCTGGCAGGCATGGGACCTGGGAGCAAGCCAGGAAGAGGGCAGGTAGCTGTAGAAGTAGGGGCACACGAGGACTTCGAGCACCCAAGCCTCTACTCAGAAGGGTGCTCGTGTGTGTCACACCCGCAGGCATCCTGTATGGCAGCAGGGTGCAAAATGCCAGGCCCTAGAAAGAGAGAGAGTGGAGTAGTACTGCTTGGGCTGTGGACGGAACTACCCAGGCTGTATTCAACACAAAACACAGCAGGTGGAAAGAGAGCTGATTTCAGTGCATTACTTATGTTTTATGTAGCAGCCTTGTGTTACAGCATTCACCTGTGGGATGGGAGAAGCCCACAGCTTGTCCTGATGAGGCTGGGAAGGGGCTGAGCAAGGAATTGAAGAGGAACGATAGATTCCATGGACTTCACTGCTTTTAGGTTCTCATTGCTAACAATTTTCTCAAAGTAATCCAAAGACTTGAATTTCACCCCCAAAGATGGAGACTCCAGGATCACGAGGCAGTCAGCTATTTCCCTACAAGATGTGTGCCATAGGCAACAGTTTTGGGCAAGGGAAGGCTTGAGGAAAGGGTTTGGTGATTGGCCCCAGCACAAACAAAGTGGATGGTGGGTCTCACTTCTGCCCTAGTAACTTCTTCCTGCCACTTGTCAGCTCTGAAGAGCTGAGGGTCTCCCTTCACAGGATTCCTTCTCTCCGGGGCTGGGGCTGTCTAGAGGAGAAAGAGCAGTGTTTTCTGAAGGGAGTGGAGAGAGCAAATGCGGGGCAAAGCCCTGCACCGCCTCCCGGCTGGAGAGATGACAGTCTGCCTTTCAGGCTGCTCCGCTGGCCTCTCTCCTGCCTCTCACAAAGAGGCGCTTGCTGGTTTTGCCTTTCAGGGACGGAGAGCGAGGCTTGTAGAACAACGTCCCTGTACCTGCTCAGATCTTTGGTTCGCTGTGACCGTAAGTAACACTTGGAGGACAGTAAGGGGAGTGGTGTGGGCTTGACTGCACGCACACTAAACGTGGCCCAAGCTCCTCTCCCCGGTTCAACTGAGAAAGGTCACGCCAGTGGTGAGGCACAGAGATGCTAAGTGCTCACAAAGGTTGTGTTATCCAGGTGACTTGTGTTCTGCTGAACTGTACTGAAGCAGCTGAAGAATCTGCCTGGAGAGTTAGAAGCCGGGCTGCCCCAGGGGCGACGTTTTAAGCTCAGGAAGGCTCCAAGCACAAACAGCAGCAAATTGCAGGGGAGATCCCATCCCTCTAAGTCTGTCTGCGTGAGGCAGTCCCCGTAAAATAGTTGTGCCTGTAGAAGCGGAGTTGCTCACAGCTTCTGCTGCTTCTACTGACACCAGACTTCTGACCTGTGCTTTCCGCCGAGTTGTGCAGGATAGGGAGCCTTTGACCACGTTGTTGTTGAGAGGGCACTCTGCGGCAGCGTATCCGTATTTCTTTCAGCTCTGAGAATAAGAGAGAAAATGCGCCTGGTTGTGAAGGCAGTGGGATCTGTGTTTGGAGACCACCGGAGTAAGGTGAGGTGGTTGCGGAAGGGATGGTACCGCGGTGAGTGGCAGCAAAAGCACTTCCCTCTGTGTCGACCCTGGCAAGGAAGTGAGAGTAGGGTGCTATTCTGGACCTAGCCCAGGTTTCCGGCTCTGTCCTGCTAGCAGCAGAGCTACTGTGAGGAGGGGGCCTTGGGGACTGCCTTGTCCAGTGGCTGGGACTGCCGAATGAGCAGCTGGGCACATCTTCCGGGTGATGGTTGACGAGCTCTAAGTGGAGCCTTGCAAAGAGGCGGGAGAGAGACTGCCGAGGGGAAGGGGCATGCCGCATTCTTGCATTGGCTAAAGAGGAGGCCTGGCGGTGAAGCCCAGCAGTGAAACCAGAAGCTAAGAAATCTTCTGCCTCCTTGTCAGCCCTCCACAGATCCTAGGGACTTTATGTGTATACCGGTGAGAGGCAGCTTTCCTTGAGCTTTTGGCGAGAAGGACTAATCGCTCCCCTCCTTGGCAATCGCTCCCTGGCAGGTGAAGGCTGCGATCCTCTCTTTCATGAAGGAGCTGTTCCGCTCTGGTGTGGAGAACTGTTTGGCGTGGGGCATGGTGGCCTATATTTTCACAGAGTTCAGTCGGGCCACCAGCAGGCTGGTAAGAGCGGACCTTGACGGTTTGGACTGTGTTCTGCGCCCTTTGTGTGTTGATGGCTCCACTGAGGCTGTGGAGGCGCCCAGGCTCTGGAGTCCCGGGTGTCACAAACTGATTGGCATCCAAAGGGGCATGCCCCATGGGTATCTCTACCGCAAAAGACAGCAAAAGACAGATGCATGGGCTAAGCAGGACAAGCTGGAAAAGCCCTCTGATTGTTTCCTTGTCCTCTGCCCCTCCCAAGCCTCTCCTGTCCTCTCAAGAAGTCTGGGGCTCTGTGTCCTTTCAGGAAGCAAAGGGGCCATTGGCAAATGGCTTTCTTGAGTGTTGACAGCCGGCTCCGCAGCGGGGAAATCCTCGTAGATGGTTCGCTAGAAGAGTGACTTGCTGAAGATCTTAATTCTGCCTGGGCCTTTTCTCGCCAAGAGGAATTCTTGGTTATTCATTTGCTATGAGGCTGCTGCAGGCCTCATATGGCTGCATGGAGAAAAGCGGAAAGGACTCCCACTCCCACTTCCTCCTCCTCCTCCTCCTCCTCGCTGAGGCCAGTCGTGCTGTATTTCCAGTGCAGCAAAAGAGCGTGACTCCTCTGGAGAACACAGTTCCTTGCATTTCCTTTGGTGTCACTACAAGAGTGCTCGTGCCACGGAGCACCTCCTGTGCTTAATACACAATCTCCGTGACTGGGCTGTGCATCCAGACAGGCAGTGGCTCTCTGTGGCTCCATTCTGTGTAGCTTTTCCTGCAGCAGGGGATCTGCCACGCTGTTTCCCCCTGTCTTCTCGCCAGCACACTCTAAGGCTTCCCATTCTTGTCTTTTCTCAGGTGACGTGTGAAAAATCAAATCAAAAGCCCCTACTTTCTCCTCCTGAAACCCCTAGCCTCCAACTGAAGAAAGAGGAACCGAGGGGAGTGTGTGCAAACGTCTGTCTTGCAGGAGTCAAGAGACCTATCTGAGAGGGAAGCGCTGGAAGAAAGCACGCTTCAAAGTCTGTGCTTGCAAGTCCTTCACTCTCTGGACATCTCAGCGAGCGGGATGGCGAGAGTAAGTTGTCTGAGCACCGAGTGCTCCTTCTGGCCTTGAGGATGCTTTCTTCTAGCCCTCGTCCTCTCCACTGAGAAGCTCTTCAGAGCCTGAGGCTGCGAGAAGGTCATGTCAGAGGGGAGGGGAAAGAGCGTCTTGTGAGTTACAACGCAAGAGGTGGGCTCAAGTGAAGATCAGGGCAGTGGCCTGGAACGAGAAGAGGTAGAGGAGAAAGGCCAGGAGAGATGGGAAGTGGCAGCGTGGAGCAGGGGCATTGGTGGTTCAGTGGTAGAATTCTCGCCCGCCACGCGGGAGGCCCGGGTTCGATTCCCGGCCAATGCAGCGTTCCTATTTAGCTCCGGAAGTGCAGCTTACGGGAGTGGACGGTGTGGTGGATTGAGAGCTGGCCGGAAGGCAGAGCTTGGAGGGCTCTCCTCAGCGGTGCAGAGTCTAGTTGGAAGCCTGTGGCTGCTACGGGGTCCAGTCTTGTTCAACTTATTCCTCAGTGACATGGGTGAAGGGACAGAGAGCCTGCCCAGCAAGTTTACTGATGATCCCCAAAGCCCATCACCAATGTCGGAGATGCGTCAGAGACTAGCCTGGGAACCGGGGCTACCATGGGAAGTGTCTTGATGTGTACACATTTGCACGGTGTGAGTAGGTGTGATCCTGGAGAACGCAGATGCCTGGTGGCTGAGAGCGCAGGAAATGAGTCTTCTAAGTACGGGTAGGTTACAACTGCCCATCCTGCACTCCACTGCCTCCTAGTCTGGGCAAAGACATCAGCACCTGCTGCTGCCCTCTGCTGCCCCTTCTCTCTGGTGTGCTGCCCCAAACCTTGGCTAGGGAGTGGCTTAATCCCAGGTGAATGTGGACTCAGAGCTCTTGCATCCCCAGCCTAGTTCCTGCTAAAGCAAGAATGCCTTTTGCATGGAAGCAGACTTGGGGGAAGTTGTCAAGCTCTTGAGAACATAGGCCTTTTTCCCCACCCCCCTGCAGGAGTGAGGCCTGGGGAGGCTTTCCAGCTGTCTCAAGTGATGCGCTCTGTGCTCAGAGAGCCAGGGAAGTTGAGACCAGTGTGTCACGGGCTTTGACAGTCGTTGATGCATCTGCCTGTGTTGTTTCAGCTCTGCAGTTGATGCAGGAAGACCATCATCCCAGTGTGCAGCAGGCAGCAGCTCAGGTCCTCAGAGACAACTGGCCAGAGCTGTGAAATGTTCAGACCAGCTCGGAGGTCACCAGAGTGCACCTCCCCCAGGAAAGTGAAGGGTGAGAAGGCCGTGCTAGCAGGGAGCCAGTGCACTCAGCTGACAAAAATAAAGCCTTGCTTGTGGAGCAGAAGCTCGTGCAGTGCTCGCTTGTGGCCGAGGCCTCTTGACAAGCCCCTGGCTCCGGCAGGGCTGTTGTGGTGCCTGCGGACCTGCTGTCCTTGCAGTGTGTCTGAGCTGTATGTGTATGGGGGAAGGGAGGTAGAGAGGGCTGTGAATCCTAACCTGACCTTGAACGCCATGAGGTGGTGAAGTGATTCCAGAATGCATATGTGGGAGGGTTGTGTTCTGGCAAGGCGGGGATTGATCTTCCAGAGCCTGGAGGAGTAGCCTCTGGCCATTTGTGGGTGTTTGGACTCTGGTTTTTGTGTTGCTGACCCCTCAGGGGGGCCTTGCCCAAGGAAAACCTGAGGAAGAAGCGAGGGGGGAAGGGGAATCGCCCTTGTTTGGATGACAAAGTGCCAGAGAGGTCTAAGTAAGAAGTCTCCCAGGAAGCACTGGGAGTGCTCTTCTGTTCTTTCTAAAACGTGGCTCCTCTGAGCGACTGGTGAAGGAAGAGCTGCCTGGGAAGACCTTGTGCCCTGAGACGCTCCTCCTGAGCCACAGAGAAAGCTCGGAGATGCTCTGGGGAGGAAGACGGAGGACCTGGGCAGGGCTCTGGCAGGCATGGGACCTGGGAGCAAGCCAGGAAGAGGGCAGGTAGCTGTAGAAGTAGGGGCACACGAGGACTTCGAGCACCCAAGCCTCTACTCAGAAGGGTGCTCGTGTGTGTCACACCCGCAGGCATCCTGTATGGCAGCAGGGTGCAAAATGCCAGGCCCTAGAAAGAGAGAGAGTGGAGTAGTACTGCTTGGGCTGTGGACGGAACTACCCAGGCTGTATTCAACACAAAACACAGCAGGTGGAAAGAGAGCTGATTTCAGTGCATTACTTATGTTTTATGTAGCAGCCTTGTGTTACAGCATTCACCTGTGGGATGGGAGAAGCCCACAGCTTGTCCTGATGAGGCTGGGAAGGGGCTGAGCAAGGAATTGAAGAGGAACGATAGATTCCATGGACTTCACTGCTTTTAGGTTCTCATTGCTAACAATTTTCTCAAAGTAATCCAAAGACTTGAATTTCACCCCCAAAGATGGAGACTCCAGGATCACGAGGCAGTCAGCTATTTCCCTACAAGATGTGTGCCATAGGCAACAGTTTTGGGCAAGGGAAGGCTTGAGGAAAGGGTTTGGTGATTGGCGCCAGCACAAACAATGTGGATGGTGGGTCTCACTTCTGCCCTAGTAACTTCTTCCCGCCACTTGTCAGCTCTGAAGAGCTGAGGGTCTCCCTTCACAGGATTCCTTCTCTCCGGGGCTGGGGCTGTCTAGAGGAGAAAGAGCAGTGTTTTCTGAAGGGAGTGGAGAGAGCAAATGCGGGGCAAAGCCCTGCACCGCCTCCCGGCTGGAGAGATGACAGTCTGCCTTTCAGGCTGCTCCGCTGGCCTTGGAGCGGGTGCCTCTCCTCCATCATTGCGAGAGGACACTGACACCGGCTTTCTGCACGAGGGCTCTCATAAGCATGCGCACAAGCATCTGTGGGCTTCTCTCAAGGATTCTTCTGTCAGAACAATTCTACTTCATGCAAAAAGTAAAACCCTGTGTGCCTGACACAGGCTCCCCTATCTCCATCAGAAGCATGCTACTCTCAGCTGGCTTGCTCAGGCATTTGGACCACTAATTCGACCCTGGCCGTTCAGGTGATTCCTTTCAGGAAAAGAGTTGGCACAATTGTCAGTTCCCGCAGCCTTCATCCTCCAAATCCTTGGATGAAGACATTGCTCCGTAAAAGCAGAAGAGGATCATGTTGCCTATCATCAGACCGTTAGGCCATTCCGTCCCAATGAAGTAGCACTGACCGCTACAGAGGCAAACAACGAGGTTTCCTTAGCAGGCCCTGGAAGTGGAACACTAGTGCGGAGCCAGTCTAAATGAGAAACTTCCAACCTAATCCCATCAGTTCAGGGAGTGCCAAGAAGGGCTTTCCGGTGAGCGAGCGCGAGGAACTGTGTGAGCAGTGCGACTGACTAACCAGTGCCGATTTCCAGTGTCTGTCTTCTGTGTAAAGTCTCTCCTGCCTCTCACAAGGAGGTGCTTGCTGGTTTTGCCTTTCAGGGACGGAGAGCGAGGCTTGTAGAACAACGTCCCTGTACCTGCTCAGATCTTTGGTTCGCTGTGACCGTAAGTAACACTTGGAGGACAGTAAGGGGAGTGGTGTGGGCTTGACTGCACGCACACTAAACGTGGCCCAAGCTCCTCTCCCCGGTTCAACTGAGAAAGGTCACGCCAGTGGTGAGGCACAGAGATGCTAAGTGCTCACAAAGGTTGTGTTATCCAGGTGACTTGTGTTCTGCTGAACTGTACTGAAGCAGCTGAAGAATCTGCCTGGAGAGTTAGAAGCCGGGCTGCCCCAGGGGCGACGTTTTAAGCTCAGGAAGGCTCCAAGCACAAACAGCAGCAAATTGCAGGGGAGATCCCATCCCTCTAAGTCTGTCTGCGTGAGGCAGTCCCCGTAAAATAGTTGTGCCTGTAGAAGCGGAGTTGCTCACAGCTTCTGCTGCTTCTACTGACACCAGACTTCTGACCTGTGCTTTCTGCCGAGTTGTGCAGGATAGGGAGCCTTTGACCACGTTGTTGTTGAGAGGGCACTCTGCGGCAGCGTATCCGTATTTCTTTCAGCTCTGAGAATAAGAGAGAAAATGCGCCTGGTTGTGAAGGCAGTGGGATCTGTGTTTGGAGACCACCGGAGTAAGGTGAGGTGGTTGCGGAAGGGATGGTACCGCGGTGAGTGGCAGCAAAAGCACTTCCCTCTGTGTCGACCCTGGCAAGGAAGTGAGAGTAGGGTGCTATTCTGGACCTAGCCCAGGTTTCCGGCTCTGTCCTGCTAGCAGCAGAGCTACTGTGAGGAGGGGGCCTTGGGGACTGCCTTGTCCAGTGGCTGGGACTGCCGAATGAGCAGCTGGGCACATCTTCCGGGTGATGGTTGACGAGCTCTAAGTGGAGCCTTGCAAAGAGGCGGGAGAGAGACTGCCGAGGGGAAGGGGCATGCCGCATTCTTGCATTGGCTAAAGAGGAGGCCTGGCGGTGAAGCCCAGCAGTGAAACCAGAAGCTAAGAAATCTTCTGCCTCCTTGTCAGCCCTCCACAGATCCTAGGGACTTTATGTGTATACCGGTGAGAGGCAGCTTTCCTTGAGCTTTTGGCGAGAAGGACTAATCGCTCCCCTCCTTGGCAATCGCTCCCTGGCAGGTGAAGGCTGCGATCCTCTCTTTCATGAAGGAGCTGTTCCGCTCTGGTGTGGAGAACTGTTTGGCGTGGGGCATGGTGGCCTATATTTTCACAGAGTTCAGTCGGGCCACCAGCAGGCTGGTAAGAGCGGACCTTGACGGTTTGGACTGTGTTCTGCGCCCTTTGTGTGTTGATGGCTCCACTGAGGCTGTGGAGGCGCCCAGGCTCTGGAGTCCCGGGTGTCACAAACTGATTGGCATCCAAAGGGGCATGCCCCATGGGTATCTCTACCGCAAAAGACAGCAAAAGACAGATGCATGGGCTAAGCAGGACAAGCTGGAAAAGCCCTCTGATTGTTTCCTTGTCCTCTGCCCCTCCCAAGCCTCTCCTGTCCTCTCAAGAAGTCTGGGGCTCTGTGTCCTTTCAGGAAGCAAAGGGGCCATTGGCAAATGGCTTTCTTGAGTGTTGACAGCCGGCTCCGCAGCGGGGAAATCCTCGTAGATGGTTCGCTAGAAGAGTGACTTGCTGAAGATCTTAATTCTGCCTGGGCCTTTTCTCGCCAAGAGGAATTCTTGGTTATTCATTTGCTATGAGGCTGCTGCAGGCCTCATATGGCTGCATGGAGAAAAGCGGAAAGGACTCCCACTCCCACTTCCTCCTCCTCCTCCTCCTCCTCGCTGAGGCCAGTCGTGCTGTATTTCCAGTGCAGCAAAAGAGCGTGACTCCTCTGGAGAACACAGTTCCTTGCATTTCCTTTGGTGTCACTACAAGAGTGCTCGTGCCACGGAGCACCTCCTGTGCTTAATACACAATCTCCGTGACTGGGCTGTGCATCCAGACAGGCAGTGGCTCTCTGTGGCTCCATTCTGTGTAGCTTTTCCTGCAGCAAGGGATCTGCCACGCTGTTTCCCCCTGTCTTCTCGCCAGCACACTCTAAGGCTTCCCATTCTTGTCTTTTCTCAGGTGACGTGTGCTCCCAAATCAAAAGCCCCTACTTTCTCCTCCTGAAACCCCTAGCCTCCAACTGAAGAAAGAGGAACCGAGGGGAGTGTGTGCAAACGTCTGTCTTGCAGGAGTCAAGAGACCTATCTGAGAGGGAAGCGCTGGAAGAAAGCACGCTTCAAAGTCTGTGCTTGCAAGTCCTTCACTCTCTGGACATCTCAGCGAGCGGGATGGCGAGAGTAAGTTGTCTGAGCACCGGGTGCTCCTTCTGGCCTTGAGGATGCTTTCTTCTAGCCCTCGTCCTCTCCACTGAGAAGCTCTTCAGAGCCTGAGGCTGCGAGAAGGTCATGTCAGAGGGGAGGGGAAAGAGCGTCTTGTGAGTTACAACGCAAGAGGTGGGCTCAAGTGAAGATCAGGGCAGTGGCCTGGAACGAGAAGAGGTAGAGGAGAAAGGCCAGGAGAGATGGGAAGTGGCAGCGTGGAGCAGGGGCATTGGTGGTTCAGTGGTAGAATTCTCGCCCGCCACGCGGGAGGCCCGGGTTCGATTCCCGGCCAATGCAGCGTTCCTATTTAGCTCCGGAAGTGCAGCTTACGGGAGTGGACGGTGTGGTGGATTGAGAGCTGGCCGGAAGGCAGAGCTCGGAGGGCTCTCCTCAGCGGTGCAGAGTCTAGTTGGAAGCCTGTGGCTGCTACGGGGTCCAGTCTTGTTCAACTTATTCCTCAGTGACATGGGTGAAGGGACAGAGAGCCTGCCCAGCAAGTTTACTGATGATCCCCAAAGCCCATCACCAATGTCGGAGATGCGTCAGAGACTAGCCTGGGAACCGGGGCTACCATGGGAAGTGTCTTGATGTGTACACATTTGCACGGTGTGAGTAGGTGTGATCCTGGAGAACGCAGATGCCTGGTGGCTGAGAGCGCAGGAAATGAGTCTTCTAAGTACGGGTAGGTTACAACTGCCCATCCTGCACTCCACTGCCTCCTAGTCTGGGCAAAGACATCAGCACCTTCTGCTGCCCTCTGCTGCCCCTTCTCTCTGGTGTGCTGCCCCAAACCTTGGCTAGGGAGTGGCTTAATCCCAGGTGAATGTGGACTCAGAACTCTTGCATCCCCAGCCTAGTTCCTGCTAAAGCAAGAATGCCTTTTGCATGGAAGCAGACTTGGGGGAAGTTGTCAAGCTCTTGAGAACATAGGCCTTTTCCCCCACCCCCCTGCAGGAGTGAGGCCTGGGGAGGCTTTCCAGCTGTCTCAAGTGATGCGCTCTGTGCTCAGAGAGCCAGGGAAGTTGAGACCAGTGTGTCATGGGCTTTGACAGTCGTTGATGCATCTGCCTGTGTTGTTTCAGCTCTGCAGTTGATGCAGGAAGACCATCATCCCAGTGTGCAGCAGGCAGCAGCTCAGGTCCTCAGAGACAACTGGCCAGAGCTGTGAAATGTTCAGACCAGCTCGGAGGTCACCAGAGTGCACCTCCCCCAGGAAAGTGAAGGGTGAGAAGGCCGTGCTAGCAGGGAGCCAGTGCACTCAGCTGACAAAAATAAAGCCTTGCTTGTGGAGCAGAAGCTCGTGCAGTGCTCGCTTGTGGCCGAGGCCTCTTGACAAGCCCCTGGCTCTGGCAGGGCTGTTGTGGTGCCTGCGGACCTGCTGTCCTTGCAGTGTGTCTGAGCTGTATGTGTATGGGGGAAGGGAGGTAGAGAGGGCTGTGAATCCTAACCTGACCTTGAACGCCATGAGGTGGTGAAGTGATTCCAGAATGCATATGTGGGAGGGTTGTGTTCTGGCAAGGCGGGGATTGATCTTCCAGAGCCTGGAGGAGTAGCCTCTGGCCATTTGTGGGTGTTTGGACTCTGGTTTTTGTGTTGCTGACCCCTCAGGGGGGCCTTGCCCAAGGAAAACCTGAGGAAGAAGCGAGGGGGGAAGGGGAATCGCCCTTGTTTGGATGACAAAGTGCCAGAGAGGTCTAAGTAAGAAGTCTCCCAGGAAGCACTGGGAGTGCTCTTCTGTTCTTTCTAAAACGTGGCTCCTCTTAGCGACTGGTGAAGGAAGAGCTGCCTGGGAAGACCTTGTGCCCTGAGACGCTCCTCCTGAGCCACAGAGAAAGCTCGGTGATGCTCTGGGGAGGAAGACGGAGGACCTGGGCAGGGCTCTGGCAGGCATGGGACCTGGGAGCAAGCCAGGAAGAGGGCAGGTAGCTGTAGAAGTAGGGGCACACGAGGACTTCGAGCACCCAAGCCTCTACTCAGAAGGGTGCTCGTGTGTGTCACACCCGCAGGCATCCTGTATGGCAGCAGGGTGCAAAATGCCAGGCCCTAGAAAGAGAGAGAGTGGAGTAGTACTGCTTGGGCTGTGGACGGAACTACCCAGGCTGTATTCAACACAAAACACAGCAGGTGGAAAGAGAGCTGATTTCAGTGCATTACTTATGTTTTATGTAGCAGCCTTGTGTTACAGCATTCACCTGTGGGATGGGAGAAGCCCACAGCTTGTCCTGATGAGGCTGGGAAGGGGCTGAGCAAGGAATTGAAGAGGAACGATAGATTCCATGGACTTCACTGCTTTTAGGTTCTCATTGCTAACAATTTTCTCAAAGTAATCCAAAGACTTGAATTTCACCCCCAAAGATGGAGACTCCAGGATCACGAGGCAGTCAGCTATTTCCCTACAAGATGTGTGCCATAGGCAACAGTTTTGGGCAAGGGAAGGCTTGAGGAAAGGGTTTGGTGATTGGCCCCAGCACAAACAAAGTGGATGGTGGGTCTCACTTCTGCCCTAGTAACTTCTTCCTGCCACTTGTCAGCTCTGAAGAGCTGAGGGTCTCCCTTCACAGGATTCCTTCTCTCCGGGGCTGGGGCTGTCTAGAGGAGAAAGAGCAGTGTTTTCTGAAGGGAGTGGAGAGAGCAAATGCGGGGCAAAGCCCTGCACCGCCTCCCGGCTGGAGAGATGACAGTCTGCCTTTCAGGCTGCTCCGCTGGCCTCTCTCCTGCCTCTCACAAAGAGGCGCTTGCTGGTTTTGCCTTTCAGGGACGGAGAGCGAGGCTTGTAGAACAACGTCCCTGTACCTGCTCAGATCTTTGGTTCGCTGTGACCGTAAGTAACACTTGGAGGACAGTAAGGGGAGTGGTGTGGGCTTGACTGCACGCACACTAAACGTGGCCCAAGCTCCTCTCCCCGGTTCAACTGAGAAAGGTCACGCCAGTGGTGAGGCACAGAGATGCTAAGTGCTCACAAAGGTTGTGTTATCCAGGTGACTTGTGTTCTGCTGAACTGTACTGAAGCAGCTGAAGAATCTGCCTGGAGAGTTAGAAGCCGGGCTGCCCCAGGGGCGACGTTTTAAGCTCAGGAAGGCTCCAAGCACAAACAGCAGCAAATTGCAGGGGAGATCCCATCCCTCTAAGTCTGTCTGCGTGAGGCAGTCCCCGTAAAATAGTTGTGCCTGTAGAAGCGGAGTTGCTCACAGCTTCTGCTGCTTCTACTGACACCAGACTTCTGACCTGTGCTTTCCGCCGAGTTGTGCAGGATAGGGAGCCTTTGACCACGTTGTTGTTGAGAGGGCACTCTGCGGCAGCGTATCCGTATTTCTTTCAGCTCTGAGAATAAGAGAGAAAATGCGCCTGGTTGTGAAGGCAGTGGGATCTGTGTTTGGAGACCACCGGAGTAAGGTGAGGTGGTTGCGGAAGGGATGGTACCGCGGTGAGTGGCAGCAAAAGCACTTCCCTCTGTGTCGACCCTGGCAAGGAAGTGAGAGTAGGGTGCTATTCTGGACCTAGCCCAGGTTTCCGGCTCTGTCCTGCTAGCAGCAGAGCTACTGTGAGGAGGGGGCCTTGGGGACTGCCTTGTCCAGTGGCTGGGACTGCCGAATGAGCAGCTGGGCACATCTTCCGGGTGATGGTTGACGAGCTCTAAGTGGAGCCTTGCAAAGAGGCGGGAGAGAGACTGCCGAGGGGAAGGGGCATGCCGCATTCTTGCATTGGCTAAAGAGGAGGCCTGGCGGTGAAGCCCAGCAGTGAAACCAGAAGCTAAGAAATCTTCTGCCTCCTTGTCAGCCCTCCACAGATCCTAGGGACTTTATGTGTATACCGGTGAGAGGCAGCTTTCCTTGAGCTTTTGGCGAGAAGGACTAATCGCTCCCCTCCTTGGCAATCGCTCCCTGGCAGGTGAAGGCTGCGATCCTCTCTTTCATGAAGGAGCTGTTCCGCTCTGGTGTGGAGAACTGTTTGGCGTGGGGCATGGTGGCCTATATTTTCACAGAGTTCAGTCGGGCCACCAGCAGGCTGGTAAGAGCGGACCTTGACGGTTTGGACTGTGTTCTGCGCCCTTTGTGTGTTGACGGCTCCACTGAGGCTGTGGAGGCGCCCAGGCTCTGGAGTCCCGGGTGTCACAAACTGATTGGCATCCAAAGGGGCATGCCCCATGGGTATCTCTACCGCAAAAGACAGCAAAAGACAGATGCATGGGCTAAGCAGGACAAGCTGGAAAAGCCCTCTGATTGTTTCCTTGTCCTCTGCCCCTCCCAAGCCTCTCCTGTCCTCTCAAGAAGTCTGGGGCTCTGTGTCCTTTCAGGAAGCAAAGGGGCCATTGGCAAATGGCTTTCTTGAGTGTTGACAGCCGGCTCCGCAGCGGGGAAATCCTCGTAGATGGTTCGCTAGAAGAGTGACTTGCTGAAGATCTTAATTCTGCCTGGGCCTTTTCTCGCCAAGAGGAATTCTTGGTTATTCATTTGCTATGAGGCTGCTGCAGGCCTCATATGGCTGCATGGAGAAAAGCGGAAAGGACTCCCACTCCCACTTCCTCCTCCTCCTCCTCCTCCTCGCTGAGGCCAGTCGTGCTGTATTTCCAGTGCAGCAAAAGAGCGTGACTCCTCTGGAGAACACAGTTCCTTGCATTTCCTTTGGTGTCACTACAAGAGTGCTCGTGCCACGGAGCACCTCCTGTGCTTAATACACAATCTCCGTGACTGGGCTGTGCATCCAGACAGGCAGTGGCTCTCTGTGGCTCCATTCTGTGTAGCTTTTCCTGCAGCAAGGGATCTGCCACGCTGTTTCCCCCTGTCTTCTCGCCAGCACACTCTAAGGCTTCCCATTCTTGTCTTTTCTCAGGTGACGTGTGCTCCCAAATCAAAAGCCCCTACTTTCTCCTCCTGAAACCCCTAGCCTCCAACTGAAGAAAGAGGAACCGAGGGGAGTGTGTGCAAACGTCTGTCTTGCAGGAGTCAAGAGACCTATCTGAGAGGGAAGCGCTGGAAGAAAGCACGCTTCAAAGTCTGTGCTTGCAAGTCCTTCACTCTCTGGACATCTCAGCGAGCGGGATGGCGAGAGTAAGTTGTCTGAGCACCGGGTGCTCCTTCTGGCCTTGAGGATGCTTTCTTCTAGCCCTTGTCCTCTCCACTGAGAAGCTCTTCAGAGCCTGAGGCTGCGAGAAGGTCATGTCAGAGGGGAGGGGAAAGAGCGTCTTGTGAGTTACAACGCAAGAGGTGGGCTCAAGTGAAGATCAGGGCAGTGGCCTGGAACGAGAAGAGGTAGAGGAGAAAGGCCAGGAGAGATGGGAAGTGGCAGCGTGGAGCAGGGGCATTGGTGGTTCAGTGGTAGAATTCTCGCCCGCCACGCGGGAGGCCCGGGTTCGATTCCCGGCCAATGCAGCGTTCCTATTTAGCTCCGGAAGTGCAGCTTACGGGAGTGGACGGTGTGGTGGATTGAGAGCTGGCCGGAAGGCAGAGCTCGGAGGGCTCTCCTCAGCGGTGCAGAGTCTAGTTGGAAGCCTGTGGCTGCTACGGGGTCCAGTCTTGTTCAACTTATTCCTCAGTGACATGGGTGAAGGGACAGAGAGCCTGCCCAGCAAGTTTACTGATGATCCCCAAAGCCCATCACCAATGTCGGAGATGCGTCAGAGACTAGCCTGGGAACCGGGGCTACCATGGGAAGTGTCTTGATGTGTACACATTTGCACGGTGTGAGTAGGTGTGATCCTGGAGAACGCAGATGCCTGGTGGCTGAGAGCGCAGGAAATGAGTCTTCTAAGTACGGGTAGGTTACAACTGCCCATCCTGCACTCCACTGCCTCCTAGTCTGGGCAAAGACATCAGCACCTTCTGCTGCCCTCTGCTGCCCCTTCTCTCTGGTGTGCTGCCCCAAACCTTGGCTAGGGAGTGGCTTAATCCCAGGTGAATGTGGACTCAGAACTCTTGCATCCCCAGCCTAGTTCCTGCTAAAGCAAGAATGCCTTTTGCATGGAAGCAGACTTGGGGGAAGTTGTCAAGCTCTTGAGAACATAGGCCTTTTTCCCCACCCCCCTGCAGGAGTGAGGCCTGGGGAGGCTTTCCAGCTGTCTCAAGTGATGCGCTCTGTGCTCAGAGAGCCAGGGAAGTTGAGACCAGTGTGTCACGGGCTTTGACAGTCGTTGATGCATCTGCCTGTGTTGTTTCAGCTCTGCAGTTGATGCAGGAAGACCATCATCCCAGTGTGCAGCAGGCAGCAGCTCAGGTCCTCAGAGACAACTGGCCAGAGCTGTGAAATGTTCAGACCAGCTCGGAGGTCACCAGAGTGCACCTCCCCCAGGAAAGTGAAGGGTGAGAAGGCCGTGCTAGCAGGGAGCCAGTGCACTCAGCTGACAAAAATAAAGCCTTGCTTGTGGAGCAGAAGCTCGTGCAGTGCTCGCTTGTGGCCGAGGCCTCTTGACAAGCCCCTGGCTCTGGCAGGGCTGTTGTGGTGCCTGCGGACCTGCTGTCCTTGCAGTGTGTCTGAGCTGTATGTGTATGGGGGAAGGGAGGTAGAGAGGGCTGTGAATCCTAACCTGACCTTGAACGCCATGAGGTGGTGAAGTGATTCCAGAATGCATATGTGGGAGGGTTGTGTTCTGGCAAGGCGGGGATTGATCTTCCAGAGCCTGGAGGAGTAGCCTCTGGCCATTTGTGGGTGTTTGGACTCTGGTTTTTGTGTTGCTGACCCCTCAGGGGGGCCTTGCCCAAGGAAAACCTGAGGAAGAAGCGAGGGGGGAAGGGGAATCGCCCTTGTTTGGATGACAAAGTGCCAGAGAGGTCTAAGTAAGAAGTCTCCCAGGAAGCACTGGGAGTGCTCTTCTGTTCTTTCTAAAACGTGGCTCCTCTGAGCGACTGGTGAAGGAAGAGCTGCCTGGGAAGACCTTGTGCCCTGAGACGCTCCTCCTGAGCCACAGAGAAAGCTCGGTGATGCTCTGGGGAGGAAGACGGAGGACCTGGGCAGGGCTCTGGCAGGCATGGGACCTGGGAGCAAGCCAGGAAGAGGGCAGGTAGCTGTAGAAGTAGGGGCACACGAGGACTTCGAGCACCCAAGCCTCTACTCAGAAGGGTGCTCGTGTGTGTCACACCCGCAGGCATCCTGTATGGCAGCAGGGTGCAAAATGCCAGGCCCTAGAAAGAGAGAGAGTGGAGTAGTACTGCTTGGGCTGTGGATGGAACTACCCAGGCTGTATTCAACACAAAACACAGCAGGTGGAAAGAGAGCTGATTTCAGTGCATTACTTATGTTTTATGTAGCAGCCTTGTGTTACAGCATTCACCTGTGGGATGGGAGAAGCCCACAGCTTGTCCTGATGAGGCTGGGAAGGGGCTGAGCAAGGAATTGAAGAGGAACGATAGATTCCATGGACTTCACTGCTTTTAGGTTCTCATTGCTAACAATTTTCTCAAAGTAATCCAAAGACTTGAATTTCACCCCCAAAGATGGAGACTCCAGGATCACGAGGCAGTCAGCTATTTCCCTACAAGATGTGTGCCATAGGCAACAGTTTTGGGCAAGGGAAGGCTTGAGGAAAGGGTTTGGTGATTGGCGCCAGCACAAACAATGTGGATGGTGGGTCTCACTTCTGCCCTAGTAACTTCTTCCTGCCACTTGTCAGCTCTGAAGAGCTGAGGGTCTCCCTTCACAGGATTCCTTCTCTCCGGGGCTGGGGCTGTCTAGAGGAGAAAGAGCAGTGTTTTCTGAAGGGAGTGGAGAGAGCAAATGCGGGGCAAAGCCCTGCACCGCCTCCCGGCTGGAGAGATGACAGTCTGCCTTTCAGGCTGCTCCGCTGGCCTCTCTCCTGCCTCTCACAAAGAGGCGCTTGCTGGTTTTGCCTTTCAGGGACGGAGAGCGAGGCTTGTAGAACAACGTCCCTGTACCTGCTCAGATCTTTGGTTCGCTGTGACCGTAAGTAACACTTGGAGGACAGTAAGGGGAGTGGTGTGGGCTTGACTGCACGCACACTAAACGTGGCCCAAGCTCCTCTCCCCGGTTCAACTGAGAAAGGTCACGCCAGTGGTGAGGCACAGAGATGCTAAGTGCTCACAAAGGTTGTGTTATCCAGGTGACTTGTGTTCTGCTGAACTGTACTGAAGCAGCTGAAGAATCTGCCTGGAGAGTTAGAAGCCGGGCTGCCCCAGGGGCGACGTTTTAAGCTCAGGAAGGCTCCAAGCACAAACAGCAGCAAATTGCAGGGGAGATCCCATCCCTCTAAGTCTGTCTGCGTGAGGCAGTCCCCGTAAAATAGTTGTGCCTGTAGAAGCGGAGTTGCTCACAGCTTCTGCTGCTTCTACTGACACCAGACTTCTGACCTGTGCTTTCCGCCGAGTTGTGCAGGATAGGGAGCCTTTGACCACGTTGTTGTTGAGAGGGCACTCTGCGGCAGCGTATCCGTATTTCTTTCAGCTCTGAGAATAAGAGAGAAAATGCGCCTGGTTGTGAAGGCAGTGGGATCTGTGTTTGGAGACCACCGGAGTAAGGTGAGGTGGTTGCGGAAGGGATGGTACCGCGGTGAGTGGCAGCAAAAGCACTTCCCTCTGTGTCGACCCTGGCAAGGAAGTGAGAGTAGGGTGCTATTCTGGACCTAGCCCAGGTTTCCGGCTCTGTCCTGCTAGCAGCAGAGCTACTGTGAGGAGGGGGCCTTGGGGACTGCCTTGTCCAGTGGCTGGGACTGCCGAATGAGCAGCTGGGCACATCTTCCGGGTGATGGTTGACGAGCTCTAAGTGGAGCCTTGCAAAGAGGCGGGAGAGAGACTGCCGAGGGGAAGGGGCATGCCGCATTCTTGCATTGGCTAAAGAGGAGGCCTGGCGGTGAAGCCCAGCAGTGAAACCAGAAGCTAAGAAATCTTCTGCCTCCTTGTCAGCCCTCCACAGATCCTAGGGACTTTATGTGTATACCGGTGAGAGGCAGCTTTCCTTGAGCTTTTGGCGAGAAGGACTAATCGCTCCCCTCCTTGGCAATCGCTCCCTGGCAGGTGAAGGCTGCGATCCTCTCTTTCATGAAGGAGCTGTTCCGCTCTGGTGTGGAGAACTGTTTGGCGTGGGGCATGGTGGCCTATATTTTCACAGAGTTCAGTCGGGCCACCAGCAGGCTGGTAAGAGCGGACCTTGACGGTTTGGACTGTGTTCTGCGCCCTTTGTGTGTTGACGGCTCCACTGAGGCTGTGGAGGCGCCCAGGCTCTGGAGTCCCGGGTGTCACAAACTGATTGGCATCCAAAGGGGCATGCCCCATGGGTATCTCTACCGCAAAAGACAGCAAAAGACAGATGCATGGGCTAAGCAGGACAAGCTGGAAAAGCCCTCTGATTGTTTCCTTGTCCTCTGCCCCTCCCAAGCCTCTCCTGTCCTCTCAAGAAGTCTGGGGCTCTGTGTCCTTTCAGGAAGCAAAGGGGCCATTGGCAAATGGCTTTCTTGAGTGTTGACAGCCGGCTCCGCAGCGGGGAAATCCTCGTAGATGGTTCGCTAGAAGAGTGACTTGCTGAAGATCTTAATTCTGCCTGGGCCTTTTCTCGCCAAGAGGAATTCTTGGTTATTCATTTGCTATGAGGCTGCTGCAGGCCTCATATGGCTGCATGGAGAAAAGCGGAAAGGACTCCCACTCCCACTTCCTCCTCCTCCTCCTCGCTGAGGCCAGTCGTGCTATATTTCCAGTGCAGCAAAAGAGCGTGACTCCTCTGGAGAACACAGTTCCTTGCATTTCCTTTGGTGTCACTACAAGAGTGCTCGTGCCACGGAGCACCTCCTGTGCTTAATACACAATCTCCGTGACTGGGCTGTGCATCCAGACAGGCAGTGGCTCTCTGTGGCTCCATTCTGTGTAGCTTTTCCTGCAGCAAGGGATCTGCCACGCTGTTTCCCCCTGTCTTCTCGCCAGCACACTCTAAGGCTTCCCATTCTTGTCTTTTCTCAGGTGACGTGTGCTCCCAAATCAAAAGCCCCTACTTTCTCCTCCTGAAACCCCTAGCCTCCAACTGAAGAAAGAGGAACCGAGGGGAGTGTGTGCAAACGTCTGTCTTGCAGGAGTCAAGAGACCTATCTGAGAGGGAAGCGCTGGAAGAAAGCACGCTTCAAAGTCTGTGCTTGCAAGTCCTTCACTCTCTGGACATCTCAGCGAGCGGGATGGCGAGAGTAAGTTGTCTGAGCACCGGGTGCTCCTTCTGGCCTTGAGGATGCTTTCTTCTAGCCCTTGTCCTCTCCACTGAGAAGCTCTTCAGAGCCTGAGGCTGCGAGAAGGTCATGTCAGAGGGGAGGGGAAAGAGCGTCTTGTGAGTTACAATGCAAGAGGTGGGCTCAAGTGAAGATTAGGGCAGTGGCCTGGAACGAGAAGAGGTAGAGGAGAAAGGCCAGGAGAGATGGGAAGTGGCAGCGTGGAGCAGGGGCATTGGTGGTTCAGTGGTAGAATTCTCGCCTGCCACGCGGGAGGCCCGGGTTCGATTCCCGGCCAATGCAGCGTTCCTATTTAGCTCCGGAAGTGCAGCTTACGGGAGTGGACGGTGTGGTGGATTGAGAGCTGGCCGGAAGGCAGAGCTCGGAGGGCTCTCCTCAGCGGTGCAGAGTCTAGTTGGAAGCCTGTGGCTGCTACGGGGTCCAGTCTTGTTCAACTTATTCCTCAGTGATGTAGGTGAAAGGACAGAGAGCAAGTTTGCTGATGATCCCAAGCTAGGAGGAGAGACTGATACACCGGAGGGTTGTGCTGCCAATTAGAGAGACCTGGAGAGTTGGGCAGAGAGAGACCTCCTGAGGTTCATCAAGGGCAAGTGCAGGGTCCTGCATCTAGGGAGGAATAACCTCATGCACCAGTGCAGGCTGGGGGCTGACATGCTGGAAAGCAGCTCTGCAGTGAAGGACCTGGGAGTGCTGGTGGACGACAAATTGAGCATGAGGCAGCAATGTGCCCTTGTGGCCAGGAAGGCCAATGGTGTCATGGGGTGCATTAGGAAGAGTGTGGTCAAGGCAGATGATCCTGCCACTCTACTCAGCCCTCGTAAGGCCATATCTGGAATAGTGCCTATTGGATTTTAATGAGGGATGAGGGCTTCAACAGATATGCATAGCATGTTGGTAGCTTATTCTCTCACTGGATCTGTATAACAGTATGATTGTGCTGCAGTGTAAAAAACTGCATTTGAATGAAAGATTTTTATCAGAGTCTTCTTAGATATGATGGGAAATGTGCTTATCAGTGTTCAGGGTAGCCTGGGAGTGTATATTGCACATCTGAAATTTGACTGTTCTGCAGATAAATAACACCTTGGTTTCACATTTTCTGTTACGTTTACTTCAGCTGCGTTGAGATTTTACTGTCAGTCTGTTGTGGATAAGTGATGCACTTCACTCATAAGTGAGAAGCAACAATATGTTTTATTGATATAAGACAGTGATTTATCAGAGTTCAATGATAAATAAGACAGTGATTTAACAAGATACAATGGTAATGTTCACTTGGTTATTTACTGCACAGAGAGAACAGGGCCAGATGAAACTGTCAAGGAGACCCTCCTGTTGAGTCATGAGGTTCAGAGTGGACCCCCTTGCTTTCCAGACTCCTTCTCAGAGGAGTCTGAGTGCAGCTGGATCCAAACATAGTTCCAGACTTGGTCAATGGTTTATGTCTAAAGGATTACGTGCACAATCAATCCAAGATGCAACTTAGCAAAGTTTGTGAAGTTTCAGCATGCTATTAGTCACTTACCAAGGATCTGTCATGAGTAAGGAATCTCTTGATCTTGAGGAGTAACTTTGAGAGGTGTCCCTACTCCAGGGGATATCTTGACATGTAGCCTGCTGCTGTGCAGGAGAGCTCAATGGGCTCTGGGCTGTCCCCTATTTATGGGGTAAGATGATTAACTAATAGTCATATTTGCATACCAGCCGTATTTTGGTTGGTGCATGCTCAATTAGCCCTTGGCTATTGTGCTGTTATATCTCTTCACAGAGAGAGCTGGATGCACCCACCATGACTGGACACATCCATCACAGCTGTCATTGGGGTTATTGCTTGAACAGGGTATGGGTGAAAGGCCAGGGCAGGGGGAAGTTCACTGTCACATAATCTTAAAATAGGTTTTGGAAATCACAAAATGGTTGAGGCAGGAAGGGACATCTGGAGATCATCTAGTCCAACCTCCCTGCTCAAGCAGGGTCACCTAGAGCATGTTGCACAGGATTGCATCCAGATGGGTTTTGAGTATCTCCAGAGAAGAAGACTCCATGACCTCTCTGGGCAACTTGTTCTAGTGTTCTGTCACTCTCACAGTAAACAAGTTTTTCCTCATATTCGATGTACTGCTCTAGCCTGATTAAAAGGAATAGGCCAGTGAAAGACAAAGGCCCTGGGGGAGAGCGTCAGGGTACTGTCCTGCATGCATGTTACTTAAGAGAGCAAAATCATAAGGAGAATGGAAGTTGCCAGCAAAGGGAGTTGACTTTGCACACATGCTTTGTAAGCACTGGAGCATGCTTACGGGAGGCATTGTAGGAAAATCTTCATTTCAGAAGTGTAGCAAGAAGGCTTTTAAAAGTTCAACTTTGAGAATCCCAGGTTATCTTGTGTTGCCACTGAAGCATACAGTGGTAAATGGCATACAGGGAGAAATTCCTCCCTTGAGGCTACAGAGCTTGCTGTGGCTATTTTAGGAACAGTCAAAACCAATAGAGTAATCAGCTTTTCCCCTCTACTCCCTGAGCTCTTATTTTACATCCTGTAGTGCACTGAGAAGGCAACTGCAGAAAGACTCCAGAAACGTCCAGGATGGCAGAACTGAGCATTTTTCTTTTTTAATAATAAAGTAGGAAAGATGTAAAGCATTTGAAATCTTTCTAAGGGGCCATGACAAGACTCCCATCTTGCAGTCATTATTAAGCTAAAAAACCATCACTGAAAGCAGCTTATTCATAATATTAGATGCACATGGAGTACAGGCACTTATTTTCCCTTGGACTTCACATTGTCTCTCTCCCCTTCTCCAATAACTTTCACCCATCCCTCACACACTCTTTGCCCATACACAGAGAAGTTGATCAATAATACCTGAACAGTAGGCTTGGTAATTTATTCAAAAGAGTCATCCCCACCAAAGCCCAGGACAACATACAAGCCTCTTAAACTGTGTTTTGAGGATCTCAGCTATATCTGGACCTTGTATGTGTTTTTCTGAACATCTCCCCATGGAACAGGCCCAGACTGACCAACAGCACAGAGTATTTATTACACTTTACCAGGGAATAAAGGGTATGCTCTCATCCAGGGATGATGATGACCCACACTTTTATGTAGCTATTAAGATGGAAAAGAAAGGGCATGTGAGAAAGAAAGTCCAAGTGATTATATTACACCTGATTTCATGAATGGCAACAACTGGCCAGTGTTTCATTGTACAGCCTGCTGATTTAAACATAACCCAGTAAATACTGGACAAATGTGAGCAGTCAGGGATGCTGTGTTCAGCAAGAGGACTGCAGAGGCCATGTTGATAAGAGACAGGTCTGACTTGCCTGGGTTTGCAGAGAGCACTATGCTGAGTTCATCCTGCTAAACAAGAGTGGCAGGGTGATAGGGACAAATAGCAGCTAAGAATTAAAGTTAGATAGGAAAACAACAGGAAAGATATCATGCCCTTTTTAGACAGAGGGTGAATGGGGGCAAGTAGGGAATGACTAAAAAAAAAAAGTTAAAATGTAGAGTGATGGCAAGTAGCATTCCCAAAGAACCAGCTTCTACATACAGTTCTACTGAGTACAGTAGAAACTGGGACATCCATGTTCTGTCATTATCTAAATACCTGGAAAATTCCTCATTAAATGAGTTGCAACTATGTCAGGACTGAATTCAGCCTGTGCTCTTAGATAAGGTTTCCCTCTGTTGTTTACGTGATTGAAAACATTCAGCTCGACATGACATCAGCTCTCGTTTCCCAACAACTATGCTAAGATTTATGACATTGTCTCCAGGAGCATGTTCCTCTCACTATTAAAGAAGAGACCAGAAGATGAGCACATCGGAGACATGCCCTGATATAGCACATGACAGTGAACTTCACATGAAAAAGCACATCATTTTTGACTTCCATTTGTCAGTGATGTGTTCAGTAATGTGGCAGTGGCTGTGACAGCAGCAGTGAAAGCTTCTGATCCATAATCTCCAGGCAGTGCTGGCAAATGCAGCAGAGCAGTCTGTGGGAAGATGGACTTTCAGCCTCTTCAGGCAATAAGTTATGTTCAGAAAAACCTTGCCTTCATAGTTTAATTTGACTGAATACACAAAGGGCTTCCACACTCATCAGAGTAGTGTCAAGTATTCTTACTCGAGTAAAAGAGCCCTGTTTATTTTCACAATGGTATCCACTCTTATATCTTCCTCACGCTTTTCCTCTTGTCCCACAGTAGCTTGCTGATGTTCCCATTCGTCTTACAGTTGCCTGTGTGCCAGCTGCCTCCAAGTTAAGCAATTTCATACATAGATCTTTTCAGCTGTGCACGAAGCAAAATGAAGCAAAGGGTAGCTTGTTTGATGACTTAGGGACATTTCTGGTGAGTGAACTGCAGCAGCCCACGTGTCCCTGAGGGAGAAGACAGCTCTTTGCACCCTACATAAACCCCATGTTCCAGGATTTATCTGTGATTGACAATGAGATTGCTGTAGTAGGGAACTGATTTGTCCAGTGTGAAGTTAACTGTAGCAGAGGTGGATTTCATAATAAAGTCAAAACACATGAGACAACGGAGAAGAGCCTGCAAAATTATGGCTTGAAGGTTATCAAATCAGTGGTATGGGAACTAAGATAGGGAAGGAGGAGGTTAAGACAGTAGATAGAGATCAGAGTGGCAAATTCAAAGGAAAACATCATATCCTGCTGAAACAGGGTCAGTGTAATTACTCAGATTGGAAGAGGGCCAATCTTCATTCATCTGTGGCAGAAAATGATTTGGTAGGTCTAACACGTGATCAGATTTTTTTTTCCTCCATATTTTTAAGAAAGCATAGCTCCTCAAGATGAAGCTGAGGCATTCACTGATGTAAGGGAAAGATGCCATCTTTTGAATCTAAACTGCTACTTTCACAAAACCGGCCTCCCATCCAACTGCTCCTAAGACATAATGACTTTGATTTGCTGAGCTTATAAACTATAAAAAATATTACACTCCAAGGTGATGAGGCTGGCCTTTCAAAGAATAATTAGAGCTTAATGAGCATCCCTACACAGAACAGAACTCTAGAATTCCTGAGTGACTCTAGTGAATTAAAGGGACCAAAATGAATTTATTTTGCATTTATTTTATCTATTTACTTACATTATTTTATGGTTTCCTTTAAATCAAAGCCACCATTTTTTTTCCACACATGCCTAAAATGTCTACCCCTATTTAAATGCATTGTCATGGAGCATTTTTCAGATTACTCTGTTTTGAAAATAAAAAATAAACACATCACATTTCAATACTAGGCATGTTATGACACTTAATTTTTCTTTATTCCATGTTCCCTATGACAGCTCTTCAGGCAGGCATCAATCAATAGATGTTTTCCAACTTCAAAGGCAATGTTTGCTCTGTGACATCTCAGAGCTGTTCATCAGTCAAAATATATTTGAAAGACAAGGTAGCATTTATATATTGTGAGTGCTATGTTAAGCCTATTATTCAATAAACAATACAAGTAAATAGCATTGTGCTTTGAACTACCAAAGAGCCCAAACTATAAATTACTAGTAATTTCTGGCAAATTTAGTTTATGCATACTCTTTCCTGCAGCAATCATGTCTGATTGGATGTCATTACAAGTGATCTCAGAATAATTTTATTCTGCTTTAATTCCACTGATGCATATAGCAATACTCTCTATTTTTGCTAGTGTATGTAGAAAGTGAATCAATTCCATATTCCTTCACAAGGTTATAACAAGAGATCAAAGTATTAATGAAGGAAGCCATTTTCTTCCATTAATGAAGGAAGTATTAATGAAGGAAAAGACATTACATCTCATGTTGCTGTGTGTTTTCAATGGAAGGCTACTCTGACCATGGTTAGGATTCTTTAGAAGAGAGAGACTATTAGAAGTTGGAGGCCCTTTCCAAAGAAAGAAATCACTGTTCTAAGTCTCTACCTTCCCAATATTCTCAGGACAAAAGAGAGCAAAATAATAGTAGAAACAAGACTGATATCTAAAAACTTTCCAAGGCATGCCAATCAAGACTTTTCCTTTATGACTCTTCCAATTACTGCAGTTTTAATCTTCAATAGAGGATGTATCCTTTTACCTTAAATCTTATCTGAGTAAAACATGGAGACCTGTTAAAAATAACAAGTGGTGATCTTTGTTAGTGAGAGCAGGCTTACTCTGCTTGTGCATACCTTATCCTCTTTTAGATTTGCTGAATGCTCTTCTACAGTGCTGGCAGGGCCTGACTATAGGTTGCAGATCAGATGCCAACTTTTGGGCAGGGGGTTTGCCTTGCTAAGTCTCAGCTGTAACTGAGTGACTAATAGCTGGAGAGTAGGATAGGAGATGAAAGTCTGGGATTACTCTGAACATGTCACACCATACTGTATATTTGAACAGTGAAAGTACATGGAGAATTTCTAGGAGCTGAGAGACACGGTCCTTTGTTGCTAATATGGTTGCCTTAACCACCATGAATCCAGCTGTGCAGGCCACTGAGGGAGTGATAATTTATAACTAACACCTTTTAGAAACCTGCAAAGAAAGGCCTAAAATAGAACATCCATCCATAATGCCACCATCTTAGTGTTTATGCGTTAGAAAGAATTGATCAGTTCTCAGCTGGAGGGCTAGAATCTCATTTTTCTAGTCCAGTAATATCACACGGTATTAAATCTTTTAATGTCACAGATACAGGACTTGTTCCTGCATCCGTTACCATTGGAGCAGTATATGAGGTGGTTGGACTGGACGGTTGAGACTACTTGGAAGTTTGATATGGTAGCCAGATAAATCCTGAGGGAGTCATAGAATCAGTAAGGTTGGAAGGGACTTCTGGAGATCATCTAGTCCAACATCCCTGCTCAGCAGGGGCACCTACAGCATGTTAGACAGGGTTGCATCCAGGCAGGCCTTGAAGATCCCCAGAGAAGGAGACTCCACAGCCTCTCTGGGCAACCTGGTCCAGGGCTCCGTCACTCTCACAGGGAAGAAATTCCCCCTCACGGTCAGGTGGGACTTCCTGTGCTTCAATTTCTGCCCATTGCCTCTCGTCCTGTCACACGGGGCAACTGAAAGGAGTTTGTCCCCATCCTCTTGACACCCTCCCTTCAGGTGCTTGTACACATTGATAAGATCCCCCCTCAGCCTTCTCTTCCCCAGGCAGAAGAGGCCCAGCTCTCGCAGCCATTCCTCACAGGACAGGTGCTCCAGCCATCTGAGCATCTTTGTAGCCATACACTGGACTCTCCCCAGTAGCTCCATGTGTGTCTTATCCTGGGGAGCCCAGAACTGGACACAGGACTCGAGATGAGGCCTCACCAGGGCTGAGAAGAGGGGCAGGATCAGCTCCCTCCACCTGCTGGCAACACACTTCCTAATGCAGCCCAGGACACCATTGTCCTTCCTGGCCACAAGGGCACATTGCTGGCTAATGGTCAACTTGTCATCCACCAGCACTCCCAGGTCCTTCTCTGCAGAGCTGCTCTCCACAAGGTCAGCCCTTAGCCTGGGCTGGTGCCTGGGGTTATTTTTCCCTAGATGCAGGACCATGCACTTGCCCTTGGTGAACCTGAGGAAGTTCCTCTCCGCCCAGCTCTCCAGCATCTCCAGGTCTCTCTGAATGGCAGCACAACCCTCAGGTATATCAGCCACTCCTTCCAGTTTGGGGTCATCCGTAAACTTGCTGAGGAGGCACTCTGTCCCCTCATCCAGGTCATTGATGAAGAAGTTGAACAGGATGGGACCCACGACTGAGCCCTGCGGGATGCCACTAGCCACAGGCCTCCAACTACACTCCACGCCACTGATGACGACCCTCTGAGCTCTGCCTTTCAGCCGGTTCTCAATCCACCTCTCTGTCCACTCGTCTAACCCACACTTCCTGAGCTTCTCTAGGAGGATGTGATGGGAGACAGTGTCAAAAGCCTTGCTGAAGTCAAGGTACACAATGTCCACTGCTCTGCCCTTATCTACCCAGCCAGTCATTCCATCCGAGAAGGCTGTCAGGTTGGTTAAGCAGGATTTCAGATTTCCCCTTGGTGAATCCATGCTGGCTACTCCTGATCACCTTCTTTTCCTCCATATGTCTGGAGAGGACATCTAGAATGAGCTGTTCCATCACCTTTCCAGGGATGGAGGTGAGGCTGACCAGCCTGTAGTTGCCTGGGTCTTCCTTCTTGCCCTTCTTGAAGACTGGTGTGACAGTATTAGCCACTCGTCCCAGCTTGGTATCATCAGCAAACTTGCTGAGGAGGCACTCTGTCACCTCATCCTGGTCATTTGTTTTTGTGTACGTAGGAAGGAATTGAAGCTTCGTATCTGACGCTGAGTCTTACTCACTCATTGAATGGCATTTCTGATCTGGTGTAGGATCCTTAATCTTTTTGGTCTGGGCTATTCTTGACTCTGGAATGGAGCTGAGGAGGATGTGATAAGCCTTTTCTGTTACACCTTAAATTAGCATGTTGCCAGCTGTATGCTACACTAAGAAGTTGTCTGTAAAGCAGTTATGTCAGCAGCAGATGTGTACAGTTTGCAAAAAGTGGAATTGTGGTTTGCTGGAACAGATTGCGTCCAAATATCCTTGTATTTGTACAGGAAAATGCTTTGACTGGTGTGTCTAGTATGCTTCCTGGTGCAGGACTGCTCCTCATGCTAGTAAACTACTAAATGCTACAAAATCAGAAACATTTACTGCTATTATTACTTTCCATTTCAAAGTTGCATTAAAAGATAGGCCTCATCTGACCAAATGGACACCCCTACATGTATGATCTCATCATCTGATCTTCTTTAATAATCAATGGGACGATAATGGGCACTTCAGCTCATTCTAAAGCAGATATTGAAACCATGCCACATGAAGTGCACCTTAAAAGTTACTCTTTGTCCCTGTTCAGTAGAAGGGGAGCCTATGCAAACTACTTCACACATAGATATTGATATTGTTGGTCTTCAAGGTTAGAGTAAGGGCTTGGAACCTGTTCTGGCAACTCTGGGCAAGGCCTTTGGAAATGGTGAAGGTAATGTTATGACCTTTGCTTCTTAGTTTCTTTTCACAAGGTTTTTGAAAACAGAGCTCTTATTTGCTCTGAAATTGATATCATGATCTTGTGATAAAATAGGGAAACACTGATGTCTTTAGGTAAGTAGATCTTTACCAAGACCTACCTTTCAACGTGATGCATTTTTTGCGAAAGGCAAAAGAGCCATCAACTCCTTTGCCATTAAAGTTGAATAATGCAAGGGTGTCTATGTTACTGCAGATTGGGAGCCAGTCAGAAAGATTCTGATTTTAATAATGATTATAATAGTTTTTAATTAACCTCTATAATGTTAATAATATATATTGTATTCATTGCTGTTCATGCAATAGAGGCACATCAGGTAGATAGTGTCTGTTACCTTCATCCTCTTCTCTCTGATTTAGAAGTCTTCTCAAAACAACCTCAGATGCAGGAGATAATATTCTCTTCATAATTTACTTCTTACTAGCATACACTAAGGGATAACATGAACAAAACTGATAAAATTAACTCAATGTAAAATTGTGTTTACAAGATCAAAATTAGACTTTCTTTATTGCTTCTGCACTGATTGCCCCCTAGTGTGCTGGTTCTTTTGCAGTAATACTAGTGGGAATGGTATCAAGGTTTGGTCAAATTACTCAACAGCTTTCTTAAGACCAGTTTTACTTCTTGGATCTTCTGAAGATGATATTAGTCAACACACTGTCCCGCATTTACTGTAATAACCCTCTTTTACTAAAAAAAAAAAAAAGGTCTTACTCAGAAAGATCAGCAGATAATAGCGTCCATTAGTGAGTTAGCTCTTTGAAAACTGAAGGATGAGGAGAGCTTAACAACACAACAGAGCAGAGATGGGACTTTGGATAAAATCCAATTTTACCTCTCAAGCTAGTGTTCTATTTATTATGTGGAGCAGTGAGTGCTTAGAAATCTTTTGCAGGCATTCAAACTGAAAAACAGAAAAATGATTCAGACATCAGAGGAAATGAAATACAACAACAAATACTGATACACTAATTGCTGTGCTGCTCTTAGGTTAATTGAAAAAAATCTGTCACTATTTATTCTCATAAGACTAACGTCTAGTTTACTGGCAACTTCTATTAGTGACTGCTTTAAAAATTAATTGACCATATCATAGTATTGGAAAAAAGCTGTACTCAAGCAGCTGCATGAAATCTGTCATTGTATTTCTCTGCAAAAGCAACAAGGATAAGTCCCTAAAGGACTTTTAAGCCTTTTCACAAATTAACTGCATTCAGAATAGAAATACATAGAAATGCAATACCATTTAATTCAGTGTTATGTTGTTCATACAAATTCTTACAGTGAAAATAGCTATAGTGTTTAATGTCTGCAAAATTCCTAACCAGACCAGGAGTGACAGTATGCCAGATGATCTGAAGATGCATAAAAAGCCAGTCCCTTTCTTTTGCAAAGTTTAGCCTCTGGACCTGAACTGTTTGTGTATAAATGATGCCTTTTTTGTAGAAGCAGTGCTTCTGACTGGGTGTGGACTCAAATAGATATTGCTTGTCTTCTCCTCTCCTTTTCTAAAATCATTTAGTTCACGGTTTGCAGGCTCTCCTGAATCCTCTGATCCAAAGCAGAGTTACTCTCATGGCTCTCCTGTGCCTCTGCAGGACCCTCTGCAATTCAAAGTAGCATCAGACTGCAAGGACTTTAGAGGACATGTTGTGCAAATTTATCAATTCTTACATATTCCATATATTGGCAAAGAGTGGGCTAATTTACCATTGCCTCAGTGCCTTAGTGCCTAAATACTGTGTTTTCTGAAGAAGGAAGATCTGGATTCTCCTGAAAGTTGAAGAGTGAAGCGAATGGGAAAACATGCCGGAATCATAATGAACAGAGCTCAGAGGACCACAACAGAGTAGATAAAATCATCTATAAAGTTTATTATTCTACATCTTTTTCATGCTGCTCACTCAGACATGAAGGAAATAGAAGATACACAATTAATTCTGGGTTTGCACCATGAAATATAACAATTTCCAGGTGATTTTCAAAGGCACTATGATATGGAACCATCCACTTTTACAAGCCAAGTGATCTGGTGTATACTTTATGTCACTGAAAGTTTGATGAGTTGATTTTTATTCTTTAAGATAGTTTCATCCAACACACTCCTCAAAGTCTTACTCCAGTTCTGAAGTAAATGAAAACAAAATTAATGACCTGTGAGTTACAACAGGACACTTGATATTTTAACAAAATCAATTTTTTTTCCAAAGAAATTAGACTTTGAATGGCTACAGCTCTGTTAATGTTTCTCAAGCCTAAGCTATAACAGCAATCTAAGTAACTCAGTACAATGGAAAACAGATCAAAATGCTCTCAGATGTATCTTGTATACTAAACAGATCCACTTCAAAAGTAGAAAAACTACAACAGAATTAACAGAAATAAAATTCTTCAGCTGAATGTTTTCCATACCCCTGTTAAAAACACCTTGTGATATATGCTAGCCTTCATCTATTGGAAAGGAAAGAAGAAAAGATAGTTTTCCTAATTAAAATGTCCTGGTCAGAACAGAGTCAATAGCAAAACTCCAATTAATTAAAATGTCCTGGTCAGAACAGAGTCAATAGCAAAACTCCAATTAATGGCAAGAGAAGTATTACTGCTTTAAGACTTTCTGAGAGAGTGACAGATTCAGCACAAAATTCAGGTCATCTGTCCCTCTCCTTCTTGGCAGTCAGTTTTAGGATTTTTAAGTAATCACTGTCATTCTTTCTTTTGCTCGTTAAATAACTCATTTAGAGAAAAAAATAGCTCTGTTCAATATCCCATTCAGAAAGGAAAGCTGTGTAGTTACTAAAACAGAAGAGCTAAGACTTCCTCATTGCACTGGCTGTTTTGCAGTGTTTGTAAAAAATACTGAGAGTGGGCAACAGAGATCTACAAATGCATATCACAGAATCACACAAAGTAAGAGGTTGAAAAGGTCTTTTGGACATCGTCTAGTCCATCCCTCTTGCTCAAAGAGAACAGGTTGCCCAGGACTGTATAGAATCATAGAATGGTAAGGTTGGAAGGGACCTCTGGAGATCATCTAGTCCAACCCTCAGCATAGCCCATACGAGGACTGAACCCACGACCTTGGCATTAGCAGCAGCACACTCTAACCAACTGAGTTAACCTGCCCCATATCTTGTCAGGTTTTGAGTATCTCCAAGGATGGAAGCACCACAATCTCTCTGGTCAACTTGTTCCAGAGTTTGACCACTCTCAATATTCAGAAGTTTTTTCTTATGTTTAAATGAAATTTCCAGTATGTCAGTTTGTACTCATTACCTGTTGTCCTCTTCCTGTGCAGAACTGAGAAGAGTCTGGCTCCATCTTCTTTACTTCCCCATCAGCTATTTTTACACATTGATAAGATCCCTCCCTGGGCCTTCTGTTCTTCAGGCTAAACAGGCCCAGCTCTCTCAACCTCTCCTGATATGACAGATGCTTCAGTCCCTTAACATATTTGCGGCCCTTCAATGAGCTCACTCCAACATGTCTATGTCTCTCTTGCACTGGGGAGCTCAGAACTGGGCACAGTACTCCAGATATGGCCTCATCACGGCTGAGCAGAGTGGAAGGATCACCTCCTTCAACCTGCTGGCAATGTTCTTCCTCATGTAACCCAGAATACAGTTGGCCTTCTTGGCCACAAGGGTATATTGCTGTCTCATGGTCAACTTGTTGACTACCAAGATTCCCTGTTCTTTCTCTGCAGAGCTGCTCTCTAGCTGGTCAGTCCCCAGCCTGCCTGGTGCAGGGGTTTATTCCTCCCCAAGTGCACAGCTTTGCACTTCCATTTTTTGAACTTTGTGAGGTTCCTCTCTGCCCATTTCTCCAGCTTATCAAGGCCCTCTGAATAGCAATGAAATCATCTGCTGTATCAGTTACTCTTCTCAGTTTCGTATTGTTTGAAAATTTGCAGAGGGTGCATTTTGTTCCATTGTCTAGGTCATTAATGAAGATGTCAAACAGTATTAGACCCAGTGTTGACCTCTGGGACACTACTAGTGACTGTCCTCTGGCTGTATTTTGTGCCACTGATCACAACCCCTGAATCTTGAAACTCAGGTACTTTTCAGTCTATCTCAATGTCTCCTTATCTAGCTTGTACTTCATCAGCTGGTCTATGAGGTTGTTATGGAAGACAGTGTTGAAAGACTCAATGAAGACAAGACAAACAGTATCAGCTTCTCTCCTTTCATCCACTGAGCCAGTTATCTCATCATAGAAGGCTATCAGGTTAGTTAAGCATGATTTCCCCTTCAGAAATTCACACTGCCTACTCTCAGTCACCTTCTTGTCCTTAATATTTTTGGAAATGGCTTCTAGGATTATTTTCTCCACCGCCTTCTCAGGGATCAAGGTGAGGCTGACCAGCATGTAGTTCCCTGAATCCTCCTTCTTGCCCTTCTTGAAGATAGGAGAGATGTTTGCCTTCTACCATCCCTTGGGAACCTCCCCCAATTGCCATGACCTCTCAAAGACAATATAGAGTGGCTTTGCAATGACATCAGCCAGCTCCCTCAGCACTTGTGAGCACACCCCATCAAGTACCAGAGAGTTTTGTCTGTCCGATCTGTTTGTTTTCTCTAATCAGATTCTCCACCTGGGATTTCTAAAGGCAAATCCTATCAGTAAAACTGGATATGACTCTTCTGTGTAATATGTACTGTTTCTTACTGAGAACTGGGTGGTGAAATGATGTACTTGGTACTACTCCATCACAGTACATACATGATGAAGTTTTCCTCTGTAAAAATATGTGTGAATACATACACACACACATATACACGCATAAGAATGAATAACTACACACAAACCCACAAAGCCATAGATAATAAAAAATAGAAAATAATTAGGAGAAACAGTTTAAAAGTAGGTACTTGTAAAGGAAAATTGCTGATGCACACACTAGGCTGTAAGGTTATATACATAACTAGGTTACCATTAAAATTTACATGCATTGGTTTGTCCTATATCCTATTATGTAAGATAAACTGAAGGATGAATTTTAGACTCATCTCCTAACTGTGGCTTTCAGCTCTCTGAAAAGGCCCAAGATTGAAAACTACTCTTCTCACATATCTTGACACTGAAGTATTCGTGTGTAACGGAGAGAATAACAGCCGCATGGTGTGGCTGTCTTACTGTCTTTGCCACAAGAAAGAATTCCTTCAGTAGTGCATTTTTTCCCTTGTCTAATCAATGAACTCCCCTATCTATTATCCCCGGTCTTTACCGATTAATCTCCTAGCTAGTAAATCAGTTTGATTTTGACATTTTCTATCTTCTGAAGAAATCCTCAGGGGTGAGATCAGAGCCTTGCTTTTTAATTCTGGAAATCTAGTGAAACAGAAAGATTTTTCTACCTTGTATGACAATTCTGGGACTGTATGCATGGAGCTTCTTTACTGTTTTGGACATAGGGGACTTTGTGCCTGTGGCAGACTGCAAACTCCATCTGGTGCACAGGGCTGTCTGCTCCCCTTGGGCCTCCTGTATTAGACTAAAACTCCAAGGAATGGTAGTCTTGATAATCTTCTGTTTGCTTAGAAATACCCTTTGCCAAGGACAGAGATTAGACAAACACTTTGGATTTAATAAGGTGGCAACTCAGCAACATATTTCCTAATGGATTTAAAGTTTAAGGTTGTTAGGGTCCAACTGATGGTATGGCGGTATTACTTTTAAGTATGGTACACACAGAGTAAGTCACACAAGGGTATTCCTGAAAAGCCCTCAAAGAGTGATTTTATCTTTAAATCTCTATCTTCAATAGTTTCCTGAGCTGCCATGCAGGTTTAACCCTCAGCCTCATCTCTGCATCGTGCTGACTGTTATTTGTGGGGTCACATCACTTCAGTGGTATGAGTTCAGCTCATGCACTGCATATGCCAGACAGCCCTCACTTGCTGTATTGGCACAAATGAAAAGGCATCTTGGAGACCAGAATGAGCACCCAGCGCCAGACTGAGCTTAGACTAGCACCGTCACGGACAAAAAAACTATGTGGAATTATCTCCAAAAAAGTTGTTGAGAAGAAAAAAACAATTATCTCATCTTGTACAGCATGCAGTGTTTTTAAAGGTCACTAGGATGCAGCCTGAATGGACACAATTCCCAAATAGGGAAAAAACCCCAACCCCCCAAATAAACAAAATCAAACCAATCTGCTTAGTGCAAGGCTGCACTTTAGAAAAATCAATGGACTTCAGCAATTCACTGAGTCAGAAGGAAGAGTGACCTTGTAAGCCAGGCATGAAAGCACAACACATCAGATCTCAGTCTCCTTGTCTAGTGGCAGACAACCGGTGCCAGTTTCCATTTATAAAAAAGAGAAAGCATTCTATGCCCCAGCTATCTGACTTAAATAAGCAGATATATGTGATTTCTAAACAGATTCCCAGATAGACAAAATTACTCCTAATATAAAACTGAATTTCAATAAATGGCATCTCTGGCTTTCTGTTTTAGTGCTATCTCAGGTGTAGCAGATGGGAAGCAGCAGATCTCCCTCCTTTCAGAGGGAAGCAGCAACAGCCCTGCTGATTCTTTGCAGAAGTCTTCCAGAAGTAGATGCTACCTGCTCCCTATATGTGATGTGATCAGTTGAGCTTGCACTATTTTTGCTAGCACTAAGATTCAGTATTGCCTGCCCAGTTATGGCACTGGGTAAGTCCCAAGAGATGCTGTGCGGCTGGTGCCCAGCTGTTGCTGTAGTGAGTTCAGACGTATGAAGCCCCCTCACCCAGCTCTTATTTTTTGTGGTCTGTTTTGTCCCTTCATTGACTACTCTTATGTTGCCCAAAGCAAGATGGCTTGGGCTAGGTATTCTGGGAACAGTTCTCTCCTGGGGAAGTTCTCTTCTCCCAGCTCTCTCCCCAAAATTTCACAGCTGTGCACAAGTGCACAACTGGAGAAACAATAGTGTTTCTATGGTCTAATTCTCTCTTATATTTATTCTTCTAGAATAATATAGTTATCTGAGTTGCTTCTGACATTATGAGTGAGCATGAAGTCAATCACTCATTACTACCTTTCATCATGCTATTTTATCAGTGAATTGCTTCAAATGCACTTATCTAGCAAAATGCGCAGCAAGAACTCACTCATTCTTAAGGGTCATTTTAAAAATAGCTTCCAAGAAGTCATATTCTAGTCCAAATTGCCTCTATTTTTTCTTTCAGATGAAGGAATACTGCCTATGAAGGTTGAACACAATCAAAAGTCCTGAATCTGAACACTTGGACTTCAAGCTGTTTGAAGTCTGGATCCAGATTAGCTGACTAGAGCTTCTTTTACATTCTCCTTCACTCCCCTTAAGATTCATTCATTTTTCTGAGGCTCATTCAATGGCAGTAAGCTGAAGAAAAATGTGTTCTCATGCAAAAGAAGGAATATTTTAGTGAGCAATTCTCATTGGGAATAATGAGATTGTACAAATTATCTGGAAAATAATGGGTTCAGAGCTCCCTTTTGCAGTCAGTGACTGACTTTGCAGAAAAAAAGAAATCTACGCAAATAACAAATCTCTTGCATTTCAGAGATGGTATTTAACATTCTGAATGGTAGATATCATTTATTTAAGCACAAAACATGTTAGTCCTTTTCTTACCAAAAATAAAAACTTTTTATATAAGCAACAAGCTAGTTCCAATAGATAAATTACTCCACAGGAAGAAAGGATTAGCAACGTTCACCCACATCTAATCATTATAGATGTGATTAGTGCATGAAAACTGATATTCAGTCTGAGCCTTATCATGTACCAAAGACCAACAGAGAGTGAGTATACAATCCTAGTAATACACTCCTAGTATACTTTGTCTTTTCCTCAGACTTTGCAAGTTCGCTGATGGATGTTTGGCAAGCCTGAACGTCTATGCTGAATGCAGCTGCCTGAATTTTGGACTTCTATGTTCATTACTGAGTGTTTCATTAAGGTGACCCAGCAGGAAAGCTTGCTCATCTCCAGTACTGGCTATGCCAAGACAGTTTTACTGGTGCAGACTTTCCAGTTTTAATAAAGTAATTCAGTTCACAGAACAGGAAACATGATGCTATTGCCCTGCCTCCCCTTCCTTCTCACTAATCACTAGACAAAATCCTACTTCAGGTTTATCACAGCTTTTTATTAGTGCTTGAACTTGCCTTTCTGGCTTAGCCTGATCTCCAGCTGAATTTTCTGACAGAACATAAGACTCCAGTAAGCTATCTTAGAAACAGCTCAGAGTTCATTGTAAGTCTTTCCTCTTCACAGGAAGGCACTGTTTCCAGATCATTTCATTTATTTTTGTGGGACACCCATAACTGTCAACTGCCCCTCTTATTTAGCGGATAAATTTGTCCCTTAGCATCTTCCATACAGTTTTCCAGAGTCAAAACTGGTGCCATCTACACAACATGCATAGCCTAAATTTCTACCAGTCCTTGTAATAACCTTATACATCCAGCTAATCAGTCAGCCTCTATTCACTGGGTCCTTCTGTGCTTACTACCTGCCAAGTTGTAGCACAAAACAAAATACATCAAATAAGAGAGGAAGAAGTGACACAGGAAATTAATCATGCTCCAGTATAACCTATATGCATTAAGTGAGAAACAACAAAAAAATATGACAGAATAAATGGAGGCTGATATAGAAAGAATACTGGAAGAGAGGCATTAGAATTCATTTTCCTGCAAACTCTCCTTGACCTTACATTTTTAGTTGCCTGTGGTAAAATGAAATTATTAAAGGGTTCTGAATCACCTGCAAAATGTGTCTTTGGCGGTCTTAGTGACCATTGGAGACCTCAAAGGTCAGGAAGTGCTTTAAAGATGAGTCTAATGCTCCAGGACTTACTGGATCTGAAATGTAAGTGCGTGTTAGAGCCAGCAGCTGACTCCACATGGGTTGCTTGCACCATGTTCCCTGTCCTGCATTGTGCAAAAGCTGTGGTATCCTGTGTGAGGCCAGCTCAGATCCAAGAGGATTTATTAATGCTAACTGTACACCACATAGAAGCAGATATACTAGAAATGACCTATATTTCTGTGGAGCAATGTCTGAGCTAATACATGCTGTTCAACATACGCTGGTTCAACATCTTTGACATGGATAACTTGCAGCCCAGATAATCCATCAATAGATAATTCAGAAATGTCTCTATAACTGGGAAATACTCCAGAACTGGTTAGTTTTGTTCAAGAAGGAAAATCATGGAAGTAGCGGTGGGGGACATTTTAGTGGCAATGTGTTGCACACATCATCAAAAGAGACAGGAAACTCCTTATGGAGACCCTTCCTAAAGTTTCCACCCCACACTGATGAGTCTGTTATGTATTTAAGTGACTTAGAAAAATACAGAGCATAACTATGAGGTTGTCCCCAAACAGGGTCTCCTCTCCCCAGTTATCTTGAAAAAAAAATCAATTTTTCATGTAGGCTCCCAAAAATATTCCTGGCTTCACATGATTTCCTTTCATGTCAAATTATTTCTGAAACATCTTGAGTCAAGTGAAAATGATTAATCTGTTTTGGCACTTCTGTTGATTTTTAGAAATTATTTTTCACTACCTGATCCATCTGCCACATTATTTATGCTTTGCTTAGACTGACACACAGAGATCTTTCACCCTATCTTTCACATCCCAAGTGTTGAATATATTCTACAAACCATCCAAATAGATAGCATCACACTGTTACTGTCCTAGCGTATCCAAAGCCTTCAGCGCACATAAGATATATTTGGCCTTTGCAGGGGTTATGTATATAATAAGGAATTAATAACATGTCAGCAAATGAAGTGAGAGGTTTTACATTGCCTTCAGAAAGGGCTGCCAGTTAATGTTTATGAACTCGTTTGAGAGGAGCTCTGCAATGCTGTGTAGATAGATTTCACAAATTTCCTAATCCATTTCATTTTAGTAGCCCCTGTAATGAGCTAAGGATAGATACTATAAGTAATTCTGATTTGATTTGTGCTATTATCTCCCTCAGACAGCAGCCATATGTGTTTGAAGGCAATAGGTTTAAAGCAATGTCAATAGGGTTAAAGCAATGTCACCACTGTCTGAAAACAATGACAACAAATCACAGATAGAGTTGTGCTGAATGAGGTGTTCTATTAGAATAAGAAACGTCTGGTCATCGTAATTGCCAGTTTGTGATTGTCTGCCTCTATGCAGACGTTTTGCTTAGAGTATTCTCCAACCATTAGCCTACAGATTAAAGAAACAGCATTAATGCAATCTGTTCGTTTAAGCATGGGCCTGTAACAAGCCCATCCTTGCTGCAAATTCTAGTTCTTTGAGGATTCTTAGCTCCTGGGAGGCTGACTAAAGGTATCCTCAGAAAGTTGAAGGTTGTAAAAGAGCTGCCCTGACTCAAAATAGAACAAGCACTAGAACAGGTTGCCTATATTCAAAAGACGTCTGGATAAAATGTTGGCAAACATCCTCTAGGTGACCATGCTTGAGCAGGGGGGTTGGACTAGATGATCTGCAGAGGTCTCTTCCAACCCCAACCATCCTGTGATTCTGTGAAAATTTTAGGGGCTCTCTACAGGAGATTTGTCTTTGAGAAAGATAACTGATACAGTCCAAGACAAGGCCAAGGGGAGAGGCAACAGATGAGTAATGTTGAGAATAAGGAGTTCAGCACCTGAGCTGCTTTCCTGGTCCTTTTTTGTCTAGCTTTTGTGAGGAACTGTATGATTTTCTCAAATTGATGCATTGTTTATGCACAGTTGTGCATCAAGATCCTGCAGGAAAGAAGTAAGGCAACAAGCAGGATTGCAACCCTGGACTTCAGGAGAGCGGACTTTGGGCTCTTCACAGACCTAATTGCTGGAGTCTCATGGGTTAAGGCCCTAGAAGGAAGGGGGGTCCAGGAGAGCTGGCTAATATTCAAATATCACTTCCTCCAAGCTCAAGAGCGGTGCATTCCTACGAGTAAGAAGTGCAGCAAAAGGGGCAGGAGACCTGCCTGGGTGAGCAAGGAGCTCCTGGCCAAATTCAGACAGAAGAAGAAAATACACAGAATGTGGAAGAGGGGACAGGCTACTTGGGAGAATTATAGCAATGCAGTCAGAGCATGCAGGGATGCGATGAGGAAGGCCATAGGCCCGGCTGGAATTGGGTCTTGCAAGGGATGTTAAGGACAGCAAGAAGGGCTTCTTCAAATACATCAGTAGCAAGAGGAGGACTCAGGAAAACGTGGGCCTGCTACTGAATGGGGCGGGGGCCCTGGTGACAAGGGATACAGAGAAGGCAGAATTACTGAATGTCTCCTTTGCTTCAGTCTTCACTGCTAAGGGCAGCCCTCATGAATCCTGTAGCCTGGACGTGAGGGAGAAAGTCTGGAGAAGGGAAGACTTTCCTTTGGTTGAGGAGGAAAGGATTAGAGATCTTCTGGGCAAACCTGACATCCACAAATCCATGGGCCCGGATAGGATGCACCCACGGGTCCTGAGGGAGCTGGTGGATGTTGTTGCCAGGCCGCTCTCCATCATCTTTGAAAGGTCCTGGAGAACTGGAGAGGTGCCTGAACATTGGAAGAAAGCCAATGTCACTCCAGTCTTCAGAAAGGGCAAGAAGGAGGATCCAGGAAATTACGGGCTGGTCAGCCTCACCTCCATCCCTAGAAAGGTGATGGAACAGCTCATTCTGGATGTCCTCTCCAGGCATATGGAGGAAAAGAAAGTGATCAGGAGTAGCAAGCATGGATTCACCAATTCACTGATAGCCTTCTGTGATGGAATGACTTGCTGGGTGGAAGAGGGGAGAGCAGTGGACGTTGTGTACCTTGACTTCAGCAAGGCTTTTGACACTGTCTCCCATAAAATCCTCCTAGAGAAGCTCAGGAAGTGTGGGTTAGATGAGTGGACAGTGAGGTGGATTGAGAACCGGCTGAAAGGCAGAGCTCAGAGGGTTGTCATAAGTGGCGTGGAGTGTAGTTGGAGGCCTGTGGCTAGTGGTGTCCCCCAGGGCTCAGTCGTGGGTCCCATCCTGTTCAACTTCTTCATCAATGACCTGGATGAGGGGACAGAGTGCCTCCTCAGCAAGTTTGCGGATGACCCCAAACTGGGAGGAGTGGCTGATATACCTGAGGGCTGTGCTGCCATTCAGAGAGACCTGGAGATGCTGGACAGCTGGGTGGAGAGGAACCTCGTGAGGTTCACCAAGAGCAAGTGCATGGTCCTGCATCTAGGGAGGAATAACCTCATGCACCAGTACAAGCTGGGGGCTTACCTTGTGGAGAGCAGCTCTGCAGAGAAGGACCTGGGAGTGCTGGTGGACGACAAGTTGAACATGAGCCAGCAATGTGCCCTTGTGGCCAGGAAGGACAATGGTGTCCTGGGGTGCATCAGGAAGAGTGTTGCCAGCAGGTGGAGGAGCTGATCCTGCCCCTCTACGCAGCCCTCCTGACGCCTCATCTGGAGTACTGCGTCCAGTTCTGGGCTCCCCAGGACAAGACACACATGGAGCTCCTGGAGAGAGGGCAGCGTAGGGCTACAAAGATGCTCAGAGGGCTGGAGCACCTGCCCTATGAGGAACGGCTGTGAGAGCTGGGCCTCTTCAGCCTGGGGAAGAGAAGGCTGAGGGGGGATCTTATCGATGTGTACAAGTACTTGAAGGGAGGGTGTCAAGGGGATGGGGCTAAACTCTTTTCAGTTGTCCAATGTGACAGGACGAGAGGCAATGGGCAGAAATTGAAGCACAAGAAGTCCCACCTGACCGTGAGGGGGAATTTCTTCCCTGTGAGAGTGACAGTGCACCGGACCACGTTGCCCAGAGAGGTTGTGGAGTCTCCTTCTCTGGGGATCTTCCAGGCCCGCCTGGATGTAACCCTGTCTAACATGCTCTAGGTGCCCCTGCTGAGCAGGGATGTTGGACTAGCTGATCTCCAGGAGATCCCTTCCAACCTTAGTGATTCTATGATTCTAAGAACATTTCTAGGGTCAGGCTGCCCTTGCTTGGCAGCACATACTGAGGGCAACTCTCTACTCCCAAAGAATTTACGTGTAGAAAGAGAGAAGGGAAAGCGAGTGGAGGGGCCAGTGGCAAGGACATGGTTAGATCATCTGAAAGAGGGAAAATGAGGTAAAGCCAGACTTCACTTTATACATTTTCTTGTCCTTGATGCTGGAAGCAACAGCTCTGAAAAGGCAGGTAAACTCAAAGAAAAACATTCGTCTATGCACTGCAGTGTCTTTTTCCCTGGTTTGACTAGAGACAACGACCCTGGTTTCAGTCCTGAGATTCTGCATCATCTCTTACGCAATGAATGTTTGAGACATCACAGAGACTAATGTGACAAAAAGCAGATTCTGGAGCCCCAGGCACAACAGTTAAATACTCAGCCACCTGGAGATTTAGGTCAGTGAGAGAGGAGGTCGCCAGGAAGCTATGATTAGATTATCTAAAAGACAAGAACAGGAAACAGGACAAGCCAGGCAATGGAGGTACTTGAGAGTTAAGACTAAACCCTTTGAGCAGCAATATAGGAGTAGTGAACACAATAGGGGAGAACTCACCCAAGTTGTCACACATGTGCAGACCATGAAACTTTGGCATCCTCTTTTTTTGTAGAGTGACTTTAAGTTATGTCTTGGTTGCACTGTTATGCTGTGGAGCAAAGGCAGATAAACCACAGCACAAAATATGGAGAGAACCAGGCAAAAGTTTGAGATGGAGTAACATGAAGTGATTCACAGCCAAGTCTAGTCACACTGAAGGACTTGCTCTGATTTCTGGATCTCACTCCAGGAGCCCTGGCTCTATTTCCTGCCTGTTCCAGTTCCACAGGGAGATGGAGCAGCTTCCCCAGGCTCCACGTGCCCTTAGCGAGTCTGCCATGGTAACATGATAAGCTCCCCAATACCCACTGCCCTAGCTGCCCTGCTTCAGTTCTGCCTGGGCATGGTGTGCATGCAAGGCTTTCTGAGCTTGGCTGATGTCAACTCCTTCAGCTGTTCAAGAATGATAGAGCCAGGCTAGATGCTTTGCTAGTCGTTTTTTTTATAGCAATGCAGTCAGGGTATGCACTGCATTGCTATAAAATATTACGTTTTTTCCATACTACTGAGAAGTTATGGATGCTTAAAAAAGAGCAGATTGGGCAGAGTGCATGTCAGAGGAGGCACGAACGGGGAGAGGGGAAGAGGAGCTGAGAGAAGGGCAGGTGAAAGAAATTCCGAAGGATGTAGAAGAGCAATTTGGTCAGGATGAGGGAAGATCACTGGGGCTCAGAAAGCCTGTGCAGCCACATAGACTTTCCCAGGGTGATGGCTTTCAGTGAAGGAAGGCAGACCCTGGAGAACAGACCAGTCTGTTGCGGGGCTGGGGTTAACTCTCAAGCATAGCCCCAGGGAGCTTTTCTCAGTGTTTGGCTCTCTCTGTCTCAGAAAGATCAAGTTTGGGGTTTCCAGTCAAGGTGGTTGACTTCCAAGCATTCATCTACCATCCCTGGAAGCCTTGTGGCACAGGAATAGGATGGGATGGGATAGAATGAAGTAGGGCTTTTCTCCCTACTGCAGCCTCTGCAGAAGCAGAACTGCATAATCTGTTAAACTAGAGGTTGTCAGAGAGAATCTGCTCTTTGAGGTCTTTCAGAACCATAGTATGAAATTCAATGATTTTTTTTTAAAAAAGGAGCCTCTCTGTTTTCTTCTTGGATCACAGCTATACTTCTATCCTGCCAGCTTGTCAAAGCTTAGTGACAGCAGAAGGATCCTTCCAGTCATGCTGCCAGTTCTTCTAATAGCATTTCTCAATAAATCCTTCCTTATGTTTTCTCCCAAATTGTCCTGAACTAGTACCTTGGATTTGAACATCTCCAAAGCTGGTGAAAGGAGCATCCACACTTAACTCAGAATGGAGTTTTGCTTGATTTTGTTTTGGAACTAATATTAAAATGTAATCTGAGCCCTCAGAAAACTTGGGAAGTTAAAAACCCAGAGCCAGGTCTGTATCTGCACAATATGGCTAGAGGATCACAAGGCATTGAGTGACTCTGATTTACCAAGATACAGCTCATCTGATTAGCTGCATAAACTGTTTGTGTGGTCTTAGGCCATTCTGAATGTGAAATAAATTGCATTAACACAGACCTCCTGCTTTTGTGTAAGAAAGTGCTCATACAAGGACTGAAGCAAGCATTATTTCCTTCATATTTTCTATGGGCTGAGAGCCATCCACCAGTCCGTAGCTGAGTCACAAGCAGTAGCTCATTATGATTCAGTAACTTGATTGCCAGGTGCCTTGATGTGTGTTGCTGTTTGCACTCTGATGTAATCATAAGTTGTATTTATAATGGCAATTGCCTCCAGCATTTTTACTATTACCATTGTTACTGTTGCTTGGTGGCTCTCCAAAGTGGCCCTTGCTCATGCAGCCAGAAAGGTATTGTCTGAGAATTGAAACCTAGAAGGATCAGTGTCTCTCATCCTCCACATCTGTGCCTGGAAGTAAGGTGGAATGAAATTCCACTGTCCCTTTCCACTGCACTGCAGGTCACATATCAGCAAGCCTCATCACTACAAGGCTGATAGACTTAATTCTGTCCGTAGGAGAAGCAGAGCTGTTAGGACTATGTGAAAAGTTACTGTGATTTGTAGGGCCAGTAATGTGAGGTCTTTAGGGGTCCTGGCATCCTGGGGAAAGAAGAATTTGGGCAAAATTTGCTCTTGTTGAGCTTCTAGCTAGCAGGGTAGAGCTATGTGACAGTCACCTTGAGTACATTCTCACTGAAATGAAGAAATCACTCTGTGCAAGGGTTTCTTTTCTATGCCTGTGTGGATATCCTACAAGCAGCTATGTTTTGCATAGAAAAGGATTGTGCTCAGAGAGACTCAGGCAGTAAAAATATAAAAAAGAGTAGTGAAAATCACATCCTATAAAAGGACTGCATCACAGCTAACTACTTAGCATTGTCTTCTGTATCTGAGCTTGAGAGTGTACTTTAATAGCACTGACATCAAAGATTGCAATTACTTTCTATTGGAAGAAAAATTCTTCTTATCACTGAATTCCACTATTGGAAAACATGGACATAATTGTTCAATACAATGATTTTACTCTGATCTGTTGCTCTGAGACAGGCTTGTGCCCTAAGCAGCCTATTTTTATTTTATTATTTATTTGAAAATTTAAATTATTTTTATTTTCTTTATTTCTATTTTATCTTCTGTCCTCCTACTTTTAATTTTTGTAATTGATTTTGTAATTGTCTATAGGTGTAGATACTGTTGGGGCTGAAAACATACAAAAATCCTCATGAGTGGTTGCTCCCAGGATATTTAACTGCAACTAATTTTGCTTTGTTCCACTGGCAGTCTGTTCCTCAGATGCTCTCCATAAATGCCATCAGATGTTCCTTTGTTCCAGTTTATGGCACACTGGAGATAAATTTACCTGCTCTGAGTCATCATTTCATATATATCACGTTGTGTACACACTGTCTTCTCTCTAACCCAACCATCCCAGTCTCCTCAGCTCTCTTCCTACGTGCCTTTGAGCACTTGCACTACATGTCCCTGGTTGCTCTCCTTTCTTCTGTGTGCTTTACAGTAGCAAAACTGGAAAAGCACACAGCATTTCGGGTGGGGATGTACACCAGGTTATATAAAGGAGCTTACAGACTTTTCTTTATTTTTTTTTTAAGTTGATACAATATTTTGTTTGCATTCTTCTTGGCTACTACTGGACATTAGATGGAGCATCTGTACAACGTACTTCTGCACGAAGCTAAAAATGCAGCTGAGTAATAAGCCAACAATATAACTCAAAGCACTCGTTCTTCTGTGAAGTCCCCAGCTTTTGTCAGCACTACATTTCAGCAGTGAGGCTTTTGACCCTTCACAGTCCTCTCACTCTCTCTGTGCAGATAGAGGTCTTGTTGCCTCGCTCGCATGTCCATCGCCTCTGGCCACCCAGCCTTTCATTCAGGTCTGTTGGGAGTCCTCGTGCCTCCTGCTTCATCCTGCACTAGTGATTTGCGACAGCTGCCTTCCTCCTTGGGGTGGTGGAACCTCTCTTCACCCCAGTGCATGGTCTTGCTGCCAAAATGTGTGATCTTCTCCTACCTGTAACTGAAGGCTGAAGGTGACCTGCAACCCTAGCACTGCACCTCTCAGCTTCCCGGAACATTCGTCCCTGGTTTCATGTGATTTTTCTATTAGATCCTCCTTTCTCTTGTAATGAGACTGTAACATCAAGTCTCATTATCCTTTTACCTAAAGGAAGATGGTCTAGACAGTTTCCAAAGCAAACAATTTACCGCAGTGGGCAGGTGTTTACTATATCTAATTTACAATTTGTTAACACCAGTAGAGTTTTATTAGGAGATTATTTCACCTTCCTACAGCTACTGCTTCTCTGATAATAATTATTAAAAACTCCTTTTGGTTAGACTGTTATAATTTCTTTGTGAGCACAGGAAGGCTTTATATTTGAGGTTAATAAAATGTAACATTTAATTTGAGAGATCACAGTTTGTGTCTCATGCTGTAACGCTCTGTGCCTAGAAGCATTTTTCCTCTGGGGTGAAAAACGGCTAGACGAAAGTTTTGCATGGAAATGCTACTATAGAACTGTCCAGCTTTATATTTGCTTTCATGCCGAGCCGAAAAGGAGACTCCTAGGTTTAGCAAGCTGCAAAGATTTAAGAAGTGCAATGAACAAATGCAACTGGACAAAAAATGTCAGGAAAATATTTATATAGCTTAAAAAGCAGCAAATGAAAGTTTCTTTTACTATTAAAAAGTTGCTTCCAGTTCAGAGAGATTCTGATTTCAGTTTTAGGGAGGCATGAACTCTGACATGCCCTGTGTTGTGAGCTATAAACCGTTGACTGAAGGAGTCAGTTTGCTGTTGAAGTCCTTGCTCAATAAAGCAAGGTGCCCCTTAACTGCAGTTAGATGGGCATGGATAACGTAGTCATACCCCATTCTTCTGCCCCTTGCAAGAGTGAGGCTGATAGCAAGAAAATGACCTTTTCTCCCAGGGAAGATGAGGATAAAGCTAAAACAGCTAAAAGATCCAGCTTGGAGATGGGAATGGAAGAAACAAGTTACCTCTTTACATGATTCTTTTACTTTTAAAGTGTATATGGCACTCCCCTTAATAAACAGAAATATAATGGAAGAACATAAGACATAGGAAGAAAATCAGGATATTTGGCATTAGAGAGGTCTGACAGTGTAGTGTTTTGATGGCAATATGCAGTGCGAAGGTAGCAGCCAAGAAGCCAGCAACAGCAATAGGAAATCCATTTTGTAGTGCTGAAGTTCAGTGCAGTTTGTCATCTAACTCATAAATGAGCAGCTAGCATTCTCCCTGGTAACCACCTATAAGAACAGCTTCTCAGCCTGAGAAATAAAAATAAAAACGAAATCTTTGATGTTAAAATTTATACAAAAACTCTAACATTTCTTCTACAAAAATGGTAGAATAGGAATTTTTTATGATCTGGCTCAGCAAAATCACCTTCATCTGGGTCCCAACCTGAAGGGCTAATAAGAAGAGAGTTAGGAGCGACCTTCTGGAGAGGTGAAAGCAGAGATTTCAGTAGGTGATTTTTAACAGTTCATTTGGGAAGCTGCTCTGCAGATTTGCCTAGTGCTATGAACTTGCTCAGTTGTAACCAGTCTCCAGCACAGATTGACCTAGACTGTCCCAGGTCTGCTCTGAGAAATGCTTGGTGAGTGATGTACTTAACTTCAAAAGTACAACTAATCCCATGCTACGTTAAGCCCCTTTAGTGCTTCTCTTGTAAATCAAGGTCATTGAATCCCAATGTTTCGAAACATTAAAAGTAGAAAGCGTCTAAGCTTTTTTTTTTTTTTCACTTCATGGTGAGTTCCCAAAGCACTCTACAGAGGTTCTGTTTGCTTCTCTATTAACTGTGCTAGTTAGGCAGTTGGAATAGGCGTAATAAAACCACACTTTTATTCCTCTTTTTCCTGGTGGCTAAATTCAACCAACATATCACCTGGTTAGTGAAGATGAAGGAGAAGTTACATTTCTCAGTGTAGACCATTTGTATTTGCCTATCTTAAGATTTTTCTTCTTCTTTTGGACCCCAGCATGACCTTCACTGGTGTAAGGAAGTGGCCATGGGTCTGTGGGTGGAAGTCAGTAGTGGAGGAGATACTGCCTCTGTTATCACAAACAACCTCCAGCTCCTGTCTATCTTGTAGCAGGACACAGGAATCTTCATGTATGAATGAAGGCCTCTCTCCAAACGTTTTTGACATATAAACTGACTACATGCGAAGAAACTGAGGGAGGGATTATCCTGTGTCTCCATTTGGCTCAAACCAGTCTCTCAGTGACTCTTCTCTTCACTCTATCTTTTTACCAGCAGCTCATTTTGTTGTTTCATGTGGAATATTTGCTAATCAGGCTGACCAAGATGTTTTTACCCATATTATGCTTTCACCTTTCCACATTTTGGCAGTGAGATGAGGCTATCATTCTTCCTTTGAAGTAGATCTGTATGGCCATATCTACACAGATCGTTTCAGAGAACTGACCTGGTATTCATCATTATGTCCTTGAGCCAGTAAGTAGTAGGAAGTTGCAACTCAGATCATGGATTGGGTAACACAGAGAGCACGAGACTTCTCAGAGTCCTAGCTAGGGTAGGAAGGAGGGCTGCTGCTGCATACAAGGCTGGCTGCCTTATTTATCACAGTGAGAGCCTGGCTGAAGCCACAGCCCAGCTAAGGGTGAGTGTATGGTGATAATACTAGGTGCTTGTCACAAACACGTTCTGATGGAGCCATATCTCTCACCAGATGTGGCATACCATGAATTTTCACATGGGAAAAGTTATCTTCATTTTCTGCAGCCTGAAACTGGCGTTGGCTTTGCAGAGGTGGCACTTCCATCCCAGCTGCTGTGCATTGTGCCAAAGAGGTAGCACACAGCTGAGTAAGGGAGATGAGAGAGGCTCATGACATGCCTCTGCAGGCTTCTAGTTCCAGGGGATACTCCTTAGGGGGTGACCCTATAGTGTATCCTTGCAGAAAGGCTACTCATTGCTAGTATACCCAACTAGGAGGATGGTGTGGTTCTCATTACCCTTCTTTTCCTAGTAAGTACTGAATTTGTTTTCAGAAAAAAGAGAAATTAAGCCTAGCCAGGCAAAGGTGTACGGGGCCTCACTTTGAAGTAGGGGTGCTTCATCTCTTCCCTACTCCACTGTTCTCGGTCCTGAGGCATTGCTCGCCCAATTTTTGACAACATAACCTATCCAACCTGTAGTGTCCTTACAAACATGGGTGTTGTAGGTGGTCTTCATAAATTGTATTCTACACATCATCTGCTCTGTCCATACGTAAAAGAATTGCCATGGACTTTCAATGATGGCATCTTCTACATAAGAAAGATGAGCATGGCACTATCCTGAAGAACCATGCTTTGCGGTGAGTGTGGTGGGAGGATGTGGGGTGCAGATCTGGCACTCTCTGAATGTGTGTTGGCAGTCTCTGTAGGGGTAGACCAAGTAAGACCATACCCAACATTCTCCTTGGCAACCCAGCCAGAGATCACTCATGATGTGAACACAATTGGACCAGAGGGCTGGACAGTGTGAATGGCCAGGGAATCCAGGCTTGAGGACACTGCCACAGGCGTGGTATAAGGACAGCTTCAGATACAGCCTATCTGTTTCTTCAAGTACTTAATGTACTATTTGAGACACTCCTGAATGTCCATCTTTTAGCCTTTGGAAGAAAAATATCTGCATTAGATTACAGGATTATTTAAATTAGTGTTTTTGTGTATGCAAGTGGGTATGATCCATTGTGAATAATTTATCCAGAAAGGTTTGTAACAGAAGAGCTTTGCATTTTATTTTAGACTGAGAGAAAATTTACAAATGGTTAAACAGGACCAGACTCAGTCAGCACAGGGGTGGAGCAACCAAGGAAAGCGTTGGGCTAAAGGGTGAAAAGGTGGTTCAGAGTGGTATGTCCAACCTAGGGCCAGTGTGAAGTTGGGCATTTTCTTTAAAATAGGGCTTAAAGCTGTTGTCCCAACTGCCTGCAGTTATTGCCTGGTCTTTGGTCTTTTCCAGGAAAAGATGGATGTTAGAACCTCACTGCTTTGTTCTCATTACTGTCAACCTCCCTGAATTTCTTCTTTCTGCTGGATAAAATTGTTCTTCTTCTCCTGATGTTACAGGAAATGAATGTTTCCACCTCTCGCAGCACTACATAAGCTCCAAATTTGAAAGTGTAGGCAGTGAGGAAAGGAGTTAGATAGAAACAAAAGCTTATTTTGGAGGCGTGCCATTCTAGGTGGTGTATTTTAGACAGATAAAGTCTGCTGCTCTGCCAAATACAAATTTAAAAATACCCTCCCCCTGTGAAAAACAGTATTCATTTTTTTCCTCCTTTAAAATTACCGTAGTCTCCATCTGCTAGCACCCTGCAGTACTGAGCCATATTTGTATGGATGTTCTGATCAGGACACAGATCATCGTGTCCTGGATTGTGCACCCCAGTTGTTTTTTATGTTTACACTGTAAAAATAAATGAATTCATTCCATCTGCCCCAGCTTCCAAATGAAACACATCTGTGTGAGACAGTGACAGAGGAAGGCACGGAGCTGGTAAGGTTTCTGGCATGGACACAACAGTGTCAACATGTTGTATCCCGGCACGTCAGAGAGCGACTGACCTGCTCTGCTCTTTGATAAACTGAAGTACTCCTTGTTTTTAATTCCAAATACCAGCAATGAGTCTCCTCAACATTATATATATATATACACACACATATATATATATTATCACTGTCCAGAGCCACACACACACACACACACACACACACATATTTGGTTCTGGACAGCTGTAAAATTAGGTGGATCATGGCTCCATACTGTATAACAATATTCCTCTTAACACATTAGAGTGATTTTCTCTGAGAAGGTCTCCAGTTGCAGTGAAAGAAAAGGAGACCAGATCACTGAACACCTATATCACCAATATCCTTTCAAGGCATCCTGAAATATCAGAATTACAATTATTTTTGACTTTTGCATAAGAAAGGGCGGGGAGTAAATGGCTCTGTGCTCTTTCTAAAATCTGGCAATGCGGTGTTTCCTCTCATTTCAACCTCAAATTCCTCTTTCCTGCTCCCTGCTGTACTCAACATATTTCTTTTCCCTTGGTAGTTTTCACACACCTCCTTTGGCAGCCACAGGGTAAGTTTTCACAGCTCACACTGCATTAGCACTTAGGTTCCTTGAAACATCAACCACAGAGTCTGAGTTGACAAAGTGCATTGAAAAGAAGAGGAAAACTATTTGCAGAAAATAGGTTTATGGAGGTGGTTCTAGGTTGTATTTAAGATATTAGGACCCAAGAGCCCTTCCCTACTTCAGTGCCCTGGAATGGTCTCCAGACTGCAAGCCCAGCCAAGACATAAGGGTGCAATATCCCTCTTCTTTCTTTGGAAGAAGACCTCTGTGGATGAATGAGCAGGAAGGGAACAGGGAGTCCTCTGGTCAGGCTTCATTCTTGGGGGTGATCACATCTGTGAGTGTCCTGGTCCCATGATCTAGACAGAGGCTGTGTCTTTCAGGCTAAAAGTCAGGTGCATTACAGGAATGAGGAGAAAGCGCTAAGGGGAGAAGAAAAGAGTGGTTCAAAGGTTAGCTAGTGATACACTGACTGTAAGACCCAACTCTGTTACAGTATGGGCTTAATGCTGCTCTGCAGCTCAGTTCCCTGTAGGTGAATGAGCATGATAATCATTTTGTGCTTCCCAGATGCATAGTGAGATGCTGGGAGACTGCAGAAATGATATTATATAAGATAGGTAGATATATTATTGGGTAACATAGTGCAGGAAAAAAAAAAGCAGAAATCAAGATAAGCATTATCTTTCTTTTGTGCATTTTAGAGTCCTTTGGAGGCTCTAGGGCCTGATTTATACAAGAAACTTCATAAACCTAATAAACACATGTTTTTAATATTAATGAACTCATTAAACAGAATAGCTTACACTGACTTCAATCAAATCCATATGAACTTAAATTAAAACAATATAACCCACTATTTAGCAAAAACAAGAACACTGAGTTATTTTTAAACAGCTTTAATGTAAATCATTGCACTTTTCATAGGGAGATAAGCCAGAAGACCAGATTGTTCAGACGAATTGACCTCTAAGCAAGTCATTTTTTTTGACAGCAGCTGGAGGTACTCAGAGAATCTGAAAATGGGGTCCAATTAACTTCGTCTCACAAAAGCTGGAATATTTTCACAGATCATATGGACCAGCAACCTTGGTAGCACAGAAAATGCATACTGACTTTTGAGACTCCAGTGAGTTTTTTCACAAGCCTCATGTCAGATTTGAATTGTGAGTAAAGCCAGCAGCTTCTGTCTTTGCATAGGTATTAGTCTATATATCAGCAAAGGTTTTGTAGTGTTGTAATTACAACTTGAATCTAGTTTCTTACCCAAAGTGTTGTGAAGAGTAAAAACAAATACAGTATACTTCCTACCAAAAAACATCTCGTTCTTTCAAACAATTTTAGAAGAAGTTAATTTAAATATCCTTTCAACACATAGGTCCCCTAAAATGTTTGATTTGTATCCTGCCAGAGCAAATCTAAACCAATTCAACAAACTGTCGAGCTGATTTAATCACCTTACTCGCATTCCTCAGTAGTCATTCGTGAATCACATTTTGAAAACTAGAGTCTTCTGTGTCGTACAGAGGTTGCAATGTAAGAAATGCACAGAAAAACAAACTCATACAAAATAGATTTTCATTTTGAGAAATTTTGCCAGTTTGTTCTGCAAACCAAAAAGATCTGCTTAGCTGTTGTCACTAGAAGGCTCTTAGCTGACTTTTGACATGTATCCTCTAATGATGCAATGCGTTTAGCTGACGTATTGAAGGTGCAATTGATCATCACAGAATCACAGAATAATTCAGCTGGAAGACACCTCTGGAGATATCTAGTCCAACTCCCCAGCTCAAGCACAGTCACCTAGAGCATGTTGCACAGAATCACATCCAGATGGGTTTTGAATATCTCCAGAAAAACAGACGCCACAACCTCTCTGGTGCTACTTGTTCCCGTGCTCTGTCACCCTCACAGTGAAGAAATTTTTCCTCATGTTCAGACAGAACTTCCTGTGTTTCAGTTTGTGCCCATTGCCTCTTGTCCTATCTCATGGTGCTACACTGAGGAGGCACTCTGTCCCTTCATCCAGGTCATTGATGAAGAAGTTGAGGAAGACTGGACCAAGCACTGACTTCTAGCAGACACCGCCAGCTGCAGGCCTCCAACTACACTCCACGCCACTTATGACGACCCTCTGAGCTCTGCCTTTCAGCTGGTTCTCAATCCACCCCACTGTCCACTCATCTAACCCACACTTCCTGAGCTTCTCTAGGAGGATGTTGTAATAAATTGTAACTATTTGTTCATTGTTTAGAAGGAGGAATAAGCCGATGGAGGGGGAGGAGGAGGTTTTACAACAATCAGGGTTGAGACATGGTGTCAGACAAATAAATTATGGTAAGCACAAAAGCTTATATGACCCCTTGTGGAACCAGTGTCGGGGCCTTAGCTATCTTGCAGGACTATGAAGAGCTGAAGTAAGCAACAAGCTGCTCAGAGGTTTTGAAGGTAAAAGGATAAAGAAAAGATAAGCAGGCGCCTGTAATTTTCTCACAGAACAGCATCCCAAAAGGGAGTCAACACAACAGATAAGCAAGCCCCTGTGATCACTCACAAGGAGACAAACCAAAATAAAGAGACAGAAGAAGACCACGGCCTTCCTCTCCACGACCACCAGAGACCTTCAGACGACCCCCCCAGCAACCCACACATGCGCAAAACGCACCAGGAGATTACAATGCAGATTATAAAAAGGGGACTGTATGTGAAGGAGGTGCGTGCCGTTGGCGGAGCTGAGACTCCCCGGCCGCCCAGTGCTGTTTTGCTTGTGGCTGCTTACTTAACTAAATAAATTGTTCACATGATTTAACAAACTCTCTGTATGAATTAACCTTCAAGAGAGTAACTTATGACAGATGTGATGGGAGACAGTGTCAAAAGCCTTGCTGAAGTCAAGGTATACAACGTCCACTGCTCTCCCCTCTTCTACCCAGCCAGTCATTCCATCACAGAAGGCTGTCAGGTTGGTTAAGCAGGATTTCCACTTGGTGAATCCATGCTGGCTACTCCTGATCACCTTCTTTTCCTCCATATGCCTGGAGAGGACATCCAGAATGAGCTGTTCCATCACCTTTCCAGGGATGGAGGTGAGGCTGATCAGCCTGTAATTTCCTGGGTCCTCCTTCTTGCCCTTCTTGAAGACTGGAGTGACATTGGCTTTCTTCCAATGTTCAGGCACCTCTCCAGTTCTCCAGGACCTTTCAAAGATGATGGAGAGTGGCCTAACAATAACATTTGCCAGCTCCCTCAGGACTTGTGGGTGCATCCCATCAGGGCCCATGGATTTGTGGATGTCAAGTTTGCCTAAATGATCTCTAACATGATCCTCCTTGACCAAGGGAAAGGCTTCCTTTCTCCAGGCTTTCTTTTGTCTCCAGGGTCTGAGATTCCTGAGAGCTGCCCTTAGAAGTAAAGACTGAAGCAAAGAAGGCATTCAGTAATTCTGCCTTCTCTGTATCCCTTGTCACCAGGGCCCCCACCCCATTCAGTAGCAGGCCCGCGTTTTCCCTAGTCCTCCTCTTGCTACTGATGTATTTGAAGAAGCCCTTCTTGCTGTCCTTAACATCCCTTGCAAGACCCAATTCCAGCCGGGCCTTAGCCTTCCTCATCGCATCCCTGCATACTCTGACTGCATTCGTATAATTCTCCCAAGTAGCCTGTTCCCTCTTCCACATTCTGTGTATTTTCTTCTTCTGTCTGAATTTGGCCAAGAGCTCCTTGCTCACCCATGCAGGTCTCCTGCCCCTTTTGCTGCACTTCTTACTCGTAGGAATGCACCGCTCTTGAGCTTGGAGGAAGTGATGTTTGAATATTAGCCAGCTCTCCTGGACCCCCCTTCCTTCTAGGGCCTTAACCCATGAGACTCCAGCAATTAGGTCTGTGAAGAGCCCAAAGTCCGCTCTCCTGAAGTCCAGGGTTGCAGTCCTGCTTGTTGCCTTACTTCTTTCCTGCCACATCCTGAACTCCACCATCTCATGGTCACTGCAGCCAAGGCTGCCCCCAACCTTCACATCTCTAACCAGTCCCTCTCTGTTGGTAAGGACAAGGTCCAGCAGGACATCCTTCCTATGGATGTCCTCCTCCTACGGAGGAGCCTACGCTCCTCCACCATTTGTGACAAGAAGTTATCATCGATGCATTGCAGGAGCCTCCTGGACTGTTTGTGCCTAGCTGTGTAGTCCTTCCAGCAGATATCAGGGTGGTTGAAGTCCCCCATGAGAACCAGGGCCTGTGATCTTGAGGCTACCTCCAGCTGTCTATAGAAGGCCTCATCAACTTTCTCTTCCTGGTCAGGTGGCCTGTAGTAGACAGCCACAAAAGTGTCCCCCATGTTAGCCTGCCCTTTGATCTTTACCCATAAGCTCTCAACTGCCTTCTCCTCCTCCCCACCTAGGCAGAGCTTGATGCATTCCAGTTGCTCTCTCACATAAAGAGCAACTCCATCACCTCACCTTCTTGGCCCATCTTTCCTAAAAAGCACATAGCCATCCATGGCAGCATTCCAGTCATCTTCTGCTTTGTCACATGGGCATTGATGATACCAGGAGCAAATTGGAAACCATCAAAATAGAATTTCAGAGCTCTGGGGATGGTGGTCAAGGGTCTGGGAGCTCAGGTGATTTTCTCTTCAATCTTGTCAGTGAGAGGGAAGGACGGGAGGAGGAATAGACAGATTTTCCAAATTAACAGCTAGCTGCGCTGCTGGTGTTGGCAACAGGGTTTTGGTTTCTATGATCATGGGACTCTATTTGAAGATAGGCAACTGATGGGATGAGATAGGATCCACCTCATTAAGTGGGGCACGTGTGTCTTTCCCATACTTTGGCCAGCCTAGTAAAGAGGACTTTAAACTAAGAAGGATGGGGGAAGGGGATAGTTATAGCAACAGCATACTCAACAAAACATGACTCAAATCAGGATGCCTCCAGTGGGTACATGCAACTGGAGATGTGCATTTGAGACATGGCTATGGGGGATCCTCTGACACTCCTCCTGAGAAACCTGCATGCTCGATTACCTCTCTGAAATACCTGTACACCAATACACATAGCATGGGGAATAAATAGGAGGAACTGGAGATCTTTGTGCAGCCGCAGGGCCATGATCTCATTGCAGTTACAGAGACATGGTGGGATAGCTCACATGACTGGAATGCTGTCATGGATGGCTACGTGCTTTTTAGGAAAGATGGGCCAGGAAGGCGAGGTGGTGGAGTTGCTCTTTGAAGGGATTGATTGCACGGACTCCTGATGGGTTCTGATCAGAAGACGTTTATCCATATCAGAAGGCAAAATATATATATCGATACAGCAAGCACGAGTTGTGCACGAGACATACACAGCACAGTGATTGGGTATACAGTGACAAGCAAGCGCTCCAGCTACTAAAGCGATTGGTTATATCCCTTGATACAATTTTCTCACAAGCAGACACCACGGTTATCTGCTTGGCTCATATTCTGTATTCTTGTTCTGTTTTTCTCACAGCACACCTGCTTCTAGTCTCAGTTGAAGGACAGGTCGCCTAGCTCAGTGTCTAACAAACCCCACAATTCCCCCTCTTTTATTTTTAAGCGGCCACACGTCCTTCAGCATGCCCTCTATCATGCATCGCAAGCATTGCAATAAGCAGTGAATAAGCAGCATTAGAGTGCAAATAACAAGCAATATTAAAATACTGAGTTTAACAAGTTCTTTCACCTATCCTACAATTTCTAGGCCAGAGAGCCAACTATCAATACCAAACGAGCTGTGTTGTATCTCACTCGTTAATTGTTGGAGATGCCATACCTGTGTAAAGATGGGATGGAAGTGATCAGACAGGTTCATAGAACACATGCCCTCAAACTCATCACACCCATGTCATTGGACTAGCAATAAAAAGTTGGTTTTATCAGTATCACAAAAGTCTAGGTTATTAGCGCAGTCGGCTGCATAAGCCTGAGTGCTACGCTTTTCCTGGCAATGGGCTCGGGTATTGTTTAAGATCATAGTCTCAGGAATGAGACCAATTTTTGGTCGTGTAATTGCACTAAAATGTGGCATTGCGATAGAGCGCAAGCGTAGCATTTACAACTTGTTTGGTGGTCTGGTTCTGGCCTGTGTAATTAAAATAGAGACAGGCATCCGCTCGCACAGTTCCCGGAATGTCCAATGCCTGTGGTTCCCAGGGGGTGGGCGGGAGATGGGCCGCCCAACCATCCCAGTTGTCAACCGCCATCTGAGAGGTATTGAGGAGGTCACTCACTGGTGGTGAGAGATGGATCACTATGCCCCAACTTCCGAAGGGTACACACACAAGGCACGTTGTGAACGGGTTGATCAGTGTTGCCAGTGATAGGCATAAAGATTGTTGTCCTGTCATGTTGGTGAGGGTGACCCAGACATTTGGGCGTGGGGAGATGGAGAGCCATGCTTAACCACAGGTGATGATGGCAGCAAGGAGGACGAGGCCAGGAAGGGTCAAACTCCCCGTGCCGGAACCCATCGCGGCCCATGACCTGTGGAAACACAAGCATACCCTCGGCCCCACGTGATTAGTCGGTGAGGTCGAGGTGCTTTGCAAAGTGTTAGACAATCTGCCAGTGCCCACCAGGCCCCCAGACGGTGTAACTGTGGGCCAAGTAGCTGCCCAATCCGACGAGGAAATGATGGTCACATCTGCTCCTGTATCTATAAGCACGGTACATTTGATGTGTAATGGGTGATGCTATGTATTATGCACCGTGATAGAAAGCGTTGGTCGCTGCTGTGCAATGTCAGTGGCCCAAAAAACGGCTGGGGCTCCTGTGAAGCCAAACCCAGCAGATCCTCGTTTCTTGTTAGTTGTTCTGGGTACTATAGCTTTAAACAATATTAATTGGGCAATCTGAGTGTCCTTGGACACAAACAGTGGAGGCGACAGAATCCATGCCATTGCGTGAATCTGCCCTTCATAATCAGCATCAATCACACCAGGTAGTATAAACAGCCCTGCCAGGGTCGTACTCGAGCGTCCTAGTAGGAGTGCGCTGCATCCACTACCGAGAGGCCCCTTCACATTAATGGGAATTTTGTGCACGTGAGTCCCCCAGAAAGTTGTCTCCTTTACTGTGGAAACATCCACTCCGGCACTTCCTCTTGTTTCAGCGGAGAGGGAGTCCACGACGACGCAGCTGTCGTCGGCGGCGTGGTTGGCGCCGTTGTCTGTATTAACATCGCTAGAGGGGCGAGTGTCTGCGTCACCGGCGTGGATGGTGGTATTTGTGTCATCGCGCGCCATCTCGCGCTGCTTCCCCCGTTTACCGAACGAGGGGGCAAGAGCGCACCGTCTTTGCTATACTTTGATCGGCACTGGTTAGCAAAGTGCCGTCCTTTCTTGCACCTTGGGCAGATTCTCGGCGTGGTGGGATGTGGCGCGCTGGTCCCTGCTCTCTGTGGGCAGCTGGACAGAAAGTGACCACTGCCGCCACACTGGAAACTCTTCCTTTGGCCTTTTGGCTTCACAGTCAATGCGGCAGCAAATGCCGTGGCTAACGACTCCGTCTGATGATGAATGGAGCCGACTCTGTTACAAGCCTCTATCATTTCGACTAGGGAGGCTTTTGGAGACATAGCTTGCAGGACTTTTTTGCAATCCATGTTAGCGTTTTCTACTGCTAGCTTTAATAGCAGCGCCTCTTTTGCTTCTTGGTTATCAACTTGTTTATCTAATGCATCCCGGAAACGGTCAATAAAGAGCATATACGGCTCCACAACTCCTTGGAGTATTTTCGTAAAAGAATGAGTTGGCTTCCCAGTCTCTGGGATTTTTAACATAGCTTGTAAGGCTAGAGACGCAGACTGCCTTAAAATCTGCGGATCTAAACGGGCTTGAAGCCGCGGGTCCTCTAGAGGCGCTTGCCGCAAGAGCTGCGGCAACCCAGCAGTTTTACATGGATCGCTGACGGGTCTATCTAAGTTTTCTAGAGAAGCAGCATAACATAAATCTCGCCACTTTTGTTCCCACAAAAGCTTCTGTGTCGGGGTCAGAATCATTGCTGCCAGCTGACGGAGATCATATGGTGTTAAGAGCTGTCCTGTCAGAACATTTTCTAGCAGTGATTGAGAAAAAGGGGTGGATAAGCCCCACGTGGTCACTGTTTTCCATAATTCTTTAATCAAATCCCACTGAAAAGGAACCCACTCCTTAGGGCCCTGTCGCTGGACCTGGACTGGGAGTGCCAGGCACGGGTCATCCCCGGCGGCCACTGCATCATGGCGCAATTGTGCCCAATGGGTCTGGGGGTCAAACCCCCCTAAATCCGTCCTTGTTGGCTCCGCAGTGGTCTCTGATTGACAAGGTGCCTCAGCCCCCCCTTTCTCCCGCGTGAAAGACGGCAGCGGAGGCGGACCACAACGCACCCGCAGTAGCGATTCCATATCTAAATCTATGAGGTTAGCATTTAACAGCGGGGCTGGATGGTCTCCCGAGAGTTTAAGAGCTTTCGCAGCTTTCTTTTTCCCTTTTTTTTATTTTTTCTTTTTTTCCATGTTCGCAAAGTTTCTGTTATCAAATGCCAAGTCGTCATTACATCCCGGGCAGTCAAATCCCCCCGAGACGCGGCTTCCCAAATCATCTGACCTGCATTTTCCCATGTTTCAAGATCAAACACCGCTGATACCGTGAACGGGGCCCCTTTTGCTTTTAACCATTTAAGTAAAAGTTTCACTACTTTCTCATCATAACTAACATCTTTCTTAGCTAATATCTGCAGTAACAACTTAACGATAGCTTCCTCTTCTGTCGACAGATTAGATCCCATAGTTATGCTCCAGCTGCTCACCTGTAAACGGTGATTGCCTGGGCTTCTTGCTGCAGTCCCGCTGCGAGCGGTTCGTTCAGCTGGAGTCCCTTCAGGACGCTCCTGTCAGCGCTTGTTCGACCCAATCACGTCGAGGTCACCATTTGAAGGGATTGATTGCACAGACTCCTGACGGGTTCTGATCAGAAGACGTTTATCCATATCAGAAGGCAAAATATATCGATACAGCAAGCACGAGTTGTGCACGAGACATACACAGCACAGTGATTGGATATGCAGCGACAAGCAAGCGCTCCAGCTACTAAAGCGATTGGTTATATCCCTTGATACAATTTTCTCACAAGCAGACACCACGGTTATCTGCTTGGCTCATATTCTGCATTCTTGTTCTGTGTTTCTCACAGCACACCTGCTTCTAGTCTCAGTTGAAGGACAGGTCGCCTAGCTCAGTGTCTAACAAACCCCACAGCAAGTGGGGAGAGAGAGCAACAGAGAGCAACTGGAAAACATCGAGCTCTGCCTAGGGGTGGATAAAGGGCTAGTCGAGAGCTTATGAGAAAGGATTAAAGGGCAAGATAACACTGGTGCCACTGTTGTGGGTGCTTACCACAGGCCTCCTGACCAGGAAGAGAAAGTCGATGAGGCCTTCTACAGACAACTGGAAGTAGCCTCAAGATCACAGGCCCTGGTTCTCATGGGGGACTTCAACCACCCTGATATCTGCTGGAAGGACTACACAGCTAGGCACAAACAGTCCAGGAGGCTCCTGCAATGCATTGATGATAACTTCTTGTCACAAATGGTGGAGGAGCCTACGAGGAAGGATGTCCTGCTGGACCTTGTCCTTACCAACAGAGAGGGACTGGTTAGAGATATGAAGGTTGGGGGTAGCCTTGGCTGCAGTGACCACAAGATGGTGGAGTTCAGGATGTGGCAGGAAAGAAGTAAGGCAACAAGCAGGATTGCAACCCTGGACTTCAGGAGAGCAGACTTTGGGCTCTTCAGAGATACAGAGAAGGCAGAATTACTGAATGCCTTCTTTGCTTCAGTCTTTACTTCTAAGGGCAGCTCTCAGGAATCCTGCAGCCTGGACGTGAGGGAGAAAGTCTGGAGAAGGGAAGACTTACCTTTGGTTGAGGAAGAAAGATTAGAGACGTTCTGGGCAGGCTAGACATCCACAAATCCATGGGCCCAGATGGGATGCACCCATGGGTCCTGAGGGAGCTGGTGGATGTTGTTGCCAGGCCACTCTCCATCATCTTTGAAAGGTCCTGGAGAACTGGAGAGGTGCCTGAGGGCTGAAGAAAGCCAATGTCACTCCAGTCTTCAAATAGACCCAGGAAGGAGGACCCAGGAAATTACAGGCTGATCAGCCTCACCTCCATCCCTAGAAAGGTGATGGAACAGCTCATTCTGGATGTCCTCTCCAGGCATATGGAGGAAAAGAAGGTGATCGGGAGTAGCCAGCATGGATTCACCAAGGGGAAATCCTGCTTAACCAACCTGATAGCTTTCTCTGATGGAATGACTTGCTGGGTAGAAGAGGGGAGAGCAGTGGACATTGTGTACCTTGACTTCAGCAAGGCTTTTGACACTGTCTCCCATCATATCCTCCTAGAGAAGCTCAGGAAGTATGGCTTAGACGAGTGGACAGTGGGGTGGATTGAGAACCGGCTGAAAGGCAGAGCTCAGAGGGTCGTCATCAGTGGCGTGGAGTGTAGTTGGAGGCCTGTGGCTAGTGGTGTCCCCCAGGGCTCAGTCGTGGGTCCCATCCTGTTCAACTTCTTCATCAATGACCTGGATGAGGGGACAGAGTGCCTCCTCAGCAAGTTTGCAGATGACCCCAAACTGGGAGGAATGGCTGATATACCTGAGGGCTGTGCTGCCATTCAGAGAGACCTGGAGAGGCTGGAGAGCTGGGCAGAGAGGAACCTCGTGAGGTTCAGCAAGGGCAAGTGCATGGTCCTGCATCCAGGGAGAAATAACCCCAGACACCAGCACAAGCTGGGGGCTGACCTTGTGGAGAGCAGCTCTGCAGAGAAGGACCTGGGAGTGCTGGTGGATGACAAGTTGAGCATGAGGCAGCAATGTGCCCTTGTGGCCAAGAAGGCCAATGGTGTCCAGGGGTGCATCAGGAAGAGTGTTGCCAGCAGGTGGAGGGAGGTGATCCTGCCCCTCTACGCAGCCCTCCTGACGCCTCATTTGGAGTACTGTGTCCAGTTCTGGGCTCCCCAGGACAAGACACACGTGGAGCTCCTGGAGAGAGGGCAGTGTAGGGCTACAAAGATGCTCAGAGGGCTGGAGCACCTGCCCTACGAGGAACGGCTGCGAGAGCTGGGCCTCTTCAGCCTGGGGAAGAGAAGCCTGAGGGGGGATCTTATCAATGTGTACAAGTACCTGAAGGGAGGGTGTCAGGGGGACAGGGACAAACTGTTTTCAGTTGTCCCGTGTGACAGGACAAGAGGCAATGGGCAGAAACTGAAGCACAGGAAGTTCCACCTGACCGTGAGGGGGAATTTCTTTCCTGTGAGAGTGACGGAGCACCGGACCACGTTGCCCAGAGAGGTTGTGGAGTCTCCTTCTCTGGAGATCTTCCAGGCCCGCCTGGATGCAACCCTGTCTAACATTCTGTAGGTGCCCCTGCTGAGCAGGGAGGTTGGACTAGCTGATCTCCAGGAGATCCCTTCCAACCTTACTGATTCTATGATTCTATGATTCTATCAATAGTCTGACATGTGGACAAGCTGTGGTAGTCTTTCAATGACATTTTGTAATCGAGCCCCTGTCAGGCAGCAAATGTCTCTAGACAAGAGGTCAGGTCAGCAGACAGGTGCCTCCATCCCATGCAGCAGAGAGTCACTCACAACAATCATTTCATTGCAATCAATCAGTTCATGTCCTAATGAGTAGTGTTCAGATACGTGCTTTTATTTAACACATTGGAGGAGCCTCAAAAGATCCAATTTACCATGTTATTCCATCAATGCCAGTAAGCTATTGAGTGATAGCTCTGAAATAGGAAGATTTTACATGATATGTGTAAATATGTATGCATGCATATATATTGCATTGCATTGCCTTAGTTTATTTGGCAAGAAGGAACTATTCTAAATACCTAATGAAATGGAACAAGATCCATCCACCAGTTACAAAGGTAGAGACTATGATTAAACACATACAGTACTACAAAAATATAATTTATATGTACATTCTTAGAGAATCAGAAAAATAGAGCTGTAAAAGATCTTCAAACTTCCTTTGGTTCTTGTCGCTAACAAATATATATATACATGGAGGATAGGATATACATACACATGCATGCACATCTGTATAAATCATTGTCATGCTTTGTGCCACTGAGGACAATTTAACTGTAAAAAAGGGCCTTAGATAGGCAAATGATTCAATGGATACAGACTCATTGTGAAAATGTTTGCACCAAAGCAAATGAGAGACTCAGACTTTTAACCAGGAGCTATTTACTCAGTCTTTCATTTTTTTCCTATAATCCCTTTGCTATTACCAGGGTTATTTGTGCATGGTCTCTGCATAATCTGGGGTTTGTGAAACGGCTTATCGATGCCATGAAAATTGAAAACTGAAGTCATGCATTGTAAGAATACTTATAACTAAAAAATGGTCAGGAAGAAAGAAAAATCTGTTGAAAGGCAAAACACATGAATCTGACCTGTCTAGCCTGCAAACTGTCTTGAGCTTTATTCAACATCTACTGTTATATTTTAGTGTGATGGAGGGATATGGCTTACAACATCAAGATATTAACTGTGGATAGTTCCTAGGCTTGGTCTAGAATTGGGAGCAAGAGATGGAGATGCCTGGGGAGACAAGACATGGGGCAGCAGCTGAGAAGCTGTAAGAGCCCAGAAAGAAAGAGATGGGACTGAGTATCATCGTCACAGCGCTTTATTTGCCTCCATCTTAATTTTTACTTTCTTACGACTCCATCTAGTCAAGTTTACCAGTTCATTCCTACTTTCCAAAGGGTTATAAGCAGTTTTCCCTGAGGAAAGAATGAACCTCATTGAAAGTCCACGGCTTTGCTATGATTCTTTATTGATCTATTACCTTCATGTGCCAGGTCATCATGTTGTTTCTAAGTGGTCTGTGGCAATCAAGAACAGGTCCTTCATTCAGCTCTCTAAGCTAGTCCATGAGAAGATGTGTCCCCTGGGCTGTGACTGCTCAAGTTCAGCTAGTCTTTCTCATTTTATTTTCCAATGTAGTTGCTCAGGTTACCCTGAACAGCAAAAGAGGCTTGTTGGCTCCAGGGATACTGGTCACAGCTCGTGGCCAGTTTGGCTGTGTATCGAGAGCTGGAAACACTTTTCCTTTTACAAAGAAAAGTGACATATAACCATTTTGTGTTACTGCTGTATGTGTGACAGAGCTGTGGTCTCACTCAGTCCTGACACTGCTGACTTTAAACAGATTTTCACTTTTGCTAAATCAGAATGGGGCCCATTGTGAAGACATATCTGAAAAAATATATTTTTTCTAGATGAACAAGACACTCTACTTTTACAGGCTAGCGATTTGCAGTTAGTATTGCTGCAATCCTTCCTCCATTCCCAGCAAATGAGTCCAAACACATAAAAAGCCTTTCTTGTCCCCTTTGGCAAAGGTATAAGCAAAGGGAAAGGCAAGAGGCAAAGCCAAGCAGCTGAAGGGGCTTTCACTCTCTCCATGAGCGTTTTTAGACTTGGAGTGCCCATCCCCGAGCAAAACAACACAGTAGGAGAAGCATCACGAATACCAGTTGGCAGAGTTTGGATTTGGGAGGTGATTCCAAGCAGATGATGCAGTGGATAAGTAGGTGTAGAGGAGACTATGCAATGAGCCAGGGTGGAGGATAACGTTATTACCAGGGCTGGGGGGAAGAGACGGAGTTAGACAACTCAACATATTTGAGTTATTTGCTCTTTCCTTGCAGGACAGGGGAACTGAATACATCTGGTGCAGGGAATTTGCCTATCACTCAAGAATGGTGTTTGTGACTGTTAATAAAGATGGAAGTGAGGCTGGCTGAGAATATTCTGAATTTCCATACTGATCATAATTCAGGTGAGCATCAGAGATTTCAGAAAGACCAGGCTTCTGCCCATGCCTGTCCATATGGTACGTGCATATGCAAAAATGAATTCATAAATCAGATAAATGAGGGAAGGAAAATGTTTTTTTCCTTTCACAGTGCTAATCACCATGGTATCCAAGTGCCTATTTGTTAGGATTGCATAAATCATTATTGCTTTTGTAACAGCCTCCTGGGGGAAGTTTTGTCTAATTTATTGTGACTCTCCCAGAGGGGAATAACGCGGGGCAGGCAGAAGCCGGCTGGCTGGCGGGAGTCGTCTCTGTGCTGTGCTCCCGTAGTCATCATTGCTCCCTCTCAGGGCCCCCTGTCCTCGAAGGGCAGAGACACAGAGGCAGAGCCATGGGCGCGGAGAACGCAGGCGAGGGGAGAGCATCTCAGCGTGCACCACCCTGCTGCCGGGCCTGGGGAAACGGAGCAGTGTGCCCCCGGGCCGGGGCCGGGAAACCTCCCACTGCGCTTCGAGGAGGGCTGCAGGGTGATGGAAACAGGGAAGGGGAATAGGAACCGCAGATGCACGGCAGGAACCTCTAATCTTACATAAGTGAATCATGACGCTGGCTAGCGGCAAGCGTGGCTAGAAACAGCATTCATTACTCTCATTAAATCACTCAGTTAACTTTCCTTTCTGACTTGATGCCTCAGTTTAGCTTGGCTTTTTCTTCTGGGTAACTACAGCTTATTTTTCTTCCTGTATCTTGGCTTCTATTCCTTTCTCACGACCTCTCTACAGGAGAATTGATAGAATGCCTTGTACAATTCATACCTGTTCTACTTTTAAATATTTTTCTGCAAAACTGGAAACAAAATTATGGTATATTTGGAGCTATGTATCAAGAGTGTCCAAGTCCAAGGGATTTCAGGGTTTGAAAATATATGGGTAACTTCAAAGATAATCCTTTGTATAATAAAAGCAGAAAACCTGCCATGCCATTTTGCATAACACCCTATATAATCTATGAAGTAAATCCAAGGTGTCTGTTACCATGACATCTCCTAGAAAAGCTTAGTAATATTAACAGAGAAAGAGTGGTGGTGGGTTAAAACAAGAAATGCAGCTTGGGGCTCATGCAGTTTTACTCTGCCTCTGCTGACCATGTGCTGATGTGTCTCTGAAGCAGATCTGAATTCATCTTGCAGCTCCCTGTATGACTTAGGTATCTACAGATAGGTGTTTTTCATCTGACCAAATGTAGATGGTTATTTCTGAGTTAGCCTCCTACCACTTATCATAAAGGGAGAGAAATAAGTTTTTCTGGCTATAGTTTACCAAATTCTGCAGTAAATATCTAAAGTAGTCAAGGTGACCCTAAAAGCACCTGCTTTGTACCGTTAGTTATAAAGACAATCTTGAATCATTAGTTCTATTAGTGTAAGCAATCATATCTTCTGCACAACCCAGTTAACCAGATCAAGGCTTTTAATGTAATCTGAGATGCCCTAGACATCTGCATATGGATGACACAAGGCCAATAGGAGACATATGTCCTTTAAGAATGGCAGCCAGGGCCAGGTTGGATAGGGTGTCTCAAATGACACTGGGTGCCTGCTGTTAGCAACTGAACAGAGCCCTTTGGGTGGGGTAGAGCTCCAGATTAAGACAGTTAAAGTTAGGTATCTACAGGTAAGTGTCTGCATGTGAGCTGGATATCTATCTAAGCACTCAGGAGGTGTCTGAAGAGCTTATTTCAGTTGATCAGACATAGGCATTCAGTACCACTGGAGATGGACCACTGTTCCTACTTCTGTACATAGTGCATCATATCAGCTCCTGTTCCACATGTGTACATAGCGCATCATATCAGCTATTCCATGCAGATGTCTCAGACACCCTAGTATATACCAAGTAGCCAAGGACATCCTGATGTATTCAACCCTGGCTCTGACTGATGCACTTAGTGGAGCCTAGATAGTGACTCTTCTCATATCCAAGTAGACAACCAGTAGCAGACTAGTTGAATCACTGTCATTGACTGTACGCAATTGCTCTCCATTGATTGTCGGGAAATTTTGAAGATCTGGGGCTGAATTTGGGTGCCCACGCAAAGACATCAACTGGTATTTGAGGGGCTCTAGGTTATCTGAGACATCTGCACAGGCTTGGCAAATATAACACAGGACTTATAGGAGAGTTATACCCTTCTGAATTACCAGCTGAAGGCCAGATGAGATACTGTAAGATGTCTCATATGACACTAAACGTCTATGTGCAAGCAAAGATGGAATACAGCCATATAAATGGACATGTCTGAGTATCTGACTGAATCCTTCACTTAAAGATAGATGCAATGAACTTCATTCTTTATCTTTCCTTCTTATTTCTAAATTGGACATACTTTATATGATGCTCATCGTAATGGGGGCTTTATTTATGGTTGAGGCCTTTTAGCACTACAGGGATGACAAGAGAAAATTAATAACCCAGTAGAGACAGTCTGCTTCTGTGGCTATTTACCACGCTCCATGTCATATTCCCCATTATGGAGTATCCCTTTCCAAAAGAGCCTAAGCCTGTTGGGACTCTTCAATCACCTCTAAGAAAGACTGAATTATCTTCAGATCTCAGTGCGGTTGCATTCAGAGATAAATGTAGCATTTTTATATGAGCAACAGAAGAGCATGGATTAGGCACAGGATCTTTCAGACACCTTGTCATCTGTACAGCTTAGGTATAATGAGAAATGGTATCTCATCTGATACAGTCCAAACTTCCTCCTGCCTTTGTCTTTGGTTCTGAGAGAGTAATTTCTTCCTATCCCCATGGTTTCAGTAAGAGATCTGTTGTTTCCATAGGGTGAGATTCATCTTAGCTAAGTTCTGCTGCCTAAAAACTACTCAGAGACTCAGAGTTTGTCTAGATTTGCTCACAACCACTGTAGCTGGAAAATGTTGATCATCCCCTCCTTTAGCTGTAATTACTCCCTTGTGGTATGAAAGCAGAAATATTTACTCATATCTATTTGGTCTGCTTCACAGCTTAAGCCAATAAAGCTTATAAAAGTATATACAAGCAATATATTGTTTTGATGGTTCATGACAGAAGTTGGAAAGATTCAGTTCTTTTCCACTCACTTATACTTTATTGACATGGCAAGCGACACAAGTTTTGCCAAAATATACAACGAATAACACCCTTGGGTCTGTCATGGGCAGAGACAATACATCAAATATCTGCCTGGACAGCAAAACAGATCGCTGCCTGTGCTGTTATTTCTTGTAACCTTTTGTCATTACTGCCTGGTCTTGACTTACTGCCAGCTTGCCAGCTTTCTCCTTTCTCTCAGACTCATTCAATTCTACTTTTTCACTTTGCAAAGAAGACTTTGATCTCAGTTGAGCTATTGAAGAAGAAGGTGGCTGCTTCACTCTCCTTTGCCACATTAACAACTTCTACTCTCCCCTCACACTGCATCTATCTGGATGATACAAGAACAGCAATGAAAAATCCACAATGGTTGTAATGCACATTTACCTTCAACAGGTCATAGTGAAATGGTTTACAGTACAATACTTTGTCACCTATGTTTGAATATTTGTAACATTTTGGCTTGACAGAGTTCATTTTGTTCTCTCAGAAAAATCACAGTTTTGTTTTTGTTTTTTTTTTTTTTAAGTTTCAGACAACTGACTTGAGTATCAGTTCCACTGGAAATGTATTTTGATATTGGTTATTTGAAATTTGGCTATTGATTGATATCAGTATTTGATTATTTGATATTTGTTTGCATCAATTTTCAAAAGATGTACACTTTCCAAGGTAAAAGAGGCGGTAGAGAGCTTTGATTCTGTTCAGTACACATCCTGGGATGCTCCATTGTGCTTTAGTCTGAGCTGAGGCGTCACAGTACTACGAGTACTGTAATCCAGTCCGCAAGGTAAATCAGCTGCACTGCATCTTTTAAGAGATATTGCAGCAGCTCAGGCAGCCGAAGATTTCAGAACAACATATTCAACATCAGTAGTCTCAGTGAGAAACGAAAAAATTTATCATGAAAAACTTAGATTTTGCAGAAACTGAGTTTTCTGTCAAAAATATTTTGATGAAAATTCCCTACTTGCTCTTCTGAGAAGAAGAGTTGTCCTGGGGTTGAAAATTGTAAAAGATTTTATGATACTAATAATGTGATTCATAGCTCATGTGGATTTCAATACAGATTTTCTGATTCTTTGTGATGATACATCAAAACATGTTAGAGATGGCAACAGAGGTGAAATGTTATTTATTTTGTACTGCTTAGGAGAATTGTACCATTTCTCTGCTATAGCTTTTTTACTGCAGTCCCTGAACTGTAGAGTTTTCATGACATTTTGTAATGGCCTTAAAGATGGATCCTCTATATTGCTCTTAATAGTTAATTTAAATGTCACCTATGCTTTTCAGGGCCTTTCAGTTTCTCCTGCGTAAACTCTCCCAATCTACTTTAGGAAATCTAGGTTGAGCTCAAAGTCTTACTCATTGCAGCTTGTCTAGAAGCAAAAGTGCTACAAGGGCATATGGAAGCCTTTGTGTTCCTGTAGGAGGGCAAGGACAAATGACAGCTCTAACTCTGTGTCCAAGTTGCTGTGACATCAGATTCCCAATTTTGTTGGAATTTGATATAAATACATTCTGGTACATAGCAAAACAGACAGTTTATAGATCATTGGAAAGCACTGGAGAGTATCTGGTGGCTTGAACACTTGCAGCTTAAGTGGAATCTGGAAAATGAACACTGTGAATGAAACGATATTTTTATATAGTATGGAAAGACATTGTGATATGCAATAATTCCTCATGAATCATGGAATTATCAGTTTGTAAACAAGATAAAAGACATGCTATTTTTTTAACAATGTGTAGGAATTAGTTTTTACTTGAATAATACAGCAGCATACTACAAATGTCTTGGTGGAGTGTTTCCCTAGCAGACAAATAAAACTTCCTCTGCTGTTGATCAGAATTTTTTGCTTCTGAATGATATACGAGGTTGAAATGCTTTGCTCTGTGGTCTGACGAGAATCTGCAATCTCAATTTGCAAGAGCTAAGTAGAATATATGCAATATCAGGACCAAATGATGGACTTTCTCACAGGAGGAGACACCAACACTGGCTCTCTTGGCGGGACTGTCTTGTTTTCTTAATTTTTATTACCAATATTATTCTTGCATAATTTAGAGTAATATTTGCTGATGAATGGGAGAATAGGTTTTGTCTAAATTAGTTAATCAAACCTAGTAGTAGATCATGCTTCTAAATATTGAAAACTATCCTTAGGATGTGTAGTAAGCTGTTCAGAAGATACACAGACTGGAAGATAAATAGCTGGAAAGAAGAGATTTGACTGTCCTCATCTAAACATACATATTAAATATTACTGGTCACAAAATTATCCAACCCTTTTAACATTCTGTCTGTGTGATGAACCATAAGAGAGAGCTGGCATATGCCTCTGCGTTTTGCAGAAATGATTTCTGATCATTATGAACTGAAACTTCTTATTGGCAGAAGCTCACAAGCAGCATTTGCAGGCTACTGAGTTTTCTAGAGAAGGAGACTAGCATGTTACTGTATTCTGAACCTGCTGCTGCTTCCTGGAAATCCAGTGGCAAAATTTCTAATTTCAGAACGGACAGTAGTAGGGAGCCTGCATTAATAATTTCCCTATTGTCCAACCTACTCTTATATCCCTAGGGTCATCTAATATTTTCATTTTTTAATTAAATGATTTACTTATTAATCAGAAATGTTCTATGGTAAAATTTCAGCATAGCTAAAGGTGTTATTAGAGCCACTATCATAAAATTGTATGATTCCGTGGATTCGGGCGGCTGTGTTCTTGTTGGAATAAACAGTGGGGAATACAGGGACCTTGAGATCTCCCTGCAATAAGCTACACTGTTAGTAACATTCTCCTTCTTATCTATCTGAGCAAGACAACAAGTCAAAGTTGCTTTCACAAGTACTTTTCAGAAATAATAGGTGCAGATTTCCTTATTATTCTCTTAATTTAGTGATTGATAATGAACAAGGGCATTTGTGTTTATAAAGAGTTTTATTTCTCCAACATCTTTGACGTTGCAGTGGGTTCTGAGATTTCTGGTCCTTCAATTGCTCGGTGGGAGATGACCTTTGGCCAATGCTGCTCAAATACAACAGAAATTTTCTGGATGTACAGAATGGATTAAGCTCCTTAAGGCTCACTTGTCTGAGCTGTTGCAGAGTTTGTCTCGGGGGTACCCACTTAGCTGATCAGACGTTTTTAGGTGCTTAACAAGTGCTGCAGTCAACACCAAGGTGCTATTAGGTTTCTAAACGCTGACAAGTTTAGGGGGCCCTGGATACCAGTCAGTCTGAACAGTGCTCTTGGGTCTAGGTAATAAATTCCATCTAGATATTGGAAACAGATGTAGCTGGTCTGAATACCACTCATTGCCCCCAATCCATATCCAGGCTTTTAAGCCAAACTGTCTTCAGTCTATCTGTTTTAAAGCAAAATAAAAGCAATGTAACAGCTGGGATCTTCATTCTGTAGCTGCTGGCCTAGTTCTGGGCAATGTCAGCCTCTAAGTGTTCCAATAAGCTTATCTATGGGCTCCTGCAGGAGGCCTGGATGGTGCAGGTCTTCCCCTCCTGAGAGCAAAGTAGGCTGGACCTGTGGGAGTGTAGCCCTTCCAGCAAGAGGATGAGTGAGAAATGTTCACTTGTAGTCTTCCTGCCTGTTTTTTTTGCAGCAGAAATGTCCTGACACTCATATCTTTATAGTTATTACCCTGCCTGGAGAGCAGGAGGGAGGAGTGAGATGTAACTTCTACCGGGTAAGGGTGCATAATGCCAGCATCCACAATTTCAGGTTAGAAAGAGGAAGGGAAATAAATGCATACCACATTAAATGGCCACACAATAATCATGGTGATATTAATTAAATGACGCTAAAATCCAGTGTTCCCATTTAGATTATTCACAATTCCCCCTTGACTTTTTTCCTGCTTGAGTAAGAAGCAGCAAACCTCACTGTGGCACTTGTGAGCATCTGAGTGGGCACCCTGAACTTCCTGTGAGGAAAGGGTCCCATGAACAGCCTTCCAGGTAGGTCTTATTCACACAGTGCAAGCCTCTCACAGGGCCATGGTGCATAAAGATAGACCTCTGTCATGCAAACAGAATAAAGGTCAAAATGACACATTTAAATTTTCAGCATCAGATCAGGGGCTGGCTGAAAAGAAGTAGCTTCTTAGGACATGTAAATCTAACATGGGAATGTTCCCAGTGTGGGAATGTTCCCAAGATGGCCCTGGCCAGAGCCTATTTTAACCATACTAGGGTCAAGAAGGGGGAAAAGTATTGGGGATATAGCTACTGCGGGAGGGAGGAGGGAAAATTGAAGAGGGATATGTTTTAACATCGACAGCCCCAGCCATCCCTGGAGCAGCAGGCACAGTAAGTCTGGCTCGCCTCCACGCTTCCCTTTTCTGAGAGCAGCCTCCAGTCTAGAGAATCGCAAAATGCACGTTCACTGTGATGTTATGTTCTTAATTTATGTTCAGAGAAGCCTGAACCAGCTTTGTTCATTTTCACACAGTAACTTGTATAAGTTGCCTTTAAAATGTTGAGAATCCATGGAATACACTCAGCACTTTCCCTAAAATTAAAAATAAATAATAATGTTACAGGTTTGGCACTTTCTGTTGTGTAGTTGTTACATCTGCTTCTGTGATGTTCTGTATTCAAATATCTAAAGAAGCAGATACTGCACATTGTATATTGAGATGTGAGTCATATTTGCATTCTGCATGTTATGGAGAACTTTGGTTCTTTCTTACATATTTCTTTCTTGTTAGTTCTTTCTTGTTATGTTCCTTTGTCTGAAACAGGAGTAGTTCATGTTGGAAATATATTTCCACAAATTACACAGCAATGCATATGCACTGCAGTGATGCACATAAAAAAATTAGCAGTGCTCTGCCACAAAATAATTAGGTGCTTCCACAACTAGAAAAGAGAAACCACACAGTTTAAACTTCAAGTTGAAAGATAGGAAACTGAACCTCATGTTACATTGCTGCGAGAAAGAAAAAAATGTAAGGGCTCAGCTTCAAGATTTGGGAATCTAAGAATAACAAGATAATAGAAGAGTTTACCTTCAAAGGTCTAACTTACGATTTGAAAGGAGTCTATCGAAAGCAGATTGCTTGGGATTGCGTCCAGTTGAGTTCTGAGTGTCTCCAAGGATGGAGATTTCACAGCCTCTCTGGGTCCTGTTTCCTGTATTTGATCATCCTTATGATGAAAAAAAAATCCGTATATCTAACTGGAGTTTCTCATGATGCAACTTGTGCCCATTGCCTTTTGTCCCATCACGTGCAATCTCTAAGAGTCTAACTCCATCTTCTCTGTACTGTCCTATCTAAGATCTATAAGAAGAGGAGTTACTTCTGCTTGCTAAATTAAAAAAAAAAAAAAAAAAAAAAAAAAAGGACTTTGTTGAAGTCAGGGCATTTTCCCAACAGCTTTAGTGATATTGAAGACTTCAGTGATATTTAGTGATATTGAAGATCTTTGGACAAAAGGTTTCTGCTTTCTGAGGAACCTTTTTGCTTCTGAAAAGAGACCTTATTCAAGAAACACCCTTCTACAAAGGTTTGACAGGCAATTCTGCTTATTCTCACCTACTTTTCACTTTTCATCTGCTAACCGAAGGTCGAGAACTGAGTTGTCATTCTGAGCTCATGAGAAGCTGTTAGGAGCAGGAGGTGACTTTACCACCCACACGTGAGAAGCGTTGCAGAACCGGATGGGTGAAATCTTTACCACAATCAAGTTAAAAAGGAGATTTCTGTTCATATATATCTTGTAGAAGAATAAGAGGCAGATAGCTGCTCTGTCTAACTGCCTTGTAGGATCTTATCCATGGCACTGGTTGGAGAGCCATACATTGCATGCCTGGAAAGAGAGATGACACAGCAAGTAAGGAAAACATGATACGCCTCTGGCCTTTTAGTGATCTGTTCCCTGGGACTGCACACTGCTATTCCTTTGGTGGGCCCACCTCATCTCCAACAACTTGTTACTCTCTGCATCTCTGTCCAGCCAGATGTTAGCATCCCGCACTGGCTCTGATGCAACTGTTATGTTATGCTCTTAAGCAGAACTTTTTCCCACTGGGAGGAAAAAAATGTAGGGGATTCTGACAGCGCTGAGACAGCAGATTAAAATCAGATGTCAGTTGTGCACTGACTAGCAGATCTTGGGGATACCTTTCAGACAGCAAGCATGGGTCCCATAACTGCAAGAAGGAATTCAGTAATTTGCAGAAATTCGTTCAGAGAGAAGTAAAGACTCAGGATCAGCCACTTCTGTTCTCTACCTTCTCCCTGTAGGAAAGCTAAATTTACTTTGGATTATGTACCTCCTTCACTTAATTCTACTTAGCAAAAGATACAGGCTCTTAGGCTGCATTACATCAAGGCTCTTATACACGTATTTAAATTTGAGCACATGCCTAAACATTTTACTGAATTAGGTTTTAGCCTGGCCATTAGCTAGGTCCCTAGCCTCCCCTCTCAGTGGGGCACTGTAGGATGTGCTGGGGAGCAGAGAGCTAGCCTGGCCATGGTGATTCTCTGGAGCTAATAATTCGTCTTAGACGGACGTGCCACCACACATGAGCCAATAAAGTGACGTTCACAGTGCATCCTCCATTGCTTCAAGCTGGCTTCGCACGGAGCAAGCTCTGTTCTCCCTGCCCGTGTTATACAGCTTATCCTCAAACTGGTAGGAAGTGACTTTACTCATATCACTGAGCAAAGATGTTGAGGGAAGAAGTACAGTCATTTTTATTTTAAACAGATTCCAATCCTTAAACCACATATTGTTTTCGTGTATATTTTACAATCTGATCAGTGAAATCATAAAATAGCATATGGATTCTGAGCAGATAAAAAATGTTTCCCAGACATATCACATATATTGATCAGCCTTTTTAATTACACTAGGGTTAAATCAGGAACAACTCCATGGAAGTCTGTGGAATTATAATCAGGTAAATGTGCTAGAAGAGTCCAGGAGATGCAGTTTTATTTTATACTGTGTTATTGTTCATGTCACTCTCAGAAACACTCCAACACTACCTCCCCCCCCCCCCCCTTTTTTTTCCTATTGTTCACTAGGCACCTTTTTCTTGTAACAGTAAAAAGAGATTTTCATTAATTATTTCTACTTCTTCTTTCCTAGACTTTTTGTGAGCAAGTGCAGCATATTGTTCTGTTTCCAGACAGGAAGAGATGAAAATGGTCAGTAATAATCTGGGCCCAGAAAAATCTCATAGTTCCCCTAGCTGATCCTTCCAGAATAAAATTTTTCTCTGACGTGTTTTCCGTGACTTTATCTAGTCCATGTTTTAAATAAACACAGCAATCGATCTCCTACAGAGTTAATCTGGGAACTGATTCATAGTCCAAAGAAGCTCACTATGCAGTTGAAATTTCCTTTCGTTGTTTCTCCTTGCTGCCCCACTTTGCTCAGCTCAGCTACTTCATAGGAGTGCACCGGCGCGAGTTTAATTGGCGGTGTCCTGGTAGGGCGTGCTGTGGGCTTAGCAGATTCCCATCCAAACCTTGAAGACTGATGAGCGTAAAGGAGAAATTGATAGCTGCAGATCTGAGGTTGACATGTCAGCAGAGCTTACCCGTCATTTCTGCCTGTGTGTGTTACATCATGACTGCCTTTATATGCAGTAAGGGAGGTAGTTTTGCAACATGCACACAAGGAAAGCAATGCTAATTCAGCCGATTTTCATAAGTTTTTTTCCCTCCCTGTGAAAGATAACACACCCACAGGCAGTGCATTAGCTATTATCATTTCTATAACAGCAATGCCTACTGGCCCCAGCAGAGATCGCAGCCCCATCTGCTTGGAGCTGTGAAAACACGTACCTTTACCTAAAGTCTACCTTTATTTCACAGTGCTTGTGCACTTATAACTAAAGATATGAAGAAGTTAAGTATTGCTGTCGCCCTTTCTTGGGATGCAAGTCGAGGAAACAAGGGGAGATTCGTCAGTGGTTAAAAATAAGATCAATTATATGACATTATTTTCACATATTCTACTTATGTGAGAAACATTTTAAAAAGCAAGAAGTGCAGTATGAAATGGCAGAAGTCACGTTTAAAAGCAGAAATGTCACACAGCATTACTTGTGGCATTTTGAGTCAACATTTTTTAGCTCTTGCAAGTGTAATCAACTAGATGTTGTGATGAGAAGTACAAATATTTGGAAAGTTTAGAATTTCTATAAAAAGTCAGTTCTTAATGTGGAGCAGAATTACAGATAGAGAGACCAACTTACAGAAACTCCCCTTTTCTAGTTGTGAATGTCTGCCTCATCTTCTGGCTTGCTTCCACTAATGCAGAAGCAATCAATAGAAATTACAACACCTGCTGATATGAAAGATTAATATTGGAAAATAAGTGTAATCTTTTTATCGAATATTTCTTGGCAGTATAAACCAGAAGCATCAATTGTTACTAATTCTACCCTCAAACCTAAGCAATTGCCATGCAATCGTCACCTCATGACCTCAAGGAGGTTATATCATGAGAGTGCTCAGTGATATTATTAGATGAGCACCGAGATTGTCACCACCATCTCAGGATATTATGGGGGAGAAAAAATCATAACCCAGTCTTCGTCCCATGAATGTAGATGGCATCTAGGACAGGAAGAAGTGCTTTTTCTGCTTTGTCTTTGCTTACTCATTGCATGTGTCTGGATTCAAGATATCACAGCTGTTTAGTGGATCTACCTCTCTTCCCCAAGAGATGGTGGCAGTTTCTGGGCAGTTCACTTCCTAACCTAGGCCAGCCCAGGTATTGCCAGGTAACTTCTGCTCCACCAGGCCCTTCAGTTCAGTCTCTGCGGTGCTTTGGTGTATGCACTATGAGCAGCGTTACTCTGAGAACTAAGTGTAAATAAGACCTTGCCCATCCAGTCATTCCTCTCGTGTGTGGTTGCTGAAAGGGTGCCCAAGGGGGCTGCCAGAAAGTTGCAGGAACCTCTGCATTACTCGTCCTATTCATCAGCAGGATGGAAAGGCAATATCTGCTACTTTCCAAAGGCTGAAAGTCATTAGAATTGCACATTTAATATACTCTTTTTTTCCTTTAAGGCAATGCAACAATTGAAAATGAACATGGAAGCCAATGAACATGGAAGCCAATGTGTACAACTTGCACCATTGACAGATCAGCTTGCATATGTTTTTGCTTAAATTCATTACTATTTCAAGGGTAGACTATTTCAAGGGTAGAATTTTCTCAGTTTTTTTGAAAGATGCTTAGATAAAATCAAAAAATGTTACATCTGGTGAGAGTGTTAATTATATTTCAAACATTGCAACTGATTTGACGTTGCCTGAAAATACTAAGCAGAATGTGTTCAGTATTTGAAAACTGAGACTATGCTTCTATATAAGTTTGGTTTTGCAAGTTAGTAGTTGCATGGGGTGACAGTAAGAGAACTTCTGACAGTCAGAAATCCTGCTGATGTGCATTGGATAAGAGCCCGGATAGGACTGAGACCAAAAGCAACTTAGGGTTGCTTTTCTTACTTATTCACTATCACCTTGCATGACTGAGAATTTGAAGCAAGACTAAGGCTTTTTTCTGCCTAAGCTCTGATTTTTTTTTCTTTTAACTTTCACATTTGTCTATATCTCATATCACTATACCAACATTTATCAAATATGAATTTCCTACTACAGGAGGGATAATTTTTGCACCCATGTATTCCCAATAGGGAATCTGAGATATAGAAAAAACCAGAATAGAATAAAAATCTTCCGAGTTTCAGTCCATCGTCTACCTAACAAGATCATCCCTATCCTTTAAATCTTCTGCAGAGTAGAGTGGAGATAGATGAGCCAGACAGCAAGTTCTTCTAGTAGCAAAAGAGCTCTGTAATGGAAACAGCATTAGTTCAGTAATGTCCACAGGGAAGAGACCTGAAGTAGTTGCTGAAACAGCCAAGAAAGAGGTATGGCATCATTTTCTGGGTGCCAGGATAAAAGGCAGAAACCTGAACAACCTGTATACTATCCCTTAATACTGGAAGCATCATGTTAACTCATTTCGAACATTATTTAAAAAATCTAAAGTCATGTGATTTTTGACAGCGTCGCTCAGCAGCATACTAACAGAAAAGTACCTGGGCACAGTCTTGGCAGAGTCACCGGCTAGTGTCACCTATGCGCCATCTTTTCGTTTCTCAGGCTGTGCATTAGGGTCATGACTTCAGTTGTGAAAAAGTGGTGACAGAGAAATGCAGAGCCAGGGTCTGGCAGTGCAGTGCTCACCTCCTCCTTGACCACTGGCGTCTCATTATGTGGTATTTAAAGGAGGTGTGGCTGTTAGATAGTCTATATGCAGACTGAGTCCACCTTCAGAGAGGGCAATGGTCACATGCCCATAAAATTTTAAGGCCCAGGAAAGAGGAAATAACAATTGCAGTGGCTGGATACATTTGTAGGCAAATACCTTTAAAAAGTGAAAACATTTCCAAAGCAGTGATGCTCATAAACAACCATATAGCCCTTCCTCAATCCTGATTTTTTTCCTACATATCTGTATTTTGCATTTGGAGTCATCACTACCATAGTGGTACCTGCTATATTTCCTTCAGGACATAATTACATTTTCACTGCAAAGATGAACTGAAACAGGAGTTGGTGTTCAAAGACAGCTGATCTTTGAGATGCTACAAACTGTTAAGGTCACTGTGAAATGAAGCTGCTTAACATGTGGCATTGAGCTTGCTAAAACTCCCAGTAAGAGGTACCCTGCCATATGAAGAACCCCACAGGTACTAAGAAAACAAGAAAATGGAGATTTCAGTTGGCTTGCATAATTTTCAAGATTTAAAGTTACAAGAGCATTACTATCAATATAAAAGCTACACAAAAAAGTCTTTCAGGAACAAGGTATAGATGTGTATTGTGACCTATTCTTCAATTTTTAATTATTTTACTGTCTGTGGAAGCATTAGGTTTTCAGAGACTTTACAAAGCAGGCAGCTTTTGCAGGGGTGTCATTCAATGAGGTTTGTCAAGTTATGAGGAATATTAAAAATTCATGCAAACACAGAACCCAGGAAGAGTTCTGTTATAAGGTGATTTATGATTGCTCTCTATTTATAGATATAAATATAATGTATTTTCCTCCTTCTGCCTTGATGCTTCCTCCTTCCCGGTAATCCTCTGCTCAATAACTTTAGAGGCACTACCCTTTTAACTGGCTCAAAACTTGTGAATTTCTGTTTTGGAGTTTACCTTCTGCTACGATAAAAACACAGACCTCTGTTGTGTGCTCCTAATCTGCTGAAGGAGGTGAAGGAAAAAGAATACACAACAGAGGTCAATCCTCTTCCTTCATCATTTGATCTCATTTGAAAGTACAGGAAGGGGTGTCTTTTCTGGCTAAACTCAAAGAATAGGCACAGTGAATTAGAGTCAATTCCCAGATCAGCCCCAAAAAGGACCTTTGTTAGTCATCCCTAGATAATCTCATTTTTTGTGGGTTTCAGTACGGATGAGTGTCTAGTGGTGTTTTGTACGTAGTGCTAGTGCTTGCTGGGTGTGGCAGTGGACTAGGTGCTTTTGGTGAGATTCATAAGGCTCTGAGCAGCTGTTTTGCTTCTGAAAAGATTTGTTTTGGATGTGTGGCGGCCCGGAAGGAGAGAGCTTGCCAAAAGTGTTGGATGGTCAAATTCGTGAAAAAGCATCTAAAAGTCTGCCCCCAGTTTCTGCTCTGTTCTTTCACGTGCAGTTTCCTGGTACAGCTACTTACGGGGCTGTGGGGGTGAACTGTTTCGAGAGCCCATTCATGTCAAAAATGACTATGCAGAAAATGGGGGGAGATAGAGCGAGCTGACATGATCACTGTAAGAAGTGACTGTCGAAGGATAGCCCCAGTAATTTGGTGATCTTCACTGTTGGGTATTATCAAACATAGATGGATACCTCTGTGAGTAGGTAGGCACCAAAACATCTTTGAAAATCTGACTGTCTTCTGTTCAGACCCCTCTGTCTTGCATTGTATACGCCTAGCTTTGTTGATCTCAAATGCCTTTAAACATAACCTTTTCAGGACATGGTACGTTTTTTAGCCTTTGTTTTATGCTGCTTGTTTGGCCTAATGGGACTTTATGTTGGCTGAGGCTCCTAAATGCTACTGGAATAGACATAGTTGATAATAAACATAGCTGATAAATCTCCAACATTTAATCTTGTGAATAGAGGATTTGCTACAGCTGTTCATATGACTGTAAACTCCCTTCTACCTGGCAAGGGACTGAGTTGACGGAGAGACACAGATAAAAAACAATACTTCTTAGGACATTTGATTCTGTTAGCAATAATCTGTTATAGTTTACAGAATCAAGCTGTTACAATTAATAGCAGACAATTAATTCACAGGACACATTCACTTATTCACTCACATAGTTAATGCACACACTCACTCATAAGGCTCCAACCTCGTTGGAGTAGTGGCTGGGGGACAAACTCCAGCGGTGCATTCAGAAGCGCAGGTCGTACTGGCATACCAGCAACTCCTTGGTAGCAAATGTTTGGAAAATACCTGGATCAAAAAGTCCTCTGATTTAACAGGAGTGTCTATAATCATGAGTGTAGCAGCCACCACCTTCTTAGACGTGGTTCATACCGCCCCGTGTTGGTGCTAGTGGGTGCTAGTGATCATGTACAGATTTGGCAAACTCTTGGTGTCCTGAGGTTATCGTTCTTATGGACTCAACAGGACAGCTAGAGTCTGGAGCTAATTAGTCCTTGGGAAACTTTTGGGAACTACCTTCTCAGCACATGCTTTTCTTCTCTTCTTCCTATTGTTTTCTGGTAATGACATCACGTGACCAGTGTTTTGTGAATTTTCATGAAGTTTTAGAGAACAGCAAGCAAGAGAGAAACATATCAACAAAATTATCCAGATGCCCCTGAGGCCAGGACTGGTCCCATGAGGAAAAAGCTGGAAATGTCTTCTCCTCCTGACTGTTGTGCTTTAGGTTTCACATATCAGACTGGAGCACTAACTGATAAGGAGAAATACTATGGCCTTTAAAATGATCAGTTCATTATCTGTCTATCTATCTATATATTCTTGAGTGTTTAGCTGGTAACTAGAATCCTAACCACTTTTAAGTTTCCCTGGAAAACTCAAATGAACCTGAAATCTGCCCTCAGCTCTGGCTCTAATGTGTCACTGATGGGTACAATAACTAACAAAAGAGATAACCTGAATACAATCATGACCATGTTTCCTCAGCTAAAAATATCGTTGACACTTTTTATTATTAGTTGAAGAGCTTAACAGTTCAAAAATATATGATAGATAAACAGTACTTTTTTACTGTGTTCCCCTGCTGAAAAAACTGCTTGTTGGTAATTTTGTGGCAGAAAACTGTATAAAATTATTGTTATACATGAAAACCAAGTGAGAAACAGTAAAAGTGTACTGCTGTTAACAAAAATGCATGCAAACTAAGCTTCACTTGATCTCTGATGAAAAATGACACTTTGTATTTCAACAGATCTTTATTTTGCTGGATTTTTATGCCCGTCATCTTTAATTTTTTTTCTTTTTCAGAACATCTTGCTGACATTTTCTGAAAATTTTCAAGCTTCTGAAATCCCATCAGCATGTCTCACATGCACATGGTCTACAGGGGTGGCTGATAGTATTGCTATAACATTGTTTTTTACGTTCTTTTATCAGTCCTTGTGCTTGGAAATATGGAGCTCAAGATTTATGGTACGGTCCCCCTTGACCTCAAATGAAAAAGTTGAAATAAGATTGTCTTGAGGCCTCCTCAGTTATTTTAAGTAAGAAAAAAAACAGCCAAGAGAACATACCTGTATTCAGTTCAGGAGGGCAGATTTGCTTGTGCTGGAGGTGACATACAAATTTGAACCATTTTGTAGCATAGTCTTTACCTTGTGGGATTTTTCAGTCAGTCGCAGGCTATCTTTGCTGAGCAGGGGAGAGAGTTTGCTCATTTGTAAGAAATATTGCTTCCTGCTAAATTCAGAGGCAATGATGTGCAAAAGGGAATTCAGATTAAAGAAAACATTCTTGAGAAGTGAGGTTGGTGGGTCAGTCATCCATAGGCTGGATGCTGTTCTGCAGTGGCTACCTGGTGCTGTGTGGGAGGTAGACCAGAGACTCCAGATATGCCTGTGGCATGTGCTTTGACTATATACAAACAAAAAAAACAAACAAACAAAAAACAACAAAAAAACTACTCTTGATTTAGCTATCTGTGATTAATGCTACCTGCCAGTGGCCGTTTTAAATGCTAGAAGTCCTAGAGACGAGTATTTCACATGTATGTTTCTATATAATGCAAAGCTCCTTTACTCGTTTTGGAAGGAAACCTTTGGTTGGTGAATACTTTAGACTGGTTAGGCAAACTAAGGGTATCAAACAGTAGAATTAGTAAAAAGCCAGAGTCTCAACTGGGGAGACACAGAGGCAAAGCAATGAGCTACAGCTGCTGCAAATCCACTCCAAGCAGGTCAGACTGCGGTAATATTAATGTGGTTTTAGGTGTATTGCCTGAGGCAGGAGGGCTGTGGGAAGGACCTTTGGATTCCTGGATGGATACCAACGGCAAACTGAAGTTTCATAGCTCCACGACCTCATGGAGTTGATTACCAGTCATGCTGGGTGTCTCTGGACTATTTTGAAGACATTGAGTTACCAAGACATTGTACATGAAGAATATCAGTCCTCTCTCGGCACACCAAGTTGAGGAGACTTGTTTTTCTATGGGTTAGGCTCCAACAGATCTGGTTTCGGGCAACGTCATTCTCAGATGCCATCCTTTCCTCTTCTGACCAGGCCAGTTTCTACCAAACTCATTTTGATTCACATCAGTGAATCACAGCAGTGTCTTCACCTGGCTGCTATTTTCTGTGACATAATTCATTTTGTACCTCCTACTGTTTCTCCCTGGACCATCACTTTCATTGGTTTGTTTGTTTCAATCTCTTTGTTTTGACACCTTAAATCTAATTTTCGTACAACTTGAAACATATCCTAACAATTTTATCTAAGCTATTTGCTCATTCTTCAATTCCAGTTCTGCAGCACTTATTCTTTTCTGGTGTAAACACAGAATCTACAAAATCTACAAGTAAGATGGCTCATTCATGGGCATTAATTCATAACCTTCCCTCTCCCCCACCCCCAATATATGTTTGAGAAGAAGAAAGATTTTGGGATGCCTGGCACTTTCAAGTTAAGTTTTTTTCCAGCTCACTTTTCAAATACACCTTATCATTTGGGTGGTAAAAATTTCTGCTCTCTACTCTGTAACATATGTGTAATCTATTTCCTACTTTCACTGCTTGATGGGAACTGATCTGTGTAAGTATATGATACATTCTCTTACTAATGGCTCACAAATCTCTCCATCAAGTCAATGCTCATACAACATAACAAACTTTATATTCCATTGTAGAAACTTCTCAAGGGTCTAGACAAAGCTAGTCATAATGTCTGGAACAAACATTTTTTTTTTCCATTAAACTCTGAGTTCATCTAAGCCAAAATTATCTAGACCAAAAAACTGATTTTTCAATGGTGTTTTTACACTAAAAATGGAACCACCAGCTGATGTGGTTCAGCTGTAGTAGGAAATGTTTTGCTGTGGTCTCTCAGTCTGAAATATCTATTCTGAGTCTTGAACGTCAAAATATGTGACATTTCTGACCTGACATTTTTGGGGCATTATTTCTCCATGAAAAGTTCTTCTCCATTCAGCTTTCAGTTTCTCTATGGTAGGCAGCCAAACACCTGGGATTTCAAACTGGGCAGAAAATCTTTTATTATTATTATTATCATTATCATCATTATTACTATTATTATTTTTGGCTGTGTACTTGATGCATATCCCCAGACCAGAAGGGTCAGCATACAGTTAGAACAAAAAGTGAAGTTGTATATGACTGGAAAGGCATGGTTTTAGGACAGTTCTCATCGCAGCCCTGTTGTTGTCCTCAGGTGAACATTTGTCATTGACTTTTTGTGCTGCTTTTTCCCTTCAACGCTTGTGCTCCTGTCCCCACCGATCGTGACCTCTTTAGGGGAGCAGACTGTATAACACAAATTGTATAATACTTGCAGTGCTGCCATAACCCCTACATCTGTGGAAATAACCTGAAGTGATGAGAAGTGTGTGTGGCAGCAACAGCAGCCCATGGCACCAGTCCCCAGTCTGGGACTGAAGGCATGTGTTAGCACATCAGTCTTTACATTTGGAGGAGAAGGAGGTCTCCTGACACAGTTAGAGAGAAGAGAGGAGATCGGCACACTGTCTCAGCTAACTTCCAATACGGCTGCAATGTAATGGATTAATGTGATACCTGCAACATTTTACATGTGAACTGCAAGTAGATTCATATTAGTATTCATATAACTTGTAGCCTTCCAAATCTAGAGATCTGGGCTAGGGCAAAACTAGGAAGGGGTCCTTTCTCTCCTCTCCCTTCTCTCAGTTTTTTTAATATTGCCATATGCCTGGATTTAAAGGGTGTCTGGGACTTGGTGCTGTGGAATTGCTACTTACCACCCCTCTATCGCTGATGGCAAAGGGTGCTGACAGTATGTGTGTGTGTGTGTTGGGGGGGGGGGAAGTCACTGCTCCTGGAGACAGCGTGTGTCTTGCAAGTACAGTAGACTACGTGCAGAGCAAGGTAGACCTGAGAGACTAGCAAACCTGTCGTGCAGAGAAGCCCGCTAAACACACACAAACATCCCAGCCCCGTATAGGGGGCACCTGGGGATGGTGGGCTCCCCGGAACGCTCTACATTCTCACTTATTCCTACTCAGCAGGGCTCTGCAGCTGCCATAGCTAGAGCCTCCCTGGTTGATTAGCCAGATCCATGCTGGAGTATAAGGAAAACACGCAAGGCTTCTCCTTTCTGTTTGAAAGAGGCTGAACAGAAGTAGTAGAGGCTTAGTAGAGTAGAAGTAGAGGCTGAAGAAGAGTAACCAAGGCATCTTAAATTATCCTTTGTTCTATGTTTATCAAGACTTTTTTTGTTTTTCTTGAACCAGAAGAAAACACTATCCTAGGAGACTAATGCTCCCTGTGAGCAGTTCTAGCTCTTGATATCATTTAAGACAATATCCTCAGGCTCTGTGATTTTGTCAGCTTCACAGTTCCCTTCCTCTTTGATTTCCACATGGCTAAACCCTTCCTCTGTGGCTAGGTTCTCACATTTTCCTCAGCTCCAGGTTATTTCTTCAAACATTGTCCTTTATTATGGCCTTTGCAAGGGAAAGTTCACTCTGCTGACATTTTTCTTTTGTTTCTTGACTCCACTTTTTGCGTCTCCAGCTAGAAAAGATCTAATTAAAAGTCTACCATTTAAATTATTTCTCACCTACTATTGTCCTAGCACAACGGAGACAAAGGCTAACAGGACAGAGTGAGGTAGCTTGACTACTGCCTAGCACCATGCATGAACATCATAGGAAGGTGAATTCACAAGTCATATCCCAAACAGACAGTGAGCCTAACCTAGGGCAAATATAAATCTTTGGCTATGTTGCTATGGGCAGCTAAGGAAGACCCAACTCCAGCAACTATCAAAAGAATTAATTTGTAAACAAGGTATATCTCCACCCCAATGGCTCTACTCCAATGAAGGTGGCATCCTCTCAGGGAGATATTGGTGTCTATATATGTATGCTCCGCTTGCTTCCCAAAAGCTTTCCAGACAGGCAGGAATCCAAAGATCCAGAGAAACATCGGCTTTACCACAGTATGAATCTCAAGGCAGCTATTTACAATACATATTGTGCACATTTCCTGCTCTGGGCTGTCCTGTAGCAGATACATGCTATTGGAGAACCTATGCAAGGATGCTGAGCAGCGGCCTTGGGCAAATTTGCACCTTGAGAGTGTGTCCAAATGCCACTGAAGTTCTGAATTCTGCACTGGAGCTTTGCAGCAGGGAAGGTGGTGCTCACAGTCTAGGTAGAGAAATACTACACTGCTGGCAGCAGCGTTTGCAGCTGAACGTGTGCCACAGCAGCTGCTTTAATGCTTCGACAATTTATGCCCCTACTACTTTTGCCCGTCTGGCTGGAGGCAGATGCCTTACAGCTGCATATAAGCTCCAAATACTAAAGGGCTCGCACTAATTGCTACATCTTGTTAACCAGCCTTTGGCTGCTGGTGGGGAGATTTTTACCCTGTTCACTAGAGGCAGGTATCTCTGGCAGTTAATACAAGCGTCTCTAAGTTTTTGTCAGGTGGTGGCTCAGGTATGACACTGCCAGCCAGAACCAGTCCCAAAATGGCTTGTGCTGCAATTCTCCCATGGTGTCAGGGCATCTCTGTTCCCAGGATGTAGGCATGGTCTCTTTGGGCCACCTCGGGTCCCTTCATGCTCTCATGGGGCTTTGGCTGTTTTTGAAGCTGTGTGACTGCGGGAACAGATGTAAAGCTGTACTGCAATGAATGTGAGTGTGTGTGTTTGCAGGCACATGGGGAAGAACAAACCTTGAAGCTGTTCTGTGCAGCTGATGGAGCTTGGGACACCTGTATGGATGGGTCCTTCAGAAATCTGTGAGCAGCAAGGTTGTGCCTTGGTTGTGCGAGTCCCTCTGAGGCAAACACGGTGAGTTGCACCCAAGTCTTGGTTTCTGCATGCGGCTGGGTCAGGAAGGTAGTTGCTATATTTAGGCAGAGATTTGTGATTTATTGCCCAGAGCAAAGGCTGCTTTAAGGAAGGGTTTTTCCCTATAGGCCTATGAATTACCACTTGCCTTGCTCCTAGTGCTTTACTTGATGTCTGTTAATGCCTCCAGATTGTTAGTCACCAGTTCACCAAGGTTGCCCAGATGGCCCATAGCCACCATCTATAACTACTGGTTAATGGAATAGAGCAAGCACTGAATAAGATGAAACCTTCCCGCTCAACATACCTCTCTTTAAGTTACGTCTGGGGCCTAAGGCTTCATTTATGTACCTGCTATAGTTGATGCTGTCTCCCTGCCTGTTGCCCCAAATTAATCCAGCTAAATAAGGCAATATTCACTTTCCTTACGTTCTGTACACTGCAGCAACTCCCATTCACGGCTAATGCCTAAGCTCATTTAATTGGAAATACCCCTTCTGCCAATCATCTGAGTTAGGGATTTGCAGGCCTTTTCCCTATTTAGATCTCACTGTCTCAGAATATTGAATTGTGTTCCTGCTCCTTTAGTAGCTCTAAAATGTGATGATGTGATTACCATTGAAAAAAAGAGGCTCTGGATACAGTGCCTGCGCGATCATACTCTACGCTAATGAAGATATTTACCTACTGAAAATGCCAGCTCTATTAAAGAAAGATTATGTAGAGATTAGGGCAAGTTTAAATCTTAGAAAATATTTGTCCAAGATTTTACTGAAGGTGCATTCCCATTACTCAGCAATTGAATCCAGCCAGGCAGAATATAGCCAATGGATTTATCACCACTGGGGAAAATGGTGTACTGTGGTGACTCCTGCACTTAGCAAAGACAATTCAAAAGCCCTTTACGCATAGGCAATGGCAGGATTATAAAACAAACGTCTGCTCAGACCCTCTAGATTCATTTGATGAGTCATTGGCATGACAGCATTCAAAATATTTTCTGTTAAAAAAAGAGAGAAATAAATTGGTGTTTGACATAGGTTTGATATTCTCAGTGCTTAAACATGGTGCTAAATGTGACATTTGAGCCCTATGCTTTGACTTTAAAGATATTGGACAGCTCCTTGACCAACTATTACTGCAGATGGCACAGTGACAAGTCCCTTTCCTAGCAGAAAGGGATAAGAAGGCATGGAGGTCTTAAAAAATAGTTTCTTGAAGCCTGGCATGATTTATTCTCAGATCTGCCTGCCAGAGTGGTGGTCCTACTCTGAAGAGTTTGGGTAGGGTTTGGACAGTGCCAATAGATGTGTCACGGTGGAGGTTCTGCTGCCAACTAGGACTTCATGGGAGCAGTTGTTACAGGCATTGCTGAGTCCAGGCCAGAAGCGTCTTTCTACTTTCCTTACATGTTTAAACCCACTCCAGGCTGCTTGAAGACATCTGCACATTTCAATTTATAACTGATCCCCTATTACATTTCTAGACCTTACAGTAAGGCAAATTCTTTGCTAGTGCCAGGGAATCGGTTAGTGTGGAAGGGAAACCGTAAGAAGGTTTAGGTTAATTTTCTTCACATCCCAGAGCAACCCCCAGATTTAGGCTAGCTGGTTAGCTTGGGACATCAGTTAATTAACTGATACTGTTTGCAGGCCAGCTGTATACTGTTTTTCTACTGGTATTATAACAGCCTTATTGCTATTATGCTAAAAATGTGTAAGACTTAATTCATTTTCCCTGGTTGCTACCACCTGCTTCTGCTTAAATCAAGGGCTAATGAGCAGTTGACAGTAATTAATGAGCTTCTGCAGCAAATATTTCAGTTTCTTTGCTGAATAAAATTACGTATCTCTTCTGGGCACCATTCTATGCCTCCCTGGTGTACTCTGCACCATTAGCTCCCCAGTGTGTTGAGAAGGAAACATCTCTATCAACAAGAAGGACTGCAGCAGTGGGAGTGTTGTCCAGAACAGCCTTTTTCCTCTGTCTAGCAGGGAAGCTGTGTTCTAGTCCACAGCTTTCCAAGCTGCTGCACAGATCAGTTCAGCTACAGTTGTTTTCCTGATGCCATACCCTGCCAATCAACCCAAACTGTCCCCTTCCACTGCAGTTGTTATGCTTTCCTTGCAGGTAAAAGGGCTTTACAATGTGACCATAGACAAGTCCTGCTCTAGCAGAGAGCTCCATGGCAGCTGTTCCTGCATTGCTGACATTTTTGATAGTAAAGAGACTGCTGTGCAGGTTGATGGTAGGGAAGAAGACTTGAAATATGCCATAGAGATTTAGGAACTGGAGCTCTATTTCACTGCCCTCCCACAGAAGACGTGGGGATCTAGGTGTCATTACCTTGCTATGTGCCAGCTTCCAAATGCTATGCTTATAATGAAATGAGTAACTTGCCTGATACCAGGCAGACACCTAAATTCCTTTGAAGGTCAGTGTGAAATGACCTTCTCAAGAGGGATAAGACACTCAGTCGTATATAGAAGTAGTGCCTACCTGTATTTTTACTCTGGTCCCAAGTAATTTTTCAAGTTGGGTGAGTGTCCTTCAAGCCAAAGGAGTGCAACTAGACAACTGTGTCCAAATATTTGATTGGCTGTATGAAGTGACTATTGGAAAAGGCAGATATTGTGGGATAATAATAAAAGAGAAGACAAAGATTTTTACACATGTGCACATGCACACACATTTACTGGGATGGTTATCTCGGGCCTCTTCATTTATTTAGATTTACTTCTGAACGTGAATCATCAGCTACCACGGTCTAGACCGTGCTTTTACTTCCTGTGGGGCAAACTTCATGCTTCTGTCATCAACTCAGCAGCTATGGACTGTAGTTGCGCTGGGACAAGTGAGGGATGGTGCCCATCCTTTACATACTCAATGCATGGATGAGACAGTGGGCTAGCAAGATGTGCTGCCTATGCCTGAACTGATATTCACCACATGTCTAAGTTTCTGAAATTTTAAGTATCTTCTGTTTCCCAGCCATTTTGCAAAACCACTTCCCAAGTTTCTCTTGTTTTTTGCAGAATGTAGTCCAGGGACTTAGGTCAGGTTTGCCAAGAGAAAGAGGAGGAAATTACTTCAAGAGGTGCTGGGGCTGTAATGAAGAGTGTGTCTATCGTCTGCTTCCTATGGCACTGCCCTGGAAAGTAACTTCACTTTGTTGCTAAGCTGTAACTTACTGCTGTGAAAAATCTCAGTAAACACATTGGTATGACTTGCTAACTTTTTTTCCCTTAAGTTTTGTTTATCTCTATATAAATGTGAGCTGTTGTTTGGATTCTCTCCCTCTTCTAAATCTATTCAGGAAGCATCACAATGAATGTTTAGATGATTAACCATCCTTGTGATTATGCATGTAAAACTCTACAGACAGATTTTGTCTCCCTATAGTGTCAGTGATGGCTCCCAGAGCCATATGGAAGCGCTGTGGTCCTCTGCAATCTGAAGTGTTTTAGCACAGTCTGTCTATCAAAAGCAGTGTCCCTGTCGTGTTTCTGCCTCTGCAGAAAATTGGAAATGTTCACGTGGCTTCCCTGGAGCCCAACAAACCATCTGCAAAGACTTTCTTGGGATGGACAAAAGCCAAGGTTCTTGGACTGGTAAGACCCCATAGCACAACTACAGTTTATGCTCCACTAGCCTGCTTATACGCATGTAACTGTTACAAAACTTAGCCCAATGGCTAACATTGTGATGCCAGAAACATGGACCAATTCTTTAATTAAAAAAAAAAAAAAAAGAAAATAGAAAAACACTCATGATTATTGACCAAGATGCTGATGATACCCAATACTCAGAAGAAGAATTGAGATGAGGAAAAAGTGGCAGTGTTTGACCAGACTTAATCTTCCCAGAGGTTACTTGCAACTCACTGTGAATTCAAAACAAAAAAACCAACCAAACAAAAAAAAAAAAAAAAAAAAAAAAAAAAAAAAACAAGAAAGAGTTTCTGTATCCTCCATTCCTCTCACTTCCAGATTTCTGTTTGTCTTGTGTGATGGATGTGATTCTCTCTCAAGACATATTAAGAGCATATTTATCTTTTACTAATTTGCTTTAAGGAAAAAAGACAAATTATGCCTTTTGAAGAAGCCATTTGCTATAAAGTGTAAAAATGCTTTAATATTAATATTTTATAATAAAATTCATGACATATTTATAAACACTCTATCAAGCATTTACAACTGAACCACAGCTGAGCGCTTGGAACGGAATAAATAAGCAAGGACACAGCTAGTATGAAATATACATCTTAATTTTTATAATTGTGTGTGCTTTATTCTTTACACAAATGGAATGGATGCACAGAGTATTTACACATAACAGGAGTGTAAGCTGGATAGTGTATTTTGTAAACTCCAGTTCAGATTCTGAGTACCCCAAACTACAACTGGATTGAGAAACATCCTGCTAAAGAGACGCAGGTTGGCCAGCGTCGTCAGACAGAAGTGACATCCTGAACACAGGCTGTTGCACTCGGAAGTTCGGACTATCTGATTCAAGTTTAGGAACACAAATCTAGAAACTGAAAGGTTGCTATCTCGCTAAGAGCCAATAGTGTTGCTTTTATTTTTTCTTAAGATTTTTTTTTTGAAGATCTAGGTTTCTAGCTACCACCCATTCTCCGAAATGCTTTTGTACCTCAGGGCATCACTGGAAGTTGCCTGGGCTGTAGGTCAGGGACAGATGGTGCAAGCTGCCAGCGCTGCATGACAGATGATGGCTCATGTCTCGCTTGTGTCACCTTAAAGATAGATTTTCAAAAGGGCCAACCAGTGGTGGTATCTATTGCTCTTGGTGAGATGACGGTGGGGCTGAAGCCTTCTGAAAATCTGGCCACAGGATTTGGCCCATGGAGGTGTCTTTTTGTTCAACAGTTTCACAGCACCTGCCTCAAAAAGGGTCTTGGTCCATGACTAAGCCCTCTGGGTGCTACAGTGATAGGAACAGTAAATAATGAAGAAAGTGCTGAGCTCTTGTATAATAATGTGGCCTTGGCATTTTACAGTAATGCTATAAAGTAGGCAAAATGGAGAGGATACATATATGTAACTTCAGATGGTGTAAATGGAAGGAACTCCACTGAAATCAGTGGAGTGACCGTGATTTACACCAGCTGAGGATCCAGATTAGCTATATGTTGGATAGACTGCAGATATTATTCGCTCTTAGCTTTGATGATGGGTTGTGCCCTAAAATATACAGTCACTTTTTTAAAACATAATGATGACCTATTCTTACTTTTGAGCTAATTGACAAGATGTCTTATTTTTAATGGAACAGTAAGATACATTTATTTCATCAAAGCATGGGCCTGAGCACATGAATGCAGTTGCACAGTGAACCACATGCATAATATGGCAGACAAAATGTTCTAGAGAAAAAATGCTGAGATTAAAAGCTATGAACACTAAAAGACCACTTTTTGTGAACACCGCAGATTTTATGGCTTTAAATCTGCAGCTTAAAAAGAAGGTGGAAACTTTTGTTCTTTAATGCTTTTTTTCCCTACAAATATTCACATGTGTTGTCAGTCACTGAATCCTCTTTTCAGGATTTGAAAAAAGAATAAAAAATAAAATCAAAGCAAAGTACAGTTTGACTGAGTGATGATAAGCAAGTAACAGTGAAAGTGTCGCACCAACAATTTCTCCATAGAAAACTAATGTAAATAAGTAGGTGGATGTTGTATAACTAGGACACTGTTGCTGGCTCATAGTGGTTATTAGCTCAGGTTCAACACTGCTCTCCAGGATGAGGATTTCAAATTTCAGTGCGATGGAGAGATTTCTTACCCTCGACTTTCACAGAGTGGTTCCTAGGACCCTATCCACACCGGAGCATCAAACCATGTTAGCTACAAACACAATTACAACACAGAATATTTATCTAGAAACAGCCTTTACTATGAAAGAAATCACAAAGCGCTAGCATGGACAGGGTACCTCTACAGGAAGGGGGGAATTAAGCAAGAAAGGCTCTTTTACTGGTTTATGATGAGACAGTAAGACCAGTAAAGAGTGTAGTTTCACTGAGCCCTGTTACCAAGCTCTAAATGAGTCAGTACATGGAAGATGCTTTGTGGCAAGGAGAAATAAATAGGTTGTAATATTGCACATCTGCACAAAGCTAGTGAGATGTCATTGTGATCATTCATGGGTGGACAAAAAGCCATGTAGTTTTGGTTCTGCTTAGACCCTACAGTGCTACACACTGTGCCAGAACATGAGAAATAGCACCAGGGGTGTGATCTGGCACTTTTCCTAAAGGGTCCAGCATTTGCATTTGTCTCATGTTTAGATACTTGCAAGTCTCTTACATGGACAGAGAAGGAATCTGATTATGCTAAGCGGTGTTAGCACCAATATGGTCTGAGACGCCAATTGCTGTGGGTAGTGAGTTGGATATATATATATATTTTTGCACCAGATGTAATTTTGCATGAATCTTATGTTTCTCTTCCTCCTCCCACTACCACCCAGTATGATCTGAACAGCTGCGATGCAAAAATGAACTGCAGCTCTGAGAATGCTGTAACATGAAACGTAAAACATCAACACACAAAACAAATGGGTGTCCAAGTGCTAAAGGAAAGAAGACCTCTCACTGCTTCTCTTAGTGAATTGTTTTTAAATATATGTTTTATTTAAAAAAAAAGGAAGTGCAATGGCAACTCTAAACTGGAAGCACAAACAACAGACAGGGAAAAATAAATAATGTTACTACAGTAACCAAGGACTGATGGAAATATTGATTGTACTCAGCCATAGTGTTACTGTTCACTGTAAAGCACAGCACATGACAAAGCAAAACAGTTACTAGTAGAATAGTACCATAAAAGGCTGCATGCTGAACTAAGAAACAAAGAAGCAGATGTGACTGATTGCTTAAAAACAAGCTGAAAATTAGAATGAAGTTCCTGCTTTAGGATACTTGTTTTTTCAGGTCAGGTGGGCTATTTCCCAACCTGGGGCAATAGTATTTTGCCAGCATGGAAAAATCCATGGCTTCCAAAGATCTGGGGTCACTCTGTGGATTTCTGTAGAATATTCCAAAATCTGAGCTTTCATCCATTTATGTTTTATTAAAAAAAAAAAAAAAAAAAAAGTTTCTAGCCCTTCTGGTTACAAAGCTCTTTTGTAGAGTCAGCTGAAACCCTTGTTTATAATCTGCGCTGGCCAGGCAAGAAAAATAGTAATAAAAGAAGCATCAACTTCTCAAAGTTATCACAGTAGGGCAGGAAATGAGTGGCCTCCTCCGGCCACTGAAATGCCCATGTCGTTAACCCTGTCCTCACTGGTGGCTATTCTACAAATACCCAGCAAATTGCGCTCTCTATGGAGGTCAGCTGGATATACCTGTCAGCTTGACAGGGTGCAGAAAAGCAAGCTTCAAATAGACAAGTAACTGAGGAGTCTATTTAGCATTTGCCCTTAAAATATCCTTAAACGTTAGGGTTGCTGTCGCCACCAGATAACAAATATTGGACTCCTGCAGCCCAGTAGGCAGGAGACTGTGGGTTTTCTATAAAACTTGGTCCAGCAGCAGATGCAAAGGCAATTCAGTTTATGATTATAATATCTTTTGCAGTTGTTCCCTTGTGTGTCAGAGTGAAGTATGGTATCAGCATACAAAGGAAGGACCATGTGAAACAAGAAATATACCTCCCTCCCTGCTCCCTTTCATCCAAACTGAAATTCCACAGACTTTCCCCAAATCCCTCACAAATGTCCATTGCCTCAGTTTTCTTTTAAGACCCTTGGTGACTGTGAAATGAATGAAGGTACAAGTTAGCCTGTGATCTTCCTGCCTACAAAGTCAGAGAAGATCAAATGCTCTTAGTATTTCCCTTAAAGGAACAAGAAGAATCATAAAACATCTTAGGTGAGGTGTGACTCCCTCCAAGAGAGAAACTATTAACCGCATTCAAGCACTGACATTTTACTTCTGAAAAATCATCCATTTCAGTTTAAAGATGCATCACCCTTTTGTGTTCAAAAAAGGTCCTATAAGACAGTCAGTTCAAGAGAACTTTCCACAGGAGTTCATTATAATTAAATAGATGCAAGTAAGAGGATTAAACTGAGAGAAAAATAACCTGTCTACAATTTAAGGAATTATCTTGCTTGTCATCAATAATGAGTCTGTTACAGAAAAGGGCTAATGCAACTTAATGATCCTCTTTACATTTTACAGTCACACAAGGGTGTAAATATTTAATCTTTCAATTAATTAATCTTTACAAAATATCTCACAAAAACATTTTTTTACCTATAGAAATTAGTTTCTATACATCAATATATTTTTATTTTTATAAATTATTCCATCTTTAAGTGCCTTCTATCAATATAAATGATAAAATAGACAATCAAAAATTTTAAAGCTTTTCCCAGTTGTATCCCTCCTTGTCAGCGTAGGTATTGTGAATCCTCATACATGTGTGTGTCTGCATGGGAATGTGTTTGTGTGCATGTGCGATGTGAAATGCTTCCATCCTCTTCCACTCCCAAACTCCATTAAAATAAACTACACTGTTACTAGTTTCTGATGCAATAGTGTTTCCAAAGGGGAGGAAAAGAAATGCTTGACTTGGTTTCAGAAATCAAAAGATGTGCATAGTTATCAAAGTCGAGGTGTACCAACTACAAATGTGCAATGACAAGCTTAGAGTAGGATCCACCTCCCGGTCAAGTCAAAGACAGTCCTACCAATGACTTCAGGAGGAAGTGGACCTGGTTCTCTGAGTTTGATTTTGCAAGGTGCATGTGGCCCTGATCTAGCAAAATGCTTAAGCCCGTGCTTAGCTTTGAGCACACGAATAGTCCTACTGGAACAGATGGAACTGAAAGGTGTAGGGAGGGGTCACAAGTGACTCCAAGTCAACGGGCTAATCACGTGTGTAGAAATTGGGGTCAAGTGTTCAGCGCCTTGCAGGATCAAGCCCTATATGAGGTTCAAGAGCTGGGAACTTCTCTTTAAAGCAATCAACACACTGAGCTCAGCCATTGAAATCGATCAAAATGTCCGCATGGGCACAGTAGGTGGCCAGCTCCCCTTGACAGAGGGTCTCCACATCAGAAGTTTGTACCTACAACTGGTGCTTTGAGCACACAACAGATTTGTTTTATGTGGTAGAAGTCTTTTTGTTCCTACCCTTTTGACCCATCAATGTCCTTCATGGCTTCAAACACTTTGTGTTGTACATTCATCAAAATTCACATTGACTGCAAAGAACATAAATGCAACAAAAACAGGAAAGCCTCCAAATAGTATATTATAATTTTCTTCTAAATATTCTCCCGTCGTAATCAGAGGTGCAGTGGCTAATTTATAATTTTTCCTTTGAAGGAATCCAGATGAAAGGCCCAGATTGTTCTTCAATTACAAGTTTGCATTGATTATATATATCTTCTAAGCTATCTCCTTGGACAATAGCTGCAGTAAGGAAACATATCAATACTTTTTTTTTAATTGATACATTCTACAGCATCAAATGTCAACAGATTGTCAGTATAATCATAGATATTGATGAAATGAGAAGAAATAGTAGTACACAGTGATGTTGATTATGGAGAAGTCATACACCCTGCAAATGGCCACTGAGTCCAAAATGGTCACACCTTCCCATGAGAGAGATCCATTCCACAGCACTGAGCTAAGCTGGTTGATTTAGCTAGAAGCTCTCTCCCTTGGGAGGGCAGTGTGACTGGGAACCATAATGGAAAGTCAAGCTTTACGTTTCATTTGATGTTGAAGCTACTTTACTAGAGGGTGTGTCAGATGTACACTGTTCCAGTCCATTCTTTTTCTGTTTATTATAAACTCACTCTAGGCTGAGAAAATTAACTAGACAGACTCTGTGGGTCCAAGTATATAGGAACTGCAACACAAAGCATAGTGCCTACACTCATAAATTTTCTGTCCCCACAAAAGAAATCTGAAACTGCAGTGAGAGATCCACAGAGCATCAGCATGCGGAAGGACAACAGGAGGTCTTTACTGTGCGATCCCTAAATACCAATCTCAGAGCAGAGAGCTTACTAAACCAGTCCAAAGGAAATAATGGGGACCAGAGCAGGCCTTAATTGCTGCCCTCTTCCAGGTCTGGAAGAAGATGCTTTTCTCTTTCCCTCCCACAATCCACAGCTTGGGCTCTTGCCTTAAGCTGGTGAGGAATCACAGAATGGTTAAGGTTGGAAGGGACCTCTGGAGATCATCTAGTCCAACCTCCCTGCTCAGCAGGGTCACCTAGAGCATGTTAGACAGGGTTGCATCCAGGCAGGTTTTGAATATCTCCAGAGAAGGAGACTCCACAACCTCTCTGGGCAACCTGTTCCAGTGCTCTGTTACTCTCACAATAAAGAAATTCCTCCCCATATTCAAGTGGAAATTCCTGTGTTTCAATATGTGCCCATTGCCTCTTGTCATGTCGCTTGGCACTACTGGAAAGAGTTTGTCCCCATCCCCTTGACACCCTCCCTTCAGATACTTAAAGACATTGATAAGATCCCTTCTTAGTCTTCTCTTCTCCAGGCTAAACTCTGCTAAATTCTGCTTTGGTCTATACAAATAAATGCAATGGTGCAAGATTTTTTACTGACTCCATCAAAACAGCTTTGGATCAGAGAGGGAATTCAATTCATATCCAGCTAGTCCTTCAGGACATCAAATACCTGAGGTGTTGAACACCTCCCCTCCCCTCGAGTTTCCTGGAAAACCACAGGCTCAAACCATGACTCATTACTGCAGGCACACTATACTGGTGTGCACTGTAAGCCGGAGACAGAGCTGACTCACATATTCTGTAATTGCAGGCTATATCTTGGGAAATGATTCTTTTGAACAAATACATACCTGTAAAATATTCTCCAAATTCTTGTTCTAATTTAATTGCTCGATCATAGGTTTTCTTGGCTTGCTCCTCTGTAAGACGTTTATTCATTTCCCTAGAAACACAGAAGAAGTCATCAAGAAGTTCAGGTTCTTAGTACAGTTTGAATAAACTGTTCAGATAGCTTTCTAGCAAATATCTTCAGCTGAATTACAGAGCTTGGTACAGGATAGGAATTGGTGCAAGAATCAAGAGCTGAAGTTCTTTGGTCTGTTCATGAGCAGTTTCAGTATTTTAAACTCAATTTTGTTGTCATATAATAGACATCTATATTTTCAAGGTTTCCCAGGTCTATTTCCCTTTTCTCCCCTAAATTTTTGTTTTGAGGTCACCACTCTACACTTCCAAACAAAGTGAGGCCCAAACTTAGTGACTGCTAACTGAAATGAATGTGTGGCCTCAGGAAGTTAGTCTCAGGGCCCAGAGACCCTTGAGGTCTGAGCTATTCCTCAGGGTGCTCCTGCCTCATGAGCAGTAGCTATTTCAGGAATCTCCCAGTCTCCCAGATCTGCAGCTGGCTGTCTTGACTGAAGAAGACTTTCCAGACTGCTGAAATGGAAACTGGGTTTCAACTCATCTTGGGGTCATGACAGTGAAACCACAATTAAAGGCAGGATTCAGCACAGTGAGACTCCTGGCTCCACTGGAGAAAGCCCAAAGTCATGGTAAATCCCACAGGGACCACAGAAGAACCCAAACACTGTCCTTCAGAATGATTTCTTAATTCAGGTACAGATATGAGTTCGACATAAATGTTAGAAATCAAACTGAATTTTTTCAGCAGGAAGAGTTGGTATGAGTTGGTTACTTGTATTCTTCTCTTTTCTGGTCCTTCGTGATTAAATATATAGATTCGTAGTCCAATGTGTCTTGCAAACTCTAAACTGCAAAGTACCAATAAACCTAAAATATAGACACCACCAATAACACTATATTATTGCAAATGTTTTGTTATTTAGCAGAGCACTTCTTTTTCTACAGAGAAACTATTTAATAATTGTAAGAAATGAGTTGTCTTGCCCAAACATGCTCAGTTGTTAATTCCACTGCAGCTCGCAAAGAATCGAGCTCATACTCATTCAATGCCTTACACATATATGCCTGAGGATATGCAAATAAATCATCAGTAACAAATATACTTTGTTTGCTCTTTTTTCAAAGCATGGGTTCATTTTTCTTAAAATATGAGGGAAATTTTCTGAGGCAAGTAGACAGCATCCTGTATCCTACATAAACCTGATTTAATGTCTTGCACTAAATCATATGATTATGTGGTAATGGACTGTATATAGTATGACATGTGTGATGTGTGTAGAAAATTGTGTGTGTGATGATGCATAAAAAATGATCTATAAAATGCACAGCAGTATGAACTTGCTACAGCTAACTCCTACCTAGTTTCTGAAAAATGCTATGCAAGTTGTCAAAGATACAAAAATGTATTTATAGAAATGACCCTAAAGTTGTCTGTTTGTATACTAATCATATAACTGGGAGCATTGCTTAAAAAAATCTCTCTAGAATTGCCAGTGCAACCAGAAAGTAGACCTATAGAATGCAAGATAAGAAAGATTTATTTGAGAATTTATGAAAATCATTTGTGGATTATATTCAGAGGTTTTGGATTAATGTATGCAAATCTGTGTCATGCTGCTAAATTTCTAATACTACTAATTCTATTTATTGGAAGGATTGCTATCTAATTGAGTTCAGGCAGGCTTCTCATCAACTATGCCTACTTGCACATGTTTTTAAGTGACTTAACTCAGGCTCTATCTTGGAGTGGGACAAAGTACTGCAAAATTATATGCAGGCTTAACACATTATCATATATTAAGGACACTCAGTCAGTATTCTAGTGCTAATAACATCCTCCTCCTTCCCAATCTATTTCTGGTAAATCTCTGAGAAGTCTTCCTGATGGTCTTCGAAAATCAAAGGAGAGAATATCTATATAAATATAAAGAAGCCTTTAAAACAGCAAACACTTGAAACAAGCAGAAATTTTAATTTGATCTGCAGAACATAGGTTTGCCCATGGTGTAAAACCATGTGAGTTGTACTCATGCCAGTCCTGTGCCTTCAGGGGAGAGGATGGAATGTGGGAGGACGATGATGTCCATTTGTCATGATGAATTAAAAGTCTTGTCAAATAATGATCCCTTCTAAATTTTTCTCTTCTAGACAGGGACCTGCACAGCTGGTGAATTAAAAATGCTTGCAAAGAGCTATCCCTGCAGGCACCTTTCTGAGAGTTTTTCTCCTCTCTGAATGAGGAGCTCACCCAGGTGGCCTCTTCGCTACTTCCAGTTTTCATTGCTGTGATCCCACCATCCTCATCCCTCTAAAAAAGAGGTTGACCGAGGGGTGCCAGCAGGGACCCTTCTGGCATTAAACCTGTGCAGAGGAGTCATTTAGAGGTGAAGAAGAAAGGGCAGGATGATGGAATAGGTCATTCTTCTCCACATTTTTTTCCTTGGTCTGACATAGTTTCTCTTTGATATTACATTAACTTTCAACTTGTTTATACAAGCAGGAGTAATAGTTTCAGCAGATAAAGCTAGCATTACAAATCGATTTTGTACTAGTATATCCCCTTCTCATTTAAGAATTGGAATTTTTCTGTTGTGGTAGTTACACACATGAAACAAAACCAATTGAACACAGTTTTATCAGTATAAAAATATCCTCATTCTCTTCCCACAGGGCATTGATATACCACACGAAACTTCTTTGCAGAAAAATAATAGTATCCGTTGGGAAGGGGTTATACCCATTCATCTATGAACACCCTCAGACCATGTTGTTAAAACCCTTAACGAGGAGAAAGGGTTGTACAAACAAATTTCCATGAGAAAAATTAGTGTGTGAATTTACGGAGCATCAACTCATCAGTGGAAAATGCTTAGGGTAAAAATGAGACTGCTTGACCCTCCATGAATATGTAGAAGTCTGCCCTGCCTCTGCTATGAGGCAAGAGCATGTGCACAGCCTGCGAATGTGAAGTAGCCACACACTGCAAATGCACTCCACAGTTCACAGCAGAGCGCATAGATGTTCAGCAACATCCTGACTGATTTAACTCCATTGCCAAATAAAATAAATGATTTTCATGAGCAAGAAGCTCAGAATTATGTCGTTATTCTCAATGAAATTCTTAAAAGAAAATAATACCAGTTATATTAGAAGAGTTTTTATTTCTGTCAGAAACTAATTTTGGGTGCTGTTTGATAAGATAAATGCACATTAGATATATTAAGGAGATAAAAAGATTACATGTTGAGAGCAAGCTGCAGGGGATAAAGTAGTGTAGAATACCTGAATTCATTACTTTTTCTCATTTTTTTTCAGGAGTAGCTGTATTGTGTTTACATAATTTGTTTATATAAACCACATTACTACAAAAAATCCAAAATCAGTGCTGATCCACAAGTACCCTTGCTGTCTGAAAGAAGTTTGGATTTTAATTAAGGGTGTAATTTTTAAAGCTTTAATTAAGTCTAATTAAGAATGCCTTCTGTAGAACATTTGTAGAATAAACAATTCAAAAATTATATAACAGGTTTCACTTTCTTTGTCCCTACTGTACTGTCAACACTCATGCAGGTTTTGATTTAGAGAGCGAAGAATAGCCTAGTAATTTTTGATATATATCACTAAGGAAAGTTTTACTAACTCTGCATAATTTATTTAGTCCTAAATAGAAAACTAGCATTACTTTGTTTTAAAAGAAGGATGACTGTCCTAATGTTTTGCATCTACATAACACTTTTCATCCAGTCTGCTCAAAGACTTGATATTCTTGCATCAAATCAACCAAATATTTATTTTTTTCCCACATTTACTGTTGTATCTGATACGTATATTTTTTCAGAGTAAGGACCACATTTATTTACCTCCTTTTATTTCATGCTAGACGCAATAATGTAAGAAGCCTATGGAGAAGAAAACCACAGTTTAAAATTTTTTCTTAAATGATGAATCAATGCAGAAGGTAGGCTGTTAGGCAACCTTGTCCATTCTAAACAGCAAAATAATCAGAATATAACTGAACTGTGAGGCTGGAAGAAATGTTAAAAAGTCATCCAACCCAGGTTACCCAACCTTTGGACTGGCTGGGGCTGTTTCAGCACTATATGCTCTTTGATTCCCCCTAATGTGCCTGGGCATGCAACAGCCTCATCTCCAAAAGACAGGGCTAGAAAGGATCCTGCGATGGGGCATGTTAGCAGTCTCCAGCTCTGCAATCCAGTATTTGTGGGCATGCCTTCAACATAACCAGGCATGCATCTATCGTAGGAGGGGGATGCCTACATTTAATTTTTTGCTGGGTACATATAGCATCACCAGGTGTTTGCAGAACCTTTGGTGAGAAAAAAGCACAGAGTACCAAATTTCATTATTATTACAGTAACTGAAGTTGATAACTTCCTGCATTACCCTAGTTTCACTTCAGAAACAACTGATTGTAATAAATTTAAAAACAATTAATCATAATTAATTTTAAAATGAACTTCAAACACTGCAGATATCATTACTGTATTTCCTGCTCAGCCTCCTCTTCTCTAGGCTGCATAACCCTCATTCTTCTTCTATTTCCAGGGTGTTATCCTGAACTAGGCACAGCGCCCCAGCTGAGGTGTCATCCACACCACGTAAAACAACATAATTGTGTTTTGTGTCCCTACACAGCAGTGATGTTAATAGAACCCAGACTGACAGTAGTCTTTTTTGCAACAGCATTATCCCTCCATTCACAGTCCTGTGTGATTGACTCCAAGTCCCAGATGCTTTTCTGCAGTGCTATAGCTTAATTATTCCCTGCTTGTAGTCATGCATTTCATTTTCTCTCCTTTTGTCCGTGTTGAATTTCATCTTACTGATTTTGCTTTGAATTTTAATCTTATCCTCCAAAGTACTTGCAACCTTTCTCAACCTTGTGCTGTTCACAAACTTTATAAAAGTACAATCCAAATCAATGTTCAAGTGCTTCATGAAAATAGCAAGTAGTGTCGAATAGTGCCACAGCTCAAGAAATGCACTTACTGGCCTTCTGTTTTCCTCCCAGTTTACCAGTACCAATTTCAATGACTGCCTGAGAATGGCTGTGCTTGTGCTCTCTAGTAATTCCATCAGGACCAAATTTCTCTAGTCTACTACTGACAATACCACACGGAGATATGTCAAAAGCCAGAAAAAAAATGAAGATACACCACAGATATACACCTCGTGAGTGAAGGAAGTGAGATTGATTTGATACATCAGCTGCCTCTTTTAACCTTTTTATTCTCTAGGTTCTTATACCTTAGTTGCCGAACTGCTTGTTGTCTCCCAGGATTTTTATGAGTATTGAAATTAGGTTCCTAGTCACAGCATGAAACTGGTGCCTTCCCCTTTGTTCTTTTAAGTGTTAATTTTGCCCCTTTCCAGTCCTTTAGGTACAAACCCTGATGTAAATGAAAGGCTGACCTAATGCAGAAAGTTTGATACAAGTTTACTCTGCTTGTACCCCTATGTGTGCACTGTGACCAGACCCTACACTCCATGAGCAACCAAGGCTGGATGGCACAAGCTGTGCCATGTGATGCTACAAAGGCCTTGCTATATTCCCTGCATGTGTTTGGAAAAGTACACAGAGCACTGTCAGGTTGTCCTTTCGGGGTCCGTCAAGTACGACTGCATGCCCCAAATGTGAAAAGTTCAAAGGCAGCTTTGGCTGGTTCCTCTGGGCTGGCCACCCAGTGCACAGCTGAGGGCATAAATAGAGAGCAAGTCTTTGCTCTTCCTACCTCCTCTTGCTATTGATTTTACAGAGCAGGCAAAATGTCAGCTGGAGACCTGTGTTGTGCTATTTGAGACTGAAGTAAAAATGCTTGAAGGGTTTTATACTTACATCAGAGGCTCCCATGATTTAGGCTTAATGAAGATAGCAATGGGATAGAGTTGTGCAACTTGCAATCGTTTAATAGCATTTCCTGACACATCGAGTATACAGTGCTTGCCCTGTTGGAAAGAGATGAGAATGTGTTTATTTTTGCAGCGTTGGCTGCAGTTCAGCTAAAAGAAGGGAGGTAATTCTGCGACACAGGGCCCTGGAGCAAAGCCATTACTGACACACCAGGGAAGTGGGGGCTGGGGGCAAACACTCCACTTCTCTGCAGTATTTCTTTCACTTTGCTGCTAATATTAAAGACTATACTGAAGACATGGGAGCAGGCTGCTTTTTATTCTAGAGGTTAAACTTTGTGGGGAGAGCTGTTCTTCAGAAACATGGAAAACTGATTCATAAAAATACTAGGATGTCTACATTCTTACTGGTTAAATCAATTCATGTTTATGTCTAAAACTTCTTGTGTCACCTGAGGCATGTCATTAATATCTCTGTGCTTCATTTTTGCCTCTGTGAAAGCAAGATAAGTTTGCTTATCTGTCTTATAGAGGTGTCTGCAATTTTGCAATTATTAATGTTCAAAAAGCATTCCCAAAGTGCTGTTCTGAGATAGCTTTACAAAAGCTATCTTTTTTTAAAAAAAGGACACCATGCCTGTAGTATAGTTTTTTTGTTAGTTTCATTAGTTTCATACAGGCAGAAAAGCTGAGAAACACAGAGGTTTCTTGGTCCAAACCATGGAAGGAACCTGCATCAGAGCCGGGAGTGGAGCTGAGTGCAAAACCTGAGTTGGATGCTCAAACTAGAGTAACCACTGAGCACCTCTGAACCCCTCTGAACTGACCCTAAAGAAGGAAGGCTCTTTTGGGGCATACTTGAGGCACTGTGGCTACATTCGTGAACCCATGACACTACATCAGGGTGCAGAAAGTACCAAGAATGCTGTCTTTCAAAGTCAGACTCTCCACTCATGCAGTCATTGTAAGGCTAGAAATATTATATCACAATTTTGTGGATATTTTATATGTTGGCAGAAGCATCATGTCCAAGATACAATGGGGCAACAAAACAGATCGTGTTGCATGGGCAATAAAATTGGCATCAACCTACCCTTTCTGCCACAAATCTCACAGACTGGACACTAGTTCCATATAAATTATCATTGTACTGCCCAGCTTCTATAAATTTGTGCTCTTGGATATCCTTTTCCATTTGTTCTCTTGAAATGACAAAATGATAATCTCGCCCGTCCACTTCATAGTCACGCTTTGGCCGTGTGGTATCTGCATGAAACAGAGGATAGAAAAATCAAGAGGTCCATAAAAGCATTTCATGCAAACTATCTCAATTAAGGTTTGTTCAACAGCCAGTGCTGGGTCTGCTATATGTAGAAGTGCTTCACATCTCAGAGTGAAGGAACACTTTCAGGACGAATAGACACAAACTGCAAACACAAAACACATCCCACACTCTGAATCTAATCCTATTCTCCATTACAGTGATGCAAATGAATGGCAACTCCATAAATTTAACTTGGCCTTAATTATGAGGTTGATTCTAGTCTCATTTCTAGCAGTTTTAAGTTGATGGCATAGGCATCAGTTTAAAATGAACTAAGATTGTAATGTGAGGCCAAAATAAACACCTAACAAACTTTAATTATACAAGCAATAAATAATCAGTAAAATTCAGGGTCCAATATTACCTTCAGATTAGATAGTCTAAATTCCATGCAAACCATAAATTATTCCACATTTTTATTGGAGGATAATATGTTAGTAAATTGAAACATTTTACTAGTCTTTCAGACTTTAATCTGATTTAAAAAACTACAGAACAAGTGATTTGTGAACTGCGTTTGTAATTAGAAGGTCCCCTGTTTAGCAAAATGCTGGTGATTTTAAAGCATTTAAATAGGAAAGATAACACCAGACTATGTTTGATGTCACAGCATTGCTGACGAGATGGGACATCCTGGCACTTAGGGTCCAACATTCCCACATCTGGGAAAGTTGCCATGAAAGAGAAACCTATGAAACCTCTTGGTTTTGACAGCCAAGAGGGTTCCTATGTGAGCATGGACACCCTGGAACAGTAGCGCAATGGGCTCTGTCTCTCCTCCAGACAGTCAGCTGGTGACTGTCACCTGCTATTCTTCCAGGGATGAGTGTTGGGGTGATGGCTGCAGGAGGTTTGAAATGCACAAAAATTCTTTCCAGACCTTCATCATCTTTTTTGTTTGTTTGTTTGTTCTTTTGCCCATATCTGTTCAATGGGGAAGTCTGCTTTCTCGACTCAGTATCCTGATTTAGAATACTCTTCTTGTTTTAGAACAAGAAGAGTGACATTTCCAACGGGACTGAAATTCTAGTTTTTCACATAGTTCTGCAGAACAGTACCTCAGAAGTGCAGCCTCTGCAGAAGTCTTCTTTCTATCCAGTTCTAAAAATGGCTTTTGAGAAGCATAACTACATAAGGACACTGCTTTCATAGCAGTTCACGTTACGTGTTTCACCAAGAGATCTAACTTAGCCATAGAATGAAGAATAAAATAGTACTTACGTGGCACACACGACCCAAATTTATCAGGGAATTCAGATATCAAATCATCGTTGATCCGATCTTTCATAGGACCCAGAATGATAACTGGCCTGGTGTAGTTAACTGAACAACAGAAGGAAAAGCATATTTTGAGTGTGTTACTGGAAATAACAGTAAATATTCCCAAAGATGCACTAACCTGAGCTCTTAACTATATGTATGAAGGGAAATCTTAGGTGTATGTTTTTCTGAAGGGTAATTTTTTATTGTCAGGGATACAGAAATTGGAACTGAGACTGCTAAAGTTCAGAGCCCTCTGATAGTGTATGTATGTGTAGGCAAAAGACTATTTGGTCGTATATATAGCCGTTATTGGTCAACAAAGTGACTCCTAAATGCTCACAGATGGACTCTGTCATGAGACATGGAAAGGAAACAGGATCCCCCCCCACCTTTCTTTTTTTTTCAGTTACATGAGTGCATCCGCAATTAAATCAGGTGGGTTGTACTACAGTAACAGAAAACATTTTCAGTTTACATTGCTGTAGGTTCTCTATCCTGGCTGAGGCACATATCTCATGAAAAGGAAAATAATAAATGCATGCAACAATGATGCAGTAAATCTAAAAAATCTGCATCAATATTTTGCAGATTATTTAATGTATTTATTAGTAAAGGCCAAGAGAACACATTAGGGAGAGGCCTGAAAACATTAGGAAATGGGATCTAGCAAGGGAGACCCTCACATACATTTCTCAAGTACGTAATAGCCAAGGCAGCTGAGAAAAGGGAGCCATAGAGAATCTGGGGCCAGCACAACAATGCTTATGTCTCTTCTGGCCCTTAAAATGTAAAATGAAAAATTTAAGCAATAGTGACAGAAAAGCAGATGAAACTTACTTTCCTGCCTTGTGACAGGTTCATAAGAGAGGATGCAGTCTTCTTGGCCTCCTGATAAGAGAAGAAAGAGAAGAGATTGAAGCTGACAAGCAACACTTCAAATACTAAAATTTGATAAAGTGCTTCATATAGAGGCAGAACAGGTTCAACATTTCTTTCTGGCAATTTTCTCACCTGAACCATTCCAAAGTCCCTAATAGCTGTGAGGTTTGGAGACCTCTTTTTTACCTTCCCCTCCCTCCTCTGCCACATATTTAGTTTCTCTGTGCTGAAATGGGGCTTTTTTCAATGATACAGAATAGTTGTAGCAATGGCAATAAGGCTTCGTTTACGGATTTAATAGCAAGGCTGTTTACAAGGATATTGCAGAAATTTAAGAAGCTATTCTTGTGCTTCCTCAATTATTAAGGTCTTAATATGCTGCTGCAGGGCAAATCCACAGGATAAGCTGAACAATGTTTACTGTTAGAATAAATACTTTTTGGCTGATCATCCTTCTTCTACGCAAAAACCCCATGGTCTAGTTTATTCACCGCCTGATATCTAGATATAAGCTGTTTTCTGACCATTTCCCTTTCCCTGAACAGGAATGTCACAGCATCATATTTTATGTACTTATCCTCCCCCCACTCCTGTTAGCCAGAGGAGTGTCGTTGCTTCTCCAAGGCATTTAGGGAAATAGAGCAGAGAAATTTGTTACAAGACAAGAGTAATATTATATGGAACAGAAGCTTGGTCCAGGCTTACAGCCTTGATGCATCATTGTCCTCTTCTCTATGAGAGAGTAAGAGGAGTGAGGGGAAGATTCTTCAACCTATTGCATGAAAAAATTATGTGCATTTCTCTTTCTGGGTCATTGCTGCATACTCAGTAGCACGTAAGCTCTGTGGTAGGTTCTGTATATGACTTAGGCTGAGCAAAGTTTAAAACTATGATTCTATTTTTACTTAGTTTAATGCTTATCTCTCAGAAGATCTACACTTGGGATTTTGCTTAATAGAACAATTTAGATACTACAGAAGAAAGGGTGCTCTGATGGGTACTAGGGTTATTACAAAATAGACAGGGTCACCTTCATTTCATGTGCTTGCACGCACGTGAGTCCTCGTTCTGTTATTCTGGCAGGCTCCCGCCAAACCAAAGTGTGCCCATGCAGGGGAAGGGTGTTGCCTGGTGCCTCACGGGTAGGATTTACTTTGGGGGGATACAGCTGACCCTGAAGTAGAGTGACTGGCTAGCTGACTGTTTAGCTTAGCTGAGGTTAGCTGCCCTATGCACCACTGACAGTATTGAGAAGACTTTTAGTGAATGCAGTGGCAGCTCAGATACGCAGCTCGCAAATAGGCATCAAAATTTTGGTGGTTTAGTCTTTAATGGACTCCCACCAGAAGAATCCAATCTGTACAAGGATAATAGTTTATTATTGACAGCTGTGAGAAATGTGTAAGAATGCCTTTCAAGCAGAAAGAATATTGTAATTAAGGACTAAGATAGAAGAGAGGGAGAACAGAAAAGACCAACTGCAAACTAGTTATGGTGCTGAAGCAGCTAATGAGAAAAAAAAATAATAAAAGAAAGAGAACAGATAGCTTTTCAGGGCAAGGCAACATAATGTGAAGTCTGTGAAAGAAGGATTTTGCCTTTTTTTTTGTAAACATTCAATATTGTAATTAGTTGCTTAACTTTGACTCTTTGCAAAATTAAGAATTTAGAGTTTTATTACATTAGATTTTGTACATTAGATTTTTTTTCCTGAAAAGTCTTGGGGTGATAGAATCAACTTAGGAATCCCATTCCCTTGCAGATGAAACAATTCACTCTCCCAGCTGGATGAGGATGCTCCTGTACTGCCTATCCTCTCTAGCCCTGAGGAACCATGGCTATGCCTTTCAAGAACCTAAGAAAGTTGATTTTTGGTTGGTTGATGAAACTACTATGTACTAAGCAAGTGGAGGGGAGCCTGTTTGCCGGAATTCAATGTGTAAAGCTGAATATACTTGTTTCAGTGGTGCATAGATCTGCAGATGGGGATTCTTTTAGTCAGATTTCAGAAGCCTGCATTTTGTTTATGTCTGAGATAGTGCCCTTTAGTGTCAATAGGTGAGGAGAAACAGGCAAGTGCTTATTTGAAGACATGATTCATCCGACCTATTTTAGATGTCTGCTCTGGGATGACAGGGAAAGTCAGAAATGGCTGTTTGTCTCCATTGTCCTATAAAGGCATCTAAACAGCAAGGTCAGATGCAGACATCTGCATTTGGACCGATGACAGTGACAAGGACAACTGAAGCAAAGAGCCAGTAATTGTGACACTACTTACAAGTTTCTCTGTGGGCTAACACTTGGCTTAGGCACAGAATTACAACCAAAAGGGCCAAGCAAGCACAGGTTTTGCCTTCTCTTTTGCCGAGTCCATGGATGAGGTTTACACATATTAAAGCTGTCATCAGCACTGTTTGCTGATGATGCCAAGCTGGGAGGAGTGGCTGACACACCTGAGGGCTGTGCTGCCATTCAGAGAGACCTGGACAGGCTGGAAAGTTGGGCAGAGAGAAACTTCATGAGATTCACCAAGGGCAAGTGCAGGGTCCTGCACTTAGGGAGGAATAGCTCCATGCACCAGTACAAGCTGGGGGCTGATCTGCTCGAAAACCCCAAACCTTCTGTCTAGTAGACAACAAGTTGATCGTGAACCACCAATGTGCCCTTGTGGCCAGGAAGGCCAATGGTCTCCTGCGGTGCATTAGCAAGAGTGTTGCCAGCAGGTGGAGGGAGGTGATCCTGCCCCTCTATGCAGCCCTGGTGAGGCCTCATCTGGAGTAGTGTGTCCAGTTCTGGGCTCCCCAGGACAAGAGAGACATGGACCTACTGGAGAGAGGGCAGCGTAGGGCTACAAAGATGCTCAGACAGCTAGAGCATCTGCCCTATGAGGAACGGCTGCGAGAGCTGGGCCTGTTCAGCCTGGGGAAGAGAAGCCTGAGGGGGGATCTTCTCAATGTGTATAGATACCTTATGTGGGGATGTCAAGAGGATGGGACTGGACTCTTTTCAGCAGTGCCAAGTGACAGGACAAGAGGCAATGGGCAAAAACTGAAGCACAGGAAGTTCCACCTGAACATGAGGAAAAACCTCTTTACTGTGAGAGTGACAGAGCACTGGAACAGGTTGCCCAGAGGAGCTGTGGAGTCTCCTTCTCTGGAGATATTCAAAACCTGCCTGGACGTGATTCTGCGCAACATGCTCTAAGTGACCCTCCTTGAGTAGGAGAGTTGGACTAGATGATCTCCAGAGGTCCCTTCCAAGCTCAACCATTCTGTGATTCTGTGAATGTGCCTGAATAATATAATACTTGGGACCATAAGAACGAATTTAAGTGTCTAGTTAATCAGTGGCCTAACATAATAGTAATGACTCCTTTAATGTTGTTCTGAGTCTGCATCTGGCATTAAAAGAATGCTGTGCAAGTACAGAGGGTGAAAATTTTGGTTTCTAGCACTTTTTCTTACTTCTTACTTTTAGTGGTGTGTTGCCTCTTCAGGTAATTGGTGCAATCACAACCAATTATGCAATTAGGCTAAATAGATGTGGTAATGCAGGTGTAATTTTGATGACATCTGTAAAAACCTTTATTGAACTGTGTGTAAGAGTGTTACTAGACATATGCAATAAAGAGACTCAATATTCATGGCCATTTTGAAAATCATGTTTTGAAAAATAAGAACTAATAAGTCCACAGTTAAAATATGTTCCTACAAGCTTATTTGCTTGTAGGACACACTTTCACTTTTTGTTTGATCATCTAGTTCATGGATAAGTCAAAGTTGGCTGTATGTGTACTGGTGACAACAGGAACAACTTTCTGCTAGACAAGGACTTTATGTATTTTTCTATAAATTTGATTTTACAGCTCAGAGCAAGTGCAAAACAACTGACATGGTCATAGCCTTCATATTATCATGGCTAACATGACACAGTAGCCGCTGTGTGGCAGCTCAGCCCCTTTTAGATCAGGACAACATCTATTTCTGACTCTAAAGTGCTTTTTTATTTTTTTTATAATGGGCCAGGTTCTGCTGTCAATGGAGCAGAAGGTTATGTGCTGGAATAAGGAAAATTATCTTCTGGGATTTGGATTGGCCTCCATCTCTACTTCCTAAAGACAAAGACAGTGCAGGAGTTCACCACCCAGCAATTCGTCCTGAGTTCCTCCATGGCCAACACAGACATCTTTGGGACAACATTTATCTGGTCTGTTTTAGATGTTGCCTTTAGGATGAAACAAATTGCTCTCTAAAAATCTCTCTCTCTCTTCATTAAAGAGAATCAGGCGTAAGAAATCTGAGAGGGTGATGCCTGTATTTTCAGGATCTATATTGGTCAAGGGAATCCCACTTTTGGTTCCAGGTCTTCCTCTCTTTACAAACCTAAAGAGGAGAGTGCTCGTATAAGAAATTAGGTTTACTGTCTAGAAAAGCTTTGTTGCTAAGGAGACTTTCAAGAATTTTCTGTTGAGACCATGTAGGGGGATTTTCAATTAAATTATTATATTGAAATGAAATATATCTGTCTTCTGTGGATCTTTATTTTTTAACTCCCAAACCCAAGACACAAGCAATGGAATACTTCAGCCAAATACTGACATGTTTTTGCATATTTTTCTAAAAAAATATGAATGCATCAGAATTTCTCCCAGAAAAATCCCAATCCATTTGAAACTCCATCTATTAATCACTGCTCAGTGCATTGCCTGGACAGTTCTCAAAAACCTTCTTTGTCACTTTGTGTAGCTGTACCCCTGATTTGGAATGGTTCTAGGGATGATCAAGTAACAAAGATTTCAACACTAGCTGCTTTCAAATGAGTGCTCATCATGAGAAGCAAGAGTTAGAAAAAAGTATTAAAGCAATAGCCAGAGACCCACTAGAAGAAATGCAGAACACTTCACTGGAGTCCAATGGGCTTGTTTTTATAGGGGCAAATATGAAAGTCTGCATGTGCCATTTGCTAATCATTTCCCTTTCTTACCCACATGTTTCTTTGTGCTGGCCAAAGTGTGAATTGCTGCTTTCTCACAATTCAGAGAACTGCAGGGAAGAAAACCCCTTTTCTTCCTGCTCATCTGCTTGGGAAACAGAAAGAAAAGAGGCACTACAATAAGGTCACAATCCCATGCAGAAACTGTGAGCTCTCCAACAGTTTTCTATTTGTTCCCCATGATTTTTCAGCTTATTCTTTCCGTCTCTTAGTACATCCTATCACTAGTGGATAGAGTTATGGCCAGACGAATTTGCAAGTCAGCATATACAGTGGTCCTGGTAAAATAACTTGTCGTCCCTCTCCTTGAGCACACAAATTCTCCTCAAAATGGCACTGGAATTGTGCTGGAGAGCAGCTTTACAACATGGCTGGTTCCCAAAGGAGTTAAGCCAAACTCAGTTCTGTAGTAGTGACTGATGTTGGGCCTGTTTTTCAGCTACCCAGATGTAAACAAGCAGAGCAGAAATAATAACTGCATACTGTCTCATTCGTTCAGAAATAACCTCTTCCCAGCACATCTTTTTTTTTTTTTTTTTTTTTTTTTTTTTTTTTTTTACTTTCATTAAAAATAAATAAATTGGAAGATAGTGAGAAACATGTCTACAAGGCTGAAATGTTCACAGACTGGTGCAAATAACCACTCTTCTGATAGAGGGTTATGAGGAGGCTTGGATTGCACAGAGACCTCCCCCCAGCAGTCCCATAAGGTCAGAAAAACAGTGAAATAAGACAACTTATTAATGGAAGATGTCATCTCTCTTATCTTCACACTCTCATAATTTGTTGACTGCTTTCTTTGACCATCATCATCGTGCTTTCCTCTGTTTTTTGATTCTTCTCTCCTCCTAAACCATAATTTTTCTTAAAGAGATTTGCTGGAAGGAGCTGTGTGATAGGACATACTGCTGACATAAGGTAGGGTGGAGATCCAGAGAGCAAGCGACTGTATTCAGGAGAGCTGTAAGTCCCCACAAGAGATATGGTCATATACCATGGTCACTTAGTAATTGTATTCATAGTCAGGCTCCAGCTGACATGCCAGTGTGGCCATCTGAAACAGTCATTTAGAAAAGCTGACGACTAGAGTCGCTTTTTGCCCAAGGCCATGCCTCCAAATGTCATGTCAGCACACACCAATGAATCATTAGCAAATGAAAATAGGCTCTTTGGGCATAAACTCCTAGACTACAGAGACACTTTCACTTGGCCTAACCTAGGATTGACTTCTCCCTCTGCTAAACAGCATGGCTCTTCCATGGGCCAGTAAGGAAGTCTCGTCTGCACCTTCTCCACCAGATGGCAGTAGCTGGACACACCAGGATTATGGGAATAGCTTCAGCCAATACGATGCAGACAGGATGCTGCTGGGGTGAGGTAAGAGCTCGCTCAGATAGAAATCGCCTGCCTTGGGGAGCTGCTAGTCCAAAACTCCTTTTCCTTCCAAGCATCTATGTCCCAACTGACTACCCCAAAGTATTCCCATCTCCCTTCTTGCACCTTAATATATGCACTTTGTTTCAAGCTGTTGCACAGTCAACAGGGAACTAGCTTACCCAGCCTGTCTTATGATGCCATTTTGGAACTAGGTTTTTTGGACCTCGTTTTGTTGACCTGCTGCAAAGGTTGAGCTGCAGCTGGGAGCCCCTGTTCAAGTCTCCCATTTGCAACCGTTCATGGGGCGCTGGACATATGTTCAGGCACCAACCTAGGTTCTCTTCTGGGCGTTTATGTGCTCACCCTGAAATGAAAACACCTACAGGAGATTTGACTCATGCAACTTTTGCAGATTTAACCTACTGACTTGTTCATGATCATAAAGTCAGTCTAGGGAAGAAGCACCTAGCTTCTTTCCTCCCCAGTAGAGGACACAGAAAAATTAAAGAGATTCAGAATTGGATCTCAGCAGTTCAAACGTGCCTACAATTTTCTTGTGAGTCTGGCAATTGCTTTCCAAGGAAACCTTTGCAATACAAGAGAATAAAAACTAATTTACCATTTCTCAATTGAATACAATTAGCTATTTTGCTGAAAAGAAACAGTGTTTATTAACAGAGCTCAACTGCTTTGCACTCTATCTGAGGCTAGAAAGTATGAGGTACAATACTAATGATTACCTGAATGTAGGCGGGTACTTAGCACAAGTGCTGAGTGACTGGTGGAAAACTTGATTTGCTAGCAAATGGCTTGACACAATTAAACAACTGGGTGATTTGGTAAGCAATCTATCTTTTTAAATATCTCTTCTTACTTTTTTTTTTTTTTTTTTTTTTTTTTTTTTTTTTTTTTAGTATTACTAATGTAGAACTTGCAATCTGTCATTATATGACCACATGGAGTTTGTAATTCCGACCAGGCCAGGTTGCAGGGTTGGGACCTTCATCTGTAGGGAATCAGTGACATTCACTGGAAGTGCCCAAGGGGGGAGGTCTATCTTACCTTTTTTGAAGACTTCAATATACATTTAGGAAACCTGTACCCCCAAAACGAAAGGTTCAGCAAAGTTTTGGGGGCTATTTATTAGCTGTTCAAACAGACACACAGAAATACAAGTAAAAATTTTGACCTGGTAAAGAGGATATCTTTTTGCAGATTTGACTGTAGTTTTGAGTAATTTTTTCTTAAAAGGGCATCAAGAAATTGTCCCCTCCCTGCTGAGATAAGCTTCATGTCACTAAACCAAATAATCTTGATTTGCCCTGCCTACACAAAGTCAGGTTTGGTTTTATATCCCAGAATGCATCCCTGATAACAACTTTCCTCCCTGTTCTTATACAGGTTGTCAGTTGTCTTTTATAGCTTCGTACTCAAACTATGGTTGTAAATTGAAAATCCAAGCCATTTGCTCCAATTGTCTTTTAACATTAACAAAAGAATAGCCAGAAGAGAAACAAAATAAAAGAAACAAACAAAACAAGCAATGCAAAGTAAAAGGACTCTAACGAAAGCAGTAACTTACTGTAGCTACTTTCACTATCGCTGGCATTAGAAGAAACATGTTCTGCAAGAACAGTACAGCAAATTAAGAACATAACCAAGCACAACAAAGCAGCAGGAACTTAAAAGAACTGCAACAGTCATGCAAAAGTAGTTGTGCAGAGAGAAAATAAAATCTGTACGGTGGCATCACCTGAAAATCTTAGATAATTTACATAGTTAAAATGAAAGCTTTTTCTCTTGTGGCATTTCAGAAAAGGACTATATGTGATAGCTAGTAATATGCATTATGACAAAGCCACTTATAGTACTTGCTGAAACAGTTAGTAACATCTCAGATGACATAATTTCAAAATATAGTATGGTCAACTTGCACCTCACTGGAGCTCTTGATTAATTTCATGAAACCTGAGTGTCTGCTCGTATTACTCTGCGCTGTGAATAATGTGAATCGTTAATGCGTTGGAATTATTTCTGCTAAACTTGAAGAGTTCTAGCTTCTACTACTGTCATTAATTGCTGTGCACCATCCCAGAAGGTTAACACAAAAGGGGTTTTGCTACCAAATATTGTAGCTGTATCTATTTTAACTGATCCAGAAAAAGACAAAGCCAATGACAAAACTAAAAAAAAAAAGAAAGAAAAAAGGATGAAACCCTTTTTACAAAATAGTCTAGCTTCCAGATTTGAGGTGAAGTAGGAAAATCTTTGCCAGATCAGTCTGGATGGATAAATAGAAATGTAGGAATTATCATAATGGGTCAGATTTGTGGTTTGGTAAGTCTGGTGTGTGTCACATTATTTAAAGAAAGGTGTAATCTATAATGTAGAGTGGTTGTTCCCAAACTGCAGTCAGCATACCATTTATGATCACTCAGGCTGTCATACATGGTCTTCAGGTGGTCTACAGAACCACATTAAGCAGTGGCATTGAGAATATCTTTGATAGAAATAATGATAAATTTTTAACTGAAAGACCATTTTTGAGAACTGTCACTTTTGAACTGCACTACAACATTTAGAAAACAATAGTAAAATGGATATATAGTAGGGAGCCACCTTTGGTTAATGAAAATGAGATGTTGGTAGTTGAATGGACAAAGGGTGCAAATTAGTCATCTTCTGACAAACACATGGCACCAGAATCGGCCTTATATTTGTCATTAATCCACCTGGCAGATTAGGCTGTGGGTAACACATGACACCCACCTATAACTGCCTCAAAACCTTCCCAGTGAAGGAAGGAAACTTGCAAAAGCCAAGAATGCCCTAGATGAACCCAAAGCAGAGCCTGCGTTGGATGAGTGTATGGAAATTACGCCAAAGGCTGTCCCTTCCTTGAAAAGCACTGCAATTCCCCCACATACAAGTCTAATACCTGGAGTTTACAAAGCGAGACTAATGGGGATACTCCAGAAGCAAAAATGAGGAGGGGGATGATATCTGATAAGAATAATAATGGGAAGGTTTGATCTAGGGCTTAGTGAAGAGCTTCAAAAAGTAAAGCCTACATTTTGAGCAAAATGGTACATTTACTTTTGGACATTTCATTGCAAGTTAACAAAGGCTGCATCAAGATATTATACTACAGAGGACCCTGAGGGTCTTTATGAAACAAGAATGGATATTCTCTGTAGTAAGAAACATCATTACGAAATATATTTTAGTTTAATATTAGTGAAATTGGGATGGGCCTGGAATGTAAAGAGGTATGCCAGTAATTGAAAGCCAGATGTAATATTAATAGAAAAACTAGAGTCTATATAACACTTCTGTGCTACTTTTCCCTTAGCAATTAGTTTTCAGAGTTTAGTTTTCTCCTTTGAAATGACAGGATGTTTAGGAGATTTTTTTATATATATATTTTTTTTAAGGAGGTTTATAAGATCAGAAGTATTCTACTTCTCACTAGGCAGAGAAAGATAAGCATGTATTGTTAATGTGATGCTAAGGCACTTTCCTTAAAGTGTTCAGTAACAGAATGGTTAAAATTCTAGTGGCAGTGACATTTCCTGCCTATTACAGAAAATCAGTCTCATAGAACTGTTCTTCTTTGTCCAAGAGATGAAGCTTTCATCTTTGACTGGTGAACTACTGGGTGACTTAAAATTAAATCATTAAAATGTCCATTCAAAAAAATCAATCAGAACCTGAATAATATCTAAAATTGTGTGCATGAGTGTGCATTTCTATAATTCAAAAACCTTTTACAAAACAGTAGGTGATGCAATGGCAACATTCACATACATTTCCTTCAACTGAATGGTGATTAAGAGAAAGCGTAAGAACTGACAAAAGAAGCAGCCAAACACATGCAAGTAGTATTCTGTTTATAGTATTTATCTTCTGTTTAAAGTATTTTGCTCTGAATACAGAATATAATGTAGCTATTAATATAGAAATCAGCTGCAAATATTTTACTCTATACAACTTCTCTGGTCTAACTATTGAGGAAATAGAATTATTTCTGAAGTTATATGATGTGATATCAAATCTTGACACAGGATTGCTGCATCAGAGAAAGAAATTGGTTAAGGTTGCATGACAGAGAATAAGTTGCTAATGGTGAAATGGATCCATAATTAGCTTTGGAGAAGCCATGTCTTCTCTTGCCTGCAAAAGGCTTCTTCCATTAATAACAAATACTAATCTAAAATCCAGCAAAGTAACAAACACCCCCATGCAAAAAGCTGAAAATGCAGAAGCAACAGCATAAAATAATTTTCTGCTGATCTCCTCAGGATGTGATCAAGCTAGTATGTTTAATTTTCCCTTCAGATGGAGAGGGATTGTTGTTGACAAGTACCGTCTAGGAAGCAAAACAAGTTCTATGTATGCTACTCTACAGAACTGCCATGATGAGAACAATAACATACTGTCAGAAACAAAACGTGTTATTACAGAAGAAGTATCTGCTTGATACATTGTATGTTATTTAATATTGTCATGCAGAACAAAACAATTGAAACATTTTTTAATGCATTCACAGCTGGGTAACAAATAAAACTCTGTCTTGTGCATGCTAGGAGTGGAGGGTCCTCAGAGAAGGAACAAAAGCCAAAACAAAACAAAACAAAAAAATTTACAGTGACCATTCCTGGGAACTTACTCAGAGTCTTTGTTCCATAACCGTCGTCACCTAATCCGGGGATGTCCTGCACGGAAGTCCCCAGAGAGAGCAATGAGAAAGGAAGAACAGCCGCAGAAGAGGAAGGAAGAAGTCAGTGGAGTTGAAATGGATACTACCATGACTGACCATGTTGATTGAGCAATCTGGATCCCTGCTTTTTCTCTCTGAAACAACTTCAACCCACAGTCTATGGGAATGCAGCCAATGAAAGAGCCAGTGACCATGATATACAGCTTTTGTAGCTGTGACGAAGAAGGAGCAACCCCAAAAGTAAAGTCCAGAAGCAACCATCACCGGAGAAATTTATGAGAGAATTATTAAGGGAAAAAAGCTTAAATTATTTGGGCTTGGAACAAGCATATATTTTAAAAATGCTGATTCTCAAGCAAGCAGTAAATGCTCTGGGGGGAATGGTGGGGGGCAGGGAGGTGCACATTCCAAGATCTGATTTTCTTCTTTAAACTGTTAGTACGGATATTTAAGTTTATTGTTAAACTCAGTAAAAGTGTTCAAGACAAGCAACTTGGAGAAAGAGATAAAAAAGAAATTAGAGTAGTTGTTTTTAAATGTAAGAATTGAATGTAGTATTTTAAAAGAAATCATGTTTGCATTATTTTGAGTCAGTTCTGATCTGGGAATATTTAACCAGAGAAAAGTTTGGATTTATGACAAGTGCCACAGCAATTTTAGGAAGTCATGTTTTTTATGGAAGGGAAGAAACAGTCTCCTAGAAACTAAGGTCACTGTTTTATTCTTCTGAAAAGGATGTTTCCAGGGAAGGAAGGACCAGCCGGATCCAAATTGCAGTCACACATTGGTCACAGTAGTAATACCTTGCCTGCCTGCCTATGAGATATATTTGTCTAGATGTGTGCGATACTGGTATCATGCGTGTCACCCATTTTTTTGTGCTGCATGTGACATCGTCTCCAAGAGGTTACTTACGTTCTGCATCACTTGTTTCCTGCTCACTCTGCTCCTTGCTCTTGTAGAATGGGAATTTTCGTGAAAAGATGAAGTTCTTTTTACGCTTGTCATTGAATGACTGTGAAGGAGAAAAGGCATGGGGCAAAAACAGGGACGTCTAATTGTTGTCACACTCATGCTGACAAAACAACTAGTTTGTAAAAGTGGAGAGAACTGTAGTGACTCAAATCAGCCCAGACCAAGCGGCTGTGAAGAATCACAGGTGGTTGCAGTGAGGTCTGCAGGTGGAAGGCAAAGCCCCTGAAGATACATCAATATCATTACAGAGGCTGCAAATCACAAACTTTCAGTTCCTTATTTCAAAACTATCATGTCTGGGTTGTTCAGGGAAAGGGCTACAGACAACTCAGCATGCTTTGAGATCAAGCCACTCATCTTTAGTCATAGCAAACTGTGCACAGAATTAATTAACTGACTAAAAAAGGCTGCAAAGAAAAAAGAGGAAGCCTTTAATTTATTTCTAGGAGGTGTGTGAATTCAGCTCTGTGCCAATTGAAATTAAATATTTATTTCCTATAACTGTTACTACTTCCAGAGTATATTATTTATCCTCTAAACAGGCAACTTATTAGGTATGTTTTACTGCTTTCTTTCACATAATTAAAAAAAAAAGAAAACTGTTTTCGCTTTTACTCATTAAGTTCTTCTGGATATACTCTCAGTTTTATGTGACTTAGACATTAGATTCTGCTGATAAACAGTACTTCATTGCATATAAGCAACATTTAAAGTTTAAATTCTTCAGAGGAGAGTTAACATAGACTCATACGTTATGTAATAAAACCACTGACTTTTATAGGCAGTTGTAAGGGTTCGTGGCACACTGCGTTATGTAAAAGCAGGACATGCCTGCTTGGCACCATCTATTTCAGGTGCTAAATGAGGAATCAGAGCCCCTGTACAGCCAATTAAGAGAAGCTGGCATTTCCAGAGGGCACCTGCAGGAGCAGCGCCTGATCCACGCGGGCCGTTGGACCATGTTTCCTCTACTGAACACGAGCAAAGTCCTGATTCCCAGCTTCGCACCCCATCACCTCCAAAAGAGCAGAGCTCTTCTCAGCTCGTTTAATGAAACAATCTTACCTATTCGTGATCGCCTAAACAAAGATAGAGCTGCTATTTGGCTCCAAATCCAAAATGGAATTGTTTTAGGCTGTGAGAACATGTTTTGTTTTCTTACAGTTTGGAAGCACAGCATAAAATGTCTTTTGGCATAAGATAAATTTCTGAAAGATGAGAAGTTAAAAGGCTTAGGTATTGCAATATTCTATTACAATATTTATCTACTTGTGTCACAAAAGTTTCATGCCACTTTTACATTTCAAGCATATTTAAACTTTAGTAACTGAAAACAAAGGAAAAAATGAACATGTAGAATAAATGATCTATGAGCATCTCTCAGAGTATGTAAACATTCAGTTTGAAATTAATGTGGAGGTCATGCACAAATAGTCTAGACAGCATGCCATTTCAAAACAAAACAAATATGAAAAAAAGCCAGAGGGGAAAAAAATATGGGTATGAAAGATTAAAGTAATCTGTGGATGAAAAGAGGACCCACATGCACATTACATCATTTTAATGACCTAAAGGATATAGTTAAATTAAATTGTGTTTTCTGTGATTTTTTTTTTTAATCTTTCCAAAGCAAGGAATGTAACATGTTAACATTTCCCAATTTATGAAAATATTGTTTCTCATAATTCATCTGAATTTGATATAGGAATACTATAGACATTAAACTTTTAAAGGGGAAAAAAAATATACACACAACACCTCAAAAACAAAGGGATTTAAAAATGATAATCACTTCATTACCAAATGCCATTTCACTTTAGAATTAACAAGAATGTTATCAAATTAATATATATATATGCTGTGTTCCACAGAGATTCTAAAACAAACAACCACTTATAAGAATTCTCTTTAAAAAAATTTTCCCCAACAATCTACAGCAGAAACTTCAAAAAGTCTACTTGACCTGGAAACACATTTTTTTTTTCAAGTTTATGCACAATCTAGCAATATATTCCAGAAAAGATATAGTACAGCATTATATAAACTTTTTCTCCTTTTTCAATTTCAGTTATTGGGTTGGCTTTTTAAAAAACTATTGTTCCACTTTAATTTAGACAATCAAAAGCTGATAACTGATAATAGGTGACTACTACGTTGAACTGTCCTGTCATTTACACCAGCCAGAAATGCTTATTCCTAAAATATATCTGGCACTTAATTTACTAATCTCTTATGCAGGTCAAATAAATTTATGTATGGGTCAAAATTTCTCTAGATTAATCAGTGTGCACGTTTATACTAATTATCATATATACTACCATAATATAATCATATGGATATTTAAAATAATTAAAAAAAAAATTAAAATATTATAAAGGACTAAACTGGGTCAGATCCTGTGAACTTACTGAAATCATTAGGCCTTGCTGTTAATTTAATGGACTTACTATGCATTTATTTTATTGTATATTGAATACATGATGATTCACAACCCTTGATGTTGTTTTACATCCAATAAAAATATGATTATAATCAGGCTGATGGTCATCACCTGAAGGATATGAAATCCTACAGACACCCAGCGAAATAGCTCTTACAAGTACCATGAAATTTGTCTGAAATCCATAGCATCATCCATGAGAGGAATACTTAAATAGAGTAAAACTTATTCTATCGGACATTTTGTGTTAATTCTAAAATTTGTTCTGTTAACGGAGGAGTGGAGATCAATGCTGAAGATGAATATTTTCTTTTTTAAGACAGGATCATGTGTGTGAGGATGTTTGGCAGGCTTAAACTGTAAAATTTAGAGAGAAATTTTGCTTTTGAGAAATTTTATTTTTATAATATGGAAAGTTTGAGACCTCATCAAATATTTTGGACAGTTTTGACAGGATCTCCTTATCCTGCTGGGAAGCTATGAAATGGCAGTAGGATAGATGACAGCTAAGTATTTGTCTACATCTTTCAGCCTGATGCAAAGGTTGGGTGCAACTGTGATAGAAATCTGGACAATGTTTGGGATTGATTTAGCAGTATTTATGAGGCTGAGAGTCTCTGAAAGTCAGGGAAACAGTGCTTGAAAATGGATTGTTGTATAAGTCGCATTTTTTTTTACAAATGCTGGAAGATTCTGTAGTGGTAAATCCAACATTTCAGTTTCAGTGAAAACCTGTACCGTAGATAGCTTTTATACCTCATTGCCATTGATTCACAGACTTCCACTGACCTAAGAATTGGCATTAATAGACATTTCTTCCTGACAAATGCCAAATCCTAACCATACTCCAAAGACAAAAAAGCAAATTAAAATTTCAAGTACTGAAATTCTTTATAACATAAGAACTATAATGAAAAAAAAAAAAAAAAAGTCATTTCACAGAAAAAAGAGTGAAAACTGTCCTGACTTGAATTCTTATTTTGATACTACTTAGGCACAGACTGTGTTTTGAAAACCCTAGGAAAAAAATGTGATATGCACTTTTTCTTGACCAAATGTCCCCAAATGACCTTAGTTATGTAAATCTGGCTTACACATACAGCTTCCTCTGGTTGTGACAGACATTAGGACACTGTGAGTTTCTTGTTCCTAAAGAACTCCTTTCTTTGTATGTTTGTGTCAACAACATATTTTAGTCTAAATGCTTTTCTCTAGATGCAGCAGCTGTATATATGTTACTCATCAGCTAATAGGATAGCATTTTTAAAGGAAATTTTCATGTAAAATTGAACAAACAACCCAATTTCAAAATTTGCTTTATAGAGGTAAACATCACAAAGAATAGTGCTTCAGCATTTTGATAGCTGTAATATGTGTAATAAGTAACTACATCATTATTTGTTTTGAGTTTCTTCCCAATATCTTACACAGCTTATAAAAAATCTACAAAATCTATCCGTAAGTTCATGCCTCTACTATTCTTTTCTCCAAACATTTTATACTCCCCTTTCATATTAGGACCATTCCTTTAACTCTGTTTGAACAGCACTAACTTTAATAAAGTTTTGGAGATCCAAATGCTGTTAAATGTCTATGTGAAGCTGATAGCTCCTACCATAATGAAAAAATTCACACTGATACCAAAAATGAGAAGTTTTAGGACTGAAACACATATTCAGTGTCATTTTTCCTTTCAAGTGTACGCATCATCTCTCTGTTTTTAAAATTGTCTTTTTCACTCAGCAGTCCAAAGTGCATTATGAACATGAAGTCTTCAAAATACCTTCTGAAGAAAATCATGTGTTAGTATGTATGCTTTATGAGAAATGTGACCTTGTTGTTAGTCTGATAGCCTGCTCTGGGGGAAACTCTGTTTTTCCCATGGTATATGGTACAAAACATGGTGCAAACTCTGCTCTGGGATCCTCTGCCTTGTCCTTTCATCTGCAAAGTGGGGACTGTAGCACTGCCCAGCTCATGGGTATGTTGTGAGGATAAACACTTTGAGCAGCGTGAGCTGGAGGCAGTGAGCTGAAGGCAGCATCCTTCTCTAAGAAAGACAGATAACGAAGTACCCTGCAGTTAAGTGGTTTGCTGAAGTTCAGAAGCAAACTAACACTGCTGGGCCTTTTTTGCTCTCCTGATGTAGCCACAAGCTTAGCCAGGTACTGCGCTCCTGCACACAGAGAGCCCTTGATGAGATCTATCTAGACATGCAGAAGATAAACTAAGAAGTTGCGAGTGGCAACGGTAGGCCTGGTTGTATAGCAATGATGCAGTATATTCCTTAAGTCAAGCAATACATATTAGCTTTCTATGTCTTTCAATCTGATGTAGAGAATAGATGCCCTTATTCTAGTAGTTCAACCTTTTAATTTTCTTGGTGCTGCATGTAGTGGCCTCCCCCCACCCTCCAAAATAAAAGGGCCTGGCTTGTAGTCATTTTGTATTGAATTTTTGCACCACGACCTGTTTTGATAAGTGAGAACAAACTTTGGACCAGAAGAGACTCAGATCAAAATTATTGTCCTTCCTTAGTTTTCTTGTGGAGCTAGAGGGATATTTGGGTCTTGGAAACCCAAAATGAAAAAGTCTGATTTAAAAAAAAAAAAACATGCTACCTAGCTTCTGCAGACAAGGACAGCTTTGTTTAATATTCATAAATATAAAATTGTACTAATCTTTTCTAACACTGATTTAATGCTGTTTGTCAGCCAGCAACTTGGTTTTAATTCCTAATGAAACAACAGTTAAAAACAACACAAAATATCAAGGGAACAGAAAGACTGATGGACTTTCAGGTAAGTCTGTAAAAGCAGAATCTCCAGTTCTGCAGATATATAAGAAACTTCACGCAAGGTACGAATCACATTCAATAGGGAGTACATGGCCGTGCTAATTTAGTTTGCATCGTTGTTGGCAGGATTGAAACGCCAACGTACAAACCCTGTGTATGTGACACGGAAGGTCATTTACAAGTATTTGAAGGTTGTACACCAAGCAGGTGGGAAGTATTTGTTCAAGCAGCAACACTGAAATTAATAGTGTGAGCATAAGAAAGGGCAAAGCTCCTTGACAGTGAAATCAATTTGGATGTAGAATAATCTACCCCAAGGGAAGTGGAAAAGCCGAGATCGTTTTTCACATTTAAAATACCTATACTAATCTTAAGTACTGTGGGGAATAACACTGCAGCGCTGCAGGGGGATAAAGGCGGGGGGGAATGAAGGGAAAAGAGCTAAACAATAAGTCTCTCTGAGCTCTAATGTCTATGTTTTTGCAATTAGTTGCTCATAAAGCCATCACAGAACTGTGCTGGATGGCAGTGCGGGCCCCGAGCTAGACTGACCCACTGATTTAAGCACTAGAGTCATATGGTCAGTGTGAAGTTCTCGTCCTCCCTGTTGTCATGGCTGTCTCTGGAATTAGAAAGTGCATTCAATGTTCAGCCACATTGTCCCAAATCCCCTTTCGTTTTTGTATTTTTTTTTTCCCCTGAAAGCAACCTTCATAGTCAGTGTTGTTGCACGCCCTCAGCTACACATCTGGCTAATAAATCTTTGTGCTTGTGAACCTCTCTCAGGTGAACCCCTTGTGTGAGAGGAAAAAGAAGGAGTCTCAGAGATGAAGAGTAACACTGTGTGTTGCTTGACTTAAGGAATATTTTTCAGATGTGTACCTGAAAAAGCTTTGTGACTGCCTGATCGCCTGCCGGGACCCAGAGCTTTTCACAATTCTTACGAGATAAACTGTTAGAAATTCATCAACTTTATCTTTATCTTTCAATTTCTATCAGGTATTGTCTTACATCTTTTTCTTAACTCTAATTTCCAGTTGACTGCTGGTAGTTCCTTAGATTTGCAAATGAAAATGAGGTTTTCAAGCTCCCTGATGCAATCTTTTGAGTTAATCTCACTAATAAATAAAACCGGAGAAGGTATTAGTTTTCCATGCTCTCAGAAGGAAACTTGATCCTTTAGCACTTTATTCTTTGTGCAGAATTTATTATCAATACGCTGGGTACTTGCCTTGTGCACATATAAACCACTACACAAAATGGCTCTTTGCATAAAAAGAATAAAGAACCTTATTATACTTCTTTTGAATAGCACTAGTGTAGGAAGATTTACAATACCTTCATGCCATCAAACTATATATTAAAAGATTGAATAGACTTATCTTTTGATCTACTCTTTTAAGCTAAACAGAGACCATTGCAGGTGACTGGCTTAGCAGACCGTGAAGATCTGGCTTGGGAGACAGTGAATCATAAGGTTTTCATTTAAAATATTTATGTATTTAGGCATTACATCTAAAAATAAATAAATAAATAAAATCACAGGCAAACAAATCCAAAGTCAATCTCCAAGAGAGTGGTGTGAGGTCTGTGTAGGAGGTGCAGTTCCTACATCTCCTCCATCATCTCATCCTGCCAGTCTCACAAATGGGATAGCAAATCAGATGGACTTTGAATTTGACCTAGTTTGGCAAATCCTGTGTTCATATACCCTTCCAAGCATGGTCTGTGAGTCACTAAGTCAATCATAACTGAACTACTTGAATTCGGGTAAGCCAGAAATAAAGATCTGAAATATGAAGACCATACCATCTTGATACGTGTTAGCTCTTAAATCCACTCTTCCAGAGCCTTGTGTGAAAATCTTCCTAAAATAAGACTTTTTTCTATCTCCGATTCTTTGACAGTATCCATTGTGACTACTGTACATTTTTCTTTTCAACCAACGGAACACAATTCCTGAAGGCTGTTCAGAAGAGTAGCCAAAAAGCTATTAAATAATATATACGTACATGCAGATCTCCTACCATTTAATTCAGGGCATAAGACAACAAGTTATAAAAATAGAACACACAGGAAGTTAAATTCAGCACAAATATCTTCTGGAACAGCTCAGAGAAAAAGCAATCGACTCTCAGCTGTAAACTTGTAAGTTCCAACTGTGCTAGCAAATTTTCACCATGTTTAATCTGTGACCAATGTAAAAATTATACTGCGTATCTTTATGTCAGTAGCTCTCTTAAACTGTTGTCTTACCAAAGCAAGGATGGCACGTGCTTTTAACGGTACAGTAAATGCTGTCTAATACCATAGTCTCTAATATTGCAACCACCTACAAAAGGTTCTTATAAATAAACTTCATGCCATTATCAGGCTGAAGAAACTGTAAAATCTATGAGATATATATATTAAATTGTTCTTCAACTGTAGAAATGGCTCTATTGAGAATTTCTTTGACTTACAAACTGCCAATAGAAATATTCTTAATCATCTGGATAAGGTTCTCTCCTAATATCTTTATTTCTCACATTTGCTACTCAATTCCATCATACTTAGAAGTTTCAGACATTTAGAATTTGAACTTCTCAACAAAATTAAATTTTATTTTTTAAGATGGAAAACAGGCTCAAGTTGTTTTTAATTTTCGTATTATTTTTTAATTTTAAAGAAAATCTTCCACTGGATTTTTTTTTAAAGCTATGAAAACAAATTTGTAGGCTTCAGGTGAGCAAAACCCTCAAAGCTGACCTGATATCTTCCACAGTTTCTAGAACTGTTTCATCATGTAAATAAATCAGATTCTTTAAGCCTTGTCAATTCCCTGTTAGAGTCATCAACAATGCTAAAATAGTATAAATCAAAGCTGAAGACACACTTGACTTCTTTTACTTTTGACTGCAATCTAGACACAACAGACTATTATTGAAATTACTACATGTCTTTGTAGATTGCCTCAAGATATCCTGGAGCAATAAGTCACTGTAGAGTTTAATTATGCTGGCGATGTGTTGTTTTACCCACCAAATTTCATTTGATTACTTCAGCACATAAACAGACTAGATGCTGATGACAGCAAGTGTTTCTAATGTACCTTGCAAAATAGTTGAGTGAAATTTGTTCAGCTCAAGGGAAAAGATCAGGGCAACCCGGCAACCCAAGAACATGGGCTCAGGTCAAAAAAGACATGCAGCTGGAGTCCCCAGCCTGATACCAGCTTCAGTTGCCATGAAACATGAAGTCAGATAAGTTCTGTGGAGGAGGTGAAAAAATGCATGAAAAAGCAAGATCAGTTGGACACCATGCTGGCAGGAATGGTACCGAGATGTAATTTTTTCATGACACCCACTGCTACCACCGTTTTTGAGGTCCTGAAGCATCTGGCAGAACTTAAATTTGACAGCTAGAAAACCAGAAACAAAACAGCAGTGGAGCAACACAGATGGGAGCAATTTACCCCTCCTCCCTGTGCTAGGTGGTAGGTTCACACTATATCTCTGGAGAGCAGCTTCAGAAAGGGAATGCTCAAATGCTAATGCTCTGTGCCAATAATAAATGTCAGAAGTCCTTGTACAGCAAATATCTCTACTCAATTCTTTCTAGTAATCTCCACCAGAACTTTTGGACTTAGAAAGACTTACTGATAAGAGCCAGTTGCTGAGGAGTTCTTGCAACTTGATTTCATATGTTTTTTTTATTCTTGTCATTAATTTCCATTTTATTACAGCAGAAATATTCTTGAATGGTTGCTAAATAGTAACAACTCAAGCCCCATATTGCAGAAACAATTGTTCTTTAACAGATTGTATGTCAATTAGTAATGGAGATGTAAAATCAGTTTTTATGACATGAATGGTTTCCCTAGCTTATTTTAAGCAGCACACATGAAAAGTTGTTCTTGTTCTTCTCTGAGCAAATCAAAGCACATTTCAATCATTCTGAGACAGAGGAGTGTACAGTAAAATACTGATTCACAATTCTTGCAAATAAATGACAGATAGATTTTCCATAAAAAGTTCATTTGCGAGTAGAAGGGAGTTTTCTTGTCTGTAAATTTTCCACCTGCAGCTACACAAGCAAAGTTCAGGAGCCTGCACTACCTCTTCACCTGCAGCATTTTCATTATTGATACCACAAGAGCTATATGCTCGGCTAAGAAGAGTGTTTACCCCTATGCATTTCTAGATATTTCTGTCTAATCTAACCAAACCAACCTAAGCATTTACATTTTACTGTTAAGCATGCAGAATTTATTCATTGCAAAAGAAATGGCTGAGACTAAGCAGTCTGAATAAGACCCTATGGTGCTTAAAAGGTAGATTATTCTGTTCGATCAAGGTGAAGTGTTATAGAATAAGGTCTGAAAAACCCTTCCCATGCTAGAGTCTTGTTTTCTGGCAACGGTAAATGACCCAGACTGTGGTGAGCACAAGAACAAGCAGATATGATGGCAGAGCATGACATGCCATAGCCCTGTCGCACTGTGCATTAAAATGGCTGCTACAGTTTTTTCAGAAGGTGCACCCAGCTAGGGCTCACAAAAGTGAGATTCATTGCGTTTATCTTTAAAGAGTTGCACAGTGGATTTCTACAGCAGTGCTAGTGACCCCAGGCTCCCTCTACAGTTAGTGCATGATTCATCAGATATCTTGCTGTCAGCAGCGGTAGGTTGGTGCTCTTGACTATGTGGAAAGAAAAAGCTGTTCACCGTGTGATTTTGAGGTGGAGAATATTAATTTAGGAGACAGTAAATTGAGATTTTTTAATAAGCTAATACTTTAAAGAGGTTATGGAATTGTCTCAACATGATGTGTAAATAGCATTTCTGCAGGAATCTATATTCCAGACTTTCCTATTGTGCAGGATATATTTTAGTGATAGGTAAAAGCCATGCTAGAAAATTATGATCTATCTCTGCCTGTGCTCCTTACAGGTTTACCAGAAGCTTATAAATAAATGTGTAATGGACGTATATTTTAGCTAGGAATTATCCTTCTAAACAAATTATTTTTAATGACAGTAGGTGTTCAATAATTGCCTGGCACAAAGACAACAAAACATTTCTGTTTTGGGAAAATTGCAATGTGCGTGTTGGAGTGTTATCAAAAAGTCATTGTATTTATACAGCATAGGCCACACTGCAAACCATTCTGGAAGGATGTACTCTCAATGCTAAAATGTTATTAGGAATCAAATCAGATTTCAGTGGAAATATTCCCCCCCTACTTCTTTGGGGTAGGGGGTGGGGCTAAACCAAAGTTTCACTTCAAAGGTCTCTAAAGTGAGAGACTAAATTCATATTCTATTTTTTTACTCAAGTTCATGTCTGCTATCTTTAATATGAATTAAACAATATAACAGTCCTTAGCAAAAAACACATATTAGGGCTTGTATCAGCTTCTGTGGAATTTAACAGGAAGACTTTTTGCCTTCAGCACATTAGAAATGTGACATAATGGAAAAAAAGAGAATACAAAATTCAGCTGATACGGCAAGTGGAAATGGAAACATGGAAAAGAGAGAGATTTTTAAACTAAAATTTAATTAAACAGTGAAGACTGACATTTTATATTCAGTGGTCAAAATTAGAACCAGAAAGTTCAGCAGCCTACTGCTAACAAAAGCCATTCTGAGTATAAGAAGAGCAAGCTAGAAAATTTTGCTCCAAACTATAGTGCTTTGATAATTATAGATCTCATTAACCATCACTTCAGTCCTGTTTATTCACGAGCTCAGCTGGGATCACATTGGTGGATGTACATCTGCAGGACATTCAGGTATGATAAAGTCTCGAAACAAACATTTATGAAGGTAGGAGGGAGCTGCATTACTCGAGTTTCACTCTTTCCCAACAGCCCTGGCAGAGACACAGCGTTACGGGTATATGACATACGGCACATCATGTCCACCTCTGTCCTTGCTCTCTCCATGACTGTTTAAATATGTTCTGTTCTTGAAAGAACCTTATTTACCAAGCTAGTTAAGGTAGTATGTCCTATTTATATCTATTTTATACTATCATGGCTCAACAGGTTCCCATTGCCCTGGCCAGGCTGTGACCAGAAGTGGAAACTGGGGCCAAACCCACGCACCCTCCAATCAGGAGCTATGTTTAAGTGCAGGTCCATGTCTGTGGTCCTTCCTAGGGCTGTGTTGTGGGTTTGCCTGTGTCTGGCCTTGCGCCTTGCCTGTGACTCCTTGCTTTGCTGATTTGGCTTCCTGGCTTGACCTTGCGCTTGACTTGTGGACACGAATGGACTTTCTGGGAATCGCGAGGCTGTGGGCTGACTCTAGTTATTGCCATCAGACCTGCTTCTCTTGGACCTGGGACCACCGCAACGGCACCCTTCATCTGTGAGACTGCTGTGTGGCCTGCCTTGCAGGACTTTCGGTTCCAGTCCTTCTTTCCCTGAGAAGTAGCTTACTCTTGCTATTCCCTGACGTGATCACTCTTTTGCTGCATCTGGATTTTGCTGCATCCTTTTGCTTTTATCCTGGATAACTGACTATAATTCGTGCTGCTTTCTTTAACCCAGCACCTTTAAGTACAGGAATAGAACAGCAATGTTGCAGCTGCATTATTCAGTGACTGCTCCTTAAATATTATAATACTGGCAGGCTAGGAAAAACATGGAAGAGATGGATTGTGCAGGCAGGTGCAGACAATGTGCTCCTAGGCACATTGTTTCCAGGCATATATACCTGCACCTCTGAAAGATTACAGCTATACAATTCACCATGTTTCTAGGCAGCGGTTGGAATACCAGTCGGAGACCAATTTATAGCCAACTCCAGTAAGTGTTACGTTTTTTTGAAGAATACCGCACAAGCTGCCATTCCCAGTAGATAGTGACAAAGAATTAAAAAAAAAAAAAGTTGCAAAACAAAGAAAAGTCAGCATATGTGGGTAAGGAGGGATAAATCTGGCTGCTACCAAAAATATAGAAAGTTTAATTGTATGTCAGTGCCTACCCTCCCTTCACTAATCCTCCCACATGTAATCCTTGCAGGTAGGTGTGTACTGCTCAATTTATGTTCAACCTCTCTTCTTAGTAAATCATCCAATTGTGATCCCACATATTCTAATATTTGATACATCCATTATCTTTTATTCAGTATCTATTGCTATTTTTTGATCACCACATTTAGAGGGCATAGTTTCCCTTCTCTTTCTCTTTTCACATACACAAACACACACCAACATGCACAGAAAAGTTATTCTCAACCCAGTATTCCTCTTCTCACTACCATTTTGCTACCGACTAGAGGGAATTAAGAAAAAAAGGTCATGCTTAAGCAATTGAGTGGATTATTTAATAAAGAATTTCTTGGACACATCAAAGAATCTACTCTTTCTCCATCCATGAAATGTAATCCAGTGAGTGGGTGTTACAAGTCTTTCTGAATCAGCAGTTAACTTGCAACTAAGATGCAGCTTTTGAGCTTTCAAACATCAGCTCTTATTGCTGATTTTGTTCTGCTTCTATTATTGCCACAGAGCCAAATACTTTGGAAAATCCGTTCAAAAAATCAAAATTTTTAGGAGAGGAGTGTAGAGAAAAGTAGATAGAAATACACTCAATATGTGAAAAACTTCCTTATTATGGACTACATAAGTTTCTTCCTAGAAATGCTGAAACTTTTTATGTAGAAAATTTAAAACAAGACTAGTAATCCACTGATATATGTTAGAAATAATCTCTTATTGGCAAGGGAGAGGCTAAGTAGTCTAATACCTCTTTACACTTTCCAGTCTCTGAGAAGCAGGGATTCAACTGAGATTATCACCTCTTTATGCTCACATGCCTTGACCTACCATGGAGAACCACAAGCACAGACGGTGTACCTGAGATTAGGACAATTTTGACTGCAAATTCTGCTCTGCGAAGATGAAGACAAATAATCTAGTCTCCACATACACTAACAGAAGAAGTAACAGGCTTAAAATGCAGGAGTTTAAACAGTTACATTTCTTATGATGAGGAGAATGAAGCTCTGAAGTGGACTGTTTGGGAAGGATAAGGGATTTCTGTTGTTTCAGGCCTTTAAGAACAGATTAGACAAATATCTGCAAAACATGAGGAAGGTACTGGGTGAGTGACTAAGGTTCCTTACAGACCCATTTTGCTCTAATTTGATAACCAGGGCTGAAAATATTGAAGCTCCTTAGAGCATGAATTGTTTGGGAATAGATATTAGAGTGTAAACTGTTTGGAAATAGGCATTATTTTTCAAATAGTTAATAAACTGCCCAAACTTATCATATGTATCAAGTCTTGACCATGACTGGATTTTTACATTTGGAGAAAAGGTGCATTGAGTAGGAAGAGGGGTTTATTTGCATCGCAATACAAAATGTGCTATCTCCGTCAAGTTAACATTTTCCGTTCATGCCTCTGTGCAATGCTGCTAAACCAACAATAAAGCAAGATGATGACCTTATACTCCAGGCAGGGCTGTGGGATCTGTAAACAGAATCTGGTCATAGGAAATATTATTAAATGCTATCAAATTTCTGACTGTCATAATAAACGCCTTTAGAGACAGGAAGGAGCAGGCTGAGTGCAATCTAGGTGATCTGACTGGAATATGAAGGGAACTGTGAATGATGAGCTAACCAAATAGAAAGAAGTAATGGATATTGATGGAGCAATACGGTGCCAGTCGCAGCCCCGAGCTCACGCTGCTGACAAGCAGCAGAGCTACTGGAGGAGATTCTGGAGGGATGGCATGATTTCCTTTCTCAGTAGATCTGAGTTGGAGCTACAAAGACTGCTGTTGGGGTTCAGGCACCTCCTCCCCATCCAGCAGCCCACAGAGGAGCCTTGTCGGGGCAAGCACCCTCCTGCAACACCTGCCTAGTGATGGGGCTCCACAGAAAAGCTGTGGTGTAACCTCAAAACTTTCCTTCATTGCTTATCTTGCGCCCTCTGCCCTTCTGCGGCAGTTGGACATTTCCTACAAACATGTCCCACCCTGCGGAGGGGGATGCATCTAACGAAGCCAGAGTGCACAACATGAAGGGAATGCATTTACATAACGTTATGCTTCAAGACAGTGCAATGCTTCTCTGGGAGCAAGCGACCTCCACGAATGCTAAAAACAAACCCAGGTATTGATTAGAGGTCTTTCCAAGAGCTATGGTATCTACTATAAAAATATTTTCGGTAGACAGTCAAGAAAGATTTGACAAGGAGAAAAGCAAGAGAGATGCTATTTTTGTCACTTGAAAGGCTGGCTATAATTACAATAATTAAGAAAAAAGCAGATTATCGGCTAGTCTCTTTTCACTTCTGTAATATTGTCATCATTATTGGACACTCTTTTCGAGTCAGTACAAATCTGAAAGAAATCTGAAAAGCCTTCAAGAGCTGTAAGTTTTAGAACTAGAAAAGGAAAGGCTACTCATATATGTCTTGAAGCCTGTGGTAGGGGAAACTATCAAGAGTACAGCGTACTGCTTTGTCAAATTTATAATCTTGCTTATAGTTACTAACATATTCTGCTCCTTCTGGAGCAAAAGGGAACATCTGAAAATGGGATATGATCTTGAGTTCAACGTAGCGTAAAGCATGCTTTTTAATTAAATTTATGCTCACATAATTCTGGTAGCTTCCTCCAGCATAAATATCTGATGCATGTCTTAGGTCTGCTCTATTTTCCACTGACTACCCACAGAGCAATAGACCCCTCAGACTGAGATGACAAATACTCTAGGAAATACTGACTGTATTATCTTATTTTCATTTATCTTTTTTATGTTTGAAGCTGGAGGGACATGCCATTTCCCAGTGTATATAGAATATTGTCCCATATAGGAAAAGCTCTAAGGTAGCCAGTGTTATGGAAATCCTGCACTTCACCGCAGTAGCGTAACACAGCTCGAGTGGGCTAGAGAGACAGACTGGTCACTTCGATACTACACCCACGTTCAGCAATGATTTGAAAAGCTAGTGAAGCTCATTACTACAATTAAATGAATCAAGTCAGAGATGGAACTTGGCCAGTGTGCTGGAAGCAGAAGTTTTGTTTGAAAAACTACTTGCTTTTCATACCATTATTTGTACTCTTTTCCTTATTACATACATTGTTAACTAGTTTGAAAATCTTAAAAATGTTAATAGGATCTAGAATTATAATTTTTTATCATGTCATAAGCTGCATGACTGTTTAATTTGCTCCTCATACTATACCTCATGTCTCTGAAACTGAAGAAATATTTATTTTTTTAATTGTTAATTTTTAAATTGTTAATTTTTAAATTGTTAATTTTTTAATTGTTAATTTTTTTTATTTTTTTTGTCAGGACAAACAGAACGTAACAGAAAGAAAACCACTTTAGCTTAAGCTAAAGATCCAGTTAGGCCAGTAACTTTTTTTGAAGTTGTCTAGTAACAAATATTAAATGAAAAAGTCTAAGAAACATGATCTTTCCTCTTTTATAACTTTTCTGCTTCTGGAACAGAACTGTAGTGTTAATAGCTGCCACTTAGCAAACTTGTTTCTAATTAATTTATTTTTTTTGTACAATATCTTGTAATGATGACCATCAGAATTTAACTATGTATTGTATGGAATGGTACTATCTATTGCATGCTTTGAATTTGAGACCTGAATATTTCACTGGTGTACCCTAATTCTTGTGTGCCAAGGAACAGCAAAAAATTGCTCTACATCCACTCTTTTCATATCTGTTGCAATTTTGTAGATTTATTTCACAAGCCATGGACTGCAGGAACCCAGTGAAATGAAGATGAGGCTATCTTCTAGATGAGGTAACACATCTAAATTTGCTTTGAAAAAGAGGAATTTGGGGGCTTTTGGAAAGATTAGCTTTTAACTATACTTGCTAACAGGTTTGTCAACTATATTGCTGAGTCCTCTTAAACACCTTTTCAGTGAGATACAAGAAGCCAATCAGCTAGAAATACGTTACATCTGCAATACTGCTTTTCTATCTTATCTCTGAATATGGGATTATAAAAGGAGCATTGACCGAGAAAAGGTCAATAGATATTTTAAAACCTGTAAAATACCTAGGCAGGACATATGTTCAAACCATAGCTCAAAAAGTTTTGCCATTACCTCCTGTAAAACATTTGCTGTGGCTTTATTGGTTTTAAGCAGTGCTTCAATAAAGGAAGAAAGGATTTGGGTCAGCAAGACGACTCATACAATATCACTACAGGATGTATCTTTTACTGGTACAAAAAAGCATTTCCTATATTCAGTTGATTTATACTACACTTTATTTTCCATGCACATCTCCTGGCCAAATCTCAAAGCAACACATGAAACTTTGTTCTCCCATTTCCATCTTTCGAGTCAATTAGCACAGTAGCAAATCTCTCTCTTGCCCACATAGTCATGAATGTATGAGCACAAAGGTGCAACGGACACATGTAAACCCATTCCTATCTGAATTTCAGCTTGATTTCCAAACAGAAGAGTTTTTCCAGGCTTACTGGGCTTAGATACATTTATGTGGACAGAATTTGTTTCAGCTATAAAAAGGAAAACATTTATAGTCAGCAAGCTTCTATCACCTCCTTTTAAACAGCAAAAGAATAAATAGAAATGCTGATAGCTAAAACAAATGCATATACATGTCCACAAACATGTTGTTTTCCATGTGAACACTTTTCTTTTATGCTCTTTCAAGCTCAAACCTACATTATCTTTTAACAATTGGCTTTAAAATTTGGGATTTTTTTAAGTAAAGGAAAGTATATTTCAGCATATGCTAACAATAGAAAGTGTTTCCAGAAGGGTGCAACAGTCTTGGTCTGTAATTATGCAATCTCCTAAATACTGAAAAAAACAATGATATGAGTGTCTGGGAAGATTAATTTTACACTCATGACAAAAATGGAACAAATAGGGGAATCAAAGGGTAATTAAATTTTTGACAGACTCACTTGAATAAAGACCATTAATTATATGAATGAATTATTTCTCTGAGACTTTGATTATACACAAGAAATAGATATTTAAGAAGAGATTTGTTTGATATCATAAAGCTTATTAACCCCCCAAACAAATGGCAAAATTAGTTTATAGGATTGCAGAGAGCAGTCCTTTCAAATCAAAAAATACAGCTCTGACTCCTGCAGAAACACAATGAGATAAAAATGTCCTTTCACAGTGCTGTTCATTATATATTTTATATCAAGCTATTTGCATATGGAAATAATGTACACAGGCTACATGCTGATTCCAGCTAACTTAGTATAAATTTGGAAAAAATTGTTTCAGTCAGTGCAGTTATCTGCATTTGTACTGAGCTCAGGGATAGTTCTGCAGTAAAAAGAGACTATTTGCAAGTCTGAAATACTGATTTGCTGGCAGGAAGAGGTTTGGGAGCCATTATGCTAGGAACTGCACGTACATATTGCAAGAGAAACTTCTTGTCCTGCTAATCCCAGGATAAATTGGGATAAACAAAGTGTTACTATTTCCATTACAGAGGGACAACAAGGCAGGAGGAGAGGAGAATTTCAGACTAGGCAGAGGACCACAGGAGCTGCATGTTGGGAAGGGACCTGCTGAGCCACGGAGTTTTCTCCCTTGCTAGCACCTTCACTGCATCCTCACGTCACCTGCTTTTGCCTCCACTCTGCACCCTCTGAAGCCAAACGGGACTTTCTGCTGCTGAAGCTCTGTCTCTAGAGGTGCTTGCTGAAGCCCAGCCTTGTAAATCCTCTGCAAGTCAGCTGTGCTGTTTTAAAAATGAATCCCTGCTCGTGCAATGTCAAGCATTCACTACTGTTACAAATGTGAGCAACCCTTCAGCAGAAAAATACACTTCACTCTCCAGGACTTTGGGCGTTTTTCATGCCGTACCTCTCGCCAGCCAGCTGGATATGTCAATATACAGGATATTAGACCTAAGACTAGCTAAAGCTGTTGACTCTTTGCGACCAGAGAGCAGTGCTGCAGACCGATAAGAGCAGTAATGCTGTTGTGTGCAATTAACCTTGGGGGAAGGGTACGGCGTGTTTTGTGTTGGCTGCCCTGTTGCATTTGTTGTGAAACACACCTGTGTTCAACGTCTGTCACAACTTTCAGAGCAGAAAATCTGACACCTAAATTTTACATCCAGGACTTTCTAACTTTCAACCTTTCATTTGAGGTTCAGCAGTTTCTGAAGCCAGGGAATGTACATTTCTTGCCCTATTTCATTAAACAAATATCCATATGCATTGATTTTTAAAGTCATATCTTCTCTAATTGTAATTTAATGAAAGTTGCGACTATCACGGAATGTTCTTTATTTTCATAGTGTATTCCAATTAGGATGCACTGTCAATGAGTATTATTATAAAAATAATATTTAATTATTCAGGAGAGAATATTATACAGTACTCCTTTCTACAGTTTACTGAACTCCAGGTCATGGTTGCAACAATCTGAACACTTCATATCTTGCAAAATTTTCTATGCTCAAAAATATATATAATGATTAGACTTAAAATTTCAGGAACAGAGAAAGCCTGGTAACTTGAGAAGGTCTCATTATTTACGTACCCCTTTTGCATCAATTACTCCTGGTTTCGCATTGAATTTCACCGTCTTCAAACGGGCACGCTCCTTTCTTTCAACTCTGGGGAAAGAAAATGTAAATAAAGAATTACATGTTGATTACAGCCATGTTTTGGATGATACATTTGATATCTAATCTCCCAAGACCTTCGGTGGCTTACCATGCATCAAGTGAGCATTACAACAAATTTTACAAATTGGAAAGAGGGAGATATTGAGTCATTTACTCTGTCAAGCAAGAATTTGCTGGCAGATATGGGATTAGATTCCAGGAGTTTTGGCTTTCTGACAGCAGCAGAACTGCACTCCCTCCCAACACAAACAGAGCTGCAGTAAAAGCACGTTAAGGTACGATTCACCTTCTCTGACTTAAGCTGTCCAAAAATGAGCAACATTGAGGGTTCTTCTGTGGTGAGTAGAATAAAATATAAACATAGATAGAATAAACCTTTCACCTCAGTTGTTTTAGATGTGTGTTTTAGAGTGGAATAAACTTCCCTCTGTGCAGCACTTTTCTTCCTACAGAGGGAGCTTTGATCACTGGCTTATATAAATGACTAACTTTTAGATAGTCCAAATGAAGTAACATGAATCCAACCCTTTCTGAATCTATTTTCAAACAAATAATGATTTCAGTGTCATGAACAGCTTAGTGCAAAAAATCAGCACTTGCTGTCTAAGCTTATGGCAAATACAAAGTAAAAAGGAGGAAGTTTCACCTGATGGGTTGAGATGATATTTAAATTGTAGTTGTTGGAAAGGACAGTCCTGCTTGTTTTCTCACCCCTCATTTTTCCATTGGTCCTGGCAGGGTCCTCTCATTGGTTCCCTCATCATAGCAGAAAACTAACCCAGTAAAAATTGAATAGATTTTAATGGTTTTAATGAGCTGGATAAGCACCACAGCACCATAGGATGAGGGGATGGGAAAAGGGAGCAAGTCTTTCCTTTTCCTTATGGTTTTGAGCCACCTGGAAACCTTTGCCTTGAACCTCCCAGAAAAACAGAGAATTTCTTACTGAGCTGAACAGGAAGGAGGTACCTAGAAGTCTCCCAGTAGCCTATATGTTATTTGGCAATCCTTGCCAAACAAGTCAGATATTTTAAGTTTTTCCAAATTCCCTCAAACCAGCAAAAGAGCATTAACCATAAACACGCAGATGGTCTGTCCAGAGCTTTGTAGAGCCCCCTTGACATGATCACTGTTTAAATCTTAGGTTCTGCAATACTGAGCTTACAACATTGAAGCTCTTTTATGGGTTTGCTCTCAGCTCACTTTGGAGAACGAATACTAATGTGTTAAAGTACATTTGAAAATGTTACCCCTTACTTACTTTCCTTACTTAAGGATAGAGTTTTAAAAATATTATCTAGAACTGCCTTTTAAATACTCTTCTAAAAGATGGTGGTATACTATCCATTAGAACACAATTTTCAAATTGTGCAGAAGAATTTGCTAGAAGTTTTGATTACTTAAAAGACTATGCAGCCTCACTGAAAAGAGCATTTCTGAGGGGAGATACAAATACTCAGGAGCAAAACAGCTATTTGCAGCCACTCACACACATCATGAATTGGATTGGTGTTCTTTTTTAAACTGTGTCCTCTACAAACCTGCACCAGCAAACAGAATGAGAAGAATTTGCTTTTCTGCTTGTTTTACTGGAAACCTCACTGCTATGAGGAGTAGGTGAATTCTGAAGACAGATATAACTTGAGCTACATTACCAATAGCATGGTCAAATGGGAAAGGACCCAATAGCCACAGATCACACATTTATTTTCGTGGTGATGGTGGCAGTTCTTCGGGCTAGTTCCAGTGTGGTCACATGAACTGAACATCTGCTAACAGATGTATGCACTAGGTGAGTTCTTGGAGCACATCTTCAAGTTCAATTAAACACAAATGAATCCTGTATACCTTTGCCAAGACTGGCCAGCAGGCTGAAATTATGTGCAGTTACAGAGTACAAAAAGGAGATTTGCCTTGAAAGACCGCTAACGCTCCTAATCTAAGCTAAGAACAATTAGTCAGCCCACGAGCCCATATCATAGGACCTGATTCCCTGAACTAGTGTGATATGATCCATAACCTGGCCCAGTCCATTTAGTTCTGGGATCCATATATCTTAAAGAAAGCTGAAATGCTGCAACGAAGAGCCTCAGAAGTGCTTAGATCCTGATTTCCATAACTTCAATAAATACAGTTTGGGAAAGGACTTGTTATATTATATAGGCAGGTCTAAAAATTTCTCTTTTGCAGAGAAAAAAACTTAGCAAAATCACTGGCACCAAGCCCAGGTAATGGGATAACTAAAAGGATAACTTTTAGTTACCTAGGGTAACATGTTTAGCCATCAAAATAAACTAGAAGGAGAACATGTGTCTTGAGACGGTCCTATCTTAAAATCAGGATGAGGTGCCTTTCAGAAAGATCCATCAAACGCAAATTACTGCCCTCAGTATAGAGGAAAAAGAGAGAAATATGGGGAATTTTTATAAAGGCAATCAGACTGGATAATTCAATGTCCATTTTTCATCCCTAAATATTATGTAACTAGATATTGAATTTCCATCATTCAATGGATGAGCATTATTTTTAAAATATTTGAATAAAAATTAAAATCTATTAGTATACTGAAATGTATGCTGTAGAAATTTTGCCTACGTGAAAACTATATAGCCACAAGTATACTTGCAAAGTTCAGTGTTATTACAGGATCTATACGTATTACAGATTTAACCTTTTAATGCAGTATGCTTAAATACTATTGCCAGGAATTCAAGAGCAGTTTAAATAAGGATGATCTCTCCCTGAAACAGAAACATATCCAAATAAAACCAGGTGCAGGGCATGAAACCTAAGGAAAGGAAGAAGCTGTTCATTTCCTTACTCACCTTGAATAAAATAGTCATTGCCATAAAAATGACATTTACTACCACTGCAAAATCATCTACAGAATTTATTGGCCCAAGCACAAAAATTTGATCATTTACTTTTAACTGAAACAGTATTTCTATGCAGTACATCTAAGATTATGAATTGCTCAAGGAAATCTAAGTTGAATCTTGCAAAGCTTGTTTATAAGAGCTCAATATTTTATTTTTATTAGACAATAAATAGCTAGGAAATAAGTAAAGTTTATGATATCCTCCACATTGGTCAAAATATGACCTTTTTTCCATCTTCCTCTATTTCTTACAAATGATATTAGAATATATTCCTGCAAATCTTAATTTTTAGGTCTGGACAGTGAGATTACCTAGTTTTTGATAATTACTTTTTAAAATAAAACTCCAAATTTTTCATAGAATGATAATTAACACAACAGGTTTTCTCCTGTCTGAGTGGGCTTACATATTTCCTACTGAAACAGAGTGAATGTTGGTTACTATAGTTACAGTTTAAATTTAGAATAAATGCATTTCCCTGTTAATGTGGAATATTCACATGGAAACAGCTCAAATGCAGCTTTCAAATTAAATCTATGTTGCTAAAAACATATGAACTTAAACTTGCACATGAATCCCCATGGAAATTCGGTAAGAAATGAAGAGTCGAGGCTGTGTAAGTGACTAAATCAGATGGATGCCTTCTAAGAAAATAATTAGCTCAAATGAACACAGCATTTTCTTTATTAATCTGTGTCAACATTTGAACTCATTCCAGTCTTAGCTAACTTCTTAAAACATCTGCATTTAACTGTTGCATACTGAAAGCTAGACATGAACCCTAAAGAGTGAATCTTATTTGTGAAATTCTTCATAGCTGCATTAGCAGTCCTGAAGGACTCACTGATATCTACCGCAGACACAACAATATTCTTTATTGATTTGAATAGTATATAAGTAATGTCATTAGGTGCCATTAATCCTCCAGGCACAGAGAACAACAGAGTTCATACATGTTTAAAATACTTGCTGAATATTGCAAACATTTCATAATCTAGGACTGTGTTAAGGACAGCAAACTGTTGTTCTTCATTAAAATTTCCCTGACACCTTCCACAGTAGAACCTCTTTCTGGTTGATTATAATTTAGCTGAACAGTAAACATCCAAACTGAAATTTCACGTGTCTCAGGGTGATTATGTTAGTGTTGCTGCCCAAAGTGTTCAAAAAATGGGCTTGCTGGTAGAGAAAGTTTAGGAAAAACTAAATAGTTTTGCCCAGGTTATTACAAATTCTTGAAGCACTTTGGCTGAGATGCTCTATTGCCTTTATGTATTGGGCCAGGGATTGGAAATGTGACATGGGGTTACAGTACTTCAGGATAGCATTGGACTACATCCCATACAATGTTTCTTCCCCCAAAAGGGGTATATTCCTTTTGGCTCCATGGTGTGGTTTAGTTCCCCTGGCTACATACACATGCAAACGGAGCAGGGATGTTTCCTCTGCATCTGGTCTCTGGGCATGGCTTGGGAACCTCTCCCCAGTGCCCTCTGTGGTTTCTCGGAGGAAGAAGCTTTCTGAAATGAATACAGTGGAATGAGGAATATAATGAAGGTGGGGATTACGTGAGGCAATATTGAGGGAGTGGCTGAGATAAACCTTGGGAGAAGATCCTTGAGGAAAGGCAACAGCGTACAACAGTGCAGGACAGCTAGGAACTGTAAAAGGGAAATCATTTCCTAAACGAATGTTTAAGAAATATTTGGTTTACAGATCAAGACCCCAAAAGGCATAAAAAAAGGAGAACTGAAGATAAGAATTAGCATCCTTAGCTGAACACCCACGAATACTTCAGAAATTAAGGGATGAAAAAGTTGTTCAGTGTCACAGCTGGAATGGTGCTAAATGAGACACTTCACACAGACACTATGCAGATAAATTCATTAAAGATTTCACAGACAGTACAAAAGATAAGTCAGGAAAAGCTCCAATTAGAGTACCAAAAAAAGACCATGAAGAAATTAAGCGTTTTCTTAATGTACTTTGAAGGATGCGTACTAAAATGTGTTTTGAATGATGACAATAAAAAGAAATATTAAATATTTCTCTGAGAATCTTCCAGCTCTTATAAAGTGTGTCAATTATTTTTTAAAAGAAACTACAAGCACTGTCCAAACCTTTTTGAATTGTTAGTTTTGTAAGCACAATATTTCTAAAAAAATATATGACCGTCTTTCTCCCCAAGACAAAAGGAGTTCAGGCACAAAGAATCATTTGCAGCAGCTGACTTTGTGAATACCTAAATAGCATACTAGTGCAAATTCTTTACATTGCCTTTGGAGTTAACAAAATAATCATCTCTTGGACAATATTTTGAATGATCAGCTGAGGAAACTGATTTTTAAAGGAAGAAATATTTCACTTTAAACTGTATCAATTTTTCATTCACTACTGCTGTACAAAGCCAGATTATCAAGGGTTTGTGCAAAGAATTAAATGAAGGTTGAGGGTTCCCATCTGCCAAGTTTGTAGAACCACAGATTTGCAGCTCATATTTGCCCAATATAACCGTTGCTCCTATGCTCATTTCTAATTATAACTCTGCTCAGTAGAGCTGTGCCCAAGGAGTGGAGGAAAGCACAGATATAATCCTCAAAACTACTTCATGGCTCAAGTCCCATTTTCAAAAGTGCCTGAGGCTCACTGAAACTCAATGGGATTTCAAGAGATGCTCAAAGACACCTACTTCCTATACTCAAATGTAACCCGGGAATTGAAAAGCTCTGAGTATTGTCTAGCACCACTGGTGGGGATTTCATACCCAGTTTCCTACCCATCCTCCAAGTACAGCTGCCTACAGAAGCTCTGCAGTGACCTAAGACCATCTAGGATCCAGGATAGCTGAAGTATGTCTTGAATACTCGGTCTTCTTGAAGGATGCCGATTCAAGTTTCTTCATCCATTAATTGGGCATCAGCTGAGGTGACAAACTTCTCAGCCGCCCCAAGCTCCTCCACTACTGCTACAGAGCTTAATTAATTAATTATTTTACAGAAACCCCATTAAAAAATCAAAGGGAGTCAAGGTCTTGAGGAACAAAAAGCAAAGTGCGGCTACACTCACATCCAGGGGCTTCGTACTCATGGGGGAATCAATATTTCTGATTTATTTGCCTGAGCTCCTTATGCAATGAGAATTACTGTCTCATATAGAAGAGCTAGTGGCAGGATAATAATATAAAATCACACTTCTCCAGCTGTCTGAGTGTTCAGGGTGTGGTGGGATGCTTCCTTTCAGCTGGTTCCGCCTCCCTAAAACTCTTCATGATAGTAGACATCTTATGGCCTCCTTTTTAAAGAATAATGGGGATTCATTCTCTTCTTCCCATATATGGCTAAAGGATGGGATAAGTATATTTAAAATATACCTCAGCCTCCAGTGCTTCCTTGCTAGTAAGTTCAAGGATTCTTTGCTCGGAGGAGTCCTGTTCTCCTCTGAGTCCTCTTCTGAGAAACCTACTACAGGGATGCAGCATATAAAGGCATTGCAATACCTGAATCCTTTGGTGTTTCTGAGTCCAAATCACTACTGAAAATGAGCCTAATGAGACTTTCAGTTCTTTGTGTACATTTCAGATAAGAAACCAAGAACATCTCAACCAGATGTGAACTGCGAGCCTCCAGTGTTGGGGTTTGATGAACCCCTGGGAATTCTGTCAATTCCTTTGTAAAAGCACAAATCAGTCCTCTCAGTGTAGATGTAAATTATCAAGTGAGACATGCTTTAATCTTTAATAACAGTATTGATCTCTGATGTAAAGTAGAGATGCAAATTATGTATTGGTGTCTGAAGTCCAATATAAATGGTTAGAGTAGCTTAATTTGCAAGAGTAGCTTAATTTGCACAGTTTTGGCACTGAGGTGCTTTGCAAAATGAAAACTATTTCCAAATCCAGCATGATAAATGCAGTAAAGAGTTATCAAACAGAAAAATGCAGTATAAAAGGTTTATTTGAAAGAACTTGCTATATTTTACATCTTTCTGTTAGTCCATTTCTTCTTAGCTTGTTCCATCATTTGCAGGTCATCCACATTACATTTGTTTTGCTGCCCATCAAATGAAAGACAAAAATATGTATTATTATTTATAGTCCAAATATGTAGACTCAGATTATAATTTGTTCATTGCTTCCATCCTCTGCACTATTTAGCCTTGCTTATGTGAGGTCTGATTTTACCAGTAAAAGTCCATTTCCATTTTTTTGAGAAAAATTACATTCCTAAAGTGATATTTTTGCAACAGAACATGCATTATTAAATAGGAGAGAACATGCTTGCTTTCAGCTCTCCAACTTGTTTGTAGAGGGCAGCTCAGAACCTGTTCAATATTTGATGAAAGTGGTAGACCTAATGCCATTAGGAAACGAATTCTCATCAAATTGGGGGATAACAACCTTATTCTGTTTAAAAGCTAAGAGCTATTAAGAATAACTAAAAAATTTGTCACATTCTAGGACACAAATATCGATACTTTTAATGGCCTTTGTGAAAGCAAAGTTTATTTTATAATGAAAACTACCAACAAAGTTTAACTGATAGAAAAGTGTTGGCTGCATTGAAAAGCATTTTCGGTGAAGACAGCACACAGTGCTTTTCTAGGACACAGGATATGACAGTATTTACTCTGCAAAGAAGTTTACCATGATTATAAGAGAACAGGGAGAAGAGTATAAATGCACGTGCATATCAACTTTATTCTATATTTATTCTTTCCTGTTAGATGAGTAAGTATAGTCATGTAATTTATTTTAGACGAAGCCTATGTGACCATGCCCTGTTAAAAAGTTTTATTATCTGAAGATTAGAGTCTTAAGACATTTTTAGAAAGGTAGCCAATTTATAGGAGAACCATTAAAAGTAACAGTCAGCTGAGTGGATAAACATGTCCTTCTGCCAAGCTGAGCAGAATAACAAATTTAAGCTGGCTTTTTGCCCCCAGGGATTTCTGCGATGGGAAAATCTCTTCTTCCTTGTCCTTAAAAATGTTTGCGAAACAGTGCTTTTTTTAGTTCTTATGTTCTTTTCTCCCATTTTGCTTTGAAAGGGGAGTGTGGGTACATGTTTTTGTGGGGAGACTGTTGTGCATTTGATGACAAAAATAGCGGGCAGGTACCATCGTACACCTTTACTATGTAATAACCGAGATTCAAGTTGCATAACCTTTTACAGTCAGATATACTTAAACTACCTGAATATGGAAATCTTAGAACGATGTCTAACCTGCAAGTCATTTCATGGCTGTACATGTTAAAGATAATGGAAAGACTAGTATGAATATTTTAGTATTTTAGAACAAAGCTGTCAGAGGCTACAGTGGAGGCAAAAGTAGAAATGGTGAAAATTTAGGGCAAGGCTATTTTGGGGCAATTTATGGGAAATCACAAAGTTTGCTAAATTAGATTCAGACCCACAGACCCAATTTGAGCAGATATACACAGATCATAGACAATACTGAAGCGGGAACTTGCTGCTCTATGGGGCTTGCAACCTAAGAGCTTTTCTATGTGCAGAGACTCAGTAAAGTGAATGTGAGAAAAAAATGGACATGTAAAATCGATGCTACAACAAATTAAAATCTCTTTACTACTGAATTAGACCATCTGTCTAGGAATTTAATACACTGCAACTCCTGCACACTAGTTTCACCATTTTGGTTGTTTCACTTTAACTCTTGTGAGTATTTCTGTGCATAGGAAGTCTTAGACATAGGCTTCTCTAACTACAGCCGCTGCCCTTTACAGAAAGCTGAATCCATTTTGCTTATCCTGACAATACAAAACATAATGAGGCAAACGACAGCTCTTGTGATCAAAAATCCAGCATATGTAAAAATGCAGATCTACATCTAAATCTATAAATCTAAATCTAATAATAGTAATGTTAATCTAATTCAGTTGGTCACTCAGTTACAAAATACAGCAATTTTTGATGTTAGGGCAACAATACATATGCCTGAACAGGGGTGTCTAGTGCATGAATAAGCCCCACAGGCTGTCGGAGACATTGGTACAAGAAGGGCAGACCTGCCACAGCACCGAGGAGGCCCTGCCTGACGTAGCAACCATGCTCTGCTCTCACCTTGGGTAGGTGTGACTTGGATCAACTTTTATCATGGGTGCAGAAATAACGGAAATGCGACCTGCAGTGATCATTCATTACTATTATATAATAATATTTATTTCTTGACTGTTAAACCAGAATTGAAGCAGTCTGCAGCTTTTTATGCCAAAATCCTACTGTTGCCAACATCAGTATGCAAGTGCGTCATAACATCTTTATAGCATTATGTCTGACTTCTACCCAGCTGGCTACTCAAACTCACAGTCCAGAACTACAGCTTCAATCAGGTGACAAATACCAGCAAATAGATAAAATTTTGCCTTTAACTGCTGAAATGGTTGCAGTGATATTTTAATGTTACAAGATACTGAGCTTTTATGTTGCTCTAATCCCTACTGAGGTCACTGGTCCACCAGTTCACAAGATCTGGTCTTTGAGGGGATAGTCTGGTGGAGAAACATGGAGCTACCCTCAATGCTTTGTGCTGCTTGTTTCAGTAACCCATGCTCAGCTTTACTGTCCCCATCCCAAATTCACTCTTAAAGCTTGACTTTACAATTATCAACAAGATAACAAGTCTACACACAAGTGACAACACTGAAATCTAGTTATAAATACCTTTCAAATGCTATTGAATCTATGATAGGCAAGGCTGATAATATATCCAACATCTTGGACAGAATAATAAGTGGCAGTTCCCCTGTAATTATGCATTATAATTTTTTCAGGTATATCCTCATAGAAGAAAAAAGAGTATTGAGTCTTGGTTTATTATATGAAATTTTTCTTTCATCAGCTCATCCTGCAACATCACTATTTGAAGGGTTCTGCTCTAGAAAAATATAAAAAGAATGCAAAACCAGATACTTGAAAGAGCATTACCATACACAGTGCTGTAAAGAAATTGTTTTGTGTGTGTTCATACATATATGAGTATATATAAATCTATAAGTATATATGTACATATATATGTGCATGTATATTTGTATATTTCTACATACATAAATGTGTGTGAGTGTGTGTGTGTGTATTGGAGTAAACCCAAAGAGGTCAGTGGCTTTCCGAGCTATTCCATATTCATTTCACTTAGGAAAAATAAAGAAATTGTATATTAACTGTTGCTGGACTGGAGAGCAAACCAGAGACTCTTCCTTGCATTAATAATCCATAGATCAGTATGCCCTGCCAACTGTCCAAAGTGCAAAAAACATTGCAATTCCACTGAATAACATTCCTGCACATATGCCTAAGAAAAGGAGGGAGTCCAATCATAAAATAAACACATATATCCCTAAAGAAAAAAAACAGAAATAAATGGGGGATTGAAAAACATAAGACAAATATAAAAAAACCTTCAGCTTACAAACTCAGGAACCTGGGCTTGTACGACGGGACGCAGCCAAAACAGAAAGCTGCAAATACCCTTTTCCTCTGACTTCATCACAAGGAATCTCTTACTGCTAGATTTTAAATATTCCTCATTTCATATACTGCAGTGCGTACGGAAGCAGTCCTATAAAAACTGTAACAGATAAGACAGTATGGTACAGCTTGTAGTAAACAGTCCAGACAAAGATTTCCACGCTGCAGATGCCTGCATTTGGTCAGACAAATCCCAGGCCGACTTTATTTGGGATCAAGTCTCACACACTCATTAACTTATATCTGCACAGGAAATTCAACTCTAAATCAGCAGACACTGGAAAACATGGTGAGTTGTTTCCTCTGTTGCTCAGCCCTGTAAGCAGCTCATCTTCCTCTTGGTGCTCTTGTTTTGGTTCATATTTTGCAGTGGCATAAATGATGATGGAAGATGCAGACAAGAGCATATCAGTATCACTGACTCACTGGGGACTAGCTGAAATCCACAATATCAAAGTAATACTCAGTTTTCACTGCATTGAAAAACTAAACTTGTACATTTGCAACCTTTTCTGAACTACTAGCAAAACTTATCCCCCAAATTCAGGTGTACCGCACGACTATATTAGCACAGACAAAAAAGCAGTTGCTGCTGATTTTTCTAGACCTCTCAGATTTGCTAGTGAAGAAGTGGGATGACAAGTGGAGAGCACGGTAACTATTCCTGCATCTTTACAAAGTCAAGCCCTTTTATTTTTAGACTTCAGCCAGTCTATTTTCACCCTGCCTCTCTTCTTTTTTCTTTTCTTTTTCTTTTCTGCCAGTGTTTCTCAAGTCATGTTTTTTTTTCCCAGAGTGCATCATATTTCTGACCTTGACTAGACAGCCTCTAGCTTTTGTCCTTCTTGAAAGCAGTACCATGCAGGTAAGCCAATAAACTTTAGGCACTTGCATCTTCTCCCATCTACAAAAGGTATAGATCCATCTCTTAATCAGGTGTTTTGTTTTGCCCTTCTTTCCCTTATGTTTAATTACGTCTGAAATCTTTTTGTAGCTTTTAAGAGTAAGCACTATACCTTGAGAACTAGTAAACTTTGTGCATGTACCTCCCTCAGTAATAATTGAATAAGCTGTCCTCTTTTCCCATTTGTGATCCATCATGTCATTACCACAATGCTTACTGTAGCAATTAATACTAGGAAAGAATTCCTTTTTTAATATCTAGAAACGATATTTGTTTAATGGGTACATTTTTCCCATCTTAAAAATTATACTGTAGTTTTATTTATGTCTATTATGCAACTACAAAAATCGCTTTTTGCTGAAAATTCTGGTGTGATTACTGTTCAGACATGGTCACGATTAGAGAAAATAAGTCTCACGTCAATAACGTATTTGAAGGCCTTTAGTTTACTTTTATGTGATTTAGAACAAGAGGTACTATGAGCTCTATTAGCACCTAAGCCAGCTCTTCTTGAAACACCAGCAGGTGCTCTGTAGAGCATCAGACATACCACTTTCCCTTTATAAAAAATGTGCATCATCATTTTTATAGTAATGCTAAAGCTGAATTAGAGAGTAATAGAACATTTATATGCGGTACGAGAGAGCATTGCTGCAAAAGAGAAATGTAATGTGGTTTGACAGGTTTCATTTTCCTCCTACCCTTTCAGCTCTTGACCTTTCTATAGCAACTACCAACAAAGGCACAAACTAATACCAACTTGTGCAGTAGTCTTGATACTACCAGAGACCAGTGGCTGATTTACAGAGTGACTAGTCAGAGTAAACAATACAGACACTGAGAAAGCGTCAGATGCATATTTTCTCTCCACTAGTCAGTATGAATCCATCACTGCTGAACAAGGATTCAGATTCAGCTTGGAAAATGAAGGAATGCTTCTTCATTTACATTATATAAAAAATTTCCTGTGATATTGATTATCCATCAGTTTCCAGGCAGGCAGAGATTAAATTAACAGATTTTGAAGCCAAAAAGTATTATTATATAATTTAGCCTGGCTTTGTACATCACAGAGGCTCAGAAGATTAATTTTATTACTCCTGCAGTAGAAAGACATACAGTCTTGATTTGAAAATGTCAAGACATTCATCACATCCCTTAGCAGTTTGATGCAATGGCTAATCACTCTGACATTAAAACGTGCTCTACTTCAAATTCAGAGATAATTCGCAAGCTTTGGTTCTGGTTATTCCTTTCTCCGCTAAAGCCCTTTAGTGGATGGTGCTGTCTCTCCCTCCCTTTCTCTATGAAGATATGAATCACATCACCTTTTAGCTTCTTTTCAGTACAGTTAAACAGCTCAAACTCTTTAAATCTCTTGGTGAGAACCATATCTCCCAACTCTTGAAATAATGTTAGTGGGATTTTCCTCTACTTTCCCTATTTTTTCAGTAGTCTGATGTTCCTGTCTTTGGAATAAAATGGGAACTTTGTAATATTGTGACCAAGGAGCTAAAAAGGAAGAGGACACACTCACCTCCTCTTGCTGGGTATAACTCCCATCTCCTCACTGTCTCCCTCCAGAGTGACTCTCCTCGCCTGCCACCACTCATCGTCTGATGCGTTGATAACGTGAAGGATGTCTCCGTACTTAAAACTGAGTCCTTGACTTGGCAGGCCACTGTCTTTGCTCTTGTCATAGTCAAACATGGCTCTGTGAAAGGAAATAAAGACATGAAGACAGGCAATTATATCAGTTTTGGAAACATTTACTTCTGAACAGTTTCTCTTATTTTAAGATTCAGTTAACCCTTACTCCTTTCAAATGGTCTTGTTCTTTGGAAAACTTTCTTCTTAGAAGTTAATCTTTACAAAATACATTTTTCATCTGTCCTGCCTGTCTTTAATAGAAACTGAGCAGCAAAGTACCTTCCTTCACTGTAATAGTACTTAATAGTACTATTAACTGTTCTATTTAATAAAAGCTACAGAATAATGATCATTTCAGAGTATCTAATAAGCATATCTGATATCCAAAAACCTCTCTTGTGATCTTGCCAGCAGCAATTTGTGATTGTCAGGTTTACTGTTTTCTCACACTTTCCTGTGCTCAGGATTGGCAACCTGGGGTGCGCTGGGAGAACTCAGTAAAAGGAACCAACATTTTCCTAATGGTTATGCATTTTTGGGTGGGAGGAGCAGAGAGGAAGAATGGATGAATATATGTTCGCATTTCCTTCAGACCAGAAGTGAACTTTCAAACTGAATCTCCTGATTATTCCCACTCAGAGTGCTTTGGTTCATGTCTTGGAGGTGTGTTAAGCGGCACAAACTGGATTTCTGAAATGTAAACTAAACTGAAAGATGCACTGACCAGACCAGTGCCAGTCTGACATATACTGTCTCAAACTGTATGCAGGGTGGACATCAGGTCCTCAGCACTGATAGTTTCACTACTCAGATCCACACTCCTTGCGCTGCACTACCTGTCCATGTAGTCATAGCTATTTCCTTTGATGTCAGCGGGGTTTTCCACTAGTGAAAAGCGAACCTCTGCTTTGGGTATGTCTGTGCTGGAGTTTCATGCATGGGGAAATGTTATATACACAAACTGAGAACTAGCTCTAAGGTACCTGCCTATCAAGCTGTGGCTAGATGCACTTCAGCATGAACTGTCTAGAGATCCAGCCTAGATCCCGGGAAAGATCTACACCCATGCTGAGCTCTGTGCCACAAAGCTACAGTGATGCCAAAACTCAACCTCATCCAGGCCCACCCCCTGACCCTACATCCCCTGTCTACAGTGCAGATAAACTCCCTGCTTCTGAGGGCAAGGCCCTGAAAAGCTGCATGTGTGCAAGAGGGAGATGAGCATGCTTGGGACCCTGCGGCCTCATTAATTCCAGTATGACTGCTGGTCATTGGTTGAAGTTCTCCAGTTAAAAATCTAGACCTTTCTTTCTTAGAGGAGAAAGTACACAGGAATATTTTTCCCATATAAAATATAATTTAAAGATCATCCCTGACAAGAACAGATGTTGATTTTCCAGTAGAGAAATTTGTATTGGGAAAATGGTATGATTATAATCCTGAGCACAAAACACTACACCAGCAAAGTCCCAAAAGACCTACAATAATTCCTACTCTTTTATTGTCAGAAATACTGCCTTGGCAATCTTCACCAGTAAACACTTCTGTGATAGGATTTGATATAATTAATTGTTTTGCATGGCAATATAATTATAGAGACTGATTATAACACCTTTATGGCAGATTTAAAACACTCAGGGCTACCTCTCATAATAAGAAGAATTTAAAAAATAGCTATCAAAGTTGTAACTATGCAACCAGCATCATTTAAAAGCTTTCCTAAACACTTATTCTGCTTTAAAAATCTGGTTCACAAAGAGGAAAAATGCTGTTTGGATCACGTCCTCTTTTAAAGAGCTTATGGTCATGCACCAACATCTTCAGAAAAGCCCAGGTAATTCCTTTCTCTGAGCATGAAGACAGTAAATAATCCTTCTGAACTTTACCTAATCCATGAGCTTAAATACGCTTGTGCTTTTCTTGGTAAATGCTCTTGGAGTGCAAGTAACATTTCAAACTTTTTATTGGCTTAGCAATGAAAATCCTTTAAAAACTTGGCTAAAGCTTAGTAAAAAGTTACATTCATAAAGGATTCTAAACGGTAGCAGATTATCTGCTGCCTTGTCAAATACGGCTTTCGATAAGGGCATAGGATGAACCACGTCAATCCAGAACAAGTGTGTCCTGACAGCTACATATCTAGTCAGTCACCTTTCCTTAGTTAATGACATCTGATCTCTGGAGAAATTACAGTGCACATACTAAGAGACGTAGAACGTATCATCCTATTTGTATTGTCTTTATGAGTATGCAGTGCTCTATGTTTTATAGATCCAATAAAACCATCCGTTAAACAAAACCATCTTCTTAGAAATTCATGGAATAAATGTGAGTCTTGCCATGGAAGCCTACCAGCATCTCAAAAGCCTAACCACAGACTGATACAGTCGCGAAACCATGCACAATTACATTACTCCAAATTAATGACATCCTCTTCTTTTGCAGAGGATATGCAAGACAGTCACATTGCTAAAGTAAAACACATGCTGCACTGGAAATGCTCAATATTTGTAAAATTCTAAGATAGAGGATTAGTTTAAAAAGCTAAACAGAAGAAGGAAGGAGAGGGCAGTGTTCTTTGTCCTTGAACAGACATTAGCACCTCTGAGCCCCTGTATTAATGTAAAACCACAGACTGCCAATGTGCTAGTTGATGTTAACGATGAATGCAGATGGTAATGTTTGCCACTGACTTACTTTGATTAGAGTAATCATGTGCAATGCTAATTAAAATGAGATTATAGATCTCAGACAAGAGAATTTTTGAGCACACTTTTTATTGACTGAAATAATTCGTAGCTGCATGCACTGCAGATGTTGATTACTCCATTAGTAAATGAAAATGATACAAGAAGAGACTCCAATGCTCTTTCCTAAACATTGCAAATTAAGAGCCAGGTTTAAGTTTACAACACAACCATATTTAAGCTTGCAATTTTGATAACATTGCGAGCTCTGTAAAGCACACTTTTATAGCTGGCAGTAGGCCCAGCTATAAAACAAACGGAGATCTTCATTGTTATATGCATTTAGAAGTTAACACGACTACCTTGGCAATAGACCTAAGGACATTCCTGCTCACCTCCTCTTTTCAGTTCCTCTCAGGCTTTAACTAGTTTTTGAATCTCAGTGTGTCCAACTGCAAGCTCTATATTTATTAAGAAGCTCACATATTAGCGTTTCTAATTTTTTACCTGATAAACAGCACCCACTTCTGTTTGTGCTCAGTCTTGCTGTAAAACAGATATATATAGAAATAAATCACAGAAAGCATCTGCATCTGTTGAGTGCCAACTGAACTGATGCAAAATAAACCCCTTTTTAGTTGCTGGAAAATTAGAAAAAGATAGGATCTTTTTGGTTTTGCTCTTCCATGTGTTTAGGCAATGAAAGCCCAGTCTTACAGGTACCGTGCTGCATTGTGCAGCACCAAAAGTTTCATCAAAGAGAAAATTTATGCTTTTAGCAAAATCTATTTAATCTATGCAAGCTTCTTCAGCTTGATAACCTATTAGATAGGTTTTCTCATGCCATGAGCAGTATGAGAGGAAAGACTAAATGTAGTCAGATCTTTGCAGAATATTATGTGTCAAGGAGAGGGCATAAGCAGTACAGTCCAGTAAGAGTCCTGTCCTCCCACAAAGTACCGATCATGCTAGTCATGCTAACATGACTATATGCTTTCATATGCCTAAGTGGATTATTCATAACTTGCTCAGGCAGTTTCTTCAACGCACTAAGCTGTAACTAATTTTTTTTCCTGTCTTTTACTGCAATTTTTAAAAATAATAATCTCAATAACCTTCAAATGGTGCTTGTCTGATGGGCTTGGATACTAGTAACTTCTCTCTTTTTCTCTGCACAACTGATAAAAGCACATCTTAAAGAGTAGTTCCTCTTCTTTCGGCTGTTTCATATGCTCAGTTAACTGCTTGTCTCCCATATTTAGTATTTTGGGATCAGATGGGACAGAATCAAAACCTCTGCTGGGCTTTCTCTATGAGAGTAATGGATCTTTTTTCCAGCCAGCTGTTTAAGTCAAATTTTTAATAGAAATAGTCAATTTTTAAGAACAGTTTAAATAATTTAATTTTTTATTTTACAGCCATCACCAATGACACTTTTAGACCACACTAGCATCATAAAAATTCCTTTCCAGGATCTCCTGGATAGTGCATGTCATAAACAGGACCCTGAATTACCCAGGGAAACACAATTTGCTGTTACAAATATGACAAGTTCAGTGATTACTACCACTTGGGGTGCAGATAAAACATTGGAACAGGAAAAAGAGCTTGCTACAAACTAATTAAACAGATGTGGTAAAATCATGATTTGTCTGTCTTACTTTCCTTATTAGAAAAATAACAATAGGAAAGGGTGTGATTTTAAAAGGCATAAAGGACATGTAGGCAGCAAATTTCCATCAACACCTTTACAATTTGTTCTTCAATTCCTATTCTTTTTTTTACATGGGTTTAGAGAAAATCATTGTACATCTGTGCAATTGGAAGGTGAAAAGTGTTATTTAGGTGCTGAATATTACTGCCATCTTATTGCTGAATTCCTCCTGCTTTTTAAAAAATAAGAATCATGGTTGTTCTGATGATTGAAGCAGAAGGTGCAGACATTTAGAACAAGCTCGATATCACGAGTATTTAAGACAATGTGAGTTTAATTTCCCTGGTGTTATTCCAAACTTCAGAATTGATCATTGCACTAGGCTAGTCTCAGCAGTAATTTGGATGAAATCTAGCAGGTTTTATTTTTGTGCTTGGATGCTTCTTAAATGTTTTTAGGAATCCACATTAGTGTAAAACATGAGACAAGCATTTTACAACACACCGTCAAAATTCATTGCTCAAAAATTATATAAAGCAAAAATTCTGCCAGTTCCAAGCTGTCATATACTGTCAAATGTGTGGTGGGCTATATGTGGACTACATGGCAACGAAAACTGTTAAAATGGGGGCATTTTTCTTCCACCATTTAGTGCAAATACTACAGTATTTGAGGTATGTCCAAAATTTCTATTTTTAATGACACCTGTTCTTGTAGCTAAAGTAATAAATGTTTGAAATTGGAGAAAATACATTAGCTTTAAGACAATAGCAAATCAATTCACTGTGCAATCCTATATATTCCAGTCTGTAAGCATGCACCAATCTTCACTGCTGTACACCTTTTGACTGTACTATTACCAGCACTGAAAATGAAAAAGAAAGGTACAGAAAGAGTAAGGGATCTTGCTAAGCCTGTGACAGAAAAGGGAATTTAACGGAGAAACCTGGATTTCTTGGCTAATGTAAATACCTTTTGTAATTTAATTGTCTTTGTGATCTCCTTGAAATACAAGGGAATATTAATCCATTTACAACACAGCAATATGTTTTGCTAAATGTTCCTGTTTGTGTGGTGCACAAAACCAAAATGTTCAGCCACTGAATCACCGCATCGAGGTCAGTAATCTCAACCTGATACAGTCAAGGTGCTGCATGGCAGCTTTATATGCATCTTTGAAATTGCTTTTTTTTTTTTTTTTTTCCTGGCACAAATGGGAGTTTTCACATAAATTTCCAGACTGCTCTTTGCCATTTACTTGATTATGAAATGACAACAACATTTATCCGGAAAGATTTTCACCTTCTGTAAAAAGTCCCAACTCTTCTGCAATCTGCCAGCACATCCTCATTTACACCATCATTTACACCATTATCCTTTTCTCTACAAATTTCTTTAGCAGAGATTCTCAGACTTCAAACTTTATCATATCTCCATTAGGGAGAGAGAGTTTATTCTCCCTCTCCTCCACATCTGTCCTCTACATCCCCTCCTGCCCCTTTTCTTCTTGCCGATGGGGAAATCCAATGCACAGAGGTTTAATGATTTGCCTGGTTTTAGACAGCAATTCAATATCAGAGCCAGAATTAGAACTCAAGCTTCCTAGCTGTCTTTTCAGCACCCTCAGTAATAGATGCATTTCCACCCACTTGCCGGCTCAGCTTGAAGAAAACATTAGACAAAATCGAAAAAAAGAAAAAAACCTAGTGTAGTTCATTGTTTTAACTACAACAGAGATCACAGCAGTGCTGCAACACAATTAAAATGCTATTAAAAGGGTTAAGCTTCCATATGCTGGCATGTCAATAAAGCTTTTCATCTTCTCTCCGCTTTATTTTCATCTAGAGAAGTTGAACAGGTAAATCCCACGTGTGCCACGTGCCAAAAGTTTGGTCTGTCCTTAGGAGGGGTAGGAAGCTCTGAGGTGCTGCTTGACATGAATGGAAGGAGTCAACAGCCCCTGTGTTAGTAGTCGTTGAGCTGATCATTATCACCTCCTATCAAAGTGTGGGAGTGGATGGTTTTGAAGAACACCTTCCTTAGGATTATCTTAAACAGCAATGCAATTTCAGCAAAAAAGTAGCTGATGTTTCAGCTCAGGATCTACAACTCATTGTGTAGATGCACCCTCCTCTCCTCTCCTCTCCTCTCCTCTGCTCTGCTCTCCTCTGCTCTCCTCTTTCCTCTCTTCTTCTCTTTGACATCATTTTTACCCTAATGTTTTAGACATATCCGTGTTTCAATATTCATTAGTTGACATTAGTGCTGATTATCAGCATAAATTTTGTCTTCATAAGCATTCTAAGAACAGATTTTTCTTCTGAGAGGGCAGCTTTTAATTAAAGATTACAAGCACGTGAAAGTGCCAGCAAAAATACTCATTAGAGAAGGTCCCCAAAAGTCTGCTCCAGTTTGTTCCTATTTGTAGCTCCAGAGCCTTCAGTAGAGCCATTACTAGTACCAGCAGGCAGATCTCAAAGCAGAGATTTTTTTTCCCACTTGCTAAAACACAGATTCTGTGATTCTGTTCCATGATTATTTTTCATCCTTGTTCAATATTACTCACTAATTATAATATCACTCCCATTTTTTTGCTGCAGATAATAAAAACAAATCCTGGGTGGACAAAAAAATCTAAAACACTAACAAAAGGTTCTTTTGTATTTTCTGAGTGTTTTCTTTAAATTTGTTCACATAAAATTTAGAACTAAGTTCCAATCACAATATCCGATCTGGATACTTCAGAGAATTGAGAACTGATTTTTGAGGCTTTTAGTTTGTGCACATTTCAGACTGAGGCTTAATAAAAAGCCCAGGGAAGCAAGAATTTCTTTCTATGCATTTTCTTGGACTCCAGGTCAGATCTTTAGTGAAAGAGAGAGGTTTTTGCAGGAACCAGAAAGAAATAGGTAAATAAGTAATATAAATTACGTAAGGAGATTACAAACTCAATAACATGAAGGCTCTAAATGAGCAGAAATCTATGTCCTAAAAGGCTTCATTTTCAGGACAAGCACTTGCATCTACATCTGCCCTCACATAAACAGGTAGAATCCCACATCAAGCATAAGCAAAGAAAATTAAAAAGGTCCCTCAGACTATATACCAAAATCAACTACACTCTTGATAGTCCAAATGAGTTAGAAATTTCAAACTAACTCATATTTCTACATTTATTTTGTTGAAACAGAGGAACTGAAAGGCATAACAAAGTCAAGAATCAAACTACCTTTGTAGGGATGTCTTAATTTTAATACCAAATCCCTTACACATTGGCATCTAAGCCTCTCCCATTTGCTGCTGTATTATTTCTTTACCTCATTCAGCAATTTCTGCATTCAGTCCAAGTCATTCTTTATCATTTTACTCCTAGTCGGAGTTTGACAGAGAGTTCTACCATGGACTTTACCGAAAAGAGGACTGGAGGCAGCAGCATTCATTTCAGAAAGATTTCCCTAAGAGAAGGGAGACACTTTCTTTATGGGGCTTACATCAGGAAAGAGGTCCGGCATGTGTCCTTGGGGAATATTTTGTTCATTTTGCAGATCCTGTCATGATCCTGAACACCAGCTCTTAGTAGTCAATACCTATAGTGTTGATGGGCTTGTTTGTCTCTTTAGCAAGCACTTGTTCTCTGCAAGAAATGGGTTCTTCCATGTGGAAAAACTTCAGGTCAGCATTTTCACAAGAAGTCACTATCTATAGATATCTCTCTGTTTAACTGGCATCTCTAAAATATATATATATTGGTCGATGAACATATGTTTTACTTTCACGTTTTTGCTGTGCAACAGCGTACTCTGTTCTGTGGCTAGACACTACAGCCTAGACTATGGCCTATGGCTAGAGGTTTTGCTTAATAGCACCTGGCCATTTCACAACCAAAATCAGTGGGGTTTTGGGGAAAGAAAGTAGGAGTCTCAGATAGAACATTACTACTAGAGATGTTTTTATGTTTTTTGTCTTCACTGGTGGCAGGAAGGATGACAGGTCATATTGCTCTTATCTTCGTTGACAAATTGTCCGTGTGTTGGTGGCTACAGACTGAATGAGGAAAGTGGATTTAAAATGTGATTCTACACTGTTCCTCTAGGACACACTGCACAGATCACAGCACGAAATGAGGGACAACTGATAGCTTTAGTCTTTTATCTATGAACATGGACATAACACGTATTACCCTCAGGCTTATCTGTTTTTTACCTCCTCCAGCATGACTTGAGAGGTGGCCCTACAAAGTGAGCCTCTTATCTTCTCACGTGCCTGCACTGCGGAAATCCTTGTGCAGGTGGGTGCACCTGCTGCTCGCATTTCATCAGGATTTTACAGGGCATATCAGAACTCTCCTTTGGTTTTCAAGAATCTGCAACTAGTACCAAGTTGTAAGCCTGTGCCTGGACACTTTCCATTAATATGTTGACTACAAAACTGTCTGACAGTTGCATTTATGACAAACAAAGCAGCATTTAAATTCTCTTGCACTGTATTCAATGTATTTCAGATTTGCAGCTTTGAGGTTTGCTTTAAAATTGGGAGATAATACATTGGACTGGAGCAGAGTACTAAATAAATTGCCATGATGTGACGATAGATTTAGATTTAGATATTATGAAAAACTTGAGAGAACATGTGCAGTAAGATCTGGAGTCAGGAGTATTTTTAAAATACCCTTACTGACAGGCTCATAAGAATCTCTCCATCTTATATTAAAACTAGCCCCTCATAGGTGATTTTAAGTTCTTAGATCCTGTGCAAAAGTTTTATTAAGGTTGTGAGTGGTCCAGAATTTCACAGCAAGCTGGAAACTTAGGCCAGGTTTGTTGCAAGGGTTTATTACAAAGATGTGGGATAATTTTCAGAAGAACCTGACTTGGCCTGTGGATTATGCCTCAAAATGATGTGAAATTTGCAAGTTCATTTTAGGATTATTTTTTCCTAGTAAGACTAGGCAAAGCTGGAGTTTGACTGAATATCTGGTTTCTGAGGAAGCAGTTTCTCAGCTGAGATTCCTCTGTTGTGACATTTAAGATTATCCCTATCCAAAAAGGAAAGAAAAAGTGACTAGATGTCAAATCAGGGATACTTTAAACTAGCAGGTAATTCACCTGAAATTACCATCTGGGGGTTGCACAGTTTGGCACAGGAGCCAAAGAGTCATCCTGTGATTCTCACTTTGAAAGAAATAGTAACTTTTTCACTGTCTGAAAATATCCATTTAGGGATTCCCCCCCCCCCCCCCCCCGGGAAAGTAAAACAAATGTTTCTTTCAGCAACAACGAGATGGAAAGGGAATATTGTGGCTCCATGCATGGCACTGCCTGAGACTCCCCCTCCTCACCCCTGCCAATCCCAAATGTCTTCTTATTATAAAGAACACATTTCAGAAGAGTCATTAATTTTAATTTTAAAAATAAGCTGTTTACAGTAGCTCTAAGTATTACAGTAGCTCTCAAGAATCTGCTTTGGGTGGTTATTTTTCATCGGGTGACTCTGATATCCTGTCGTTTGCAATTGCTTTCTCTCAGACCTAATCATGTACTGGCATCAGTTAGAGGCTTTTAGAATCACACTGTGGACAGGCTGCCCACAGAATTCATTGTGCTTCTACTGCGTTATAATCAAAAGGAAATTTTCAGCACAGGAAGGAGCCCCACTGATAACATAATTATTGCTACCAGCCAGATATATGATGGCTTCTTTGTTTTTCTGGACAAGGCTATTAGAGAATGGGAGAACTAAAGTAAGAGAAAATCTTCCTATGGAAAACCAATATGCAATTATGATTTGTATAACTTGAACATAGCGGATACAATTTCAGTGGTAGAGATGGACTAAGTACCTGGTACAGAAAAACATCCCACCACCCAAAATTCAAATAACTGTGTCAGGAAGTGGAATATTAATTGTTTTTACAGAAATCAGCATTTGATAGTGGAGCACCATCAGCCAGAATCATCTTATTTAGTTCTATGTAAGAACTGTGAGAGGTGACTAAGTCTTCAGACTTTGCTAGCATGGAAATGCTCTTTCGTTCGTGTCATAATAAATCTGTTTATACTTTGCAACGTTTAGAAATTGCTTTTGAAAAATGCAATTATACTTTAGATATCTAAAAGAACTGTTGACAGGCAAAGTTAGGAGAAAAGTTTTACAAGACAGAACATTGGCTGCTTTGTCTTTGATGAGAGGGCATTTTGGACAAGCCAAGACATTTATTGTCAACAGCTTCTTCTCAGAAATGGTTTCTGTTTGTCCTTGAATGTTCTTTAACAATGAAAAAGAGTCCAAAGTTGGATTTGTATTGCTATTGAGTAAGCAGGCTAGATTCTCTTGAAATAATGAGAAATAACAATAATATAATATAATAATATAATATATAATTACAGCACATTTATTATATTTTTATAATTTATATATTTATTATATGGATATTAAATAATAATAATAATAACACGCATATGGGAACTACACCATGGCCTGGTAAAATTGGATATGGAAATTATTATGCAAATTAATTCTCCTGTAGAAAGTGGAGAAATGTACTAAATCCATAAACTCTGCTGGATGCAACTATCTGAGATATCATAAAATCCTTTTATCTCTAGGCCAGAACTTGAAGAGCTCATTAATAGTTTACTCAATCAGTGGGAGGTTTTTGATAGAGTAGGTCCTTTGTGTTTTAGCACACTGACTTCAACAGGAAGCAATGTGGTAAGTTTTTGGTTTCGCCTCTGTTTATCTCTTTTTAAAAAGGGCAATTTGCAAAGATACAAATGCTATCAAAGTCTAAAACTGTACTTTTTATGGCACAAATGCAGAACGGCTCTATAGAAATCTCAGTCCGTGACGCAAAACATGAAATCTCTAAAGGCTTCAGATTTACGAGGTGTAACTCCATAGAAATCAGTCAGTAGATATGGACCAAGACAGAAGGCCTGAACTGAACTCAGATGAAATCTGAACTGTAATGGAAATAAGAGAGAATTTGTCTGAAAAAAACAGCAGTGGGTGGAAAAGACGTACTGTTTGCTTAACCCATTGAAGGGATTCCTTGAGCTGCTATCTGTCTTCCCTTACCTATCAAAAACAGGTTTGTCCCTAGTTTTGATTAGGTTGATCAATTTGGCAGTTTCCCTGGCAGATGAGGTTTTCCTTAAAGCTCCATCTGCTGGAGTCAAATGAATACCTTAAATGCTCAGTTTTTATTAGTGTCCCCTTCTCATAGAGAAAAGCTTGAAAAGGAGATGCCAGTGTACCCAGAAGGAGAAACGAACACTAAGGGCAAATAAAAATAAGAGTCTTTCGGGTCACCTCTTGAATGTTAAAACCTTGTGATCGCATTTTCTTTTTAATGGTAAGATTTGGCAGTTGAACTATGTGTATAGTTGTCAATTCTCTTTAGAAAGACACTTGGGAGAAAAAAGTGTTGATGAACCACTCTTATTAAAAATATTTAACAGTAGCAATATATATGTTAATATTTATTAAACAGAGTTGCAAAAGGATGGTAAACTTACTTAACTTCTGCCCTTTAAATACAAAATTAAGTACATTCTACTTTCAGCTATGTGCAGCTAGCTAATCATTCCTATCATTACATTACTCACATCTACTTTTTCTAGGAGCCTCGGTTCTCAAGCAGTCGAAAGCCAGCAGGATTACGGGGAACATCAGAAGTTCCTGCATTCCATTTTTAAAAGTAAATTAAGCACACCAGAGTATAGGCTTTGTTGACTTTCAATAAAGATTAGACTTCGAATTTCTAAGTTGCTTTGAAAACATTACCCTAAGCAGCTTTAAGATTGACAAAATTTGCTTTAAGCTACTCAGACCCTGTCAGGATGAAGACTTGGTGCAGTAACAGAAGCTCTTCACTTCCATACTCTTGGATGGTGCTATGACCTAAGATAAGCCATCTTTTTTTCTGCTGAGTTTTGATGGTTTTGTCCATAGAGATACTTTCTCATGCCTTGTATCTTTCTGTATTTTGTACACTGGATAAAGGCCTTATTAATCACACATTTTCTAAGCAGGCTTCTTGCTATCATGTTAATTACTTATATGTTTTTAAACTGAACTGCAGTCACCATCTGCTGGTATCACCATCTGCACAATCCAAAGTCTTCTTTTTTGGCTTTCCCTAGTATGCACTCTGTCATCTTGATCTTCCTGCACTCAGAAAAAATCTTCATATTTGTGTGAGATTCCTGTTTTAATTAAGGATGTACAACTTGGAGGTCAACCCTGCTTTAAGCGGACGATTGGACCATATAACTTCAGGCTGGTGTCCTCCAAGCTAAATTATTCTCTCTATTCAGAAAGCTTTGGATATGAAATACCCTGAAACACAGGAGTCTGTCTCAGATAATATTTATCATTTTGGGGGCACAAAAAAAGGTTCATTTTTAGCACACATTCTACATAAAATGACAGTCAGACTTCAGTGTCTGAGAGAAAGCATTTTCTGCTGTGAGTAAAAATAATTATTTTTTATTATTTATTGCTCTTTGTTATTGCTTTAAATTTCCTTGGTCCGGTACAAATTTCTCTATGAAACCAGGGATGGTACAGAGATGCCCAACCTACATATGAGTTCCAGTGATGTCCTCCAGAATCATTTACTGGTACTAACCCAATATTGAAAGCACTGTAGCTATGTTAAAGCTGATCGGCTGTACTGTACTGATTTGGGAACTACTGTGTGTCTGCTAGCTCAGTCACCTCTGGACAGCGTGACTACTCATATTGGAGAAGGTTTTTTTATATATATATTTGGGGAAAACAACTTAAGTGCAATGCAGAGGCTGAATGACAGAGGAGTCTAAATTCTCTCCACAGTAAAGGAGAGATTAGGGACCTACGGAAAGGGGAAGAACTCAGAGCATTTAAGTCAAATGAAATAATTTGCCTGATACAGGTCTCTAATCTGACATCCTAGTCCTCTATTTACAAAGTAAGAATACAAGTAAGGAGAGAATTGTGAAGAAGAGGACTTTACCAATACTATGGTAAATTGGCCATATCTATTCCATTTATGAGCAAATTAAATATAAAGGGTGAAATCTCTGATTTCAATAGAAGTAAGCATCTATTGAACCTATCAGAAGAGCCTGTAGAGTAAGTTATACTGTCATGTAGTGTTTGCTTCAACAAAAACTATGCCATTAAAATGAATTGATTTCTATAGAACAAAAGAATAGAGACTCCAGAATAATGCCTTTTTGATTCTGACATCTCAGGGAGTCAAGGTAAAACAAGCAAGCAAGAAAACAACTTTCTTTTCTTTAAAGAGAGAATTTTGTTGTGCATCATGAGGATAAAATTATTGGAAACATTCATCAAAAAGATTTTTTTGCCTAGGCCAATTCTTAGACTCTTTTATTATTTAATAGCTTCATTTGCAAACTTTGTATTTTTCACTTCAAACATGAAGACAGCATTGCAAATTAATGGGTGATTTAAGGGATGATTAAGGATGCTGTCTTTGGAGAAAACTGTGATGTACAGCAGAGAGAGGCACTCACCATATGTGCCCTGTTCCTACATGTTCCCTAAGGATCTGCTACTAACCAACCACTGTCAAAGACAGGACACTTGGCAAGAAGGACCTTTACTCTGACCCAGGGTGGCTGCAAAACTGATAGACATAGACGGTGAGAAGTAGAAACTGCCTGCATGTCTTCGCTGTAGTGCCAACACGAGAAAGGACATGGAAAGTTTTCAGTCTTTAAAAAAACAAACAAAACAATCTGGATGAAAAAAAGTCAAACATCTGAAATATCTGTAGGTGAGAAATTATGAAAACATCTGATTTAGGAGCATCAGGACGGACACTTCTGTCTGCAGGCAGTTTGCCTTGTGCCTAGGTGAGCTGACTGCCTCTCACCAGCAAGGTAACGAGGGAAGAGCAAGCCCCAGAGCAACCACAGACCACCAGACACCTCGGAGAGCTGGGAGAGGCTGCTCTGACGGAGCTGTGGAGTTTCTACGTGTGCATCAACTTCAATGTTACATCAGAAAAGTTTTGACCATGGTTGCGCAGCATCTCCTTAAACATGGGCTATATTTGTTATGTTAGGATTATTTTAGCAGCCTGAAAGATGGTACAGCATATAACGGGACTGGGTTGCATTAAATAGCAATAAATAGGAGCTTCAAACCATGTTTGCCTATCTATCTTAACTGTGTACACTGACTACACCAGAGTGTCTGGTTTCCAGATATGTTATCTTTAAATCGTTTTATTGCATCAATATGTAGACATTTCTCTTCCATTCAGCCCTACTCTTCCTACCTCTGGTCTTACAATATCAAGCTCCATTTGATGTTTTTAACATAACTTGTGACTGTCAGTGTGAGTGACATCTTTTTTTGGTGTTCTTTTTGTCTCTGTCTCATTATTTCAGTATTTCCCATCAAACATCAACTAAAGAAATAACTATTTCTCTAGTAAAGTCTGAAAGCTTTCCCTTCCTTAGCCATGATTTATTACTGTAATTCTGTCATGTAGATCGGCAGAGTGAAACAAGTTAATAGAAAGATACTAAGCAGAATGAGCTTGTATCGTAACTTCATTTTTTTCTGTAAAAATATACAAGTCAATACTAGGTTCAGTATGATGGAATAAATATCAGTGAAAGAATGAAACGACCCACACTGTGTTAGACAATTTAGTTTCAAAGGTTTCTTCGGTTTATGATATCAAAATCTGTATCTTAAAATACTTTTTTAAAGTTAAGAGCAAGAGCTTCTTCTCCTCAAACAGTGTAAGTAAGCACTATCATCTCCTTTATCAAAAAGCCATTTATTAAGCAAACATTTATTGCAGCATGTGGCTCTGAGGAATAGATTCAAAAAATCTTCCAAACCGTCCCACATAGCAGGGCCTAATCTGAAAATCTTTCTCTGTCTCCTGCAGCTGCAGCAATAATTTGCTGCCAGTAATTTATCAATCTCATTACATTACTAAACTCTGTCAGGGTGGGTTGAGATTTTGCAGTTTCTTGACTTGTATTATATTATTATATGCATTGTATTTGTGTTATATAAATATATATATTAATAACTACACTATATATTTTTTATATTAATAAAATATTATAATTATATTAATATATTTATATTAATTTGCTATTCCCTTTATGCAAGGCTGTGGGATCTCCTGCCCACATGTCATGGAGATATCTTTACTATCAGCTAATCTCCAGTGTAAGCCTATGCTTAAGTCCAGACTTACTCACTGTGTTCAGACGCAAGTAGATGCTTGGGGCAGACCTGGTGCTGCTGGATTGTGCAGAGGCACAGGGCAGATGGGGGAGAAGAGGATGTGTCCCTCCAAATCCTTTCAGAATTAAGACTGGAAAACTATAGGAAGACAAAGGGCTGTCCTGGCTCTAGGGCGTTATTTTCAGAATTTCTTTCTACCTCTTCCCGTCTGCCTGTGGGAAGTTCACATCATATCAGCCTCAAGATAGTGGGGTATCTAACCTCAAGTAGATCAGGAGGTAGGCATCAAAATACAGCTGGCTGCAGGGAACACTTTCTGGCTCTGATCTTCAGTTTTGAACACTTAGCTCTGGACCCTCGGAGAGACCAACGGGAGCCAGAGATTCAGGTTCATCTCTCTCTCTTTCTCTCTCTCTCTCTCTCTCTCTTTTTTTTTTTTTTTTTTTTTTTTTTTTTTTTTTTTGAGGGGGGCTTTTCCAGTCGACTACCTTGCGTGTCCCAACACCCAATGTACTTGCTGCTGTGAATACAAACCTAATTCAGGCACGGAGATCATCCCTTATGAATTCTGCTTTCAAAACTGGAGACACAGTTTTGGGGAACAGCAATTCCAAATATTTCATTACTCAACATCCTTTACCAAATGCCTGTCTCCAGGCCCCAGCCTCTGTCTCTGTAAAACAAGAGTGGATGACATTTCCTTGCCTTGAAGGAGATTTGTGAGGATAACTACAGCAAGGATTGTGCAGCATTCAGATACTAAATGCCAATTACATAGGACATTGGGTGTAATAGGAAAGCTGAGGATAGAAAAGGCTAAACCAATAAAGCTAAATGAATTATTTACAAATAATTCTAGGATGATTTTAGGAGTGAATCCACAGTGGACCTTTCAGACCTGTTAAATCAATGGAACTGTGTGCATTTGATGTGTCAGTAGACAAAGTTTAATAACAAATCAATAAAATGAATAGTAATAAATTATCAGAAACAGATAGATGACTACAGTCTCTAAAGTAGGGAAGTGGAAAGCATGAAGTCATTTTTTTTTAAAGGAAGACCTTATGTCACATTACACAGCCACTCATACATTTGTACTACGGGCAGTCCTGTTCCCCTCAAACCAAAGAGCAACTGAGAAAGGCAGAGAAGGAGCAGAGAAGACAGGGCAATCTCTCATAGGGACAGCTTATATTGACTAGGCCTTGCTGGTTTTAATAAAGGTGATCAAGAAGAGAGTATGACTGAAGTTAGTTAAATTATGAATTTCAGAAAAAAATAAAAAAAGAATAAAGAACACATTCACCTTTCTCATAGCACGAGACACAGAGATACTTCTAACTTAATCAATAATAAATTATAGACTGAATGTAACTAACCAGTGCATGCTAGTTTAAGGACCATTTAAGGACCAAAACCTTAAACAGGCCTAAAAATGTTCCTCCAACGATGAAAGAATCCACCAAGAGCCATTAAGTACCAAGAAGCAGTTCTGCCAGTAGATGAAAGTATTGCTCTGTCCTTATCATGGTTTGTAGTGTCTCTCAAAGCATCTGCCACGAGATACTATTAGGGACAGCACAATGTGTGTGAAGAACCTTTGGTCTGACCATGTTTGGTAGTCATGTCTGTCTTGGCACATTCAGTCTACATCACTTGGTTTTCATCAGTATAACCAGCAATCATCTGGCTTGTGCCCAACCTACCTGAAAGACAACTTTTTCTTTATGTCCTCCCACAGTTGTGGAAATTAGCTAATGACCTGAAGCTGAGACTCTGTGCACACTACATGCAGCTGCCAATGAAGAGCACACTGGAGTGGGACCCAGTGTAGAGCTGGGATCAACGCCTATGGACTACAGTTTTTTTCAGGCAATGCATCTTGTCCATATCTCTATTTCATCACCTATTCCTTCCTTCACGGAAAGCATTGAGGGCTAGCTATGCAAAACACCATTTAGAGCTGGATATTATTATTTTATATTAAATATATATTATTATCAAAATATTTCTTTCTGATAAGGACCTTCACTTTTGAATTCACTTTTTTGGTAGCTATTCTTACTTATTGGCATTTAACTCTTGTCTCAAATTCTTGGCACAGTTAAGGGATTATTGTTATCATAATCATTTAAATTATCAAAATAATTTAAATCAATTTATAGAGTTGTTTTGAGGAATCTTTTGGTTTTACAATATTGAACAGCAATGCATGCTTACACTGACTGTAAGGAATGAAAATACATCAAAGATGTAAGGAAACTGAAAAATCTTCTTGAAATACAAATTTTATTGACTGAGTCATGGTTTCCATGAAAAATTATAAATTTTTTATCGACGTTCAATATTCCAGTATTTACAGCACGATAATTAAAAAGGTACATCTGTATGTTCAGGTTTGCAAATTAGTGAAGACAAGTACATGTTTATAATTTATCACAGTGACATTAGGTTTTTAACCAAACAGCTGAATAAATTTAACATCCTCATTTAGCTCCATATTTCCTCCTGCAATTAATCCAAGTATTCCTTATTTTAATGAGATGCCCCACTACAAATCTAGATCCTTTTTGCCTTTGGGGAGAGATATGAGTAGAAGGATAATTTCCTGGAAACTGTTTGTAAAACCTCATTAGCCAAAGTAATCATTAGTGTTAGCATTAGCAGGAAAGATAAATGATTAAATTGGATGTTAAATAAATGCTGAAGCAGCAACATCTAATGGAATATTTTAAGGAATATTTTTATATGTTTACACTTCATAATAACTTAAACAAGAGAAATACCATCATAATGTTCATGAGAAGAAATGCCTTGCAGAAAGAAGATACCACATCTTCCCTAAAGATATCTTTATTCTTGTCTCTTGCTCTTGAGAGGGTGAAGTATGAAATGATTAACTTCTAACTGACAGAAAACAGTAACATGGATCTGTAATGATGTTACCTGGGAGTGGCAGAGTGTCCTACTTATCAGTATTTTAAAGCAACAGCTGCTAGGACTTTTGCAAAGTCTGTAGAATTTTAAAGAGAAGGGAGATTAGAAAAAAAGGTACGTCTTCACTGCAAATGCCATGAAACCGTCTCTCACAAGACAAAGATTGAATAGGAGGTATTGGGGATATGAGAAATAAGTCTGCTGAATAATAAAAACATCCTTAAAACTCTTTACATCCCTGTAAAAATACCCTGACAGTTCTTCCTCAACTTAATACAGATGAATAGTTTCACTGTCTATCCATTTCCATCCAGACTGAGACATTCATCATGAAGATTTCTTTTTTTTCAGTTTAGATGCATTTCCCAAAGGAAGTTAATTACGAAAAGATGCACATGCCTTAGTACGGGCTACATTTACTCAGACATATCTACAGCAGAGAGTACTCAGTACTGCCAACTGGTTTGCATACTCACTGTTCAAGCCTCATCTCACCTAGTACATACCATCCACACTGATTTGAGATCTGCTTTGAGCCTGTGTCACACCTGATGGCCTTGAGAAATAATTATTCTATACATGTGGTGTTTTTCCTGTTCAAAGTGGCAGATACAATGTAAATAGTACCTTGTAGCCTAGCAGACTTTGTTTTATAGCATGACACCATAAAAATAGTGTTACATACCCTGAACATGATGGAGTATAGGGATCTCCGAGAGTAAGAGCCTGCTGGGATAGTGTTGCAAGAATGTGTCACAAAGGGAACCAAAACTGATGCTGTCTTATTTATTTTTTCGAGAGAAATCTCCAGAGTGAACACTCCAAAAAATAATATGTCCATGTTTGATGTTGAAGGGAAATAGCTAACTTACTCCAAGAGAGTGTTTGGGAGTAAACTAACAGTACAATGTGGACAGTCAAGTTCCTGGGTGAGAAGTGGGCTGCTAAGTTATCTGATTATGCAACTATACCCAAAGATTTCTGCCACAGTAAGTAACATATTTTTAGAAATCACATCATTTTGTTAGTGAGATAAAGACACATCCAATATATTTCATCGCAGCAGCTGGAATTCCTATTTTGGAGTAATTCATTAAAATGAATGTGGCTCGCAAGATAAATTGACTGCGATTTTTTTCTTTGTTAATCATTGATATTGACTTTAAAATGTCTTGCTAGTTTAAGAACTTCTTTGGGAAAAAACAGTATCTCTGAGCACCATGAAATTCCAGACTGGCATGTGATTTGTTTTAGATATAGCTATGACTGTGATTGTAATTGCCTTGGACTTTCTTGATGATCGCTACTCAGAAAGCTTCAGATTATCCTGAAAATCATAGTCATTTCTCATCTTACCTCTGTAATAGTTGCTTGAAGTACAGCAGGGTAAAAGGGTAGAGAACATGAGTTCTGTGATGAAACTTTCTGAGGACTGCTAGATTAGTCAAAGTTGAGAATAAGAATCAGACTGTCTCCTTTTAGTGCCTAAAATGGACTTGGCTGGATTTTAAGCAACAAAGTCTTGGTACAAAAATCAGAGTGCCTGCTTCCTTCAGTAGCACTTGTATTTTAGACTGCACATGCTCACATACGTTTTTAAGCTGGATGTCTCTCTCACACATTTAAACATTCCTGGAATTCACATTAAAGGCAGAGAAGTATCCAAACTGCACATAGTCCATAAAGGAATCAATCTTACTATGCTTAGAATACACCTAACAAACATATACAAAACTGAATGTAGAAAAACACAAGAGGAAAGGTCATTCTCATGCAAAAATACAGCTACGCTGTTTACCATTTCCTAGTGGCCTGGTGGTTAGAAACTCAATTAGGTATAGGAGATTCAAATTTTTCCCACACCATTGGCTGAGGAAGTGGGAGATATAAATTCAGCTCTGTCAATTGATCACAGGGATTCAAAGCCAGAACTCCCTCTTCTTCACAGAGTGCCCTAAGCATCATACTGCTGGTTGTGACAAGGATATTTTTCCCCCTTCCCTTGAAAGGGCAGAGTGACCGAGTGGTCACACAGGCTAAAGCTGGGGAGCAAGAAGTCAGTGGGAACCTCCCAACTGGAGACTCAAGAACTTGGCTGGGAAGGAGCAGTTCTGCCTCTCATCAGTGAATCCAGGATTGCTTCAACTAAAACACTAATAATGCAGGGGCAAAGGACTGGGATATTTTGCAAAATGTGAGCAATATCATCTTCATTACTATCTCTTCTTCTTTTTGATGTTATTTTAAATAAATTGCTGCTTAATAAAGTGCCTCTCCTTACATAAATAACTTTGCTCTCAAATTTGCAGAACAGTTGGTACTTAATGTGGACACTGAAGCTGGGCTTTCAGCAAGAATGAGAATTTAGACATACACCTGTGGTTAGCTTTTCTGCTAGGCTTAATCCCAGTCAGACTGATGGAAGCCTCAAAGTATTGCTGTGCTCTGTAATGGAGCTATGTTAAGGTGTGTTTGGCCAGACTCCCCGCTTAGCACAGCAAATAGAATTCCCTACTCAACAAATCTTTCTATTTTCTGTAGACAGAACTTACATAACTAACCTAGGCATCTTAGATCACCCTCTGTGGACCAGGTATTTATTTATTAGGTGTTGCATTGCCAAACCTGGGCTGCTATATTACTTGTAATATAGCCTGCAAATTGTATGTATTCCCTTCATATGCAAGGTGGATGCATTCCTGATGCATCCACACTGTGCTGCTTGAGGATTGTTTACTCTTACAAGCCACCTAGGAAAATGTTCTTAAGAAAACCAGTTCCAAGCTTCTTCTCTCATCAGTAAATACTGATGTTTTATAATAGGTACTAAATTTAAATGATCCTCCACTTTGACCTAGAAGTCTATTCTCCTTGACTGACTGTGAAAACTATTCAGTATGAAGGGTGGTGACTCAAAGTCTTACCATTTTCTATTGTCTTGAGTGAGAACAAGAGTATGCCATGATGTTAAATGGCAACATCAATTCTTTAAACATTGTGCAGTGAGATCAATGAAAATAAATCAATAAATCACTTTAAAAATGGTGGCATCTCCTCTCATAGGCTTTTGCTTAGGAGATAAGGAAAAGGAGGTAGGGAGCAACATTAGCTGCTAATACAATAAACCAAATACTGGGAAGTCCTACAGAAAGTACATTACCTTCCTTCACAGGCTGTCACCTAATGGGATTATCTCAAAGCTCACTTACTTTGCTTCCTGTCATTAAGAAGACCAGCTCATCCTTTGCTTTTACTAACAAAACCTAGAGGTTTACCAAATAAAATGAGATTATCTTCTCTCTGCATATCATAAGGAAAAGGATGAGAATAGGATTTAAAATAAGGCAAGAGTGAAGTGATAGCAATGCAAAGATTCACATTATTCCAAATGATCTGAGATTGAAAAATCAGAACATTAAACTATGGGGACTGCCACACTATCATGTCTTACTTCTATTTCCAGTTAACATGAATCTGAAATGAATTTTATGACTTTCCCTCTATTTTTATGTAGTGACACCACTCTCAAGAAAAGATGGAAAAAGTACCAGTGGAAGAAAATCACAGAGAGAATATGTCGGATTTAATGATTTTGTCGGATTTGAAATTGTGGCTTCCCTAAATGGAAAGTATCATCTTATAGACTATGTTGGCAACTCAGAGAGCTTCAGGACTCTGGTGGAGCCAGACACATCCCCAAGGTCTTGCCATTGTCTGTATCTGAGATACAATAAAGAGTGTAGACAGATGGGGATGGACAGGGAATTTGTGGCACAGGGACAGCATTATGTGTATGTTTTTTATGTTTGTATTATATGCAGAAATTTGTTTTCAAACACTGAACATTCTTCAGTTTTCCTCAGCCTACTTTATTAATTACAAGGAGTGTTTTGTGTGAGAAGAAGACAGACTGGATATAGAAGGCATTTATGATGAGCTAATTATGGCTTAACTGATGTCTCATGAAATTTGAGAAAATAGAATGGATAAGTATTCATTGTGATACTCACTATTTTAAAGTGAATTGCGATGTTATACAGCTGAGCAGAATTCTTAGTGCACAAAAATGGTTCATTGAGAAAGGTTTATTTTTAAAATGGCCATTTCCTTTGCATACTGATGCAAGGATAGCAAGACGAGAAATGCATATCAAGGAATGGACTATAATTTCAAAACCCTGCACTGGCGGACAAGTACAGAACTGCAGTCTCACTAATTTGCTTTGAATTTAAACCCCCAAAGTAATTGCTTTCTGTAACCATAATCACAGTGAGCATGCTCTAGGTGTGTGTACTTCACACTAAAATCCCATCAGCTCCACTCTAAGTCCCAGACAGAGACAAAAGCAAGGCTGTGAAGCGTTGAAAGATGTGAAACGCAATGATTGTAGCTGTGCTATTGAAGTAATGAAGAGCTGAAAAGCGTGACTGGTGAGCTCTTGGATAATAGACTAATGAGCAAGATGTCTGTAGTTCATCAAAGGCCTAATGGAAATCTACACAAGGTACCTGTGGTAAGCTGTGGAGAAGGATGTGAAAACCAGGAAACATCCAAGTATAGCATTTAAAGAAATAGAGCAGTAACAGGTCAGAGCAGACTTAATCTTTTCAGTTTGTACATATGTTTCATGAATGTTAGCCAGTTAGTGCACTGTAAAGGTGCAATGGAAAATAACTGGCAGATAAGTATGATTTAATGTATAGAGAACAGATTGATTATGAGTAAAAGAAACATGAAGTTTGAATTTTTTAATTTGGGCTACTAGGCAGCTAGATGCCATTCTGTGATGTTTGGACACTGACACCCCATGATAAACGCAAAAATGCAGATTACGGGGGTGGAAGCAGGAACAGGCTACAAAGAAGGAATTTAGAAACAGTGCCCGGCCAGTACATTCCCAACAAATTCAGTCGCCAGTCAAGTTGTGTGACTGACTAAGGCAGAGTAAATCTGACTCGCTGAAGAAGGAAAAGGAGCTCCCATAGGAGGCACCCGTGGCAGTGGGTGAGCACCTGCCTGGTGGAGCAGTAGCAGCGGGTTTGAGCTCCCTGATCACTGACATAACTAAAAGACACCTCTCTGGATTGGTAACTACGTGGAAGTTTCCTGGACAAGTTCAGAGGTCTACCATCCTATAATATATAGGGAATATCCTCAAGGAGGTCTAACATGCATTCCTCACTGTGACAGACCACCTCTTCCATTTCTCTCGGGGCCTTGGCATTTACCCTTGAGATATGGGAATAGGAGCTGGCTCTGCATCAGAAGGAGACACAAGTATTCCAGTCAGGTGGCTATATGGGAATAGAAATAGGAAATAGTTCCTTCTAACATTACCTTCTCTTGCTCATTAAGAGAAGAAGGCTGAATGAGGACATCATAATTACTCAAAGATTGTAGTTTTCGGCTCCAAGCTACTTGTCCATTAAAGCAGTAGGCATAGGCCTTCAAGAAATGTAAAGAACAGTCCACTTTTACAGAATAAAGTTGCACAGCAACCCGAAACCATACTAGAGCTAGAATAAACAATCACTCCAGCACAATTACCAGTTAATCAGCTGTCAGTGAAATGTATGTCAGACAAAATCCTGGCAGATGAAACTTCAGCCTCTCTTATAGATGGCTGCCTTTATCAGTGAAAAATGTTAAGAAATTTGGAAATAAATTCTCAAAATAGTCAATTAGCTCAAACAAAATTTCATTTATTCTTGTAATTGGAGAGGACAGGTTTATTCTATGCACAAACTGATAAAAATAATATGAGATATGAGATATGTGAGATATGTGATTTTTTTTTTCAAAAATCCAACATATTTTCACATATCTAATTCAGAAGTTTCAGATATATTTCAGAGGTACTCAAAAACTTCACAGTTCTAAGAGTGAAAGACTCTCCAACCATTTATTCAAAACCTATTTTATCTCCAATAGCTGCAAGTAGGCATCCTACAATGAACAAACAACTGATCATAGTGCTTCAGCATCACTCCATATCACTCTAACAATATACCTGTGTATTTTTAGGTCCCAAATCAATGCAGCATCTAAGCTCCTCAGTCCCAGAATAATACCACTCATCATCTTCCAAATAAGAATTCTGTGTGCTCTTTAAACAGGCA